>NC_143465.1:2771846-4073692 GCF_987193195.1 Phasianus colchicus
CAGCATTGCTGTGTCCGTGTGTCCGTCCGTCCTGGGCTGTTCCCAGATCTCCAGGTCACTGGGTGTCCCTCACGGGCTGAGGAAACGTGGTCCCACTCCTTCCTGTGGGATTAAAGCTGTGCAAAGGGCAGATTTCTCAGTGCTTTGCCCGCTCTGGAGCTCTGCACGGTTCAGATCAGGCAGTGCCACCACAAAGATCGAGAAACAAGCAGCTCTACAACCACACCACGGCCTTATTGGAGGATGGGGAGAGCCCAAAGCAGCACCCTTGGGCCTCAGGGGTGCTGAGGAGGCCGTGCTGAGGTCAGGTTGTGGCCCTGCTGGCGCTGCAGCCTCACCATGAGGCCCTGTGCTGCCCTGTGCCTCTCCAGCCTGGCTGTTTTATGGCCGTGCACCATCGCCGTTCAAACCCAGCCCCTTCTCCTCCTGCTGGCTTCTGGCACGGGGTTGTTCTCCTTTCCCTGCCTCTAACCTCGGCCCCAGAGTCCAAAGGGCCTCGTCATTTCTGCACTTCTTCTGCAGTGAGTGACCTGCAACTGTTGGCTGCCTGGCCCTGCCCAGGACGGGGCTGCGCCTGCCAAACGGCCCCTCTTATCTCACTGCCCCCCGGGCTAATCCCATTAGCGCCCGCCTGGGCTCCGGTGCTGGCTTTGCAGGCCCCAGATAAGAACATATGATTGCTGCAAGGAAGTAAATCGTGTTTGTTGTCCTGTTCTGCTTGGCTGACCCGGCCCCGAATGGCTCCGTGGTGAGGGTGGGAGCGGCGCAGGGCTGGCTGGGGAGGGCAGGGGCTCTCATTGTGCTCCTGCTTTGCTCGCTGTGTTTTCCTTTCACCGCTGCCCTTCTCCCAGAGCTTCCTGCCACTCCTGGCTCTGTTCACGTCTGCCCTTCCGTGGCCCCTTTCCACCGTTCCTTCCTAACACCAGGATCCGTTTCACACGCTCTTGTGGCCGCATCCTGGCTCCTCCCTGGGGACTTTGTGTGTCCTTTTGCAGAAGGTGCCAGCCTGAGGGGTGGTGTGGGCAGGAGCAGGGCACTCCTCCATGTCTGAGCACCTCTTCTCCCTCTACTTTTGTGCCCTCTATTTTTGGGTCCTGACAGCTACGGGGCAGAGATCGACACCAGAGCTTATTTCAGGTCACAGAGTGACTGTAAACAAGGTCCTTTTGCTTCAGGGCACTGCCAACAGGTGGCTGCCAACACCATTTGCCTGCAGGCAAGATCTGAGCAGAGCCAACCCTGTCCCCATCTTGTCCCCATGCTCCTAGAGCCTCCCAGCACCATCCTTCCCATGACAGGGCCATCGAGGAGGAAGTTTCCCCGGGTATCTCTGCCCCCATCTGCCTGCGGTCAGTGAGAAGCAGGGTTCTCACTGCAGTGAGAAGCAGCTCTGCCTGCAGCAGGGCTGGCTAACTCACTGTTTGTCCCTGAACCGCAGGTCGGGCTGCCAGACCAGAGGGGCTGAATGTTTGTTCCCTGCCCTCCGCCGGCGATGGAGTACGTGGTAAGGCTGGCCAGCGCTCGGGACTTCGGTGGAAGGGCTAGGTGGCTTTGGTGGCGGATCCTGCCTCCCCTCCCCCTTCACCACCAGGGCCCAGCCTCAATTCCAGACCTCCTCCACTGTTTTTTTCCCCTGCCCCTATTCCAAGGAGGCTGCTGGGAAGTTCAGAGAGGTTGCACACAAACGCCGTGTGACGTTGTTGTGGCGTTTAGGGGAAAATCCAGCTCTTGGCTGGCTCTTGGCCTTTCTCTTTGCTCTCCCTGCCGTGCTGCAGGAGGACAGGGCACGGGAAGGGCTCCATCTGCCCATGTTGGGATGCGAGGGTCTCCTGCCCTCTGCATGCTGACAAGCTGTGTACGTGTGGCAGCGTGCGCCTCGCCGTGATTTCTTGCCAAACCACTCGTGTGTTCCAGCTCTCTGACTCAGCTCCTGCTTTGTGTTTCCTGGGAGGATGTCAGGGCTGCTAGCAGAGCCCGGGGAAATGCAAGATCCTCCAGAGCAAGGCGGTGGGCACAGCTTTCAGTTTGCTGTGCTGCATCCCCTTTCTGCTCCTCATCCCCTGGGCTGTGCACAGAGGTCACCCAGAAGCACGCAGTGTCCCTCTGTCCTGAACATAAGCAGGATCTGGTTGAGCCTTGGCTTCCAGTCGTGAGGAGCTGCTCTGCTGCAGGGCTGGGAGCGTGTTGCCAGCCGGTCTGGCGAGAGGAAGGGCTGCTGGGTGCTGCTCAGGGGCTGCAGGACCCGATTCCATGGGGCTGCGCACGTCTCGGTTTGCCTTCGGTGCTCTGTGGCCCCTGGGTAGGGGGCTGTGATTCCTGGGGTGGACTTTGAGGCTGTGGCAGTTGGGTCTGGGATTGGTGAGCTGCCTCGTTCCCAGCCGACGCTGGTGGGGATGTGAGTGTGCTGTCTGGCCTCAGCCTCGATGCCGGAGGTTCTGATAAAATCAGGAGTTATTCTGTTTTGTAGAAACAGAGCTCTGTGAGAAGCAGGCACAGCTTGGGGCACTGTGTGTGCCGGGAATTGCTGCTCCCTGCCCTGCTGCCTGTCTGGGCTGGGTCAAAAAGACCCTTTGCCCCTTTTTCAGCTCCCCCCAGCTCTTCTCAGGCAGAAAACAGCCCCTGTTTGCAGATACCTACAGCCTTTATGCAGTGTGTACTGTGCCAGGTGGGACCCCAGCCCCACATCTGCAAGCCAGTCAGGTCCTTGGGGGCAAACATCACTGCCTTGAGCCTCCCTAACGCCGCCCAGCAGAGCAGGGTTGGCGGGTCCCTGCTTCCTGGCTCCCCGGCCCCAGGCTTCCTGCCTTTCTTCAGAGCCATCTTGCTACAGGCCATGGGAAGGTCATGGCACTGAGCGGCCGCGGGGCCCCCGGGGGGGACGGAGCGCTTCGTGGGACGGCTCCTGCAGCACCGAGGTGGGGGCTGATGGGCTGTGGGATCCGCTGGCATCGGAGCCCCACACCGTGTGGGATCCCAGCTATTCCAGGCTATTCCCTGCCTTTATTTCCCTGTCTCTGGGGCTGCGTGCCAACGTTTGGGAAGCAGGACGGGAGGTTCCACTCCTGTGCTGGGGCTGAGCGGGGTGAGTTCTTCCCTTGGGCTGGGTTTCTCTGGTTTCAGCTCGGTGTAGGGTTCTGTGGGAGCGCCCTGGCCCACATAGCAGGCGCCTGGTGTGGGTCAGAGGGGCCCGGAGACCCACACAGAATCATGAAACAGCTTGGGTTGGAAGGGGCCTTAAAGACCGTCTTATTCCAACCCCAAGGGGCTGGAGGGGGATTTCTGAGCTCCCCCATTGGCATGCTGGTTTGCGTCAGGTGGGGAGGAAGGGGGAGAGGGCAGACTTGCCCCAGTGCCCACCACCAGAAAACGGGGCTTTTGCCCAGCTGTGGAAACGGGTAAGATTTGCCCTGGCGCCAGCGGCACGCTCTGGCTTTTCCCCAGCTCCCGCTAGCTCCGCCTGTGACCTTGATTTTTCTGCTCCAGATCCTCGCTGGGTCCCCACCCCTCCCTCCGAGCCCCTCCTGTGCTGCCTCCCCATCCCCGCAGAGCAGAACAGAGCCGGCTCCTCCGCCTGTGAGTCAGCACAGCCCTTCCGATCAGCGGCAGCCCCTTCTCTCCTCCGGGAGGAGCCGGGATGCGGGAAGCAGCAGCAGCCATTGGCGGCTCCCAGCGGCTCCGTGCCGCAGCCCCGCGCTGAGCCCGGCTTCTGCCTCGCTGCGCCCACCTGTATCCTCCTCCTGGCTGTCTTCCTCCTCCTCTGCCAGCCTGGAGCTGAGCTGGACGTCCCTGCATCCCGAGGCTTGCTGGCATCGCGTTCCCCCCGGCTTCAGGCGTCGCTCCCCCCGGTGATCCCGGAGAGCCAACAGCAGCTGCCCGCTGCCGGCACGTGGCTCGCGTAGCGCCGGCCGCCACAGAAGGACCTTGTTTGCTCCTGGACCGTGCTCTGAGCAGGGCTGGGCTGGGCTCGGATGTGCTCTGTGGCTGCCTTGTCTCAGGGCTTTAAATATTCATGCTTTTGATTTCCTCTGAGCTGCTGGCAACCGCTTGCGAGCACAGGGGCCAGAGCGAGCCGGCAGGGGCGGAGGGGCAGCGGTTTGGGACTCGTCTGTGGGGCACAGGGAGCTGTGCTGAGCCCCTGCTGAAGACAATGGGATTCGTCGTGGGTCCGGTTCAGGAGCAGCGTGGGGCAGTGGGGCTTGAGGACCTCCCAGCTGTGTGCTGAGCCCCCTCACCGACTGCTCCGTGCGGCCCCAGGGTGTAACCACAGCCTCGCTTCCTCCCCGCCGCACCGGGAGCAGGGGTTGCTCTCCATCTGTCCGGATTGCTGACGCTGGTTGCTATCGATCGGCTGTGACGGCGTGGAGCTGGGCAGCCCCTGCTGCGTGTTCTCCTCGTGAGCCATGCGGGGCTGGTGGGCACTTGGCACAGAGCTCGGCCTCGGCCGGTGCCTGGGGGAGGATTCCAGGAGGCTGTAGGCACTCAGACGCTCCGTGGGGTTGCTGTGAGGGGTGGGCATGCGCCAGCCCTTCTCGCCTCTCTCCACGATGGATCTCCTGCAGAAGAGCAAATACAGCCACCTGAGGAACGAGTCTGTCTCCTCCCTGGAGGAGGCGGTGGGAGCCTTGGGGACCCCGGCTTCCCCGGTGGAGTCCCTCGCAGGCACGCGGTCTCTGCCTGGCTCCCTGTCATCCTCCTCCCTCAGCCCCATGCTGCCTCTCGGGGAGCTCTCATCCGAGTCGGAGGACAGCCCCACCACCCTCTGCTCCTTCTTCCCCAAAATGGCCAACCTGAAGCTCTCGAACCCTGCCAACCTGCTCAGCCTGCGGGGCTCATCGGCTGGCAACCTCAAAGATGCCGGGAGCTCGGGGCAGCCCGTCCTGACCGGGACGCTCACACCGGCACCGGGGGGAACATCCAGCCCAGACTCAGTGGGACCTGTCACTGTCTGTTCCCAGGATATGAACAAGCTGAGCTGTGCGAAGAGGACGCGGGTGGAAGGCGGCCAGCTGGGTGGTGATGAATGGACCCGCCACGGCAGCTTTGTCAATAAGCCCACGCGTGGCTGGCTGCACCCAGATGACAAGGTCATGGGTCCTGGGGTCTCCTACCACGTCAGGGTGAGTGCTGGGGCATCTCTGAGGGGTGGCAGTGGGCTTTGGGGGGGCTCAGTTGTGCTTGTTGCGGGTGGAGATGAACACCACAGCGTGGGCTTTGTGGGGACCTGTCCTTTCCTTGCTTGTGGGCTGCATGGGGAGGTGGGGGAGTAAAACTGAGCCAAGCCCAGTGCTGACCCTGCTCTCCTCCACAGTACATGGGCTGTGTAGAAGTCCTTCAGTCCATGAGGGCTTTGGATTTCAACACAAGGACTCAGGTCACCAGGTGAGCCCCAGGGCTGTGTTGGGGACTTGGGGCTGCTGGGGTGGGTGCGGAGGTGGAACCAGGCTGTCTGCAGCCATGGAGGAAGCTGCCTGGAGATCGATGAGCCTGTCAATGAGCTTGGTCAGGCAGGAAGCACTCCTGCAGCTGCATCAAATATTAACAGCTCGCTCTTCCCCTGTCCCTGCCGGGTCTGGGAGTCAGCCTGCACTGCCCGAGGGCTTCCCTTTTGTTTCTCGCTTAACCCTGTCCCTTCTGCACTGGTCCCCGTGTCCTTTGCCCAGCAGTGCCCCATAAACATGGCAATGATAGCAGAGCTTTGTCCCTGTGCTGGTGCAGGAGGGGACAACGGGGACCCTCAGCTGACACCTTGCTTTGCTCCCTGCAGGGAGGCCATTGGCCTGGTGTGTGAGGCCGTGCCTGGTGCCAAGGGAGCCGTGAGGAGGAGGAAGGTGAGGCTGGGCCTGGGGAGCTGCTGGTGGGAGCATTTTGGTGTTCTGAGGGCTGAATCTCAACCCATTCAGCAGTGCCTGGGGGCTCTGATTGCTCCTGTGGCTCAGCTGGAGTGGTGGTGGAGATGAGTTGCCCAGTGCTGCTATTTTCCCCCAGCCCTGCGGCCGCTCTCTGAACTCCATCCTGGGCAAGAGCAACCTGAAGTTCGCCGGCATGCCCATCACCCTGACCATCTCCACCAGCAGCCTCAACCTCATGGCCTCTGACTGCAAGCAGGTGAAAGCAGGGAGCTGCTGGGGGCTGCATTGCTGACTTCAAACGAGCAGGGATCTGTGCATCCCCTCCAGGCCCTGCTGGGGTTGTTCCCATCCTCCTTGGGGATGTGTGGGTGCATGTGTTTCCTGCTGAGTGCTCATCTCCTGGTCCAGAATGTCCCACCCCACCCATTCCTGGTGGCAAAGGGATCAGAGCAATGCCCTGAATGCCTTGTGGGATCTGTCCCTCTAGATCTTGAGACCCAAGTTCCCTGACTTTGGAGGTCTCTTAGTTTTGAGCCAGGTCTCAGTAGCTCTGCTGGTGTCTCAGCTCTTCTTCTGGTTGCCCATGGCTCATAGCCAGGGCTTCTGAAGCTTGTAATCCCCATACTGGGCCAGTCCCAGGGAAAATGTGCCAGGCTGGGCACTGAGGAGCTGCACCTAACAGTGCTTCTGTCTTGCAGATCATTGCCAACCATCACATGCAGTCCATCTCCTTTGCTTCTGGGGGCGACCCGGTGAGTACAGAGGTTCCCCATCTGCACATCCTACCCAGTGCTGGGGATCAGAGCCTCTCCTGCCTTCTCCCCAAAGTCTCAGGCACTGTGCTCGCCAGCAGCCCTGGCTCACCACCACCCTCTCCCACAGGACACAGCTGAGTACGTTGCCTACGTTGCCAAAGATCCCGTCAACCAGAGAGGTGAGGCTGCTGCTGAGGCTGGAATTGCAAGAGCACCGTTTTGGGGAAGATTTGGTGCAGCACAGTGGTGCAGAGAGGGAACTGGGCCCCTGCAGGGAATCTCTGGGGTGCACAGGCTGGGATCAGGGGGTGCAGGATTTAACTCTGAGGTTCCCTGCTCTCATCTCGCTGTTCCATTCCCAGCCTGCCATATCCTGGAGTGCCCTGAGGGCTTGGCCCAGGATGTGATCAGCACAATTGGGCAAGCCTTTGAGCTGCGCTTCAAGCAGTACCTGAAGAACCCCCCAAAGCTGGTGACACCCCACGACAGGTAAGGGAAGGGAGAAACGGGGGTGCTCAAGGTCTCTTGGTGCTGGAAAGGGTCGCAGCCCCGGTTGTTGTCAGCTGTTCAGCTGTGCTGTGCCCTCCCAGGATGGCAGGGTTTGATGGCTCAGCCTGGGATGAGGAAGAGGAGGAGCCTGCCCCCGATCACCAGTACTACAACGACTTTCCTGGCAAGGAGCCCCCTATCGGGGGGGTCGTGGACATGCGGCTGCGGGATGGGGCTGCGCAGACCCCCAATCACCTGGGGGCCACGCTGGTAAGGCACTGAGCACATTTCTGCAGGGGGCTGCTGGGGAGGTTCTGCTATACAGGGGAGATGCAAGGACCCCGATGGGGCTGTGGGCTGCACAAAATCCATGCCACGCTTCTGTCCAGCACCTCTGGCAGCCTAGATTGGGGACTGGGGAGGGCTGACAGTGCAGCATGATCCATTGGGCTGACCATGTGCCTCTCTGCAGCCTGTTGGCCAGACGTCTGGTGGGGAATTTGACCCCCGGAAGCAGCACGGTCCCACTCAAGGTAATGTGATGGATGTGGTTGTCCCCATATGCTTTCCTGGTCCCAAACTGCTCCAGCAGTAGGTGCTGGTGCCGGAGCACTGCTGACCACAGCTCTCTTTGCAGCAGGAAGAGAGAAATACCCACCTGCAGCGGGTGCGTCCGGCCGCACGGACCTGTTTGATGACCCATCTTATGTGAACGTGCAGAACGTGGACAAGACACGCCAAGCAGCAGCTGCAGGCAGCCCTGCAACAGCCAACGGCAGTGCCCAGCGAGACCTCTTTGACATGAGTGAGTGGGACAGCAGCTGTGATCATTCCCAGGTTGTGCAGTCTGTCCTGGATGCGTGGGCTAAGTGATGGACCCCCTCCCCTTCTCCTGCAGAGCCATTTGAAGATGCCCTGCGTGCCCCCCAGTCTGTGCCCGCGACCGTTCCGCCTGCCCAGGTTGTGGCTTCCATGGAGGAGCAGCTGAGGAGGGAGCCGTGGTACCACAGGAAGATGAACCGCAAGGAGGCTGAGAAACTGCTGAAGGTGAACGGAGATTTCCTGGTGAGGGAGAGCACCACCACCCCCGGGCAGTACGTGCTGACCGGCCTGCAGGGTGGGCAGCCCAAGCATCTGCTGCTCGTTGATCCAGAAGGAGTGGTGAGTCCCTGTAACCCCAAAGCTTGGGGGTCAAACGTTTCCCCACCGCTATAAGAACCACAACCCCACCTTGGAGACACCTTTTGGGCTGGCTTAGGGGATGGAGGAGGCCTGGTAGAGCATGGAGGGAACTCCTGGGGATATCAGCAGTCTTCTGAATTCCCTATCCCTCCAGGTCCGGACAAAAGATCACCGTTTTGAGAGCGTCAGTCACCTCATCAGCTACCATATGGACAATCACCTGCCCATCATCTCAGCTGGCAGCGAGATGTGCCTGCAGCAGCCGGTGGAGAGGAGACTGTGAGCTCCTGGGGGCCTCGGTGCGCTCCCCCCCAGCCCTGCTTCCCACCCTGGGGAGCACTTGGACTTAGCCGGGGCTGAGCGTGGACTGCCTTGGGGATGGGCCTCACCCTCCCACCACCACACGAAGCTGGCGGCCCTGGGGTGCGGGCAGCGTGGTGTGAGCTGCCTGCAGGGCCGGGGGCTGGTGGTGCCAAAGCCCCCTCCTCTCCTCCCAGCTCCAGCCTTCGCACAGCTGCTCCGCTCGTACCAAATCCCAGCCCCATACGGTGTCACCACTGGGGCACGAGTCCGGGGCCGGGCCCTACTCCAGCCTGGTTGGAACTGGGGGTGGCCGAGCTTCATCCTGTGAGCAGCACCAGCCCCAGGGGGGGCTCACCCAGGGCTGGGCCCTGCGCTCTGCTCCCCAAGCACAAGGCCCGGCCGGCCGCGCACCGAATGTACCCGATCACTTTATGTGTAACTGTGCCTTGACCCCGCAGGTCCCACACATATATGCAATGCAGCCGGGCAGGGGGCGAGGGGCTGACAGCTCCCCCGTGCCCTCCAGGCCCTGCCAAGCCCCTTCTCGGGCACCTCCCTTTCTGCCGGAGCTGGCCGGGCCCCACTGCATGCACCTCGACCCCCCGAAGCCAAAGCGCAGCCCTGCCCCGGCCCCGCTATAACCAAAGGATCCGGCGGTTCGTATTAAAGTTGGTATTTCTTTACGCCGCGGCTGCTGTATTGGGGCTGGGGGTGGGTGGCGGCCGTGCACCCCTCCGGGCTTCGCACGTGGTTCCTTCCGCCCCTCTCCGGGCCGTCAACATCGTCCCTTCCACCCCCTGGGGCCCCTTCCCCTGCTTCCTTCCTTCCCCCTCCCCGCTGCGGGCGCTGCCCGCGGTTCCTCCCACGCCGCGCACGTGGTTCGCCCCACGCCCCGCCCCTCGCGCAGCGATTGGTCTCGGAGTTACTTCCGGTCCCGGCGCGACTTCCGCTTCCGGCGCGCCGTGCGAAGGAGCCGCGGCGGGGCCATGGCGCCGCGCCGGCTGTGAGGGCCATGGCGGCCCCGCACGGAGAGAAGCTGGAGGGAGGCGTCCCGGCCCCGCCGCCCCCGCCGGGGCCCCCGCACCCCGCGGGCAGCGCCGCCGTCGGCGGGCCCGGCCGGAAGCAGGGGAAGGCAGGTGAGCGCGGGCGGCGGGAGCGGGCGGGCCGGGCCGGCGGGGGCCTCGGACGTGACTCGGCCCCGCATCTCCCCGCAGGTCTGCAGATGAAAAGCCCCGAGAAGAAGCGGCGGAAATCCAACACGCAGGTACGGGCGGGCGAGAGGACCGCCGGCTCCGGGCCGCCCCCGCCGCGGGCGGTACCGGGAGCGCGGCCCTGACCGGCGCCGTTTCCCCGCAGGGCCCGGCATACTCCCACCTGTCGGAGTTCGCCCCGCCGCCCACCCCTATGGTGGATCATTTGGTGGCCTCCAACCCCTTCGAGGATGACTTCGGGGCCCCCAAGGTGGGGGCTGCGGCCGCCCCTTTCCTGGGCAGCCCCGTACCCTTCGGCGGCTTCCGCATGCAGGGCGGGGGAATGGCGCCTCAGGTCCCCCCCGGGTACGGAGGGGGTCCGCAGCCCATGCGGCGGCAGCCACCCCCCTTCGCCCCCGGGCAGATGGGTCCGGCTTTCGGCATGCCCCCCCAGAACCCCGGCTACGTCCAGCCCGGGGGGATGAGCTTCCCCGGGCAGCCCTTCAACCAGCCCCCCCTCGGACAGAACTTCAGCCCTCCCACGGGGCAGCTCATGCAGGGGCCCGTCGGGGGCTTCGGGCCCATGATGTCCCCCACCATGGGGCAGCCTCCCAGGGGGGACATGGGCCCCGGCCCGGCCCTGAACCCCCCCGGCGGGCCAGCCATGGCGCAGCGCTTCAGCCAGCCCAGCAACCTCTTTGGACAGTCCCCCATGCAGCGCCCCGGGCAGAACATACCCCCTCTCCCCCCCAACGCCAGCCCTTTCCCCGGGGCAGACCCCGGCTTCCCCGCTGGCGGAGAGGAGGGGGGCAAAAACCTGAACCCCCCACCCAGCACCTTCCCCCCAGAGCAGCACTCAGGCTCCCCGGCTGCCGTTAACGGGGCGCAGCCCAGCTTTGCCCCCGCCAGCGCCGGCCGCGGGGGTGGCACTCCTGAAGCCAACAGCCTCCCACCCCCCAGTAAGGCAGCTGCCAGCTCGGGGCACCAACCCCCCCCCGGCCTGGTGTACCCGTGTGGGGCTTGCCGTAACGAGGTGAACGACGACCAGGATGCCATCCTGTGTGAGGCCTCCTGCCAGAAATGGTTCCACCGGGAGTGCACGGGCATGACAGAGAACGCCTACGGGCTGCTCACCACCGAGGCCTCCGCCGTCTGGGCCTGTGACTTCTGCCTGAAAACCAAGGAGATCCAATCTGTGTACGTCCGTGAGGGCATGGGACAGCTGGTGGCTGCCAACGATGGCTGATGCCCCCACCAACCCCACGTTGTACAGAACCCCACGCTGTTTTAGGACCAAACCCCCTTTTGTAGCCGTCGGACCCACGAGTACAGGATGGCACCCGGTGATGCTCCCCACCGCCGTGGACTCTGGCTGTGCAGCACCGGGATGGGGCTGTGGGGGTCTCCACGGTGGCTGAGCCTTCCCCGTGCCCCCGGGGTGGGGTCTGTGTGATGCCCAGGCCCGCTGCCCCCTCTTCCCCCCCTCAGATCCGGTGTCTCCCTCCCTGAGCTCGGTGCGGTTCCGGTCCCCCCGTTCCCCTCCCCGATTTTAGCAGAGCGGTAATGGAAACTTTTGTATCGTCGCTATAAAACTCTGAAACCGGCTTGTCCGTGTCTGCGTCCGCTGCCTTCCGCTCCCCCCGCCCCCCTTCTGTCGTTGCCCGCCCCTTCGGGCCGTCGCTGCCATTGGCTGCGTTCATCACGTGCGCGCCCCGTCCCGAGGGCGGTGACCGGGACCGGGAGAAAGTTACGGAGCGGGACCGGGTCCGGCTGCGCCTCCGAGCGCCTCCAGGTACCGCCCGCCCCAGCATCGTTCCGTTCTATTCCGCCCCGTCCCGTCGGGGCCGCTTCGCCCTGAGCTTCCCCGCTTCCATCCCGGCCGCTTCCCACTGAGCTCCTGCCCGGTGCGCTTCGTCCCTCCCCGGGACGCCTCAGGTCCCGGGATTGGCACCGGAGAGCTTCCCGGAACACCGCCGACTATGGCCGCGAGATTTCACCAGGCAGCGCTCCGGGATGCGCGCCCGTCGGGTCGGACCCTCACCGGAACCCCCCACCCTCAATACACACAGACCCCCCTCGGCCGTTTTGGGGAGGTGCGGTACCGAAAGGAAGAGGGGCTCCGTGCCCCCCTCACCCCCCGGAGCGCTGCTCTGTGTGTCGGTGCCGCCGTTTCCTTCCTGCGGGGCCCCGCGCACCTGCCGGGCGGCATCACCAAGGCTAAAAATACCGCGGTGGTAACCGGGGAGGGGGGATGAGGGGGCGGGCCGGACGGGGGGGGATAACGGGGCTGGGGGAGCGCTTCCCGTAGCGCGCTCCCGACCGCATCCAGCCCCGGTTCTCCCCCTTCTCCCCACGGGGACTTTTCTCCCCCCGGTACCGGGGCTCTGAGCGCCGCTGGGTCCGTGCTGCCCCCCGGGGGGTGGGGAGGCGGGGATGGTCGGGGGGGGGGGGCGGTGCCTTCACAGCTGTGCGGGGAATGTGCAGAATCCGCGGGCACCGCGACCGCCCCGTGCCCGATCCCAGCTCGTTGCCGGTACCGGAGCGGGAGGGGGGAAAGGTGCGGCCGGGGCTGAAGCCGCTGTTATCGGGGAGGGGAGATCCCGGGGGTCCCAACGCAGCCGGTGCGGGGATCGCTGCGCTGCCACCCGTTGCCCTTTGCTCTGAGTTCATCAATTCGTTTTGCCAGGCAAATCAACCCAGGGCGGGCACGGGGTGAGGTCGGTCCGTCCGTATGTCTGTTTTATCTGTTCATGTGTCTGTCCGTCCCCTTGTCCATCTGTCCGTCCGTGTCCGTCTCTTCGCAGGGGGGACCCGCAGCCATGGCTCAGAAATCGGACTCCCGAGACTCGGATAACAGTTGGGTGCTGACGGGCACGGAGGTGAGGGCGTGGGGCCGGGGTGAGGGGCAATGGGGGGGGATGGGGTCGGGGGTCCCAATGGCCGCTTGTCATCCCCAGGGGCTGCCTGTGGACACGGTGGGTCCGGAGCGGGATTCAGCCTCTCATGATGATGAGGACGAAGAGGAAGGGGAGGAGGAAGGAAACCCGGATGCGGGCACAGGCACGTGGGGAGGGGGCAGTGCTGAGGTCCCCGATACCGGGCTGGGTTCTTCTGCTCACCTCCGGCTTCTGCCCCTCCGCAGTTGATGGCAGTGAGGATGGAGCCGCTTCCCTGGGTGAAAAACAGCACCCTGAGGTCGAGGTAAGCCGGGGGGGGGGGATGGTGGGAGCGGGGGTGCAGCGTGGGGATGCGTGACCCCAACCCCTGTGTACCCAGGGTGCAGAGGAACACTCGGATCTCGGTGCCGGCACGGAACTCCCTCCATCCGACCCTACAGAGCTCAGCACCGCGGGGAGCTGGGAGAAGGAACAGCACAACGCTGAGCCCGAACCGCGTGCTGAGGGCTGCACCGCAGGTCAGCACCGCGTGGGTCCGGGAGGGGGGGGGCACCGAGCAGCAGATCCAGCCTGTGAACTCTCCCCACAACTCTTCATCCCTCCCCAGGGCCGCTGCTGGAGGAAGGGAGCTGCACCAGCAGTGATGACGACGTGGAGGGACTGAGGCGACGGCAGGTCCATCAGCCCCGTGCTGGGACCCCCCCTCCTGCACCCATCCCACGCCGTGTGATGCAAGATGAAGGCAATGAGGAGGGGCTCAGTGCCAACAAACTGCTGCTGGGAGCGCTGGCGTTGGTGGCTGTGGCTCTGCTGATCGTTTCTGGTGAGTTGGGAGTGCTGGGGTCGGGGAGGGGGGAGGTGGAGATCACCATTGCTGTCTCATTTTCTCCTCTCCAGGTGGTTTCTACGACACAGCAGACGGTGAGCAGGGAGGGCTGTGAGCAGGGCTGGGTGCTGTGCGCTCGATGTCACCGTGTGGTTCCTCCCCAGGTCCTGTGGATGTGATGAGCCATGATGCAACAGACGTGGAGCAGGAAGCTGTGCCCGACAACGGCAGCGTAAGGAGTGGGGCTGCAAAAGGGACTGCCGCATCCTGAGCACCCCCAGGGCTGCATCCCACTCCCTCTCCCCCCAGGATTCCCCACAGAAGCCCCCCCTGGATGGTGGGGATGTGCACAGCATGCAGTCCATGAGCATGCTGCTGGACCGCCTGGCCAAGGAGAACCAGGACATCCGCCTGATGCAGGCTGAGCTGCAGGTGGGTGCGCAGCACTGTGTCCCCCCAGGGCCACCACTCGGAGCTGCCTTTTGCCTTCACACCCCTCCCTGACCCCCCACCTTTCCCCCAGGCTCACAAGGAAGAGCTGCAGGCGCTGCTGCAACAAAGCGAAGGTGCAGCAGCAGCAGCTGGGGTGCAGCAGCAGAGTTTGGCCAAGGAAAACGCCGAGCTCCGTGCAGCACTGCAGCGTGAAGCCGAGGCACTGCGGGCTGCACGCGCTGAGCTGCAACGCCTGCAGGCCCGGGGGGGTCCCACTGACCCCCAGCCCCCACACAAGGAGCAGCTTCACGGTCCCAGTGCTGCAGTGAATGGGGAGGGGGCCCGGCATGAGGCACGGCACCGTGGGCTGTTGGAGTCGGTGCAGCACGAGCTGGCAGCTGCCCTGCAGAGAGCGCAGGGTGCAGGGGGGCTGGAGGGGCTCAAAGAGGAGCTGAGGGTGCTGGAGGAGCGCCTGAGCCGGGAGCTGGGGGGGTCCGAGGGGGTTGAGGCATTCCCTGGGCATTGGAAAAAGGGATTCAAGGCAGAAAAGAAGGAGAGGGGGTGGCACAAGCGGGACGGCCACCGCGAGCGGGGCAAAGCCCACGGCAAGGAGCACCACGGCAAGGAGCACCACGGCAAAGAGCACCACAGCAAGGAGCCCCGGCCCCACAGGGAGCACAAAGAGGGCAAATCTGGGGGGAAGTGGTCCCGTGGCCCCTGGGAACTGCCCCCCCTCAGCCATTCCCGAGCCCCCCAGGGCTGCTCAGGGGTGACCGACTGCGCTCACAAAGAGGGCCGTGAGGCGCTGGGGGCTGCGCTGGAGCCCGTGCAGAAGGCGCAGTTCCTGCAGTTGCTGGAGGGCTTCATGGGGAGGCTGGGCTGGGGGGAGCATTTCAGGGGGGTGGCGGCACGGTTGGACGGAGCTTTTGGGGTCGATGGGGTCTTCGCCCACGACCGGCGGCGCTTCGTGGACTTCGTGGAGGAGGTGGAGGAGATGCTGGAGGACGTGGCGCGGCGCGAGCGTGGTGACGAGGAGGCGGCCGACGGCTTCGAGGAGTTTGTGCTGCAGCACTACGCTGGGTGAGTGGGGTGGGGGGAAGGGGAAATGAGCCCTGCGCCTCCAGGATCCCCCCCAACCCCCTCCAGGTCCCCCCCTCCTCCAGGTCCCCCCCTCCTCTAGGTCCCCCCCTCCTCTAGGTCCCCCCCTCACCACCCCTTTTCTATTGCAGCTCTGCTGGGAAGGAGCGTGGCCGCAAATCGTGGAGGCAGCACGGAGGGGGCAGATAAAGCCATGGGGGGGGTCCCTGCTGACCCCCTCCCCGCCACCCATCACCACGGGCTGTGTTTGGGGGTCTAGGGGCTGTCATGTGTGCCCCCCTCCCCCCCCCACTGTCCCCAATTGATGCACTGTGTGATGCTGCTGCACTGCTGTAGATGCAATAAAGTCACCGCTGGGCTGAGCTGTGCCTGGTGGGAGGGGAGAAAAATGGCTTGGAGGGGGGGAGGGAGGAGATGTCGAGGGTGTTGGGGAGGTGCTATGGGGGAGCTGTGGGGGAAATGGTGATGCTGGCGGTTGGGGAAGGGGATGCTGGGGGGTCTCCGGGCTGAACGGGGGGCAGTGAGGGTGTGGGAGTGGCGGCGTCCCCCGGAATTGCAGTGCCAACCGCCCACCAGCAGGGGGCGCTACTACGCGGTGGGGGCGGAGCCAATCTTAGCCCCGCCCCCCTCCCGGACCGGGCCGTACCACTGCGTACCCACGGGGGGGGGTCGGGGCGGGGCGGTTCTCCCCACGCATTGGAGCGGAGCGGGGCGGGTCCGGGTGGTGCGGGGGGGCGGGGATGGGAGGGGCGGGGATGGGGGACCCCCGTGCTGTGCTGCTGCTGAGCGGCAAAAGGAAATCGGGGAAAGATTTCGTGGCGGCGGAGATCCAGAAGCGGTACGGGGGTGGGGGGAGGGGGAGCGCGGATGGGGAGGGGGATGGGGACCGGGATACCGGGGGGATTTGAGGTGGGGAGGGGGAGGGGAAGGGGGCGGGATCGTTGTCGTGCCGCTGATCGTTCGTTTGTAGGTTGGGTTCCGACGTGTGCACCGTGCTGCGCCTGTCCGGACCGCTGAAGGAGCGATACGCGCAGGTACGGCTGTGCCACGTGGGTTCTGTGCCATGCTGTGCCATGCCACGATCTGCTGTGCCGTGCCATGCCATGATCTACCATGCTGTGCCGTGTTCTGTGCCATGCTGTGCCATGCCACGACCTGCTGTGCCATGCCATGATCTCCCATGCTGTGCCGTGTTCTGTGCCATGCTGTGCCACGCCATGATCTCCCATGCTCTGCTACATCCTGTGCCATGCTGTGCCATGCCATGATCTGCTGTGCCATGCCATGCCATGCCATGATCTACCATGCTGTACTGTTTTCTGTGCCATCCTGTGCCGTGCCATGCCATGATCTCGCATGCTCTGCTACATCCTGTGCCATGCTGTGCCATGCCATGATCTCTCATGCTGTGCTGTGTTCTGTGCCATGCTGTGCCATGCCATGATCTAGCATGTTGCACTATGTTGTGCTGTGCTGTGCCATGATCTACCACGCTGTGCCATGTTCTGTGCCATGCCATGATCTGCTGTGCCATGCCATGCCATGATCTCCCATGCTGTGCCATTTTCTGTGCCATGCTGTGCCGTGCCATGATCTACCATGCCATGATCTGCCAAGCTTTGCTTTGTTCTGTGTCATACCATGCCATGATCTACTGTGCTGTGCTATGTTGTGCTCTACTGTGCCGTGCCATGATCTGCCATGCTCTATTCTCTGTGCCACGTTGTGCCATGCCATGATGTACCGTGCTGTGCTATGCCATACCATGATCTACCAAGCTGTGCAGTGTTCTGTGCCATGCCCTGTGCCATGATCTGCTGTGCCATGATCTGCTGTGCCATGACCTCTCATGCCGTGCTGTACCATGATCTGCCATGCTCTGCTACATCCTGTGCCATGCTGTGCCATGCCATGATCTCTCATGCTGTGCTGTGTTCTGTGCCATGCTGTGCTATGCCATGCCATACCATGATCTACCACACTGTGCTACATCCTGTGCCATGCTGTGCCATGCCATGCCATGATCTCCCATTCTGTGCCATGCCACGCCACCCGTGCTCTGCTATGTTGTGCTGTGCCGAGCCGTGTCACGCTGTGCCCCACACCATTCCCTACCCCACGCCGTTCCCCGTGCCCCTCTCACATCCTCTCCCTGCAGGAGCACGGCCTTGATTTCCAACGGCTCCTGGATGCCAGTGCCTACAAGGAGCAGTACAGGCAGGACATGATCCGCTGGGGTGAGGAGAAGCGCCGCGCCGACCCCGGATTCTTCTGCCGCACCGCGGTGCAGGGCGCAGCACAGCCGGTGTGGGTGAGCAGGGATGGGTATGGGGGGCTCGGGGGGGGGGGCTCGGGGTGGGTGCTGACACTGGGGGTGTGTGCAGGTGGTGAGTGACACGCGGCGCCTCTCGGATGTGGAGTGGTTCCGGGATGCCTACGGGGACGCGGTGCTGACCGTGCGTGTGACGGCCACCGAGGAGACGAGGAGGAGGAGGAGTTGGGTCTTTGTGGCGGGTGAGCGAGAGCTGCTTCCTGCTGTGCACCAGAGCCACCAGCATGGCTGGCACCACAGTGCCCTGTGGCATGGCTGTCCCCTGTCCCTATAGCCGTCCCCTGCCCCTATAGCCATCCCCTGTCCCTATAGCCATTCCCTATCCCCTCTGCCATCCCATCCCTATAGCCGTCCCCTGCCCCTATAGCCATCCCCTGTCCCTATAGCCATTCCCTATCCCCTCTGCCATCCCATCCCTATAGCTATCCCCTGTCCCTATAGCCATTCCCTATCCCCTCTGCCATCCCATCCCTATAGCCATCCCCTTCCCTATAGCCATCCCCTGTCCTTATAGCCATCCCCTATCCCCACTGCCATTCCCTGTCCCTACAGCTGTTCCCTATCCTTTCTACCATCCCCTATCCCTATAGCTGTCCCTTATCCCCTCTGTCATTCCCTATCCCTATAGTTGTCTCCTATCCCCTCTGCATCTCCTGTCCCTATAGCCATCCCCTATCCCTATAGCTGTCCCCTGTCCCTATAGCTGTTCCCTATCCCTTCTACCATCCCCTACCCCTATAGCTGTCCCCTATTCTTATAGCCATCCCTTATTCCCACTGCAGTCCCCTTCCCTATAGCCATCCCGTCCCCTCTGCCATCCCCTATCACCACTGCCACCCCCTGTCCCTATAGCCATCCCCTATCCCCACTGCTATCCCCTGTCCCTATAGCCATCTCCTATCCCCACTGCTATCCCCTGTCCCTATAGCTGTCCCCTGCTGCCATCTGTTCCCACTGCCATTCCTTGTCCCCATTGCTGTCCCCCATCCCCACACCCACCCCTGGCTGCAGGACCCGCAGTTTCTGCATAAAGCCCCGCAGCACCGAGCAGAAGTTGGGGGGATCCTGACCCAATTCTGGGGGCTCTGCTCCTCCCCAGGGGTGGACGACGCTGAGTCTGAGTGCGGCCTGGACCAGGGGGTGACCTTCGATTGGGTGATCACCAACGATGGGGACGGGGCAGCCCTGGGTGCACAGCTGGAGGCGCTGCTGCAGGACGTCCGCAGCCGCCTGTAGCCACGGGATGGGGATGGAAATGGTGTAGGGACCTCATCCGTCCCGGGGGCTTCACCCTTTATGGGGTCTCATGGTGCTGGGGAAGGTGGAGACCCCTCCCCAAGAACTTCCATCTGCAGAGGCTGTGCCTTCCTGCAGGAGTGGGGCTTGCTGCTGCTCAGGGACCTTCAACCACAGCATGGGGACAGTGCCCCGTGTCCCCCCCTCCCCCCCCGGGGTGCCTCCAAATAAAGCGCTGACGCTGAATAACGCGTGGGGTCCGCATCTCCTTCCCGTTGGAGGGGGGAGGGGGTCAGCTCTGCCCTTCTCATGGAACTCTCCACCCGGGGGGGAGGGGTTTTGGGGGTGGGTAAGGTGCATTTAATTCCCGCATCCCGGAGCCGGGTGCCCGCTGGTGTGCTGTCGCACGTTTCCTGCTGCGGATTAATCGCGTCCGAAGCAAACAGCCCCTGCCCAAATGCTGCGTGCATCCAGCTGGGCTCCTGCAGCAGCTGGGCACCGCTCCGGGTTTGGGGAAACAGGGACCCTTTGGGGTCTGCAGAGGGCACAGCGGGGGGATGTGGGGCTGCCGTGAGCCAGCTTGACCCCGCGTCCCGTCCCCCCCCCCATCATTCCTGTGCCCCCATCCCCGCATAGCGCAGGGGGTGACCCGACCCCATCCGGTCTCCACCGGTTCCAGCTGCTGCCGTAATCCCCAACCTCTGTTCGGTGCCCTAAGGAGATTACCGAGCGTTGTAGGGCGGCAGCTGGCGGGGCGGATCCCGGGGGCCACAGGGTCCCCCCTACGGGGGCAACGCGGTCTCCGATGCCCGTCCCGGAGCCCCCCGTAGCGGGGCAGCCCCCGTCGAAGGGCGGTCACCGGGAGGAGCGGCCGCACCCGCAGGCATCGCCCGGTCCCCGCCGCTCCCCGCCCCGACGTGCGCCGCCCGGGGCTCGGCGCCGGCCCGTCGGTGCGAGCGGGGCTCCTCGGGGCGGTCCCGGGACGCTCCGTCTTCACCCGCAGCGCTCCGTCTTCACCCGCTCGCCGCTCCGTTTCCCCCCGGCGGACTACAAGTCCCGTGCGCCCCGCACAGGCGCAGGGGCCGGGGGCGCGGGAGCGGGGCGGGGAATGATGTCAGCCTGCGGGGAGCCCCGGCGCGGCCAATGGCGGGGCGGTGCTGGCGGTGGGGCCGGGCCAGCGGCGGCGGCGGGGGCGGCGGCGGCGGCGAGCGCGCAGCGCCGGAGGGACGCGGCTCCCATTCATGAGCAGCCGCGCGCCCGCCGCCCCGGGGCCGGGGCCGGTGGTGGCGGCGGCGGCGGCGGCGGAGAACGGAGCGGGAGGCGGGCGGCCCGGCCCGGTGCCGGTACCCGGCGGAGCGGCGGCGGCGGCGGCGGCGGGGCAGGTGCGCGGCGGGCGGTGAGGCGGCACCGCCATGGACACGTCGGGGCACTTCCACGATTCGGGCGTGGGGGATCTGGAGGAGGACCCCCGGTGCCCGTGCCCGTCGTCGGGGGACGAGCGGCCGCCGCCGCCGCCGCCGCCCGCCGCGCTGCCGCCGCTCCAGCACAGCCTGTTGCACTCCTCGCCCGGGTCGCTGCGGGCCCCTCCTCCCGCCGCCCCCGCCGCCCTCCACCCTTCCTCCCGCCACGGCAGCCAGCTCAACCTCAGCGACCACTTGGGCGGCCACTCGCCGGGCTCGGCGGTGCCGTCGGGGGGCAAACACCGGCAGCCCAGCCCCCTGGTGCACCGGCGGGACAGCAACCCCTTCACCGAGATCGCCATGAGCTCCTGCAAGTACAGCGGGGGGGTGATGAAGCCCCTCAGCCGGCTCAGTGCCTCCCGCAGGAACCTCATCGAGGCCGAACCCGAAGCTCAGCCCTTACAGCTCTTCGGTGCCGGCGGACCCCCCGAAATCGTCGTTTCGAGGGAGGACAACCACGCGCCCCCCGCCCGGCCCCCCACCCGGCACGGCCCCCGCGCCGACCGCCCGCCCGCCCGCCCCGCACCCGCCGGCTTTGCCAAAGGGCCCAAACGCAAAGCTCAGAACATCGGGTACCGTTTGGGCCACCGGCGCGCGTTGTTCGAGAAGAGGAAGCGGCTGAGCGACTACGCGCTCATCTTCGGAATGTTCGGCATCGTCGTCATGGTCATCGAGACCGAGCTGTCCTGGGGGCTCTACTCCAAGGTATGGGGGGTGGTGGGTCCTGGAAGGGGGGTGGTGGGGTAGTGGGGGATGTTTGGGTCTTGTGTGGTTGGCAGCGGGGATGGTGGGGTCCTGCAGGGTGGGCATTGGGGATGTTGGGGTCCTGTAGGATGGACGCTGGGGTCCTGTAGGGTGGGAACTGGGGATGTTGGGGTACTGTAGGATGAACGCTGGGGATGTTGAGGTCCTGTAGGGTGGGCGTTGGGTGCTGTAGGGTGGGTGTTGGGGTCCTGTAGGGTGGGAACTGGGGATGTTGGGATCCTGTAAGATGAACACTGGGGTCCTGTAGGGTGGGAACTGGGGATGTTGGGGTCCTTTAGGATGAACGCTGGGGTCCTGTAGGGTCTGGAGATGTTGGGGTCCTGTAGGATGAACGTTGGGGATGTTGAGGTCCTGTAGGGTGGGCGTTGGGTCCTGTAGGATGAATGCTGGGATCCTGTAGGGTGGGAACTGGGGATGTTGGGATCCTGTAGGGTGGATGCTGGGGTCCTGTAGGGTGGGAACTGGGGATGTTGGGGTCCCGTAGGGTGGATGCTGGGGTCCTGTAGGGTGGGAACTGGGGATGTTGGGGACCTGTAGGATGAATGTTGGGGATGTTGAAGTTCTGTAGGGTGGGCATTGGGTTCTGTAGGGTGGGCACTGGGATGTTGGGGTCCTGTAGGATGAACGCTGGGGTCCTGTAGGGTGGGAACTGGGGATGTTGGGGTCCTGTAGGATGAATGTTGGGGATGTTGGGTCCTGTAGGGTGGGCGTTGGGTCCTGTAGGGTGGGCACTGGGATCTTGGGGTCCTGTAGGATGAACGTTGGGGATGTTGAGGTCCTGTAGGATGAACGTTGGGGTCCTGTAGGGTGGGAACTGGGGATGTTGGGGTACTGTAGGATGAACACTGGGGATGTTGAGGTCCTGTAGGGTGGGTGTTGGTGTCCTGTAGGGTGGGAACTGGGGATGTTGGGGTCCTTTAGGATGAACGCTGGGGTCCTGTAGGGTCTGGAGATGTTGGGGTCCTGTAGGATGAACGTTGGGGATGTTGAGGTCCTGTAGGGTGGGCGTTGAGGATATTGAGGGCCTATAGGATGAACGTTGGGGTCCTGAAGGGTGGGCATTGGGGATGATGGGTCCTGAAAGGGGGATGGTGGGGGTGTTGGGGTAGTGGGGGATGTTTGGGTCCTGTAGGGTGGGCACTGGGGATGTTGGGGTCCTGTAGGATGAATGTTGGGGTCCTGTAGGGTGGGTGTTGGGGATATTGAGCGCCTATAGGATGAATGTTGGGGTCCTGTAGGGTGGGTGTTGGGATGATGGGTCCTAAAAGGGGGATGTTGGGGGTGTTGGGGTCGTGGGGATTGTTCGGGTCCTGTATGGTTGGCGATGAGTATGTTGGGGTCCTGTAGGGTGGGTGTTGGGAATGTTGGGGTCTTGTAGGATGAATGCTGGGGGTGTTGGGGTCCTGTAGGGTGAGTGTTGAGGACACTGGGTCCTGTAAGATGTATGTTGGGGGCGTTGAGGTCCTGTAGGGTGGGTGTTGGGGATGTTAGTGTCCTGTAAGATGAACGTTGGAGACACTGAGGTCCTGTAAGGTGGGTGCTGGGGATATTGGATGAACGCTGGAGATTTTGGGGTCCTGCAAGGTGGGCAGTGAGGATGTTGCAGTCCTGTAGAGTGAGTGCTGGGGATGTTGGGGTCTTATAAGATGGGCGTTGGGGATGTTGAGGTCCTGTAGGATAGGTGCTGGGGACATTGGGGCCTTGTAGGATGGACGTCGGGTATGTTGGGGTCCTGTAGGGTGGGCACTGGGGACATTGAGTTCTGTAGAGTTGATGCTGAGGACACTGGGGTTCCCATGGGATTGGCATTGGGGTATTGGTGCCCCATATAGTTTGCTTTGGGGCGCTTTGCCCCCTGTGGTGTTGGGAGATTCACTCACGAGGTCATGTTGGGTGTTGGACAGGGTGGATGGTGATGGACCGATCGTTTGGCTTTGGTGGGTGCTGCACCCGTGTGTCCCACGGTGTCAGGAGAGGAAATGGGATTTGTCACTGCTGTGGCTGCTGGATATAGAGGGGAGGGGTCTGCCGGACCCCCGCATCACCAACCCATCTTGTCCCCACCTGCAGCTCCTACCCATAGCCCCCATAAAGGCCCCACGTGTCCCTTTTGGGCAGAGAGGGGACCCGGCTGCATCTCACGGTCTGAGGGTGGGGATGGAGGCCCTGCTGCCAGGTGGGCGCATCCCCAGAGGACGTCCCTGAAATTGGAATGCCTGGTGGTGGGCAGCAGCAAATCCACCTTCCCAAGCCCTCAAAGTGGGGGCTCTGGGGGGGTCTTCATCCCCTCCCATCGTGCAAACACGCAGCTGTGGGGTCCCTGCTGGCCATTCCCATCCTCTCCAGGCATTCCTTGATCAGCCGCGGCGCAGCGGAGCCCTCCATCCTCCTCCACACCCCTTTCTTCCTTTTTTTTTTTTTTTTAATTCTAATTTTTTTTTTTTTTTTTTTGTAATTGCAGGACGGTGTCTTTTATTTATAATTCTCCCCCCCCACACACCCCTTTCAGCTCTGCTCCCTGGCTGTGCTCGTTGGCAGCGATATGAATAACTCTTTGTATAGACATCTGTCATGTTATTTATACCTATCCATGAGGGGAAGGGAACAGGCACGGCGCTGCGTGGCACCCATGGGCGTCCGTGGGACAGCGCTGGGGGCGGGGGTTCGGGGGACGCCGGGGGTCCCCGTGTGGCGGTGCCACGTGTGGAGGGGACGGAGCGGTGTGGGAAGGGGCCGCGCTGCCCCCCGCCGCCGTCATTCAGCAGCGCGGGCAGAGGGGGCGATGGGGCCGGGAGGAGGAGAGGGAGGAGGAGGTGGGGATGTGTCTGGGAGTCCCGTGGGCGCGGGGGACCCTCCGTTGTTCCTATGGAGGTGAGACGGGGCGTGGGGACCCCGGTGATGCTGAGGGGCACCGGGTCCTTCTCGGCACCCAACCGCAACGCCTCGCAGGGAAGGAGGAGGATGCGTTTCTCCACCTCCGGAGCCTCTCCCGCGGGTGTTCCGCTTGTAGGAACGGCGCTGAGGTGCTGTTCGCCCCCCTCTGCCCACCACCACCTGCGGAGCCGCAGTGCCCACGGCCGCCGCGCCGCCCGCGGTGTGAACCGGGGGAGACCCTCCCGTGAGTCAGCGCTGCCCCCGCCGGTGCTCGGGGTGCAGGCGGGGACGGAGGAGGGTCGGGGTCACCATGAGCTGATGCACCCTGAGGCGCTCCCCGCACGGATCCAGGCCTCTATAAATACCCCCCCAGCCCCCTCCGTTGGGAAACCGGAGCTCGCAGCGAAGCCGTGGCCGTGCCCGAGGAGCGGGGCCGGCAGCTGTTGCGTGGATGGGGATTTCGGTGCCGCCGGCCCTGGCCCAGCTCCAGCGCGGCCCCATTAGAGATGCCATGCGCTCCTTGGGGCTGGGGCAGGACCCCGGCGGGGTGCAGCCGCGCTCTGCTCTCTGCCCACCCTTTTGGGGACGGTCGGGGGCACGTGAATGGCACACGGTGTGAGGGGGTCCCTCGTGGCACTGCGGTGTCGGTGCCTCCCAGATGAGGTCTCGGTGCCCCACGGTGTTGTTTATGGGAGCCAACGGCAGCTCTTCCTGCTGCGTTCCTCTGTGACCAGAGCTGGGTTCCGGCGGTGCTGTGCGGCCACATTGTGCCAACCTGCCCCATAGCCATACAGAAGGGCTGCCAACCTGCCCCATAGCCGTGCCAGGGGGGCTGCCAACCTGCACCATAGCCGTGCCAGGGGGGTCTGCCATCCTGCCCTATAGGCACAACTTGAGGGTCTGCCCCTTGCGCTGCACCTTTGAAGCTCTGCCGTGGGGACATTCGGTGCTGGCACCCGTCTGCCTGTGTGCTCACCCATAGGGTGTCCCCACGGAGGTGACACGGGGTCGGTGCTGGCAGCCAGCAGAGGAGGGATGCACCGGGCATGGGATTTTCCCATCTGCCACCCATCCTGGGTTGGCACATGGTTCCGTGCACGGCGCCGCGTGCCAGGACCCCCATCGGGGAACATCGGAGCATCCCCCGGTTGTGGGGTGGGGTGATGCCAGAGCTCTGCAGCCACGCTGGCAGCGGGAGGGTTAAAGATGTCTAGACGGCGACTGAGATTGGCCCTAAAAGATGCCAGATCCGTTGCGGGAGTGACATCTCTGCAATTAATCCCGGTCTTCCCCCAGGCACCGCTTCACTATAAATAGCCGCGGTGCTGCCGGAGCGCTCGGGGTCCCAAAGCCTCGGGGTCCGGCGTGGGTCCCTTGTCACAGGGCAGGGCGGGAGCTTCGAGGGAGGAGTGTGTGTGTGTGTGTGGGGGGGGGGTCCTTGGCACGAGCCCTCCCTGGGGGCCACCTATTAATAGCGTTGTTTGGTCCCGGCACTTCTCTCAACACGGCCATTATGTGCAGACAATTGCACGGCGGGTGCCAAGTGCTGGAGCCGCTCACAATGCGCGGCCGGAGCGCCCCGTGCCGCCTCTGCTCGGGGAAACGTTGCCCTAAATAATCCCACGGAGGTTGGAAAAGCCCCACGGAGGGGGTGATGGGATGGGGGAAGGAGGTGGTGCTGTGTCATGAGCGCACCGGGTCTCAGCACGGTGATGAGATGGGTGCTGCTGTCCGTCCTGCTGTCCCTCTCTGTGCCACCATTGTGTCAGTGCTGGGGTTGAGCGAAGGGCTCCCTGCGACCAAATAGGGTCTGGGGTCTTACACGGGGAAAACGAACTCAACCCCTCCCCCATAGGGACCTGTGGGAGGTGGGGTGCGTTTTGCTGGAGTCACCACTGAATCAGGGGTTAATTTACATAGAGCTAATTAGCAGGAGGGTCTTAATTGGCTCACCCATCAGAGTGCCATACTGCTGGGCTGGGTGTGGGTGTCTCGCTGCGAGGAGGGCGGTGGGTTCAGTAAATGGACCACGGAGGTCCCTCGGTTCCATTCCCATCGCTGACCCAGCTCCCCTCCTCTTTTCCCGCAGGACTCCATGTTCTCCCTGGCCCTGAAATGCCTTATCAGCCTCTCCACCGTCATCCTGCTGGGGCTCATCATCGCCTACCACACGCGGGAGGTGCAGGTATGTCCGAGGACTCATCCCCAAAGGGTCCACGTGTGCTCTGGAAGCGGGGATGTCCGCTGCCTTCCCCCCCCCCCCCCGCCCCCATCCCACCCCTCTCAAGGGGACAAACGGCTGCAGGAGCGATGAGTTCCATCCTTCTCACCCCCTCACGCTCCCCTCCGGCGGCTGCGAGCCGCAGGTTTTTCACCTCTCCATGTTTGTAGGACAGGGAGGGTCCCGCATTTCTCCTCTTTCACCGCACGGCCGCTCTGCCAAGGAAAGCTGTGAAATACTTTCCTAATCACGCTGCCCATTCTCTTCCTCTCTGCCCTCTTCGGCTTTGCGGGGAGATAAAGGCCCGCTCCGATGCCAGCGTTTTGGGGCAGCGGGGGGTCGGGCGCAGCGTGCAGACCGCGCCCTGAGTCTGGGGGCGTCCCCCAGTGCGACCCTGACCCAACACCGCTGTCCCCACGGCACCCATCTCTCGGGAGCAGCCAAGGAAAGGCGCGGGAGCAGCCGCCTTCCTGCCGGGCCCGTGGCCAAACCGGGGCTGTGGTCACCGAGCAGCGATGCCGGGAGTTGCCGGCGTCATTCCGCACCCACCGGGGGGACACCGGGAGCGCCGAGCCCCTCCTCCTGCGCTGCGTTCCGTGCGCGCCGTCAGGGCTGAGCTCCCCAGCGCAGAGCCGCGCAGGAGATCTCTGCCCCTTCTACGGTCGAAGAGCCGCTCAGAACAAATATTTGAGAAGCTGCGCTGTGCTGCAATAATATTTACCCCTCAGGGTCGCTGTGTTTGTGCCCGGCCGGGCTGAACCCGGCTCGCCGCCGCTTCCTCCCGCTTCTTGTTCTCGGTTCTGTCCTCCCGTCCCGGCTGAGCCCCGCTCAGCGCGCAGGGCAGGGCGGCTCAAATCGGCCGAAACGTCGCGATTTGGGGCCGTGAAACCGAAGCACCCCCAGCACGGAGGTGTCCCACCCCCAACTTTGCCTCCCCCGCTTCCTTCCACCCCTCCCCGTGGGCTCTCTGATGTCTCCGCATCCTCACGGCTCCTCCAATGCGCAGCCACGCGGCTTCAGTAGCCGATGTTTTGGTGGCAATTAGCGGCGTGCGCTCATTTCCTCACTGCCCTCCCTTCCCCCGACCCCTAAAAACATGTGGGGTCCGGCACTCGCGGGCTGGTGGAGGAGAGGAGATGGGTTTGAGTCCGTTTGGTCCCACAAATCCGCGCCGGCTGTTGGTGGCCCTATTATCTTTTAGGTGCTTATAAAGGGATTGCTGCTAATCCGTCCGTGATCTCGGCGGGGATGGATGTGGGGCCGCCAGAGCCATAAATCCTCAGCCACCGCTCCTCCCCACCTGCGGGAAGGGCTCAGCTGCTTCCCCGGGTGTTAATTGCGTTAATTGCTAGCTCCCTGAGGATGTTCCGGCTCTCTATTTGCCATGTGGGGCAGCTCTGTTGAGGGGGGTTCCGTGGGGCAGCGTCTTGCTGGGATTCCATAGGGCTGCAGGGTGGTTTTTGGGGCTGAAGGGATCCATCCATCCCCGACCCTGCAGTGGGCACCTGCTGCTGTGCCCTCTGGGTGCAGGACCTCCCCTCATCCCGTTGCTGCCGTGAATTTGGGAGAGAGAACTTGAGGCTGTTTTAGGATTCGTTGGACGGGATGTCCTGGGAAGGTGTCCTTAGAGACAAAGGAGTGGAGGAAAGCTGGCTGCTCATTCAGGATGCCTTTCTGAGAGCACAAGGGCGCTCTGTCCCTCTCAATAAGAGTGCGGGAAGGGGAGGCAGGAGACCAGCATGGCTTGGCAAGGACCTGCTGGTCACACTGAGGGAGAAGAAGGGATGGTGGAAACAAGGATGTGTCACCTGGGGAGAATTCGTCACTCCCATTGACAAGAAAGGGAAGAAGGAGGATAAGTGGAACTCCAGGCTGGTGAGCATCACCTCTGAGCCTGGGAAGATCATGGAGCAGATCCTCCTGGAAGACAAATTAAGGCACAAATTAAGGGTGAGCGGGTGATCCCAGGCAGCCAGCATGGCTTCACCGAGGGAAGGTCGTGCCTGACCCATCTGGTGGCTGTAAGCTCAAGGAGGGGATGGCTTAGATTGGGAAGTTCTTTGCACAAACTGGTTCTGGAACAGGTTCTGTCCCTGGAGGTGTTCAGGACCAGGTTGGATGGGACCTTGAGTTAGTGCCAGATCTGAAGGTTGGTGGCCCTGCCTGTGATGGGGGGGGTTGGAACTCAGTGATCCTTATGGTCCCTTCCAACCCAAGCTGTTCTATGAAGCTGGGGATACCCGGGTACCGCCGGACTGTGCCGAGGTTTCCATGGAAACCCCACGCAGCCGTGAGCTGTCAGTGCTGGAGGGGGGGGCAGGGGCTTTGCCAAAGGGGCCCCCCTCCCCATCCCAACGCCCTTTTGCCCAGTGTGCTGCCAAAAGGCCCTCCTGCCTCTTTCCTCTCGCTAATTTGTTTATTTTTAACACCCTTTTCCAGGAAGGAATGGGCTGTCAGCTCGTTAAATGCCTGAGGATCTCCCCTGACAGCTTGGAGCGTTTTTATAAACAATTTCTCCAACAAAGCAGCTCAAAGGAGCGGAGCTTTCCCAACACAGGGAGGTGGCCGGGACGCGCTGTGTGCGTCAGCCCCTTGGGATGGCTGGGGGAGACGGCTCCGTGTGCTGCCTGTGTGACACAGCACTGTCCTGGGGTCCCACTGCTGCTCCCACCCTGGGGACGTGACCTCTGTGTCCCCTTTGGGTCCATCTCCAGCGGTGTCTTTGCAGAGTGCTGTTCACAGAAAGTCCCTGCTGGTGTAGGGGACAGCACTGATGCTTCTTGGTGCGCTCCGTGCGAAGCAAAGAGTGGTGGGAGCACATCCTGCCCCCTTGGGGGGGGGTTCTGTGCAGACCCCATTGCAGCTCAGACCCCACTGCAGCGCTCGGAGGAGCGGCTTTGCCCAGGATGAACCTGCACGTTGCCATGACAACGCTGCATCCATCGCTGCCTTCCTCCCAAAAAGTCGCCCTCCGGGTGCAGCTGGGAGCGGTCGCACGACGGTGACACAGCTGCTGTGTCAGAGGTGCCCCGTAGGGTGGGAGAAGGGGCCGTCCTGTGTGCCCTGGGAGTGAGCTGGAAGGAACCTGAGGCTTTTGAGTGTCCCCAGTGCCACCGCCATGTCCCCGCTGTCCCCATCCCCATCCATCCCTGTTCCTCTGGGGGCATTCCCCTCATGCCAGTGGAGCTGTGTGATGTGGGTCCCTTCCATGCCTGTCCCCTCAGTGCTGATGGGATGATGCAGGGGGATGCCCAGGGACCCCAGTAACCATGGGGTGCCATAGGGCCACTGATAATCACAGGATGTCATATGGCCAACAGTAACCATGAGATCCCATAGGGCCAGCAGTAACCATGGATGCCATAGGGCCACTGATAACCACAGGATGCCATATGGCCACAAGTAACCATGGATGCCATAGGGCCACCAGTAACCACAGGATGCCATATGGCCACCAGTAACCATGAGATCCCATAGGGCCACCAGTAACCATGGATGCCATAGGGCCACCAGTAACCACAGGATGCCATATGGCCAACAGTAACCATGGATGCCATAGGGCCACCAATAACCACTGGATGCCACATGGCCACCAGTAACCATGAGATCCCATTGGGCCACCAGTAACCATGGATGCCATAGGGCCACCAATAACCACAGCATGCCCCATGGCTGCCCATAACCACGTGCTTTCCCTCCTGGCAGCTCTTTGTGATCGACAACGGTGCCGATGACTGGCGGATCGCCATGACGTACGAGCGCATCCTCTACATCAGCCTGGAGATGCTGGTTTGTGCCATTCACCCCATCCCTGGGGAGTACAAATTTTTCTGGACCGCACGCTTGGCGTTCTCCTACACTCCCTCTCGGGCAGAGGCGGACGTGGACATCATCTTGTCCATCCCCATGTTCTTGAGGCTGTACCTGATTGCACGTGTCATGCTGCTGCACAGCAAGCTCTTCACCGACGCCTCGTCGCGCAGCATCGGTGCGCTCAACAAGATCAACTTCAACACTCGTTTTGTCATGAAAACCCTCATGACCATTTGCCCCGGGACGGTGCTGCTGGTGTTCAGCATCTCCCTCTGGATCATCGCTGCCTGGACGGTGCGGGTGTGTGAGAGGTGAGGTGTGGGGATGGGGGGCGTCTGGGGAGGTGTTTGTGGGGATGGTGATGGGGATTGGGGACATGCAGGAGGTGCCATAGGGATGGCAATGAGGATTGGGGCATCCAGGAGGTGTTGTGGGGATGGTGATGGGGATTGGGGACACCCAGGACATGCCATGGAGGTGGTGATGGGGATTGGGACACCCAGGAGGTGTTGTGGGGATGACGATGGAGACTGGGGCATCCAGGAGGTGCCATGGGGATGGCAGTGATGATTATGGACACTCAGAAGGTGCCATGGGGATGGTGATGGGGATTGGGGTCACCCAGGAGGTGTTGTGGGGATGGTGATGGGGATTGGGGACACCCAGAAGGTGTTGTGGGGATGGTGATGGGGATTGGAACATCCAGAACATGCAATGGAGGTGGTGATGGGGACTGGGGATACCCAGGAGGTGTTGTAGGGATGGTGACAGGGATTGGGGCACCAGGAGGTGCCATGGAGGTGGTGCTGGGGATTGAGACACCCAGGAGGTGTTGTGGGGATGGCAATGGAGACTGGGGCACCTAGGAGGTGCCATGGAAGTGATGATGGGGATTGGGACACCCAGGAGGTGCCATGGAGACGTCATTGAGAGTTAGGGACGCTCAGAAGGTGCCATGGAGATGGTGATGGGGATTAGGGACACCCAAGAGGCACCATGGGGATGGTGATGGAGACTGGGATGCCCAGGAGGTGCCCTTGGGATGGCAATGGGGCGGTGTGGGGTTTTGATGGGTGCAGAGGGGATTTGTACAGGGAGAGGTGCAGCTTGGCTGTCTGTGAGTGCCATGACAACACGGTGCTTCCAAACCTACTGCTGGATGGCAGCACGGTGCTCAGCGCTGGCGTTGCTGTGGCGACCGGTGCCAGCAGGTACCACGATGCACCGGCAGCGTCCCCATGGTACCGGGGTGGTACTGGGGCTGTCCCAGTGCCCCAGTTGCTTTGAGCAGTTCTTCCCCCATGCAATGTGCCCGGTAGCCTGGGACAGAGATGGGGCTGTTCCAGTAGCCATGTGGGATGCAGAGCCACGAGCAGAGCAGCTCTGCTGGACGCTCTGTCCCCATCCCTGCTGGCGGTGCCCATTGGGATCGCATCCCTGAGGAGGATGGAGATGGGGCTGTCTGTGGGAGAGCACTCAAGAAGACAAATGCACGTTATGATTTGCTTTAAGTGGATTAGCTCAATCGCATGAAATCCCTTTAAGTCTCTGCTGTGGGATGATGCCAGGCTCAGTGATGCGGGGTCGGGTCACCCCATCCATCCCCTCCTCCTCCTCCTCCCCTCGGTGTCACCACGCGATCCCATCCATGTCCCCAGAGCATCTCTGAGTGGCATGGAAACACTCTGGGGTTGTGGGAGCTCTTCCAGACAGTGCTGCTCTTCCTGCTCCTCCTAATGAGGTCTTTAGAACGGGGTGGAGAGCTCTGTGCCCTCATTGCATCAGGGGGTCCTTCTTTGTACCTCCTGAAAAGGAGCAGGCGGGTGGGTGGGGGGCTTCTGGGGGGGGGTTTTGCACCGAAGGGGCTCTGGCTGGAAGCATGGTTATAAAGATGGATAAATGGATATAAAGAACAGGTTAGAGGTGGAGAGTGGGAATGATGCAGGAGAACTGCTGCGGAGTGGGGGCATGCAGGGCGTGGGGATGTGCAGGGAATGGGGTCACAGAGGGATGAATGGGGTCATGCAGAGAGTAGGAACACGCAGAGAGCAGGGACATGCAATGTCCCTGCAGCACACAGAGGCCCTGAGTGCTGGCCCAGTGTGACAGCAGGACCCTCGTGCCCACCCCACAGCAACGTGCATGCAGGGAGGAGATGCATCCCCACGTCCCCACCCTGGCAGCCCAGTGGGCTCCGTCCCCTGTAGTGCACCCCCAGGATGGTGGCACTATTTGGGCACATTCCCGAGGCTGTGGCATCGCTCCAGGCGCCGTCTCCCCTCCTCCATGCCCCCCCCTCCGGGTGCCACATCCCTCCGGAGGCAGTGAGTCTCTTAGCAACCCTCACCCCACCGCTGCCTGCGGTGCTGCCTGCACTGCTGCGCTGCCCGCGGCCGGCACACGTGTGCATGCACGTGCGTGCAGCCTGCTCCCCTCCTGCATTTTGCACCAGGGGGGGTTGCATTTTGCACCAGAGCTGTTTGCATTTTGCACCGAGGGGGGGGGCAGTTGCGTTTTCCACTGGGGTTGTTTCAATTTTGTACCTGTGGGTGATTGCATCTCGCACCAGAGATGTTTCCATTTTGCACTGGAGGGAGCAGTTGCATTTTTTACCTGGGATGCTTTCATTTTGCACTGGTGGTGTTATCCATTTTGCACCATGGACGCTTGCATTTTGCACTGGTGGGCTTTGCATTTTGCACCAGAGATGCCTGCATTTTGCACTGGTGGGGTTTGCATTTTGCATCAGGGGCGCCTGCATTTTGCACTGGTGGGGTTTGCATTTTGCATCAGGGGCGCCTGCATTTTGCACCAGGGGCGCTTCCATTTTGCACCAGGAACAGTTGGATTTTGCACCGGTAGCAGTTGCATTTTGCACCAGGGACACTTGCATTTTGTACTGGCGGGCTTTGCATTTTGCACCAGGGACACTTGCATTTTGTACTGGTGGGCTTTGCATTTTGCACCAGGGAAACTTGCTTTATGCACCGGTAGCAGTTGCATTTTGCACCAGGGACGCTTGCATTTTGCACCGGCGAGCTTTGCATTTCACACCAGGGATGCTCTGCATTTTGCATTGGCCGTTTGCACGCTGGACTTCCTGCCCTCTCCCAAACCCACAGCCAAGCACGTGCTGCTGCAGCATCCTCGTGCCGCGACGCTCTGCTCCCAGCCGGGGTGATGCTCTTTCCGGGGAGAGCAGACGAGGGGGTGACAGAAAGCAGCTCTTGGGTCTAAACAATTGCATCAGCCCTTGGCGTGTGCAGCCGCCCCTCTTCCTGCTCACGCCGTGCTGGTGCCAACTGCTCCTGTTTATGAGCTCCGAGTGCTTCTGGGAAGGGAAAGCAACGCTCCATCCTGGGGCTCTGCAGCCCTTCGTTCGCATCCCTTTTGCACCCCGAGTCCTTTGGGGGCTGTGGGGTGGGTGCGTGCATGCGTGGTGAGGGGTTTGGGTGAGTTTGGTGCGGGGGAGAGGGTGAAAATGTCCCAAATTTGGAGGGGGATTCATTGCAGGGTCACGGTGTGGCCGTGCTCTGCAGTTCTGTGCTGATCCGTTGGGGTCTCCAATTACTTGGGGGGGGGGATGGGGGGAGGGATGGAGAGAAAAACAAAATGCAGAAAGAGGAGAAAACCCAACTGTTGGGCGAGTTACGAGCTGCGAGGCTTGGATGAATCGATTTGCAGGGAATTGCCAACAGCTCCATCTGTTTTTCCTCTAATGATTTCGCGAGGAGGTTGAGAGGAACCTGCTGCGGAGGGGGGGGGGGGGATGAAGGAGGCAGGGCTCAGCAATGGGGTGATGTGGGGTGCAGTGCCCACCCAGGGGGGCTTCAGGCAGCTCCTGGTCCTATAGAGGAGGAAGTAGGGCTGTGGGATGCGATGGGGCTGCTTGGGGGTTTGCAGCATCCCTGGATCTGGGGGTGCTCTGGCAGCCAGGAGCTGCTGTGAGGTGGGGGGGGACAGAAACTGAGGGGCACGTGGACATCGGGGGGATGGAGTCCCTCCCTTTGTGGGGCTGGTGGTTCTCAGGGTGGAGAGCTTGGGGTTGTTTCAAGCAAAGCTCCTGCTGAGTGCATCCTACCTTTGCACCGTGCTGCCATCCCAAATGTGGGTCCCATTGGTGCTGCTCAGCCCTATGCCCCCTGACTGTGAGTTCTGTGTATCCCAACCCCATGGGTCTGGGGGGGGCTCCTGTCCACCCCCACCCACCCTCCTGCAGCCCCACATCTGTTTCTGCCATCAGCCACGTGGCACTGGGGGGGGGTCAAGGGGGAGTTGTGGGGGGGACCACGCCATGGTGACAGCTCTGACCGAAAGCAGAAGCCCTCACTGCTGGATTTTTGTTTTGTTTGGTTTTCCTCTGATTTTTTGTGCTGGAAATTGTGCAATCTCTGTGGGTTTGGGGCGTCCCTCTGCGTCGTTCGTCTTCATCTCCTTTGCTTTGCACAATGCAGGAGGAGCCCCACACCCGGTCTCTATTGGGACCATCCCCTGTGCCAGCACTCCCCACGGTCCCCAGGTGCTGCCCCAACCCCGTTCCCAGCTGTGACATTCACACCTTTGTCCCCCCTCCCATATACACACACAGGTACCACGACCAGCAGGACGTGACCAGCAACTTCCTGGGTGCCATGTGGCTCATCTCCATCACCTTCCTCTCCATCGGGTATGGGGACATGGTGCCGCACACCTACTGTGGGAAGGGGGTCTGTCTGCTCACCGGCATCATGGTAAGCATTGAGATGGGGGCAGTGGGGTGCTTTAGGGACCGGCATCCTCCGTGCTCTGTCTGAGCATTGATGTCTTGCAGTCTGAAAGCTGCCGGAGCTTTCCTTGCTGTTGATTTGTAGGGTTTGGGGTGAATTTGGTTTGAGGGAAGGGGCGGGCAGCCCGTAGCTGCATGGTGATGGCCTCGTCCAAAGGAAGCAGCAGATGTGGGGACCAGCAGCCCCGTGCATCCCTTGGCCGCCGGTCTGACTTCCATCACACCGAGCGATCCCAACTGCTGCAGCATCCCACAGGGAGTGGGGACAGCTGGGAGAGCTCCCACCCACAGCACTGACCTGCAGGACCCCATCTACCTGCTCCAAGGGGCCGTGAGCCGGCCTGGCTTGCACAGCTGTGCAGCTGGGGACGGCTGCTCCGTGGCTTTGCACTGCTGTCCCCATCCTCCACGGCACGTGGCGTTGCCACGGCTGAAAAATCCACGCTGGGTTGAGGTCTTGGGGCTCCCACCTCACCAGCAGATATTGTGAATTGTGGTACCATGCAGCATCCTGGAAATGGGACACGGGTGGTGTCCCATTGGGATTGGGGTGCCATTGGGGGTGCCACCCTGCCAAGCAATAGTAGCATGCTGGGGCTGTCCAAAAAGCAGCATTAGGGTGGCTGTGCTGCTGGCAGAGGGAAGGGTGATGAAAGCCGAGAGTGCATGCTGGGAGCTGCGGGGATGCGAAAGGACTCAGCTCAGCCTCATGATGTTAATTAATGACTCTTTAATAAATAAAGGATTGCGTGCCAGGGTCATGGGCCCCTGCCAGAGCTGCGGGGAGGGGGAGCGGCGCGGGCAGAGCCAGGTGGCACAGAGCCCTGGAGGAGCGGGGTCCCCTGCCTGGCACCTTCCGTTCCCAAACGCGCACCGGATCTGGTGCTCATTGCCAAGACGAAGCCACGCCAGCTGCCACTGCCTGTGGGCAAAGGGGGGTCCGGCCCCATCCCATCACTGCTCCTCTGTGGGTTCTCAGTATCTCCCTTCTGCCTGGATTCCCCATGGGTTCCCTGTCCCGTGAGGACACGCGGTGCTGGGATGGGCGTCAGGGAGCGCTGACTTTGTCAATCAGCCTCATTAATTATAGGGAGCTCTGGCAGCTGCTCAAGGCCGTGGTGGGAGGGCGAATGCTGCTGTAAACCCGGGTTAAACTGGGTTGCCCACGTCAAGATAGCGGGGTTTGTGCAACCTGTGGGTGGGGACATGCGGTGCATCCACTAATTGGGGTTTGCATGTGGTTCCTTGATCCTTGGGGGTGGGAATGGAGGGGGTGCAGGTGATCCCCGTCCCCAAGTGACATCCCCATGTCCCCCCATCCTGCTGTCCCTGCAGGGCGCTGGTTGCACAGCCCTGGTGGTGGCCGTGGTGGCCCGAAAGCTGGAGCTCACCAAAGCTGAGAAACACGTCCACAACTTCATGATGGACACGCAGCTGACCAAGAGGGTAAGGGCAAGGGGAGGGCTGCAGCATCCCTGGGGTCCCATTGGAGCATGGTGCTGAGTGCAAAACATGCTGAAGCATTAAGGTAAAAGCAGAGAGCATCGGCCCTCTGCTTTGTTTTGCAGCTCTTTGTGAAATGCAGAGAGTGCAGCCGCACCCAGGGCAGGAAATGCACATATTTTCTCCTTCCCTCTGGAGGAGATGGACCATCTTCTCTGGTGGAACATGAGCTCACTCGTCTCGGTGTTGGGGTTTCGGTGATTCAGCAGCTCTGTGCTGCAGATGAGTGCTGTGCTGTGGTACTGCTGTGTGCTCCATCCCAGATGGCCAGCTTCATCCCCTGGAACCCCTTGGAGCTGTGTGGGTCTGTGGGTGCTGTCCCAGACCCCAGCATGGCAGCGGGATGGGGCTGTGGGACACCCAGGTCACATCCAATGTGAGCAAAGCATCAGGGTTTCAAGTTTAGGCGTCTCCTTGCAGAATAACCCCACTTCCCCCAGGGAGCTGAGTCCCAAACTGGTTCCATTTGCACCATGCATCAATGTCACTTCAGGTGATGCAGGTGGCACAAGGTCAGACAACACGTCCTTGCCACATGTGCTCAGAGGAGAAGAGCTCTGCTTGCAACCCAGCAGTACTGGAGGGACTCTCAGCGCCCATTTGGGGTCACTTTTGGCACAAGGGATGGACGGAGTGAGGGGCAGTCGGGCAGAGGCGGGTTGAGGAACACAGGGGCACTATGAGCCCTCATCCAGCTCCAAGGGGTGCAGGTGGGGCATCTCCAGAGGGCAAAGTGGGTGAGGAGCCCCATGGTTGGAGCACATTTCCCCAAAGCGTTAGAGAGGGGTGGGGATGGTGATGGGGTGGGGATGCTGATGGGGATGGGGATGGGGTGGGGATGCTGATGAGGATGCGGATGGGGATGGGGATGCAGCAGGACTAGGGCCATTGCTCTGCCTGGAGCACTCCATCCCTGCCTTGCATGACCCCACACACGTCCGATGAGGCACATGGAGCTCCCAGCTGGGACAAGTCAGCTCCTGTGATCCCAACCAGCAGCGCCCAGCGGGGCCAGAGCGCTGTTTCCGTGCAATAATTCGTCCCACGCGCTGCAGCAGATGGGGCTGCTGACCCGATGCCCTTCTCTTACAGATCAAGAACGCGGCGGCCAACGTCCTGCGGGAGACGTGGCTCATCTACAAGCACACCAAGCTGCTGAAAAAGATAGACCACGCCAAAGTCCGGAAGCACCAGAGGAAGTTCCTACAAGCCATTCATCAGTAAGTGGGGAGCCGTGGGGTGCTGCCATGGGGGGGAGGGGGTTCTGAGCCTGGGGAGGGGGCCCTTTGGGATCTCACAGTGATTGGGAGAGCTGAGGATAGGGAGGGGATCCCTCTGATATCCCACTGTGATGGGGAGGGCTGAGCCTGGGGAGGGGGGCCCACTGGGATCCCACAGTGACTGGGAGAGCTGAGATTGGGGAGGGGGTCTGTCTGATATCCCAATGTGATGAAGAAGGCTGAGCCTGGAAAGGGGTTTCCTCTGGAATCCCATGGTGATGAAGAGGGCAGGGCCTTGGGAGGGTCCTCTGGGATCCCATGGCAATGAGGAGGGCTGGGCCTGGGGAGGGGGGTCCCTCTGGGATCCCATGGCAATGAGGAGAGCTGGGCCTGGGGAAGGGGGTCCCTCTGGGATCCCATGGCAATGACGAGGGCTGGGTCTGGGGAAGGGGGTCCCTCTGGGATCCCATGGCAATGAGGAGGGCTGAGCACGGGGAGGGGGTCCCAGCCCATCCACAGGATGGCTCTCCGTTTCCTAGTAACGGGAAGGTCTCTGCAGCATTTTGTAGTTGGGAAGAGTGGTGCATGGCATTGCTCTCCCCCTCCCCAGGTTGCGCAGTGTGAAGATGGAGCAGCGGAAGCTGAGCGACCAGGCCAACACGCTGGTCGACCTCTCGAAGGCAAGTCCTCCCATAACCCTATGGCCTCGTGTTCTTCTTCCCTTGGAACACCCGAGGCAGAACCTGGCTGACCGCAGCGCTCCGGCTCCTGAGCTGTCAGTGTGAACATCTCACAGCCCCTGCGCGTAGAACAGAGCGCACCACGAGTGGGGACGGGGGGGTCACCCCATTTCCAATAGAGCTCCACGCTCACCGCCCCATAGGAAGGCTGCACGGCCCAGCTGGGGATGCTCAGGGCTCAGCAGCCCCCAGGTTTCATCATTCCCATCTCCTCGCAGTGGAAATCAGGCGCGCCAAGCGCCGGTCCCAGCACAGGGGGGTCAGATGTGCACCGGGTGTGCGATGTCTGCTGTGCTGTGCAGCATCCCAGCGGCCCCAGTGCGCCCACCCCTCATCCTGGGCTGGGGAGGGGGGGAAGGGATGCAGCTGGCACTGCTGGTAGGAAGGAGTTAAAGCGATAGGGATTATCTGGAGTGCGGCTCCCAGATGGCCAAGCATCCTCTGGGGCCCCATCCCCACCAGCTGGCTGCAAGCAGTCCCCTCCATGTTCTGCTATGGGGGCAGCTCTGTCCCAGGGGCTCTGTGGGAGGGTGTGAGCTTAGCAATGGGGCTGGAGTGGGTGAGAGCAGCCCGGGAACGGCACAGAGGAGCCCCACTAATAATTTTGCTGGGGCACAGATGGGAGCAGAGGCTGCAGAGTGTTGCAAAGCTGCAGCAGCCCCTCCGTGAGCCGCCCTGCCATCAGCTGCCGCTGTGTGAGGCTGAAGGCTCCATGCAGGGCATGAGCTGGCAGCACTGCTGCACGGCTGTCCCTGTCTTCATCCCCTCCACTTGCTCCTACTTCCCTGTATTGTGCTGAGCTCGCAGAGCCCCGGGGCTGCCTGATGAGAGCTGACAGCAGCAGGCTCTGAGTTGCAGAGCAGGCGAAACCTCTGGGTTGCAGAGCGGGTGCAACTTCCAGCTGCGATGGCTCAGGAGCAGAACTTTCAGCCCAATGAAGGGTCGGGGGCTGCACATCTGCATGGGGTGGGGTGGGGGCTCCAAGTTGGAATCGTTGATCCAACCCCTTTCCTTCCCTCCGTAGATGCAGAACGTGATGTACGACCTCATCACCGAGCTCAACGACCGCAGCGAGGACCTGGAGAAGCAGCTCGGCAGCCTGGAATCCAAACTGGAGCAGCTGAGCGCCAGCTTCAACTCACTGCCTCTGCTGCTGGCCGACATGCTGCGCCAGCAGCACCAGCGCCTGCTCGCCGCCGTGGTGGAGGCTCGGGCCGTTGCCGTGCCTGCCGGCACCCCGCAGACCCCTCTATCCGAGAGCCCCATCGGGGTCAGCTCCACCTCCTTCCCCACCCCGTACACCAGCTCCAGCAGCTGCTAAAAGCGCAGAGCAAAGCCCCCTCCTGGCGCTCCGTGGACACGAGGAGAGCTGGCGGCGGCCCCGAGGACTCGGTGTTCCCTCTGGGAACGGTGTTGGAGCGGTGATGCCTTGGGATGGACATCTCCCCCCTTCTCCCCTCCCCCCCAAACCCGCTCCTTTTCCCCCCCCCCCGTTTCGGTGCCTCTACTCGTGGTGAAGGAAGGGGACGGAGGCGACGCTTCGCGCCGCGGCGCTCGGTGGAGGACAGGAATCCACGCTCAATCTCAGGTCTTCACATTGAAAACAAAACAAAACGAACACAAACCAGTCGGAAGCACTGAAGCGACGGAGACACCGGAGGGAGAATCGCACCGTGTGGAGCTCGGGGCCACGGGGGGGGGGGGGGGGGGGCACAGGGCTGCTCACCCCCCAACCCCCCTCCCGCAATGCGTTCCCCTCCTCCTGACCTTGGAGTTCTTGCACAGCTCTGCCCTGAGATGTCCGTGCTCCGTCCCGTCTCCTTGCCAAGACACCAACACGTTCCCCTCGCTCTGTTCCAGGGTAGGTGGTGGGCTCTGAGCTGACCGGGGGTTCTCTCTGCAGCACCGGTGCTCGCCGTTGGGGCAGAACCAGATCTTCATTTTGGCTCATTGGAGCCTCGAGCAGTGCTTAATGCAGGTGGGGACGACCCCATTGCTGCCCCCCACCCCATCTGGGGGTCTCCAAACCCCGGAACAACCCTGAGGTCGGGGAAGGCACCGGGCACAGCTCCGACCCCGATGCCGCGGACGATGCTCAGTGTGGGACACTTCATCTGTTTAAAACTACCCCCACCCCACACCGCTCCTGCTGGGAGTCAGCAGCACTGGGGAGTGAAGATCCCTGTTCTGCTGTCACCGTGTCCCCTTCTCGTGTCACCCCGCAGCAGTTTGGGGTTCTGCCCGGTCCCTGCGCTGCCCCCGCTTTGGGGACGGCGTTTGCTGCTTTCATTGAAAACACAGCAGAGGATATTTATATATTTTTAAACAGATGAAGTAAGCGTGTAATTACTCCGTGATATTAATTACACATCACCCGGCAGTGTCAGTAATTGTAATCAAAAGCCACTGTGTTACTCCAGGTATACTCAGCCTGTAATCTTCTCCTTCGTAACTCTTTCGCTCCCGTCAGTAACGCTGCGTTCCGTGCGCACGTAGGCAGGGATGGATCAGCCCCAGTGCAGAGGAATTGCTGTGCAAAACCCCACTCCCTGCTGCTGGAAGGTATCTTACTCCTCGTGCCCCGCAATTAAAGCTGCACAGGAAACAAGCAGCGGTTACGAGGCGCTCCCCTCCCTCCCCCCCTCCTCCAGCCCTGCCATTGGCACATGGCAGAGGAGGAGGAGGAGGAGGAGGAGGAAGGCTCCTCCAGAGGAGCTGCAAAATGCGCTCCTGGTGCTGCAGAGGTGGTGCTGTGAAGCCTGTTGGTAGCACGGTAGCAGCCCCGGTTGTTCTTGTCGCATGGTTTGCATTCAGGGAGCACAGAGCTTCACTGCCAGCATTTTCTATTCTTTGGCCAGCAGTGCATCTTCAGCTTCTGGGAAGGAGCTGCTCTTCCCCTGCACGAAGATCTTGTCATTAGTTTAATTGCAGGGCGGGCAGGGCTGATGGGAGCGTGTCACTGCCTCGGCAGCGCGCCAGCGCCAGCTCTCAGCATTGCTACCAGTCCCTGTGCCTCCACGTAACCATCCCTCACCTCCCCGCTCCTCGGATGGGGTGAAGAGGAGATGCCCATCTTCCCATCTGCCCAAGGAGATTTCGAGCACGGCGATGGAGGAAGCCTTGTGAACGCCAAGGATGAGCCTAAAATACAGAATCTCCACTGGCCGCGGGCAGCCAGCAGAGAAAAACGTTTCCACGCCTCTCCTGTGGTTTGTGTAGGAACGAAGTGCCGTGCAGCGATGCGTTGTGGGGCTGAAGGAAGTATTGATGGCTGGGAATCGATATCTCCAGCGGGAACCTCCTCACGGGCTGGTAATCAAGTCTGAGAAAGGAACAAGAGTAGAACAAGAGGAGGAAGTGCCAGCTGGGCTGTGAGGGAGTGACAGAGCGGTGATGAGAGCTTCAGCATTGCCACCAGTGCAGGAGCACCTCGTCCTTGGGCAGAGCTGCTGCTTCCTCATGGCACCGCTGCAGCCCACGGCCCTGTGCCCTCCATCGCATGCTCTGAGCTCAGAGCTTGCACGTGGCACCCCCAGCTCTGCACCTCACCCCCTGCGGACCCCCATCCTCACACAGCCCAGCAGTCCCTCTGCCCAGCACCCCGCACCTCATGCACCTTGCACCCACGCACCTTGAATCCCACAGCCTGCATCCATGCACCCTTCGTCCCTTGCACCCTACATCCTTCATTCCGTAAACTCTACACCCTCCATCCCACGCATGCTTCATCCCTTGAACGCTAAATGGTGCGTGCATCCATGCACCCTACACTCTTCATTCCCCACAAACTACACCCTACACCCCATTCACCCTTCATTCCATTCACCCTACTCCTCACGCACCCTTCATCCAATGCACTCTAAACCCTTCATTCCATGCACTCTACACCCTCCATCCCACGCACCCTCCATCCAATGCACGACACCCTACATCCCGTGTACCCTTCTTCCCATGCACCCTTCATCCCTCATATCCCACACCCTCCATCCCACGCACCCTCCATCCAGTGCTCTACACCCTGCATCCTATGCATCCTTATTCCTACCCTTTATCCCTCATACCCTACACCCTCCATCCCACGCACCCTCCATCCAATGCACGACACCCTACATCCCATGTACCCTTGTTCCCATGCACCCTTCATCCCTCATATCCCACACCCTCCATCCCACGCACCCTCCATCCAGTGCTCTACACCCTGCATCCTATGCATCCATATTCCTACCCTTTATCCCTCATACCCTACACCCTCCATCCCATGCACCCTCCATCCAATGCTCTACATCCACATCCTCCACTCCGTCCTCACCCGCTGCCGGTTCAGCACCGCGGACAGCGGCACGCCGGTCCCGGTCCCTGTGTCGGTCCCGGTGTCGGTCCCGGTGTCGGACCCGGTTGCTATGTGGGCACTGAGCCCACCACACACCGGCAGATGAGAGGGGAGCTCTCCCTCCCCCTGAGCTCCGAGCACCAAAGTGAGCAGGGAGGAGAGCTGGGACCAACGGGAGCCGTGCAGGAAAAGCACAAGAACCAAACAACAACATCCTCTCAAAAAACCCAAAGAGATGCCAACCTCTCACCAGGAAGCAGCCCTCAGATCCACCACACCGGCTCAGCCCACCCCCCCCATTTTGCAAAGCGAGACGACCACCACCCCTCTCAGCACTCCAGCTGCTATCCCAGGTGGGGCGAGCGCACCCCGATGCTCTCCATACCCACCCACCGCCTCCTGCAGCACAGCCTCGGTTTTCCCCTCTGCGAACCTCTTGCACTGCCTGCAAGGAAACGTCCTAAAAACGCCAGAAAAAGAAAAAAAAAAAAAAAAAAAAAGAAAAAAATAATAATAAATAATAATAAAAAAAAAAATACGACGTCCTCTCTGCAAACCCACAGACTGAAACGCTTCTGTCCAGACTGAAGGAGGCTTCCGCACGGGTTTGCACCTTGCCTCTGTACTGCTCGCTTCTTTTTTTAACGATAGGGGAAAGCATAATAGTTTATTTTAACTATGAAATATATTGCTATATTACAAAGGTTATTGTAACTTTCAATTATGGTTTTGTACCCGACCTGTTGTCGGCAGGCAGCGACGCCCGCCTGCTGCCAATGTCTGTTTCTGAGTACAGTCACTGCGGGGCCGGGGCTGGTGGGAGCTCCCAGCACAACCCCCATCCCGATCCCTTCCATCCCAAGGCGTTAATCCCCCACTGGGATCCTAAATTTGTGTAGCACCGGGGCTTTGCTTTTTGCTTTTCTCAGCCTCCTGAAAGCCATTCCCTCTCCTGGTCCCATTCGCCCGCGGGATGGAGGCTTTGGGGACGGAGCAGTGCAGGGCGCATCGCTTCTCCCTCACTTTTGGACTTCAACAACCCAAACGTTTGGCTCAGAGCAGCCACACCGGCACAGTGCGGTGCTCTCCAAGTTCAGGGATCACCCATCCATCCTCCTCCTCGGGGCAGGAGGGCTGTGGGGTCCCACTCTCTTCTTCCTCTCAGGTCAACGTGTCCCCAGCTTGGGGATGAGGGCACCCCACGTCCCCGCTGGTGGTACGGCAGGTAAGGACTTGGCATGGGGAGGCCATGGGGTGCCCGGAGGTTTTGTTTCCTTCCATTTCAGGCTGTGCTATTGTAGGACGGAGGGTCAGCCCCAAATTTAGGAGAGGGACGTGGTGAGATTGCAGAGATTGTCCCAGCTTGCTGTTCTCAGTGTGCACTTGGGGGGCATCTCAGCACTGTGTGCAGGATGAGGTCTGTAGGGAAATAGTCTTAAACCCCCCTGTGCAGCCCTGCTCTGCACTCCTTCCATGTAGAGCAGCAGCCAGGGTTGGGCATGGCACCTGGGACCAATTCCTGCTGCCTTCCTCCAGTACAGCAAAATCCCTTACGCAGCTCCTCTATCCCCCCCATCCTCTCAGTGCTGTCACTGTTATCAGTTATCACTATCAGAGCTCATTAACCCACCTGGAGCTGCAGGTCAGAGAGCTTGGAGGGCTCCTTGCAGGGCTGAAGCCCCCCCCAGCAGCTCCAGCTGCCCCTCGTTGAGCCCAGCTTGGGGGGGATTCCTGGGGTTTATAGCCAGGCTGGAGGAGAAGGGCTGGCTCCTTTCCTTGTGAGTGGTGGTGAGGATATTGCTGACCCCCTTCTGCTGGGGCTGAGGTCTGTAGGGTGCTCAGGGCCCTCGTGCTCCTCCTGTCCCCAGCCATCTCACAGCCCTATGACCCCCAGGTAGGTGGGCTGGGGTATCTCCTTTGGGGGGGTGGAGGGGGAGATGCTGCTGCTGCTGCTGGGGGGCTTTGCTCTGCTTCCTGCCCCCATCTTCTCCCCGCTCAGCTCCCTAAGGGCTGCAGGGAGGATTTAATGGGGGGAAGCCCTACTGCTCGGGGGGTTCTTGCTTTTCCCTGGATGAGCCCCATCTGTGCCCCATTTCCTGAGCAAAGGGCAGGTTTGCAGCCCCCAGGATGCGCTCTTCCCCACCTCCTGCCCAAATCATTCCTCCCCTGCACTGCACAACCCAACATGGCCCTATAGAGCTGCTTGGGGCTGCGGTGAGGATCCGGCCCCACACTCCTCCCAATCTGTGCATGGCCCTGAAGAGGGGAAGGGAACGGGCCCTTCCCGTCCCAGCAGCATTGCCATAAACCGAGCTGTACCCAGAAACAGGCGCGTTTTAAACTATGGCTTTAACCTGTTCACTGTAAAAAGTGCCTTGGACTTTAATCTGAAGAGGTCAGTATCTATAAATATTTACCTGTGCGGGTGTGTAAGTATGCAGATCTCGATGTATAGTTACACACACAAATATATGACATATACGTACCTATATAAACGCTTCAGACCCCTCTGTTCTGCTGGTCCTTGGAGCTCTGTTCTGGGTGTTGGATGGGAGCTGTGTTGGCAGGGAACTGTTGTGATGCTCGGGGTGGTTGTGCTGTGGGTACACTGGCATTGGGGTGCTGCCTCTGGGGGGTGGAGGTGGTGGAGCAGCCCCTCACCGGGGGGGTGCTGAGCTCCTTGCATCCCAAGGAATGGCTTTGTGTCCCTTGGGGTCTGTCCTGGGCTCTTGTGGTCCCTACATGAGCTTTAGGAAGACCCCACAATGGGAAACTTTCCTTGCAGGGATGCTGAGATGCAGACGTAGAGAAGGATGAGGACAGTGGCACCAGTGCTGGTTTTCCAGTGGCTGCTGCCTTTGTTGTTGGTGGGGGGGGTTGAGATTTCCCTGGGGGTCACTCTGAGCCACAGTAGCAGGCTTTCTGCTTGGGATGGCTCTGCTGTGCCAGCAGCCCACCTGCACGAGGCTTCTTGTGCTGAATGAGAGCCCCTCTCCTTTGGCATTGTGCTGATGTGCCCTGAGGATTTCCCTCCTGCTCAGCCCATTGTGACCAGAGCAGAGGCTGAGCTGCTCCCGAAGCTCAGCCACTGGATGGGTTCACCTCTTGCCAAAGAGACAGAATCTGGCTGGGATATGGGACAGAGCCTCGATGGAGCCCAGGCACTGAGCTCGGAGCTTTGGCTCATGGCTTAACCCTCCCCCCCCCCAAAAAAAAACAAAACCAACCAACCCAGATGCAGCCCCACACCCGCAGAGGAAGGATGGGGTGACACGCGGTGATGGCACGGTGACAAATCACTCAGTCGGGCACTGCTTTGAGCCAAAGCTGCCAACTTTAAAACCACCTCCAGCGTTCCGAGGGGCTCTCAGAGGGCTGATTAATGCCACGCAGCTCCATTTCCCAAATTAGTGTCTTAGCAGTGCAGAGCCCCGTGCCATGAGTGCAGCTGTGTGCTGGTGCTGCCTGCGGAGACGGGGGGGGGGGGGGGGGATTCGTTTAATCTCTGCGTGCGGCACCAAATCTGCTTTTATTAATGGTTGGGATTAAGGCAGGAGACAGAGCTGCGTCCCCGTGTCCTCTGCCTCCCAGCCCCATGGAGGTGGTGGTGGTGAAGTGTGCTTGGAAGGAGGAAAAAAATCAAGAGAAATCAATGCTATTAAGCACCGCGCTCTGCGGTTGCTTGAAAAGCAGATGGAGGTTCTTATGAACAGTGGGGAACTGTTGGCCCACACCTGAGGAGGGGAAACCCGTGGGCAGGATGCCATAGGCCTGAATTGATGCCTGCTGGGAACGTGGGAGCAGCTCCCAGGGCACAGGATTGCAGCAGGGCTGCCTCCTGTGTGCTCCCATTCCTCATCTCAGAGCATCCCCATGGGGGGGGTGGGTTCTGCCCTGGGGGTGATGGGTCACAGCTCAGGGCCGTCTCCCACAGTTATTTCCATCTCTCACAGACTCATTTCACCGTGGTAAAAGCAAGGCTGCTAATTTCATCCCCTGCTGGGGCTGTTAGTTACCACTAATTATCCACACGGCGGTGTGAGGTCTGCAGAGCAGATCGCGCCTCGGAGAGGTCTGGGCAACGTCAGTGGAACAGCTCAGCAATGCCACGGCTTGGCTGCTTCGTGCCCCGAAGTGGGGCTGCGTGCGAGGGCTCCTGTGCTCCCCACGGCTGCTGTGTGCCGATATCTTCCCTGCCCAGCTTGCAGTGTTTGCACAGAGCTTCCTTTTCTCTCCCCGACGTGCCTGCAATTCCCATGAGCGCGCACGGAGGATGCATCTGCATGAGGAGATGCCAGGAGCAGCTATCTGCACTTCCCAGCGCCCGCTGCTCGCACAATGAGGAGGGTTCCTCAGCAGGAATCAGCTGTGAAAAGCAGTGGTAAACGACACTTTGCTGTGAAACGGGTATTTCTGGGTTTCCTGCTGGGGAACGGCCGCTGCGCTGCAGTGGTGGAGATGCTGTGTGTGTGTGGGGGGGGGCTTTGCTGCACTCCCCCACCCCCCAATCCCTAGAAAAGCGATCATCCCTCCTCCACAGCACAGTGCTCTGCCAAACGCAGGGCTGTGCATTTCTGGATCTGCTGCTGGGGGGAGAGGGGAGAGAACACAATAGAGGGGTCAAGGAGGAAACCCTTCCAGGTGGTATTTTTGGGAATACTGGACCGTGCAGGGTTTGGGGTCGCTGCTCCAGCACAGGGCCTGGAGGGCTTTACTTGTACCAAAAATCGGTTGGGAGCAACAGGTTGTGTATTAATGAAAGAGGAATCAATTAGGCTGCGAGCTGCTCAGCCACCTGGTGCTGCTGACTATTTTTTTTTTCCTCCCTCCTTTTCTTTCTCCTTAACGCTCTGCTGCTGCCTCTGGGGAAGTCGTGAAAGAAACGAGGCACGTTCCAGCTTCTCGCTTGCTTTTAGATTAAAAAAAAACGCCTTTTGTGGGGAAATCTGTGCAGAGCATCCAATTAAAGAGCCGTCCCCGTGCCATCCATCAGCACTGGGCTGCGGCTCGGCTGTCAGCCGCTTTGTGCTGCGCCAACAGAACCATTTGCAGCGATCAGAGGGGGGAAAAAAGCAGAGAAAAGGTGTGAGGGGATGCTGTGGGAGGCACAGAGGAGCTCAGTGTGATGGAAGCACTTCGGAGATCTGGCTGCAGCCGGCTTCCCATCGCAGCCTCGGTGCTCAACAGCCCCGTAAACGCACAAAAAGAGGGGCTGAGCGCTGCTCTTCCATTGCGGAGTGCTGACCCTGGGGAAAATAGCAGAGGGGTGGGGGGAAATCAGCCCTGCCGTTGTGTCCTGGGGTAAAAGGGGAGTCCTGGGGGGGAGGCGGTGGGGGGCGGTGCCGCCTCCAGGATGCCTTCAGCCTTTGGACTGGGGCTGTGCCCAGATGGGGATTGCAAAATCCCTTTGATTTGGCTGAGCACACAGCAGAGCTCTCTCTCTCTCTGCAAAATCAGATTTAATATTAAATGCAAAAGAGGGTGGCAAAGGGCAGGAGGGAACCTGGGCTGGATGGCACCGTAAAGGTTACAGAACAGAATGTTAATGCTGGCTATCAGGAAGCTCCCTGCAAGCTGGCGGTGGGAAGGCTCACTGATGTGACTGATGAGCTGCCTGGGAGCTGCTGCCTTCATTCAGAGCAGCACTGGGAGCCCCTTCTCACCGCTTCCCCATCCAAGGACTTCCTTCACACAGCCCCCACACAGCCACAAAGGGCTGAAGGCTCTGAGCAGCAGAGCCATGCAAGAACGCGGCTCCCTGAGCAACGGCAGCGCAAGGCTGAAGGCCAAGGCGCCCAGCAGACACTGACAGCCATAAAAACGTGACAGATGAGCCCACCAGCAGCCAAGGCGAGGGCTCACGTGGCAGCCTCAGCCGTGGGGATCGCTGCTGTTGTCGCAGCCAGCGCCGAGCTGCTGCAGCTGCACAGTCACTGCAACGCTCCTGCAGCTGTGCCATCCCCACCCACACCCCCACGCAGCACTGGGGAGGTGCAGGGAGAGCCCCCCCCATCCCCTCCGTGCTGTATTGGGATGAGCAATGGCTGCTGATGTCTGCAGAGCAGCCGTGGCAGCTGCTGCTGTGCCATCCGAGCTCGGCTTCACACCTCTGCTGAGCGGTGAGGAGCCTCGAAGGGAATTGCTCATGCAGTGTTGGGTGATGCTGCTGCTTCCCCTGCCTTGTGTCAGCAGGAGAGGGCACGCAGGGATTGCTTCAAAGTGGGAAATCCCATTTGGGAAGCAGCACTGAGCTCGGGGAAGGCAGACCCAGGGCTGGAGCTTTGCGTGCAGCCTTTTGGGGTGTGAGCATCAGCTGCTCCTTTCCTGCAGGGACGGAGCAAATGGCATTCGTGGTGGTTCTGCAGGCTGAGTGTCTGCCATCTGCTCGTTAAAATGGGCCACCAGAAGCACCACCACTGAGGTACCTGCGCTGCAATAAGAATCTATTGGGGGAAAAAAAAAAAATCCAAAGCCTTTGGAGGGGAATGGGAGCAGCAGGAGCAGCGGAGATCCAACATGGGGCTCACAGCTTTGCACCTGCACCCAATGCAGAGCAGCATTCTGGAGGATGCAGGGGCTGAACCCCATTGCTTGCAGCACTGTAGAGCTCAATGGGTGCAGCGCAGGAGCTCAGAGCACAGCCCTGGGCAGCACCTCCACTCAATTAAAGCATCCAGTCAGCTGATGGAGGAGAGTAACAAAATGTCCCCGTTGCAATCGAGCCATCGGCTTTTATCTCCCGGTGGGAACAGGCTGATTCAACAGCGAGGAAGCGATATTTCAGCACGTCTCATAAAGCGGCTCTGAGATGAAGCCCGGCGGAACAATGGCCTTCCAGCAGCGGGTCGGGCGGGGGAGCTGTGCCACAATTTATGGCATTTCGTAAGAGGGAGAGGAACAAAGGCGGCACCTGAGGCGCTCGGTGCCTTGGTTCGTGCTGCCATCGTGCGGGGGGGACGAGCCCGGAGTCGGGGGTCCCCCACACCCTGTGCTGGGGGGGGGTATGGAGCAGCACACCAAGACTTTCAGCCCCTTATCTCTAAATTAACCCACGGATCGTCCTGATAACAGCTCGGCGGCTCCATCTCTCCCACTGTGTTCCTATGGAGACGAGCTGGAGCTTGCCCAAGTCTCCACGAGTCGTGGAATCATAGAATCCTAGAATGGCCTGGGTTGAAAAGGACCACAATGATCATCAGTTCCAACCCCCTGCTGTCTTGGACAGAGTGACCATGAGATGGTAGAGTTCTCAATTCTTGGTGGAGCCAGGAGGAAGAACAGCAAAACTGTTACCTTGGACTTCCGGAGGGCGGACTTTGAACTGTTTAGAAGACTAGTAGGGGGAGTCCCCTGGGATTCAGTCTTAGAGGGTAAAGGGGTCCAAGACAACTGGTTGCTCTTCAAGAAGGTAGTCTTACAGGCGCAGGAGCGGGCTGTCCCCCTGAGCTGCAAAATGAGCCGGCGGGGAAGGAGACCGGCGTGGATGAATAAGCAACTATTCTTGAAGCTCCGGGAGAAAAAGAGAATCTACCTCCTGTGGAAGAAGGGACGGGCAACTCAGAAAGAATACAGAGAAGTTGTTAAGATATGCAGGGAGAAAATCAGAAAGGCGAAAGCCCAGCTCGAGCTCGACCTGGCCACTGGAATAAAAAGAAACAAGAAATCCTTTTACAAATATATCAACAGTAAGAGGAGGACTAAGGAGAATCTCCATTCTTTACTGGATGAAGCCGGGAATGTGACTACTGAGGATAAAGAAAAGGCAGAGGTCCTGAATGCCTTCTTTACGTCTGTCTTTAAAGGTCAGACCAGTTATCCTCAGGATATTCCACTTTTCGACCAGGTGGTCTCGGCTGGAGACCAGACTAAACCACCCATGATTCAGAAGGAAACGGTCAGAGACCTTCTACTCCAACTGGACTGTCACAAGTCCATGGGGCCGGATGAGATTCACCCGAGAGTGCTGAGGGAACTGGCGGAGGTGATAGCCGAGCCGCTTTCCATCATCTATCAGCGCTCCTTGTTGACTGGTGAGGTACCAGAAGACTGGAGGCTTGCCAATGTGACTCCCATCTACAAGAAGGGCTGTAAGGAGGACCCGGGGAACTACAGGCCTGTTAGCCTGACCTCGGTGCCAGGGAAGGTTATGGAGCAGATTGTCTTGAGGGAGATCACGCGGCAAGTGCGGGACAACTGGAGCATCAGGTCTAGCCAGCATGGGTTCACGAAGGGTAGGTCCTGCTTGACCAACCTGATCTCCTTCTATGATCTAGTGACCCGCCTGGTGGATGAGGGAAAGGCTGTTGATGTAGTCTACCTAGACTTCAGCAAGGCCTTTGACACTGTCTCCCACAGTATTCTCCTGCAGAAGCTGGCAGCCCGTGGCTTGGACAGGTACACTCTTGGCTGGGTAAGGAACTGGCTGGAGGGTCGAGCCCAGAGAGTGGTGGTCAATGGAGCTAAATCCAGCTGGCGACCGGTCACGAGTGGTGTTCCCCAGGGGTCGGTGCTGGGGCCTGTCCTTTTCAATATTTTTATTGATGACCTGGATGAGGGCATTGAGTGCACCCTCAGTAAGTTTGCAGATGACACCAAGTTGGCTGGAAGTGTCGATCTGCCTGGGGGTAGCGAGGCCCTACAGAGAGATCTGGACAGGCTGGAGAGCTGGGCTGAAGCCAATGGGATGAGGTTTAATAAGACCAAATGCCGGGTTCTACACTTTGGCCACAGCAACCCCAAGCAACGCTACAGGCTTGGGGTGGAATGGCTTGAAGACTGTGTAGAGGAAATGGACCTGGGGGTGTTGGTTGACGCTCGGCTAAACATGAGCCAGCAGTGTGCCCGGGTGGCCAAGAAGGCCAATGGCATTCTGGCTTGTATCAGAAGCAGTGTGACCAGCAGGAGTAGGGAAGTAATTGTTCCCCTGTACTCAGCTCTGGTGAGGCCGCACCTTGAGTATTGTGTCCAGTTCTGGGCCCCTCACTGCAAGAAAGACATTGAGGCCCTGGAGCGTGTTCAAAGAAGGGCAACAAAGCTGGTGAGGGGTCTGGAGCACAGGCCTTATGAGGAGCGGCTGAGGGAGCTGGGATTGTTCAGTCTGGAGAAGAGGAGGCTCAGGGGAGACCTTATTGCTCTCTATAACTACCTGAAGGGAGGTTGTAACGAGCTGGGGGTCGGCCTCTTCTCTCGTGTAACTGGTGATAGGACTAGAGGGAATGGTTTCAAGCTTCGCCAGGGAAGATTCAGGCTGGATATTAGGAAATACTACTTCTCTGAAAGGGTGGTCAGGCACTGGAATGGGCTGCCCAGGGAGGTGGTGGAGTCACCGACCCTGGAGGTGTTCAAAGAACGTTTGGATGTTGTGTTGAGGGATATGGTTTAATGAGAACCATTGGTGACAGGTGGATGGTTGGACTGGATGATCTTATAGGTCTTTTCCAACCTTAGTGATTCTGTGATTCTGTGATTCTGTGATTCTGTGTGCAGGGTCACCAACCAGCAGCCCAGGCTGCCCAGAGGATCCATAGGGTGCCATAGGGATCTATAGGGTGCCATAAGAACTTCTAGTGTGCCTTAGGGATCCACAGGGTGCCATAATCATAGAATCATCATAGAATCCTAGAATGGCCTGGGTGGAAAAGAACCACAATGCCCATCAGTTCCAACCCCCTGCTGTGTGCAGGTCACCAACCAGCAGCCCAGGCTGCCCAGAGGATCCATGGGGTGCCATTAGGATCCATGGGGTGCCATTAGGATCCATAGAATCATAGAATGGCCTGGGTTGAAAAGGAGCACAGTGATCATCAGTTCCAACCCCCTGCTGTGTGCAGGGTCACCAACCAGCAGCCCAGGCTGCCCAGAGAACCCATGGGGTGCCGTTAGGATCCATGGGGTGCATTAGGATCCATGGGGTGCCATTAGGACCCATAAAATCATAGAATCCTAGAATGGCCTGGGTTACAAAGGCCCCCAATGCCCATCAGTTCCAATCCCCTGCTATGTGCAGGTCACCAACCAGCAGCCCAGGCTGCCCAGAGCCACATCCAGCCTGGCCTTGGATGCCTGCAGGGATGGGGCATCCACAGCTCCTTGGGCAACCTGTTCCATAGGATGCAGAATGAATGCTGATGGAGGGGCTGTGATTCTGAGGGATGCAAGGCTCCGTTGTTTTGGTTGTTCCATGGTGCAGCTGTGCAGGGTTTTGCATCCTCTGCTCTGCCCTAAGAGCTGCAGGGATGAATCACTTTCACGGAGGTTGGGTTATAGGCTGAGAACGATCACCAGCAATTAAAAAAAGAAAAGAAAAAAAGAGCAGATTGAGGGCTGTGTGTGAAGTGTGAGACGCTGCGTGCCCAGGCTGGCAGCGCCCGACCCTGCAGTGTGTGTGTGGGGTTTGTGCAATCACGAATCCTCCTAGGAAAATGGGGATTGGGGCTGGAGGAGGGGATCTTGTTTTGGAGGACAGGTATACCTATTAAAAAATAATAATTAAAAAAAGAAATCAACCCAAAAAAAAAAAAAAAAACAGCAAAATCAGCTTCATAAAACCACCCCCAAACATGAGCAATCCTGGGTTGGGCCCTGCACCTGACTGCCTGCAGTAAATCCCAGCTTCATTTTGATGCCAGGGGGAAGCAGTCCCATATCTCCCCCCGTTAGCCCCATAGGTCCCCCCCCCCCCATCAGCCCCATCCCTTTGGGGCCACATCCCCATGTCTTCAGGTCCCTACAAAGCACCCCCAGCCTCTGCCCACCCCCAGGGTTCCCCCAGCAGAGGGGGAGCAGAGGGGCTGGGGGCTCCCGTGGGTGCTCACACAGAGATGTGGGGCTTCCCGTGGGCGCACAGTGCGACGTGGGGCTCCCAGCTCCGTCTCGCTGGCAGATGGCACACAGTGAGCAGCAGACGGGAACAGGCTGCTCTGTGCTGGGAGAGCTCTGATGGGTTTAATGGGGGGGGTAGGAGGGGGGGGGGTGAGGAAAGGGGGGAAGCAGGATCCATGCTGGGAGAAGGAGGTTGTGGGGGGGGGGGGGGGGGACGGGACGAATGACATCGTAGTGTTCCTGGAAAATGGTGCAGGGAGTGGGGGATGCAGCTCGGCTGGGGGAGGGGGCAGCTCTGCGCTGCTTAGGATGAATTGAAATGGGAAAAACTGGAGGTTGGGGGAGTGGGGAGGCACAGGGGGCAGTGAAGCCCCATGGGGTGCAGTGGGGCCCTATGAGAGATGTAGGGGCTGCTAGGGGTGGGGGGCACGGAAGGTGAGCGACCCCCATAGGGTGTGGGGAGAGTTTAGGGGAAGGGAAAACCTGGGGGGCTTTGGGGGAACGCAGGGGAATGGGGAGGGGGGGGTTGGAGGCCCAGAGAACAACGGGGGCCATGGGGCCAGAGAAGTTTTAGTAACCACAGAGCCCAGGAGGGCAGCTGGGGGAACGAAGACCCCCCCACAAACCAGACCCGACGCCCACCGGGCACGTGGGCATCGCGCTCTGCGCATGCGCCCACTCGGCAGCGCTCAGGCGCATGTGCATCACGCCTATCACAGGGCGCATGCTCACCACGGCTACCACAGGGCGCATGCGCAGTAGCGGGCACGTGCAGGATGAGGCCTCGCGCGGCCGCGCCCACAGCAACAGGCGGCGCCCGGAGGGGCGGGGCGAATGGGGGATTCGGGGATCGCGGCGGTGTCCTCCGTAAGGAAGCAGCCTGGGCAACCCCCCCGCCGCCATGCGTTGCCCTGCGTTGCTCTACGTTGTCCTGCCCGAACGCGGCCTTCGCGCCGTGCCCTGAAGGAAGATGGCGGCCGCGACGCCGCGCGGCGCGGATCGATGACGTCATCATGGCACGCCCGCAACGGCGCTGGTGGCGGCGGTAAGAGGGCGCGGGGGGGGGGGCAGGGCACGGCGTCCCGGGAGGCACCCGGCGCTCTATGGGGGGCGGTGGGGGCGCGGAGACGGGACGGCGGGGTGCGGGGCTGTGCCTCCGCCGTGCGTGAACACGGAGGATAAGGAGAATTTCCGTCTCGTGGCCGCGGCGGCGCTCGGAGACGCGCACGGTGGTACCGGGACCGGAGCGGAACCCCTCCCCCGGTCCGCAGCTCCGCGCCGCCTCCAGCACGGCCGCGCTCCTCCCCCCCCCCGTCCCCGTCTTCCCGTCTCTCCCCACGTTCCGGGCACGGCGCCGCGTCCCAGCGCTGCCCGCCCCCGGGCGGGGCGGAGAAAACGGTTGCGGGGACGGAACCGAAAGCGAAAGGATCAGCAGCCATTTTACGGGGTACCTCGGGACCGGCACCGCCTCCGGCGATTCGGTTTGGGCGTCCGGACGCGGAGCGGAGCGCAGGTAACGCGTGACGGGAAGCGCTGCCCCCCCCCCCCGGTGCTTCTTTGGACCGAAAGGAGCCGCGGTTTGGGAACGCGGAGTCGGTGGTCGGGGTGGTTAAGGAGCGACGTGAGCTGAACGCGTTCTGCTGCTTTGGGAACCGAGCGCTCCGTGTGCAGCCTCCCTTCTTTCATAGAACCGGTCATAGAATGGCCTGGGTTGGAAAGGAACGCGGTGATCATCGGTTCCAATGCCCTGCTGCGTGCAGGGTCACCAACCAGCAGCCCAGGCTGCCCAGAGGATCCATGGGGTGCCATTAGGATCCATGGGGTGCCATTAGGACCCATAAAATCATAGAATCTTAGAATGGCCTGGGTGGAAAAGGCCCCCAGTGCCCATCAGTTCCAACCCCCTGCTGTGTGCAGGGTCACCAACCAGCAGCCCAGGTGCCATTAGGATCCATGGGGTGCCATTAGGATCCATAGAATCATAGAATCCTTGAATGGCCTGGGTTGAAAAGGCCCCCAATGCCCATCAGTTCCAACCCCTACTGTGTGCAGGGTCACCAACCAGCAGCCCAGGCTGCCCGGAGGATCCATAGGGTGCCATAGGGATCTATAGGGTGCCATAAGAACTTCTAGTGTGCCTTAGGGATCCACAGGATGCCATAATCATAGAATCATCATAGAATCCTAGAATGGCCTGGGTGGAAAAGAACGGCAACGATCATCAGTTCCAACCCCCTGCTGTGTGCAGGTTACCAACCAGCAGCCCAGGCTGCCCAGAGAACCCATGGGGTGCCATTAGGATCCATGGGGTGCCATTAGGATCCATAGAATCATACAATCCTAGAATGGCCTGGGTGGAAAAGGCCCCCAGTGCCCATCAGTTCCAACCCCCTGCTGTGTGCAGGGTCACCAACCAGCAGCCCAGGTGCCATTAGGATCTATGCGGTACCATTAGGATCCATGAGGTGCCATTAGGATCCATAGAATCACTGACTCATAGAATGGCCTGGGTTGAAAAGTACCACAATGATCATCAGTTCCAACCCCCTGCTGTGTGCAGAGTCACCAACCAGCTGCCCAGGCTGCCCAGAAAACCCATGGGGTGCCATTAGGATTCATGGGGTGCCATAAGGAGCCATAGAATCATTGACTCCAGGGAGGATCATAGAATCGGGGTCTCTAGCCACCAGCCCAGGCTGCCCAGAGCCACATCCAGCCTGGCCTTGAATGCCTGCAGGGATGGGACATTCCTCCTCCTTTTCTGTCTGACACGACACCCTGCAGTGCTGCAGCACCTTGGGAAGTCGGAGGACTTTCTTTGCAAAGAGTTTTCCAATGCTGGGTGACGTGGGGGTCCCAGAAAAGGAGCCCAAAAGGAATTATGCATTGCTGTGCATAGGAAGGCTGGGATACGCCCAGCACTTTAAAAGCTCAGAGCTGCAGCCCAGCAGATGGCCCAGCCTTCAGGGTGTGAGTGAAACTCGGGCTGCCATCCCAGAACACCTTCATGGCATTACAAAGTGCCCAGCTATCCGATTTCCCTGGAGGTTATCGCTTTACTTCTGCAGCGTGATGCTTTACCTCTGTAGGTCGTGTGCAGTCCACAAACAAGGGGACGTTTGGGGTTTCAGACTTCAGCTACGAATCTTAAATCCACCGTGAGGCTCTTACAGCTCTGTTCTGTGCCACGTTGAGCTGCCTCACCTCCCTCTGCCTCTCAAGCTGCAAAAAGCAGACTTGAGTTTCTTGCCTCCCTGTGGACAGAGAAGTGAAACTTGCTCATGACTTGGAATCACCCAGTGGTGCCAGAAGGAATCACCAAAATTCAGACAGTCTGTGCAGCTGGCTTGATGTTCACTGATGCTCAGCCCAACCAGAGCAGCGTATCTCTCTTTTAAAGTTGTTTTCTTGTTAACCTCACCCAGGGTTCCTGACTGCTGGCTTCTGACCTGGGAGGGTGTAATTTGCCAGTTGTGCTCACATGAATAATTTAATGTCAGTGGAAAGCAGGAAGGCTTGGCAGGACGCACGTCTCAGTAGCATGGAGGCTGTTCAGACTGCACCTCTGGAAGCCTATAATTGTGTAATTGGGTTTTTAATCCTTGTCGGGTTATTTTTTTTGTGCGTTTTCCTAGCAGGTTATCTACTGAGAAGAGGAGAGAATCGCTGTTCCTGGTGTGCAGGCAGCCTGGACACAAACGTGTGCTCAAGCAGTGCGCTATGAGCAGAGGCACTGCTCGAGGCAAAGGCTCACATCTCACCCGAGCGAGGCATAACTGCACCAACACTCACCCAGCTTTCTTCAACTGCCCCCATCCCTCGCAGAAAACAAACTGGGAATCCTCTTGGCACCTGGCAGAGCAGGATGGTGATGTCTGCTTAATTCAGAAACCGCAGTCGTACAGCAAGCTGCGTGCTGGAGGATGGCAGGCTGCTGCTCCTGCAGGGAGAGGGCAGGGCGGCCGTGGCAAAGCAGGATGGCATAGGTTCTCCAGCAAGCAGCAGCAGGTAGAAACACCCCCACATCGTCCCCTTCCTCGTTATCACCCTCAGGAGGACTTGCAAAGAGATTCATTCGCCATCAGGCTGAATTTACAGAGACTGTCTCTTGCTGGGCAGAGCTTGGAGCAAGAAATTCTGAGTATTTTGGGGCAGCTCCAGGAAGGAGAGACTTGTACAGTTCACGATCTTGTACGTAAGCTTAAAACTCAAAAGAAGGAGGTCAATCGTGTTTTGTATAACCTCCTCAAGGAAGGCAAATTGCACAGAATTTTTGGGACGCCACCGCTGTGGAGGATTGCCAACCCAAACACGGAAAGAGAAGGAAACCCTCCTGAGCACGGGGTGAGGAACACAGACCCAGCTCCTGAGAGCTGGGAGGAGAGGAGTGCAGCTGGCGTGAGAGACCCCAATCCCACCATGGCTGAGACCAAGGACAAAATCTGCAACTTCTTGTTCAGCGTGGCGGACACGACGGCCATCAACCTTGCCAAAAATATCGGATTTTCCAGGGCGAAGGATGTGAATTCCTTTCTCAGTGCTTTGGAGAAGCTGGGAGATGTCCGCAAGCAGAACTCCAGCCCTCCACGATGGTCCCTAACGAGCAGGAAGCGTGAGCGCATGGAGATGAGGCTGAAAGCCACTGCAGCAGCACCAGCAGATGCTGCACCAGAGCTGGGAGTGCAGCCTCCTCCTGTGCCTCCAGCTCTGCAGGAGGTGGCTGCAGCCTCACCAGCAGCGACGACAGTGGAGCGAAGTGTAGGAGATGCACAGCAGCCATCAGAGCAAAGCATTCAGAGCGATGCTGCTGGCAAGGAAGCAGCCGTGCCCGAGGACTCCAAGCCCTTATTTTCTGGCTTCAGCAGCTATGATAGCTCTGAAAACGGCAGGTGGGCTTCGGATGATATCCCAGATTATCTGAACACTATCACCAAGCAGCCGGATGGGTCAGAATCCATCATGCACTCCCAGTCTTCCCCCAGCTACGCTGCTCAGTTTAACAGTGTCTTCCCATGCACGCCCGTGGAGAAGCTGCTGGCGTGCCAGGAGAAGAACCCAGTGAGTGGCCTCACCGAGTATTCCCAGTTTACCTACCAGCACTGTGAGTTCACCATGCTGGAGCAGAGTGGGCCCTCTCATGAGCCACGGTAAGAACGCTTCCTAACATCCCTGTGCTCTTTTTGTTTCAGCTGACTTCAACCAGCTTCGCTCTGGTGTTGTCCCAGAGGGCTGCTCGTTGATGTTTGGACTGATTAAGATCTGTATTTAAGCAGGAATCAGCCAGGCTAAGTTTTAACCCTAGGCAGCCTTGGTCTGGTAACCCCATACAGAAGTAGAATTCATCTCTTCTGCTAAATGCCCTGCCTGATTTGGTCCCTTGGCTTTCAATTTTACTTACATTGAAAGAGTAAAACTGGCATTTCTGGGGTACCTCTGACTTATCCACATGCAAGCTGTGGACGTGGCACAAAGGAAGCCCCAAACAAAGCACCTGAGAGCAGCGAGTTTGGGTTAAATGAGGTGAACCCACCCGCAGCATCTCAGTGGTGTGGTAGGTCAGAGTGCAGCATGATGCTGCTCTGTGTGCAGTCAGTCTCTGGGGTCCCACCTCGACTGCTGAATTGTGGCTGTTCCTGAGCGAGATGGTGGAAAAGTGTGTATGTGCCACGCTGGAACATGTCAATAGACTCGCTAGACAGGAAAATTGGCCTAATTTCTGAAGGCAGAGTCCCAGGTCTTTTTTGTAAGGGGAGATGGAATGGATTCAGCCCATCTCCGGATCCCGTGTGACCCCTTTTTTCTGGAAGCAAGTTTCCTATGCGCAGAGCTGGAGAACAGGAGAGGAGCTGCACAGCTGGAAAAACAAACAAACACGAGAGGTGTGTGTGAGGCAGCCCCTCCTGAGCTGCTATGAATGCATTGGGTGGCTCACAGCACTGCTTGCATTCAAGGAAAGTGCCAGAGGGACAGATGAGCCCAGATGAGGTGCAGGCAGAGCAGCATGGCTGTGTCTCAGACTTCCTGCTTCCCTGTGCAGGAGATCATAGAATGACCTGGGTTGAAAAGGACCACAGTGCTCATCTGGTTCCAACCCCCTGCTGTGTGCAGGGTCGCCAACCACCAGCCCAGGCTGCCCAGAGCCACATCCAGCCTGGCCTTGAATGCCTGCAGGGATGGGGCATCCGATCGGATGCGACCGAGCTGCTCTTTGCAAGGGGTTGCATCTTTCCAGCTGTTTCTTTGTGGCCTTGTGCAGAACAAGGCAGCTCATCCCTTTCTTGCAGAACGAAATCTAAGCAGCTCTGGAGATGCTGTGAAGTGGGACCCAGACACAGAGCTCTCCTTTCTGCACATAGCAGCAAAGGTTTGCTCTCAGCTTGGAGCTGCCCGCTCATTCTCATCGACTTCCAAAAGCAGACACTTGCAGTGAGAGCACCACGGCTTTGCCTCTTGATTTGCCTTGCTGATTTCTGTCTCTTTGTTGGTTTTCTTTCAAAGGTTTAAGTTCCAGGCATTGATTAATGGGCGCCCATTCCCACCAGCAGAAGCAGGAAGCAAAAAACTTGCTAAACAGGAGGCAGCAGCTAATGCCATGAAGATCCTGATGCAAGAAGCAGAGAATGGAAATCCCGACGGACTTAACAGTGAAATGCCATTTGTGTCTGACAGCTCTGAGCTGGAACAGGTGAGTCTTGTCATCTCCTTTTTTGAGTTTGGTCAAACAGTGCTTGTTTTGAAACCCATCTCCTCAATCTTCTCGTTGCAGCCTTTGCATTCAGAGCCAGAGCTGTCTCCTGCACCGGCTCAGCTGAACCTGCTCCCTGGGAAGCACCCCATCAGCGTGCTAATGGAGTATGGGCAGAAGTCTGGGAACACAGTTGAATTCCTGCTGCTGTCTCAGGATGGCCCATCCCACGATCCCAGGTATGGCATGCTGCTGTCTGCTCTGGGGAGGATGGAAACCCTTCCTTCCCTTAACACCTCGCTGTTCAGCGTGCTCCTCTGCTCCTCCTGACCCTAACCTCTTACTGAGGAGTCTGGGCATGGCTCCTCCACAACATCTGTGTCTAGAAGGAAACTAAAAGAATGCCTTTTCTCAGAGCAGGGATGCTCTGCTGCACCAAGAACAGCTTCTAGTCCTGTGCCCTACCTGGTAGCACTGCTCTGGGATTTCCAGCTTGAGGCCGTGGTGGTAGATTCAAACTGGAGATAATGCAGAAGGATTTAAACTTGAACTGGGAGAAAGGGAAAATAAACAGACTGAGATGTGTGTGCTTAACGCTCTTCGTCTGCTATGATGTCCTGTCAGGTTCAGCTACTGTGTGAAAATGGGTGACCAAATTTTCCCTGCTGTGGTAGGAAACAGCAAGAAGGGAGCAAAGCAAATGGCAGCAGAGGTTGCTGTGAAGATTCTTTCTGGAGAATCCACGCCACGTGTCCCACCTGAACAGGTACAGAGAGCTGCTTTGTGACACCCAGCTATTTTGTTGTGTCGCATTCCCCCTTTATTTCTTGCATTTCACCTCACGAGGTCACGTTGTGGCTCTGGTAGAGCTGTGCAGAAGCCTGCAGTACTGATGGTGTTTAACATCCCTGTCTTGTCCAACTCTCTTCCAGCCCGTTGTGAAGCCCCAGGGTGAACACAGCTGTGCTCTGCAGATCACTGTTCCTGATGAATCCAAAGCAGTGAAAGCAAAGGGTGTTGGGGAGCTCATCAAATACCTCAATGTCAACCCTGTCAGTGGCCTGCTGGAATACGCCCGCTCCAATGGCTTTGCTGCAGAGTTCAAACTCATTGACCAGACAGGACCTCCCCATGACCCAAAGTAAGTGGCTGTGTCTCTCCGGGTGGAAATCCTGCCTTGTTGCTGTTGTCCTGGAGTAGAGAATGTCAAATTCATCTTGTGCTTTGAGATGACAGCAGGCTGTGCTGCTGCCTCTGCCCAACCTCGTGTCCAGCTGAGGATGCACCGCCTGCGCTCTGCTCTTCTCTGTGCTGAGAGATTCAAAACCAGACCGAAATCGAAGGCTTTCTTCACTTCTCAAATGCTCTGCTGTCTTTACAGGTTTGTCTATCAGGCGAAGGTTGGAGGTCGCTGGTTCCCAGCTGTAACTGCACACAGTAAGAAGCAGGGCAAGCAGGAGGCAGCTGACGCAGCGCTCCGCGTCCTGATCGGAGAAACGGAGAAAGCAGAGCGCATGGGAGGGATGAGCATCACAGAGGTAACGTCCAGCTCTAAGGCTGGGTCTGCTTTTGTAGCCCTCTCTATCCGGTGCTGCTCAGTCCAGCAGAAAAAATGCCCCAGATCGTTGTTCTCTGAAGGTGTAGATGAGCTGATGCTCTGCTAAAATGGGTTGCGTATTTTCCCCAGGGCGCAGCCACGCTCTTCCCTCCTTCTGGTGTCTGCTTTAGGGCTTCATTATGCTCTGATACTTCCACGAGCTGCTGAAGTATGTTCCTGTGGTGGTACAGGAATGCTTTCATTTTTATTCTGATTAAAAAAAGAAAAAAGAATCCATCCCAAATGCCTTCATACTAGACTGAAAATTACATCAGCTCAGAAAGTCGTGCATCGGATACAAGTGGAGCTCTGGCTGAGCCAGGATGGAAATCCCAAACCTGAAATCTCACTTGGAGTTTTTCTCAGAAAGCTGCATTCCCAATCGCACAGCTGTGGCTCTAAATAGCAAATCCATCAGGGAGGATGTGGTGGAAGGCAGCGATAGAGGAGGCATTGCAGGTGCAGTCTCCCAACAGGCAGCCAGAGGAGGAATTCCTGCAAAGCCAGGCACAGATTTCCCTGGCTGAGTCTCTGGGAAAACAGACACGGTTGGGTTTTGTTGCTTTGCAGTGGGGTTCCCCCTGGCAGCCTCAGGAGGCAGTCCCTCAGCTCGTTTAGCTCTGCCAGGCAGACAGCTTGCTGCAGCTAATGATGTGCTTAGAGCAGAACTCGAAGCGTTGGAGAGGCTTTCCCAGAAATACCCCAAAGATCCTCACCCAGCCCTTGGTGTGACTCTGTGTGTTCAGCCCCAAATGGCTCTGCCTGCAGTCCGTGTTCTGTGCGTTCCTGCCTTCTGCTTGGTTAGCTGTGTTTTTGGGTTAGCTGCTACCTGAGCTCTTTTCTTCCCTGCCCTGCAGCTCCCTGTGAGGGGCAGCACCCTCCACGACCAGATGGCCATGCTGAGCCACCAGCGCTTCAACACCCTGACTGCTTGCATCCAGCACAGCCTGCTTGGGAGGAAGATCCTGGCTGCCATCATCATGCGGAAGGGAAACCAGGATTTGGGAGTGGTGGTCAGCATCGGGACAGGTATGGGCTGCTTCCAGCATCAGCTGAGCTCTGAGTCCCCCACTGGGTTCCCCATCAGCTCCAAGCAGGGAACGGCTGCTGCTGGAGGCCTTGGAAGGGCAAGCAATGCTCCCAGGGCTCACATGGTGTCACAAGTGATTTAGCTGGAAAGAAAGAACAAAGTGATCACGCCTTCAGCTGTATGGCTCTTAATCTTTGCTTGCATTGCTGTGTGCTGCTCTGTGCATCAGAGCGTGGGCTCCTTCCCGCATCAGATAGCACAGGTTTCCCTCTTTGTCACAGCTGAAAAGCACTGAGGCTTGGAGGGACGCTGCCCTAAAAGTGTGGCAGTCAGTCTCTGCTGTCCGTGGAGCAGTGTGTGCTCTCTGTCCCTTCTTTTCCTTCCTACCTGTGAGGTAGGTGTGCTGCTCAGGAGCCCAGGGAAGCAAAACTTGGTGCGATGAAACCTTTCTGCAAGGCTCTTGCCATGGCTTTGAGTGACACAAGCCTTCCATTTCTCTTCTATTTTCCCCCTCAGGTAATCGGTGTGTGAAAGGAGAAGAGCTGAGCTTGAAGGGGGAGACGGTGAATGATTGCCATGCAGAAATCATTTCTCGCAGAGGCTTTGTGAGGTGAGGAGGGGGAAGCCCAGGGAGAGGCGGATGTGCCTGCCAAGGGTTGTAGCCACGGCGGTTCCTGCACTGCTTTAACACCGTTTTACCCATGTGTTGTTAAAAAGAGGGATGTTATTTGTGATAAGGAAGGGCCACGCCTGAACTGTACCCAAATTAGTAGCAAACTGGAGACTTGCCAAGAGCCCGAGGGCCGTTTCTGCTGCACTTAAAATAAAGCGTGGTGCAGAGCACGCAAAGCACGGCTCTGGTCTGAGCACAGAACTGCCAGGCAGCGCGGGGGATTTTGCAGCCCAGATCCTTTGGTGGCACTTGTGGGTGCAGAAGGTGTGTGCTGATAAGTGACAAATCCCTTTTCATCAGCTGGGAAGGCTTTTCCCAAACCAAACTGCCCGATTGTTCTCTTATCTGTGAAAGCATTCAGCGCTTCTTGAGAACTGGAGTGAGATGCAATTGGGTGAGCCTCGATAATTGCCTGCCTTCCCAGTTATGAGCAGCAGCAAAGCAAGCTGCTTTTGTAAAGCTGTCGTCTGCCCTCTGTGCCATCCTCAGCTCTGGAAGGTGTTGAGGGTCTGTCCTCAGCAGGCTGTGAAATCACAGGGTTGCACTCTTGCTTCCTGTCTGAGCTATTAATCTTGACAGCTGTAGCTGCTGGGCTGCTCTGGCACAGCAAAGCCTGTCGGAGATGACAGCAGTGAGCTTCACCTCTCCTGCACACGCTCTTCTTGAGGGATCCCTGTGAAGCTGCAGTTTTTCTTTAGTCCTTGACGGTGTGTTGGAGACCTCAGGGTTTTCCTCTGCTCCCAGCCAGCAGCAGCCATGAAAGACCCAGTCAATGTAAACGGATCGTGGGGTTGTGCTGATGATGCTGCTCATGTTCAGCTGCCTCTGGGGCTCTTCACTCTGCGTGCAAACTCGGTGCTGACTAAAGGTGCTAGGTTAACAACCTTGAAGTCTTCTTCACGCTCAGATCAGTTGCATAAAAACAGCAGAGCTGAGCCAGCCAGCCTCCTTTCTCTCCTCTGCCAGTGCTTCTATCTGCTTACCCGACACAACGCATATTTTTTTATTGCATGTCATCTGCCTGCTTGGAAATGTGCTGTTTCATGCCTCTCTGTGGTGTCACGTGCCATTCATTGGCTTCTGTCCTTGGTTTAATGGAGGCAGAGCTTGGGACCCTGCTTGTCCAGAGCCTGGGCAGCGTGTGGATCAATGTGCATTTTGTCTCGAGGAGCAAAGCCCCTTCTGACGTGTTGTTCCTGTTTTCAGGTTTCTCTATAGTGAGCTGATAAAGTATGACCCCTCTAAACCTTCTCCAGAAGAAAGCATTTTGGAGCCAGCAGGAGGGAGGAGACTCAAAATAAAAAGCAACATCACCTTCCACCTCTACATCAGGTTGGTGTGGGGTGATGCAGGGGGTGAGCAGTGCAGCACCTCCGGCCCTGGCAGCTCCCCATGACCTGGCATTTCACTTCTAGCACAGCACCTTGTGGAGATGGAGCACTCTTTGATAAGTCCTGCAGCGACCAGGCGAGCGTGGTGGGACAGACAGAGCACCAACCCCTCTTTGAGAACCCCAAACAAGGCAAGCTGCGGACCAAGGTGGAGAATGGTGAGTTGGGTAGCTGCAGTCCTTTGTTCTGAGCCATCCTGGAGCTCCAGGCTTCCTTTCCTCGCCCTGTGTGGTGCCATGGTGGGATTTGAAGCATGCAAGAAACAAAGGGATCGAGTGTCTGAGTCCTGACAGGAGGGCTTTCCTTGCTCACACAGGGGAAGGCACCATTCCTGTGGAGTCGAGTGACATCGTGCCGACGTGGGATGGGATCCAGCATGGGGAGAGGTTGCGCACCATGTCCTGCAGTGACAAAATCTTACGTTGGAACGTCCTGGGCTTGCAAGGAGCACTGCTGTCACACTTCATCGAGCCAGTGTACCTCAGCTCTGTTACTCTTGGTATGAGACTCATCGTCCCTTTCTGGGTTGGGACAGCTGTGCTGCACTGCTCCTCCGTGGGTGCCAAATAACCCCTTCCCAGTGTGGAGACTGCAGGAGTTAAGAGTCTGAAACATCAATCTTGGCAGAGCTGTTCTGTTTTGGAGTTTGTGGATTGTATGCAGTGGGTGGTGTGAGGTTTTCCTCCAGGATTCTTGATTTTTAGAAGGTGCTCGTGAGGGTGAGACAAAACTTGTATTAGTAAGGATGCATAAGCCTTCACCTAGGGGTGTGTAGCAGTCAACTCACTGCTGCTGATCCCTGTGGCTGCCAGCTGTCATTCTCAGGGCTTGGCTGTTCCCTGATGCCTTCACGTGTGTCTTCATAGGTTACCTGTACAGCCAGGGCCACCTGACGAGAGCAATCTGCTGCCGCATGGTGAGAGATGGGGATGTGCTGCAGAAGAGGCTCCAGGCTCCGTACCGTGTTAACCACCCGGAGGTCTGTGCTCCTCTTTGTGTTTCCATCCTCCCTTCCACTTCAGCCCTTGATTCTCACTGAGGTCCCTGTAGGGATGTCACCTGGCAGCCAGTCGAGCAGTGTGTGCCATCCCCCTGTGTCCATGGGTTCCTGGGGAAATGCAGACCAAGGTTACCCTCCTAACCTTCGTTTTAGCAGCAAATGGTGGCTTCTTAATCTCAGGAGTTTGGCTGAGCTGAGTGCAAGGGTTGGAAACTCCTCAGATTTCACTTCTCTCGGGTGAGATCAGACCCAGCACCATCACTTCCCAAAAGGAGCATCAGTGGAGGACCTTCAGCGTGGGGTAGCTGGGATTTTAACATGCAGAGCACCGAGCATCAGGGGTGGAAAGGAAAGGCCATAGCTGAGCGCAGGGCTGATGTGCTCAGGTTCACCCTCTTACCCCCCATCTCGTGGTGGGATCAGTTTTGGGAACCCCCCCCCTTCCCTTTGTGGCTGCAGGTTGGACGAGTCAGCGTGTACGACTCCGCCAGGCAGACAGGCAAGACAAAGGAGTCTTCAGTGAACTGGTGCCTTGCTGATGGAAGCAAAGTGGAAGTGTTGGATGGCACAAAAGGGAAAGTAGATGGGTAAGAAGAGCTTTTCCTGATGCTGCTTTTCTATCCGGGGTCAGTCGTACTCTTACAGTGAGCGTTGCAGTATCTGCTGTGGGGAGGGGTGTTTCAAGCTGACTCGATGCAGAGCTTTTGAAGCAGAACAGGTTGTGCCCAGGCCCTGCAGCAGAGCCCTGGGGGGTCTCATGGGCCTCTGACCAAGGGGTTGTCCCAAATCCTCTGCTCCTGTCAGCTTCTGCATGTCATATCTTCCACCGTTGCCTTTTTCTTCCTTCTCAGACCAAAGCTGGAGGTGTCTCGCGTGTCCAAGAGGAAAACCTTTGCCCTGTTCCAGCAGTTATGTGCCAAGACTGACTGCAAAGAGCTGCAGAAGCTCTCGGTGTACTCAGAAGCGAAGGAAGCAGCCGTGCAGTACCAGCAAGCCAAGCAGTGCTTCTTCAGTGCACTGGAGGAGATGGGCTACGGCAGCTGGATCTGCAAACCACAGGAGGAGGACAACTTCTCCATCTCTGATGCATAACCAGATGCCCTGGGTGGGTGTTTGGGTGAGCGTGTGCAGGGTGTATGGGTCCATCTTACCCCACTTTCCTTTGGAGGTGCAACCAGTAGTTGCAGCAGTTTCCTCTGTAGGCCTTTGGCTGCCTTCTCTCTCTGCTCCTGTTCCTCCCAGGCCCTTGCTTTTTCTCTTTTAAACCATGCATGAGAATCATCGTCTCGTTTTAATTTTAAGCTAGGGCAGCCCGAGTTTGTTTGCTTTCATGTTCTCATCTCTGTTTGTTTGGTTTTTTTAAAAAAAGAAGGTACAAGAAGGGACCGCAGCCCTGAAACATTTGGACCTTGTGCTGCAGCTCCCTCTGGCAGATTTCGGGGCAGGTTCTCTCTTTGGAGAAAGCTGGCAGGGCTGTTTTATGTCTCGTGTTCTCCCTGCTGTTTGGTGGCTGGCAGCCTGGCTGGGCTGGGACACAGACTGAGCTCTGCACAGCTGCCAGCAGTGCATTCCGTGTTAATAAATTTTAGGTGTTGTTACCTGGCTCTGCTCCATGGGTGGGTGAAGTGCTCAGGACTGAAAAGGGGATCCCTGGGTTTGGAACTGAGGGCTGTTCTGCAGGGAACAGAGATGAGTTATTGTTTGCTAAGCACTGAGCTGTGATAATGGTGGATGAAGCTTCTTGCCTTAACCAAAGGGTTTTGGGGGCAGAATTGAGCCCTGTGCAGAGTTCTCCCACCTCCTCCTTGTCTTTGGGACAGGGCTGCTCCTCTCTGGGCTGGGGAAGTCACGTTGCTTTCCTGCTGGGAGGCTGCAGGTGAGGCCATGTGCTCTCTTATGTGTCTGAGCTCAACCACACGTCAAGCAAAGCGCTCTTGTGGAAGGTGAGAAATGCCCAGGGGGGCTCAGGGCTGCAGGGCAGTGCTCAGCCTCCTTCCTCCTCACTGAACAGGGTGACAGTGACAGCTCCAGCATCTCACTGCTGCCTGCATGTGGGATGGGAAAGCAGCAGAAAAGCAAGGAGGGGCAGCCTGGCTGCTTCCCTGTCCTGCTGCCAGCTGCTGGGGGAGCTCTGTTGGGATGCTCAGGGCTCCCCATACCCCTAGGCTGCCCCTCTGGGACTCGTGGGTCCCTGTTAATTGGGGACAGAGCAGGGAATGGGCTGCACCCAGAACTGGGAAGCAGAGTTGGGACACATGGACCAGGCAGGACGCTGCTGTCAGGGTGAAACTCAGGATTTCAGTGCTGGGAGCACCTGAGAGGAGGTGGTTGAGAAACAGCAGCAGCAGCCCAGAGTTTCTCCTGCTGTGTGAAACGAATCGTGGCACCATCCATCCCTATCTAAATAAATGGGTTTTAAATCATTTCTGGCGTGTGCCATCCCCTCGTGCCACGCACCGCTGCCCACCATCTGCTCCGTGCTCCATGCCTGAGCCCTGCTTGTAGAGAAGCACGTGGAAAACGTGCTCCTTCTCCTGCCCCACTCAATGACACTACAACAAATCATCCACTCCTGGGTGAGTATTTATTGGTTTGCAGTGGTGCCCCAGGCCCCTTGTGGTTCCTCCCCCTCCCCCCAAGCACTATTTGGAGGTAGGGGTGCCCTGGCCAAGCTGCAGCAGGGAGTTGGTGGTGTAGTTCTGGAAGAGGGGCTGCAGGAACATCCCAACAGTGCCGAAGACGCAGACGAAAACGAAGATCCATAAGAAGAGGCGATCGATGACCATGGCCACGTACTTCCAGTCCTCACTCACCTGCATGGGGCCAGGATTGGTTTGGTCAGCTTGGGGATCAGCTCCCAGCCCTTTATTCTGCGGAGCCCCAGATCTGCACCCTCAACGTTGCAGCTCACAGGGCTCATCCCTGCCCTGGCAGCTTCTCTGCTGAGTTCAGAAAACTCATCTCGCTGCTCAGCCACGCTGGGGTTGTGTCCCCACCCCAGACTGCCTGAAATCTGCAGCCTCACGGTGCTGCGCCAGCGGCTGCGTGGGTCAGCCCTCCTGGGAGCAGCCGTGTGGTTTTGGGGGAAGAAGGGGCCAGATATGGAACACTGGGGGCTCCTGGGGACACGGCCGGGCAGGGACCCCGTGGTGTGGGTGTGTACATCACTTCCCAGGGTGCTGCATGCACCCCACAGCCCTGCACCCCTCCCACAGCTCTCCATGCACATCACAGCCCTTTGCAGATCCTGCAGCTCTATGCAGCGTGTGCAGCCCATAGCCCCACCTGCACCCCATGTCCCATAGCTCCCCCCTGTACCCCATAATGCTTCCTGCACCCCATAACACTGCCTGCACCCCATGTCTCATAGTCCCCCCCTGCACCCCATAATGCTTCCTGCATTCCATGCCCCATAGCCCCCCCTGCACCCCATAACACTGCCTGCACCCCATCCCCCTTAGCCCTGCCTGCACCCCATTTCTATAGACCCCCTGCACCCCACAACACTGCCTGCACCCCACAGCCCTGCCTGCACCCCATTTCCATAGCCCCCTCTGCACCCCATAATGCTGCCTGCACCCCATAACACTGCCTGCACCCCATAATGCTTCCTGCACCCCACAGCCCCTCCTGCACCCAGCAGTCCTGCTTGCACCCTCCAGCTCTACGTGGACCCCACCAACACCCCCCACACCGGCACCCTATGTCTCTGCCTGCACCCCACACCCCCTACCCTCCTCCCTGCCCACGTATCCCCCCCCTTTACCCCCACCCCAACTCACACTCTGGTCGTCGTCCTCGCTGCGCATGTGATCCGCAATGAAACGCACGCCCTCCACCGCCTCCTCCAGCCCGCAGCCACACGGTGCCGGGGGATCCGGCCCCTGCCGCTCCCGGTAGCCATTGAGCCCCTCGGCTTTGGCAGCCCCAGGGTTGGCGTAACACGCACAGCTACGAGCACCGGCCCGGAGGAAAAGCGTGGCGGCTGCGGCTCGCTCCTGGGTTTGGCGACGCTGGCGCAGGCGTTGCCGTGCGCAGTTCTGCTGCGGCTGCTTCATGAAAAGCAGCGCCGGGAGCTTGCGGAGGAAAAGGGTGCGGACCCAGGGAGGCATGGTGTGAGTGGTGGGGGAGCGGTGGTGCACGTTGAGCACGCAGACGCTGGTGACGATGGAGAAGGTCACCAGCACCATGGTGAACATGAGGTACTTGCCCACCAACGGCACGTCCAGCGAGGTGGGCGGCACGATCTTGGAGATGAGCAGCAGGAAGACGGTGAGGGCGAGCAGGACGGAGATGCAGAGCGTCATCTTCTCGCCGCAGTCGGAGGGGAGGTAGAAGACGAGGATGGCCAGGGAGGTGATGAGGATGCAGGGGATGATGAGGTTGATGGTGTAGAAGAGCGGCTTGCGCCGGATGATGAAGTCGTAGGTGATGTCCACGTAGGTGGAGTCATCCGGGTTCTCGTTGCGCCGTCCCGGCAGCGCCACGATGTCCCACTCGCCGCTGGGTGTGAAATCATCCAGGCTGGCCACCTCGCTCTTCAACACCAGGTCGATCTCGGTGCGGTCGTAGGTCCAGGAACGGAATTTCATGGTGCAGTTCTGTTGGTCGAAGGGGAAATGCTTCACCTCGATCTTGCAGGCGCTCTTGTAGATGGCGGGCGGCAGCCAGAAGATGCTGCCATCGTAGGAGATGACCGCGTTGGAGTAGAAGGAGACCTCGTACATCCCGTCGGCGCTGGGTGATGGGATGCACTGTCAGCCCTGGGGTCTGAGTGGGGTCGGCGCCCCTCTCCAAACACCCCAAAAAGCACCTACTTGTTGTAGAGTACCACGTCAGGCAGCCAGATGTGCTTGGAGGGCAGGCGGACCTTCTTCATGTTGTCAAAGTCCTCCGGTTTCCAGGTGAGGCGATAGTCCTCCCATTCCTGCCAGCACCTGTGCTCAGCACGGCCCCACCACAGGGAGGGGGCAATGGGGGGGGGGCATGGGGTCCCAGCCCAGGAGGTATGGGGGTCCCGGAGCAGTGGGATCACAGGGCAGGGGGCACAGGTGTCCCAAATCATGGGCTATAGGGGATCCAAATCAGGGGGTAGATGAGACCCACAGCTGTTGATGTCATGGGGGAGGGGATGTGAGGATCCCAATTAGGGGGTAGCAGGGTCCCAGGGTAGGGATTTCCAGGCCATGGGGCAAAAGGGGAGGAAAACTGAGAGGTGGTCCTGGGGAAGGGGGATCACAGGGTAGGAGGCACGAGGCAAGAGGGCATGGAGGTCCCATAGCAGGTGATAGGGGGGTCCCACAGGGGGTCCCTGGGTAGGAAGGACTGGGGTCCCTCGCATGGGGCTCACCTGGGTCAGCCACACGTTGGTGGTCATGATCTGCTCCCGCTCGTGCTGCAGAGAGAAGGGACAGATACAGGGTGCTGGGGGGGTAGTTATGGGGTGCTGGGAGTGGTTATGGGGACCTGGGAGGGAGGGGGGATATGGGATTGCTGGGAGTGGTTATGGGGTGCTGGGGATGGTTATGGGGACCTGGGAGGGAGGGGGGATATGGGATTGCTGGGAGTGGTTATGGGGTGCTGGGGATGGTTATGAGGTCCTGGGAGGGAGGGGGGTTATGGGGTCCTGGGAGTGGTTATGGGGTGCTGGGGGTGGTTATGAGGTCCTGGGAGGGAGGGGGGTTATGGGGTCCTGGGAGTGGTTATGGGGTGCTGGGGGTGGTTATGGGATCCTGGGAGGGAGGGGGGTTATGGGATGCTGGGGGTGATTATATGGTCCTGGGGAGGGGGGTTATGAGGTCCTGGGAGGGAGGGGGCTTATGGGGTGCTGAGGGTGATTATGGGGTCCTGGGAAGTTATCCGGTCCTGGGGGGAGTTATGGGGTCCTGCAGGTTGTTACTGGGTCATGGGGGTGGTTATGGGATCCTTGGGGTAGTTATGGGGTCCTGGGGGTGGTTATGGAGTCCTGGGGATGGTTATGGGGTCCTGGGGGTGTTATAGGGTGCTGGGGTGGTTATTGGGTCCTTGGGATAGTTATGGGGTCCTGGGGGTGGTTATGGAGTCCTGGGGATGGTTATGGGGTCCTGGGGGTGTTATAGGGTGCTGGGGTGGTTATTGGGTCCTTGGGGTAGTTATGGGGTCCTGGGGGTGGTTATGGAGTCCTGGGGATGGTTATGGGGTCCTGGGAGTGTTATAGGGTGCTGGGGTGGTTATTGGGTCCTTGGGGTAGTTATGGGGTCCTGGGGGTGGTTATGGAGTCCTGGGGATGGTTATGGAGTCCTGGGGGTGTTATAGGGTGCTGGGGTGGTTATTGGGCCTGGGGGTGATTATGGGGTCCTGGGGGTGGTTATTGGGTTCTTGGGGGCATTATGAGTCCTGGGGTTGGTTATGGGGTGCTGGGGGTCATAAGGGTGGTTATGGGGTCCTGGGGGGGATTATCAAGTCCTGGGGATGGTTATCAGATCCTGGGGGTGTTATGGGGTCCTGGGAGTGGTTATGGTGTCCTGGGGATGGTTTTGGGGTGCCCGCTCCATGCTGGGGCCCGGCACTCACCACGCTGATGAGCTGTGCCAGTGACACCATGAGCTGCACGGTGACGAGCTGCGAGCCGTTGGTGGCCGGGCGGATGAGTTTGTTGTAGCGTGCGGGGTCCAGGAGGTATTCCACCAAACGCTCCTCCGTGTCCGTGCATAGACTGCCTGCGGGGAGGGGGCTGAGCCAGGGGGGGGCTGGGGGGGTGTGGGGGATGGGTGTGTAACGGGGGTGGGTGTGAGGGGGTGGTGGAGTGTGATGGAGTGAGTGCGAGAGTGTAACGGGGTGATGGGGTGGGTGGGTGATGGGGTGGTGGGGTGTGATGGAGTGAGTGTGAGAGTGTAACGGGGTGATGGGGTGGGTGGGTGATGGGGTGTGAGTGTGATGGGGTGGTGGGGTGTGATGGAGTGAGTGTGAGAGTGTAACGGGGTGATGGGGTGGGTGGGTGATGGGGTGTGAGTGTGATGGGGTGGTGGGGTGTGATGGAGTGAGTGTGAGAGTGTAACGGGGTGATGGGGTGGGTGGGTGATGGGGTGTGAGTGTGATGGGGTGGTGGGTGTGATGGAGTGAGTGTGAGAGTGTAACGGGGTGATGGGGTGGGTGGGTGATGGAGTGGTGGGGTGTGATGGGGTGGTGGGGGGAGTGTGAGTGTGTAACGGGGTGATGGAGTGATGGACTGAGTGTGTAATGGGCCGATGGGGTGTGAATGTGATGGGGTGAGTGTGTGATGGGGTGTGAGTGTGATGGTTGTGGTGGGGTGGATATGAGTGTGTGCTGGAGTGAGGGGATGGGTGTGTAACGGGGGTATGAGTGTGATGGGGTGGGTGTGTGATGGAGCGGTGGGGTGGGATGGAGTGGGTGTGAGCGTGTAATGGGGTGACGGACTGATGGACTGAGTGTGTAATGGGGTGCTGGGGTGTCAGTGCGATGGGGTGAGTGTGTAACAGGGTGATGGAGTGATGGGATGAGTGTGCAATGGGGTATGAGTGTGATGGAGTGCAATGGGGTGAACGTGGGTGTTTAACAGGGTGATGGAGTGACGGGATGGGTGTGCAATGGGGTGATGGGGTGAGTGTGTGATGGGGTGTGAGTGCGATGGGGTGAATGACTGATGGAGAGGTGGGGCGTGAGCATGTGATGGGGTGAGCGTGAGTGTGCAATGGGACGTGCGAGGGGGTGCAGTGGGGTGAACGTGAGTGTGCAACGGAGTGATGGAGTGACAGGATGGGTGCGTGTGTAACGGGATGCGAGTGTAACGGAGCCATGGGGTGAGCGTGCATGCACTGGGATGTTGGTGAACGGGAGCCCAGGGCTGTGCAACTCCAGCACTGCAGGTGTGACCGCTGCGGGACGATGCGGGTGTGCGATGTGACGGTGCAGCCGTGCACGGATGTGAGCGTGAGGCTGCGATGCTGCGAGCGTGCGGGGCTGTCGGGGTGCGGCTGTGCCCACGTCGATGCCGCCGCTCCCGATGGACCGGGGTCCGAAGGGGGGTGGGGGTGGGGGGTGGATTCCCGTTGGGTTCCCGCTGCCCCGGGGGGGTCCGCACAGCCCCGGGATGGTGGGAGGGGGGGGGCAGAGAGCGTCCCAGAGCCGCACCCCCCCCGTCCCGGCCCAGCCGGACCCCCGCTCCCGCCCCTCAGTGGGCATTGCGGGGCGGTAACGGGCCTCCCCGCCCCTCCCCCCGACATCGCCGTTAACCGGGAGCAGCCCCGGGCCCGCCGCAGCCCCCTCCCCTCGGTCCTTCCCCCCCCCCTTCCCCCCCACACCGGTGCCGGTGCTTACGTCGGAGCGCGGCGAGGAGGCAGAGGACGCGGAGCAGCGCCATGGGGGCGGCCCGCTGCCTCCTCCGGTGCCGGTCCCGGTGACGCTGCCCCGGCGCTGTCCCCGGTGCTGCCCGCGCTCTCCGCGGTGCTGGAGCCGGCGGCGGCGGCGGCGGCGGCGGCCCGGGCGGGGCGGCCCCGGGTGGGAGGCGGTGCCGTGCGCTGTGCCGGGGCCGCCCCGCGCCGCTCCGCTCCGCCGCCGTCAGCGCCGCCGTCAGTTGGGGCCGCAGCCGCCCCGCCCCCGCCCCGCCGCCACCGGGAGCACCGGGATGGGGAGTTGGGGGAACACCGGGAACCGGGAGGGAACCGTGCAGCTCCCGGTGTTCCCCGTAGCCGCCCCCGCTCTGTGCTGGCTCGGTACCGGCTGGATCCGGGGGAGAACGTGCACCCGCTCCGCTCCGCTCAGACCCGGACGCTCGGGAGGACCCCGCCCGAACCGGGAGCACCGACCTCCGGGACCCCCAAACCGGGACGCCCCAGGCCCCGCCCCCCTCTGGCCCCGCCCCCCAATCCGCAAGCCCCGCCCCTCGGCGCTGTTGGCCCCTCCCCCTCCAGGCGCACCGAGCCCCGCCCCCTCTTCCGCCCCTCCCTCCGCTCCACGCCGCTGCGATGCGTCACTTCCGGCGCTCGGCACGGCCCCTCTTCTCACGCCGGCGCTTCCGGCGATTGTCCCCGCCCCTTCCGCTCGCGGCGGGAGGGGTCACTTCCGGCGCGCGGGGCCATCCCGCCGCCATCTTGGGCCGGCTCCGGGGTCTGCGGCGGGGCCCGGGGCCGTCGGGGCGGAGCGGGTCCCTCCATGGGAAGATGCAGCGGGCGGGGGCGGAGGAGGCGGCGGGGTCGCAGGCGGCGGCGGGGGGAACCGGGCGGAGCGGGGCCGGGCTGGCGGCGGCGGCCCCGGCCGGGCGGCTCCTGAAACGGGAGCTGCGGCTGCTCGAGTCCATCTTTCACCGCGGCCACGAGCGGTTCCGTATCGGCAGCGCCTGCCCGGACGAGATCAGCTGCGAGTTCGTGCCGGGGGCGGGCGCCAGGGCCGGGGGTTCCGCTTCCCGAGGGCCGCCGCCGGGTCCCGTCCGCATCCACTGCAACATCACGGTGAGGGCCGGGCGGGCGGTTAAACGGGGCCGGGCTGGGCCGCGTGTCGGGGCTGGGGCGGCACCGAACGCCGTTGGGCAGCGGCCTGGGGGAGCCGCGGGGCTCGGGGGGGGGTGGGTTGTGCAGCACCGAGGGCGGCTTTGGCCACGCGGAGGTGGGGCGTTTGAGGGATGCCCAGGCCGGGTTGGGCTCTGGGTTCGCTCACCGCCACCCACGGAGCTTCCCGAGGGTTGTTGCTCCAATACGGGGAGCTCGGGGTTCTCTGGAGGAGCACCCCGGTAATGGCAGTGTGAGTGGAAGCTTTTCCTACGACGCTTCCAGCCCTGCGTGAGGAGCAGCACCAGGAGTTATCGGTGTGAGCCCCTCTCTCAGCCCCCACCGAATGCTCCTCGGTGCTGAGATCACGTTGAGCTCCTCCTGAGCTGTCAGAGCAGTGCGATGGGGTTGGGGGTTTTACGATGCTCAGCCCCTTCTCCTTCTTTCCAGGAGTCTTATCCAGCTGTTCCCCCCATCTGGTCCGTGGAGTCGGATGATCCCAACCTGGCAGCTATCCTGGAGAGGCTGGTGGAAGTCAGGAAAGGAAATACGCTGGTGAGAGGTGCTGGTGGGGAGGGATGGGGGGCACGGCTGCTTATAGTGTCAGCATTGAACCTGCTGAGGTGGGCTCTGCTCCCACAGAGGGTTTAGGAATCGCAGCATCGGCAGCTCTGACTCCTGTCAGTGTGCCTTCCCATGCATTCTTACTTGGGATTTTATCCTGCTGAGCTTGGAGGACAGGAAAGAGCATCTGTGGGTTCTTTGCTCGCCTGGGAGGGGGGAGGTGGGAGTGCTGGGGATGGCTGAGGCTCAGCTCCCTGTGCTGCTGTGTTTCTTTGACACCCTTCTGCTCTCTGCCCAGCTTCTGCAGCACCTGAAGCGAATAATTTCAGACCTGTGCAAACTCTACAACCTCCCCCAGCATCCTGATGTGGAAATGTTGGACCAACCTCTGCCGGCAGAACAGGTGAGGAACTCAGGATGAGGATTTCTAGGCTCATTTTGGGAGCTGCGTTGTTTTAGAGGCTGAGGCTTCCTTACCCTGAAGGAGGGCTGCAGCAGGTGAGGGTCTGTCTCTTCTCCCTTGGTGCCTGGGTTGGCTCAGCTTTATCCTCCAGTTTAATGCCTGGAATTGTTTGAGATGTTTCTTGTCTGATTTCTTCTAACTCACCTCGTTTCCCTCACCTTGTTCCTCTGGAGCTGCTCAGGTTTATAACCTATAAAGGTTCTCGGCTTTGTTCTACTTTTAAATTGCTTCTGTGTGTAAATCTCACCTCAGAAGCGTCCTGGAAAGCAGGGGAGCATTGCCAGAGGAAGCTCACAATGTGATTTTTGTCCTCGCAGAGCACGCAGGAAGAGGTGTCCTCTGAAGAGGAAGATGAAGAGATGCCAGAGGTAAGTGCCTCCTTGCTATGTACCAGGCAGCTGTGAGATATCTGTGAGAGGTGCTGAGGCCCAGAGGTTGTGTTTGGGTGAAGCTGGAGGAGGCCAGACAGGACAAGAGCCCATTGGAGCCAGTTTTGTATAAAATTTGTTTATTCTCAGCATTTTCCTGCTGTGCACCCAAATCCTGGTCACCGAGCAGGGAGTGGTGGGTTGGCAAAACACGAAGGACTGCAGCAGTGACCTCTGAGGGCAGGTAAATGAGCTGAGGTCAGAGCCCCTCAGGTGGGTTCTCAGTTTGTGCTGCCGTGCTTTGGAGTCTGAAATTTCCTCACAAGTAATTTGATTTCTGGGATGTGTGTGTGGGGCTGAGTTGCCATCGCTGGCAGGAGAGCCACACGGTGGGAATTGGACTCATGCAGAGAAGATGAGGTGGGATGGCTCGGCGTGTGAGGGAGATAATTGGCAACAGAGGCAGAGGCAGCCATGCTTCACTGCAGGCTGAGAATATCACGCTGAAAAACCCACAGGCTCCGGTTGTTTGGTTTGTGGTTTAGAGATCTCTAGAAGTGGGTGGAATAATCTTGAAATCTCCATGGTGACGTCGTGCGATGCACTTCTCCTCGGGTGCCTGAGGTCTGTGCACCTCAGAGTGCTGCAGAACCAGAGGGCAGGTCACTTGGCAGCAGCCAAGCACTTGTTGGGCTTTTAGCCAAGTGAATATCTTGCTAAAGTGAGGCTTTTACAAAGGTCCCTTGAGAAAACGTGGAGGTTTAAACTGCTACCACGCGTAACTTGTCTGCAAGCTCGCTGCTTCTGGGCAAATCTGCAGTGTGTAAATCCTTGTGCTCCTGTAAGCTGGGGAAGAAGCCCTCAGGAAGTGAGTTAGCAAGAAGTGTTGCCCCCTTGTGCTCTCTGCTAACAGCTTGCTTTGTGCAGCAGGCTGCGCTGTCGTGGAGAGCAAAGGTTTCTTGCTGGGCTGTGTCGGGAGAGCAGAGCAGCAGAGCTGTGCCCTGTTGCAGAGATGCATTATATACAGGTTAATCCACTCGAGGGATTTTCTGGGAGGATCTATTTTCCCTTTGTGCTGGTCTAAAAATGTCAAAGCCCTTCCCAAAGTGCTGCTTTTCCAGAATAGCAGCAGCTAGCCCGGAGAGGCTGAAGCAAAAACACTTGCTCAGAGGATTTAATACCAATACTGGAGCTCTGTGTATCCGCAGCCATTTGCAGGCAGCCCAACTCAGCACGCTGATGCTGTGGCAGTGGCTGCTGTGCTGCAAAAAGTGATGGCTGCAGCGCTCCCTGATTGCTGCAACTGTTTTCTGCTGATGTGGCATTGCACACGTCAGCCCAACGGATGCTGTTGTGGAAGGGGATGAGGGGCAGAGCTTCTGCCCTTGCTGGGGAGAGCACTGGGAACAGAGCGAGAGCTGAGCTGGTGTAGAAAAGCCTCCAGATACGCTGTGAAATGTGACCTCTCTTTGAGAGGAAAACGTCCTGTGGGTTTTGTGAGTCTGTTCTTGTGCTCCTGGTGACCCGTGTTTGTTCTGAGCATCCACAGAGCGGGGATAATCCTGCCCAGCAGCAGCGCCCACGCTTTGTTCCAGCCTCCAGAAACATGGCACGGGGCTGCTGGAGCCAATGTGCAGCTCTCTTCAGCTCATTGGGGAGCATCTGTAAGATTAATGGCTAATTATAACCAGGCGTGAGACTTGGCAGAGAAGAACTCAGTGAACAAAGAGCTTGTGTGAGCCCAATTTAAATCTGGAAAGGGAAGTGTGCCTGTCTGCCTGCTGGCTTTGGCACAGGACGGAGCCTGGTGCCTGAAGCTTCCTCACTGAGCGTGTCCAGGCCTTGTGCTCAAGTCTTCTCTTCCACAAAGTGCTTGTGCTTGGGATCCCTCAGCCCAAAGGATTCCAACCACACGTCTCTGCACTTAGAGCAGGGAGCAGTGAGGTGGGTCTGGTGCCATCTCTCCTCTCCCCCTCTCAGGACACCGAAGACTTGGACCACTATGAGATGAAAGAAGAAGAGCCAGCAGATGGAAGGAAAACGGAGGATGAAGGCATTGGGAAGGAAAATCTGGCCATTTTAGAGAAAATAAAAAAGAACCAGAGGCAAGATTACTTAAATGTACGTGCCTCCCAGGGGGTGGGAGGGCTGGGGAGGCAGAGGGGCCTGAGTCAGAGGGGCCAGCTCTGGCCACGGGTACAGCAGTGGCTCTTGGGGGTGGCTGAGGGTAATGCAGAGAAGCTGGAGAGGTGCTTCCAGGCTTCAGGAAGCCTTCCTGCAGCAGGGTTTGGGGATCCCCTGTGCCCCCAGGAGCTGGGCCTCACCTCTGGCCGTGGTGAAGTGTGGTGGGTTGTGTTTTATGCTCCTGGGCTGATGTCTCGTGCAGCTGCAGCAAAAGCAGCTCTCTACTATGTGAGTGATGTGTTTGTTTGAGGCAAGGGAAGTTGATGCAGAGAGAAAAGGGAAAACTTGAGAGAGAGAGAGAGAGGGCATGGCGAGGTCTGGTGTGGGGGCTGGGTAGGACATGTGGTCTGGGCATTGGTCGTGGTGAGAACAGCATAACAGTGCAGCTTCTCCCCTCCTGATTCCTTGCAGGGTGCAGTGTCTGGGTCTGTGCAGGCCACTGACCGGCTAATGAAGGAGCTCAGGGATATTTACAGATCACCAAGTTTCAAGGGCGGTGAGTACCGTGATCCCTGTAAGCCCAGGGCTTCTCTTGTCCTTCAGGGTAGCACCTGGTGGGCCTCAGGGATGGATCCTTCGCTGTGTGCTCAGCTGTCGTGGGCAGAGTCTCAGGTTTTGGGATGCTGTGGCTCAGTAAGGAGCGATAGAAGTGCCCACATCACGATGGTTTCTTTGCAGGACAGTCTGTGCCAGGCTGAGGGTGTGCTGCAGGGCTGAGGGGATTTGCAGTCTGGGTGGTGGCTCGTCCCCCTGTCTGGTCCCCCCCTCTTCTGACTCACTTTTTGCCTTGCAGGATACTATGCAGTTGAACTAGTGAATGACAGCCTGTACGATTGGAACGTCAAACTCCTGAAGTAGGTGGCACGGTTTGGGATGGTGGATTCTTGGTAGTGGGACCAAAACATCCCCAGTGAGCAGGGGGCAGTGAGCAGGGCAGAGATTGGCTTGACCTCTTAGTCTTATGGGCAGCTGACTTCTCTCCAGAGAAAGATGAGCTAATCTGAGGGCTCTGCAAGTCTGTCTGCTGTTCCTAGAGTCCTGGAAGAGGTGCATCAGGCAAAACCCCGAGCTCTCACACCCTCCAGACACCAGTGCTGCCTTTCCCTTGGGCCGGGCGGTCTTTATTTTTAAGCTGGCATGCAAAAAGGGTGTGATGGTCTTCTCTGGAAACCGGGAGCAGAATGCTGGCAGCGCATGCTGTCACTGCCCTCTGGGTGTGAACCCCAGGGCCCCCGTGGCAGCCGGGTTGTGCAGGTATGGGAGCTCTGGGCTCCGACTGGCAGCGAGCGTGGCTGAGTTGATGTGCATCACCTCCACTCTGAGCCTTTGGGCTTTCCTTCCAACAGGGTTGACGAGGATAGCGCTTTGCACAACGATCTCCAGATCCTCAAAGAAAAAGAAGGAACAGATTTCATCCTCCTAAACTTCTCCTTTAAAGTAAGGTTTCCCAAACCCGGCGTCCTCAATGCACGCCTGCTGCCCTCAGCCACCAGAGAAGACGTTTCTCAATGTGCTTCCCTTCTCTTGTTCCAGGATAACTTTCCTTTCGATCCACCATTTGTAAGGGTTGTGTCCCCAGTGCTGTCAGGGGGGTAAGTGGCTTTGGTTCTACTCACAGAGGTCTCTAGCTCTGCTTCCTGGGGTAGTTTTCATGAGAGTGGGGAGCACTGTGTAGCTGTTACTTTGCAGCCTTCCTGGGAAGTGTGGTCAGTGTTGGCAGATGGTTTTTCTTGCTTTCTTTCGGCTTTGGTGGTGGTTTGTTTTTTGGTTTGGTTTTATTTGGGGTTTTTTCGTTTGTTTGAGCAAACAGCTCACCTGCAGAACAGGGGGTGGGCGAGGCTGCATCCATCTCTGACATAACTTTGTCCATATTCCTCCCCCAAGGTATGTCCTGGGTGGTGGTGCCATCTGCATGGAGCTGCTTACCAAACAGGTGAGTCCCAGAGCTCAAAGCCTGGTTCCTGGGTAGCTGCTCTCACCCTTCTGGCAGCCAAATCTTGCTCCTGCCAGCAGCTGAGAGCTTCTGCTGCCTGCATAGGGCTTGGAGAAGCCCTTCCTCTGCCTCTGGGAAGCTCAGCCCACGCTCCCATCCACGCTCATCTCTCTGCTGTGTGTGCTCTGTCCCACAGGGCTGGAGCAGTGCATACTCCATCGAGTCTGTGATCATGCAGATCAGTGCAACTCTGGTGAAAGGGAAAGCACGAGTGCAATTTGGAGCCAATAAGGTAAGGCCCAGCGTGGGGCAGGCAGGCAGGGCTCAGGAAGAACAAAACTGCTCTGCTCTGATCAATCCCTGTGGGTGTTTGGGGGCAGGAGAGTCCATGCAAGAGGTTTCTGTGGGTGTGCTGCAGCCCTAGGAGTCTTTGGGAAGGAGAGGGTGGGCATCTGGGGAATATCCTCTGCATTGAGTGAGCTAAAAAGTGGTTTGGAGGGGCTGGTGCAAGTGAGAAGGCAGCCAGCCACGTGTCAGCATGGTTGGTGTGGGAAAAGCCTGCAAGCTGCTTTGAACTGAGTGTCACCCCGACTTCCCTTGCAGAATCAGTACAGCCTGACAAGAGCACAGCAGTCCTACAAATCCCTGGTTCAGATCCATGAGAAGAATGGTAAGGCTTGAGGGAATGGGGTGTGCCTTTCTCTTTGCTGCTCGAGAACCATGTGGCACCATTAGGTGTGGAATAACACGGAGGGAAAGCACCCCAGTAAGCTGGGTGCCCCCCCTGGGCAGGTGTAGTGCGTGTCCTGAGCCCTATGGAAGTGAAGCTCAGCATATTTGTGCTGTGACATTTCCTGCTGGGGATTTCCAGGTTGTAGGGTTTCGCATTCCTGTGCAGGCCACATCCCTCACCCATCTGTGTTCCTTTTTTCAGGCTGGTACACACCACCCAAGGAGGATGGCTAGCACAGACACTGCAGGACCCATCTGCTCACTCCCAAATGCTGTACTCGGATCTTACCACGCCTCTCCGGCTTTCTCCCAGGATATAATAGCTCTGCCTGTTGCAGGACAATAATGGCTGTTATAAACTTTAAAAGAAAACTGTTTAAGCAGTTGGACTGACCTAAAACACTTGCTGGACCCTTGTTAGCAGGCATTCTTATTAAAACAAACTTTTGAGCCTCTTGTATCGCTGGAAACTTTCGACTCTACTCCAGTCTAGAGCGTCCTCCTTACCTATGCTATGGATTTAATTTATTTTCTTATTTCATGTACACTGCTTTTTTTTGTTACAGTGTATGATGGATGTGTATGGAAAATGTATCTTTGGAGAAAAATTACAGTTTGTTAATTTGAAGGTTAGTGGTCTAGTATTTATTTTTCCCAAGCTGCTGCATTGTACCTGGGGCAGCTGGGGTGGGGATAAGGATGGGGATAGAGAAATGGCCACAGCTGTGAGTGGAACCAAGCAGGGATGTCTGGAGCAACCTTCTCGGAAGGAGAAAACCCTTCTTTGTGGGTGACTGAGGAGTTCCTACTGCCTTTTTCCATCTGTGCCCACATCCCACCCTCCTTGAGCCTTATATGCTGGAAGGAAGGAGAGGAGGGAGCTCAGGGTCCTGGGAGGAAGGAAGGAAGGAAGGAAAGGAAGGGCCCAGGGTCCTGGAAGGAAGGGAAGGGAGCTCAGGGTGCTGCAGCTTTTCTGATGCGAGTCCTGGGCTGGAGGGGCATCGCTGACTCATTAGCATCACAGCCAGCCCATCAGTGCTAATTCGTGGTGTTTGAATAAAAGCGATGAGGAAATCAAAGGCTCTCAGAAGAAGTTTTATCTCATCTGGCAGCTGCTCTGCTCATTACCCCTTTGCCCTACTTTGAGCCTTGAAAGACACGGCTGAGGGGAGGTTAATGAGGAGCGGTGGCAGGGCACTGCCAGGGGCTATTTTTAAGCGCTTTGCTGTAGGGCAGGAGGAGAAAGGGGTGCCAGGAACCTTGAGGAGCCCTCCAAGGAGAAGTGCAAAGTCCCATCCTGGGGAGGAACTGGAATCCCTCTGCTGGAAGGAGAAGCTGAGTGTTGGGGCTGCTGTGTGAGGGGCTGAGGGAGCTCAGGGGGTCCCACTCGTGACCCCCTGGGAGGTAACGGGGATGGAGCCCAGCTCTGCTCGCTGCACTGGGGACAACCTGGAGCCCAGGAGGTGCACTGGGAGCACTGGAGTGATGCTGGGTTCAGCACAGCTGCACTGATTTAATGAGCATTGCAATTGGGGCTGAACGCTGCCCAGCAGCTGAAAGGATGCTCAGCCCCACAGCTCCTACCCCAGTGCTGCAGAGCCCTCAAACACTGAGCCTTGTGGGGATCTCCCTGCGCCCAGCTCGGAGCCCCACAGCCCGGCTCCCAGCCCCATAGGGATCCGAACAGGGTGGGATTTTCTGCAGTGGTCGCAGCGCTGGGCAGCAATGGGGCTGAGCTGCAGCAGGTGTGGGGTCAGGGGCTGCACGCAGGGGTCTGTGTGCAGATTCAGTGCTTGGGGGTCAGCGTGCAGTGTCCTTGGGGTCAGTGCATGGGGTCTATGCGCAATTCCAGTGCACAGGGTCTGTGGGGGGGATCATGGGGTCGAATCGGTGATCCTGCCGTCCCCACCCGCTCTGCCCCAGACCTCATTCGGCTTCACCGGACGGGGACCCCTCGTGTCGCTCCGCGGTGCTCCGCGCAGAGCCGCCCCATCGGGCCCGACCCGATCCCCGCCACCCCCCGGGGCCGCCCCCTCCGGATCTGGGCGGGAGCTCCGGCCCCACCGCCCCCCCACCCCCACCCCTCCGGCCGCTTCCAGCCCCGCCGGGCTCCGTCCGTCCGTCCCGTCCCGTCCGGTCCCGTCCCGCCGCCGCCGCATGGGGCCCCCCGGGCCGGCGTGACCGAGCCGCACCCCCGGGGATCGCCCCCACCGCGGAGCCGCGACGGCCTCGGCCGCCTTCGAGGGGCGATCAGCGCGGAGCTGCCCCGGAGAACCGATCGAGGACCCCCCCTCCGCCCCCGCCCGGGGCTGGAGCCGCTCGGAGCCCCCCCCGCGCCCATCGCTGGAGCAGAGCCCGGACCCCCCCCTCCGCCCCCGTCCTCCGGGGGCACCGCCGAACCCTTTCCCCGTCGGGGCGAGGGAAGCTCGGAGCGGCCCCCGGTGCTCGGGGCGGGGGGAGAGCTGCGCTGGCCCTGACCCCACCGCCGGCCCCGGGGGGGGCGCGCCCCCGGCCCTATGGCGGCCAAATGGTTCAAGGAGTTCCCCTCCAACCTGAGGACGGGCTCGGAGAAAGCGCGACCGAACAAACCGGGCGGCACCGCCCGTAAAAGCCTGGGGGGCAACGAACCGCCCGGGGGGGCACCGCCGGGGAAAAGCCGCAAAAACTCGGCGGCGGAGGTTGGGGGCTGCAGGGCCGTGAACCCCCCCGGGGCCGGCAAGGATGGGGGCGGCCGTCTGTCTCGGGACAACCTGCAGGGACTGCTGCAAGCCGCCGCCGGGAGGATGCGCAAAAACTCGAAGGTGGAGGGGGTCGCGGCAGAGGGACCCCCCCGGAGCTGCGGGACGTACATCAACCGCCTGATCAAAGTGGAAGCTCACGAGAAAAACCCCAAAGGCTACCCCAGCACCGGGCCCGTGCCCGAGGAGAAGGGCAAGAGCCCCAAAACGGAGACGGTAATGGGAGGGCTGTGGGGTAGGGTGGGATCGTGGCACCCCCCCCCCCCCGGCTCGGCTGAGCCCAAATTCAAAATCCCCCCATCGCAGTTTTCTCCCCTCTGTCGTCCCCTGACCCCACTGACCCGTTAAATCAATGTTCCCATAGAGCTCTGCTGGGAACAGGAATAGGGTGCTGGCAGCAGTGGCCATGGGGACAGGGCTGTGTCCTCAAGCAATGCCCTTTGGGTTTGTCCTCCACTACCTCCAGATGGCCCCGAGGACCCCCCCACTGACCCCCGGGGTGGGCGCTGCTCCCACCCAACAGTGCCACTCGTAGCCAACACACACCCTACACCGGGTGCTGGGGGGGGTGGCTGCCATCCCACCTGGGCACATCCAGGAGCCAAGCAGTGACAGCATCCCTGGGCCCCCCTTGTCCCCCCCCCAGGTCATCATCCTGGAGGACTACGCCGACCCCTATGATGCCAAACGCACCAAAGGGCAGCGGGATGCCGAGCGCCTGGGGGAGAACGATGGCTACATGGAGCCCTACGACGCACAGCAGATGATCACAGGTGTGTGCCGTGCTGTGCCGTGGTGTGATTTGGCCTGCCATGGTGTGCCATGGTGTGCCATGGTGTGTCTCGGTGTGCCCTGATTGCCATCATGCTCCATAGTGTGCCATCATGTGCCATAGTGTGCCGTCATGTGCCGTAGCGTGCCATGATGTGTCATAGCGTGCCATGATATGATTTGGTGTGCCATGATGTGCCGTAGTGTGCCATGATATGACTTGGTGTGCTGTGCTGTGCCATGGTGTGCCGTGATGTGTCCTGATGTGCCACGATTGCCATCATGTGCCTTAGTGTGCCATGATATGACTTGGCGTGCCCCCATGTGCCACGGTGTGCCTTGATACCCCATGCCATGCCGTGCTGCACCGCTGGCACCATGCAGCACCGTGGGGCCGTCAGCCGGGGACCCACCCGGCGCGGAGCTTTGGGAACAGGAAAGCTGCTCTCCCATTTCCTGCACTGCTCCTCGTGATAAGGTGTGTGCCACGCTGCTGCCCCACGGCACAAAGCCCGGTGCCACCGGCAGCACTCATGGCCAGGATGCAGCAGAAGGCCATGCCTTGAGGGGTCCCGTTGTCACCACGCCCCATGGGGACCCCTTGGCTCAGTGTCCCCCCACCTCCAAGCTGTGCCCCCCACTCCACCCAGGGGCGCCGCAGTCGGACAGAATAACAGGAACTGAGTCGGCCGGAAGCAGGGAATAAAGGATTTGCTGCTGATGGCTTTTTTCCGTGCGGGGCAGCCGTGGGGCCAAATGGGGCGGAGGGGGCTATTTGGGCAGAGGGGGTATTTGGAGGTGGGGGGGGGGGGGCAGAGCGTAGGGGGTGTCCCGGGGTGGGGGTGTGGGGTGTAGCATCCTGCAGCCCCGCTTCCTCTGGGATCCCGGCGCCAGCGACAGCGGGACGGCGACCGGGCGCCGCGGGGATGGGCGCCTTCCTGCCCCTCCCGGCCCCATGCGTTACGGGTCATGAGGTGTCAATGAGAAGGGGGGGGGTGTGTGGCCCCCTCCCCAACCCAACACCCTCTGTTCCCACAGAGGTCCGCCGCCGTGGCTCCAAGGACCCCCTGGTGAAGGCCCTCCTGCTGCTGGATGAGGCGGGGGGCAAAACGGAGGTGGCTAAGAAGGTCGGGGGGGGCAGCGAGGCGGTGGGGCGGGGGCCACAGCTCTACGACACCCCCTATGAACCTGGGGCTGATGAGCGGCCGGCAGCTGAGTACGAGCAGCCCTGGGAGTGGAAGAAGGAGCAAATTGTGAAGGCACTGTCGGGTAAGAGCTGGATGGGGAGGGGGCTGCAGGGCTGCAGTGGGGGCTCAGCTCCTCGCCATCCATCCATCCATCCATCCTTCCATAGTGGGGAGGGGGCTGCAGGGCTGCAGTGGGGGCTCAGTTTCGCCCGTCCACCCATTTATCCATCTGTCCATCCATCCATGGATGGGGAGAGGGCTGTGGGGCTGAAGTGGGGGTTCAACTCCCCCCATCCATCTATCCAGGAATGGGGAGGGGGGCTGTAGGGCTGTGCTGGGGGCTCAGTTCCCCCCCATCCATCCATCCTTCTGTGGAAAGGGAAGGGGCTGCGGGGCTGCAGTAGGGGCTCTGCTTCCCCCATCCATCCATCCATCCATCCATCCATCCATCCATCCATCCATCCATCCATCCATCCATCCATCCATCCATCTATCCATCTATCCATAGATGAGAAGGGGCTGCAGGGCTGCAGTGGGGGCTCAGCTCCCCCTGTCCATCCATCCATCCATCCATCCATGGATGGGGAGGGGACACCAGGGCTGCAGTGGGGGGCTGTCCTCCCCCCATCCGTCCGTCCATCCATCCATCCATCCATCCATCCATCCACCCATCCATCTATCCATAGATGGGAAGGGGCTGCAGGGCTGCAGTGGGGGCTCAGCTCCCCCTGTCCGTCCATCCGTCCATCCGTCCATCCATCCACCCATCCATCCATCCATCCATCCATCTATCCATCCATGGATGGGAAGGGGACACCAGGGCTGCAGTGGGGGGGCTGTCCTTCCCCCCATCCATCCATCCACCCACCCATCCATCCACCCATCCATCCATCCATCCATCCACCCACCCATCCATCCACCCATCCATCCATCCATCCATCCATCCATCCATCCATCCATCCATCCATCCATCCATCCATCCATCCATCCATCCATCCATCCATCCATCTATCCATAGATGGGAAGATGCTGCAGGGCTGCAGTGGGGGCTCAGCTCCCCCTGTCCATCCATCCATCCATCCATCCGTCCATCCATCCATGGATGGGGAGGGGACACCAGGGCTGCAGTGGGGGGCTGTCCTCCCCCCCCCCACCCATCCATCCATCCCTCCCAACTCCAGTTCAGTTCGAGGGCTCCGAGCGACCCCGGGAGGAGGCGGCAGCACGGCAGCACCTGCGCCAGAAGAGTTGGACCCCACGCATGGTGAAACCATCGGAGCAGAGCGAGGGGGAGCGCGTGGACCCCGCCGTGTCGCTGGAGAAGCAGCCGTGGGTCACGAGCTGAGCTGGGGGGGGGGGTAGGTTTATAGGGGGGCGGGTCTGAGTGCATCTCACAGCCCCCTCCTCCGTGACCCCCCCCCCCAGGTGGTACCACGGGGCCATCACACGTGCTGAGGCTGAGAGCCGGCTGCAGGCGTGCAAGGAAGCCGGGTACCTGGTGCGCACCAGCGAGAGCGGCAGCGGGAAGTACTCCATCGCTCTTAAGTGAGTGGGGGGCGCTGGGGGGGTCCTGGTATTGGGATGGGATGGGGTGGAGGCGGTCTTGACATTGGGGTGGGGGTATCTTGGCAAGGTGGGGGGGTTATTGGTAATGGGAGGGGAGGGGAAGGGAGGGGAGGGGAGGGGAGGGGAGGGGAGGGGAGGGGAGGGGAGGGGAGGGGAGGGGAGGGGAGGGGAGGGGAGGGGAGGGGAGGGGAGGGGAGGGGAGAGGGTCTTGACGTCTGGGTGGGGGTCCTGGTACTGAGATGAGGGGGATCTTGGCAAGGTGGGGGGGGGTATTGGTAATGGGATGGGATGGGATGGGATGGGATGGGATGGGATGGGATGGAGGCGGTCTTGACGTTGGGGTGGGGGTCCTGGTACTGAGATGGGGGGGATCTTGGCAAGGTGGGGGGGGGGGGGGATTGGTACTGGGGTGGGGTGGGATGGGATGGGAGGGGAGGGGGTCTTGACGCTGGGGTGGGGGTCCTGGTACTAGGATGGTGGGGGATCTTGGCAAGGGGGGGTCTTGGTAATGGGGTAGGATGGGACGGGATGGGATGGGGTGGGATGGGATGGAAGGGGGGGTCCTGGTACTGGGATGGGAGGGTCTTTGCAAGGGGGGGGGGTTGGTAATGGGGTGGGATGGGGTGGGATGGGATGGGATGGGATGGAGGGGGTCTTGACATTGGGGTGGGGGTCCTGGTACTGGGATGGGGGGGGATCTTGGCAAGGGGGGGATCTTAGTAATGGGATGGGATGGGACAGGATAGGATTGGATGGGATGGGGTGGGCTGGAAGGGGGGATCCTGGTACTGGGATAGGAGGGGTCTTGACAAGGTGGGGTCTTGGTAATGGGGTGGGATGGGATGGGATGGAAGGGGTCTTTACATTGGGGTGGGGGTCCTGATATTGGGATGTAGGGGATCTTGGCAACTTGGTACTGAGATGAGATGGAGGTGGTCTTGACAGTGGGATGGGGGTCCTAGTAGTGAGATGGGGGGGCTTGGTACTGGGGAGGGGGTTCTGGCAGTGGGATGGGCTGGTCCTGATATTGAGGTGGGGAGGGGCTTGGCACTGGGGTGGCCTCAGCACTGGGTGTGGTCATCTGGGTAATGGGAGGGGAGTCCTGGTGCTGGGGAGGGGGTCCTGGGATGGACTGACTGTGGAACTGGGATGAAGGATGGGAATCCCAGTACTGAGATGGGGGTTCTGGTTACTCACTGGGATCGGGGACAGGGGGGGTCCCAGCACACGAGGATCCCCCCATGGAGGGCAGCGGGCGCCCCGTGGGAATCCCTGCATTCTGAGCACAGCCCAGATGGAGTGGCACCCCTCGTCCCGTCGTCCCTCCCCCTCCCCACCAACCCGGGGGGACACGGCCGTCCCCGAGCTGCCCGGTGCCGGGGGGTGGGGGAGGGCAAAGCGTCCCCTCCCACCCTCATTGTCGGCGGCGCTGGCGGCGTTTCCTTCCTGAGGAAGCGGAGCCCCCGGAGCCGAAACAATCAGAGCAGGACTGGAACAAACACAGGGGCGGACGCGGCCCCACAGCTCCCCCCCCCCCCTCCCCGTCCGCCCATCGGGGGGCTGCAGCCTTTCCCCCCCCTTTCTCCCCTTCTCCATCACCATCACCACCACCCCCCTTCCCGTTCATCCCTGCAGGACCAGCCAAGGCTGCGTGCACATCCTGGTGGCACAGACCAAGGACCATAAATACACCCTGAACCAGGCCAGCGGAGGCTTTGCCAGCGTCCCCGAGGTCGTGCATTATTACTCCACCGAGAAGCTGCCCTTCAAAGGGGCCGAGCACATGGCCCTGCTGCACCCCGTGCACTGCAAGATGCATTAACTGCGCTGGGACTGCCCCCCCCCCGGGTGGGGGGTCCCACGGTGTGTTGTCGTCGTCGTCCCCCCATCTGATGGGGTGAAAGTGGCTGCCGGACCTACTATGACTAAAGATAGGGGATGGTGTCCCCCCCTCCCTGGTTTGGGGTGGGGGATGCGCTGAGGTCGGGAGCTGTGATGGAGGTGTGAAATAAAGATGTTGGCTGAGAGGAGTGGGATGGGATGGGATGAAGTGGGATGGGATGAAATGGGATGGGATGGGATGGAATGGGATGGGATGAAATGGGATGGGATGGAGTTGAGTGGGATGGGATGGAGGGGTGGGATGGGATGGAGTGGAATTGAGTGGGATGGAATTGAATTGAGTGGGATGGGATGGGATGGAGGGGTTGGATGGGATTGGATGGGATGGAATTGAGTGGGATAGGATGGAATTGGATGTGATGGAGGGGTGGGATGGGATGGAGTGGAATTGAGTGGGATGGAATGGGATGGAACTGAGTGGGATGGATGGAATTGAGTGGGATGGGATGGAGGGGTGGGATGGGATGGGATGGAATGGGATGGGATAGAGTTGAGTGGGATGGGATGGAAGGGTGGGATGGGATGGAGTGGAATTGAGTGGGATGGAATTGAATTGAGTGGGATGGGATGGAATTGAGTGGGATGGGATGGAGGGGTTGGATGGGATTGGATGGGATGGAATTGAGTGGGATAGGATGGAATTGGATGGGATGTGAGGGAGGGGTGGGATGGGATGGGATGGAATTGAGTGGGATGGATGGAATTGAGTGGGATGGGATTGGAGGGGTGGGATGGGATTGGATGGGATGGAGTTGAGTGGGATGGGATGGAGTTGAGTGGGATGGGATTGGATGGGATGGAATTGAGTGGGATGGGATGGAGTTGAGTAGGATGGGATGGGATTGGATGGAGTTGAGTAGGATGGGATGGGATTGTATGGAGTTGGGTGGGATGGGGGTACAATAGCATGCGGATGAATTGGGAACCCCGAGGATATAAAGGATTGTGATAGGGTGGGGGCAGAGGGTGCAGGGTTGGGCTGGAAGGACCACAACGAGGTGGGGATTGGGATGGGCGGGTAAAATGGGGCAGGGATGGGGTTGGGGTGCTGTGGACCTGGGGATGAATGGAGGGAGATGGGGAGCAAAGGGTGCAGAGATGGGACTGGGGAGCAAGGATAGGGGGAAGCCACAATGGAGCAGGGCTGGGGGTGCTGGGAACCCCAAGGATGCAGGGGGTAGTAAGGGGTGCAGGGATGGGGTTGGGTGGCTCTGTTGTAGGGATGGGACATGAGAGGCTGGAATGCAGGAATGGGAATTGGGGTGATGGGGTCCCTGGGGATGGGATGGGGGCTGCAGTGGGGCAGGGATGTGGTTGGGGACCTCAGGGGTGCCATGGGGCCGTGCAGGATGGGCTCAGCACAAGGCTGTGTGCTGCATGCAGCACTGGGTGCAGGTGAAACCAGGACAAGTTTCCGTGGGGGGAGAGAGGGGGGGACTCTGGGGTACAGCCCCGGATGGGGCCCATGTGTGGGCACGGGAGAATGAGGGCAGAACAGCCCCAGGGGAAGAGGGGGGGGGGACAGGGCCCCCATGGGTGCCACTGGGAGGGTTGGGATTGGGGCTCCCCCCGTGCACACATCTGCATCCTGTGGGGCTTTTTATAGCGTGGGGCCGGGGGGGGGGAAGTGTGGCATCCCCACAGCACCCAACAGTGCAGCCCTCAGCCTGCGGTTTCCTGCACAGCTGCAGCTCTGGGGACTTGTTTAACATGAGGGGGGGGGTTGGGGGGGGGGCACAGGGGGTAGGAGCTGCAGAGTATGGGGTGTGGGTCATGGCACAGCACTGGGGCATGGCATGATGAGGAGTGTAAGGCAGTTGGGTGCAAAGAGTAACAGTGCTTGGCATGGGGGGGGGCTATGGGACATTATGGGGCTATGGGACATTATGGGGCTATGGGACATTATGGGGCTATGGCATTGGGGGGGGGGGGGGCTATGGGCCATTATGGGGCTATGGCATTGGGGGGGGGGCTATGGGCCATTATGGGGCTATGGCATTGGGGGGGGGGGGCTATGGGCCATTATGGGGCTATGGCATTGGGGGGGGGGCTATGGGCCATTATGGGGCTATGGCATTGGGGGGGAGGGCTATGGGTCATTATGGGGCTATGGCATTGGGGGGGGGGGCTATGGGACATTATGGGGCTATGGCATTGGGGGGGGGGCTATGGGACATTATGGGGCTATGGCACTGGGGGGGGGGCTATGGGCCATTATGGGGCTATGGCATTGGGGGGGGGTTTATGGCACACTGGGGAGCTATGGCACTTGGGGGGGGGGGATCTAGGGCACTTGGGGGGGGGGTGCATGGCACAGAGTGGGGAGTCTATGGCACACTGGGGGGTATGGGGGGGGGGTCATAACATACATAACATGGTACAGCTTGGCACAGGAATGCACAGGGTACAGTGTGCCCAGCCCCCCCCCCCCACCATTCCAATCTCCTTCCCCCCCCCCCCAACCCAAAGCAAGAGCTGCTCTGTTAAAATCACATCGCCTTTATTGGGAGGGGTGTCCCAACCTGCACCCCCCCCCCCCCTCACCAGCACAATCAAATCCCCTCTGCGGTGCAGTGGGACGGGGCCGATCCAGCCGGACCCTTTAACCCCCCCCCCCCGTGGCATTAAGGGGGGGCTCAGCCCTTCCCTATGGCCACTCTGAACTGAATCTGGCCCCGTTCTCACGCTCCAGTGTTTCCAGCTTGGCCGTGGCCCTGGAGCTGCCCCCCCCCCCCGGGACCCAGCAAAAGGGCCCCCCCAGGCTTCATCCCCATAGGGATGTTGATGCCCCCAGTGTGGGAAGAGGGCATGGGACGGGGGTGGGGGGGGGGGAAGCACACCCTGAGCCAGGCTTCAGCCTGGGGGTGGGAGAGCTGCCAGCACTGCTTCCCCCCCCCCATTTACTTTCCCGAGAGGAAATAATCCAAATTGGTGACATGGAGAGGCCCGGGGGGGGCGGCAGGCGGCAGCAGGGGGGTGGAACTCAGCGGGGAACCGGGGGGGCAAAGGGGTACCATTGGGTGCTGCCCCCCACCCCCCAGCTTCGCCCCCCGCTGCGCCTGTGCCCTCTGCTTGTACCTGCAGGAGGTGGGGGGGCTCAGTCAGAGTGGGATGGTGTGGCCCCCCCCACACACAACCCCCCCCCCCTTGGCACTCACCTCATCCCTATGGCGAAGCAGAGGGCGATGGCCAGCAGCAGGCTGCCCCCCGCCACCAGGAGGGCGTAGGGGGACGTGGGGGAGCGGGCAGTGGCCTCCAGCACAGCCCCTGCAGCACAGGGTGGGGTGGGGGTCAGCGATGGGGTTGGGGGGGGTCTCAGCCCCCCACGGAGCCCCCAGCCCCATCCTTACCCCTGGTATCATCAGTGGTGTCATCGCTGAAGAGCTCAGGTGGCAGCGTGACCCCATAGCCATAGGGATCGTCCTCAGCAGGGAACTGCAGGGGACAGAGGTGGGGGCACAGTGGGGATTTTGGGGGGGGGGTTCTATGGGGCAGCCCCACACAGAGACACAATGACACCACCCCCTACCTGCGAGCTGTAGGGCCCCATCTCAGTGACATCCCGGGGCTCTGCAAGGTGAGGTAGGAGGAGGGGGGTGGTGCGACACGGGGACCCCAGCACAGCCCCACTCTTGTGCGTGTGGGGGGGGTGAGGGCCGTGATCCCACCCTCCCCCCCCCCTCCATTACCTGTCCAAGGGGTGCCCACCGCCTCCCGGCTCCATTCGCTCCACGCTCCGTGCCCAAACTCCTCCTGTGCCCTCACCTGCACCACGTGCCGGGTGCCCCGCCAGGCATCGCCAATATCCATCCACAGCCGCGTCACCTGGTCCACCTTTTTTTTTTTTTTGTTGGGGGGGACACACACATACACACATAGGGCAGTCTGATATACACAACCCCCCCCTCTCCCCCCCACCACCACCATCACCATCACCATCCCACGGCACCTGGGCTCACCTGGGTGAAGGTCGGGGTCGGCTCGGGTCGGTAGCGCACCTGGAAGCGCAGCCAATAGAAGCGGGGGTCCCAGGAGGGGGGGTAACTCCAGCGCACGCGCAGCCGCTGAGGGGAAAACTCCACTGCCTCCACGCTCACGTTCAGGGGGGGGTCCGGCTTCACTGAGGGGTCAAGAGTATGGGGAACAGCATTATAGGGCTCAGGGATCGGGACCGGGGGGGGTTTGGGGAGCGGGGAGGGAGTAAGTGGGACGTGGGGGGGTTGGGGACAGGGACAGTGCAGAGCTCAGGGGTCAGAAATGGGGGCTGAGAACAGAGCACTGGGGGGGATTGGGGAGTGGAGATTCAGGAACTGGGGCACCATGGGACTGGGACAGTGTCAGACTCAGGGAACAGCACTTGGGGGGGGTAAGGGGGGAGGGATGTGGGCACCACGAGGTTTTGGGGAACCTGGGGGCTCAGGGATGGGGGAATGGGGAGCTTTGGGGATCAGGACAGTGCAGGGCTCAGGGATCAGTATGGGAGGGGGCTGGGGGATGCGGGCACCACAAGGTTTGGTGTCTGGGGGGTTCGGGGATGGGGACATGGGGAGCTTTGGGGATCAGGACAGTGCAGGGCTCAGCACCAGGGGTTGGGGATGTGGGCACTACAACATTTTGGGGACCTGGGTGCTCAGGGATGGGGGAATGGGGAGTTTTGGGGATCAGGACAGTGCAGGGCTCAGGGATCAGTATGGGAGGGGGCTGGGGGATGCGGGCACCACAAGATTTGGGGTCTGGGGGGCTCGGGGATGGGGACATGGGGAGCTTTAGGGACCAGGACAGCGCAGGGCTCAGCACCAGGGGTTGGAGATGGGGGCACCACAAGATTTTGGGGACCTGGGTGCTCAGGGATGGGGACATGGGGAGCTTTGGGGGATCAGGGTAGTGTCAGACTCAGGGATCAGCACTGGAGGTGGGGATGTGGGCACCATGAGGTTTTGGGGACTTGGGGATCTTTGGGGACCAGGGCAGCGCAGGACTCAGGGATCAGCATGAGAAGGAGCCGGGGGATGCGGGCACCACAAGATTTCGGGTCTGGGGGGCTCGGGGACGGGCACTCACGGATGCCATTGAGGGTGATGATGCGGTCCTCCCCAGTGCTGCTCCCTGCACGGCTGCTGACACAGACAGACACCACGAGGGCTTTGGTGTCTTCGGTGCCAGGCGGAACCTTCACCCGACAGACAAATTTCTGCGCCACGGAGTAGAAGTGGCACCGCTGCTCCGTCACGTTCTCCGCTGTGAATCTGGGGGGGAGGCACAGGGATGTGGCACAAGGTGGGGAGGGGGTCATGAGGCAACCCCCCACATCTCCCCACAATGGGGAATGGCTCATGGGGGGGGGAAATGGGGGGGTGGGAAGCTCACCTGCGCTTCATCCACAGCACCGCCCGCGTGCCCGGAGCCGGCGATGCGCGCGGCTGCCACTCACAGAGCACATCTTTGTCGTGGCTGCGCCGGGAGCAGGAGACGTGGGGGGGCTCGGGGGGCTCTGCGGGGCAGTGAGGTGTTGGAGGAAAAGGGGGGGGGCGGGGAGGATGCGGGGAGACCCGGACCCACGCCGCCCCACCACGCACCCACCTTCCACCAGCAGACGCACGGTGCGCAACGTGTGACCCCCCTGGTGGCAGCTGTACCGCCCGGCGTCTTCCGGCCGCAGCCCCCCCAGCAGCAGCGCGTTGCCCCCCCCCAACGCCCGCCTCCTCCCGGACCACAGCACGGTGCCGTTGGGCGGCTCCGGATCCCGGCACAGCAGCGTCACGTTGGCACCGGGGCGGCCCAGCACCGTGTCCTGCGGCAGCGCTGGGGAGCAATGAGGGGGGGGGGGAGCAATGTCAGACGGTGCCCCCCCCGGCGTTTCCCATCTATCTGTCCCCCACAGCTTCTCTGAAGTGTCCCCTCAGCGCCCTCTGCCCCCAAAGATCCCCCCCGGTGTCCCTCATCCGTTCACACCCTGAAGCCCCCCGCTGCCCCTTGTCCCCAAAGCTCCCCGCTGTCCCTTACCCCCCCAAAGTTCCCCGCTGTCCCTGAAGCCCCCCAGTGCCCCCCCAGCCATCCGCCCCCCAAAGCGTCCCCTACCCCCAGAGCCCCACGTTGACCCTGAAACCCCCCGATGCCCCCAATGCCCCCCCAGCACCCCCCATCTGTTTGCTCCCTGAAGACCCCCAGTATCCCCCATCCATCTGCCCCCCACAACCCCCTGGTGTCCCTGAAGCCCCCCCATGTCCTCTGCCCTCCCCCCGTGTCCCCTATCCACCCCAAAGTGTCCCCTACCCTCAAAGCCTCCTGATGCCTCTAAACCCCCCCCGTCCCCCATCCATCTGCCCCCAAAGCCCCTTGGTGTCCCTGAAGCCCCCAAAGCCCCCCCAGTGTCCCCCATCCATCTGCTCCCAAATCCCCCCGGTGTCCCCAATGCCCCCCATCCATCTGCTCCCAAATCCCCCCGGTGTCCCCAAAGCCCCCCAGTGTCCCCCATCCATCCGCTCCCAAATCCACCCGGTGTCCCCAAAACCCCCAATGCCCCCCCAAAGCCCCCCAATGCCCCCCATCCATCTGCTCCCAAATCACCCCAGTGTCCCCAAAGCCCCCCGATGCCCCCCCAGAGCCCCCCAGTGTCCCCCATCTATCTGCTCCCAAATGCCCCCGGTGTCCCCAAAACCCCCAATGCCCCCCCAAAGCCCCCCAATGCCCCCCATCCATCTGCTCCCAAATCCCCCCGGTGTCCCCAAAGCCCCCCGATGCCCCCCCAAAGCCCCCCAGTGTCCCCCATCCATCTGCTCCCAAATCCCCCCGCAGCCCCCCCACCTATTTTACCCCTCAAACCCCCCCGGCGTCCCCACAACCCCCCAGCGCCCCCCCCGCGGTGCTCCCTGCACCCAGCCGTGTCAATATTTGCGGTCACAGACTTGGATTTGCTGAGCCAGCTGTTTAAACCCCCCCCCCTCGCGGCCCCCCCACGGCACGCGGCCAGGGCAGAACACGGGTCACAGCGTGGGGGGGGGGGGAGAGGGGGGTCCTGGGGGACGGGTGGGGTTGTGGGGCGGCGGGTCGTTTATAGGGCCGTTTGTAGGGCCGAAGGGCAGCGCGGTGCCCCGCTCCGATCCCGCAGAGGTCAGCGCGGATCCGGCGCTTCCCGGCAGCTGTCGGGGCTGAGCCGGGACGGCAGCAGCACCCAAACGGAGCCCGGAACCCCGAACGGTTCGGTTTCCCAAAGCTGAAGGGTGCGGAACTGCAGCACTCAGAACCCAACCGCAAAACTCAGCCGAAAACCCAAAAATGATCGCTGCTCCCCCCCCCTCCGGACACCCGGCACCAAGGACACAGAGCTCAGGAGCCCGTAATTCTGACCCTATAACTCCAAACCCCAAAACCCAGAGCCTGTAACCCTGACCCCAAAACCCAGAGCCTAAAGCCCTGACCCTAAAACCCAGAGCCTAAAGCCCTGACCCTAGAACTCCAAACCCCAAAACCCAGCTCCTATAACCCTGACCTCCAAAACCCAGATCCTGTAATTCCAACCCTTTAACTCCATACCCTAGAATCCTGTCCCTGTAATTCCAAATCCTATAACCCAGACCCTATAACTCTGACCCCAAAACCCAAACCCTAGAACTCCATACCCTAGAACCAAGACCCCAAAACCCAGACCCTAGAACTCCAAACCCTGGAAACCCAGCTCCTATAACCCTGACCTCCAAAACCCAGATCCTATAATTCCAACCCTATAACCCAGACCCTTTAACTCCATACCCTAGAACCCTGTCCCTGTAACTGCAAATCCTATAACCCAGATCTTATAACTCTGACCCCAAAACCCAGACCCTAGAACTCCAAAGCCTACAACCCAGCTCCTGTAACTCTGACCCCCAAACCCAGATCCTATAATTCCAACCCTAGAACCCAGACCTTATATCCCTGACCCTAAAATCCAGCTCCTTTAACTCTGACCCTAAAACCCAGACCCTATAACCCTACAACCCCACACCCTACAACTCACACCCTACACCCCACACCCTAAAACCCCACAACCCTACAAAACCCACACCTCCAAGACCCCAAGGACCCCCCCCCCCAAGCGCCCTTCCCACCGCCCGGCGGGGTTGAATGCGGGGGGGGGGGGGGGGTCAGTATCTCCCTAACCCCAAACCCTAATCCTAACCCAAATCCCTCCCCCAATCCGCTTCCACGGGGCACCGCAGCGCTCTGGGACCCCCCCCTACGGGACGAACCGGACCCCCCCCCGTCGGAGCAAACCCCCCCCCCACCCCCGTACGCACCCACGGGGCCGCAGCGCCGTCGGAGCGCGGAGGCGGCGGCGGCGGCGAGGAGAAGCAGCGCGGTGCGGAGCAGCCCCGGGGGCCGAGCCATCCGCTGGGGGGGGGAACGGAGCTCCGGACCCCCCCGGACAACAGCGGAGCATCGGCGGCGGAACCGCGGCGTTGGGGAACGCGGAGCGGGGGCGGCCCCGCACGTGCACTGGGAGGGAGGGGTGGGGGGGTGGGGGGGGAGCTGGTGGGAGGGAGGGAGGGGGGGGCGGGGGGGGGGGCGGCTCCGCCTCCAACTGCGCTGCGCTCCGCCCCCCCCCCCGCCAAAGAGGGACACGGGCTGAACGCAGGGGGCGGGGCGGATTTATGGCTGCCCCCCCCCCGTACACCTGTAGCTTAAACTCCCCCCTCCCCTTCTCCCCCCCTTCAGCACCCATAGCTGCCCTCCCCAGCACCTATAGCTTAACCCCCCCCCAAAGCACCCATAGTTGCCCCCCCACACACCTATAGCTTAACCCCCCCCCCCAAACAGCTATGGCTGCCCCCCACCCCACCTATAGCTTAGCGCCCCCCCAGCACCCATAGCTGCCTTCCCCCCTCACACCTATAGCTTAAACCCCCCCCCCCCAAATAGCTATGGCTGCCCCCCCCAGCACCCATAGTTGCCCCCCCCCAGCACCTATAGCTTAAACTCCCCGCCCCCCCCAGCACCCATAGTTGCCCCCCCCACACCTATAGCTTAACCCCCCCCCCCAGCACCCATAGCTGCTTCCCCCAGCACCTATAGCTTAACCCCCCCCAGGAACCAGACCTGCCCCCCCCCCACATATAGCTTAAATTCCCCCCCCCCAAATAGCTATGGCTGCCCCCCCCCTGCACCTATAACTTCAACCCCCCCAGCACCCATAGCTGCTCCCCCCAGCACCTATAGCTTAACCCCCCCCCAGCACCCATAGCAGCCCCCCAAACACCTAAAGCTTAACCCCCCCAGTACCCATAGCTGCCCCCCCAGCACCCATAGCTTCAACCCCCCCAGCACTCATAGCTGCCCCCCCCCCAAGCTTATAGCTTAACCCCCCCACCACCTAGAACTGCCCCCCCCCAGCACCTACAGATGCCCCCCCACCCCCAACAGAGCTGTCTGACCCCCCCCCCCCCGGAGCCGTTTTTATATCTTTGTACCAAAGTTGTTTTTTTTTGCCTTCGTACTTTGACGAGTTTTTCCATAACCTCCGATTATTGCCCCTCCCCCCTCGCCCCCCCCCGGCCCCATAAAACGAGACAATCCCACGAGCGCAGCGCTGCTGCACGCAGTGTTCCAAAGCCCCACCCCAAAAAAGAGCAGAAAATAACCCCAAAACGGCCCAAAATAGCAGCACACGGCCCGGGGGGGGGGTCCTCTGATCCCGGGGGGGTCCTTCGGTCTCATGGGGGGGAGGGGGGGGTGGCCCCGGGGTGCACTGAGGTGAGGGGGGGGGAGGGCACAAGGAATGGAGGGGCAGTGAAGGATGGAGGGGGCACAAAGTGGGGGGGGGGTGATGCCAAGTGATCCCATAGGAATGGGATTCTGGGGGCTGTGCCCCCCCCCGGAGCTTTGGGGGGAGGAGGAGGAGGAGGAGGAGGAGGAGGAAGGCTCCCCAAAAGCAGAAGGAAGCCGAGGGGGGGGGGGATGTTGTGCAATGCCCCCACACGGGGTGAATCACGGCCAGCAAAACCCAGCCCTGCTTCCCCTTTTCCCACCGCCCTCACACGGGGGTCCCGAGCCCCCCCCCCCCAACTTATTCCCCCCCCCCCCCAGAAATGAGGCTCTGAAAGCTTTTCTTCCTTTGTGGTGGTTTTTCCTTTTTCCCTTTACAGATATATATATATATTTATATATTTATATATATAAAAAAAAGAAGACACGTGGGTGAGGGGGGAGCAGTGCAGGGCGCAGACCCCTCAGCCCCCCCCCAGCTCCCCCCCTCCCAACCCCCCCCCCTCTGGTGACTCTGGCTTGATACATTCGTGTGTGAGTGGGGCTGGGGGTGGCTGTGAAGGCTGAGAACAGAGCAGCCCCCCCCCCCAGGGCTGGGTTGGGGGGTGAAGTGTGTGTGTGGGGGGGGGGCACAGTGTCCATTCATCCCAGCCAAGGGGGGGGGAGCGGTTCTTTTTGGTTACACTGCAGCAGTCTGACCTCCTCTACAGAGGAGGCCCGCACGACCCCCCGATTAAAACAGGGGGGGGGGCTTCCCCCAGTCCATACGATGGCACAGGGGGTGTTGCCCCCCCCCCGGTGGCACAATGAGGGGGGGGAGGGGGGGGTTGCTCAGCCTTTGGCTGCGGTGTCGGGGCTGCTCTCACCGCCCTTCTTCCTGCGCAGGGTTTCGATCCACGCGGCGCTGGGGCGGGCGGTGAAACTGGACAGGGCCAGGGAGCTGAGTCTCATGTTTTTCCCCGACATGATGAGCTCCCCGAAACCCTCCTGGTGTGAGAAGGCGTAACCAGAGCGCCGAGACCCCCCCCCGCAGCCCCCACGGCGGGCGCAGCGGTGTTGGGGCTTCTGCTTCTTGCGCACCAGCTGGGTGTAACGCACCTGGATATGGGGTGAGGAAATGGGGTGAGGAAATGGGGTGAGGGGTGCAGCGCAGCCCCCCCTCACCCCACGGCCGTACCGTGTCTGAGAGTTCAGGCTTCAGGTCCAGCTTGAGGAAGCGGAAGGCCACGACAGGCATGATGCACACCACGGTGGTGAGAGCGATGGTCAGCCAGACCGTGGGCTGCGCCAACGTGTTCTGTGCGTTGCCTGGGGGAGGGGGTGGGAGAAGTAAGGGGTTGGGGGGGCAGCTTTCAGCCCCAGGGCCCCACAGAGCAGTGTGTGGGGGGGTGCTGAGCAGGGAGGAGTGCTCACCCACGAAGCGGAACTGATTGGGGAACATCTGGAAGAGGCCGTCGCTGTGCATGGCGAAGAGAATGGCGAAGTAGGCGGCCAGGCTGCCCCAGATGAAGAAGTGGTTGATGGCGGTCCAGAAACCCGTATCCAACCCGATCTGGGGGAGGAGGAGGAAGAGTCAGGGGGTGGCCGTGGGGGGCTCTGACCGATGCCATGGGTTGAGGTGGGGGGGGATGGACCCCACCTGCACACTGACGACGATGACGAGGGAGGTGGCGACGGTGACGGCAAAGGACTGATAGTCGGCCAGCTGCGCCCCGTCATCACGCGTGGCGTCGGCGAAGACGCCGTAGGGGATGAAGAACATGAGCACAGAGGTGTAGATGCCCTGGGCGATGCAGATGAAGAACTCACGCTTGTTGAAGAGCAGGTTGAGCTGGCCGGGCTCGTAAAGCTTGGGGTATTCCATGCTCCGCTGCTCCGGCACGTCCTGGGGGCACGTGGCACGCTGGCACCTCCTTCAGTGCTGTGTGCTGGGGCTGAGCCAGCCCTGACAGCACCAGCAGAGGGACAAGGACAGCACCCAGAGACCCCCCCCCTGGGCTCACCCTACCTGATCAAAGACCCCCATGGCCAGCACAGGCAGCGAGGTGTAGACGATGTTGTACAGCGTGATGAAGTACTGATCGTACACCGTCTGCAAAGCACGCCGGGCTCAGAGCGCTGCCCAAACCCCCCCAGTGCCCCCCTCACGGCCTCGTGGGTCCCCGAGCAGTGCGTGCTGCTGCCACCACGTGGCAGCCGGGGTGACATGGAGGAGCGGGATGGGGGGCACAGGGATGGGGGGGGGCACAGCCCACTCACCTGAGCTGAGAAGCCGCAGAAAAAGCCGAACCAGAAGTGGACCATGGTGAAGGCGAAGTTCTTGTAGAAGAAGTAGCAGAGGAATTTGCACATGCGTAGGTAGGACCAGCGCCCGTGCACCAGGAGCAGGCGCTGCAGGAACTTGAACTGTGAGAAGGAGTAGTCGGAGGCCAGCACTGCCTGGATGCCCTCCTGCCCGCTGATGCCCACCCCGATGTGTGCGGCTGCAGGAGAGGGGCACAGGGTGAGCGGCACAGGGTGACACCCCAGAAGGGATGGGACAGCAGCAGGAGGGACCCGGCCCCCCTCCCACACTCGCTGGGCCCCAGGACTCACTCTTGATCATGCTGACGTCGTTGGCCCCATCCCCGATGGCCAAAGTCACCGCCTTCTTGTACTTCTTGACCAGCTCCACCACCTGTGCCTTCTGCAGCGGCGTCACACGGCAGCAGATCACGGCCTTGCAGGCGCACGCCGTCTCCAAGAACTCCACCTCCATGTCTGCCTCCAGTGCGTGGGCCTGGGAGGGGAGCGTGGGGCCAGGTGAGGCCGGACCCACAGCCAGGGTCCGCACTTAGAGGGGGATCAGACCCACAGCAGGCAGGGCGCTGCGTCCAGCTCGCCGCTCCCTACCAGGCTGTGCCCGTTGATGACCAGAGCGTATTCACCCGCGATGGCTTCCAGCACGGAGGTGAGCTTTGAAGAGGAGAGTTTCTCCTGGTAGGAGAAGCCGTTGCCCATGGAGCGTGATCCATCCATCATCTTCTCCCGGGCTTTCCTGAGTGAGTGAAGGGTGGTCAGGGGGGTCTGCTGAGAGTGCCTGAGCACCCCTAGCCGTGGGGCACAGCCCCACTCCTCACCTGAGCTCCTCGCGCACCTCCAGCACGGTGTGGCCCGTGACCACGAACACCTCGGTCATGTCATCTGTCAGCATCTTGCAGGAGTAGCCAATGTTCACTGCTGTTTCTGCAGAAGGGGAACCTGGAGCTGAGCAGAGAGGGGAATGCGTGCCCCACATCCCTGCCCTCACAGATGGGACCCGGCCAACGAACACCCTCATTTCCAGCAGCGCTGTGCCTCACCCTGCTTGTCCCCCGTCAGCACCCAGATCTTGATGTTGGCCAGCGTCAGGATGGCGATGGTTTCGGGGACTCCCTGCTGCAGTTTGTCCTCGATGGCTGTGGCTCCAAGCAGCTGTGGGACCGGGACAGGTGGGGGCTCAGCACAGGCTGCCCTCAGCCTCCCCCCTCCCCACATCCCCAGCCCACACACCGTCATGTCATGCTCCACCTCGTCGTAGAGCCGGGCAAGGCGGTCCTCGCGGGCCTCAGGGGCTCCGCTGGCACGGCGCAGTCGTTCAGCCCAGTCCTCATAGTAGCTCTCCTCCAGGTCCTTGCAGGCCAACACCAGCGTGCGCAGCCCCTCGCCGGCGTATTCCTGCAAGCAGCCACAGCTGGGCACAGACAGACCCCAACGGCGTCCCCACACCTTGAGCCCCACAGGACGCAGCCCCCCCAACCCCGCCTGCTGCCCCCCACCCCGCTCACATTCAGGTGGTCCGTGGTGACGTTGCTCAGGTCCTGGTTGGAGGGGTGCAGGCGTTCCAGCAGGATGGTGTCAGCGCCTTTGCAGTACAGCCGGATCTTGCCCTCAGGGCTGCGCACTGCAGGAAGGGGGGGACAGGCTGCCAGGCTCAGGAGTGACCCTCCTCCAAGCCCCAGCCACATCCCTGCAATCCCTCCACACCACAGGGTGCTGTTTCCCAGCACCAGGCTGAGCCCGAGCTGCCCAGCCCCACTTCAGCCCACCCCCAAACTCCCCAGCCCTGCTCTCACCGATGACAGACATGCGCTTGCGGATGTTGTTGAAGTCCAGGATGGCCAGCAGCTGGTAGGTGATGGCTCGGCCCAGCTCGTGCACCGTGATGGTTTTGGGCGTGCGGGACCGGAACACGAAGCCAAAGTTCCTGGCAGCTGTGACCAATGCCCCCTCGTCTGGGGACTGCGCCTTGTAGTACAGCTCCCCTGAGGACAGGGGACAGCGGGGACTCAGTGCCACTTCTTCAGTGCCGTGTGGGCAGCCCTGCCCTCCTCACCCACCTTCGCTCTTCTCCTCGGACATGACGGTGTGGCAGAGTGAGAGCAGGCGGAAGAACTCGTGCACGTGGGGATCCCCCAGCTGGACGGCCTCCAGCAGGCTGGGATCCCAGAACTGGAACCCCGGATCCGCCAACGGGTTGAAGGAAAAGTCAACGGGCTCCGGCTTCTGGCAGGGACCGAGGAGGGGTCACCCCATGGCACACAGCAACCCGCAGCCCAGGGCTGGGCGCAGCGCCCTCACCTCTCCCAGCTCCACTTTATGACCCAGCACGTCCTGCACGTCACCTGCAAAACGGGACGTGGGGTGAACCAAGGGGGCCGAGCGCTGCAGGCCTACTGCCACACACACACACAGCACTGCCGTGGGGCAGCACAGCCTCACAACACTGAGATGGTCCCCTCCCAAACCTCTCCAACTGCCCCGGGAGGAGCAGACAGATGCCCCGAGGCAGGGAAGGCGGTGGGGTGCACGCACCCCATGGGACACCCGGTGCAGCCCCCGTGCTCACCGTAGCTGTGCCCGTTCACGGAGCACTTGCTGAAGACCATGATGTTCTGGGTGAGGGTGCCAGTCTTGTCGGAGAAGATGTACTCCACCTGCCCCAGCTCCTCGTTCAGGGTGGTGGTCCGTGCCTCAGCCGGCGTCCGGCGCTTGGCACAGTACATCTTCTTGTCCCAGTTGATGAAGTAGCTGTGCCCGAGGCGGATCACTTCCACGCTGTGGAGGGGGGGGGATGGGGTCAGTGGGCAGAATAACACAGTGCTGAGACAGTGAAGGACACGCACACCCCCCCACGCACACCTCTGGCACCCGGGACTCCCCCTGCCCCGCGCCCTTCCCCAGAGCTGAGCTCACACCCACTCCTGCCAACAGCCACCACCACGGCTCGGGATGCGGGGCTGGGACTGCAGGGCTCCCCAGGCATCTCGCACACCTGCACGCCCCCAAACCTCCCCCCAGCCCCCAGGGAAGACAGCAACGAGCTAGTGGGAGGGGTGGGGGTGACACGTTCTTACCTCGGGGCTAAGGGTGACAGAACCCATGCTGGGGAACGAAAAGAGAGAGAAATTAAAAGAGAGAGAGAAGGGGACAGTGCAGGAGCCTGGGAGCTGCGGGGGGGCAGAGCAAAATAACCAGCGTGCAGCCAGGGCAGGGAGACAGGAGCAGCCAGACAGATGCAGCCGGGGGGGGCCACGGACCCACTGGGTCTCAGGCCTTGGAGAACCCCCAGGGCAGATGCAGCCCATCTCCAGCAGAGCAGCCCACGCCCACCCCGCACACAGCCCTGCCCCGGGGTCCCCATCTCCTCCTCCCCTCTCCAGAAGACCCCCTGCTAGTGGAGCCCCCCCCTCACACCCCCCAGCTCATCCCCACAGCCCTGCCCCTACCTCACATAGAGCGAGATGGGCACCACGGTGTTGAGGATGATGATGTAGGACCAGAAGGAGAGGAAGCCGGAGAAGACGGCGCTGTGCACCCCCTCATCCCAGGGCAGGTAGATCTGGAAGCAAACGCCCACCTCGTGCTCCCAGATGGCGTTGCCGATGGCCAGGATCACACCCATGCACACCAGGAACCCAAAGATCTGGGGACAGGATGGGACGTGAGCCCCAGCCCCACGGCCACGCGCTGCCCCACAGCTGCATTCCACGCACCCAGAGCACCAGGGTGTTCATCAGCCGGTCGATGCTCGTCCGTTTGAATTTGGTCCGCCCGCTGTTCTGCATCAGCTTCGTGTCCGGCCCTGGGGCAGAGGGAAGATGTCAGCAGAGCCCCCAGCCCTGCAGCACGGCTCTGCCCGGCCTCACAGCCCACCTGCAAAGACGACGAGGCCGAAGCACCACTCGGTGTTGCGCAGCACGCAGCCCCGCAGCAGCATGTTCTGGTTGCTCAGGGGGTATTTGTTCTCCTTCCAGTACAGCGTCCCGCCAAACTTGTCCAGCTTGTTGTTGGGGGGCTCGCAGATCACCTCGCCTGGGCACACAGGATAAGCTCGGCTCTGCTCATGCATCCGTCCAGTTCCATCCCAGTGATTCTCAGCTCCATCCCAGTTACTCCCAGCTCCATCCCAGTTACTCCCAGCTCCATCCCAGTTACTCCCAGCTCCATCCCCAGCCCTGTCCCAGTTACTCCCAGCCCCATCCCCAGCTCCATCCCAGTTACTCCCAGCTCCATCCCCAGCTCCATCCCAGTTACTCCCAGCTCCATCCCAGTGATTCCCAGCTCCATCCCCAGCTCCATCCCAGTTACTCCCAGCTCCATCCCAGTGATTCCCAGCTCCATCCCCAGCTCCATCCCAGTTACTCCCAGCTCCATCCCAGTTACTCCCAGCTCCATCCCCAGCCCCATCCCAGTTACTCCCAGCTCCATCCCAGTTACTCCCAGCCCCATCCCCAGCCCTGTCCCAGTTACTCCCAGCCCCATCCCCAGCCCCATCCCAGTTACTCCCAGCTCCATCCCCAGCCCTGTCCCAGTTACTCCCAGCCCCATCCCCAGCTCCATCCCAGTTACTCCCAGCCCCATCCCCAGCTCCATCCCAGTTACTCCCAGCACCATCCCAGCTGCTCCCAGTTCCATCCCCTGCCCTGTCCCAGTTGCTCCCAGCCCCATTCCCAGCCCCATCCCAACTGCTCCCACCTTCACCCCAGTCACTCCCAGCCCCATCCCCATCCCAGCTGCTCCCAGTTCCATCCCCCACCCTGCCCCAGTTGCTCCACAGACCCGTTTGCACCCCAGAACCACAGCACCCCGCAGACAGCCCCGCTCTCTCCAAATCAAACCCAAACCAGTCAACAGAGGAAGAACCCCAAAGGCCGCCCCGTCACAGAGGACAGTTTTTGGGTTACTCACCATCGAACCGTGCCAGCGTGCTGATATCTGCCAGCTCTGAGGTGACGGGGGTGGCCTGCCGCACCTTCATGTTGGTTTCTCTGCAGGAAGGAGCACGGCTTGGGGTGAGCACCAGCCCGGCAGAGCAGCTCATGGCCCGTTTTCCTTCTCACCAAGGCCGAGGACAGCACCTACCCGTCCAGCTCGGCGGTCTCTACATAGCACAGCCCATGGGGCTCGCTGCTGCAGAGGAGGAGGAGGTCAGCCTGCAGGAGAGACGTGCTGAAAGCTGTGCTGGCACTGAGCTCCCCTCTGCCTTCCCCAGGGAAGCCCCCCACCCCATGCTGCAGCTCTGGGGCCAGCAAGACACCATGTCAGACATCATCACCCCGAGAGCCCACAAATCCCCACAGCCCCAATGCTGCTGCCCAACTTCCAGCCTCGGGGACATCCCAGCCCCAGGAGGTGACAGCAGTCCGTATCCCCACACAGCACCGTGCTCATCTCAGCACCAAACTCACCGCCACAAACTGGTTGTTCTCCAGCTTGATGATGTCCCCAACGCGGACGTTCATCCACTGCTCCTGTCGAAGGCTGCAGAAGGACAGTGTGACACAGAGCCACGTTGCCCTGAGGCCACACCACGTCCCTCCTCCCTCTGACACTCACACTCCGCCGATCAGCACCTGAGACTGCCGGTTGTTCACCTGGTTGTCGCTCTTATGGCGGAACTGGGCACAGGAAAAGGGGTGGTGGTGGTGTCAGCCATGCAGGGGATGGGGTCCCACGCCCACCCCCAGCCCACAGCACTGAGGGGAGCGCTCACGTAGTCGTCGGTGGCATCTTTGACGGCCGTGATGGTTAAGACGAGAACCAAAGGCACGATGGTGGTGAACCATGAGAGTGAGGAGATCTGCGGGATCAGCTGTGGGTGGCAATGGGGGGTTATTGGGAGAGGGACAGCCCCAAACTGGACTGCTAACCCTGAGGCAGGACGCACCCCCACCTCCCCGGCCCCCCGCACTCACCTGCAGAATGAGGAGGAAAAGGAAATAGGTGTTGGCCACTTCCTGGAACTGCTCGAAGAGGTTGACAGGCAGGAAGGTGACGATGTTGTACTTGGAGGTCTTGATGCAGTTGCTCTGGGGATGGAACGGGTGATGGGGGGGTCAGGAGGAGCTGAGGCTCCAGCACTGCTCCAGGGCAGGGCTGAGCTGCTGCCCATCCTCACACCATTCCTGCAGCCACATCCCCACACCTCCCAACCCCGGAGCCTGCAGGCAGTGCGGCGGCCAGGCCTGAGGCAGAGCAGCAGCAATAACCTCCACGGAGGGGGAGGGGGAGGTGGGCAAGGTGAGCGCTGCCCCTCCCCCAGCTGCTCCGGAAGCTCGTTAATTAACCAGAGCCATCGCAGCGCTGCTCCCGGACCGGACAGAGCGGGGGTTGGGGTCTGTTGGAGGACCCCATAGGAGGGGGAGCTCAGTGCTGCACTCAGGGACACGCAGATCCTTTCAGCCGTGACCCCTCACCGGGCACCAAACCCCCCTGAACCCCCCCGGGGGTCAGCGAGGAGGGCTGGGAGGATGGGGGGGGGGGGTGTCTCTGCTCACCGCATACTGGAACTTCTCATTGTACTCCCGAGCGTTGGCGCGCACCCGGCGCTCCTCCTCTGCAACACAACGCGTCAGCCCCCCACCCCCAGCCCCACCGACCCCCCGGGTCCCCCCCAGCCCCACCGACCCCCAGTAACACCGATCCCCCAGGTCCCCACCAGTCCCACCGACCCCCCGAGTGCCCCCCGGCCCCAGCCCCACCGACCCCCAGTCCCACGGACCCCCCGCGTTCCCCCAAGACCCAACGACCCCCCGGGTCCCCCCCCACCCCTACCGACCCCCAGCCCCACCGACCCCCCAGGTCCCCCCAGCCCCAACGACCCCCTGGGTCCCCCAACCCCACCGACCCCCCGGGTCCCCCCCAACCCTACCGACCCCCAGCCCCACCGACCTCCCAGGTCCCCCCAGCCCCACCGAACCCCAGCCCCACCGATCCCCCTGGGTCCCCCCCCAGCCCCAACGACCCTTGGGTCCCCCCAACCCCACCGACTCCCGGGTCCCCCCCGGCCCCAGCGACCCCCCGAGTTCCCCCAACCCCACCGACCCCAAACCCCCCGCTCTTCCCCTCAGCACCCTGAGACCCCGCATCCCCAGGCCCGGCTGCCCCCCGCCCCGCACCCACCGGCTCCCCCCGGTCCCCGGACCCGCGGCCACTTCTCGGGCATCTCCCGGGGCACCGTCATGGCTCCGGGCCCGGGACGCGCCCCGCCGGCGCCATCCCGCAGGGCCGCAGCCGCTGCCGGTGCTGCCCCGGGCCGCCCCGCCCCGCCCCGCCCCGCCGCTGCGGGATCCGCCGCGTTGCCGTGACGACGGCCGTCCCGGGCCCAGCGCGGCCTAGCGCGGCCTAGCGGGCCCAGCGCGGCCTACCGGGCCCGTCCTCACCTGCAGCCCCGCGGGCCGCGCAGCCCATGGGAGCGGGGCCGGGGCCGCTGCGGCCCCCACAGCCGCCGCCTCAGCGCCCCATGGCCGCGGCGGTGGGCGGGCGGCGACGGAAGTGATGCGGGGGGCGTTCACGGAACCGCGGCACGGTTTGGGTCGGAAGGGACCTCGAGGATCACGGAGCTCCGACCCCACAAAGCCACCAACCTCCACATTTCACAGCAGCCCAGGCTGCCCAGGGCCCCATCCAACCTGGCCTCCAACACCTCCAGGGATGGATGCCCATCCACAGCCTCTCTGGGCAGCTGTTCCAGCACCTCACCGCTCTCACAGCAAACAACTTCCCCCTGACACCCAGCTGAAATCCGCCCTCCCTCAATGCCAGCCATTTCCCTCGTCCTGCTCTCATCTCCCCTTCCCAAGAGTTGATTCCCCTCCTGTTTTTGGGCTCCCTTTAGTACTGCAGGCTGCAATGATTCACCCCGCAGCTTCTCTTCTCCATGCTGAACAAGCCCAGCTCCCTCAGCCTGTCTTTGCAGGGAGGTGCTGCAGCCCTGCTCATCTCTGTGGCTCCTCTGGCCCCTCTCCAACAGCTCCCTGTCTTTTTTGTACTGGGGGCTCCAGCCCTGAACGCAGTGCTGCAGATGGGGCCTCACAAGAGCAGAGCAGAGAGGGACAATCCCCTCCCTGTCCCTGCTGCCACCCCTCTGCTGCTGGAGCCCAGGATCCCATTTGCTTTCCCAGCTGCAATCACACCCTGCTGCCTCACGTTCAGCTTTCCAACCCTCAGTTCCCCCAGGTCCCTCCCTGCAGGGCTGCTCCCCATGGCTGCTCCTTCCAGCCTGTATCAGTGCCTTCCTGCCAAACTTCGCCGTGCTGAACCTCACTCTGTTCACCCAGTCCCACCTTTCCAGCCTCCCGAGGCCCCTCTGCATGGCAGCCCTTCCTTCCACCGTGTCACCCGCACCTCTCAGCTTGGTGTCATCAGCAAACTTGCTGAGGGTGCACCCGATTCCCTCGTTGGTATCATTGATAAAGACGTTCAGGCATTGGGGAGCAGCCCCCAGCCCCCCCTCCCAGCCCCGCCGCCCCACGGCACGGACACGCGGCAGCCGCAGCTCGGCTCTTTAATGGACTCATCCCCAGCACTCGGGGCTGTCAGTGCTTGGTCTGCCTGCGTGCTCGCCCGCCGTCCTCCTCTTCCTCCTCGGGGTGGTGGAAGGCCACGAAGAGCTGATAGAGCCCAGTGCCCAGCGCGGCCCCCACCAGCGGGGCCACCACCGGCACCCACCACCACGCGCTGCCCCTGCTGCGAGCGGAGCCGTGGGTGTGGAGCATCCAAACGCTGCCCCCCCCCCCGGCCCCACACCCAGCACCCACCTGAACACCTCGGTGCCCCATCCTGCTGCCAACGTGAAGAGCCGCGGGCCGAAGTCCCGCGCTGGGTTCATGGGGCTGCCGCAGTTGGAGCCCATGGAAACCTCAATGGCGAGCACCAGCAGTGCCACGGCCAGCGGCTCCAGGCCTCGCGGCACGGCGCGGTTGCGGGTGTCGGTGATGGCCAAGATGCCCACGATCAGCACCGCCGTGCCCAGAACCTGCGGGCAGTGCACGGCCTCAGCGTGGGGCCGTTTGGAGCCACGTGGGGCTGTCGGACCATAGGGCCGGCACCCACCTGGTCCAGGAAGCCATTGGGAAGGGAGAGGTGCTCAGCGGGGTACGTGGCGAAGATGGAGGCCGTCTCCCGTGGCCCGGAGGTGGTGAGGGTCCCGTTGCTGTAGGACCAGATGGCATCTGCGGGGCAGAGCCGTGCAGCAGCGGAGCCCCCCCGGCTGTGTGCCCACCCCACAGCCCCACTGCTGGCTCTTTGTACCGTAATACAGAGCGTAGACGGTGGCGGCGGCGATGAAGGACCCGAAGGTCTGCACGGCCACAAAGATGGGGAACTTCCACCACGGGAGCTGCCCCAGCAGGGACATGGAGAGGGAGAAAGCCGGGTTCAGGTGAGCCCCTGCAGTGTGGCAGGAGAGGGGCTGGGAGCGATGCTGGGGGTGCGGAGCAGAGCCCCCCATGGAGCTGCAGAGCCCCCAGCCTTACCAGAGACCCCCCCCGCTGTGTAGATGGCCACCATGACGGCCAGCGCGCCCGCCAGCGAGGAGGTGATGATGTTCCCTTTGGTCCCGGAGCTGGTGACCATCTGTGCTGCACCACCCAGCGTGATCAGCTGCAGGACAGGGACACGGCTGCAGCCAGCCCCACGCTCTGCCCCACGCAGCACCCGCTCCCCATAGCTGTGTCCCTCTGCAGGATGGGCGCAGGGCAGCACGGAGCCAAGGGCTGCTTTGGTGCCTCTTCGTTCTCTGTGGTTTTGCCTGCACCCACTGCCCGGCTCCAGCTCTCTGTGCAGCACGGGGCAGCAGGGAGGGGAGGCAGTCAGTGCCGTTGTTCACGTACTCGGTGATGAGTAAAAGAAATTATCAGCAATTGAGTCACATGCTGCTGCAGGGAAACCTCAGGGCTGGGGGGCACTGCTGGCCAACGTTCACTGCTGCTGGTTTCAGTCCCAAGGCCGCAGAGTCCCAAGGCTGCCTCAGGGGTGGAGGTGTGAAGACACGCAGTGCCTGACCCTGCACACACGTGGCAGCGCCCGCAGCCTCATCACAGAATCACAGAGCAGCAACAGCAGCAGCAAAGGGTGAGTTGGGCTGTGGTGAATCGCAGCCAGAGGTGAACAAGTTTGGGGTCACCACAATCCCAGCACAGCCCCCTCACCCCTAGGCAGCCCCTGGTGGGCACAGCACAGCTGCAGGGCTGTGGGACCCCAGTGGTGTCTGCCCTGTGCTCCCTCTACCCCGGTCCTCCCCCCCTCAGCCCCCCACCCCACTCACAATGAGCATGAAGACAGCCAGCAGCTCAGCCAGGCACTCTCGTGCCAGCTGGTTCTGGATGCAGAGCAGCACTCGAGTTCTCTTCACGAAGGACACGTAGCCCATGGCACCGGCAGAACGCGGGCAGCAGCAGCGGCACCGGCTGCTTCGCTGCCTGATTTTATGAGCCCCGGGCTGGGGTGGGTGATAACACTCAGACTTTAAACCAATCAGGGCCACGTGCTGCAGTTGGGAGACGCGTGGCAGGGACCAGAGTCCCGCGTGGGGCCGTGGGCAGCGGCTGAGTCCCCACTTCCACCCACCCTGGAGGATCTCCTCGCCCACACGATCACATCCTGGTGTGGGAGGTGCCCATCTGGAAGGCCCCTTGTCTCTTGCCAGCTCCTGGCCGCAAGCAGCACTAATGAAAAGCCCTTGGAAAGGCTCCCAGGCCTTGAGAGCACCCAGGAGAGGTGTTAATGTGGCACTGGGGAGATAAGGTGGGTAGGAGGGTAGTGAGCATATGTGCCCCCCCCCCCCAGAGCTGCAGCAGGATCCCCACCTCCCAGCATGGGGGTCCCAGCAGCCCAAGGAGCCTCACACGATGCCGTTAGCATAAATAGACTTTATTTCTCTGTACACATACACAAGCTTCACCCCCACGATGCACTGAGGTGCGGCGGCGGGGGGCAGCCCCCATCCCAGCCTCGCCTGCACAGAGCAGGGGCAATGAGAGGGGGCTGCCACGTGCCCCCACACGACAGGGCAGCCCCCACCCCGTGCTCCTCACGCAGCTACCAGCTGGAGAACCAGCGGCGGAAGAAGCTGCCCAGCAGGGATGAGGAGTCGCTCCTGGGAGGGGTGAGGAGCTCATCACGCTGCGGCCACGTGCCTGCAAACTGTGCCAGCTCCCCTGCAGGACAACGGGGGTTCATTCAGAATGCACAGACGTGCTCCCCTCTGCCCCCCCCTCGACCCTCCACTCACTGTCATCCATGTTGAGCACCTCCTCCCGGTAGTCTTTGCTCTGCCCGTCCTCCTTGGTGGTGGTGATGAAGGCCTGGTCCCCCCTCCGGCGGGTGATGGTCGTCTCACGGTGGCCCTGGCTGTCCTGCATGGTGCGGCGCTCCTCCACTGCCTGCAGGGGAATGCACTGTGAGTGGGGCCCAGCATCCTCACAGCAAGGAGAGCTTTCGGGTACTTAAAGGGGGCTTAGAAACAGGAGGAGAGCGACCGTGTGTGAGTGACAGGACAGGGGAATGGCTTTAAACGAACAGAGGAGGGATTTGGGTCAGATATGATGTGACGCTGCCACCCAGAGCTGCGAGTGCCCCGCTCCTCTGGGATGCTGAGCTGCTGGGGGGCAGCCGGCACACGGCAGGAGCGGGGCTGGGGATCCCTTCCAACCCAACCCAACGGTGATCCCACGGCTCTGCGATCTTTAAGGCCCAACCTTCCGACCGTCCCGCGGCTCTATGAGCTCTGGCGTCCACCCAGCCCCTCCCGGCCCTCCCACACCGCGCGGCTCCGGGCGGCTCTCACCCCATCAGGGAGCGTCACTGTGGTGACGGAGACGCTCTGGAAGTAGGAGCGCGGCTGCTGGGGCCGCAGGATGGTGCCCAGCCCCGCCGAGGACACCTGGGAGTCCAAGTCTGCAGGGAGCAGCCGTGAGAGCGCGGTCGGGGGGGGGGGGGGCAAACCCAGCCCCCACCCCCCATCCCCCGACTTCACCCACCTCGATCCTCCTTTTGTCCCGGCGCGGGCGGCGGGGGCTCCTCCAGCTGCAGGGCAAAGGAGAGGCGGTGAGCGACGACCGGCGGGGCCCCAACAACCACCGCCCCCCCCACCCCCCGGTTCCGCCTCACCCACCGCCCCGCGCGGCTCCCACTGCCGGGCCGGACCCTCGGGTTCTTTCAGCATGGAGTCGCGCAGCGGCCGCCCCGCGCCGGGGCCGGGCAGGGGGGGCTCAGCGGGGAGCGCCGGGGTCAGGCCGGGCCTGGCTGCTCCGCCGGGCGCCCCCCAGCCCCGCTCCCCGCCGAAGGCCGGGGGCAGCCCGGCCCAGCCGCCCCCGAAGGCCCCCAGCAGCTCGCCCATGTCCCGCAGCAGCTCCTCGAAGGCGCCGCCGGGGCTGAAGCCGAAGCCGAAGGCGAAATCGTCGGGGGGACGCGGCCCGGGGGGGGCCTCGGCTTCCTCCTCCTCATCCTCGTCCTCGTCCCACGGCGCTCCGAACAGCGGGTCCCGGGGCCTGCGGAACGCGGCGCTCAGAGCGGGATAGCGGGGGGATAACGGGAGGTAACGGGGGGGACGGGGCCGAGGCCGGTACCTGCCGCGCCCCGGGAAGCCGAAGAAGCCGCGGAAGGCGTCGTAAAAACTCATCGCGCTCCGGCCGCAAAGCGCCGCCGCCAGCCACGACCGGGCCGTGGCCGTAAAGCGCCGCTGGGTGTCGTGAGGCGCAGGGCCGGCCGTAAAGCGCCGCCGGGTAATAAAGCATCCTCAGGCGTCCTAAAGCACAATGCCGCAAAGCGCCGCGGGGTGTCGCGAGGCGCAGGGCCGTAAAGCGCCGCCGGGTAATAAAGCGTCCCCGGGCGCCCTGAGGCGCAATGCCGTAAAGTGCCGCTGGGTGTCGTGAAGCGCAATGCCGTAAAGCGCCGCGGGGTGTCGTGAAGGGCCCGTAGGGGTGCCCCAGCGCCCTGGGGTGACGCGGGCGGTGCTTGGGGACAGATGGGGGGGAAACGGGGGGACTGAAAGTGACAGTGATCCTAAATAAGGGAATAATGCTGGAAAAGTGGTGGGGAAGAGGCGGGGGAAGCACTCCCAGCAGGCTCAAAGCACTCCAGATACCACACAGCACTTTGTGACCTTTATTCTCTTTAGGAAGGAGCCCGCAGCTGAACTGAAAAATACAGGAGCTGGACTGCATAGAAAAAAAAAAAAAGAAAGAAAAACAAACAAACAAAAAAGACCAAAAAGTAACAGGGAGGAGGGGGCCCCAATGGGGGGGAAGGGGGGGGCAGGGCAGGCGCGGAAATGAGGACTCGGGGCCGGCGTTGGGGTTTTTGTTTTTATATACAAGACACATTTATCCATTAAATTTAGAACACGGTACAAAAAAAACACTTCAACTAATTCATCTTACAATGCTGTTCATATCAATTACTGCTCTTATTCCTAATATAAGGGGTTTGCTGTAGGCGGCGCGCAGCTTCCACTCCTTTGGGTCCGAGGGGCAGCGGGAGGAGGGGGGGATGGGGGGGAAGGAGGGGAGGGGGGGGAAGGAGTACAAACCAAAAAAGGCCCCTACGGCAAACGGGTCAGAGTCTGAATGCAGAGAGAGAAAGAGAGAAGAAGGGGAGGGGAGAGAAAAAAAAAAAATAAAAGAAAAAATACAAATTCTATATTACATACAACAGGAAAGGTGGCTGAAAACAGACAACGCGGAGCCGCCCGCCCTGCCCTGCCGGGGCCGGCGCTGCCCCTGGGGGTTTCTTCTTCTCCTCCTCCTCCTCCCACATCGGTCGGCGTCGCTTCGTGGGGTTTCTTGTCGTAAGCAATCGATGGGTCGGGGCCGCCCTGCTCAGTTGGTGCCCCAGCTGTAGCTGTTGTAGGCAGACTTGTTGGCCTGGGATTTCTGGGGGATGGAGCTGCCTTGGCTGCGCTGCCCGGAGCCGCTCTGCGGGGAGGGGGGCAAGGAGCAGAGGAGGAGGGTTAGCAGGGGGAGCGGGCGCCGAGCTCGTCCCCGGGGTCCCCATCCCAGCACAGCTCCATCCCAGCGGCTCTGCTGGGCGACGCCGCCGGCCCCGTGGGGCTGCAGAGCGCGGCGCTGCGCCGCCGGCCACCCCCGATCAGCACAGGGGGCAGCGGGGAGGGGGAGAGAGGGGGAAGGGGTTGAGCACGGAGTGTGTGTTGTCTGTGCGCGGCTGTGTGTGTGTGCACATCCTGACTGCGGGCCTGGCGGGGCCACGGGGAGAAGGAAGGGGCTACGTGAGCCTGGGGGGCCTTAGGGGCGGGGAGAGACCCCAGGGCGAGTGCAATGCATTATCATCAGAGAGGTTCATTACCTGATCTTCCTGCTGGCGTTGGCAGCACAGTATCATCTGCAAATATGGAAGCTGTTGCAGTACCAGGATATGTAAAAATAAAGGGACAAACTATGACAATAGAAATCCACGGTTAGACCTGCAAGCTACGGCGGGGTCGTGGCTGTGGAGAGGAGTTCTGCCGGCCTGCGGAGCCGCCACTCCGAGGACCGGGAGGTCAGGATGGACCAGGCGTGTGTCTGCGTGCAGGGGCACTACCCGACCGTACCTGGTACAGCCCTGCTGCAAGGGGCTGTGCCGAGTACCCCCCAGCGGAGTGCACCCCGGGCCTTCCTCACCTCGTCCTCATCGGCCCTGTGTGTATGTGCATGTGCGTGTCACCGCGTGTGTCCGCTGTGGGGCGTGAGGGAGGGAGGGAGAAGGGGGGGGAGCCAGAGCCCTAGAGATGCCCCATGGAGGGGTACGGAGACCCCCGGGGGTCTTGGGGGCAGCTTACCTGCCCGTCCTGCTGCAGGTGGTGGTGGAGGATCTGCGAATGGGGCTGCTGATGCGGGGTGAGGATGTGCATGAAGGGGGTCGGGGGGTACGCGGCTGCCGTTGCGGGGTTGATGGGGCCGCCGCTGCCCAGCGCTGAAGGCAGGTTGAAGGAGGCTGCCGGGGTTCCAGTGTGAAATCCCTGCTTCTCGAAGGATTGCTGAGAGGAGAAGAGCAGAGTGAGGACGGAGCACTGGGCTGAAAAACCCCACGCCCCTTACCCACGCAAAGCGTGGGCCAGGCAGTCAGTGCCTGGTGCAGAGAAGGGAGCGATGCTCCAACCACCACCCTCCCCCCCTCCCAGGCTCAGAGTTGCTTTAAATTTGGGAAGAGCCACGTGTTTCCCTTCTCCCTGTCCAGCTGCTCCAAGGACAGACCCCTCCTCATGAGGGAAGCCACGTTCCCCATCCTGCTTCCCAGCAAAGCAGCACACAGCCACAGCACGGCACCCACCTGAGTTTTGGAGTAGACAGAGCCCGAGATGTCCGGCACGCCTGTGTTACTGGATGTCACAGATACACCTGGCAGAAGGAAACAGGAGTGTCAGGGCTCAGCAGCACTGAGGGTCAAAGAGTGGCCTGGAAGTCACGTGAGGTTTGGAGACATCACCCAAGGAGCTGCAGCGTGCTTGTACAAGCACAAGTTTTCTTGCTGTGGATAACAGCAGCTTCTGGAAGCTTCTAGAAACAAATTTAGGGGCCTGGTGCCACCCAGAGATGCACCCTTTCCCCCAAAAAAGCCCAGAAAAGAGTGATTTGAAGAGCAGGGAGGCGATGAAATCAACCCCAGCAGGAAGGGCTGTGAGCTCCTCAGCCACAAAACAAGCAATGGCAAGGAGGGTGACCCGACTCGAGTACTGCTTTCCTTTTAAGTTGCATCAGGCGACCTGCTGCAGAGCTGGGATATCGTTGCAAAGAGAGGAAAAAGAGTTCTAAAGGGCTCTAATGCAGTGAAGAAAAAAGACACAGCTGGAATCTTAAAGGCCATCATCAAGGCAGAGCCAAAGCAGGCCCAACGCTGAGCAGTGAGACCCAAAGCATGCAGCAGGTTTGCTGCTACAGGTTTCCTCTTCTTTCCTCTGTCCTCTGAACACCACGCCAAGCGCAGGAGCCAAACACATTCCCATGACCAACCAACCAATAAGGGAATAAATTCAGAGGTGAAGTGAGTGAAGGCCCCAGAGCCATTTGCACAGCAAGATTGCCAACAAGCTCTGTCAGAAAAAGAAAACCAAGCCTGCTGAGCAGCAGGATGCCCTTGCAGGTCTCTTACCAGCGCTGTATCCATGAGAGCCATAGCCACTGGGCTGCTGGAAAGGGGTTGCTGATGCGTTGACGCTGACATTCACACCATGCTGCTTGGAAGAGGTAGGAGCAACCTAAGGAAAGGAGAGGGGTAGAGTGAGAAAAGGCTGCACTGCATCGCATTGCTCTCCTGAGCCAAACCCCACGCCCAGCCTCAAGGGAACTCACAGGGAACACGGCGGGCCCGTACTGGAAGGTGCTGGGGAGCCCTGGTACCCCTGTGTAGTACGGCAGACTGGTGTAACTGTAGCCAGGAGGCAGCGCTGGGTTCAGGAACGTCTGCTGCGTGGTGTGGTGGGTTTGGGTCTGGCTCTGCTGAGGCTGTGCCAAAGTCGTTGCAGGAGCAGGGGAGGAGGCGTCGCCTCGGCCGAATTTTGTTAAGTCACCTGCAGCAGAGAGGGAAGGAGGCTGAGGAAGGGCCGCACCAAAGGCTGCTCTCTAGCTCAGCCCGCAGGTGATGCAGCATTGCCGTCGGCACTGAACCAACCCCTCTGCAAAAGCAGAAGCACCACAGTTGAAGCCCTCAGCCCTTGTGTGAAGTGACAGCTGCTCTGCCTGTTGCTGCCTTTACACACTGAGGAGCTGAGCTGTGCTGAGTGCTGCCTGCACAAACCCCACCCTCAGGGTGCTGCAGCAAGCCCTGGGCTCCCTCTGCGCATCCAGGTCACCCCCAAGCACAGCCCCCAAACACAGCAGCTGGGGGGCCCTGTCCTACACCCCATCCTACCAGCAAGCAGCTCCTGGCGAGGAGCAGAGCCAACCATCCTCCAGCTGAGGGTGTGTGAATGGCCCCTTTCTACAAGCAGAGCTCTCACCTCCCTCTCTCTTGCCTGGTGGCACTGACCCAAACGCTGCAGAGGTCCAGCAGCCCACAGGGAACACTTGGAAGCATCGCTTCCTCTCCCCATCCCATGCTGGCAGTGGGGCTGAGGCAGTCCCCCCTCTGCTCCTCTTTGGGAGCACCTGCTTGGCTCTCCCGTGCCAACACTCTCCCCATTCAGAGCTCACACAGTAAGCCAGTGAATTTCTCAGCGCTGTCCCAGCTCAAAGGCAAGGCCGGGGGAGCCACAGACATTAATTATCACCAATGTTAAGTTGGCAAATTATGCATGCAGCGGTGCTGAACTCTGAGCTTGGGATTTCAGCCCCAGCGTGCCGGGCCAAAGCACATCTGCACAGAAGAGCTCCTGCTGAAGCAGGGGGGAAGCAGTGCTGGAAAAGGAGAGATCCACCACACCAACAATTCCTTAAGCACACACAAGTTCAGAGCAAAACTGCTGCTCACTGCCCCGTTCCCCTACCAGAGTACGGATTGCTGCTCAGGCTGCCATCTCTTCCAGTCAGTGGGGTGGTGGGCGTAGGGAATGGGATGCTGTAATAATCCTGAAGGATAAAAGAGAAGTTTTATAAGCTCTGTTTGAAGATGCAAAGCAGCTGTGTTTTGAAAAGCAGGGATTCCAGGCACACATGTCAGAGTATGGCAGCTCAATCAGTCACACGGAGGCTGACCTCAGCCTGCACAACCCCAGGTTTTTCTTGCACGCACCATCCCCCTCATCTGGCTACAGGAACAACCAGACAAGGTCTACTGGTGTGCAATCCCTGAACTGCTCAAGCTTTCCCCACCGCTTCACAGCACGAGGGACAGCGTCCTACTTTCTAAATAAAAACCATCCTCAAATATTCAGTTACTGCCTCTTTCCAGGCTCAGAGGCAAGCTCTCCAACAGCTCCTCACACCGCTGTTGGACAGAACAGCTCTGCTTGCTGCAGCTCCTTAACCCCACAACCACTGATACAACAATGAACAACTGCTGTTAATTCCCAAAGGAATTTAAAAAAAAAGGGATCACACAAAGGAGTGATTCATTGCCCTCCTGCCAAAGAGGGGAGACCTCTTCAGCTCCCAGCCTGCTGCCTGTGCCCATCTTCAGCACTCACCAATGGGAATCTCGTCTGGAGCATTTGCAGGTCATCATATCCATACACCTGTGGCTAGAAAAAAGAGCAGGAGGTGATGTTAGAGACACAGAGCAGATAAAGTCATTTATCTAATTGACAGCCAACGTTCAGGTTAATGTCAGATAAAGCTGGAAGCAGAAGATCAGGGCCCACGCCATTATCAAGGATGAGGCAGCCAGCAGTCACTGCTGCAAGGCTGGCACTGCCAAGAGTTTCTCTGAGCTGCTGGGAGGGAGGAAGAGAACACCAATGTCTGGCAGCACTGCTTCAGACTGCAGAGGCATCCAATAGTTCTCTTCCAGAAGCAACTGCAACACCCAAATCTGTCTTCACCTTCAGAAGAAAGCTGTGACACCACCCCACACTTTGTGGCATTGCTTCCCTTGTCACGTTTGACATTTGTCACACTACACTGACAACACAGCTCCAGACTTCCCTTAACCTCTGTGCGAAGGGCCGTTCCCTAAAAGCTGTGATGGAAAACAGCAGCTCCAAGCTCTTCAATCCTGATGCCACACCAGTTTTTGGTCATACGGTGAACCAGGTTAAATCTCTCCCTGCCAGCTGAAGATGGAGTCAGGAAGAACAGAGTGCCACAGGCCCCACTCACCGGGTAGGCATGTAGCAATCCTGGAGCCATGATGTACGGGTTAGGCAACAATGGTGGGACTCCAGGGGGGAGGTTGGGAGGGGCTTTTCCTGCAAAAGGTAAAGAAAGGGAATGTCAAACAGAGAAGCCAACAGCAGGAACTGTTTCTTGGAGCCTCCCTCCATTCAGCAGCAGGGGAAGCACCTGATGTCGTCGCCACGGAGCTGCGAGTGGAGGCTGTCACCGTGGAGTTGCTGCTGAGGCTGAGGCCCAGGCTGCTGACACTGCTGAGGCTGGATGAAACGCTTACGACTGGCGGGGCAGCCGACACCGTGCTGGAGGAGGTGGAGAAAGTGCTAGCAGAAGAATGGAGGCTGGCTTCACTCTCCACACTTGTGTGCTGGGGAAGGAAAGGAAGAGTTACGGGACCAGGCTGACGTAACTGGCTGCAGAAATATTGCAGGATGCAGCTGATGCAAAGCACTGCACTGCTGTCTGCACACACGCACGCGCACACACACACACACACACACACACACACACACACACTCACAAGGGCCTGCAGTGAACCCGGCTGCTGCAGGCTACGAGGAAACCTGCTCTGCATCTGGCTTCAGTCCAGAGATGTGAGAGCAGCCAAACCAGAATGTTTCCAAACTCAGGCAGCTGTGCCCCAACACGTGCCTGCTGGGAGCAGTGGGGCTGAACACCACGCTTGCAGCAGGGAGGTTTATTCTGCTGCAGAAGCCAACAGCACAGAGCTTAGCTGCAGGAGCTCCAGCAGTGTGCTTGAATGGTGCCACTCCATCAGCTGGGAGTTTGCTCTAGCAAACCTGGTTCCAGCTCTGGGGCATTTTTAAGAACTACTACAGGCTGGTGTGAAGCTGCTGTTATGTTTGATGTGGGCAGGGGGTCAACAGCCTTCAGCCAGAGGTGCATGGGTGGAAATAAAGGGGTGCAATGCTCCAGCAGACCCAGACTCACCAGAAGAGTTGAAGTTGATGTTCGCCCAGAGGATGTGGATGAGGACAGACTGTTCTGCTGGGTGGGTAACGTACTGCAGAAGGAGGAGAAGGGCTGTTAAACCAAGGTGCAAAAGCCTCTGCTGGCAGCACCAGGCCAGATCCCCTTCCCATTTGACTGTCTGAAGAAGTTCATCCCAATGCAGATGCCAAGAAACCCACAAGGCCTGCACTACCCTGAAGGAAAGGGCTTGCCTGCTTCCTGAGAGGAAGGAACTACCAGAGCACAGCCCCTCCTCTCATCTAACTGGATATCTACGTGTTTGTTGCTGGGGCTGCAGCGATAGCCAAGCAGCTCCAGATGCACCCACACCTCCCCAGGGAGGCACCTTTGGATAGGACTGACCACCTCCACGCCTTTCCCCCTGCACGAGGCACTTTTTGCCTACTAGATCTCTGGGCTCACCTGCTGAGCTGGGCGGCCGTGGTGCTGGGCAGCTCCTCGCTGTGGCTCAGGCTGCTCAGAGCTGTCGAATGCTGGCTGGCTGTGCTCAGCAGCGACGCCGCAGACACGCCGTCATTGAGAGGCGTCATGCTGGGAGCAGAGGGGGAATCAGACTTCACTGCAGGGCCGGTAGCACCTGTGAACACGGAGCTTTGGGTTAGAGGCAGCTTCCAGCAGCTCTTGGAGGGCACTGTAGCAGTGAGGATCAGTCAGGGCTCATTTAGAGGAGCAGGGAGAGCTAGGGCTTCCCTTGCTCCTGCCAACCATTTCCATGCTTGTGAGTATCGTTGTGTTCTACATCTCACTTTGCCCCAAAACCTCCACAGGGTCGTTGCAAAGAGCTTCAAGCCCTACAAATGAGGCGCCTCTCACAGAGTAAATTATTGTAATCAGGATGAAGATATTACGAGTGACTCATTAATGATTTGGTGGAACTATCAGCAGAAAGCTGAATATTTCAAGGTACGCAAATAGCACAAGTAGCAACAATTAGTCCAGCACAGAAAGGCCTTGCTATTAATCCAGATGAAGCTGTTCACCCGAAGCAAACACAAAAGCAGTTTGAGTGGCTCAGGACACCCACAGCACTGCCAGACTCTTACCTTCAACAGCCTGCGTGCTTTGTAATGGCGTGGGTTGTACGGAACTGAAACCATTCTGAGGAAGAAAAGCAAAGTCAAGCACTGCAGCTGTTCATTCCCAGAGGCAATCCAGGGTCAACCCCTGCCCACCCTCCCCTCCCTCAACTGTGAAAGAGGCACACTACCAAAGTGGGTGTTACTGAATCTGTGCAGCATGCAAGAATCAAACCAGTAAGACCAAACTAAAGCCTTTGCCTGGTCATCACCCTGCAGCAGGGTTCATTCATGACATAAGCGTGGCCAGCAATCAACTTGACCACCATTAACCCCCACTGGCCCTGTCCCAGGTGAGCAACAAACTGAGCTCTGATACAGTCAGCAGGAGCTCAGTGTGGCCACAATCCACGTGGGGAGCTGGAGCTGCACAGAATGCTTGCTTGAGCACTCTGCTCCCCCTGAGGCAGCACTTCATACACCGCCCTTACTCAGCACAAAGGGTGAGTGAAGCTGCCTTCCTACCTTGGCCTGGGTGAGGTCCTTCTGGGGCGAGGAGGAGATGGAATTTGGGTATCGCCTCGTCTGGGTGGATCTCTGTTCATACAGTGGTCCCTGAGCGCTGTTCTGGGAGGTAAATGTTGCTGTCTGTATTGTGCCGCTCTGGTAACCAGACTCCTGGCTTTGATTGGACGAAATTGTGGATGAAGATTCACTAGAAAGAACCAAAAAAAAGATTGTTTTCATCCTTACAGCCCTCCTACAAAAGCTGCTGACACAAACTGCAGGCTTCTCCATTTCAGATCTTCAGGGCAAAGAGCCCCAGGGACCACAGAGGGGGCAGACAGAGCAGCCAAACAAACCAAGCACAGAAGCAGACCCAGAAAAGAGATGCTCTGAGCTGTGGCCCCACCTCACACTGCTCTGCTCTAAGTGTCACAAGCTGTCACCACTCAGGTCCCAGCACTCAAGGAATGACCCAGCCCAGAAGAAAACAGGATTGGCATTCTATCCCTGTCTGTAGATTCACAAACTGCCCTACGCTCCCACGCTAGGGAAGCACAGATCCTGCTCACCAGGAGCAAGGAGCAGCTGTGCTGGGGATTCCCCTGCAGGATTTCCAGCAGAATTAACTGCAGCAGGAAACATTTGCTTTCTGTACAAGCACCAGAGGCTGATCAGTCACAGAGCTGCCCAGAACAGCCTGCTGGCAACTCATGCTTTGCTGTTGCATACGTTGTCCCCCCTTTGTGACTACAGGCAGAGTCAGCAAGGGTCTACTAGTATGCAGCATAGCTACGAGCCTGCAGGTGAGCTCCTGAAGCTGGGATGCCCCATTTCCCTCCCCAGGGTGCTCACCTAGCAGTGCTGGTGTACAGGCTGCTCTGAGGTTGGCTGACAGCAGCGCTCGTCGTGGGCGTTGATTCGTACTCGGCGAGAACAGGCTCTGAACCAAACTGTAATGCCCCAAACTGCAGGTTTAACCCTGAGATATCTGCTGAGCCAGGCATCTCCACCGCCAGTGCAGGAATCTGCAAGGCAAGGGGAGAACAGAGATGCTCAATCACTCCCCAAAAGCAGAAAGCAAAATGACATTAGCATCCCCAATCCCAGGCTCACATCCTCCCAGTTTCTTTGCCGCCCCGGAAGGCTGAGCCCTCCCTCCATCACCCCAGAAACAGGCAATCCAACGCCAGGAAGGCCCTGCACCTTTGATGTTAACGATGCTTTTTTCTTTTGCTGTTTCAGCTTCTGCTGTGCAGGCTGGGGACTGGAGGACTGGTTGTCTGAGGAGCCCGGGGACATTTGGGGAACGGGGTTGGCTTTGCTGGGCAGCGGCGAAGACGGCGGCGCCGGCACGGTGGTGGAGGCTGTCACCACAGGCTGCTTCTCCTGCATGAACACCTCTATCATCGTGGAAGTGGACGTGAAGGCCTGCCTCTTGGCAAAGGGACTGTGCACAGAGGAGTCTGTTGGGTTCTTGAGATCTACCAGAGAGGAGAAAGCACCAAATTAGGATTAATTTCCTTAGAAACAAAGAATGGTCTGATATTGAAAAATAGAAGCACTGCACACCCTGCCTGCTGGGGCCTCTCAACATCAGGGAGCAGAGAATCCCTGCCTTCCCGCTCCCACCTCCATACTTTCACCAGCATCATACTGAGATTTTTAAGCCCCTCTTCCCTGAGTTCGTTCCACCACCTCCGTGGGACAAAGCAAGCTCAGGAAGCAGAACTCCTCCATCCTCCTGCAGGGAGGCACTGTGAGCCTGCCTGGCGCAGGTTTGGTGCTGCTCCCTTCCCCTCCTGTGCTCACTGCCTGCTCCTTCCCCCACAAGCAATGCTGCTGCCTGGGCTGCCCACCCCCAGCCCTGCACAACTGCAGTGTATTAATACACAACTCCTATTCTGCCTGATGCTCTCCTCTGTGGCTCCTTGTCTGGAGAGGCCAGGAGCTGCCAACACCGACTGCAGCCAGGACAGGGCTCAATTTTTAATTCAGCTTAGATTTGAACCAGAGCCATTTTGCTACAGCAAGAAATAAAGTGCACAGTGCTCAGCTGCAGCAGGGCTCAGCATCTCATCTGAGAAGCAGGAGCTTCTCTTAATCAGCCTTTACTCCTTTGTGCCAGCCCAGAGGTAGAGTTACTTCTTGGCATCAAACAGCCACCAGAATCACATTCCTTTGAAAGATACATCAGGTCAGCAGTGAGGTGGCACTGACAAGTGTTTGTATTCAGAACCATTCAATGCAGGTGCCTGCTGGCAGACCTCCTGTCACACAGCTCTATGCCCAGCACTAAAGGTGCCTGACTTTTCTCCAGCTGAACTCAGCTCGGTTGAGAACCTGAGGGGCAAATGGTCAAACTGCTTTAAGATCTGATCCTCACGCTGCTGCTCACAGAACTTTGCAGAGCTGCTTTCCTTACCGTACTGCACGAGGGATGAGGTCTGTGTGGCCGATCCCATGTCCCAGGAGGAGGCAGCAGTGCTGCTGCCTGGCTGGCTGTGCTGAGCTGCCAGCTGGGCCAGAGCCTGGGCCGTCTTGAACTGCTCCAGGAACTGCGAGCCCGTGGTGCTGCTGCCTTTGGCCTCCCCGACGTCTCCAAACCCTTTCCCCAGCATGCTCACCTGCAATTGCAGCATGGAAACAACAAAGTCAGCGTCTCCTCTGTCTGGGAATTTGGCTCAGGGCAGGTGGGTCTCAACACCCTGCTGCTCCTCACCACCAGGGAGACTTCATCCCTGTCATCCCACACAGTTTCACACCTCAAACTGTTCCATTTTCAAGCCTGAAGAGGGCAAGAGGGCAGAAACGATCCTGAGCATTAAGCATTGGGATCTACGCCTCTATCTACAGCTGGCCAGCAAATCATCCCAGAGGTCTGCAGCAAGGAGGTGCCAGGCTGGTATTTCACACCTTGCCCAAACATACAGAGCATCCTGGAAAGCACTGCCTGTAGAAGTGCTGCCCCCTTACCATGCTGTGGTGAGAGAAGGAGTTCCCAGAGGGCGGCTGGGACATCGTACTCTGCTTGGAATTGCTGAACACCAGAGGCTGCGCCAAGGAGGGGGCCTGGGAGGACTCCAGGTTTGTTGACTCATTCTCCATAGAAGAGGGTGTCTTTCCTAGCAGCACTGCAAGGTCGATTCTGGATGAGGAAAGAAGAGAACCCACCGAGGTGAGCAGGAGCTCCCGCGTCGCTTGCTTTTACAACAGCAGTTCTACCTCCAACCCCATGATTCTTATTTCACACATCCAACAAATCTGCAGAACTTTACACAGCTGACATCAGCAGCCTCAAAGGGACAAAGCCTGGCAGCATCTTATCTACATTCATAGAACCCACATTTCAAACACCGGAAAAAAAAACCCAAAATCTGAAGAACCAGTGAAGAATCAAGCCAGAACATGGACCCAAAACTTCCTTACTCAACCCCTATGTTTCAGTCTGTGTTAGCTTATTCAGAGCTGCTGTCTCTATCTAGCTGGCAGGGCTTAGGCTGGGACTCATGTGCCCCCTATGCATGTCATGGTACTGCCTTGAGCCATCACCTCTGTCCAGCTGTGATTGTCACGTTCTCCGTAGGCAGAGGCACTGAAGACACGTTGGATGCAGTGAAGATCTTTGTCTCAGACAGCTGAAAGAGAAAAGAGGGAAAAAGAATCCCAAGTCAGACCAGCACGTCAGGACTGCACAAGAAGCACACGGGTGTTGGAGACAAACAGCCACGAACAACTCAAGGAATTGAGTGCCTGATCCTCTGCAACATTTAGCTCCCATCAGAATCAGCCTCGAAATTATTTCTTGCTTCTCCAGTCAGGAATAAATCCTTCCGCACACTTCCTGCAGTTCACAAACCCACCAGAACTGCGGGGGTCTTCTGTGCTTTGCAGTGATGGTGTGCAGCATTGATTTGGAAATGCCACCACGCAGGGGGGTGCAAACACTGCTGGAAAAGCCAAAGGGAAAAAGCTTTGGACGGATGGTTTGGCTTCCAGCAATCATTTGGGTGATGGGACCAGAGAGCAAAGGATCTCTTCACATTGTGAAAGAGAAAATAATGCTTGTCAAAAGCAAACAAAAGGAAAGATTAATGAGGCCCTGGGCTCAGCCACAGGTGCCATCTGAACTGAGGTGAGGAGGTGCCAGCAGACAAGCTGCAGGAGTTTAAAAACAATCACAGCAGCGAGGAACTGCTGAGAGATTACACAGGCTGAAGGCAAGGAGGCTCTGAAGCCTCGCCTCCAGCAGAGACCTGATGGAACACAGAAGCTGCCCGAGTCGTGCATCTCAGAGGCAGCAACATTTACTCATTCATCACAGCCTGGGCTCTGCCTGCAGTTTGCAGAGGAGCAACCCGTGCTGCTTCTCTTGCTGTGCACAGACAGGACAGCACCTGCCAGCACACAGATGTGAAGGGGAGGTTTGGAGGGTACCTACATCTTCATTCCAGTCCTCCGTGCCCCACTCCTCCGTCGCAGCCCTCCATGCACCTACAGGGGGAACAGAAGGCAGACAAGTCAGGCGTATAGCAGAGCTCTTCCAAGAGCCAAGGAAGCACCGGGGGGGGGCTTGGCAAGCAGCTGAGAGGACTTTATTTGCCAACCAGAAGTCAAAGCAGCCGATCCCAACCCCAGGCTTAGGGGCAGGTTCCCATATGGTGAGGCTAAGCGGAACCAAAGGGACCCTGAGCCAGCGGGGAGGGCAGCACACACAGCCCAGCACCCAAGGGAACAAGGAGCTCAGCAAGGAAGCCCCTCTGCCCCTTCTCCTGACCCCCTCCTGCAGCAGCACCCACAAGCAGCTGTGATCCCAGCAGCTCTGACAGAGCTCCTCCAGGTAAGGTTTCCCACCAGGCTTTGGCCTCCCACAGCACAGAGCAACAGAACCATTCTGGGGCTCAGCTTTCCTTTCCCCCACACAAAGTGTTGAAGCCTCGCTGCACCAAAACGTGTGCTCAGGGAAAGGAAAATGTGCCAATTTCAGAGAAATGGCCAAAGCCAGCAGCTTAAAGCATCAAAGAGTAAAGCACAAGATTTCAGACACAATCCATTACAGCACCATTTGCAAGAGAGCAAGACTCACAGAAGGGAAAAGCTTTGCCCGGCTGCATCTCCTGCGTGTTCAGTCCTTCTCACCCACCACAAGTTAAGCTCCGTATGCTGAATTTTACATGGGGGATCCCAAACCCATCAGGCAACTCAGAATTTGGAATGAGGAGAGTGGGAGCACTTTCCATTGCTCACAAATCTTGTGCTAAACCACCCACTGCTGTGCCCAGGGCAGCGTCAGCAGGGGGGAGCACAGCACCAGAGTGGGGTACCTGGAGGCACTTGAGGACAGAGCTGCCATCAGCCCCTTCAGCAGCTGAGAGGCCCTGGTGGCACACAAACAGCACGTGGGGAATGAGGGATGGCACATCCTTCTATAAGACACGTCAGGCTCTTGGATTTTGGGGGAAGAACACAGGTTTTCCCATTCACATTTCAGTCACGGGGCCAAAACAACTGCTTATCTACCGGTGGGGAGTTCGGTGAACCAAATCAGCACTGAAGTGATCCAAGAAACCTTCCTGGATGGATTTTAAGTTGGATTTAGAGATACAGATGTGGACAGAACACAGCTCCTTTGGCTGCTGGGAGCCTCAGGGCACGCAGCCCATTCCTCCCCAGACTGAGGCAGCAGGAGGGGCTCACAGCAATCAGCACAGAGCGCAGTGGGGGAGCTGAGCTTTGTGCTGCTCACACCCAGACCACCACAGAGAGTTTCCCAATGCAGCACAGGGCTCTGCTTTTTGCTCACTTTGGGGAGGGGGAAATAAGACAAAAAGCAAAGCAACAAGGAATTCAGAAAGGAATTCAGCCCTGTGCAGAAGGCCTTCAAGGAGCAGCTGCACTCCTTAAGCTCAAAGCAGGAAAAGGAGAGGAAAATCAATAGTGGTTTGCAAATATCAGTGTCATCTTTTGGGATTTTTTAGGCAAAACTCCACTGTTCTGCCTTGGAGCACAGGGGGGTTTAAGTAGTTTAGCAGAGATGATATGCCCCAATGCAAAGCAGCTGCACTCATGGGTTTGCAGCAAGCACTGCTGGAAAACAAGAGATCCCACTGTGAGCTCAAGGCTTTTCCCAAAGAGAAGATCTCTTATTCTAAGCTGGGAGGTGAGCAGCCCAGACCCCACCTGCAGCCAACCCAAACGGTTGGAGGTCTGATCACCAACTGCCCCACCTCAAAGCAGTGTGAATGCAGACAAAGGCACAAGAGTGGCACAGCCAGCAGCCGTGTGCTGGTGGCAGTTAATTGTTAACCTGGAGGTCAGACCTGGAGGTGCTTCAGAACAACAGAAGCACTTCAAGTCCCAGCAGCTCCATCTCCTTTCATAACTTCCAAGAGCAAAGCAGCCAAAGGGCTGTGAGCTCAGGAGTGGCTGCAGCACTGCTAGGAGCACCTGCTTTGACACCCAAACCAGCAGGACCGTGTCTGAGGAACTGGACAAACACCCCATAAGTTCGGGGCCTTCTTGCAGCCACCCAGCAGCCTTAATAAGGCAAAGTGGAACAGCCCACGGGTCTCTCTTGGCTTCACAAGGGATGAAATAAAGCAGGACAGGACTGACCTGACTTGGAGGCAATCAAGGCCAGGCTGGATGTGGCTCTGGGCAGCCTGGCCTGGTGGTTGGCGACCCAGCACACAGCAGGGGGTTGAAATGAGATGATCATTGTGGTCCTTTTCAACCCAGGCCATTCTATGATTCTATGCCCAGGCACTCACCCCAAAGCACACACCACCCACAGGGCAGCTCTGCTTAGAAGAAAAGCAGCGTGGCAGAGCAGTGTGCCAAAGCAGCCCTCAAACACCGCTCACCAAGGGCCAGCTGTAAGCACAGACAAAGCACTGAGGCAGCTGAGCAGAGCTAAGCACCCTCGCAGCAGGGCGACTGCTGCAGAGATGTGGGAGCAGCACAGGATCACGAAGTGCTGGGGCTGAGCTGCCCTGTGCTCCTGGAGGGCTCTGTCACAGCGCTGGGGATGCAGCGCTGCTGTGGGTGCCGAGAGCAGCACCTGAGCTCCATGAACCCGCGAGGAAAGGGTTAAACCTCTCCCAATTTACGTTCGAGGTGTCAGCATTAGTAAAAGCACGGTCAGAACAAGCGTCAAAACTCGTTAAAGTGAACGAATTAAGAGAGGAGAACGACATATCCACAGATATTTCAAAAGTTGGTTGGAAAAAGAGCTATAAAGTAAAGGGATCCGGGGCAGCCGGTGCACCTGGATGTATCGTACCAGGAGCAGTGTCAAATTTTCGGGGATAATTTGAGCCCTCACCCCCAATGAAATCAAGTCCTGAAACAAAAGAAAAGAAAAGAAAAAAGACAACCAGTGAAATTTTGACTCTGGTGAAGCCACCTCACTGCCCCCACACATCTGTGGATATTGTTAAGGAGAAACCCGAGGGCACCACAACAAAACCTGGCAACGTGTCACCCCACAGCAGCCCGAGGGAAATGGCTGCAAAAGGGGAACGCCCCCAAAAAACCAACAGTGAGACAACACCTGAGCTCAGAACAACGTTCTCAGGGGGTGAACACATGGAGGACCTGCAGGTGTTTGTTAAAAAAAGGCTTTTCCTGAGGACACAAACATGAGGTGAGAGCTCCCAGGTCTCTGATGGCACATCCAGCTCTGAGTTTCCACCTGTTACCTTAACAGCTGGCATTAAGTGGCCTTTGTAATTAGAACTACAAGCTGAAGGTTTATCTCCCAGCAAAGATAATGCACACTGATGAGTGTGGCCCACTTACTCGTGCCATCGTCCGGCTCGAAGCTGCCCGTGTTGTTCCACGTGTTGGTGTTGCTATTCCCATAGCTCTCATCCGTGCTGGTTGGCTCAGCGTAGTCAGCTGGGTTGAAAGTTCTGTCAGGCAGGAATAGGAAAGATTTCAATCTCTTTTTCTGCACAACTGATTTAATTCCCATTGTAACATGGCTAAGAGATTGCCAGAAGACAGCTCTGCCTCACAGAGCGATGCTTCAGCTGCATCAGCCCTTCCAAATTCCAGTGTGATGCAACTTCTACTTTACTCGTGTAAAAAACAATACAAGATTGAGGCAACGGGCAGCATTCATGCACAAAGCTGTGATTTTTTGCTGTGGTTTATAGCAGTGAAACTTACCCCATGCCTTGGGCAGAGAATCTTCCCCCCCGCCTTCCAGAGCCACCTGTAAGACACACACAGTGCTGCAGCACAGGGAAAAGAAACATCCAGCAACATATGGAGTCCTGCCGCCCAGAATATGAAAGCACTGAGGATCCCCCCGAGCTGATGGGGTTTCCAGCAGTGTCTTCACATGTACATGAATGACCTCAGCTGGCTGGCAGTGCCATCAGCCATAAGTGATGCCAGGCTCGGATGAAGTTTCCAGCTGGCAAAAGCTGGAAAACTGAACCCCAGGTTCTCATTTCTGCAGCGTGCATCCTCAGCAACAACTCCTGAGCTGCACAGATTTTGCAAGAGAATGAATTTCTGCTGTTTAGCACTTAAGAACCAAGCCAAGGGTTTGCATGGTGCTCACAGACACACGGGCAGGGATGGGGAGAATCCAGACCCTAACAAGCAACCAGCCTGCCTGCAGACAGGCACCTCTGCACAGGAAAGCCACGCTCAGCTCAGCTGAGATGTGAGAACTCCTTACTGCTCCTAACACACTTAGAGCAACACGCAGGCACTGAGTTTAAGTGTCAGATTGGAAAAACCAAGCTCTAATTTAACAGTTTGGCAGCCTCCCTTCTTAAGAAAGGTTCAGACTTCCCCACTCCTCCCCATGCCTACAGCCCTGCGCGTACCTCGGCCCCGGCCACGTCCCCGTCTCCCTCTCTCTGTGCCTCTTCCAGAAGAGCCTCCACTCTTCCCACCATCCAGCCCGTTCTCCTGGCCCCGAACTGCAAGACAGAACAACGCAGAAACCACATTAAGACCACCAGACCAGACCTCAAGAGCTGAACGTGGTGGCTGTGCAGGGGACCAAGCACTCTGTGACCTCATAAGCGAGAGCATCACCCGAGGATGCGTCTCACACAGGGCAGCAGCACGCAGGCTGCCACACGAGGGTGATTTCCCCCACAGCTGCGTTCCCCCAGCACAGAGGGGAGCACAGAGTGCTCAGCACAAGGAGGTGTGATGGGGGAAGGAAAGGTGGGTGCATACACTCTCTGCCACGGCTGGCACCCCGGCCCCGCCGCGGCGGCCCTCCACGTCGCCTGCTGAAATCCCGATCTCTCTCCCGGTTCTCTTTGCTCTCCTCACTGGGTTCTGTCTGTCCGCTGTCCTTCTGTCCCGAGACGCCTTTCTTCTTCCCGACCATCTCCCAGGAATGCTGAAGGTTTGCAAAAACAGAAAGCAGTTAACCCGAGTCTCAGAACAACCAAGTTAACGTTCCAGAGCGCTCTGCAGTCAATGTTTCAGGGTGGATTGCTCTCTCAAAACCCAAAACCTCTCCCTGACCATGGGATGAGAAGGAGAAGATCACAATTTATCCATAGGTGAGTTCAACTCATAGAATGGCCTGGGTTGCAAAGGACCACAATGCCCATCAGTTCCAACCCCCTGCTGTGTGCAGGTCACCAACCAGCAGCCCAGGCTGCCCAGAGCCACATCCAGCCTGGCCTTGGATGCCTGCAGGGATGGGGCATCCACAGCCTCCTTGGGCAACCTGTTCCAGTGCCTCACCACCTTCTGAGTGAAAAAACTCACCCCAAGCTCTGCTGTACAAAGCACACCTCCACCCCACTGCCCACGTGAACTTACTTCACAACAGCCTGCAATGGGCTCGTGTTCTTAAATTGATGCTGCACGCTGTTAGATTAATTAAAAATAGTCACAGGTCATTGACAAACACCTGAAAACGTAACTGGTGGAGAAGCAGAGCTGCTTTAGGATGGCAGCATGCAGAGACAGGGATAAAAATCCTTGGAAGCACGAAGTGCCTCCAAACCAAAGGGCTTCTGATTACAGAATAACACTGTTAGAACACAGATAGCACTGTTATCTGTGGCTCAGACAACTCAGAAACGTGTTCTTCCCCTGAGTTAGACTGGGCTGAAAATGACACCATTGGAAGAACACAACAGCTCCTGCATTGTTTGGAACAGGGGACAGTGAGTTACGAGCTCAGGAGGTGAGCTGCCTCCATCAACGTGAGAGCATTTGAGTCTTTAACAAGTTTGTCCCTTATCAGGAAATCCCTTATCAGCACCACTCCAGCTGAACCCAGACCAGAAGCAGCACGTTCACCTCATCCCTCCTTCTAAAAGGATTTTCCAACAGCAGTTTTGTTCAGTGCTCAATGGGAAGGGCTCTCTGAAGGCAAAGCAAGAACCTTCCTGTGTGCTACAGCTGGGGCCAGCAGGAGCAAAGCACCCAGCAATGAGAGGCAGCTGTGCTAAGACAGAATGCAGCACTGCCCAATGCATCCCACCTGTGCTCATGGCTCAGAAAGAGGGAGGGAAAAAGGGGGTAATGTGTGACATCATGAAGCAACAGCACCTGTATGAGGGGCAGCAGCCAACAGAAAACAACACCAGCACACAAATGGGGAGAAGACCCTCAAAATGGTGACTGCTAGGCCAGAGACACAGAACTCCCCATTGAGAAGGAGCAGGGAGTGAAGCACCCGTTGTTTGTTGCCCTCCCTCCTGTTGGCCATGCTCACACCTCCTGCAGCTCTACAGAGCAGCATTAAGAAGCCAGGAGGTAACCAGACTTCTCAATCCACTCGTGCAACTCGTGACTCGTTCTGGCTCTTGTTATCAAGACTTTACAGTACGTTTCATCTCCAAACGTGTGGTGACACTGAGTTTGGCCTCACCAGATTCACAGCACCCAACCCTACCGTGTCCGGATTGCCCTCCAGCAGCACATTGATGGCTCTGTTAACATCCCCATTGCAGTCGTGCAGAGCAATCACACACTCATCCTGGTTCTTCCCTGTGATGTCAATCAGCTGTAGAGAAGAGAACACCAAAGTCAGCGTGTTCCATGCCCACAAAGCACCAACATCCACGTGGATCTCAGAGGCAAGCATGTCGAATCCCAAAACATGTAGAAATGCCAGGGTTTGGCAGCGCTGCCAGCTTCCCAGCTTAGTGGTGCCCCCAAACAAGCAGCAAATCCCCAGCAATGAAGGTGGGAGTTTCTGAGTCAGAGTCCCACCACAGCGTAGCCTATGAGCTCCTCAGCTTGGGATGCTGCTGCTCCTCCTGCTCTGGGGCTGCAGTCAGTGGGCCCAGGAGAGCCGCAGCAGCACAGGGCACAAGGAGAGCAGCACATCCCCTCTGCCATCATCCTCCCCTCCCACACTCACTTGTTTCACCTTCTCCTCAAAGTCAGCGTCGTTGTGGTCCGAAATCATCTGTGCAAGTCGAATCTGTTCCGCAGTGGCCTAAAGAGATGGGGCATCAAAAGAGAGCATGGTTAGCATGGAGCACATCAGCTCGGCTCCCAGAGGCCACGCTGCTTCCAGAAGGAGTAGATGCTAAGAAAAAAGATACGAAATGGGGCTTTGGGAGGAGGAAGGCTCCAGAAAGCAAAGCAGGCAAAGGGGAGGGGGGAGGGAAAGCGAGAAGGAGCACCACCAGGTGTCCCACGTCACCTATGGCAGCCTCACCACCACCAGAACACGGAGACAAACTGCAGGCAGCTCTGGGCTGGTTGTGAAAAAGCCAACAGGAGCCGATGGGCTGGAAGCACACAGGGTGCAGCAGCACCACGGGACAGCCCAGCTCCCGTGCCAGGGCTCCACCTGCACCCAGCTGGTTGCCAAGGACGCTGCCCTTACCTGCGGCCGCTGCTTGTGCTGTGTCTGGCTCTGTGTCTGTGTCTGCTCCCAGCTCCCCCGGGCTCGGTTAGTGCCCACCGATGTCATCATTTACAGTATATACAAATAACAGTATTTACAAGGTAGAAGTCTGCGGTGGGGCAGGGGGGAGAAGAGAGAACAGGCTGTTAGAAACTGGAAACGCACGGCGGCACCGACACGGAGTGAGAAACACCAGCACAGACCCACGTCCACCACCCCACACTGCATCCCGGAGGGAAATACCCCCCCAGGAAGGGGGGACCTGGCACAGAACCACCCCACAGAGCACACGATGCTTCACAAAGCCCTACAGCAGCAGACTGGGACATCCCAGAGCCTCCAAAAGCTCCCAACTGCTCTTCTTGTGTGCCTTCAGAGCACAGGGGAGCAGCGCCCTTCAGTTACAGGTGTGCTGTGGGATATTCTCTCTTTAATACATCACCCACGTAGAAACAACTGCTTCTTTTTCCTTATTCCAACTACCCTGCAGATCTTGGTTAGGTTTTCTCCTCTCAAGTATTCTAGGTTTAAAAAGCTACCAACAAATGGAAAGAACTCGATGCCAACGTGGGACAACAGCGAGGAAGGCAGTTGTGGAAGTGCTGGAGCTCAGGCCATGGAAGAACCTCAGTGAGGATCAGCAGCCTGACGTGGGGAAGATTCCAACACCAACAGCCAGAGCAGGGGATGGCAGCACCCTGCTGGGGGGCTGCCCACAAAAAGAGACCCTCAGCAGCTGTAAAGTTCACCTTCTGGGGCTACTGACACCTCACGGCAACTTAAGGAGAGTTCTGTGCTTACAGAGCTCCTGGTTCACCACACTGTGCAACCTCTGAGCTGTGCAGAGCCACAATTCGGGGGCACCGCACGGCAGCCACGCTGCACTCCCTCCCCGCTGGGCTCATTTCCACTCCCCAGCACTTCATCTCTTCCCATCCTAAGACCTCACACACAACCAAGTCGTCGGATCAGACCGATCCAGCAGCACTGCAGCCCCAGGAAGCGATGCTGTGTGTCTGCAGTAACTCAACCTGCAGTTCCAACGGGCTCTGGCAGTGCTCTGCCCCCAAGCTTTGGGCAGGAGTTGGGCAGAGTTTGGCAGCTGCCACTCCCTGCTCAGCCCTGCTGCGTTTCAGGGACCGTTCAATCATTCTTTACGTGCAAAAAAAACCATCAAAGAAGTCATTCTAACAGAAGCACCATCCCGCAGAAACCGTCAGGTGAGCTCTGCTCCAACTCCACTCCTCCACCTGTAACTTCAGCACAGCTCAGGGGCAACATTTCAATGCAAACATTCCCTATCCCAGCACCCAAACCATCCCCACGCGTGTAACGATGCGCTTCGCAACGGGTTCAGGGCGGATTTATCAAACCTTCCATCTCCTTTTGTTTTGCTTTAAGAAGGAAAACAAAACCACACATGTGCAGCTGCAATAAAAACGGGCGACGGCGGCCAAACAAAGCAAACTCCCCAGCAAAGCCCAGAGAAACGGCGCTCAAACGGGAAACCTTCAAGACAAGGGGATGGGATCGAAGGGCTGCAGCTCCGGGTTACGGGATCCTGCATTAAAGGGGCTGCAATGCATCGCCTTCCCCATCAAACCGCGTCCCGCAGAGCCGAGCCCCGGGCTGCACGGAGCCTCTAAAAAGAGAGGTGATACAGAGACAGAGCGCAACGGTTCACTTTATTGGGAATTCAGGGGGGTTACAACGCAGGACGGGGCTCTGTGCTCACGGCCGCTGCTCCCGGGTGATGCCAGGCGAGCCGCAGCACGCCCCAGCCTCAGTTTCCCTTATCTGTTAGGGCAGAAAAGCGCCACTTCCACACCCCTCCTGCAAAGCTCTGCTAGCACGGCAAAAAGGCTCCAAAGGGAAAAAGAAAAAAAAATAAAAAAAAGGGGTGAACGCACGAGGAAATCTCCCTACGGCGGCGAGCACCGCAGCGCGGCACGCAGCTCCGATCCGCGGGGCGAACCCCGCGTGCGTGCGGAGCCCCGCGGCCCCGGCCGGGGAAACCCGCAGCGCTCAGCCCCCCGGGCTCGGCCCGCGCTCGCACGGCGGGGCGGCGCCTCCCAGCCCTTTGTGCTCCCCGGCCCCGGGGATCCGCCCGGTCCCGGCCTCGGAGGGACCCGCGGCGCACAATGGGGGCGGCCCCGCGGGGAGGGCCGGGCCCGGGCCCCTCCGCCTCCCCCCGGCAGCGCGGCGCCAGGCCGGGCCGCTTCCGCCCTCATGGCCGCGGCCGCCATTCCCCGCCCGACGCGGCGGCCGCCCCCGCCCGTCCGCCCGCCCGCCCTCCCTCACCTGCGGCGGCCGCGCGCTACGCCAGCCCGAGGCCGGGCCCGGCCCACTAGGCCGCACGGCGCCCGGCGGGGAGCGGGGCCCGGCGGGCGGCGAGGGGCCGCCGCGGAACGGCGAGGCCGTGGCCGGGAAGAGCGGGGCCGAGCGGAGCGCGGAGGGAGGAGGAGGAAGAACGGCGGCGGGGCGGGGTCGGCGGGGCCGCGCGGAAGGAGCGGAGCCGCCGCCGCCGCGCACCAACTTTACCTGAGTCTCCACCACACTGACACTGCCCAGCGCCGCCCGCCCCCATCACGTGACGCGGGAGGGGGCGGGGCCGGCCCGGCTTCGCTCCCACGTGACGCAGCACGCGAGGGTGACGCGGCGCGGAGTCACGTGGGGGAGGGCGAGCGGCTCGGTTTCCTTCTCGGGCCGGCGTCGCGCTTCCGCGTCACGTGACGGGGGCGCGGGGCGGCTTCGGAGGGCGCCATGTTGTGCGGCCCCGCGGCGGGCCGGGGATGGCGGGGGCCGGCAGCAACTGGCTGTCCGGGGTCAACGTGGTGCTGGTGATGGCCTACGGCAGCCTGGTGAGCGGCGGGGGGACGGGACGGGGCCTGCGGGCGGGGGGGCGCGGGGCTGGGCCGGGCCGGGGGCGTGAGGCCCGCTTGGGTCGGGCCTGGGGCGGCCGCTGGGCTCCCGGTGGGGCGGGGAGTGCGTGGGGCCTCGCTGGGCCGGGGTCGGGGTCGGGGTCGGGGTTGGGGTCGGGGTTGGGGTCCTCGTGCGTGGGGACGTGGCTGCGGCGGCACCGCTGCGGCTGGAGGGCGGGGGGGGAGCGGAGGGTCAGGGAGCGGCTGGGGGTGAGGGGTGAGGCTGGGGGAGAGGGGGGCTGGGGGGAGAGAGGTGGGGGAGAGAGGGAGGGAGGCTGGGGGGGTTGGGTTGAGGGGAGGGGGTGAGGCTGGGGGGGCTGGGGGCAGGGGAGGCTTGGAGGGAAGGGGTGAGGCTGGGGGGGGAGTGTTGGACGGGGGGGTTGGGGGGAAGGCTGGGAGGGGGGAAGAGGGTTGGGGGGAAGGAGTGAGGCTGGGGGTGTTGGGGGGCAGGCTGGGGGGGTTGGGTTGGGGGGAGGGGGTGAGGCTTGGGGGGTTGGGAGGGAGGCTGGGGGGGGAGGGGGTGAGGCTGGGGGGGCTGGGGGGGGAGGGGGTGAGGCTGGGGGGGTTGGGTTGGGGGGGAGGGGGTGAGGCTGGGGGGGCTGGGGGTGTTGGGTTGGGGGGAGGGGGTGAGGCTGGGGGGAGTTGGGGGGAAGGGGGGAGTGTTGGAGGGAAGGCTGGGGGGATGGGGGGGGCTGAGCTCCGTGCTGGAGCTGTGTGGGTTTGGGGGGGGGGGGGGGGGTGGGGTGAGAGTTAGACAGAAGACCGTAGGGTGGGGTTTGGGTGGAGGCTCGGGGGGTCCCATGAGGTGAGGATTTGGGGGGGGGTGTAGGGTGAGAGGGGAGGGGGGTGTGAGGGTTTGGGGGGAGGTGTTGGGGTGAGGGTTTGAGAGACAGGTGTGGGGTGGGGGGTTGGAGGATGGTGGTGGGGTGGGGTTTGGGTTTGGGTGGAGGTTTGGGGGGGTCCCATGGAGTGGGGTTTGGGTGGGGGACATTGTGGGGTGAGGATTTGAGGAAAGCCATGGGGTGAGGGTTTGTGGGGGGGGGAGGCTCGTGGGGTGAGGGTTAGAGGGAAGGCCATGGGGTGGGGGTTTGGGGGGGGTCCCTGTGGGGTGAGAGTTTGGGGTAAGCCATGGGTTGGGGGGTTTGGAGGATGGCAGTGGGGTGGGGGGTTGGGTAGAGGTTTGGAGGTGTCCCATGGGGTGGGGTTTGGGGTGAAAGCCATGGGATGGGGGTTGGGGGGGGGGCTCTATGGGATGAAGGTCTGGGGGGGCCTCATGTTGTGAGAGTTAGAGGGAAGGCCATGGGGTGGGGATTTGGGGTCCAGCCGTGGGGTGAGGGTTTGGGTGGAGGTTTGGGAGCATCCCATGAGGTGGGTTTTGGGGGAAGGCTATGAGGTAAGGGTTTGGGGGAGTCCCATGGGGTAGGGGTTGTAGTGGGGGTTTGGGGGGATCCTGTGGGGTGAGGGTTTGGGGGGGGTCCCATGGGGTGGGATTTGGGGAGTCCAGTGAGGTTTAGGTGGGGGTGTCCCACGGGGTGAGGGGTTTGGAGGATGGCAGTGGGGTGAAGGTTTGGGTGGAGGTTTGGGGGGTCCCATGAGGTGAGGTTTGGGGGAAGACCATGGGATGGGGGTTTGGGTGGGGGGCTCTATGGGATGAAGGTCTGGGGGGCCTCTTGTTGTGAGAGTTAGAGGGAAGGCCATGGGGTGGGGGCTTGGGGGGTTCCTGGGGGGTGAGGGTTTGGGGTCCAGGCATGGGGTGGGGGTTTGGAGGATGGCAGTGGGGTGAGGGTTTGGGTGGAGGTTTGGGGGGTCCCACGGGGTGGGGGTTTGGGGGAAGGACATGGGGCAGAATCTTGGGAGTCTGATGGGGTGTAGGTGGGGGTTCCCACGGGGTGGGGTTTGGGGGACGCCCTGTGGGGTGAGTTTTGGGGGGCTCCCATGGGCGCAGCTCTGTGTGCTGAGCGCCATCCCTGCTTTGCTCCCCCAGGTCTTCGTGCTGCTGTTCATCTTTGTGAAACGTCAGATCATGCGCTTTGCCATGAAGTCCCGGCGCGGCCCGCACGTCCCTGTTGGGCAGCACGCGCCCAAGGTCGGTTCCTGCAGCTTCTGCATCCAAATGGGGCACGGCTGGCAGCTGCCACCCTGGCGTGGGGACAAACGGCTGCAGAAGGAATGGGTTCCCTCTGCTGCACGCCAGGCCTGGGCTGCACTCATCCCTGTGATCCCGCCGAGCCGGGGAGCGCTCTGAGTTTTTTCCTCTTGTTTTCCTGCAGGATTTAAAGGAAGAGATCGACATCAGGCTGTCGAGGGTGCAGGACATCAAGTATGAGCCCCAGCTGTTAGCTGAGGATGACAGCAGACTCCTGCAGCTGGAGACGCAAGGTACGATCCCAGTGAGCACAGACACGTCGTCGTTCTGCTGTCACATCCCTGGGGTTGGGCTCTTGCTGCTGGTCCTATTGGACCCATTGGTCCTATTGGGGTTTTTCTGTGCTCCGCTCAGCCCTCGCTTTGCTTTTTCTCTTTTCCAGGCTGCTATAATTACCTGTACAGGATGAAGGCGCTGGATGCGATTCGGACATCAGGTGAGGGGCAGAGAGGGGGGAGTGGAGGGAGGAAACAGGGCTGCATTGGGCAGAGGTTGGGCTCTGCTTTGAGAGCAGTGGTCGTTAAGCCCCCCAGGGTCGTCTCTGCTCTCGCAGTGGCAGCAGTCATTAATTGGAGGCAGCAGAGTGGTGGGAGGTTTAAGGAGCCACAGACCTTCAGCTTTGTCACAGCCGTTTTTGCTCCGTGCTTCAGCAGGTTGTGCTGCACTTCTTATTTTCCAGAAATCCCGTTTCAGGCAGAGGGCAGATACCCAAAATCTTTAATAGGGAAGAACTTCTGTGCCTATCTGCTGGAACTGAGGAACTCCAGCAGCTCCTTCAAAGGCATCCGCAAGGCCTTGATCGACGCTTTGCTGGACGGGTATGAGAACGCCCGCTATGGCACCGGGGTGAGTGGGGCTGCCCCTGTCCTGCAGCCCTGTGCAGGGCTGCTGTGTTGTGCCCTGAGCCTCTTTTCAACCTCTTTTCTGTTTGTGTGAAGGTCTTTGGGAAGCCGGAATATCTGAAGTACCAGGATGCTTTGAACGAGCTGGCAAACATGTAAGTCTTGCAGCCTGGGTGCAGTGTTGAGTGTTTGGGCCTCAGCAACTGCATCACAGCCACGTTCCTTCTCACACCTTTGTGCCAGGGGCTCAGCACAGCCCCCAGGCCTGGCACAGAGGAACACATCTTTGGTTTTCAAAACATGAGAGCTGCTGTCCAGGGGGCAGATCTGCCCCGTGTGGGGCAAACCCCACGGCCAAACAGCTTCTTGGGGGAGAGGCTGCATCCCTCCCCCCCTGTGCTGATCACACCTCTCCCTGCAGGACCAAGGCACGGGCAGGGAGCAGCCAGAGGCAGCACCAGTCGGCAGCCAAGGACCTCACTCTGTCCCCCGAAGTATCCAACCCTGCCACCATCCAGGTCACCTACCTGCCTTCCAGCCAGAAGAGCAAACGTGCCAAACACTTCCTGGAGCTGAAGAGCTTCAAGGACAACTACAACACGCTGGAGAGCACGCTGTGAGCAGGGACCTTCCGTGAGCCCCGTGCTGGGCACAGCAAACCCAGGGGGGGTTTTGTGCTGGGATGAAGCAGTCGTGCTCTCGCTGTCCCTCTCGCAGGACGTAGGGCTGCTGGAGCCCTCCCTCCTCTGGCAGAGCTGTGCCCCTTTTGTCTGCCTGGGGTGCTGTAGGGTGCTCAAGGCTGGCAGCCTCAGCCCTGTGAATAAACTTTGGTTAGCTGTAACTTATTTATAAAAGACATCGACCCCGGCCAGCTCTCTGCCCTGCCTCTCTTTCCCGTGGTGGCCAGCAGGGGCTGATGCTGTCTATCCATCCTGACTGCGTGTATCTCAGGCTCCGGAGCTGCTCGTCTGCTCTTTCCAAGGGACGAACGCTCTCCTTTCCCTGTGATCACCGCCGCTGCTCTCATTGGGCACCAGGACTGCGTGTAAATAGTTTGTCAGCCTCGTGCTGCTCTGAGGACCCGCGTTGGGCTGCGGTTTGTCCTGCATTCGGGGGCACCTGGGGCAGACGTGGCCCTATGGGGAGCGGCTCTCTGCCCTGCCGAGGGCGGTTCCCCCGCTCACCAGCACCGGCAGCTCGGCGTCACCGCACCGTGTGCCACGTGGGGTGGGAAGCGTGCCCCTGCCGTGGGCCTCTGCACTCTTTTTAATTGCTCTTTAATAAAAGGAGTTTCCCCCCCAGCTGGGTGCTGCTGCTGCCGGCTCCGTGCCGCGGTTGCCATGGGGCTGTCGCCGTGGTGACGGGGACAGCGGTGGGGTCTGTGCTACGATGGCAGGGAGCAGCCGGGTCCCATCCCTGCATCGGGAGGTGGGGAGGGACGGGCGGGGGGGCGCAGCTGCTGCCCCGTAAGGCTGAGCATCCCAAACTCACGGCTTTGGTTGCAGGTCGTGGCGAAGGAGCGCGCCTGTGCGGAGTTGGTGCAGAGGTAGAGGCACAAAAGGGATCCTGGGGGGGGGGGGAGGAGGGGGGCGAAGGGGTCACAGCGGGGATCCCCACGTTTGTCTTGTCGCCCCGTGTCCCTGCAGCTGGGGGTTGGCACCCGGGGAGCGGCAGCAGGAGATGTGGGCCGCGTCCTTCGGGGCGCTGCGCTGGAGCCTGGAGGAGGAGCTGCGCCTCGCCAGCAAGGAGCTGATGGCGGTGGGTGCCGCCCGGGGGCTCCGGGCTCCTCTTTTTGGTTGCCGTGGGCTTCAATGCCGGCCCCGCAGATGCGGCGGGCGGCTCTGGATCGGCTCCTGCAGGACGAGCGACGGCAGCAGCAGCGGGAGCTGCGGCGATGCGGGAAGGCGTTCCACGTGGAGCGGCTGTGACCGGCGGGCAGCGGCGTCTCCGGGCATCAAACGGCGCTGGGCTGGGAATAAAGCGGCTGAAACAGACGGGGCTGCCGCGTGCTTATGGGGCGGAGGGGCAGGAAAAAGGGGCGGCCCGGCCCGAACCCCGGCGCGGATCCCTTCGTGCGCTGCATCCCTCGCACGCAGCTGCGCCAGGAGATGGCAGCACGGCCGCCCCTCGTGCTCCGCATCCCGGTGCCCGCAGCGCTGCGTGCGATGCCCGCGGTCGGGTCGCTCCCTCAGCCCCTGCCCACGCCCGACCTTGGTGTCTCCCGGCCCCAGGGTCCATCAGCGCTGCCCGGCTCAGCTTATTGACAGGGCCGGGGGCTGTGGGGCCGTCACCCCCCGCCAGCAGCCCTTCATTAGAGCCGCTGTCACCTCGCATCACATCACACCGCACGCGCAGCCCCGCATCCCGGCTCTGCTGCCACGTGTGTCCCCGCCGTCCCCACAGCCCCCCCCCTGCTGTCCCGCCGCCACCCCCTGCTCTCCACCCTGGGCTGCGTCCCTGTCCCCACGTCCCCCCCACGGTGGCTTTGCGTCCCCCCAGCCCCGTTTTTCTGAGGCCGGTCGTGGCACCAACACGTCGCGTGCCTTCAGCGACGGCCCCGATGTCCCAAACGCGGGGCCTTTGTGCAGCCACAGCCACGTATGGGGCAGCGCAGGGGATGTGTGCAGTCGATCCCCCAAAAGCCGGGGATGGTGATGAGGGTGGGACGGTGGGGGGATGCGGGACGCAGCTCGTCCTTGGGCAGGGTCACACGCGGCGCCCGACGCGGGCAGAGCGCCGGGCTGTGGCCAACCTCATATCGACATCCCCGCTAATGACAGCACCGTGTGACCGGGGGCAGCGGCAGCGGCGCGGGGCCATCGACCCATATTGAGCGGAGGGGGCAGGGGGACATCGATGGGTAATTAATGGGAACGAGGCCACGTGTGGGGCCGGGGCTCTCGCCGGCCGCATCCCCCCACCGAGCGCGGCTGAGCGCGGTTATAAACAGCGGCCAACGGTGCCAGAGCCACCGCCGAGACCCCCGAGCCGGGCAGGTAAGGAGCTGCGCTTGGGGTCTCTCAGCTGGAGCCGTGCAGGAGCTGTGCTGTGCCATGGGACGGCGACCCCCCTGCCCTGCTCCGGCTTCAGCCCCGCTGCCTTCGCTTCCTTCTCATCCTCCAGATCCCAAAGGATCCCAGAGGAGATGGAGCAGCAGCCCCACGTTGCAGCAGGTGGACCAGGAGCCCGCGGAGCAGCAGCCCCACAGCGGAGGCCGAGCTGGGATGCAGTGGGCGCAGAGCCCCTCTTGCTGCGTGGAGGAAGGAGCCCCGCCACGCTCGGCCCCTTCTCTCCCCTTCTCTTTCTCTTGCAGGGAGCTGAGCCCCGCGTCCGTCCCGCCCTGCCTCTGTCTGATATGTTTGATATTAGGTTGTTTTATTGGAAACCAACTAAATATCAAACATATTCTTACAGCGTCAGGGCCGCCCAGCGCCGCGTGCCGCCCGCGTGGGCTCAGCGCCCACCACCTGTTCCCCGACGCACAGCGATGGGCACGGGGCCCTGTGCCCCCCCCCGCTGCCTCCTGCCCCAAATCCGTGCCAAGGAACTCCTGCAATCCCCCACCCTGCGCCGGGACAACGAGCTCCTGGGTGCCAGCAGCATCTCCTGCCCCATGGCTGGGTGCTGGAGGGGGGATCAGGGGGGTCTTGCGGTCTCAGCTGCCCCCCGCTGCCCCTCCGGAGCTGAACCACGAGGGCCGGGGGCTGCTGCTAAAGCCCTGCTCTTAAAATAGCCTGGGCTCAGCTTGCCCTTTGCCTCACCGCCCCCCCAGGCACGGGGAAAGATCAGCCCGGGGGCAGCGGGGTGCCAGGGGGGTCGCTGGGGGTGCTGGGGAACGTGTGAGCCGCGGCCACCGAGCCAGGGGTGCCAGGAGGGGGGGCCCAGGACCCCATCACCCCCTTGCTCTGGTCTGCGTGGAGCTGCTGGGGTGGGACGCGGTGTCCCCGTGCCACCCATATGGGTGTCCCCTTGCAGGGGGGGGGCAGGCAGCCAGGACAATGCGGGACCCCCACCTGCCGACCTGCTGCTGCTTTTTATAACTGCCCCAGCTGTTCTGCAGGAGCCCAAATAAGGCTGCGGCCACCCGGACCCCCCCACGCCAGACAATGGGTCCCGAGCAGAGACTTTTTGGGAGCATGGGGGGGGTTGGGGAGGGCCAAGAAAGGCAAAGCCCTGCGCCCACGGAGCGGAGCGCGCCCATAAACCGGGCAGCAGCGGGCAGCAGGGCCAGTGAGCGCCGCCCTCCGCCCCACTGCACTGAGCCCCCGGCCCCGCAGCCATGGAGGCCATCAAGAAGAAGATGCAGATGCTGAAGCTGGATAAGGAGAATGCCCTGGACCGGGCAGAGCAGGCGGAGGCTGAGCAGAAGCAGGCGGAGGAGAGGAGCAAGCAGGTGGGGTGCGATGGGAGATGGCTGAAGGGGGACGGGCGGCAGGGCTGGACCAGAGGGATCAGTGTCCTGTGGGGGGGTCCTGTCCCGTGGGCTCAGTGGCTGGGTGGTTGTGAAGGACCGAGTGGTGTGGGGTGGGAAGCAGCTCGTGGGGGCAAAGAGCGAATCCCCCCAGGCACGTGGGGTTTGTGGTGACGGCTGCGGTGCTTGCAGCTGGAGGATGAGCTGGCCGCCATGCAGAAGAAGCTGAAGGGGACGGAGGACGAGCTGGACAAATACTCGGAGGCCCTGAAGGACGCCCAGGAGAAGCTGGAGTTGGCGGAGAAGAAGGCGGCCGATGTGCGTATGGGGGGTGGGAGCCCCGGCACAGGGATGGGGGACGGTCCCCAAAACGGGGCTGAGCGCAGGGAGGGGGGGGGCAGCGCTGGAGATGGGATCAGCGCTCGGCCATTGGTGGAGGGACGCCGCCAAAGAAGGACGGAGGACAAAGCTGCTATTGTTGGCTGCCGGCTCTGAGGAAAACAATGGCACCAGCCGTGCTGGGTTTCACTGCCTGGCAGCCGCGTGGCACCACGGCTCTGTTTGGCAGCTGCGGGGCCATCGCCGTGCTGCCATCCCCGCTGCTTCGGCTCCTGTCACCCCCATGGGACACCGAAGCACCTGGCGACCCTTTGCTGGGCTGTCGTCCTTCTGAGCACCACAGTTTGGGGTCCTGGGGGCTCGTCGGCCCCACGGCTGTGCTGTGGGGGGAGGTGACAGAGGGCACGGTGTGCTGTGCTCCCCACGTCGCCGGGCTCCGTTGGTCACAACTTTATTGGGCTCCTCGCTGCCCTGCGTCAACGGCACCACTGCGATCATCGGGCCGGGGCTCATGGCGGGTTGGGGCTGTCGGTCCCTATGGGGTGGGGTGGGGTGAGGGGGGTGAGGGGAGGGGAGGGGAGAGGAGGGGAGGGGAAGGGAAGAGAGGGGAGGGGAAGGGAAGAGAGGGGAGGGGAAGGGAAGAGAGGGGAGGGGAAGGGAAGAGAGGGGAGGGGAAGGGAAGAGAGGGGAGGGGAAGGGAAGGGAGGTGAAGGGAGGGGAAGAGAAGTGAGGGGAAGGGAAGGAAAAGGAAGGGGAAGGGAAGGAAAAGGAAGGGGAAGGGGGAAAAGGGGGGGAAGGGAGGGGAAGGAAAGGGAAGGAAAGGGAGGTGAGGTGAGAAGAGGTGAGGGGAGGGGAAGGGAGGTGAGGTGAGGTGAGGCTCAGCGCTGCCGGCAGAGGGTTTGGAGCAGAGCTGACCTGGGAACGGGGGCACAGCGGGGGGGTGGGCTGAGCTCAGCCCCCGGGAACGCAGGCCGGCGCCGTGCCCGTATAAGGCCTGCGAGGGCCCGGTGTGCGGGGCAGGGCGGCGCCGGGCGCTGCGCTGCGGCGGCTCCGCTCACCTACGGGCCGGGCCGCCCCACGGCCGCCCCCGACGCCCCGCACGGCCCGGCCCGGCCCGGTCCGTTTGTGCCGCCCCGTTCCCGCAGGTCGCTTCGAACCCCGCCCGGCTCGGCTCCCGGCCCGCCGTAGGCCGCGCTGCGCGCCGTCGCCATGACGACGCCAGAGGGGCGCGGCACTTCCGGCCGCGGCCGAGCGGGGGAGGAGCGCGGGCGGAAGTGACGTCACATCCCGTGCGGCGCGGCCGGGGCGGCGGGTTCCGGTATTTCAGGGCGGGGCGGGCGCGGCGCGGAGCGGAGGGGATCATGGCGGGGGCCACCACCATCGAGGCGGTGAAGCGTAAGATCCAGGTGCTGCAGCAGCAGGCGGACGATGCCGAGGAGCGGGCGGACCGCCTGCAGCGGGAGGTGGAGGCCGAGCGCCGGAACCGAGAGCAGGTGGGGGGCGGCGGGGCGGAGGTGGGGTGGGGGGCGCAGCGTTGGGGTCCCGGCGGGGCGCCGCGGGGCCGCGCTGCGATCGGCCGCCGTCACCGGGCTTCGCTTTTTCGCCTCTGGAATCTGGGCGGTGCCGCTGGGGGCTCCGTCCGGGGTCCGCGGTGCCGCCTCAGGCGGGGGTCGGGGGTCCCGTAGGGGTCGGTGGAGGGGGGGGACCGGCCGTGCCGTGCGCCGCGGCCAGGGAGGGCCGTGCGGTGGGCGGGGGTCGGCGGGGAGCGGCCGGTCCGCAGCTCCGCCCCGGTTTTGGGGCGCTGCCGTGGGGCGCGGCGGGGCTGCGGAGCCGCTCCGGTGGCCGTAAGGAGCGGCGCTCGGGGCTGCCGGCGGAGCCGCTGCCGTGCGGTGCGGCCGGGCCGCTCCCAGCGCCGCGCCGGTTTCCTTCGCGGCCGCACGAGGGATCCTCCCGCACCGCGGCGTTGTCATGGCGACGTGCGTTGCTCGCACCCTGCAGCCGCGCTCAGCCCGCGGCCCCGGCTCTGCTCCCCGCGCCCTGGGAAGCGATGCCGGCCGGCTGCGCCCTCGGTTGGCTCCCTTCTCTGGGTTTTCTGACTCAGGCTTCGCTTCCTGGAGGAAACGGGGGGGACGGGAGGTGCCGCGGGGCTGCATGGAGGTGTCACTGCGGTGCCGGCGGGGCTCCGTCCCGCGGTCCCGGCGGGATGAAGAAGCGCTGCCTGCGGGAGCCCCGGGGGGGCTGGGGGTAGAGGAGCGACGTGCCTCCGTTTGCTGGGAGGAGGAGGAGGTTCGCCAGGGTGAAAGCTGCTCCTCTCCTCCTTCGTGGTGCGTCGCTTGGTTCCTCTTTGAGCGGAGCACTTCCTCCTCCGAAGCGGCTCTGGGTCGAAGCGGCTCTGGGTCGGTGCGCCGTGCATCAAAGCGCTGCGGGTTTCCATGGTGAAGAGCGGGGTGTGCCTGCAGCTGAACGCAGAAGTGCTCCGGCATCCTGCTGGGGGGGCAGGGTGTGGGTCGTGGCAGGCCGTGCTCGGCGCTGCCCTCTTTCCTCGCTGCAGCTCCTTCCTTGGGCACGGCCGTGTGCTTGGTGCGGCCTCGCTGCTGGTGGCTGGGGTATTTCATACCTGGTGTGTGTCTGTGCCGGGCTCTGCAGGAGATCGCTGCTGGGAAATGGCTGAGGCCGTCTCCATTTTGGTAGCGGTGTAGGAATCCTGCTGTAGGGGATGCTGGCTGCTTTTGGGGCGTCCCTGAGGCGTCGGTGTCGCTCTGAGGCTGCCCTGCAGGCTCTGCTCAGGGCTGTGTGGAGCGGATGCTCTGCGGGTGGTGGTGTTGGTGCTGTAGCTCTGGGGGTGGTGGGTTCTGAGCTCTGCTGCTTTGCTCAAACCTTGCATCTGGGCAGTGAGCAGAGCCCGTGGGCTCCCAGCGTCGTGCTGCCACAGTGCTGGGCAGCGGCTCCCAGCCTGGCTTGGGCCGGGTGAGGATTCTGCTCTGTGGGATCAGTGGGTGCTGCTGGCCGGAGCCCCAGAGCTGCGTCGTGGCCCCTCAGAGGGGCAGGCAGAGCTCTGAGCACGGAGCTGAACGTTACCTACGTGTGTGACCTGGTGTAGGGAACCTGCTTGGGCAGGGGGGTTGGACTCTGATCTCTGGAGGTCCCTTCCAACTCCTACAGTTCTGTGATTCTGTGATCATCTTCCTTGAGCTGCTGTTGAGAAGGCTCGATTCGAGCAGCGCTGCTGCCCGGATCACATGAGTAAACTGACTTGGTGCTAAATGCCGGCTGTCACGGCGCGCTGGAGCAGCGGATAAATAGGGCTGATTGATGGCCTGGCAGGGTTACAGCAGCTGTGGAGAAGAGACGTTAGTGTAAGTCATCCACTTAGTGTTTATGGCTTAAACTGTCACGTCAGCTCAAGCTGACAGGCGAGAAACCTGTGTGGCAGCGGCTGCTGCGTGGATGAGCCTGTGTGAAATGTTGCAAGGCTTATCTTGGAATGCAGGGCTGGGGTGTAAGAAAGTGGATGCAGCTCCTTGACTTGGTTTTGGCTTCCTCCGTGCTGCTGCTGCTGGCCTGTGGGCGATCCCCAGCTGCAGGCTGAGCTGCCCTCCTTGCTCCCCCCAGGCTGAGGCAGAGGTGGCATCCCTGAACCGCCGCATCCAGCTGGTAGAGGAGGAGCTGGACCGGGCCCAGGAGCGCCTTGCCACCGCTCTGCAGAAGCTGGAGGAGGCTGAGAAGGCTGCAGATGAAAGCGAGAGGTGAGCGGTGCTGTGCTGTGCTGTCAGCCATGCAGGTGTGCCCCTACCCAGAGCCCTGTGATGTTGGCATCTTCAGCTTCTGAAGGTGGGGAGTGGGTGCCACGCCGAGGCTGGGTGTGGGAGTGAGGGCCTGCTGTGCTGGAGCAGGGCTGTTGGCCTTCAGGGAGCATCTCGGAGTGGGGCCGTGTGCTGCTGGGTTCCCTTCTGAGGGAGCAGTGGGTCCTGGGTGCAGTGGGGAGGGTGGGGGAGCTTCCCCTCCTGCTGCACGCTCCCTTCTGGCCCGGAGCTCCTGAGCTGGGAATGTGGTTTGGAGGGGAGTGGTCCCAGCAGTGTTTCCAGTTGGCTGATGCACTCCACTCTGTAGTGTGCAGCCTGGCCTGGCTTATGTCTGCCATAAAGATTTGGCTTTCCCTGTGCTCCAGCCTGGAAGTGCCTGGCTTGCCTGCACAGAGTCCTTACGACAGCCTGACTTGTTCTTCCCAGCAGTGCTTCCTGTGCTCCAGGAGCCCAATGAGCTGCTGGAGCTGTGCTCAAAGGAGCAGTTAACTTTGAGCAGCAGCACTGCTGCTCTCCTGTGCTGTCCTGCACTCAGAGGTGTGCTGGCTCAGCAGGGCAGCACTGTGTTTGGGAATGGTGTTTGCTCTCTGACATGCATTATGCTGCCAGTCTGTGGGGGTTTGTTTTAATCATCACCTCTGCTGTGCTTTTTTCTTATTTTTTGGGCAGAGGCATGAAAGTCATTGAGAACAGAGCTCTGAAAGATGAGGAGAAGATGGAGCTGCAGGAGATCCAGCTGAAGGAAGCCAAGCACATTGCAGAGGAGGCGGACAGGAAGTATGAGGAGGTGAGAGCCCTGGATGCTCTCGTGCAGCTGATGCTGGCCAGGAGAAGTGGCTGCTCTTCCTGCAGTCTGTGCTCTCAGGAACACAGCGTGGGGGGACCTGGCTCTACAGCTGCACCACTTTCCCCAGCCAGTGGCTCCTGCAGGCGTTCCCTGTAGTATTTGCACAGCCGACCAGAGCGGGGTTCATCTTCCTTGCTGTGAACTCTGATTCTCCTTCCCAGGTTGCTCGGAAACTGGTGATCATTGAAGGAGATCTGGAGCGTACTGAGGAGAGAGCTGAGCTTGCAGAGTCGTGAGTAACCTGCTTGCATGTGACTGGCATGTCTACCTGTGCATGGGAACTAACACTGATGGCATTTCTAACCTTGTTACACAAGGCCTGAAGTACAGGGTGGGCTTAGATCTCCAAATGGAAGAGCTGGGGGGTGATCTCCTGCCCTGATGAGATCCACTGAGACTGTGGAGTTTGTGTGCATCAAAATCACACGCTGTGCCTGGCAGCAGAGATGTTCAGCCCCTTTGCATGAGTGCCTCTCTAGCTGTTGAGGTCAGTCTTCCTCTGCTCGGTAGCCACCAGCACTGCTGTTTGGTCACTGGATGTGCACACACTGCTTGGGGCACGTGGTGCTGAGCCTAAAATGGCCGAGGGCTCCTGCCCAGGAGCAGAGAGCAGAGCTGAGACTGAGGTTGGTCTCTGGCCTCCTTCAGTATTCCCAGTGATCACGGGGATGTTTGCACTGCTGAGTAGCAAGCTGAGCTTCTGCTTGGAGCAGAGATGCCAGATGTGCTGCTCAGGCTCCTTTCATGTGCCTCCAGGAGCTGCCCAGGGCCTTTCTGTACTGTGGGCCTTGTCTAACAAAGCCAGCATGTGTGCAGCAGCAGCACTGTGCTTCCTGCCCAGGCGTGCATGTCGTGACCATGACTTCTTTGTGTTTCTCCCTCGCCCCTTTTTGGCTCTGCGGTGTTGTGTTATTGGTGCTCCTTTTGACCCTTGCCCCCACCTGGCTTGTGCCATCATGTGAACGTCACTAACAGTCGTGTCCGGGAGCTGCAGGAGCAGATCAGAGTGATGGACCAGAACTTGAAGTGTCTGTCTGTTGCCGAAGAAAAGGTACTAACCGTTCCCTTCTCAAACCATTAAACCAGAACTCTTGTGGACTTCTCGCTACGCTCCTTCCCTCAGCTTAATTGCATCCTTCTCTCTCCTGGAATGTTCTGTCCTCTGCCCAAGCACTCCTGTCTGAGTGGTGGCAGCTGCCCATCTGTCTGTCGGAGCAGCTTCCCTCCTTTCAGCAGAATAAACGTGCAGCTTCTACGTGAGGACGCCAGGTCTGGCAGAAATCTGTGTGCGTCTCAGCTGTGCCGCTTGGTGCCTCGTGCACACGCTGGCAGCGTATCTAAAACGTGACCTTGGAGGCTAGAAGGGAACTTGCTTTCTGCAGAAGTGCTTCAAAGCAAGGTCCCATCCCGTCTGATCGCAGACAGTCTCCTGAAGAACTCCCTGCTCTCCCCTGCACATGGATTCACTTCTCGTCTCTCCTGTCTTTCCCTCCCGCTTCTTTTCCGTTTTTTTTTCCTCCCCTCTTTCTTTACGAAACCCCACAGTAAATGTTCCGAGCTGGAGGAGGAGCTGAAGAATGTCACCAACAATCTCAAGTCTCTTGAGGCTCAGGCTGAGAAGGTAGGGCTACTTTTCCAAGGGCCAGAAACGTTTGTTTTGCTGGAAGGGTGTGTGACAGCAGAGCACCCGCTGGGATGGAGATAATGCAGCTGCAGCCTTAAGCAAGCGAGGAGAGCCATGCTTGCTTTCCCAGGAGAGCTGGTGGATTTCAGCACAAGACTGATGCTGACTGTAGCAGCTGTGAGTGCAGGAGGTCTGTCTGTGCCCCTGCCTTGGGGCAGACTGAGCAGCTGGGATGTTAATGCTGCTGGGATGAGAGGTTTTTCCTGTGCCTGAGTTTGTGTGTAATGTGCACGGTGTGGGACTTGCTGTCTGACCCAGCCCTGCTGGAGTAGGGTGAGGGCTCCGAGTTTGGAAGTTTGTGGGCATGTGCACTGCAGTGGGGAGTTGAAGTGTCCCTTTGTAGCTGTAGACTTTAGAATGGGAAATGCACGAGGCTGCCGAGGGTTGCAGATCAATGATTCCTTTCCTTCCCCGCAGTACTCCCAAAAAGAGGATAAATATGAAGAAGAGATCAAGATCCTGACTGATAAACTCAAAGAGGTGGGTGATGGTGTTGGGGTGGCTCAGGTGGGTCTGTCCTCTGTACCAGAAGCTGTTGCACTGACTGACTCGCTCCTGTCTGCAGGCAGAGACCCGTGCTGAGTTTGCTGAGCGCTCTGTAGCCAAGCTGGAGAAGACCATCGATGATTTGGAAGGTACATCCCGGGGAGGGGAAGCCAAAGAACGTGGTGATGAGTGGGGAGCTGAGAACAACTGCCTCCCAGGCAGCTGGGGAGCAGCAGTGCTGCTCTGAGTCGCTTGGAGTGAAGCTGAACCCATTGCCTGTGTTGAGCTGGTGCCTCCGGGCCATGATCTGCCCTGGCAGCAGCTCCCTGGCTGTGCAGAGGCAGCCCTCGAGCTTCCCAACGCCCTGCCTGATAGCACAGATAGTGAGAGTGGTGATCTTGGCTGTCCTGTCCTCAGGAATGTAACTGGATTCCCGTGCTCCAGCTTAACCCCATTTAAGGAGTGGCATAAGGGGGGGGAATGACCACCTGAACTTAGAGGAATTGGTTACAATAACATTCTTTTGTGTGGAATTTGATGCACGTGGCCTGTCTGCAGACAGCATTACTGCAGTCAGTAAGGAACCAACCCTCAGGACTGAGACTCCCCAGCATCAGTTCAAGATAAAATTGCCCATAATTGCCAGAAGTCCTCCAGTCTGGCTGATGCTGGGCTCCTTTCCTCCTGGTTTCACAATGCTTCAGGAGCATTCCTGCTGTTGCAGTCTGTCATCCCTCCCAGCCGTGGAAGGAGAAAGCTCCAGCTGCCTCCTCAGATCTGAGGCTGTGGATTCTTCCATAGATAGCTGTGGCTGGAGCAGCCACGCTGGCGAGCCAGAGCTCTTGCAGGGCTCCTGCCACAGCGTGGGCCTTAGCAGCCTTTTAGTGCCAGGTCTTGGAGATGGAAAGCCACATCCTACAGCCCGGATAAAACTCCTGGGTTACTCCAGAAATAGCAGCGTTGTCAGCAGAGCTGTTCCAGAACTGCAGCCAAGCAGCAATCTGAGCCACCCCATGGTCCGGGGAGCTGAAATACTCCGAGTCCCTGCATGTTGCCCTCAAAAGGTGTTGATTGAGTGTTGGCTCTGGTCGCTGGCATCGCTGCTGAGGTGGCCTAGTTTATGACAACTGATAAAATTCTCTGGGCCCTGGGAAGCAGTTAATAACGTAACCAGCTGTATTGCAGCCTGGGCAGCAGTGCTGGGTCTGCCAGCTCTGCATGATTTGGGAGCACACCGGTGTGAGTTTCAAGGCTGCCACCCTGGTGGAAGGTGGCAGTCCCCAGTCTGCTCCATTATCTGATGGAGAGCACAGGTGTGGCCCTTCTGTTCAGCTCATCCCACGGGATGGGAATTCCCTCTCTTGCTCACCGCTGTTACCTAACTGACTTCTCCCAAACAGGTTTTTGTATTGAAACCGAAGGTGAGAACAAAGCCCTTCATTGATCCGTCCCTCCTTTGGTTTAGCAATCATCTCCTTAGGTGGAGTTGCCCTCCCCTGGTGGCTCGCTGACCTGGCTGAGCAGCTTGTTCTCACAAGCCTGTGGGGTCTGAGCTGCTCAGGGTGTCCTCAGGCTGTGTGAAACCTCCCATTCATTGCTCAGCAACCAGCAGCCACGCAGCAGCGCAGTCGTGGTGGCTCCCATCTGACTTCATTTTTCTTCTGGTCATGAATCCCACACCGCTTTTCCTGCCCCAGGGTGTTGGAAGAACTCCTGTGCCTTCCCTCATTGTTTCCCTTTTGTTCTCCTCCTAAACCTCTTCTAGATGAGCTCTATGCCCAGAAACTGAAGTACAAAGCAATTAGTGAGGAACTGGACCACGCCCTGAATGACATGACTTCCATGTAAATATGAGCTGGCTGGTGTTTGCCTCTCGCTTCAGCAGGCTAGACCGCCAGAGCTTGCTTGGTTTGCTGTGATTTTCGTAGCTGGAGAATCAATGGCACTGTGTTGTTTAGGTTACTTCTACAGATCTGAGCCTCTGGGATTGTGGAGGCTGCCCTGCAGCATGCTGCGTTCTAACTGTAGGGCTCTGTGAGCTGCATGTGTAACACCAAGAGCTGTGCTGGCCTGAAAGGGTTCTGACTCCAACTCTGAGGAGTGCAATTTCCAGTTCTGCTGCGGAGGCTCCCTAAGGTGCTGTGCCTCAGTTGCCCACCGGAGCCACCAGGCTGTGGTCTCGGGTTCCTCCTGGGAGAGGAGCACTCAGGTGGGCTCCTTAGGGATTGCCATGACAGCCTTGAGGTGGGCTGGACCACGATCTGATCTGTGGAAGTAGCTGAACTCGTGTTTCTGCAACTTCGCTCCTTGGCTTTGCGTTGGGATTGGCGGTGAGTTCTGCTAACAGCTGCTCTGCAAGTCCTTACCACTAACAGGGAGAGGCCAGGAATCTGCACCGTGAGGAGCCTTAACACAGCACCCGAGAGCCCCCCAGCCAAGTTTGCTGTGCACAAACACTTGCGTTTCTCTTCAATCCAGTGTCTCCTTCTGTTTCACACAGATGAATCTTGCGATTCCAAACTCCACTTTGGATTTGCCTTTCTGCTTGGTGGCTTGTTCTGCACCTGCACCCTGCATTCATGCTCTCGTCATCTCGCTCTGAATTCCAGCACCTTTTTCCACTTAGTGTGCACAGGGCATCCCTGGGAATGAGCTGTAAGGATGCTGAAGCTTGACGGCAGCAGCAGCTCCCAGTTAAGCTGCACTCGCTCCTGAACAAAGCTCCCTCTGTTTGACCCATGTGCCAGACACTGCCGTGCTCTGAGGGGCTGCCCTTTCAATGTCTGGGTGTAGCTGGGAGCGTGTTGTTCTCATCTGCATATCTTATGGAGAGCCATAAAGCGCCTTTTGTATTTCTCTCGCCTCTTACTTGAGCATGATGTCACCTTTTTGAAGGAAAAACAACTCTTGTGCAAATAGAAGAGCTGGTGCTGTTGCGAAATGGGTTTCTAGTGACCACTTGCTGCTGCTTTAGAGTAACAGTTGCAATGTTGCCTTCACACTGGTGTAACCTCCTGGGCCTTGGTGGAATACAGACTTTGTTAATGCACTGGATGTCTCGCTTTGGGTGCGTTATCAGCTCACAGATGCAAACTGCAGCTCTGCACACGGCGGGCAGCATGCTCTGTGGGGTGCAGGAGGGTGCTTGTGTTGTAGCAGGACGTCCTCCAGCTGTGTCTGCTCACCTGTAGCACTCCTGGCGTTGGTTGTCACGTGCTGGCTTGCAGTGGGCAGCCACCACACCTGGTGAGGTGGGAGCTGGTAAATACCACGTACCTCTGGCTGACTTCCAGCAGGGCAGCAGCAGTCTGGGTGCTGTGCATGGGGTGGGTACGTACGGCTCCTGCTTCAGGGGGCGGAGCTGCAGCCGTCCCAGGGGTCTCACGCAGCAGAACTCTGGCTCCTGTGTGGGGCTGGGGGTGGCAGAGGACCCTTGGGGGGGTGGAATGTGGTGTACAGCAGGACACTGAGCACAGCTGCAGGCACGGAACACAGCACTGCTGGTGTGAGTCTGGAGTTTTTCTGGTTGCTCTGGGATCGTAAAAACTGATCTGCCTCTTGTAACTCTGCTGCCTTGTGGTGGCTTCTCCAATGCTTCTTCCTTTCTGGATTGGTTCCTCTGCCACAGGGCCCGAAGAGCCCTTCAGGAATCGAGCTTTGGTGAAATGGGACATCTCCCCTGGTTCCCTGAACCTCAGGTTTGTGCACACCTGGCTCTGCACACAACTGGCACTCCTACCCAGCATGGTCACACACTGAACTGCCCCTTGCTCTGTGTCAGGGCTGTCCCCTCTCTGGGCAGGGAAGGAGGAGGCACTTCTGTGAGGAATCCCAGAGTAAGAGCTTGGGAAGCTCTGCAGATGCTGGCCTGATGCTTTGCAGAGCTGTAGTCCCAGAAGTGAGAATCCTTGTTGGTACCCAGCTGAGGTGGGGGGTCTGGCTGCGTGGGGGTCATTAGCTCCTGCTAGGTGGAGGCTTCCAGCCAGCACTGCCTGCCACTTCTCCCCATTGGAGGTGGCACGGTGCTCCCTGCCCTTGTGAGATGGCCTCTGCTCACGGGGAGGTCCTGGCTCTGGCTCTGTTACCTCCTGCTCCCATGGAGTGGAGCAGGCGTTGCAAACAACATTATTGAAGGCTGGGCTGTGGCAAGCCTGTTCCCTGCTCATCCTGGTGGAACTCCACGCTGGGTGGGTGGGTGGTGATGCAATTCCTGCCCTGGGAGGTTTTGGGAAGCTTCTGGTCTGACGGGATTGCAGGGCTTGTGCAGGCTGGTTGCCACAGGCTGGGCTCCCGGTGCAGGATTGCTGCAGGTGCAGATAAGCTGACCACGAAGCACACGGGTCGTGGGGCTCCACGTGGCTGTGAGGCTGCCCTGCAGGCTGGGTGGGGAACGCAGCAGGTCAGGCGTTGCTGCAGCCCCGCAGATGCGAGCGGCTGCTCTGTGTTAAGAAGCTGTTCCTGAGGTCTTGGAAAGGTCACGCTAATTACTTCAATCAGGCTGCTCCCTCACGTGGGTGGGTGTCAGGGCTCTGTCCACAAGCAGTAATACTGGCTGGGAGCTGCTGTTGCCCCAGCCTTTGATTGCTCGCCTTTCCACTGACTGCAGTGTCATCCCATCTCCTGCCCCAGACACCCAGGCCCAGCTGGGAGGGCAGAGAGTGTTGGGAGCCTGCGTGCAGGGCAGCCTGGTGCTGCTGTACCTTTTCCCTGTGGCACAGCTTCCCTCTGCTCCTAGTTGGGTTGCAGCAGGGCAGAAATTGTCATCTCCTCCAGTTGTCGCTTTGTCCCTTGGTGGCTTGGAAGGTGGGACAGTCAGCGTTGCCAACCTCCATCCTGCAGAGCGGGGTGCAGCTGGGCAAGGAGAAGCTTTTCCCCATGTGGGGTGGGGATGTGCTGTGACTGCTCAGGGGAATGTCTGAACTTTACACGGCCAGGCCTTGCTCAGGAGCAATTGTTCCCAGTCTGAAAGTAATGAGGAACAGCGTGGCCCTCCTCCTGAGGTTGCTGGAGGTTCCTAGGGCTCTCGTAGCTCCTGCAGGGTGTGAGATGTGAAGCCAGCAGCTGTGCTGTGTGTGTCGTTCCAGTTAGCGAGGGTGATTTCTGTCAGGCTGGAAGCTGTGGTGTAGGGGTTTTTTTCACTGCCTGGAATTCCCCGAGTGCAGGAATCGGACCCTGGGAGGTGTTTGTGGTTCAGCTGCTGTGGGACAGCTTCTTTCTTCAGAGCCCTCTGGGGCTTAAAGCACATCCCACGTCCTTCTCCTTCCCTGGGTACGGTGCAGCCCAGCCTGCAGTCTCTTCTGGTGTTCTCCCTTCCTTTGCCTTCACAAACCTTTGGCAGCACTTCCATTTCTGCCTACACGTGGCTTCCACTGCGATCTTCCTGAGCTGAGGAGCAAGTTAGAGTGCAATAAACCTTTGTTCTTCCCAGCTTCCTCTGTGCAATAGCCCGGGCTCGATCCTCAGAGGCACGTGCTGCAGAGGCAGGTTATTGACGTGCTCCTCTGGGTGCTCTACTAACCTGCCCTTTCTCTCTTTTTCTCTCTTCCTCTTCTTCCCCTAATCCTGTTGCTGCTGCAGAGCGCCTGTACAGCCAGCTCGAGAAAAACCGCCTGCTCTCTAACGAGCTGAAGCTAACGCTGCATGATCTGTGTGACTGAGAAGGGGCCCACTAATGCCATTAAGCAAGCTAATTGCGACCACCAGTGCTGTGGACCACACTGAAATCTGATCACTCTTAAGCCTGGCAGACTTGCAAATTCTATGCAACTACTGCTATTGAACGGGGCAGTTGAATTTCTTCTCTAACTTATTTTAAGAGCTTTTTTTTTAATATTATTATTATAAAAGTAACCTGTATTCTCGGGGGAAAACCTCTCAGACTTGGCTGATCTTTCAGCAGCCCTGTTCACTCGCACAGGGGTCTGCCTGGCTCCTACAAGGAACCAGAACAGCTGCACCCACCCAAAGAGGGGTGGTGTGAAGTCAGGCTCGTGCCTGCTGGAAGATAGCTGTCACCTGCTAGAACTTAATTTACTGTTAGCTGAATGACTGTAGGATTTCCTGCTGCATGGAATGATGGCTTCTAACAATAAATGACTGACCTCGTGGTCTGTGAGCATACCTGTAGTACTTTCCTGTAGCTGAGTCCTGACCTCGGAGGTTTGGGGGAAGTAGTGGTGCCTGGGGCCTCATCTCAGTGCAGCTGAGGAGTCCAAGGATGGGTTGGGGAAGCTTACGGGTGCTTTGAGAGCGAGTCTCCATTCCCACGATGCGAAGCTGTCTCCTGAGTGCCTGCAGGGAACCCTTAAATGCTGCAGTAGTTAGTGCTGTAGGAGAGATGCTGCTTGCTGTGTGTGTGCTGTGTGCTGTCTCTGACCTTGGGGTGGCTGCAGCCCCTCCCTGCCTCCCCCTCCGGGGAGGTGGAGAGCAGCTCTGAGCACCTGCCTGTTCCTAAAGGACATCTTCCTACAGCGTGTCTACCCGGTGTCCCGACGCGTGGATTTCTTCAGTGGTATGGGTGGGCTCACCTATGGAATAAAGCGCACCTAGAGTGCTAGTTGCTGATCTGAGCTCTCCTCATGGCTTAAGGACAATGTGAGAACCGACTGTGCGAACTGCCTGGAGCCTTGGGCAGAGCTGCAGCACCCTGCTCTTACTTGCTCACTGCCTGCTGTTCCCACTCTCCTTGGTTGTCTGCTCCCTGCTGCTAGGTAGCAACGGTCCTGGTGGCCAGCTTGGCATCTCTATCCTGTGCTGGGGGGTTGAAGGGGGCACAATCGGTTGTAATCCTAAGGGCTGTTTCTTAAATGTGTTTAATCCTTCAGTTGCTCGTGGGTGGGTGGCTTGCTGGGCCACGGGGGCCGCTGCTGTCTGAAGTGTTGAAGCCCTGGGGGGAAGCTAGCTGCAGTTTGAGGCACCTGCCTGCACAGTGCTGCCTCCAGCACCAGCTCAAAGCGCGTCCAGCAGCGGTGCGAGAAGTGAGGGCTGCAAAGAAACAGGAAACTTCAGAGCTGCTCACTGCAACCAGCCAGGCACCCACAGTTTGAGAATGCTGGGAAGGGGCTAGCGTGAGCTTTCTTTAGCAAAGCTCTTTCCGTTGCCCGAAGCTGACTTGTAACTCTGCCTCTTGCTTCCTGCCAGATAAACTGAAATCCACCAAAGAGGAGCATCTCTGCACGCAACGAATGCTGGACCAGACCCTGCTAGACCTGAATGAGATGTAATGGAGCCCCGCTGCTGCCTCTGCCACACAACGCCCAGGGTCAGCCCAGCCCCTGCTGCCCTCTAACCCTTGGGCTCCATTTCCTTTCTGTTGCCGACTTGCCCAAAATGCAGCTCTGCTTCTTCACCTCAGGGTTAGAGGTCACCGGGTTGGGCAGAGCTTCACACAGCGTTATTAAGGGAAATAAACGATGCAATAATGTCGGGGGAGCATGTTTGAGATGTACACATTTTGTAACTACCTTCTTTTTCCCTTTTTTTTTTTTGTTTTTTTTGTAGCAACCATTGTGAACATTCCAAATAAGCGATGCTGGTGAGCTACAAACAAAGCTCTGGGCTTTAATTTTGGTATTAACCCATTTGAGCCCAGTTTGAGGGAGAGGAGGTGGGAGTGGGGCTGGGCTGGGCACGCTTTGCTCTGAGAGCTGTTTGCCAAACGAGCAGTTCTATTTGTCAGCTTTAAGGTAACTCTGTGGAGAAGCAATTTGAGCAAAGGCAGTTTTGTTTTGGTGTTTTTGTTTTTTCTTTTTTAAAATTTTTCCCCTTGTTCTCCGAACAGCTCAAGCTGTTGGGTTGGTGATTGTTCCCTTTTCCTTCCCCACTGTTTCCCTTTCCTTTCTCATGGGTTCCACACAGCCGTGCCCAGGGGTGGCTCTGCCTTCACTCAGTGCTTTTGCCCCTCATCCCTGGGCTCGGCCTGACAGCTTCAGTCCAACCCTGGTTTTCTCCAAGCAGTTCTGCCTCCCCAGGCAGAGGCCTTTCCCTCGGGGCCTGCAGAGCTCCCACATCTCATCCTGTGGTGTCTGTGAGGCCGAGCGCAGGCAGGCTGGGCCATTGCTGTGTGCTCATCGCGGTTACGGGGCCAATCTGGAGGAAAAAAAACAAACGAAAAAGAACCATGTCGAGTGTTTTGATACTAAATTGAGAACTTGTCTTACTGTCTTTTGAAATAAAAAGCGATCTCTCCACGCCGTGTCGCCTCGCTCTGTTCGGTGTGGGGAAGCGCTTGGGGGGGGGCGGGGCAGCGCACGGGCTCTGAGGTGAATTGGCGCGCTGCGAGGGCGGGGCGTCGCGCATGCGCAGTCAGCGCGTGCAGGTGCACGTGGTCTTAACGCGCATGCGCAGTCAGCGGGTGCAGGCGCACGTGATCCTAACGCGCATGCGCAGAGCGACGCCTAGAGGAAGGCGGGAAGAGCGCTCTGCGGGTGACGCCATTTTGCTTCGCTGACAGGATGCGGCGGGCTCGGTGCTTTTCCCTTTTCGCCCTCGTTGTGTTCGTCGTGGTGCCTTCTTGCGCCTTTAAGCTTAATGTGCCCAAAGTGTTGCTGCCCTTCAGCCGGGAGATGAGGGTGTCTTTCGTGCTGGAGGCTGAGGGGGGCTGTTACTCCTGGTGAGGGAGGAAGCAGTGCTGAAAGGGGTGGGGGGGTGGAAAGATGTGTGGGGATGGAGGGGTTCGGGGTGCAGTGAGGACGTGGGAGCCTGAATCAGGCCTTCACGTGTGATAGTGGCCATGGCTGTGCTGTGTGGCTGCCAGACAGAGGCCCATGGCCTTCTTGACAGCGTTTATGGCCTGCACAGTGGAGGTCTATGGCTTGCCTGACAGAGGCCCGTGGTCTGCCCAATGGAGGCCCATGACCTGCCTCATAGAGGTCTGGGCCCTGCCCAACGGAGGCCCATGGTCTGCCCAGAAGGGCAGTGAGGAGCCCAGTGCTCTGACAGTGCTGTAAAAATGGACATGTAAGCAGAGGAGGGAATGTCTTTGTGTCTTTCAGGCGTTCCACGCACGACAGCGTTGTCACAGCTGAGCCTTTTTATGAGAATGGTTCTGCATGCTCCCAGAAAGCCTTGCTGTCTGCTCGGTCCACACAGCCCACCAAGCTGAGCAGTGCTGTGATAGCTGAGGAACATGGTGGGTGGAAAAACAGGAGCTCATGAGGTGGGAGGTGATGAGGGATTTAGGGCTTGTACAGAAGTGTACGATATTGTGTGTTTTTAGTGTTGAAAACAAGCTGTGATTAGTGATAATGCCTCAGCCAGGTTCTGCAGGATGAGAAAGCAACTATTGATTTTTCTCACTAGCAGAGCTTTTTGCAGCTGCTGGGTCAATAGGAACCTGTAGGGGCTGAACGAAGCACTGTTTGTTCCCCTGCTGCAGTCACCGGCCACGCGCTCCGCTGTGATGTGATGGTTGATGTGGTCAACAGCATTGAAATTCTGTCCCGAACCCGGGAGATCTACGTGGAGGATTCTCCCCTGGAGTTGGCAGTGAGAGCCCTGGATGTCAAAGGTGAGAAGGGCTCTCCCAGTACCACGCCAAGGTTGTGCTCTGAGAAATAAATGCTGCTTGTTGCCTTCGCGTTTAGAAGGAAAGGAGGTTTGATTTGACCATGTCAGCTAGCAAGAGTGCATGAGTTTTCCCCTTTATGTGAATTTTCATTTCTGTTTTCAGGAAACACGTTCAGTAGCTTGTCAGGAATGGCTTTTGAGTGGAGCGTCGCAAAAGATGAGGATGTGGACAGTATAGAATTGTCAGACAAAATAAGGTGACTGTGACAAAAAGGATGAGGGAACGCTTAGTGCTTGCTTTCATCCTGGGATGCTCCTAGGGTGAGAAAGCACAAGGAATTCACACGCATGGGGTTAAATGCTTGAATTTCATCCTTGGGCAGTTTTAAATCTCTGTCAAAGGATCCCAAGGAATCCAGCTTAAGTTTGAGGTTCCTCTGCTTCAAAGTGGGGGTGTGATTGGAGAGTTCCAAGGGTGTTTCCTACCTGTTTTTTTCCACGATTCTCTGCTAATGATTTCTTCTTGATCAGTGTACGCATGGCACGCCAGCCTGTCTGCGTTAGTGAATCCAAATTGGTCATGGAGATGGCAGCAAAGGTTACTTCTGTTTTCTTGTCAGGATTTTAAAATACTCAGAAGCTGACTATTCCCCACCAAACCACATTGTTGAGCTGGAAAGAGCAGAAAAACAAGGAGACAGAATCCTGGTGTCAGGAATCACGACTGGAGCAGCGGTTGTAAGAGTCCGAATACACGAACCGACCTACAAGGTGAACAATCAGCACGATTTTCCCTTTCTTGATAGAAAAAAAAATACAATCCAAACCTCTGTTTTAGGCAAACTGCACGGAAAACGTGCATTTCTTTCTCATTTTTTTCTGGCTTTGGCTTTCGTGGCTGTGGGTAACAGCAGCGTTCTGATTTCCCATTAGAAAGTGGCTGCTGCTGTGGTACGCCTGCTGGTTCTGGAGAACATCGTGCTGATCCCTGCTCATGATGTTCACCTCCTGGTCGGAGCATTTATAAAATACAGAGTTGCAAAAGTTGTGCGGGGGAAGATGACAGGTAAATGATTCTCCTAGCACCGTAGTGTTGAGCCCAGTTTTCACCTCTTTCTAACTCAGCACGTGGATACGCTGCAGTTTTCTGAGCCTAGAGATGGAGTCTGGCTGTGAGTGCCTGACTGCTGGGGCCTCGTTGTGCTGGAATGCAGCACCCTGTGGAAATGGGGAATGGTGGCAGAGTGGGTGTGAATTGATTTCTGTGGCACAATACTTGCAGAGCTCGTGTGTCAGCTCCTGAGCGCTGAACTAATGCTGCCAATGCGTGGAGAAAACACCAGCTAATTACATCTTTAGACTGATGGAGCGCTGCTGTTATTGTTTGGTCCTTGCATTTGTACCTGCTGAAAGAGAATGCTTCGCAGGAGAGCGGAGGTGGTTATAAAATCACTGCAATTTTTTGTCAAATTACCTTTTTGCAGAGCTGGAATTTCCTCTGGAGCATTACGAGCTGGAGCTTCGGGATCAAGTCGCTGCTCCTGGGGGCTCTGAGCTCCTGCCTGTGGCCAACCTGGAGGGGAGGACTGCAGCTGTGCGAGCCGTGCAGCTGGGGCAGAGCAGCCTGGTGCTGGTCCATAGAAGTATCCTTCTGTGCTGTATTCTGTGCTGCTGGGCAGTCTCCCAAGCGTGGTCTCCCTGATTTATGGTCACAGATTGGGAGTGAAAGAGGTTGTAAAGGCAGGTGGGACGCTTTGGTTTTGGTTCAGAGTTGTTCTGGGTTCTTGAGCTTTGTTGGAGGGGATTCCTGTGTGCGTCCTCCTTCCCCTCAACTCCGTGCTCCCCACTGCTCTCCCTCCCAGTTCTCTTCCTCCTTTCTCAATTCACAAGGGCTCCTCCTCCACCCAATTACAAAATGTAACCCCGCTGATGGCAACAGAAGGTGAAAATTCATTCAAACTCCACACCCTCAGTTGCTCTGTGTTTAAACCCTTCCAGTTCTACAGCTCACTAAAGGTGACCACGCTCCTTCTGAATAAAAAAAACTCCTACAGAATTCCTATACAAAAATCAAGACATTCACATGCGAGCTGCATCTGGGCTGCCTAACTGCACCATCCATGTGGTAGAAGCTGGATTTTTAGGTAATGAGGGAGTAGGAGCTTGATTGTAAAACTCTCACATCATTGTTTTGGGTTTTTTTTCTGATCAGGAACATATTGAATGTATCAGTGCCTTCATTCTGTTGGCAGCAGGCATCTGAAACTTAAGGCCAGAGCAGACTGCATCTTTCCAAGTGCGCTGATTTGAAAACTGAGGTTGGCTTTGCTCCGTTTGATGGGCTGCTTTCTAAATCAGAGCAATTAACTAAGCTGAAGATCAGCAGCAGGCAGCGGGGCTCAGAGCGTGGAAAGAATGTGCCATGACTGCCTTCCATGCCATTTTTGTGCTGCTTGCTGAAATATATATTTTTGTTAGAGCGTGCTTGGATTCAGGAATTTGTTTTTACACGACAGCGGATACTTTGGGGGCTGAATAACGAGCGCCTTTCTGCTTCAGTCACCACTTCTCCTCCAGAAAGGTTCGGTGCCTCGAAGTGCTGCGGCTGACATTCCTCATTCTGTGCTAAAATCTCTGCTGCTTTTTGGCAGCACAAAAACACTGGTTACAAAAAATAGCGTCCCATTGATCAAGCACAAAATGCAGTACAAACTCACAGTTTCTAAACCAAGTTAGCAGTCGTGCAGTTATCCTGCAGATAGAAAAGCAACTCTGGTATCAAAATTCTTAATAAAAGTATAGCGACCATTTATTTTTTTGTTGCTTGCTGTTGATTGTGGTTCCAAAAGCAACGCACGTTTCCTGTTTCAGGTTTCAGTGTCTATCCAGGAGACAGATGGGTGCTGGAGGTGCGGCGGCAGTACGCCATCACCGTTGAGGTCTATGATAGAGACAGCACTAAGGTTTATTTATCTGATGTGAGTAAATGCCTGTTAGCAACGCCTGGCTGCCTGGGGTGCTGTGATGAGTTGTGCTGCTGTCATGGAGAGCGTGGAATGAACACAGCATTCCAAGTGTACTGAAAGTGGTTTCAACGGGGATATTCAGGACTAGTGAGGGGATTAGAGAGCAGGAGAAGGAAAGTGGCTGTTGCTTTTATCATCTCAGTCTCCTTCAGTCTCTGTTGCACAAATTTCCACTCACACTTCAGTCGTCTTACCTGTGTTACAAAGCTCTCCAGGACTGCACAGTCCTGTGGGTGTTTGTGTGGAATGAATCTGGGATTCCTTGGAGGGGGCGCAGTGTTGACTGATTTTTGTCCGTTTGCAGAACCTCAGGATAACTTACCACTTTTCTAAGGAGCATTTTGAGGAGCTGACGTCGTCTCCTAACGGGTCCTACCATGTAGTTCGAGTCCTAAAAGGTGGCACCACAGGGATAAGAGCTGAGCTGGTTTCTGTCCTTCAGCAGGTAAGAGATAGAGATGGTTGTGATTTTCACAGAATCACGGCACGGTTTGGGTCGGAAGGGACCTCGAGGATCATGGAGCTCCAACACTGCATGCAAAGCCACCAACCTCATTTCACAGCAGCCCAGGCTGCCCAGGGCCCCATCCAACCTGGCCCTGAACACCTCCAGGGATGGATGCCCATCCACAGCCTCTCTGGGCAGCTGTTCCAGCACCTCACCGCTCTCACAGCAAACAACTTCCCCCTGACACCCAGCTGAAATCTGCCCTCCCTCAATTCCAGCCATTTCCCTCGTCCTGCTCTCATCTCCCCTTCCCAAGAGCTGACTCCCCTCCTGTTTGTAGACCCTTCAGGCTTTTCTTCAGAATGTTTTTTCAGTCCCTTGGGTTGTGTCCTAACACTGCTCGCATCCACATGAAATGAGCTGCTCTGTGATTGGAGTTGTGCTATATTTGTCCTGCTAGAACAAATTATTCCCCACAAGGTCTTTGTATACAAACTCCTTCTGCAGCTTTTGAGCTGGGAGCATCCGAGAGCGAAAAACTGACCCTTAGAAATGTGAGAAAGCAGGCAGTTAGAAAGGAAAGCTTGGGAAGCTGGATGACACCAGGGATTCTTGCAGCTTTTGTGCTGCTGTTGGAGCAGCTGCAGTTCTCAGTGAGCTGCACACAGCACATCATCTTGCACAGCACGTGTGGTCAGCTGCTTCTTGCCGAGCAGCATTCCCACATGCAGCTTCCAGAGCTTCCCAGGTGTTCAGGGATCGTTCTCTGTGAGAGGATGAGATGTAGTTGTCAAAGCTGATGGGTTTCGTAGCAGAAGCAATGCACGCTGTGCCAATTGGCCTCAGCACCTGGGAACGTAAATTAAATGTGTGAAGGAAACGATTTAAGTTCTGCCACAGACTCCTGCCTTTAACTTTGTATAAAGTAAAGTGTTTTGTGGGCAAATGGATGCATCGCAGTGCTGTTTGGATTACAATCCCCAAAAGAAACCATTGATTCCACGTGTGTATCCTCTAAGCTTGTGGTTGTGACAATCAGCACCAATCTTTCCTGTGGGGATCCTGTGTTCAGGCTGGATTCAATGTAAGACCATCAGTTTGTCTTTGGGATGCAAAGCTGCTCTGATGGAAAGATGCATTTCCTTTTGTCCCCGTGTTTGCAGGATGGCTCTGGTGCTCCCTTGCCCACAGTGATCAGCCGTGAGCAGGAGGTGAAGATGTTCCACCCCATCATGCTGTCCTGTCCTCTCCTTGCGTTCCCGTGGCACCCCTCAGGAGTGCTGTATCAGCACCAGCTCCAGGTGAAGCCGAGTGTGCTTTGGGAAGCTGTGATGGCCTCCTTGTTTTGGGAGCCTCGTGGTTCTGTTCCCACTGGCTCCCTCCACAACATCCATTTCTCACTGATAAGCCCACGTGCTCTTTTTCTTTCTCCACAAATGCCACGTTCCTGTCCCCCAGTGCTCATCCCTCCCTTTGCCTTTCCTTTTTCTTCCTCTGTGCTGCTTTGTCACTTTGTTCTTCGCTCCCATTTCGTGTGCTGTTTACTTGGCTGTACATCATTGAACGCCGCTGCAGATTTGAACTGTTGAAAGTGTTGCATAAGCATAGGAGCAACAGAAATGCCTTCTGATGCTGTTCCATAGCTAACCCATGAGCACACGGTTGTTTTCCCCCCCCAGTCCTGTTGCCAGGACGCTGTTGTACTGTATGGCACTCCCCTTTCCTTTCTGCTCTTACAGGTGGAAGGAGGCAGTGGCAATTTCTCCTGGATTTCTTCCAATCAAACTGTGGCCACAGTCACCATACAAGGAGTGGTGAGCGGAGGCCTGGCCCAGGGGCACTGCACAGTTCAGGCCAGAGATGCACAGAACCCTTTTCATTATGCAGAAATACAGGAAAGTCTTTCTTTTATTATTTTTTTTCTGGGCTGTTTGTTGTTCTGAATTGCCATCTTGTCCGGGCTTAGAAACTGAAAGCTTCTGCTTGAAGGTCAAAGTGTGTTTGTTGTTCAGAAGAGCTGGGCTTGGTTTTCTGGAGGCTTTTATTGCAGCTTTCTGTCAGTGGGACTGTTTGCACTTTTCATTACTGGACTTGTGTCTTATTAGATTTTACATATTTACATTAGGGTTTCACATTAATATTTACATTAAGACTTGTGTCTTAGTATTTCTTACATCTTGAGTGTCAGGTGCTTCTTTATGCAGCACTGTTTAGCTGTTGAATTGATTTTACATCCTGTTTAGCATCATATAAGAACGATTGGAGCGTTTGTAAGCGAAGGTACCATCAATGTTTCCCATATTTTGATTTGGGCTGTTTCCTGCTCACTGCCAGGCTGTCACGCTGTGGTGATTTTCTGCTCTCATGCTGTTTCCTGATGCTTTGCTCATGCAGGTGTTTGTGGAACCTCTGGCAAAGCTGGAACTGATGCCTCTGCACGCAGATGTGCAGGTGGGGCACACTGTGCTGGCTCCTCTCCAGGCTTACTTCACACAGAGGGAAACGAGGGAGTACATGGCTTTCACTGACTGCTCCCTCTTACCTTTGGAGATAAGCATGGAAAAGAGGGGAGTGTTTGTCCTTGCAGAAGGAGGTATGATGGGTTAGCTCCGAAATGCTTGTTCTCATAAGTGTGCTTTGTATAATTTGTGGGGACTTTGTCAGCTGTTAATGAATCCTGAGGCTGCGATGGGGTTGAACCATCTACTCTGCTCTCGTGAGGCCCCATCTGCAGCACTGCGTCCAGGGCTGGGGGTCCCAGGATGAGAAAAACAGGGAGCTGTTGGAGAGGGTCCAGAGGAGCCACAGAGATGAGCAGGGGCTGCAGCACCTCCCTGCAAAGACAGGCTGAGGGAGCTGGGCTTGTTCAGCATGGAGAAGAGAAGCTGCGGGGTGAATCATTGCAGCCTGCAGTACTAAAGGGAGCCCAAAAACAGGAGGGGAGTCAGCTCTTGGGAAGGGGAGATGAGAGCAGGACGAGGGAAATGGCTGGAACTGAGGGAGGGCAGATTTCAGCTGGGTGTCGGGGAAATTCTTCACTATGAGAGTGGAGAGGTGCTGGAACAGCTGCCCAGAGAGGCTGTGGATGCCCTGTCCATCCCTGGAGGTGTTGAGGCCAGGTTGGATGGGGTCCTGGGCAGCCTGGGCTGCTGTGAAACGTGGAGGTTGGTGGCTTTGTGGGGTTGGAGCTCCGTGATCCTTGAGGTCCCTTCCAACTCTGGCCATTCTGTGATTCAGCTCTTCTATAATTGACTCCCAACAACTGAGGGATCAAATGTACCATCTGCGGGAACATTTAGGAAAACCAAATGAGGTTAAGGGTTCTCTTGCACTTAATTTCATCACAGATCTGCTGCAAAGACATTCTGTTTTAGGTCGTCAGAAGCCTGACAGGACAGTCTGCTCCAGCTTCCAAATAAAAGCGAGGTCTGTGGGACACACATTGCTGACAGTGAGCGTTAATGTCCACCAGCAGTACCTGGAAACAAGTGCAACGTTTGCTGCTTATGAACCTCTCAGGGTGAGGACGTGTGTGCTGTGTTTGAATTGCTGACCTGCTTTGTTGCACAGTGCTGCATCCTGAATTGTTTGCAGCTGGGAATTAACCAACGAACAAAATCCATTCTGTTGGATGGGAGTAAATGGGTTTAACAGTCAACTTGACTTCAGTTTTTGGGGGAAGAACAGGAGTGTGTTTGGGCTGCTCTTCGTTTTTCAGTCTGAGCTGTGTGCTGCTGGATCAGCACTTTTATAGGTGGGGTCTAAGCTAGATTTCTTGGGCAGCTTGGAATAAATGAATGCAGAAGAAAAACGGGGATATTTTATAACAATCTCCAGTTTCTTGTCTGCTTCTCATGTGTGTGCGTGGCCTCATTCCAGCATTACAGAGCCCTGTGGGTTGACCTTAAACATCCCTTGCATTGCTGGAGTAGTTGGAAGCCTTAAGTGCTATCAGTGGTTCTTTTTTGTCTCTTTTCGACTTGAGTGAACCCCCCCACTGACAGATGGCACCAAAATTGGAATTCCTGCTTTTCTTTTCTTCACGTGCTCAGGCTGTCAACCCGGTGGAGATGGCTTTGGTGACCTGGAAGGCAATGAAGGAGATTGTTTTTGAGGGTGGCCCAGGGCCGTGGGTTTTGGAACCGTCCCGTTTCTTTTCGGAACTGACTGCAGAACATCAAGGTAAAATTGAGGTGGTACAAATCCGACTGCCAACCCAAAGGAAAGTGAAGCAGTATGTGTACCATGCTGTGTGCCTGGAGCTGGGGGAGCAGGTAAGGAACTTCCATCTCTGTGTTCTGAACTTCATAAGGAGCTGCAGTGTGGGTAGATTTGCATGTGTAGTCTCACGTTTCCCTTGAGTATAGAGCTCACAGCCTGGGATCTGCTAACAAAGAATTTCACTCTTCTTACACTTGTTGGTTTATTGGTTCCCATTTGACTCAGAACTGTGTTTAGGGGAAGAACAGTAGGGGTCCTATTTGTGCTGGTGGTTCTGTCATAATGCACAGACAGCTGTGGTGAAACTTTCCTCCAAACTGTGCCCACAGAAACTTCTACAAGGCAAAAAAACGTTTTGGGGAGATACCCAGATAGCCCTAGGAATGGGACACAGTCAGTAAGGGTAGGGGAGAGCTGCAATTTGCAAAGAAAACTCCTTTCAGAATCTGAATCTGGTGATGAGTTCAGTATTAAACTGAAGAACACGATGCAGGAGCCAGCCAGCAGAGGGTTCTTAGCATCTCAGAACCTTCTGAGCCACCAGATCTGTGCTGCAGGTGCTGCTTCTGGTCTTTCTGATCATCTGCATCCTGACTGAGATGATGGTTAGCAGGAGTGGCAGGCATGCCTGGCCGCAGGAGGTCACAGGATGAGGGACGCGGCTCAGTGGGCACCGTGGTGATGGCTTGACACTTGGACCTGATGATCTTCGAGGTCTTTTCCAACCATAATAATTCTTAATCATTCTGACCACGCATCCTTTGGCTCTGCACACCTAATGCTATGCATGTCAGCTTTGCATTTGAAGGCACAGCAGTTACTTTCTGCCCTCTGTGGCTGATCTGGACGGCTTGCAGCTCTCCGTGTGTCCCTACAGGTGCTCACATTCCGTGCAGGGAACCGGGCTGGGCTGCTGAACCCTGCACCTGCTGTGGAGTCAGCAGTGGTGACGTTCATCTGTGCTGCTCCTGTCAGCATGGCTGTGAGCCCGTCGTATGGAGCACTCCGTGCTGTTCCACCTTGTCTGTTGCCACAGCACAGCAAGCAGCTGGTAAGGCTCGGAGCAGAACTGCCCCCAGGACAAGAAGGACAGGGAGCTGTTGGAGAGGGGCCAGAGGAGCCACAGAGATGAGCAGGGCTGCAGCACCTCCCTGCAAAGACAGGCTGAGGGAGCTGGGCTTGTTCAGCATGGAGAAGAGAAGCTGCGGGGTGAATCATTGCAGCCTGCAGTACTAAAGGGAGCCCAAAAACAGGAGGGGAATCAACTCTTGGGAAGGGGAGATGAGAGCAGGACGAGGGAAATGGCTGGAATTGAGGGAGGGCAGATTTCAGCTGGGTGTCAGGGGGAAGTTGTTTGCTGTGAGAGCGGTGAGGTGCTGGAACAGCTGCCCAGAGAGGCTGTGGATGGGCATCCATCCCTGGAGGTGTTCAGGGCCAGGTTGGATGGGGCCCTGGGCAGCCTGGGCTGCTGGTTGGTGACCTGCACACAGCAGGGGGTTGGAACTGATGGGCATTGGGGGCCTTTGCAACCCAGGCCATCCTATGATTGTGTGATTCTATGAAATGATGGCCTGGGCCCTTTGCTGACAAGGTTTCCTCTGCCCATTGTGTTTGGTTTGGCAGTAATTGATGTTGTAAGCAGGAAAGCTCAGAGAGGAAGCCCTTCAATGCGTTGGGTGGTCAAGCTGTAGCTGGGAGATAGAAGCAGCCACTGCTGCACAGAGTCCTGTCGTTGGAATCCGACTGATTCTTGTCTGGGAGGAGGAAACATTCCTTCTAGAGCCAGGCAGTGAGCTGTAATGGATCTGCTCCTTTGTGTGCAGGTCCCCATTTCCAGCCAGAGGAGCACAGAGCTGGAGCTGGCAGTGTTTGATGGGCAGCAACGCAAGTTTGACAACTTCAGCTCGCTGGTGCTGCAGTGGAAGTCATCCAACGGGAGCCTGGCACACTTCTCTGATGCCAGAGCCACCAGGATGGTGCTGAAGGATGATGGCAGCGGGCAGACCAGGCTGCACGGTACTGCTGTGCTTTGGAGGACATCATTTACATGTTGATATTCAAAATTGTTCCTCAGGAATGCAGCGAAACTTGAAAAATCTTCAACATCTTGTTTAAGAGTATTTCTGAAGGGTTTTGGTTTCTTTTTCTCTCTCTTTTTTTTTTTTTTTTTTTTTGTCATCTGTCGCTTGCAGGACATCAGCTTCTAGAAGTGCATCAGATTAAAGGAACTGTTCGTGTTGAAGTCAGCTTTGTGAAATACAGGAGCAGTGGTGGCCCACAGGTGAGCAATGAGGAGCCTTTGTGGCACACAGAGGGCCTGACCATTTGGTGACAGATCTCCATGGTAATGCAGTAACACTTCATTTTCAGTTCTAAATACCAACCTTTGCAGCTTCACAGGGAGAGATTTCTGTCAGGAGAAATTGCCTGCTTGCAATCTGCAATCTGCATCATCATTTCCTTTCTGTCCAGGAGGAAGAGTGTGCTGCTTTTGTAACCTGAGGAGCAGTACTGATGGAACACTGCTCTGATTTTGTTTGTGTTCCTAGGCAGCGTCTGGCTTATTTACCTCTGTGGAGTTCCTGCTGGTTGAGGACGTGATGGTTCTGCCTGATAATGTCACTGTCTACAACCACCCTGCTGTGAAGGTAACAGCACCATTCCCAGCTGTGTTGTGCCTGCAGGATCTATGAAAATGTGTGCAACAAGTGATGCCTGCACATTTTGTAGTGATATCCCCTTTCTTAGTGAAAGCTCAGAACGGCTGAGGACTCAGGGCTCAGTTCTTTGATGGGATTTTGTTTTCGTTGACAGGAGGTGTTCAGTCTTGTGGAAGGTTCTGGATACTTCCTGGTCAACAGCAGCACGGAGGGAATAGTGAACGTGAGATACTTGGAGGCAGACAGTGCCATTGAGGTGATTGCTGTGCAGGGCTGTTGAAGAAGGTTCAACCTCAGAAAAGAGGAAGAAATCAATCTTTCACTTTGCTTTTTGTTGTGTTGTTTTTTTTTTTCCCTCTGTCTCCTGGTTGGGCTGAGATGTGATGTAGTTCCTTACAAAAATCCCCTCCTGCAGTTTCCTGTGTCCTCCTGCAGTACCTGCAGTGCAGCTGGTTGGTTTGGACCCAGAGGGCAGAAGTTTGTGGCTGAGTCAGAAGTCAAAACTTCACAGGTTTTATTTGAGAGAGAAATCTAATCTCACTGCCAGAGGACAAAGACTGAACTTTTGGCTGCTGTGTGGCTTGGAAGTAGAAGCCAGATGTGTTCAGGTTCCCCAGGACAGTGCACTGCTCCCTTTGGTACAGGAAGGGTCCTGTGGGAGCTGTGTGGGCTGACAGAGGTCCCATAGCTGTGCTCAAGGATCAGTGCAGCTGTGTGTTTGAGCAAAACACCTCATTTCTGTAACAGAGATGGAAATATTTTCTCCTGTTGCTATGGCTGTGCCTGTTTGCTTTCCTTACAGGTCACCCCTTTGCAGCCTGGATTTTTAAGCCTGGGTATCCACGATTCCTGCTTGGCCTCCTTGCCACCAGCTGCAGCCCACGTGCGCGTGTCTGACATGCTGGAGGTGGAGGTGGATCTCAGTGAAAAGGTGATACGGCCCTGGGGAAGCCCCACTGCTCCTAAAACCCAGTATTATGGGATGCATTGCCCACCCAGCGGAGGCGATACCACGAGAGCATCCAGAGCAAGGAAGGGTGTGTGAGTTGCTCCCTTCCCTTCCTCCCTCCTCTTCCCTTTCGATGCAGGCTGAGGTTGGCAGGCCCGTTCTGGCCACTGTTCGGGTCCTGGGTTTTCAGCGACTTCCCCTGCAGAGTAAATACTTCAAGTACATGAAGCTGCAGCTGCAAGCAGCATCACCTATTGTGACCCTTGTGTGAGTATTGCCTGGGCTGGGCCATTCCAAAGAACTAGCTGATAATATTCACCTTGTGAGGAAAAGCAGGACTGAGGACTCCAGAGGAACTATTTGCATGACTTCAGACCTGGTAGCTCTGTCCATGTGTTTCTCTTTTGACGAAGGAGTCGATTCCCTCACATTTATTGTGTTTATTAAGTGCTGTTTTGCCATTCAGAGCTCTGTGCTGTGGATAATACAAGCCTCTCTGTTGTAACTTGCCAGCTCAGCAGTTCCTGCCCGAGTTATCTCATAGTTATAACACAGGAAATGAAAAGTGGAGTCATGCTAAAGTGTCTTCCTAGGCAAGTGGAGGAAGCAGGAGAATATTCCCAGTTGCACGTACTTCATGCTGTTGCCGTGGGCCAGACGACTTTGGTAGCTACAGCCTGGGACAAGATGGGCAGAAAAATCACTTCTGCTCCTCGGAAACTTGAGGTAAGGATGCACAGCACTGAAATCTGCTCATTTTTGGCTGCTGTGGAATCCTTATGTTCAAAGTGCTTTAGGGGAAATAAAAGCAGCTCTCCACTGATTGCGTTTTGGCAGCGTGGCCCATTGTTCTGCCAGCCCTTCCATTCAGAAGGCAGAACCACTGCCCTCACTAGAAAGCTCTGTGCAGGGCTGTCCCCAGATCCCCTTAGACACGCTCTTGTGAGAACTGAGTGCCAGCAGCCTTTGTGCTCTGTCTGCTGTATAGAAAAAAACTTGTGTAATGTTTTACAGTAGAATATCCTTCCCTTCTGCCAGGTCTTTTCTCCGTTTAAACTGATCCCAAGGAAAATCACCCTTATTCCACACAATATGATGCAGGTGAGCATTTTTTTGCTTCCTTTCCCCCTGAATACTTCATGGTGGTGAAAAGAGCTTAATGAAGCTTAGGAGTAAAGGCTCTGAATCCTATTAGTGGTCTTACTCCCAAATGGTGGTGGTCAGACCTCAGTTCAGTGCTCGAAGGTGGGCGCCGCATTCCAGAGCCCTCCTTGATTGTTGAATTGAGCTTCAGTGATGCAGCGTGCTGCTCCTGAGTGCTGGGATGGGAGAGCTGGGTGCTGCAGACACAGACTCAGCAGGGTGTGATGCCAGTCCTGATGCCGTGTGCTCAGAGGGCACGAGGAGATGGGTGCATTTTGGACTTTGTATCCTTTGAAGTGAAAGGGCTGCAATGGGAGAGGTGTGGAACAGGCAACTGGAGATATTAATTCCCTACCTCACGGCATCGGGATTTGCTCACTGATGTGTGTCTTAATGGACATCTCACCTATTTAAATGTGCTTCAGGTGATGTCTGAAGGTGGTCCCCAGCCACAATCCATCGTCCACTTCTCTGTCACCAACCGCTCCGTCGCTGAGGTCAGCTGCCTTGGACACGTAACAGCAAAGGCAGTGGGAACAACCAGCATCCAGGGCACCATTCAGGTGGTTAGTGAAGACACGGGAAGAGTGACTGCGTTTTCACAGGTATCTTCCCTGTATTGCATTCTTTACTCCCTCTTCCCTTTGTCAGGCTTTTGAATCGTGTTGGTAGCCAGACCTTGAAAACCTGGCCTGGGAAAAACCTCCCATTAAGGGCATAGGGATCTGGTGTTTGTCATGTATCAGTAAAAGCAGTTTAACAGTTACAAGCAGGAGAGATGACCGTTGCAAGACAGGGGGAAACTTCTCACGCTCTTCTTTCTTGCTTTCTGGCGCCCCCAGTGGGATACAGTGAAAGGCACTGCTCGGTGCAGGAGAGGAGGCAGCGGGAATCCAACGAGCTTTACGAAAAACCTTCGTGCGTTGGGACGCTGCAGTCTGACCGTGGGGGGGTGCTGGCTGTCCCCTCCCTGCCTGACAGGAAGCAGGCAGGGCAGCGTGCTTCAGAAGTAAAGCTGCAGGCTGCAAATGTCACCGTGCTGAACTGCTGTTGCATTTTGCAGGATCAGGTGGAGCTAGAAGTGATCCAGTTAAAAGCAGTAAGAATTCATGTACCCTCCACAAGGCTGATCACAGGCACTGAGGTATTGTAGCCCACACTGAAAAATTCTGTTGGCCAGAAGTTAAGGAAGATTCTTACCCTGATAAAGTGATTAATAAATGCCTGCAGTTCTAAACCCTGAGCTCAGTGCTGACTGAGGAGGAGAAAGAACTCCTTCAGTCTTCTAGTTCATTCATTCTAGCGTGCAGCAGAAAGTAGCACCGTAGATTAGAGAGAAGCACCAGCCCTCTCCAGCTGCTCACATGGAATTCAAGTCTTGCAGGCTACAGCTCTGCCCTTAACTGGATTTATGGGCTGGGAAACAGCTCTGTGTGAGCGTGAGGGCAGCAGAGATGGATGTGGGTTGGTGAGGAGCCTGGAATGCCACGTCACAGCGGCCGGAGGGAGCTGTGTTGTAGCAGAGCACTGTCTGGAATTCCTTTGTGGAGATTTGGAGGGCTGTCGTGTGCCTTCAGTGCTTTTAAAAACAAATGAGAGATTCTGAGGGAGGATTTTTGCAGACAGAGTGGAATGCGTTTTTAAAAACTGAATTTCTCAGCTGCTAAGGAATATCTGGGTGCGTTCAGAGAGCTACAGTGCTACAAAACAGCAACATTTCCTTTCAGTTTCCCTGGAGATGCAGGGGCTGATTTCAGGTCTTGAAATATACATTCAGTGGATTTTTGGTGACTTCCTCACTGCTGCCAGGCATTTAAGCCAGGGAGAGGAGGGTTTCTTTTGTATTTTAAAGGACTGCAGAGAACACACTGCTGTACTAAATTCATTACCTGTGTATCAACATAATTCCCCTCCTCCGAGTTTTAGGGGTTCACGTTCAATTGCTAATGGCATAAAATGAGCCCCAGTGGCTGCTCTGCCCTTCGTACAGGATTGGGCCAAGAAGCCCAGAATACAGGAAAGCTCAGATGCCCTCTGGTGACAGCATTCTTCCTTTGTGACACCTCCCTCTGGTGACTGTTCTTCCTCTGCAGATGCCAGTCTTCGTGGTGGGGCTGAACAACATGCTGACTCCCTTTTCCTTCAGTAACGCTAACCCAGAGCTGAGTTTCCAGTGGTCAGTGAGCAAAAGAGATGTCCTAGAGCTGCTTCCTCGACACAGGAAGGTATGGAGAAGCCTCCAAGAGTGGCCTTACAGCACAGTGTGTGTGGCTGAAGGCCTCAGGAGGTGGGACAGGCAACATGTAAGCAGTTGTTAATCTAGAGGTGGGTTGGCCTGCAGCTGAGCTGTCTCTCTTACAGGTTTCCATTCAGCTCCCAGCACAGAACAACGTTGCTATGGTCGTGTACACGAGGGCAGCAGGTAGAACAAGCATCAGGGTGAAGGTGCAGTGCCTGAATGCATCTGCTGGGCAGTTTGAAGGGAACGTGACTGAGCTGTCAGATGAAGTACAGGTCCTGGTATGTGCCACGGGCTGGGCTCATTGCAGAGGCAATGTTTGGAGTGGGAGACGCCTAGGGGCAGCCTGCATGAGCGAGTGCAGCAGGAAAGCTTCATTTGGGGCACACGGGTTGGGCACAGCTGCAAGGAGAGCTTCACACCTCCTCTTTATGTCTGTTTTTGTGGTGACCAGGAACTGCTTTTCCTTCACTCCTAACTTCCAGCTGTTGTTAATCCATTTTTCAGTGTCTGTGTTTAATAATTTCTTTTTGTTCTGCCTGTAGGTATTTGAAAAGCTGTTTGTATTCTCTCCCTTGTTTTCCACTGAGCAAATTTTAATGTCCACGAATTCTCAACTCAAGCTGTACACAAACAGGTAGACACAGAAAGGAAAACCCAGAACGCAGGGCAGCTGACGATGTGTTTCTCTCCAGGCAGCACGTGCAGCTGCCTCTTAGCTTATTTTTCCTGTCCTGAGATATTCAGCAGAGTCTTATATATTTCCTGCTCCAAAGCAGAGAATTTGAAGCATGTTCTGCTTCGAGCTGCTGTCTGAAAAGAATGTATTGAGTGTAGTTGAGCACAGAGCAGAAAACATTACTCAGGTTTTTAAAGGGACAGCTCAGTCTGGGTGAAACATTCCCCGCTGAGTGCTAACAGAGACATGGTTAATCTGAGAAAGCAAACTCCTGAATTCCTGCCTCCAAAGGAAGATCTCAGGCTTTGGTATCTGCCTGTACCGTTGGGGTGTTGGTGGTAAGTTTTGTTGAGACGTTGGTCCTGAAGAACTTGAGAGTCATCCTGAACATTTTCACAGTCAGGAGAAAAAAAAGAAATAAAAGATGAGCTGCTGCTGCTCGTTGCTTGAGAGTGAAACGAACTTCCAGGCTGTGCAAATCTAACAGAGTCTTCTTGCTTTTGTTCCTGGCTAAGGGAAGGGGCTGCGTTTGTCAGCTTCCAGATCTTGCAGTGTTATCCCAACTCCTCAGTCCTTGAGGAACGTGATCAGGGTCTCCTGAGGGCTGGACCCATCTCAGGCATTGCTGCATTGGAGGTGACTTCCCTGGAGCTCTTTGGAGTCAATCAGACAATCGTAACCAGCATCCAGGTGAGAGTTGAGGCAGCGTTCAGCCACCAGGGCTCATGCAGGGAAAGCACCTGGGCTCAGTGTAACTTTACTTTTCCAGGTTGCACCCATTTCCTATATAAGGATAAACGTTAGTCCCCAAATCTATACCAGCAGTGGCATTTCCTTGGCTGCATTCCCCCTGGGAATGTCCTTACTCATTACAGTTGAGTTCTACAACAGCATCGGGGAGAAGTTTCACGCCCAGCACGCCCAGCTGCACTTGTCTGTGAACAGGTACAGTCCTGAGAGCTGCCTGTGGCTCCTGGGGGGAGAACTCACACACTTCTACATCACGACTGATAACAGAGATGTAAAGATCCGTCTTAAACTTGAAATACGTTTGAAACCAGCTGTTGAGAATTGAGAGCCCCTCACCCACACCGTGGCAACGTGTGGGAAACAAAACGTGCCTTTGGAGGGGTGACATTTAGCAGTTTCCTCTTGCTTAGGAGATCTTTGTTTTCAGAGATGACTTGCTGCTCATTAGACCTGCAAATCAGAATCACACCTACGTTGCTCAGGCTGTGAGCAGAGGAGTGACGCTCCTGACTGTCCAGGATAGGAAGCATCCAGGTGTGGTGGACTGCATCCCTGTGCCTGTGGAGCGTGCCATTGAGCCAGAGCTGCCCAGGGCCCTTGCAGTAGGAGATGTTGTCTGTTTCAGCTCGCCCCTTGTCAACCAGGAAGGTTTGTGTGCCTTTTGCTGTAGCTGGGCTGCTAAGCAGCAAGTCTGCTTTGCATGTAGGAGCAGAGGAAGGTCGGTGGGGTTTTAATGGGATGCCTCTAAGAATTGTGAAGCCTTGAATCTTCCCTGGGATGGGTGTTGTGCCTCGGGGTGGGGATGGAGCTGCATCCACGTGCACACATTCCTGATGCTCGCAGCCCTTGCCTCCTGTTTGCAGGAGGGCTTGCTTCCTTGCCTCTTCAGAGTTCAAGCGTGGGCCCAATTTTATTATCTTTGACACAAAAAGAGCATTTTTTCCCGTTTTCCCCAACTTGAGAATGGCTGTTTTATAGACATTGAAAGGACAGGCTGCTCGGGGCAATTTACTGGTGCTTAAACAAAGCCTTCCTTAACTGCATTAAGAGGCTCCGTGCGTAATGGGGCGACAGGCCTGCCTCTGTGCCTTTATTACTGGCTAATCAGAGCTACATGGTAAATTAAGTCTCTGATAGCATTTTTAGAATAAAAAGAACCAGAGAGCCTCCCAAGGAATGCAGAAAGCTTTCTCCCATTCTGTTCAAGTTCACCCGAGCATTCTTACTTGCTGAACCCCAAACTTAACCTTCCAGTTTATGATCCTGATTTATTGAGGTGAATATGATTTCTAAGCTCTCTGGCCCTGCGAATTAGCAAGCACTATTCAGGTGTATTTAGCAGAGAAACGTGGGGAAGGAGTTCCCTGAGGAGGCCTACAAGGAGGAGACCTCTGCAGGAACTCTAAAGATGCATGGGAAGAGATTTGTGGTGCTCACTGCTGGGTGAATGCAGCTCCTCAGCCCTGCAGCAGGCTCTGACTGGAGGCTGCCACGCAATGCAGCCAACCTGCAGCCCAATGTTTGCAGGTGACCCAGGGACGTGGCACGTTTCCCCCCCCTCTGTGCTCATCATAGACAGCGTGAGTGGAGCAGCGTTAGCGAGGAGCTCTGGAACTGCTGTGGTTTTCCTTGATATCCCAGGGACAGTGAAGACACACAGAGAGGTATTTAGCACCATTCCACAGGGGAGAGACCACTCTACGCAGAGGGTGGTAAAGACTGGAACAGGTTGCCCAAGGAGGCTGTGGATGCCCCATCCCTACAGGCATTCAAGGCCAGGCTGGATGTGGCTCTGGGCAGCCTGGGCTGCTGGTTGGTGACCTGCACACAGCAGGGGTTGGAACTGATGGGCATTGGGGGCCTTTGCAACCCAGGCCATCCTAGGATTCTGTGATGATTCTATGATTATGGCACCCTGAGGATCCCTAAGGCACACTATAGGGTCTTATGGCACCCTATGGCACCCTATGGATCCTCTGTGCAGCCTGGGCTGCTTGTTGGTGCCCTGCACACAGCAGGGGGTTGGAACTGATGATCATTGTGCTCCTTTTCAACCCAGGCCATTCTAGGATTCTATGATTCTATGGATCCTAATGGCACCCCATGGATCCTAATGGCACCCCATGGATCCTAATGGCACCCCATGGGTTCTCTGGGAGCCTGGGCTGCTGGTTGGTGACCCTGCACACAGCAGGGGGTTGGAACTGATGGGCACTGGGGGCCTTTGCAACCCAGGCCATTCTATGAGAGGGGCAGCCTGCTTCTGCATACCAGGACTGGATGCGTGTTGATGCTGTTGTACATCAAGAAGAAGAGCAGTAGTTCAGCTGTTATCTCTAAGGCTGTGTTGATAAGAGCACCCTGTGTAGGTAGGCACTGTTAGAGCAGGGCCTGGACTCGGAGTTGCTTTGAAACTCCTGGCAGCAAAACTGCAGAAATGGAACAAGGAGGGCCCAGTTCTCGTTTACATTAAAGGTGTTTTACTGTGCTCGTTAGTGTACTTCAGACTGATCTTTAATTACCCAGTTAGGCAAGTTGTGTAGAATAACAGAAAGAAGAGAAGCGGTCGATTTCCCTGCTGCGTGAGTCAGTGTCTGTTTTGGATCTTTCAGGTCGCAGTCAATGGCTCATCACACTTACATCTCCAGACTGGTCAGAAAAGCTACTTAACCAACGCTCCCAATTCCTCTGCGTTCCACCTTCTCATTGCCACGAGCAGTGGGAGAGAAACCCTCCAAGGTAGGAGCTGCCTCTGTGAGTACCAGAGCTGGGGTTCTGATAGGGAAACCTGAACGGCACTGCTTTGTGTCTTGGGGCAAACTTCACCTTGTTTTGCTGAGGGTGAGAGGCTGATGGATTCATCCCTGTTTTCCTCCCGCAGGCTCCTGCAGCTCTGCTCAGGTCGGTGCCATCACGCAGCGCCTGGTCCCGCAGTCCCACCTGCAGTGCCAGCTGAAGTTCAGCAGCGCCGTGGCGGGCGTTCCAGCTGGGGATGTCTTCCACGTGAGCCCAGAGTTCAGCACCCAGGAAGGTGAGGCTGACTTCAGATCCACCTCACAGCACTTTGGCCTTCATTCCGCTGCCCTGTTTTTGTCCTGTTGTGAATCCTGTCTCAAATGCAGGTCTCTATGTCTGTGTAATCACTGCTAAGCCGCAGCCCAGAGAAGCCCTCCTGGCGCTCAGCACAACCAACACTGCCGTCCACGTGCTGGTTTCTCTCAGCAGTGACACACAAAGCATCACCATTCCTTTCCTCCCTGCCTTTTACCTCGGTCAGTCGGAATTAGTGTTCAGCACCACGCAGCTGAGCGGCGTGCTGAGCGTGCTGGGAGCTGAAAAAGTCTTGGAAAAACTGGAGGTATGTAGAAAAGCTCTGTTCTTTTGGCTCCTTTCCGGGGAGGGCAGAAACACGCAGCCACCAGGGGGACGTGCTCACCACGTCCTGGTGGTCGCAGCGAGTCCCTCTCAGCCATTTCTCCCGTGGGTCTCTGAGAGCAGTCACCATTTCCTGCACTTGGAAGCAGCTGCGGTGGCTGACGCTGCGTTTCTCTGTCCCGAGGTTCAGTCCGGCTCTCCAGCCGTAGCAGTGACGCCTCCCGAGTTCTTTCCCAACAAGCCCGGGCTCGTGCATTACACAGTGCGTGTGCTCGACCTCGGCTCCCTCCAGCAGAGGCCAGCAGTCTCCATCACCGTCTCTTGTCCTCTCACCGGCCAAAGGGACGCGGTCACAGCCAGAGCTGTCGCGGGGGAGCAGCCCGCGGGTGAGTGCCCTCTTCTGGACCTCCCAGAGCCCCGTGCCCGCTTGCAGTGCCCCGATGCAGCCCGGTGCCGTGCCGGTGCAACGCTGATCTGCAGGTGCTGCCCCTCGCAGGCCGCTGGGGGAAGCTCTTGGAGCTGCAGTCTGTGCACGGCTCACCCCCTCCTCTACTTTGCACCTCAGGGCAGCGCGGCGCAGTGGGAATTCACCGGCAGCTTGTGAGCTCTTACCAGATCCTCCTCTTCACTCTCTTTGCTGTTTTGGGATCGACAGCTGTTACTTACCTCGGTAAGTGCACGAGCTCTGTAACCCACTAATCAACACCTGCAGAAACGCATCCTTTGGCCCATCGGCCCCTCCTCCTCCCTTTGTTTCCCCCCCATCCCTCTGTTTCCCTCCCATCCCTGTTCCCCCCCCCACCTCTTGGCACTTCTTAAGGCCAGAATCGCTGGTGCTGCTGACCAGGTTCTGTTTTGGCAGCATACAACGCCTTCCTGGCCAGGCTGCAGACCTTGCCCCTCATTTATGTGTCCAACACGGCTGTGCCTCAGGCAGGTGAGTCCATTGCAGTCCATTCTGATCCACGGGATCAGAGCTGTGCAGCACAGGGAGTTCATCACCACCCCCAGAGGAAAAGCTCCAAAGCTGTGCGGACTTTTGAGGGGGGTTCAGAGAAGTCCCCCAGTGCAGTCAGAGCACGTGGTTGGACTGGATGATCTTGGAGCTCTTTTCCAACCTTGGTGTTTCACAGAAGCACAGAATGGCCAGGGTTGGAAGGGACTTCAAGGATCATGAAGCTCCAGCCCCCCTGACACATGCAGGGCCACCAACTTTCTCATTTAATGCTAGACCAGGCTGCCCAGGGCCCCATCCAACCTGGCCCTGAACACCTCCAGGGATGGATGCCCATCCACAGCCTCTCTGGGCAGCTGTTCCAGCACCTCACCGCTCTCACAGCAAACAACTTCCCCCTGACACCCAGCTGAAATCCACCCTCCCTCAATTCCAGCCATTTCCCTCGTCCTGCTCTCATCTCCCCTTCCCAAGAGCTGACTCCCCTCCTGTTTTTGGGCTCCCTTTAGTACTGCAGGCTGCAATGATTCACCCCACAGCTTCTCTTCTCCATGCTGAACAAGCCCAGCTCCCTCAGCCTGTCTTTGCAGGGAGGTGCTGCAGCCCTGCTCATCTCTGTGGCTCCTCTGGACCCTCTCCAGCAGCTCCCTGTCTTTTTTGCACTGGGGGCTCCAGACTTGGAGGCAGTACAACAAACGGGGCCTCACGAGAGCAGAGCAGAGGGGGACAATCACCTCCCTGTCCCTGCTGCCCACCCCCCTTCTGATGGAGCCCAGATTTCTGTGATTTCTGCGTGGTTCTGGGGAACGTGGGGTGCTGCCCTTTCTTTCCCACGCAGGACACTTCCACCCCCCCGGCCCCACGCAGGGAGGCAGGAGGACGCAGCTGGGGCTGTGGAGCGTGCAGAACTGAACCTGGGAGCGCCTGAGTGTTCTGAGCGGGGTGGAGGGCAGCACCCAGCTCCCCCCTTACCTGCTGGGGGGCACCCAGCTTAAATACCCGTTATTTGTTGGCAGTTGAAGGGAAGGTGGAGGCGGTTCGGCGGTTCAGCAGAACCCAACAGCCCCACCCCCCTTCCCCGAACGAGGAATAAAAACAATTCGACTCTTTTATCCAAAATTTATTGACAGCAAGATGGGGGGGGCTGCAGGGACAGCACGGCTCGCACTGCCGGGTGCCTCCCGGGGCTCCGTGCCGTGCGGCCGCCGTGTGCAGCCCCGGCCATCCCGGCGCCGCGGCTTTAATGCTGCTTTCTTCGGAACGAGCATCCTGGGGGGGGAAGGGGGGGACGCAGCGGTGAGCAGCGCGGCTGCCGCAATCCCGGAGCTGCGGGCAGCGCCGCCGGGCCGCCCGACCTCGCGCTCGGGACGGCGGAGCCCCGCCGCTCCGCGGGGAAACCCGCGCTCACCCACCTTCTGTGAGCCGCGCCTTGCCGCCCGTGGGCTGGCACAGCACGGTGGAGCAGCCGACGCAGAGCACGACGGTCTGAGCGTGGCTGAAGACGGTGGTGATTTTATAGCAGCCTGCGGGAGAGAAGCGCTCAGTCGGGCGGCGGGGCGGCGGGGCGGGCGGGGAGCGCCGGGCGCCCTTCCCTCACCTGGGCACTTGACGTCCATGAAGTAGGAGTTGGGGCTCTGCACCAGGCGCTTCTTCTTGTGCTTGCGCTTCTCCTCCTCCGGGGAGGGGTGCAGGAGGTCCTTGGCCAGCTGAGGGACAGCGCTCAGCGCCCGCCGCCATCTTGCGCCCCCGCGCCCGAGGAGATGGCGGCCGGCCCTGCCCTGCCCCGCCCGGCCCCCCCGCCGCGCTTTTCCCGCCCCCGCCCCGCTCCTCCCGTCCCGCGCTGCCCGGCCCGGCCCGCGGCCGCTCGGTGCGGGAGGACCGCGGGGCGGCGGCGGCGGCGCGGCGCACTCACAGGCATGGCGGCGGCGTGCGGCGGCAGCGACCGAAAAGGGGCGGGACCGGAAGCGGGCGGCGCTATATCCGCTGCGGGGTTCCCCGCACGGGCGGAAGTGGGCGCGGCGCCATCTTGAGGAGGGCGGCGGCGGCCATGTTGGGAAAGAACCTTAAGCCACGCCCCTTTGCTACGAGCCACGCGCTTGCCGGAAGTCACCCTCCCCTGTGCCGGAAGCCCCGCCCCCGGTACCGGAAGCCTCGCCCCCAGCTGCCGGAAGCCCCCGCGCAAAGGGCGATGGCGGCGTCGCGCCGCGCTCGGAGCCCCGTGCGGTGACTGCGGGGCGCCATGCGGTCCCGGTGCGGGGCCGGGCCGCGCTGCTGCGCGCCGTACGCTGTGCTCTGGGCGCTGTGCGCGCTGCTGGGCGCCGGGCTGCGGTGAGCGGCGGGGCGGGGGTCGGGCTGGGGCCGGGGCCGGGGCCTGCCGTGAGGCCCGTCCCGGTGCGAGGCCGCGCGCTCTCCCCGCAGGCCCGTGACGGCGGTGGCGGCGATGGCGGCGAGCGAGGAGCGGCGCTCGGGTGGGTGCGGGACGGGGGTCCGGAGGGAGGGGGGGAGGGAGAGGGGGAGGGGGACGTTCGGGTCCTCCGGGGGTCCCGGCGGTACGCGGGTATCCGCTGAGCGCGGCCCGGTGCCCGCAGCGAGCCCCGCAGCGCCGTGCTGGAGGCGGGAGGAGTTCGTGGTGGCGCGGGAGTGCGGCAGCTGCTCCAGCTTCGAGGTGGTGAGTGCGGGGCGGCTCTGCTCCCCGAGCCCCCGACACCCCGATCCCTGACCCCCCCGCTCCCGTTGCTCCCGGCCCTGCCGTGCCCTCCCCCCCCCCTCCCCTCCGCCCCCCACCCTCACGATTCCCACCCCCCCCCGCTCCCACTGCCCCCCCCTCCCAGAAAAGCATCCCCGAATGCGGCCCCACGGGCTTCGTGGAGAAGATCAGCTGCGCCGCCTCCAAGCGGGACGAATACAAGAGGTGGGTGTGGGGTCGTGGGGGGGGGGGCTCGGAACCCCCCCAACCTGGGCGCAGCGGTGGCGCTTTGTGACCGCGGGGGTTCAGCTGCCGCTCGGCCGTGATGGAGGCGCGGATCTTCTGGCGTTTCGTGGGCTCCATGATGTGTTTGGCCGCCGCCTGCGCCGTGTTGGTGGTTTGGAGGCAGCGGGCGTTGGATCGGAGGGCGCTGGAAAAGGTTCGCAAACAGATCGAATCCATCTGAAGGCACCCGGGGCACCGGGACGGCACGGGACCCCTTAGAGCCGCCAATCGTGGACGGGGTGACCCCCCCATAGGTGTCACCCCACGGACACGGCGTGGTTCCGTGGCTGCCGCCCTGCTGTCACCCCACGGACAGACGCTGCTCCCTGCGGTGCTGCGGGTGCCGCTCCGCGCCGCGGGGGGGCAGCGCGGTTTCCCCGCTTTGGGGCTGTGCAATAAATGCCGGGTTGTCACACGTGCGTCGCTGCTGTGCGTCTGACGTCCCCTCCTCTCAGTGGGGGGGTCTGGGAATGGGGCGGGGGTTTGGGGGCGAGCCCCCTGAAAGCCGCTCTGCCGCGGGGGGGCGGTTGTTGTTGCCCCTCCTTTGGAGCTCGGGGACCCGAACCGGAGCCGAGCGGCGCTGCTTTGCCGGCTGTCCGGCCCGCTTTCTGGTTCTGCCCCTTTCGGAGCCGCCCCCCCCCCGCCCCGCCCACATCGCCGGGGTTTTCCCCGAGTTCCCGAGGCGGAGCTTTGCCCGGTTCCGCCCCCCCCTTCACCCCCCCCCCGTTCCGAGCTCCGGAGGGCGGCAGCGGGACGGCGGCTCCGGGATGGCGGTGGGGAGCGGCCCCGGGGTCGCGGCGCTGTCGTGGAGCCCCGGGGCCGCGCGGACCCCCCCGGGAGGAACGGAGCTGCCGCTGAAGTTGGGGGCGATGGCGGCGTTGCTGCTGCTGCCGTTGTGCTGCGGCCTCGGAGCGCTTTGCTGCGTGCGCGGCCCCGCGGGCTCCGGTACGGGGGGGGGATTCGGTGGGAGGGGGGGGTGAAGGTCGGGGGTCCTGGGGGTCTGTGGCGGTTGTCGGGTCTGGGGGGGCTCTCAGGGGGCTGCCCTGGGGATTGGGGGGGGTCTGAGGGCTCGGTGGGGGGGGCTTAGGGGGTGAGACGAGGAGGTCGGTGTGGTGCGGGTCGGGGGTCCCGGGGGTTGTGGGGTCTTGGGGGGGGGGGGGGGGGTTGAGGGGGCACTGGGGGCAGCCTGAGGATCTGGGGGGTCCCTGGTGGGGGGGGGAGGATGGTAATCCTGGGGGTGTGGGAAACTCAGTCCTGAGGGGGGTCCTGGGGGTCTATGGGGTCCGGGGGGCTCTCAGGGGGCTGCCCTGGGGGTTGGGGGCTCTGAGGGCTCGGCGGGGGGGGGTCTTGGGGGGGTGACACGGGGAGGTCGGTACGGTGTGGGTCTGGGGTTGGAGACGGGTCCGGGGGGGTCGTTGAGGGGCTGTGGAGGGGATTGGGGGGGGGGAGGGGACACCATCCGGGGGTGTGGGAACTCAGTCCCGAAGGGGTCCTGGGGGTCTTTGGGGGTGATGGGGTCCGGGGGGGGGGGGGGGGGCTGCCCTGGGGCTGCTTTGGGGGATTCTGGGAGGTTCGGTTCTTGTTGGGGGGAGGGGGGGGCAGCTCAGGGGGTCTCACTTATCCTCCCCCCCCCCCGCCAGGTCCGCGCAGCGCCGCTCTCAGCCTGCTGGGCTGCCTGGGGGGGGGGGTGCTGCTGGGCACGGCTCTGCTCGACCTCCTGCCCACCTACCTGGGCAGCATCGGGGGGGCACTGAGGGAGCTGCGCATCCCGGTGAGGGGACGGGGGGGGGGGGGGGGGGCGGGGGGGCAAGGCATAAAAACCGGGGGTGTGGGATGGGGGGGGGGAATGGGGTCGGGGGGGGGTTGGGACAGGGATGGACTTGGTGATCTCAGGGTGTTTTTCCCATAGAGATGAGTCTGTGGGGTGGGGGGGGGGGGGCAGAGGGATGGGGGGCACAAAGGGGTGGGGGGGGGCACAAGGGGATGGGGGGTCAAAGGGGTGGGGAGGGGGCGATGGGAATGGGGGGGGCAATGGGGATGGGGGGGGACAAGGGGATGGGGGGTCAAAGGGGTGGGGAGGGGGCAATGGGGATGGGGGTGGGGATGGGGATGGGGGGAATAAAAGGATGGGGAGGGGGCGATGGGGATGGGGGGGCAATGGGGATGGGGTGGGCACAAAGAGATGGGGGGGCAAGGGGATGGGGAGGGGGCGATGGGGGTGGGCAGGGACAAAGGGATGGGGGGGGAAAAGGGGATGGGGGGGTCAATGGGGTGCGGAGGGGGCGATGGGGATGGGGGGAATAAAAGGACGGGGAGGGGGCGATGGGGGTGGATGGGGGGGGCTGGAAGGCGGTGGGGCGCTGCTGGGGGGGTTGGGGTGTTGGTGCTCGGAGCGGCTGTGACTTATGGGAAAATCCCAACGCCGCTTCCCGGCATCATCCCACAACCCGGGGGGGGGACCGCGTGCCGCTGACCCCCCCCTTGTTTTCCATCCCCCCCCCCTACAGCTGCAGTTCCCTCTGCCCGAGTTCCTCCTGGCTCTGGGTTTCCTGCTGGTGTTGGTGCTGGAACACGCGGCGCTGGCGCTGCACGAGCGGCCGGCCGGGGCGCAGGGAGGAGGAGCAGAAGAAGAAGATGAGGAAGACGAGGATGCGAGCAGAGCCCTGCTGACGAGCGGAGCCCCCCCGACCCCCCCCGGCCGCCCGTCCCCTCTGCGGGCCGGGCTGTTGGTGCTGGCGCTGGTGCTGCACGGAGCTTTGGAAGGCTTGGCGCTGGGGCTGCAGGAGGGCGGGGGGGCCGCGCTGCGCCTCTGCTTGGCTCTGCTGCTGCACAAAGGCTTGGTGGCTTTCGGGCTCTCCACGCAGCTCCTGCGGGGCCGCCTGCGGCGCGGCGCCGTCGTGGCTTCGCTGCTGCTTTTCTCCGCCGCGTCGCCCCTCGGGGCGGCGGTGGGGGCGGCGGTGGAGGCGGCGGCGGGGGGGGGAGCGAGGCAGAGGTTGGGGCGCAGCGTGGCGGAAGGGCTGGCGGCCGGGGCGTTCCTTTATGTCACCCTGCTGGAGGTGCTGCCCAGGGAGCTGGGGGGGGGGGGGAGGCGGCTTCGCGTCCCCAAAGTGCTGGCGCTGCTGGGGGGCTTCGCGCTCGTCACCGCCACGCTGTTCATCAGGGTCTGACCGAACCCCCCCCCCTTAATTTGCAGGGGTTGCCCCCCACCCCCCCAACTTGGGCTCCCTTCCCACGCCGTGTGAAGTGCCATAAAGTGGGGCTGTCGGCTCCTCCTGCTGTGCCTCAGTTTCCCCAGAGGTGCCCCCCCCCCCACCACCCAATGCACCTCCAGGGGTCCCAGCCCCAATCCCAAGACCCCCCTCCCCCCAGGGTTCCCTCCCTGGTTCCCCCCCACCAGACTCACACCGTGCCTCAGTTTCCCCATAGGTGCCCCCTCCCCCCCCCCAAATGCACCACCGGGGGTCTCACCTCCATCCCCAGGTCCCCCCCACCTCCAGGGCTTCCCTCCCATTCCCAGCCCCCCCCCCAAGGGATCCCCCCCCAGACATTGCTGCGTGCCTCAGTTTCCCCAGAGGTGCCCCCCCCCCCATTCACCTCCGGGGTCCCATCCCCCAGCCCCCCACCCCCAGGGTTCTGCCCCCCCCCCCCCTTACCTACCCCCCCCCAAGGGGTGCCCCCACCAGACTCACGCTGTGCCTCAGTTTCCCACACCAGCAGCCCCCTCCTCATTTCCCATTGCACAAAGCGAGGAGGTGTATCGCCCCCCCAACGCCCCCCCCCCCCCAAAAAGGAGGAAGGGGGGGGCGGTGGCGCCCCTCCCCTCAATTCCCAGAAGTGCCCTTAAAATCCCCCCCCAAAGCGGGGGGAGCGTTTTGGATAAAGCAATAAAAGAGCGGACGGGACCGGAGCGTGGTGTGGTGCTGCGGGGGGGGGGGGGCAATGCCGGGGGGGGGGCGGGGGGGGGTCTGTATTGAATGGGGGGGGGGGATCGGTGTTGAATGGGAGGGGGGCACAGTGCCGTGGGATGGAAATTGCTTGGGGGGGGGCACAGCACAAAGCGGGGGGGTGGGGACTCCGCTTCTTGGTGGGGGGGTTGGGGGGGGGGGCTGCTCGGTTCCTGGTCAGATCCCCTCCCCCCCCCGCATCGCCCGCCTCCCCGCATCGCTCCTCCCCGCCGCAGGGGGGCGCTGCAGCGCAGCCGCGCGGTGCACGCCGGGACTCGCAGTTCGGCGCCGCCCTCCCGACCCCTCGGACTCCGTTTCCCATCGCGCCCCGCGGCCGCGCCGCACGGAACGCCGGGATTTGTAGTTCTCCTTCCCCTCCCGCCCCGCGGCGGCGCCGCGCCCGCGGACTCCCCGCCCCAGAACGCCCCGCGCGACGGAGCGGCGGAGCGGCCGAGCAGGGAAGATGGCGGCGGCGGGCGCTGGGCCCGGACCTGGGCCCGGTTCGGGTTCCTCCGCCGGTGCCGGCGCTTCCAACCCGCGGAAATTCAGCGAGAAAATCGCCCTGCAAAAACAGCGGCAGGCGGAGGAGACGGCGGCGTTCGAGGAAGTGATGATGGAGATCTGCAACACCCGGGTGAGCGCGGCCCGGCCGGGGGGGGGGGGTGGGGGGAGGGGGGGGGAGTGAGAGGAGGGGGGGGGAGTTGGGAGGAATTGGGGGGGGGGGCGGTGTGCGGTGCCCCCCCCCCATCCAACGCGGGACCCCCAACCCATTGGGGCCGGAACCCCCACCTCCAACACGGAGCATCGTCGGGGTTTCCCCGCACGTGGGGATGCGGGGGGGGGGGGGTTTGGGGGGGGGGTCTTTATGGGGGGGTGGGGGGGGGGGCAGCGCCGCGCCGCAGCGCCGCGCCGCGCCGCCATCCCCGCCGTTATCCCGTTATCCCCGCCTCTCCCATCCCTCAGCCGTGCGGCCACAGCGGCATCTCGTCCCCCTCCCCCCCCTCCCGCCATTGCCCCCCCCCGCGCCCCCCCCGCAGCCGCACCGCGCTCCGGCCCCGTCCGCTCTTTCATCCTTTATCCAAAACGCTGCCACCGCTTTGGGGGGGGGGGATTTTACGGGCACTTCTGGGGGGGAGGGGGGCACTCCCCCCCCCCCCGATCGCAGCGCCGTTTCCCACCCCCTGACCCCCCCCCCCCCCGTCGCCCCCCCCCCAAATCGCAGCTGCAGGCTCAGAAGCTGCGCTTGGCGCACAGCCGGGGGCCGTTTTACAGCGGGTCGCTGCCCAACGTCAACCAGATCGGCAGCGGCTCCGACTTCCAGGTGAGCGGCGCTGACCTCCGGATCGTTGGGGGGGAATTTGGGGAGGGGTCCCGTGGATCCTCACCCCCTCCCCTCCCCACCCCCCCCGCAGGGATCCCTGCATTCCACGCTGGATTCCACGCGCGGCACGCGGCACCACGGCCTGGTGGAGAGAGTGCAGAGGGACCCGCGGCGCATGGTGTCACCGCTGCGCCGCTACGTGCGCCACATATCCTTCTGGTGTCCGTCCGTCCGTCCGCGCATCCGTCCTCCCACCCATCCATCTCCACACCCCCCCAGCCCCCAATCCATCCCCTCCCCATCCACCCCCAAATCCACCCCTCCACCCTCTTATCTCACCACCCCTCATCCATCCGTCCGTCATCCATCCATCCATCCATCCATCCCTCCATCCCCTTATTTTCCCATCCCTCCATCCATCCCTCATCCACCCCCCCATCCCCTTATCTTCTCCCCCTCCCATCTATTCCTTTATCCATCCACCCATCCATCCCCTTATCTCCTCACCCCTCCATCTATCCCCCATCCACCCATCCATCCCCTTATCTCCCCACCCCTCATCCATCCCCCCATCCATCCATCCATCCATCCCCTTATTTTCCCATCCCTCCATCCATCCCTCATCCACCCCCCCATCCCCTTATCTTCTCCCTCTCCCATCTATTCCTTTATCCATCCACCCCCCCATCCCCTTATCTCCCCACCCCCCCATCCACTCCCCATCCACCCCCCATCCATCTGTCCATCCATCCATCCCTTTATCTCTCCATCTCCCCATCCACCCCCCCATCCATCCATCCCCTTATTTCCCCACCCCCCATCCACTCCCCATCCATCCCCCCCCCCCCATCCCCTTATCTCCCCCCCAAAACCCCCCTCCATCCCTCCCGATCCATTCCCGCCCCCATCCAACACCCCTCATCCATCCTCCTCCATCCATCCCCCCACATCCAACACTTCCCATCCATCCATCCGTCCGTCCGTCCGTCCATCCATGGAATCATTGACTCATCAAACGTCCTGGGTTAAAAAAGCCTGCAGTGCCCAGCAGCTCCAACCCTGTGCTGTGTGCAGGTCACCAACCAGCAGCCCGGGCTGCCCAGAGGATCCATAGGGTGCCATAGGGATCCATAGGGTGCCATAAGACCCTATAGAGTGCCTTGGGGATCCATGGGGTGCCATAATCATAGAATCATCATAGAATCCTAGAATGGCCTGGGTTGAAAAGGCCCCCAATGCCCAGCAGTTCCAACCCCTGCTGTGTGCAGGTCACCAACCAGCAGCCCAGGCTGCACAGAAAACCCATGGGGTGCCATTAGGATCCATGGGGTGCCATTAGGATCCATGGGGTGCCATTAGGATCCATGGGGTGCCATTAGGATCCATGGGGTGCCATTAGGATGCCTGCAGGGATGGGGCATCCCCAGCCTCCTTGGGCAACCTGTTCCAGTGCCTCACCACCTCTGGGTGAAAAACTTCCTCCTCACATCCAACCCAAACCTCCCCTGGCTCACTTTAAAGCCATTCCCCCTTGTCCCATCACCATCCACCTCACACACAGCCGTTCTCCTCCTGTTTATTCGTTCCCTTCAAGTTTTGGAAGGGTGTAATGAAATTTCCGTGGAGTTTTCCCTTCTCTAGGAATAGAAGGAGAGACCAAAGAGAGAAGGGCCCAGCCGTCCATCACTCCTCCATCCATCCTTCCCCATCCATTCCCCCTCTGTCTGTCCATCCATCCCCCCATCCAACCTCCCATCCAACCCCCCCCATCCATCCTCCATCCATCTCCTTCCTCCATTCCCCCCCATTCCCCCTCTGTCTGTCCATCCACCCCCCCAACCAACCTTCCCCCATCCAACCCCCCCCATCCAACCCCCCCCATCCATCTCCCCCCTTCATCCCCCCCTCCCCCTCCCCCCCCATCCCCCCCTCCATTCTGGGACCCCACCCCCAGCACCCAGCCCTGCAGATTCCAGCTTTGCCCCCGCGCTGTGCGTTGGCTCCTTGACGCTCTGCACATTGACAGCTCTCCCTATGGACACACTTATCTGTCCCCCCCCCCAGAGCCCGGCTGGAGGAGGTACAGCCCCCCACATTTCCACCCTCCCAACCCTCTCCCTGAGCCCCCCTCCCCCCCCCGAGTGACCCCTTGGTTTTTTGTTGTTTAGGACCCTGCCTTGGGGCAACTTCCCCATGGACAAAGGACATTTGTTCCGCCTGCCGGCGGCGCTCAACAGGTGAATGCTTTGGGTTTTGTCCTTTCTGCCTCCCTGCTGAGTTCTGTCGCTCCCTCCATCCCTGCCTGTGGATGCTGTGGTCCCCGGGGGGGGATGGGGGTCCCCAGGGGGGTTGGGGGTCCCCAGGAGAGGGTTGGAAGTCACAAAGTGGGAGTTTGCAGGAGAGGGATGGGGGTCCCCAGGGCCGGGTTAAGGGTCCTCAGGGGGCATGGGAGTCTCCAGGGGTGGGTTGGGGGTCCCCAGGGGGGAGGGGGGGTCCTCAGGAGAGGGTTGGGGGTCACAGGGGGCAGGTTGGGGGTCCCCAGCAGAGGAATGGGGGTCCCCAAGAGGGAAGTAGGGGTCCCTAGGAGAGGGTTTGGGGTCCCCAGGAGAGGGATGGGAGTTCCCAGGGGGGCAGTGGGGGTCCCCGGGGGGGTATGGAGGTCTCCAGGGGGAGGATGGGGGTCCCTGGAGGAGGGTTGGGAGCCCCCAGGGGAAAATGGGAGTCCCCAGGAGAGGGGTGGAGGTCCCTGGGGGGGGGTGAATGTCCCCAAGGGAGGGGTTGGGGGTCCCCAGTGTAGGGATGGGGGTCCCCAGAGGTGGGTGTCCCCAGGAGGGGGTTGGGAGTCCCCAGGGTGAAATGGGGGTCCCTAGGAGAGGGGTGGGGGTTCCTGGGAGGTGGATTCCTGGGGGGGTCGGGGGTCACCAGGGGGAGATGGGTGTTCCCAGAAGAGGGATGGGGATCCCCAGGGTGGGATGGGGTCCCCAGAGGAGGGTTGGGGTCCCCAGAGGAGGGTTGGGGTCCCCATCTGCCCCATGGAGCATCCCAGGGGGCGCAGCTCCGCTCGCTGCTCCCAGGTCTGCCCGTGTCCCAGCCCTGCTTCCTGGGCCCCAGCCCTGCCTGCTCCAGGTCCTGGCTGCTCCTCCCCCCCCTTGGGCCCCGGCAGGGTGGGGGCTGCATCCCGTGGGTCGGGGGGGGGGGAAGGGGGGCTCCCATTGCCCGGCTGCACCAACACCAGACAATGTCTCCGTTGTGCGCTCCGTCGGCCCAGGCAGCCTCTTCCCAAGCCCTCCTTGTTTGCTGCACAGCAGCTAATTGGGGGCACAATGGGGGGGGTTGGGGGGGCCGGATCCTTCTGCCCCCCCATTCCAGGGGGAACAAAGCGGAGCGGGGGCAGAGCAGTGCCTGGGAGGGGGGCATCTCCCTCTGCAGACGGGGTGCTGCGGAGCTCAGGGTGCTGCCGTGCCCTGAGAGCATCGTTTGGGGGCAGGAGGGGAGGTGGGACCCCCCCCCCATAACAGCCCAGGGACGTGGGGTGCAGACGGGACCCCCCCCCGATTGTTGCCCCCCCTCCTGTTGGCAGAACAAACTCGGACTCGGCGTTGCACACCAGTGTGATGAACCCAGCACCGCAGGACGCCTACCTGAGCCCTGCCCAGGGGGCTCCGCCGCCCGGCCGCCGCAGCGGTGAGACCCCCCCCCTCGTGCCCCCCCCCCTCTGAGCCCCGTGCTGCCCCATAGCGGCTCACCGCCCCCCATCGTGCTCCCTTGGCAGGTTTTCTGGATGGGGATGCAGACAGTAAAGGTGAGGGGAGAACGGAGGTTGGGGGGGGTAGGCAGTGGGTCACCCCCCCCCCCCGCACAGCCCTCATTTCTGCTCCTCTGCAGTGTTTGTCTTCCAAGTGCCTCCCATCGAAGAGAGCTTTGATGACCCCAAGCACTCGCTGAAGCCCTGGGATGCCAAGAAGGTGGGTGTGGGTTGGGGGGGGGGTCACACATCGTGGGGGGGGGCACAGCAAAGCCTCCAGTGCGTCCCATGCGTGGCTGCTGCTGCCTCCTGCCTGCAGCGTTGCAACACGGCTGTGGTTGGCTTCCTGCTGGCAAAAGGGGGGGGAGGGGGGATGTGAGTGGGGGGGGGGGGTGATGTGGGGGGCGGGGGGGGTCATGGGGGGCAGACGTTGTGGATTTTCATTGCTCTGCTCTCATTTTGCAGCTCAACTCCTCGGCCAGACCGCGGTCCTGCGAGGTGCCCGGCATCCAGTGAGTGGGGGGTGCAGCCCCTGCGGGTGGGGGGCACTGAGGACAGAGGGAGGCTGGGGGGCGGTGGGGGGCAGCGGGAGGTTGTGGGGGTGGGGAAAGAGCAGGGGGCGGTTGGGTGGTGGGAGAGTGGGGGGCGGGGGGGTGGGGGGTGGTGGAAGGATGGGGGCCGGGGGGGGGATAGAGGGAGGGTAGGGGGCAGTGGGGGCACAGAGGGTAAGGGGGAATTTGGGGTGGTGGGAGGATGGGGGGCAGTGGGGGCACAGGGAGGTTGGGGGGCAGTGGGGGCAGGGAAAGTGGGGGGCAGTGAGGGTGGTGGGGGGTAAGGGGGCAGTGGGGATGGGGGGAGGGTAGGGGTGGTGGAGGGATGGGGGGCAGTGGGGGGACAGAGGGAGGTTGGGGGGCAGTGGGGGAGTAGAGGGGTGGGTGGGGGGCAATGGGGCAGGGGGAGGGTAGGGGGATGTGGGGATGGAGAAGGTAAGGGGGCGTTTGGGGTGGTGGAAGGATGGGGGGCAGTGGGGGGGATAAAGGGAGTTGGGGGTCTGCAGGCAGCGGGGACAGAAAGGATGGGGGGCAGTGGGGGCAGGGTGGGGGGGGGCAGTAGGGGTGGTGGAAGGTTGGGGGGTGGTGGGGGGGACAGAGGAGGTTGTGGGGCAGTGGAGGCAATGGAGGGTTGGGGGGCAGTGGGGATGATGGGGGGTTGGGGGGCAGGGGGGGAATAGAGGGAGGGTGGGGGGCCGTGGGGCAGAAGGATGGGGGGCAATGGGGGCTGGGAGGATGGGGAGCAGTGGGGGTGGTGGGAGGTCGGGGGGCAGTGAGGACAGCAGGGGGCTGTGGGGTGGTGAGGGGTTGTGGGGGGTTGAGGGGCAGTGGGGGCTCTGGGGGGTTGTGGGGCAATGGGGGGCTGTGGGACGGTGGGGGATTGGGGGCAGTGGGGGGTTGGGGGGCAATGGGGGGTGGGGGGTCATGGAGGGGTCGGGGGTTGAGGGGCAGTGGGGGCTGTGAGGCAATGGGGGGTGGGGGGCGGTGGGGGCTGTGGGGTGGTGGGGGGTTGGGGGCAGTGGGGGGGTGGGTGATTGGGGGCAGTGGGGTGGTGGGGGATTGGGGGCAATGGGGGGCTGTGGGGTGGTGGGAGGTTGAAGGGTAGTGGGGGATTGGGGGCAGTGGGGGTTGTGGGGCAGTGGGGTGGTGGGGCAATGGGGGGCTGTGGGGGATTGGGGGGCAGTGGGGCCTGTGGGGTGATGGGGGATTGGGGGAAATGGGGCGGTGGGTGATTGGGAGCAATGGGGTCTGTGGGGCAGTGGGTGATTGGGGGCAGTGGGGGCAGTGGGGTGGTGGGTGACTGGGGGCAATGGGGGCAGTGGGGCGGTGGGCGATGCTGTCGGCTCGCGCTCTGACCCCCCTCCCCGCTCTGACCCCCCCTCCTCAGCGTTTTCCCATCTCCGGACCAAGCCGCCAACGTCCCCCTGATGCCGTCGGCGCTGAACACGGGCGGCTCCCTCCCCGACCTCACCACCCTGCACTTCCCCTCCCCGCTGCCCACCCCCCTGGACCCGGACGACGGCTCCTTCCCCACCCTGAGCGGGGCCGGCAGCACCTCCAGCCTGGCCACCACCATGACGCACCTGGGCATCAGCGGCGCCATGGGGCTGGGCGGCGCCTACGAAGCGCCGGGTGAGCGGGGGGCGGGGGGTGGGGGGGCCGGGACCCCCGGGTCGGACGGGGCTGGGACCCCCGCTGTGGTGGGGCTGGGAGCCTCGAATCCGATGGGGCCGGGAGCCCCAGATCCCGTGGGGCTGGAACCCCTGGGTCAAACGGGTCTGGGGTCTGTAACTGCAGGGGGGTGGGAACCCCAGATCCAATGGGGCCGGGACCCCTGGGTCAAAATGGGGCCGGGACCCTCAGATCCAGTGGGACCAGGGCCACCGGCTGCAGCAGGGCTGGGAACCACACATCCGATGGGTCCGTGACCCCCAGATCAGTGGGTGTGGGACCCCCAGATGCAATGGGTGCAGACCCCAGATGCAATGGGTGCAGACCCCCAGATGCAATGGGTGCAGACCCCCAGGTCAGTGGGTGCGGGACCCCAGATCCAAAGGGTGCAGGACCCCCAGATCAGTGGGTGCGGGAGCCCCAGATCAGTGGGTGCAGGACCCCAGATGCAATGGGTGCAGGACCCCCAGATCCGTGGGTGCAGACCCCCAGATGCAATGGGTGCAGACCCCCAGATGCAGTGGGTGCAGACCCCAGATGCAGTGGGTGCAGGACCCCAGATGCAATGGGTGCAGACCCCCAGATGCAATGGGTGCAGACCCCAGATGCAATGGGTGCAGGACCCCAGATGCAATGGGTGCAGACCCCCAGATGCAGTGGGTGCAGGACCCCAGATGCAGTGGGTGCAGGACCCCAGATGCAATGGGTGCAGACCCCCAGATGCAATGGGTGCAGACCCCAGATGCAATGGGTGCAGGACCCCAGATGCAATGGGTGCAGACCCCCAGATGCAGTGGGTGCAGGACCCCAGATGCAATGGGTGCAGGACCCCAGATGCAGTGGGTGCAGACCCCCAGATGCAATGGGTGCAGACCCCAGATGCAGTGGGTGCAGACCCCCAGATGCAATGGGTGCAGGACTCCAGATGCAATGGGTGCAGACCCCAGATGCAATGGGTGCAGACCCCAGAGATACAGTGGGTGCAGACCCCAGATGCAGTGGGTGCAGACCCCAGATGCAGTGGGTGCAGACCCCCAGGTCAGTGGGTGCGGGACCCCAGATCCAAAGGGTGCGGGACCCCCAGATGCAATGGGTGCAGGACCCCCAGATATAGTGGGTGCGGGAGCCCCAGATCAGTGGGTGCAGACCCCAGATGCAGTGGGTGCAGGACCCCAGATGCAATGGGTGCAGACCCCAGATGCAGTGGGTGCGGGACCCCAGATGCAGTGGGTGCAGGACCCCAGATGCAGTGGGTGCAGGACCCCAGATGCAGTGGGTGCAGACCCCAGATGCAGTGGGTGCAGGACCCCAGATGCAGTGGGTGCAGACCCCCAGATGCAGTGGGTGCAGGACCCCAGATGCAGTGGGTGCAGGACCCCAGATGCAATGGGTGCAGACCCCAGATGCAGTGGGTGCAGACCCCCAGATGCAGTGGGTGCAGGACCCCAGATCAGTGGGTGCAGACCCCAGATGCAGTGGGTGCAGACCCCAGAGATACAATGGGTGCAGACCCCAGATGCAGTGGGTGCAGACCCCAGATGCAGTGGGTGCAGACCCCAGATGCAGTGGGTGCAGACCCCAGATGCAGTGGGTGCAGACCCCCGCCGCACGCCGTCTGCCCCCCATCTCCATCAGCTCCGCGCCAGCTGTGTGTTACCGCCGTGTCCATCGCTGTGTCTGTGCCCCCCCCCCTCCTCCCCCCCAAAAAAAAACCCACAAAGGGTTCGGGCCCCCCGGCAGCTCCGCCCTCGGCGCCCCGCGCGGTGACGCTCGGTGTCTCTTTTTGTGCCCGCAGGACTCCCCTCTCCTATGCAGAGCTCCCTGAGTAACCCGTCCCTGCAGTCCTCGCTTAGCAACCCCAACCTGCAGGCGTCCCTGCGCAGCCCCTCGCTGCACTCCTCGCTCAGCAACCCGTCCCTGCAGTCCTCCCACAGCAGCTCCTCCATCCCTTCCTCCCTCTCCAATCAATCCCTGCCCTCCTCGCTCTCCTCCTCCCTTTCCAACCCGTCTCTGCCCACCTCGCCCCGCGCCCAGCCGGTGCCCACCTCCCCCAGCCACCCCTCGCTGCCCTCCTTCTCCCCGCTGCTGCCGGCGGCCGCCAGCACGTCCCCCCGCCGCCGGGTCCCGCTCAGCCCCCTCACCCTCCCCATGGGTGGCGACGCCAGGAGGCAGCACCCCAAACAGTTCTCACCAACAATGTCACCCACATTGTCCTCCATCGCCCAGGTATGCATGCACCCCCCAAAAAAACCCCCTCCCCAAACCCCCCCCCCCTCCCGACCCTCCGCTCCTCCTTTCCTGTCGTCTCTTTTCCATCCTCATCTCAGCCGAACGCGGAGACCCCAACCCCAACCCCCCCCCTCTCTCTCCCCCCCCCCCCCCAGCTCCTTCACGTCACCCCCCCGCACGTGGTGCTGCGGATGGGGGGGGGGTGGGCGCACGCTGACCCCCCCGCGCCCCGCTCTGCTCGCAGGGGGTGCCCCTGGACACCAGCAAGCTGCCGGCCGACCACCGCCTCCCGCCGTACCCCTACAGCCAAGCCGGCCTGGTGCTGCCGTCCCCACAGCAGAAGGTTCCCCCCCAGCCCCCCCCGTTGCCCCCCGGCCCCTCGACTCGGCCCCCCGGCCCCCCCGGCGCGGCCCCGCAGCGCTGCTTCGCCCCCCAGTTCCAGGCTGAGGCGCCCACCCTGCAGCACCCGCCTGCGGGGCAGCACGGCCCCGACTTCGGGATGGGAACCGTGAGTGAGAGCGGGGTGGGGTGGGGGGTTTTGGGGCCGGGTGTCCTCGTGAGGTGGGGGTCTGGGTGGGGGTCTTAAGGACCCAAAGATATGGGGTGGGGGGTCTCGGGCTGAGTGTCCTTAAGAGGTTGGGAGTGTGGGGTTGGGGCCTGGAGGACCCAAAGGTATGGGGTGGGGTGGGGGGTCTCGGGGCTGGGTGTCCTCGTGAGGTGGGGAGGGTGGGGTGGGGGTCTGGGTGGGGGTCCTAAGGACCCAAAGATATGGGGTGGGGGGTTTTGGGGCCGGGTGTCCTCGTGAGGTGGGGAGGGTGGGGTGGGGGTCTGGGTGGGGGTCCTAAGGACCTAAAGATATGGGGTGGGGGGTCTTGGGGCTGGGTGTCCCTACTGAGGTGGGGAGTGTGGGGTGGGGGTCCTAAGCACCCAAAGATATGGGGTGGGGGGTCTCGGGGCCGGGTGTCCTTGTGAGGTGGGGAGGGTGGGGTGGGGGTCTGGGTGGGGGTCCTAAGGACCCAAAAATATGGGGTGGGGGGTCTTGGGGCTGGGTGTCTGTATGAGGTTGGGAGTGTGGGGTGGGGGTCTGGAGGACCCAAAGATATGAGGTGGGGTGGGGGGTCTCGGGGCTGGGTGTCCTCGCGAGGTGGGGAGTGCAGGGTGGGGGTCTGGAGGACCCCCAGCTATGAGGTGGGGTGGGGGGTCTTGGAGCTGGGTGTCCCTACTGAGGCAGGGAGTGTGGGATGGGGGTCTGGAGGACCCAAATATATGGGGTGGGGGGTCTCGGGGCTGGGTGTCCTTGTGAGGTGGGGAGTGCGGGGTGGGGGTCCTAAGGTCCTAAAGATATGGGGTGGGGGGTTTTGGGGCTGAGTGTCCTTATGAGGTGGGGAGGGTGGGGTTGGGGTCTCAGGGACCTCTAGATGTGGGGCAGCACTGGGGGGTCTCAGGGCTGGGTGTCCTGATTGGGGTGGGGTTGGGGTCTCAAGGACCCCCAGATATGGGGTGGGGTTGGGGGTCTTGGGGCTGGGTGTGCTTATGAGGTTGGGAGTGTGGGGTTGGGATCTGGAGGACCCAAAGATGTGGGGTGGGGTTGGGGGTCTTGGGGCCCCTGTGCGCCCCCACCAGGTGGGGTCGTGGAGTTGGAGCCTTGGGGACCCCCAGATGTGGGGCAGGGTTGGGGCTTTCGGGGCCAGGCGTCCCCTCTGAGTTGGGGGGGGGGGGGGTGCAGAGTTGGGGTCTCGAGGACCCTCCGCGATGGGGTTGAGAGCTCAGGACCCCGTTTATGGGGTGGGGGGACCCTCGGGGGCCGCACCCCCACCGCCCCTGTGCCCGCAGCTGGAGCCGTTTGCGGTGGGGCAGAGCCCCACGGCCGGCAGCGCCGCCTTCCCGGAGGACCTGGGGGCTCTTTACCCCCCCCCGGAGAGCTTCGACCCCCACCCCGCGCACCGCCAGACCCCCCCCACCAACTGCGGCCGCCACGGCCCCGTCCCCAACATCGTCCTCACCGGTGGGTGCAGCCCCCCGTCATCCCCCCCACCCCAAAAGCTCCCCTCAACCACCCCCCGCCCCCATCCATCGCATCCCACCCCCCCCATCCCCATCCAGCCCCTCCAGCCCCCCCACCCCACAATCTCCCCCTACCCCCCCACCCCCATCCATCCCCCCCACCCACCCCACAACTGCCCCCCACCCTCATCCATCCCCCTCCACCTCCCCATCCCCCCCCATCCATCCCCCCACCCCTTATTATCCCCCCACCCTCGTTTATGCCCCCCCATTCGTCCCCCCCTCCCCCTCCCCCCAAATCCCCCCACCCTCATCTATCCCCCCCACCCCCCCGTCCATCCCTCCAAACCCCCCCATCCTCATCCACCCCCCCACCCCTCCATCTCCCCATCTCCCCCCCCACCCCCCCCATCCATCCCCCCCACCCCCCATATCCTCCCCTCCCCATCCCCCCAATTGCCCCCACCCCCCATCATCCCCCCCACCCTCATCCTTCCCCCCTCCCCAGCCCCCCATCTCTCCCCGCCTCCCCATCCCCCCCCATCCAGCCTCCCACCCCCCATATTCCCCCTCCCCATCCCCCCAACTGCCCCCATCCCCCATCATGCCCCCCACCCTCATCCATCCCCCACCCACCCCCCATTCATCTCCCCTCCCCACTCCCCCATCTCCCCCCATCCATCCCCCCCACCCCTCATATTCCCCCCTCCCCATCCCCCCAAATCCCCCCACCCTCATCCCCCCCCATCCATCCCCCCAACCCCCCCCACCCCCATCTCCCCCCGCCTCCTCATCCCTCCCCATCCATCCCCCCACCCCCCCACATCCCCCCTTCCCAGCCCCCCATCTGCCCCCATCCATCCCCACACCCCTCATATTCCCCCCTCCCCATCCCCCCAAATCCCCCCACCCTCACCCCCCCCCTCCCCATCCCCCCCCATCCATCCCCCCAAACCCCCCCACCCCCCATCTCCCCCCCCTCCTCATCCCTCCCCATCCCCCCTCCCCACCCCATCTCCCCCCTCCCCACCCCCCCATCTCCCCCCATCTCCCCCCTCACCCCCCATATTCCCCCCTCCCCATCCCCCCAAATCCCCCCACCCTCACCCCCCCTCCTCATCCCTCCCCATCCATGCCCCCACCCCCCATATTCCCCCCTCCCCATCCCCCCACCCTCATCCCCCCCCCATCCCCCCCATCCATCCCCCCAACCCCCCCCACCCCCCATCTCCCCCCGCCTCCTCATCCCTCCCCATCCACCCCCTCACCCCCCATATTCCCCCCTCCCCATCCCCCCAAATCCCCCCACCCTCACCCTCCCCCTCCCCATCCCCCCCCATCCCTCCCCCAACCCCCCCCACCCTCCATCTCCCCCCACCTCATCCCTCCCCATCCACCCCCCCGCCCCCACATTCCCCCCCTCCCCATCCCCCCAATCCCCCCACCCTCACCGCCCCCCCCCATCCCGCCCCATCCATCCCCCCAACCCCCCCCCCTCCTCATCCCTCCCCATCCCCCCCCCACCCCCATATTCCCCCCCACCCCCCGATCCCCATCCCTCCCCCCAACCCCCCGCCCCCCCACCGCCGTTGTCCCGGCAGGCGATTCCCCCCCCGGCATCTCGAAGGAGATCGCGGCGGCGCTGGCGGCGGTGCCGGGCTTCGAGGTGGAGGCGGCGCTGGGGCTGGAGGAGGAGCTGCGCATCGAGCCGCTCAGCCTGGACGGACTGCAGATGCTGAGCGACCCCTACGCGCTGCTCACCGACCCCGCCGTCGAGGATTCGTTCCGCACCGACCGCCTGCAGTGACCCCAAAACCCCCCCGGGACCCCCGCCCCCCCGGGACCCCCCCCTCCGTCCTGCCCCGCGTCCGTCCGACGGCCCCGTGGGGGGAGAGGGCTGTGGGGCCGTGGGCTCCATAGGGCAGCGCCGCCCCGCTTCCGGACCCCTAATTTGGGGGGGGGCTGTGGAACCACATTGAACCCCAATCCTGTTGGGGGGGGGTCTATTGAACCCCTATTCTGGTGGGGGGGGGTCTATTGAACCCCTATTCTGGTGGGGGGGGTCTGTTGAACCTCCCTGGTGGGGTGGGGGCTGCATTGAGACCCATTCATGCATATGGGGCCGTGGGCTCCATAGGGCAGCACCGCACCGCTTCCGGGCCCCTAATTTGGGGGGGGCTGTGGAACCACATTGAACCCCAATTCTGTTGGGGGGGGGCTGCATTGAGCCCCATTCATTCATGCATATGGGGCCGTGGGCTCTGCCCCGCTTCTGGACCCTTAATTGTGGGGAGGGGGGGCTATGGAACCCCAATTTTGGTGGGGGGGGTCTGTTGAACCCCCCTGGTGGGGGGGGGCTGCATTGAGCCCCATTCATTCATCCATATGGGGCCGTGGGCTCCATAGGGCAGTGTTGTATCTGGCCCCAATCCTGTTGGGGGGGGGGGGTCTATTGAACCCCCCTGGTGGGGGGGGGGGTGGTCTGTTGAACCCCCCCCTGGTGGGGGGGGGCTGCGTTGAACCCCATTCACCTGTCTGTATATGGGGCCGTGGGCTCCATAGGGCAGCGCTGCCCCGCTTCTGGCCCCAATCTTGGGGGGGGGTCTATGGGGCAGCCCCCCCCCGCATTGAACCCCATCCATGCACTCATCTGTAGGGGGCTGTGGGCGCTACGCCCTGCTTCAGCCCCCCCTGCCCCCCCTCCAAGGCCAATATGGGGGGGGTCTATAGGGCAGCCCCCCCCCCCCCTCCATGCTGCCTTGAACCCTATGGGGCTGCGGGGGGGGGGGCTATGGGGCAGCCCCCCTGCATTGAACCCCATTCTCTTGGCTCTATATGGGGCGGTGGGCTCTATGGGGCAGCCCCCCCCCCACCCCCCCCTCCCCTAATCCTGGTGTGGGGGGGGGGCACTATGGGGCAGCCCCCCCAGCATTGAACCCCATTCTCGTATCCTATGGGGCAGCGCTGCCCCACATCTACAGCCCCCCCATCCCAAATGGGGGGGGGGCTCTACGGGGCAGCGCTGCCCCCCCGTTATCCTCGTGGGGGGGCTACAGGGCAGCCCCCCCCTCCGCATTCAACCCCACTCATCCCCATACGGGCAGTGGGCGCTATGGGGCAGCCCCCCCCCCCCACATCCCCCCCCCCCCGGCTATGGGGTTAAAGGGGTCTCGCCCCCCCCCCGCCCCCCCCCGGGCTGTGCATAACCCGTACGTAGGTAGAGCCCGGGCCGGGGGGGCCGCTCCGGTTTGGCGTTTCCCGGCTAATTACCATGTTAATGAGACCCCCCCCTGCCCCCCCCCCGCTACGCCGCCTATGCGCCCCGCCCCCCAGCGGGGGGGGCACAGCACTTCTGCTCGGGGTCCCTCGGCTGGGAGGGGGGCGCGGGGGGGGGGGGAAATGGGGGATGGACGGACGGACGGACGGACCCCCCCCCCAACTTCCCCCCCCCCCCCCTTCAGAACCGCGCCCCCCCCCGCCGGGAGGAAGCCAGAGTGATTTATTATTATTATTATTTTTTAAAATATATGTTAATTAAAGGCGTGTGGCGGTGATTGGGGGGGGTGATGGGGGGGGGGGGGCTGTGGGGGGGCAGATTGGGGCGGGGGGGGGGGAGGAGATACTGGGGGGGTCTTTGGGGGGTCCTTGGGGGGCAGTGGGTACTGGGGGGTCTTTGGGGGGGCAGGGGTATTGAGGGGGTCTTTTTGGGGGGGGTCTGTGGGGGGGCAGGAGGTTTTGGGGGATTTTTGGGGGGGTCTGTGGGGGGCAGAGGGTCCTGTGGGGGTCTTTGGGGGGAGGACAGGGGGTACTGGGGGGGGTCTTTTGGGGGGGTTTGGGGGGGCAGAGGGTACTGGGGGACTTTTGGGGGATCTTTTGGGGGGGTCTTTGGGGGGTCTTTGGGGACCAGTGGGTACTGAGGGGGTCTTTGGGGGGGCAGGAGGTTTTGGGGGATTTTTGGGGGGGGGTCTTTGGGGGGCAGACGGTACTGAGGGGGTCTTTGGGGGGAGGGCAGGGGGTACTGGGGAGGGGTCTTTTGGGGGGGGTTTGGGGGGCAGAGGGTTCTGGGGGTCTTTTGGGGGTCTTTGGGGGGGGCAGGGGGTATTGGGGGGGGTCTTTTGGGGGATCTTTTGGGGGTCTTTGGGGGGGCAGGAGGTTTTGGGGGGTCTTTGGGGGGGTCTTTGGGGGGCAGGGGGTATTGAGGGGGTCTTTTGGGGGTCTTTGGGGGGGACAAGGAGTTCTGGGTGGGGTCATTTTGGGGGGGCTTTTGGGGGGGTCTTTTGGGGGAGGGCGGGGGGCACTGGGGGGTCTTTAGGGGGGGAAGGGGGTTCTGGGGGGGGTCTTTTGGGGGGGGTCTTTGGGTCATTGGGGAGGGCAAGGGGTTTTGGGGGATCTTTTGGGGGGGGTCTTTGGGGGCAGGGGGTGCTGGGGGGTCCTTTGGGGGGCTGTTTTGGGGGATGCAGGGGGTACGGGGGGGGTCGTTTGGAGGGGGGTCTTTGGGGGAGCAGGGGGTGCTGGGGGGGGGGTCTTTTGGGGGGGGTCTTTGTGGGGGGAGGTTGGGGTCCCTGGGTGGGTTTTGGGGTCCTTGGGGGAGGGGCTGGGGGGTCCCGGGGGTCTCGGAGGGGTTTTGGGGGATCCCTGGGCTGAGGATTGGGGTCTTGGGGGGGGGCTGGGGTCTCGGGAATCCCTGGGTGGGGGGGGGGGGTTCTGGGGGAACCCCGGGGGGGGGACGGGGGGCTCTGGGGGTGTCGGGGGGGCCGTGAGGAGGGGGACCTGGGGGGCTCCTGGGGGTCTCCGAGGGGCTCCTTGGGGCGGCTCCCGGCACTTCGGGGCTTTGGGGGGGGGTCCCTGTGTGCGTCGTGGCGGTTTTGGGGTCCGTTTGTGGGGCACGGGGATGGGGGGGGGGTCCCCCAACCTCCGCCCCCCCCCGGCTCCTTCCGCGGCGCGGCGCAGCGCTTCCTCCCGGCCGCACGGCGGCGCTGTGGCGGCGCGGAGCCCAACCGGCAGCGCCGTAGCGCACAGCGCAGCGCCCGGCCCGGCCCAGGTAACGGCGCGGGGTTCGGGGCGGGGGGTCGGAACGGGGCCGGCGGGGGTCCTGGGGGAGAGCGGGGCACAACGGGGGGCACGGAGCCCCGCTGGGTCGGGAGGGAGGGAATGGGGCGCCGTGGGGTTGGCTGTGAGTGAATGGGGGCGGATGTGGGGCGGGCAGGGCCTGCTGTGGGGCCTGTGGGGCCTGTAGGGTCTGCTGTGGGGTTTGTAGGGCCTGTAGGGTCTGCTGTGGGGCCTGTAGGGTCTGCTATGGGGCTTATAGGGCCTGTAGGGCCTGCTATGGGGCCTGTAGGGCCTGCTATGGGGCCTGTAGGGTCTGCTATGGGGCTTAAAGGGTCTGCTGTGGGGTTTGTAGGGCCTGCTGTGGGGCCTGTAGGGTCTGTAGGGCCTGCTGTGGGGCTTATAGGGTTTGCTGTGGGGCCTGTAGGGTCTGCTATGGGGCCTATGGGGCCTATAGGGTCTGCTATGGGGCCTATAGGGCCTGCTGTGGGGCTTATAGGGTTTGCTGTGGGGTTTGTAGGGCCTGCTGTGGGGCTTATAGGGTTTGCTGTGGGGCCTGTAGGGTCTGCTGTGGGGTTTGTAGGGCCTGCTGTGGGGCCTATAGGGCCTATAGGGTTTGCTGTGGGGCCTGTGGGGCCTGCTGTGGGGCTTCTAGGGTCTGCTATGGGGCCTGTAGGGTCTGCTGTGGGGCCTGTGGGGTCTGTAGGGCCTGCTATGGGGCTTATAGGGCCTGCTATGGGGCTTATAGGGTCTGATTGGGGTGTGTATGGCCGGCTATGGGGCGCATAGGACATGCTATAGGGCACATAGGGCATGTTGTGGGGTGCAGAAGTTCTGTTTGGAGTATATAGGGACTGCTATGGGGCACACAGGGCCTGCTGTGGGGTTTATAGGACCTGCTATGGGGTGTATAGGGTCTGCTTGGGGTGCGTGGGATCTGTTATGTGGCACACAGATCTGCTGTGGGGCTTATGGGATCTGTGTGGGGTGCATGGGGACTGCGATGGGGCACATAGGGGCAGTTTGGGGTGCATAGGACGTACTGTGGGGTGTATAGGGTCTGTTTGGGGTGTATAGGACCTGCTTTGGGGCACATAGGGTCTGTTTGGGGTGCATAGGACCTGTTTGGGGCCTCAGGCTGCAGAGGTCGCGCTGTGGGGTTTTGGGGCTGGGGGGGGACACGGTTCCTTTTGGGGGTCTGCGTGTTTGGGGAGGGGGGAACTCTGTGGTGCCAGCCCCACAAGTGCCAGCCCCATAGTGCCCCATAGTGCCCCATAGCGCCAGCCCTACAGTACCAGCCCCACAAGTACCAGCCCCATAGTGCCAGCCCTACAATATCAGCCCCATAGGGCCAGCCCCACAAGTGCCAGCCCTACAATATCAGCCCCATAGGGCCAGCCCCACAAGTGCCAGCCCTACAGTATCAGCCCCATAGGGCTGGCCCCATAGCGCCAGCCCTACAACATCAGCCCCACAAGTGCCAGCCCCCCGGTTCAGCCCTACAGCGCCACCCCCACAACTTCCCCCATAGCAGCACCCCGCTGTGCCCCCCCCACTTCCTTCCCTTTTCCCGTCCGCCCCACAGCGGCTCTGAGGCCCTCGGGGGGGGGGAACTGGGAGGCACCGGGGGCTCCTCCTGGTCCCTACTGGGGTCTCCTTTGGGGTTTTCTCCAGGTCTTTATTGGGGTCTTCTCCCCGTCCCCATTGGGGTCTCCTCTGGGTCTCTATTAGGGTCTCCCCCCCATCCCCATAGGGGTCTCCACCCCGCATCCCCTTTGGGGTCTGCCCCCCATCCCCATAAGGGTCTCCTCCCCCCGTCCCCGTTGGGGTCTACTCCTCCCCGTCACTTTTGGGGTCTCCAGCCCCCATCCCCACTGGGGCCTCCTCTGCACCTCTATTGGGGTCTCCTCCCCCCCATCCCCTTTGGGGTCTCCTTCCCCCATCTCCATAGGGGTCTCCCCACCCATCCCCATAAGGGTCTCCTCTGCTCCATCCCCATTGGGGTCTCCTCGGGGTCTCCCCCCACCCCCTTTGGGGTCTGCCCCCATCCCCATTGGGGTCTCCTCCCCCCATCCTCACTGGGGTCTCCTGCAGGTCCCCTTTGGGGTCTCCTGCCCCCATCTCATTCGGGGTCTCCTGCAGGTCCCCATAGGGTCTCCTCCTCCCCATCCCCATAGGGGTCTCCTCGGGGTCTCCATTGGGGTCTCCTGCAGGCCCCCATCGGGTCCCCTCCCCGCCCCCTTTAGGGTCCCCCCTACCCCCTTTGGGGTCTCCTCTTCCCAGTCTCTTTTGGGGTCTCCTCGGGGTCTCCATTGTTGGGGTCTCCACGGGGTCTCCTGCAGGTCCCCATAGGGGTCTCCCCCCTGTTCCCTTTGGGGTCTCCTCCTCCCTGTCTCTTTTGGGATCTTCTCGGGGTCTCCTGCAGGCCCCCATCGGGTCCCCTCCCTGCCCCCTTTGGGGTCTCCCCATGTCCCCATAGGGGTCTCCTCCTCCCCGCTCCCTTTGGGGTCTCCCCATCCCGTTTGGGGTCTCCTGCAGGTCCCCATAGGGGTCCCCCCCCCCCCTTTGGGGTCTCCCGCAGGTCCCCGCAGGTCCCCGTCCCGCGGCCGGAGGATGGCGGAGGAGCGGCCGCCGCAGCTGCTGGATTACTTCGTGGTGGCGGGGCTGGCGGACGCGTCGCGGCCGCTGGAGGACGCGGAGCAGCGGCCGGCGCGGCGCGGGGAGCCGATCACGGACGTGGCGCTGATCATCCGCTCGCAGGGCGAGGAGGTGCCGCACGGCTTCACGTGCATCGAGCGCACGGCCGGCGGCCGCCCGGCGGAGCTGAGCGCGGGGCTCCTGCACAGCGCGCAGATGTTCCTGTGCTACCGGCGCGGCCGCGACAAACCGCCGCTGCTCGAGCTGGGGTGAGCGCCGGCTGCCCCACTGCGCCCCATAGCGCCCCATAGCGCCCCATAGCACCCATAGCGCCCCATAGGGCTCCACTGCACCCCATAGCGCCCCACTGCGCCCCATAGGGCTCCACTGTGCCCCACTGCGCCCCATAGGGCTTCACTGCGCCCCATAGCGCCCCACTGCGCCCCACTGCGCCCCATAGGGCTCCACTGCGCCCCATAGCGCCCCACTGCGCCCCATAGGGCTTCGTTGCACCCCATAGCGCCCCATAGGGCTTCATTGCGCCCCATAGTGCCCCATAGGGCTCCACTGTGCCCCACTGTGCCCCATAGCGCTCCACTGTGCCCCACTGCGCCCCATAGGGCTTCACTGTGCCCCATAGCGCCCCATAGCGCCCCATAGGGCTTCATTGTGCCCCATAGCACCCATGGCGCCCCATAGGGCTCCACTGTGCCCCACTGCGCCCCATAGCACCCATAGCGCCCCATAGGGCTCCACTGTGCCCCACTGTGCCCCATAGCGCTCCACTGCGCCCCATAGCGCTCCACTGTGCCCCACTGCGCCCCGCAGGGCTTCATTGCGCCCCATAGCGCCCCACTGCGCCCCATAGGGCTCCACTACGCCCCATAGCGCCCGTAGCGCCCCATAGCGCCCCATAGGGCTTCATTGCACCACATAGCGCTCCACTATGCCCCATAGCGCCCATAGCGCCCCATAGGGCTTCATTGCGCCCCATAGCGCCCCACTGCGCCCCATAGGGCTCCACTGCACCCCATAGCGCCCCACTGCGCCCCATAGGGCTCCACTGTGCCCCACTGTGCCCCATAGGGCTTCACTGTGCCCCATAGCGCCCCACTGCGCCCCATAGGGCTCCACTGTGCCCCACTGCGCCCCATAGGGCTTCATTGTGCCCCATAGCACCCATAGCGCCCCATAGGGCTCCACTGTGCCCCACTGCGCCCCATAGGGCTTCATTGCACCCCATAGCGCCCCATAGGGCTCCACTGTGCCCCACTGTGCCCCATAGGGCTTCATTGGGCCCCATAGCGCCCCATAGGGCTTCATTGCGCCCCACTGCGCCCCATAGGGCTTCATTGCGCCCCACTGCGCCCCATAGGGCTTCATCGGGCCCCATAGCGCCCCATAGGGCTCCACTGTGCCCCACTGCGCCCCATAGGGCTTCATTGCACCCCATAGCGCCCCATAGGGCTTCACTGCGCCCCATAGCGCCCATAGCGCCCCATAGGGCTTCATTGCGCCCCATAGCACCACATAGGGCTCCACTATGCCCCATAGCGCCCCATAGCGCCCCATAGCGCTCCACTATGCCCCATAGCGCCCCATAGGGCTTCATTGCGCCCCATAGCGCCCCACTGCGCCCCATAGGGCTCCACTGTGCCCCACTGCGCCCGTAGCGCCCCATAGGGCTTCATTGCGCCCCATAGCGCCCCACTGCGCCCCATAGGGCTCCACTATGCCCCATAGCGCCCCATAGGGCTTCATTGGGCCCCATAGCGCCCATAGCGCCCCATAGGGCTTCATTGCACCCCATAGCACCCATAGCGCCCCATAGGGCTTCATTGCGCCCCATAGCGCCCCACTGCGCCTCGTAGGGCTCCACTATGCCCCATAGCGCCCCATAGGGCTTCATTGCGCCCCATAGGGCTCCACTATGCCCCATAGCGCTCCATAGGGCTTCATCGCGCCCCATAGCGCCCCATAGGGCTTCATTGCGCCCCATAGCGCCCATAGCGCCCCATAGGGCTTCATTGCGCCCCATAGCGCCCCACTGCACCCCATAGGGCTCCACTATGCCCCACTGCGCCCGTAGCGCCACATAGCGCCCCAAAGGGCTTCATTGCACCCCATAGCACCCATAGCACCCCATAGGGCTTCATTGCGCCCCATAGCACCCCACTGCGCCCCATAGGGCTCCACTATGCCCCATAGCGCCCATAGGGCTTCATTGCGCCCCATAGCACCCATAGCACCCCATAGGGCTTCATTGCGCCCCATAGCACCCCATAGCACCCCGTAGGGCTTCATTGCGCCCCATAGCGCCCCATAGGGCTCCACTATGCCCCATAGTGCCCCATAGCGCCCCGCAGCACCCCATAGGGCTTCGCTGTGCCCCACTGCGCCCCATAGCGCCCCATAGCACCCCGTAGGGCTTCATTGCGCCCCATAGCACCCCGCTGCGCCCCATAGCACCCCATAGGGCTCCACTATGCCCCATAGCGCCCATAGTGCCCCATAGCGCCCCATAGGGCTTCATTGCGCCCCATGCGCCCCATAGCACCCCGCTGCGCCCCATAGCGCCCCATAGCACCTCATAGGGCTTCATTGCACCCCATAGTGCCCATAGCGCCCATAGTGCCCCGTAGGGCTTCATTGCGCCCCATAGCGCCCCATAGGGATCCACTATGCCCCATAGCGCCCCATAGCACCCCATAGGGCTTCATTGCGTCCCATAGAGCCCCACTGTGCCCCATAGAGCCCCATAGGGCTTCGCTGTGCCCCACTGTGCCCCATAGAGCTCCACTGCGCCCCATAGCGCCCCATAGCACCCCGTAGGGCTTCGCTGTGCCCCACTGCGCCCCATAGCACCCCATAGCACCCCATAGGGCTTCGCTGTGCCCCACTGTGCCCCATAGAGCTCCACTGTGCCCCATAGCGCCCCGCAGTGCCCCATAGGGCTTCGCTGTGCCCCACTGCACCCCATAGCGCCCCATAGCGCCCCACAGGGCTTCGCTGTGCCCCACTGCACCCCATAGCGCCCCATAGCGCCCCACAGGGCTTCGCTGTGCCCCACTGCACCCCATAGCGCCCCACAGCGCCCCACAGCGCCCCACAGCGCCCCACAGCGCCCCGCAGTGCCCCACAGCCCCCCCTCGCCCCGCAGGGTTCACTGCGAGGGCCGCGACGCGCCGCGCCCCGGTTTCCGCCTGGTGGACACGACGCCGTACAGCCGCTGTGCCAACCTGGCGGCCGGCGCCCCGGGCGCCCCGCGCTGCTTCCTGTCGTACCGGCGGGCGGCGGAGCGCGGCCACGCGGCGCTGGGCGTCACCGATCTGTGCCTCGTGATGCCGGGCCGCGGCGAGAGCGTCCCGCACACCTTCAGCCGCGTGGAGCGCAGCCTCAACTGCGGCACGGTGCGGCGCTGCGCGAGCCTGGGATGCGGGGGGGACCTGGGACACAGTGACCACATTGATGGGGGGGGAGCCCGTGGGACCCAGTGATGGGGGGGGGGAACCTGGGACCCCCTGGCCCCATTGATGGGGTGGGGGAACCCATGGGACCCAGTGATGGGGGGGGGACCTGGGACACAGGGGTGGGGGGCAGGAACCCATGGGACCCCATTGATGGGGTGCAGGACCTGGGACCCAGTGATGGGGGGGGAACCATGGGACCCATTGATGTGGGTGCGGGAACCGTGGGACCCCCTGACCCCATTGATGGGGGAGGGGGAACCTGGGATCCGTTGATGGGGGGGGGGACCTGGGACACAGGGGTGGGGGGCAGGAACCCATGGGACCCCCTGACCCCATTGATGGGGTGCGGGAGCCTGGGACGCAGGGGTGGGGGGTGGGAACCCATGGGACCCAGTGATGGGGGGGAACCTGGGACCCATTGATGGGGGGGGGAGCCGTGGGACCCATTGATGGGGTGCAGGAACCTGGGATCCATTGATGGGGTGCGGGAGCCTGGGACCCCCTGACCCCATTGATGGGGTGGGGGATGCCCTGACCCCATTATGGGGGTGCGGGACCCCATGGGACCCTCTGACCCCATTATGGGGGTGCAGGACCTGTGGGACCCATTGATGGGGTGTGGGATGTCCTGACCCCATTATGGGGGTGCGGGAAGCCATGGGACCCCCTGACCCCATTGATGTGGGTGCGGAACCCATGGGACCCCATTGATGGGGTGCAGGAACCTGGGACCCAGTGATGTGGGTACGGGACCCATGGGACCCATTGATGGGGGTGCAGGACCCCACTGAGCCCATTGATGGGGTGTGGGAACCTGGGACCCATTGATGGGGTGCGGGAGCCTGGGACCCCCTGACCCCATTGATGGGGTGTGGGATGCCCTGACCCCATTGAATGGGGTGCAGGACCCTACTGACCCCATTGATGGGGTGCGGGAGCCATGGGATCCCCTGACCCCATTGATGTGGGTGCAGGACCCCATGGGACCCCCCGACCCCATTGATGGGGTGCGGGAGCCTGGGACCCATTGATGGGGGGGGGACCCATGGGACCCAATGATGGGGGGAGGGAACACATGGCACCCATTGATGGGGTGCAGGAACCTGGGACCCCCTGACCCCATTGATGGGGTGGGGGAACCCATGGGACCCATTGATGGGGTGGGGGTAACCTGGGACCCATTGATGGGGTGCAGGATGCCCTGACCCCATTGCTTTGGGATTGGAACCCCAAACCCTTTGATGTGGGTGGGGGAACCCCTGGGATCCCCCGACCCTATTGCTGTGGGTGGGGGGGTGTCCTGGTCCTATAGATGTGGGTGGGGGACCCTGAGCCCACTGATGTGGGTGCGGGATGCCCTGACCCCACTGTTGTGGGTATGGGACCCCTGAGCCCGTGATGTGGGTGGGGGACACCTTGACCCCATTGCTTTGGGTATGGGACCCTCCTCCAACCCCATTGCTGTGGGTGTGGCCCCCCCCGACCCCCAGCCGTGGCTTTGGGCCCCGCTGACCCCGCTGTCCCCCCAGTGGGGCCCGGCGCTGTTCCTGTGCTACAAACTCGCCATGGCCAAAGGGAACACGCTGGTGTACGAGGCAGGTGGGTGCGGGGCGGGGGGGCTGCGTGGGGCTCTATGGGGCTGTGTGGGGCTGTGGGGTGCTGGGATATGGGGTGGGGGTCATGGGGTTGTGTGGGGATGAATGGGGCTGTGTGGGGTTGTGGGGGGCTGTGGGGTGGTGGGATGTGGGGTTGGGGGGCAGTGGGGCTGTGTGGGGCTGCAATGGGGTGGAGGGCAGTGGGGCTGTGGGTGGCTGCATCGCCCCCCCCCAACCCTGGGCACCGTGGGGCGCGCAGTGCCAGCAGGGGCAGGCGGTGCCCTATGGGGGGAGTGGCACCGCTGCGCCCCACACCCTGCCCCACACCGTGCCCTGTGCGGTGTCCCACGCTGCATCCTGCACTGCACCCCACTCTGTGCCCCACACCCTGCCCCATATCGTGTCCCACACTGATCCACTCCATGCTGCACACTGTGCCCCACATCTCATCCTGCACTCTGCCCCACTGCGTGCCCCACACTGCACCCCACTCTGTGCCCCACTCCCTGCCCCACATCATGCCCCATACTGCGTCCCACACTGCACCCTGCTCTGTGCCCCACACCATGCCCCACACCCTGCCCTCTCTGCCCCACACTGCACCCCACTCTGTGCCCCACACCGTGCCCCACTGTGCCCCACTCCCTGCCCCACATCATGCCCCATACCGCATCCCACCCTGCACCCCACTCTGGGCCCCACTCTGTGCCCCACTGTGCCCCACGCCATGTCCCATGCTGTGCCCCCCTGTGCCCCACACCCTGCCCCACATCATGCCCCATACCGTGTCCCACACTGCACCCCACTCTGTGCCCCACTGTGCCCCACTGTGCCCCACGCCATGTCCCACTCTGTGCCCCACTGTGCCCCGCTCCATGTCCCACACTGTGCCCCACCGTGCCCCACTCCCTGCCCCACACCCTGCCCCACACCACAGGGCTGCTGGGCCGTTACCCGGAGGAGGACAGCGCCGCGTTCCCGCTGCCCGGCTCTGTGCCCGTCTTCTGCCTCCCCATGGGGGCCACCATCGAGAGCTGGCCGGCCGGCACCAAATACCCGCTGCCCGTCTTCTCCACCTTCGTGCTGACCGGCGCCTCCGGGGACAAGGCAGGATGGGGGGCGGCTGTGGGGCAGGGCGGGGGGCAGCCGGGGGGCAGGGAGGGGAGTGGCTGGGGGGCAGCTGTGGGGCAGGGCTGGGGGACGGCTGGGGGGCGGCTGTGGGGCAGGCGGGCTGAGGGGCAGGCTGTGGTTCACGCTATGGGTCATGCCGTGGGTCATGCCGTGGGGTGGGCCGTGGGTCACGCTATGGGGCAGGCTGTGGGTCGCGCTATGGGGCAGGCTATGGGTCACGCTGTGGGTCGCGCCGTGGTCGCGCCGTGGGTCACACTATGGGGCAGGCTATGGGGCAGGCTATGGGGCAGGCTGTGGGTCACGCTATGGGGCAGGCTATGGGGCAGGCTATGGGTCACGCCGTGGGTCAGGCTATGGGTCGCGCCGTGGGTCAGGCTATGGGGCAGGCTATGGGGCAGGCTATGGGTCAGGCTATGGGTCGCGCTATGGGGCGCGCTATGGGGCAGGCTATGGGTCGCGCCGTGGGTCACGTCGTGGGTCTCGCTATGGGGCAGGCTGTGGGTCAGGCTGTGGGTCACGCTATGGGTCAGGCTATGGGTCACGCCGTGGGTCGCGCCATGGGTCAGGCTATGGGGCAGGCTGTGGGTCGCGCTATGGGTCGCGCCGTGGGTCAGGCTGTGGGTCAGGCTATGGGGCAGGCTGTGGGTCGCGCTATGGGTCGCGCTATGGGGCAGGCTATGGGGCAGGCTATGGGTCACGCTATGGGTCACGCTATGGGTCAGGCTGTGGGTCAGGCTATGGGTCAGGCTATGGGTCACGCTATGGGTCGCGCCGTGGGTCACGCTATGGGTCGCGCTATGGGTCAGGCTGTGGGTCAGGCTATGGGGCAGGCTATGGGTCACGCCGTGGGTCGCGCTATGGGTCGCGCCGTGGGTCACGCTATGGGTCGCGCTATGGGTCAGGCTGTGGGTCACGCTATGGGTCGCGCCGTGGGTCGCGCTGTGGGTCGCGCCGTGGGTCGCGCTATGGGTCACGCCGTGGGTCGCGCTGTGGGTCGCGCCGTGGGTCGGGCTGCCGGCCCGCTCCGCCTCCAGCGCGCCCCCTGCAGGTGTACGGCGCCGCCATCCAGTTCCACGAGCCGTTCCCGGCCGAGCGGCTGTCGGAGAAGCAGCGGCTGCGCCTGGGGCTGCTGAGCGTGGTGGACCGGCGCCCCGTGGGCGGCCGCTCGCTGCACAGCCGGAAGAGCATCTGCGTGCTGTCGCACTGGCCGTTCTTCGACGTCTTCCGCAAGTTCCTCATGTTCCTCTACCGCTACTCCGTGTCGGGGCCCCACGTCCTGCCGCTCGAGGCGTGAGAGCTGTGGGCATGGCGGGCGGGGGGCGTGGGTCGCAATGGGGCGGCTGGGGGGCCGTGGGGTGGCTGCAAGGCAGCAGTGGGGCTGCGGGGCCATGGGGTGGCTGTGGGGTGGCTGTAGGGTGGCAATGGGGCGGCTGTGGGGCCGTGGGGTGGCTGTGGGGTGGCTGCAGGGCATCAGTGGGGCTGCAGGGCCATGGGGTGGCTGTGGGGTGGCTGTAGGGTGGCAATGGGGCGGCTGTGGGGCGGCTGTGGGGCTGTAGGGTGGAAATCGGGGGGCTGTGGGGCGGCTGGGGGGCCATGGGTGACAATAGGGTGGTTGGGGCGCAGCTGTGGGGCAGCTGTGGGGCTGTAGGGTGGCAATGGGGTGGCTGTGGTGTGGCTGCGGGACTGTGGGGCGGCTGGGGGGCCATGGGGTGGCTGTGGGGCTGTGGGGTGGGTGAGGGACCATGGGTGACAATAGGGTGGCTGTGGGGCAGCTGGGGGCATGTAGGGTGGCAATGGGGTGGCTGTGGGGCAGCTGTGGGGTGGCCGTGGGGTGGTTGTGGGGCTGTGGGGTGGCTGTGGGGCGGTTGTGGGGCTGTGGGGTGGCTGTGGGGTGGCTGTGGGGCTGTGGGGTGGCTGTGGGGTGGCCGTGGGGTGGCTGTGGGGCTGTGGGGTGGCTGTGGGGCGCTGCTGTGACCCCCGACCCACGGTGTGGCCCCGCACCCCGCAGGCACATCGCGCACTTCATGCACAACGTCCCCTTCCCGTCCCCGCAGCGCCCGCGGATCCTCGTGCAGGTGAGTGGGGCCCCACAACCCACCACCTCGTCACCCCGCCACCCCACAACCCCAGCACCCCACAACCCCGTCACCCCCATCACCCCACAACCCCAGCACCCCATATCCCCGCAACCCCAGCACCCCATCTTTGCCATAACCCCGTATCCCCACCGCCCCACAACCCCATCATCTCATCACCCCATCACCCCACAACCCCACAACTCCACCATCCCACAACCCCATCAGCCCATCACCCCGTCACCCCATATCCCCATCACCCCACAACCTCATCACCCCCCATCATGCCGTATCCCCATCACCCCATCACCTCATCACCCCACAACCCCATCACCCCATTGCTGCCATCACCCCATAACCCCATCACTCCATATCCCCATCACCCCATATCCCCATCACCCCATAACCCCATCACCCCATATCCCCATCACCCCATAACCCCTGTCACCCCATAACCCCCGTCACCCCATATCCCTATCACCCTACAACTCCATCACCCCACAACCCCATAACCTCCATCACCCCATAACCCCATCACCACATCATTGCCATTACCTCATAATCCCATCACTGCCACAACCCCATAACCCCATCACCCCATCACTGCCACAACCCCATAACTCCATAACCCTCATAACCCCATAACCCCATCACCCGCCTCCCCCTCACCCCGTCCCCACGTCACTCCCTGCCCCCATCTCTGCCCCATCCCAAATCCCTCCATCCCAAATCCCTCCCTGCCCCCCCCACCCCACAAGTCCCCCCGCCGCCCCTCACTGCCCCCCGCCCCACAGATGTCCCCATACGACAGCCTGCTGCTGTGCCAGCCCGTCTCGTCGCCGCTGCCGCTCAGGTGGGGGGCAGGAATGGGGTCACACGGGGGTGGGGGCGCAGTAATGGGGTCACACGGGGGGGGGACATGGCATTTGGGATGGGGGACGTGGCATTTGGGACGTGGCGCTGGGAGCAGATGTGGTGATGGGGGTGTGACAGCGGGGTGTGTGGGGTTGGGGACGTGGGGTTGGGGTCCCACACGGTGATGGGGACGCGGCAGTGGGGATGGATGTGGGATGGGGACGTGACAATGGGGACGTGGCAGTGGGGATGTGGCAATGGGGACGGACGTCGGGATGGGGACGTGGCAGTGGGGACGGATGTAGGGATGGATGTGACAATGGGGTCCCTCGTGGTGATGGGGACGTGGCACTGGGGATGGACGTGGCTTTGGGATCCCTTGTTGCTCTGGGGTCCTACATGGCTTTGGGGACAGACATGGCACTGGGGACAGATGTGGCTTTGGGATCCCTCGTGGCCCTGGGACCCCTCACATCTTTGGGGATGGACGTGGTGTTGGGATCCCTTGTGGCTTTGGGGTCCCATGTGGCCCTGGGTTCCCTTGTGGCCCTGGGATCCCTGGTGCCTTTGGGGACAGATGTGGCGCTGTGTTCCCTCGTGGCCCTGGGGTCCCACATGGCTCTGGGGACAGAGGTGGCCCTGGGGTCCCTGGTGCCTTTGGGGACAGACGTGGCTCTGGGTTCCCTCGTGGCTTTGGGGGTGGATGTGGCCCTGGGGTCCCACATGGCACTGGGTACGGACGTGATGTTGGGGTCCCTGATGTCTTTGGGGACGGAGGTGGCCCTGGGGTCCCATGTGGCTTTGGGGATGGACGTGGCACTGGGGATGGAGGTGGCTTTGGGGTCCCTCTGGCTTTGGGGATGGATGTGGTGTTGGGGTTCCTCGTGGCTTTGGGATCTCTCACATCTTTGGGAATGGATGTGGCTTTCGGGTCCCTTGTGGCTTTGGGGATGGACGCGGCTCTGGGGACGGAGGTGGCTTTGGGGTCCCTCGTGTCTTTGGGGACAGAGGTGGCCCTGGGTTCCCTTGTGGCTTTGGGGGTGGATGTCACTTTGGGGTCCCTTGTGGCTTTGGGGACAGACGTGGCCCTGGGGTCCCACTTGGCTCTGGGGACGGACGTGATGTTGGGGTCCCTGGTGCCTTTGGGGATGGAGGTGGCCCTGTGTTCCCTCGTGGCTTTGGGGACGGACGTGGCTCTGGGTTCCCTCGTGTCCCCGGGGTCCCACATGGCACTGGGGACGGACGTGGCGCTGTGTTCCCTCGTGTCCCCGGGGTCCCCCACATCCCTGGGGCCGGACGAGGCGCCCCGCGGTGCCCAGAGCCCAGGGCGCGCGGCTGACGCGGCCCCGCAGCGGGGCGAGCTTTGTGACCCTGCTGCAGACGCTGGGCGCGGAGCAGGCGGTGGCGCTGCTGGTGGCCGTGCTGACGGAGCAGAAGCTGCTCATCCACTCCCTGCGGCCCGACGTGCTGACCAGCGTGGGAGAGGCGCTGGTGTCGGTGAGGGGGGCGGCGGGGGGCTTTGGTACCGGGCGGTGGGAGGCGGGCGCGCTGACGGCTGTCTGTCCCCAGATGATCTTCCCCCTGCGCTGGCAGTGCCCCTACATCCCGCTGTGCCCGCTGGCGCTGTGCGACGTGCTGAGTGCCCCCGTGCCCTTCGTTGTAGGCCTGCATTCCAGCTACTTCGACCTCCACGAGCCGCCGCGCGACGTCATCTTCGTGGACCTGGACACCAACAGCATCTTCCAGTGAGGGGGGGGGGGGGGCTCGGCGCCCACCCGAACGTCCTGCTGCCCCTGGGGGTGGGGGGCGGGGGGGCGATGGGGTTTTTGGGGTGCAGGGCGGCTGGGTGCTGCGTTGTGGGGGGGCTGAGGGTGGTGGGATGGGGGGGGGTGCGATGTCAGGTTGTCTGGGTGCTGGGGGGCCTGGGTTTGGGGTGCTGGGAGGGCTGGGACCCTCAGGGTGGGGGATGGGGGTGGGGGGTGCCAGGTTTGGGGGTGCTGGGTGGGTTGGGACCCTCAGGGTGGGGTGCTGGGGTGCTGGGTTTTTGGGCTGCTGGGGTATGGAGGTGCCTGGATGCCAGCTTTGGGGGTGCTGGGAGGGCTGGGACCCTCAGGGTGGGGGGTAGGGGTGGGGGGTGCCAGGTTTGGGGGTGCTCAGGGGGCTGGGACCCTCAGGGTGGGGGATGGGGTGATGGGTTTTTGGGGTGCTGGGGTATGGAGGTATCTGGGTGCCAGGTTTGGGGGTGCTCAGGGGGCTGGGACCCTCAGGGTGGGGGGTAGGGGTGGGGGTGCCAGGTTTGGGGGTGCTGGGGGGGGGGGTTTGGGTGCCAGGGCTTTGGGTGCTGGGGGGGGTTTGGGTGCTGGGTGGGGATTTGGGTGCTGGGGGTTTGGGTGCTGAGGGTTTGGGTGCCGGGGGTTTGGGTGCTGGGGGTTTGGGTGCTGAGGGTTTGGGTGCTGGGGGTTTGGGTGCTGGGTGGGGTTTGGGTGCTGGGGGTTTGGGTGCCAGGTGGGGGTTTGGGTGCCGGGGGTTTGGGTGCCAGGTGGGGGTTTGGGTGCTGGGGGTTTGGGTGCCAGGTGGGGGTTTGGGTGCCGGGGGTTTGGGTGCTGGGGGGGGTTTGGGTGCTGAGGGTTTGGGTGCCAGGTGGGGGTTTGGGTGCCGGGGGTTTGGGTGCCAGGTGGGGGTTTGGGTGCTGGGGGTTTGGGTGCCAGGTGGGGGTTTGGGTGCCGGGGGTTTGGGTGCTGGGTGGGGTTTGGGTGCCGAGGGTTTGGGTGGGGGGGATTTGGGTGCTGGGGGTTTGGGTGCCGGGGGTTTGGGTGCCGGGGGTTTGGGTGCCGAGGGTTTGGGTGCCGAGGGTTTGGGTGCCGGGGGTTTGGGTGCTGGGGGGGTTTGGGTGCTGAGGGTTTGGGTGCCGGGGGTTTGGGTGCTGGGGGGGTTTGGGTGCCGGGGGTTTGGGTGCCAGGTGGGGGTTTGGGTGCCGGGGGTTTGGGTGCCAGGTGGGGGTTTGGGTGCTGGGGGTTTGGGTGCCGGGGGTTTGGGTGCTGGGGGGGTTTGGGTGCCGGGGGTTTGGGTGCTGGGGGTTTGGGTGCCAGGTGGGGATTTGGGTGCTGGGGATTTGGGTGCCGGGGGTTTGGGTGCTGGGGGTTTGGGTGCCGGGGGTTTGGGTGCTGGGGGTTTGGGTGCCAGGTGGGGATTTGGGTGCCGGGGATTTGGGTGCCGGGGGTTTGGGTGCTGGGGATTTGGGTGCCGGGGGTTTGGGTGCTGGGGATTTGGGTGCCAGGTGGGGGTTTGGGTGCTGGGGGTTTGGGTGCTGGGGATTTGGGTGCCGGGGGTTTGGGTGCCGGGGGTTTGGGTGCTGGGGATTTGGGTGCTGGGGATTTGGGTGCTGGGGATTTGGGTGCTGGGGATTTGGGTGCCGGGGATTTGGGTGCTGGGGGTTTGGGTGCCGGGGGTTTGGGTGCTGGGGGTTTGGGTGCCAGGTGGGGATTTGGGTGCTGGGGATTTGGGTGCCGGGGGTTTGGGTGCTGGGGGTTTGGGTGCCGGGGGTTTGGGTGCTGGGGGTTTGGGTGCCAGGTGGGGATTTGGGTGCCGGGGATTTGGGTGCCGGGGGTTTGGGTGCTGGGGATTTGGGTGCTGGGGATTTGGGTGCCGGGGATTTGGGTGCTGGGGGTTTGGGTGCCGGGGGTTTGGGTGCTGGGGGTTTGGGTGCTGGGGATTTGGGTGCCGGGGGTTTGGGTGCCGGGGATTTGGGTGCCGGGGGTTTGGGTGCTGGGGATTTGGGTGCTGGGGATTTGGGTGCCGGGGATTTGGGTGCTGGGGGTTTGGGTGCTGGGGGTTTGGGTGCTGAGGGTTTGGGTGCTGGGGGTTTGGGTGCCGAGGGTTTGGGTGGGGGGGATTTGGGTGCTGGGGGTTTGGGTGCCAGGTGGAGGTTTGGGTGCCGGGGTTCCCAGCTGCAGCCCCCATCCCCCCCCAGGAGCGAGGAGCGCAAGCTGCTGTCCCCGCGGGCGCTGCCGCGCCGGCCCTGCAAGGTGCTGCTGTCCTCCCTGCACAGCCTCGCCCAGCAGCTGCACGAGAGTGAGCGGGGTGGGGGGTCGGGGGGGTCGGGGGGGTCGGGGGGGTCGGGGTCTCTCGGCCCCCCGTCGGTGGGGGGGCGGGGGTCCGAAGGGCGGGTGGCCACGTCTCCCCCCCCCCGCAGTGTTGGAGCGGCCGGCGGAGGAGGCGTCGCCGGAGCTGCTGCTGAGCGACTACGAGCTGCTGTACGGGCGGCACAAGCAGCTGGAGCTGGAGATCCGCGCCGCCTTCCTGCGCTTCATGGCCTGCCTGCTCAAGGGCTACCGCTCCTTCCTGCAGCCCATCGCCCCCGCCGGGCCGCGCTGCAGCCGCCAGGCCGCCAGCCTGTTCCAGCTGCAGGGTGCGGGGGGTGGGGGCGGGTTGGGGGGCAGGGGGGGCGGGTGGCGGTGGGGTGCTGGGGGTGGGAGTGGGGCGTGGGGGTGGAACGGGGTGTAGGGGGGGTTGTCGGGGTCTGGGGGCTGAGTTGGCAGCTGTGGAGGGGTTGATAGGGGTCTGGGGGCTGGAGGGGGGATATGGAGGGGTCCACTGGGGTCTGGAGGGGTTGATAGGGGTCTGGGGGCTGTAGGGAGGGTATGGAGGGCTCTGTTGGGGGTCTGGGGTCTGTTGGGGGTGTATGGAGGGGTTATCGGGGTCTGGGGGCTGGAGGGGGGGGGGCCGGAGGGGTTCGTTGGGGTCTGGGGATGAGTTGGCAGCTGTGGAGGGGTTAATAGGGGTCTGGGGGCTTTATTGGGGGTCTGGGGGCTGGAGGGGGGGGGTCTGGAGGGGTTGATAGGAGTCTGGGGGCTGGAGGGGGGGGTCTGGAGGGGTTGATAGGGGTCTGGGGGCTATAGAAGTGGTCTGGAGGGGTCCACTGGGGTCTGGAGGGGTTGATAGGGGTCTGGGGGCTTTACTGGGGGTCTGGAGGGGTCTATTGGGCTCTGAGAGCTATAAGGAGGATATGGAGGGGTTGTTGGGGTCTGGGGGCTGAGTTGGCAGCTGTGGAGGGGTTGATAGGGGTCTGGGGGCTTTATTGAGGGTTTGGGGGCTGGAGGGGGGGGTCTGGAGGGGTTGATAGGGGTCTGGGGGCTGGAGGGGGGGGTCTGGAGGGGTCCACTGGGGTCTGGAGGGGTTGATAGGGGTCTGCAGGCTTTATTGGGGGTCTGGAGGGGTTGTTGGGGTCTGGGGGCTTTACTGGGGGTCTGGAGGGGGGGTCCATTGGGGTCTGAGAGCTATAGGGGGGGTGGAGGGCTCTGTTGGGGTCTGGGGGCTGTAGAGGGGTGTATAAAGAGGTTATTAGGGTCTGGGGGCCAAGTTGGCAGCTGTGGAGGGGTTGGTAGGGATCTAGGGGCTGTAGGGAGGGGTCTGGAGGGGTTGATAGGGGTCTGGGGGCTTTATTGGGGGTATGGAGGGCTCTGTTGGGGGTCTGGGGTCTGTTGGGGGTGTATGGAGGGGTTATTGGGGGTCTGGGGGCTTTAGTGGGTGTCTGGAGGGGTCTGTTGGGGTCTGGGGGCTGTAGTGGGGGTCTGAAGGAGTTATTGAAGATCTGGGGTCTGAGTTGGCAGCTCTGGAAGAGTTGATGAGGGTCTGAAGGAGTTGGAGGGGGGGGGGTCTGGAGGGATCAATTGGGGTCTGGGGGCTTTGGGGGGGGTCTGCAGGGGTTACTGGGGGTCTGGAGGGATCTATTGGGGTCTGGGGGCTTTGGGGGGGGTCTGCAGGGGTTACTGGGGGTCTGGAGGGATCTATTGGGGTCTGGGGGCTTTGGGGGGGTCTGCAGGGGTTACTGGGGGTCTGGAGGAGCCCAATGGGGGACCGGGGGGCGCAGCGGGATCCGGAGGGGATGCTGAGGATGCGCAGGGGCTGCTGGAGGTCTGGAGGGGTTTTGGGGGTCCTGGGGGGCTTTGGGGGTCCTGGGGGGCTTTGGGGGCATGGCAGCAGCCCCGATCCCACCGTGCCCCCCCTGCCCCCCCCCCTGCAGCCTTCCTGAAGTCTCGGGAGCGGCCGTACCAGAAGTTCTACGCGCAGCTGCTGCGCACGCAGCTGTTCACGCAGTTCATCGAGGATTGCTCCTTCGCCAGCGACCGCTACAGCTGCCTCGAGTTCTTCGACAGCTGCGTGGATAAGGTGGGACCCCCGCCGCCCCGCCGCCCCCCCAGTGCCGCCCCCCAGTGACCCCCTGCTGTCTGTGTCCCCGATCAGGTGCAGGTGGACCTGGAGAAGCCCGAGGACGTGCCGCTGATGGAGCTGGACGACTCGCACGGCAGCGAGCACACCGTCTTCATCATGCCCCCCGAGGAGCCCACCGGCCCCGACGGCGCCGAGCTGCCCGCCCTGTACTGGTGAGCACCCTGACCCCCCCAAAAAAACCCCAAAGCCCCCCCCGCAGCCCCACTGATTCGCACCCCGCAGCTACGATGGCTTCCCCACGCTGCGCCCCGAGCTGCTGGAGCCGTCGCGGGATCCGCTGATGGCGCAGCTGTGCCAGGCACGGAGCAGCGCGCCCAGCAGCCCGGCACCGCGCCGCACCAAGCAGGTGGGCACCCATGGCACGGCGTCACCTGGGGGCTGCAGGGCCTGGAGGGAGCGGCCATGGGGAGCAGCCCTGCAGGGACGGACCTGGGGGAACTGAGGGGTGGAAAGCTGAACGTGAGGCAGCAGGGTGTGATTACAGCTGGGAAAGCAAATGGGATCCTGGGCTCCAGCAGCAGAGGGGTGGCAGCAGGGACAGGGAGGGGATTGTCCCTCTCTGCTCTGCTCTCGTGAGGCCCCATCTGCAGCACTGCGTCCAGGGCTGGGGGTCCCAGGACAAAAAAGACAGGGAGCTGTTGGAGAGGGGCCAGAGGAGCCACAGAGATGAGCAGGGCTGCAGCACCTCCCTGCAAAGACAGGCTGAGGGAGCTGGGCTTGTTCAGCATGGAGAAGAGAAGCTGCGGGGTGAATCATTGCAGCCTGCAGTACTAAAGGGAGCCCAAAAACAGGAGGGGAGTCAGCTCTTGGGAAGGGGAGATGAGAGCAGGACGAGGGAAATGGCTGGAACTGAGGGAGGGCAGATTTCAGCTGGGTGTCAGGGGGAAGTTGTTTGCTGTGAGAGCGGTGAGGTGCTGGAACAGCTGCCCAGAGAGGCTGTGGATGCCCCGTCCATCCCTGGAGGTGTTGGAGGCCAGGTTGGATGGGGCGCTGGGCAGCCTGGGCTGCTGTGAAATGAGGTTGGTGGCTTTGTGGGGTCGGAGCTCCGTGATCCTCGAGGTCCCTTCCGACCCAAACCGTGCCGTGGTTCCGTGACCCCCAGCCCTGTTCCTCTCCAGGAGATGAAGGTGGCCCAACGCGTGGCACAGAAGTACTCCTCGGTGCCCGACATGTGGGCCAAGTGTCTGCTGGGGCACTGCTACGGGCTGTGGTTCATCTACCTGCCCACCCACGTCCGTGCCGCACCATCCAAGGTGCGCGCGCTGCAGCTGGCCTACGAGGTGCTGCGCCAGATGGAGAGCCACAAAGTGGTGCTGCCCGACGAGGTGCCGGGGGGGTTTTGGGGGCCGTGGGTGCACAGGGGGGGGCTGTGCTGACCCCACAGCCGACCCCACGCCGCTGCACCCCCAGGTGTGCTATAGGATCCTGATGCAGCTGTGCGGGCAGTACGGCGAGCCGGTGCTGTCGGTGCGGGTGCTGCTGGAGATGAAGCGCGCCGGCATCGTGCCCAACACCATCACCTATGGGTACTACAACAAGGTGAGCGGGGCTCTGGGGGGGGTCCGGGGGGGGGCTCAGAGCCCGGCTGTATCTGCTGTGCCCGGCGGCAGGCGGTGCTGGAGAGCAAATGGCCGGCGAGCACCCAGGGAGGGCGGCTGCGGTGGGCGAAGCTGCGCAATGTGGTGCTGGGCGCCGCGCAGTTCCGGCAGCCGCTGAGGCAGAGGCAGCAGAGGGCAGGTGAGGGGGGGGCGGGGAAATGGGGGGGGTGGGGGGGCGTCGGGGTGGGTGGGAAAGGGACGCTGGGATGGACGGACGGGGGGTGATGGGGGTGAGAGGATGGGATGCTGGGGATGGAAGGAAAGGGGACACTGGGGATGGATGGACAGGGGGTGATGGGGATAAATGGACGGGGGACACCAGGGTGGGTGGGTGGATGGATGGGGGTCGATGGGGTGGATGGACAGGGGATGATGGGGGTGAAAGGATGGGATGCTGGGGATGGAAGGAAAGGGGACACAGATGGATGGACAGAGGGCACCAGGGACAGATGGACAGGGGATGCTGGGGATGGATGGATGTGGAAAGGTGGGGATGGAAGGACAGCAGGGATGGGTGGACAGAGGGCACCGGGGGTGGATGGACAGGGGAAATGGGGATGGATGGACTGGAGATGATGGGGGAGGAAGGACAGGGAATAGTGGGGATAAATGGATGGGGGACACTGGGGTGGAAGGACAGGGGATGGATGGACAGGGGATGGACGGACAGGGGATGGACAGACAAGAGATGGATGGAAAGGGGATGGACAGACGGGATGGACAGACAGGCAGATGGACGGATAGGGGATGGACAGACATGGGATGGACAGACAGGGGATGGACGGACAGGGGATGGATGGACAGGGGATGGACAGACAGGGGATGGGCAGACAGGGGATGGACAGACAGGGGATGGACAGACAGGCAGATGGACGGATAGGGGATGGACAGACAGGGGATGGACAGACAGGGGATGGACAGACAGGGGATGGATGGACAGGGGATGGACGGATAGGGGATGGACAGACAGGGGATGGACAGACGGGACGCTGGGGGTGGACGGGCAGGGAGAAACGTGGCTGAGGTGGGCTGGCCGGGGGGGGGGTGCGGCTGTTGGCTGTGGCGCCGTGCCGACGCCCCCCCTTCGCCCCCCCCCCCCAGCAGAGCTCCAGGCCCCCCCCCCGCAGCCCCCCCGGCCCCGCGCCGCCCTGCAGCGCCAAACCACGTGGGCCGGGCGCAGCCTTCGGGACCCCCCCGCCGCCCCCAGGTTGGTGAAGAGCGGCAGCCTCAGCTTCCCCCGAGCCGAAGCGCCCACCCTGGAAGCCGGAGTCGGGCAGAGTGAGCGGGGCCGGGCCGGGCGGGGGGGGGGGTCGGGGGGGGCACGGAGCCCCTCCTCATCGCCGCCCCCCCTCCAAGCAGTGCTGCGAGCCCTGGGCGCCCCGGACCCCCCCCCGGCGCGGGACGCGGCGTCGGCGGAGGGCAGCCTGTCTGACGTCAGCTTCGCCACGGATGAGAGCGAGAGGGCGGACGAGGGGGGGCCGGGGGGCTCCGGGCGGGAGGAGGAGAGCGGCGGGACCCCCAGGAGGGGGCTGGCGGCCAAACTGCAGCAGCTTTTGTCCCCGGGGAGGAAACCCTCGGCCCGGCACGCGGCCGAGCGGCGCGGCGGCCACCGGGAGCGGAGCGAAGCGGGGGGGGGCGGCACCGAGCAGCGCGAGGCCCCCCAGCGCCGCAGCCCCATGGAGACCCTGCTGCACCCCAGGGAGAGACCCGGCTCCACCGCCTCCGAGGTACCGCGCAGTGCTGGGCCCCGCGGCCCCCGTCACCACCACCAGCACCACCACAACCACCAGCACCACCAGCACCACCACAACCAGCACCACCACAACCACCACCACCGCACCACCAGCACCACCACAACCACCAGCACCACCAGCATCACCTCCACCATCACAACCACCACCATCACCATCACCACCAGCATCACCAGCATCACCTCCACCACCACCACCGTCACCACCACCATCACAACCACCACCAGCATCACCACCACCAGCATCACCAACAACACCTCCACCACCTCCACCACCAGCATCACCTCCACCACCACCAGCATCACCACCATCACCATCAACACCTCCACCACCCCCACCCCCCCCCCACCCCCCGGCAGCGCGGCGCACACAGCAGCACCCCGTGCCATCAGCAGCACCCCGTGCCATCAGCAGCACCCCGTGCCATCAGCAGCACCCCGTGCCACCAGCAGCACCCCGTGCCACCTCCACCTCCCTGTCCCCCCCGCAGAGCTCCGTCTCGCTGGGCAGCGACTTCGACTTCGAGGCGTCGCCGGGCAGCCAGAAAGGCGGTGAAGCCCCCAGGGATGCGACGCCGGAGCCCCCCGGTGTGGAGGTGGGAGTGGGGGTGGGGGGGGGCACGGAGTGGGGGGCCCGTGGGGTGATGGTGCCGCTATGGGGCTGCATGGGGCTGATATGGGGCTGCTGTGGGGCTGACGGTGCCGTGGGGCTGACAGTGCCGTGGGGCTGATGGTGCCACCATGGGGCTGATGGGGCTGTAGTGCGGTTGGCCATGGGGCTGCTGGTGGTGCTGTGGGGCTGACGGTGCCACTGTGGGGTTGATGGTGGTGCTGTGGGGCTGATGGTGCTGCTATGGGGCTGCTGGGGCTGCTGTGGGATTGACGGTGCCATGGGGCTGACGGTGCTGTTGTGGGGCTGCTAGGGCTGCTGTGGGGCTGACGGTGCCATGGGGCTGGGGGGTTGTGGAGTGGGGTGCCTATGGGGCTGATGATGCTGCCGTGGGGCTGATGGTGCCACTATGGGGCTGATGGTGTAGCTGTGGGGCTGACGGTGCCATGATGGGGCTGACGGTGCCGTGGGGCTGACGATGCTGCCGTGGGGCTGACGGTGCCACCATGGGGCTGACAGTGCCACCGTGGGGCTGACAATGCTGCCGTGGGGCTGACGGTGCCACCATGGGGTTGATGGTGCCAATGTGGGGCTGACGGTGCCACCGTGGGGCTGATGGTGCCAATGTGGGGCTGACGGTGCCACTATGGGGCTGACGGTGCCACCATAGGGCTGATGGTGCCAATGTGGGGCTGATGGTGCCGATGTGGGGCTGACGGTGCCACCATGGAGCTGACGGTGCCGATGTGGGGCTGACGGTGCCACTATGGGGCTGACGATGCCACCATGGGGCTGATGGTGCCAATGTGGGGCTGACGGTGCCGATGTGGGGCTGACGGTGCCACTATGGGGCTGACGGTGCCACCATAGGGCTGATGGTGCCAATGTGGGGCTGATGGTGCCGATGTGGGGCTGACGGTGCCACTATGGGGCTGATGGTGCCAATGTGGGGCTGATGGTGCCGATGTGGGGCTGACGGTGCCACCATGGAGCTGACGGTGCCATGGGGCTGACGCTGCCCCACGGTGCAGGTGCTGCTGTCCAGCTGCTCGCGGTGCCAGGGCTGCGGCTCGTTGGTGTACGACGAGGAGGTGATGGCAGGATGGAGCTCCGACGACTCCAACCTCAACACCACGTGTCCCTTCTGCGGCCGAGCCTTCGTGCCCTTCCTCAGCATCGAGATCCAGGACTTCCAGGCGCCCAGGTGGGACCCTGCTGGTGCCCGTGGTGCCCCGTCCTGCCAGCATCCCCTCCAGCCATCCCCATTATTCCCAGCTCTTCTGCTCCCGTCATCCCTGTCTCCTCACTCCCATCATCCCATCCATCCACCCCCATTATCCCCCATCCTTCCATCCCAGCATCCCCTCCATCCATCCACCCATCCACCCACCCACCCATCCATCCATCCGTCCATCCATCCATCCACCCACCCATCTGTCCATCCCCATTATTCCCCATCCTTTTATCCCCATTCTCCCTTGTCCTTTCACCCCATTATCCCATCCTTCCATCCCCATTATCCCCCATCCCTCCATCCCCTTCGTCCCATCCCTTCACCCCCATTGTCCCCCACCCTTCCACCCCATTATCCCATCCCTTCATCCCTCCATCCCTCTATCCATCCATCCATCCCCATGTTTCCCCATCCTTCTATCCCGATTCTCCTGTCCTTCCACCCCATCATCCCATCCATCCCTCCATCTCTCCGTCCATCCCTCCATCCCTCCTTCCATCCATCCATCCCTATTTTTCTCCACCCTTCTATCCCCATTCTCCCATCCTTCCACCCCATTATCCCCTCCATCCATCCCTCCATCCCTCCGTCCATCCATCCCTCCATCCCTCCATCCATCCATCCCTCCATCCGTCCGTCCGTCCATCCATCCCATTATCCCCCGCCCTTCTACCCCCACTCTCCCCCCTCCACCCACCCCATCATCCCCTCCATCCCTCCATCGTGTTCCCTCCCCTTCCATCCTCCGCCGCCCACCCCAATCCTTCCACCCCCCGCCCCCCTCACCCCCCTCACTCCCTTTCCACCCCTCAGCGCCCCCGAGGACGGCCCTGCAGCGCCCCCAGGCGGCCGGGGCCCGGTGCTGAGCGACCGCCTGCAGTGCCTGGCGCTGGACGAGGGCGAGCCGGAGGCAGGGCTGTGCAACGGCGGCGCGGCGGGGGCCGCACGAGGAGCCCCCCGGCGCAGGGAACGCCTGGCTTTGGCCTACCTGAGCCCCCTGGTGCTGCGGAAGGAGCTGGAGAGCTTGGTGGACAACGAGGGCAGCGAGTGCCTGGCGCAGGCGGCGCTGGTCGACAGCCACCCCATCCTCTACTGGAATCTGGTCTGGTACTTCCAGCGCCTGGCGCTGCCCAGCAACCTGCCCAGGCTGCTGCTGGGCTCCCAGCATATGGCTGCCCACCAGGTGATGGGGCGGCGGGGGGGATGGGGGGCGCAGGGGGATGGGGGGTGCTGGGGGTGGGGGGGGGATGCGGGGTGCAGGGAGATGGGGGGGCTGCTGGGGATGGGGGATGCTGTTGGGGGGTAGGGAGATGGTGGGGATGGGGGCTGTGGGGAGATGGGGCTGCTGGGGATGGGGGGTGGTGGGGGGGTTGCCGGGGGGTGGGGAGGTGGTGGGGATGGGGGCTGCAGGGAGATAGGGGGGCTGCTGAGGATTGGGGGTGCTGTTGGGGGGTAGGGAGATGGTGGGGATGGGGGCTGTGGGGAGATGGGGGGGTGCTGGGGGGTGGGGGGGTTGCTGGGGGGGGGAGGTGGTGAGGATGGGGGATATGAGGGGATGGGGGGGCTGCTGGGGATTGGGGGTGTGGGGATGGGGGAGCTGTTGGGGGGTGGGGAGGTGGTGGGGATGGGGGGTGTGGGGAGATGGGGGGGTGCTGGGGGTGGGGAGGTGGTGAGGATGGGGGGTACAGGGGGATGGGGGGGCTGCTGGGGATGGGGGATGCTGTTGGGGGGTAGGGAGATGGTGGGGATGGGGGGTGCAGGGAGTTGGGGGGTGCTGGGGATTGGAGGTGCTGGGGGTGGGGGGGTTGCTGGGGGGTGGGGAGGTGGTGGGGATAGGGGGTGTGGGGAGATGGAGCTGCTGGGAATTGGGGGTGTCGGGATGGGGGAGCTGTTTGGGGGTGGGGAGGTGGTGGGGATGGGGGCTGCAGGGAGATGGGGGGCTGCTGAGGATTGGGGGTGCTGGGGGTGGGGGGATGCTGGGGGTAGGGAGGTGGTGGGGGTGGGGGGTGCGGGGAGATGGGGGGCTGCTGGGGATGGGGGTGCTGGGGGTGGGGAGGTGGTGAGGATGGGGGGTATGGGGGGATGGGGGGGCTGCTGAGGATTGGAGGTGCTGGGGATGGGGGAGCTGTTGGGGGGTGGGGAGGTGGTGGGGATGGGGGGTGTGGGGAGATGGGGGGGTGCTGGGGATTGGAGGTGCTGGGGGTGGGGGGGTTGCTGGGGGGTGGGGAGGTGGTGGGGATGGGGGGTGTGGGGAGATGGGGCTGCTGGGGATTGGGGGTGTCAGGATGGGGGAGCTGTTTGGGGGTGGGGAGGTGGTGGGGATGGGGGCTGCAGGGAGATGGGGGGCTGCTGGGGATGGGGGGTGCTGGGGGTAGGGAGGTGGTGGGGATGGGGGTTGTGGGGAGATGGGGGGCTGCTGGGGGTTGGGGAGCTGCTGGGGGGTAGGGAGATGGTGGGGATGGGGGGCTGCTGGGCACAGGGGCTGCTGGAGGCTGGGGAGGCATCACATCCCCGTGCCCCCCCCCCCAACACCACCCAGGCGCTGCCCCCCGATGCCGTCACCGTTGGGGTTCGGCTGCTGTGGGACGTCCTGGAGCCCGACCCCGACAGCCCCCCCCCGCTCTACGTGCTCTGGAGGCTGCACAGTGAGTCCCTGGGGGCTCCGCGCTGCAGGGCTGGGGGGGGGCAGCGCCGACCCTCCGCTGTTCTCCGTCCCCCCCCCAGGTAACATCCCGGGGCGGCTGCAGGCCTGGCCGCGCCGTGCCCCCCCCGTCTCGCTGGCCTTCCTGGAGGCCGTGCTGAGCCACGTGGGGCTGAGCGAGGTGCACAAAGCCATCGCGCTCTTCCTCGACGCGCCGCCCGCCACGGGGGGCCCCCAGCACATGCACAGGTATATCCCCCCCCACCCCCCAAAAAGCCCCCTACACCCCCCCAGGGGCTGCCCTGCGGACCCCCATCCCCAGCACCCCCCCACCCCCAGCATCTTCCCCATCCCCAGCAGCCTTCACCGTCCCAAAGCAGCCCCCAGCCCCCCCACCCCCAGCACCCCCTCATCCCCAGCAGCCTCCTGTGCCCCAAAGCAGCCCCCCACCCCCCAGCACTCCCCCATTCCCAGCAGCCTTCATCGTCCCAAAGCAGCCCCCAGCCCCCCCCCAGCCCCCCCACCCCCCAGCATTCCCCCATTCCCAGCAGCCTCCTCCATCTCAAAGCAGCCCCCCAGCCCCCACCCAGCACCCCCTCATCCCCAGCAGCCTCCAAGGTCCCAAAGCAGCCCCCCCACCCCCACCATCTCCCTACCCCCCAGCAGCCCCCATTCCCTGCACCTCCCCCATCCCCAGCAGCCTCCACGGCCCCCCACCCAACAGCCCCCCCCACCCCCAGCATCCCCTCACCCCCAACGCCCCCAATCCCCAGCAGCCCCCCCTATTCCCCAACAGGCCCCCATCCCCCCCATCTCCCTCCCCCCCGGCACCCCCCCATCCCCAACACCCCCCCAATCCCCTGGAACCCCCCCCCCCCGCCGTGCCCCGCATCCCCCTCACCCCCTGCCCCCCCCCAGGAGCATCTATAGGGAGATCCTCTTCCTGACGCTGGCAGCGCTGGGCAGGGAGCACACCGACATCGGTACGGGGGGGTGCTTTGAGGGGGGGTCTATGGGGGGGGGGGGGGTCCATGGGGGAAGGGGGGAGGGAGCTCTGGAGGGGGTCCGTTGGGGAGGGGGGGTCCAATGGGGGGGTTCCATGGGGAAGGAGGGGGGTGTTGCCCTGGGGGGAGGTCCATGGAGGAGGGGGGGTCCTTGGGGAAAGGGGGGGGTGGGTGCTCTGGGGGGGAGTCCGTGGGGGGGGGGTTCAATGGGGGGGGTCCATGGGGGAGGGGGGTCCTTGGGGGAAGGGGGGTCTGTGGGGAAGGAGGGGGGGTTTGCTCTGGGGGGGGTCCATGGGGAATGGGGGGTCTTTGAGGGAAGGGGGGTCCATTGGGGAGGGGGAGGTGCTCTGATGGGGGTCCATGGGGGAAGGGGGGGGTGCTCTGGGGTTGGGCTCCATGAGGGATGGGGGTCCTTGGAGGAAGGGGGGTCCATGGGGGGGGGTGCTCTGGGAGGGGGGGCTCATGGGGGAGGGAAGGGGGGCGTGCTTTAGGGGTGGTCCATGGGGGATGGAGGGTCGTTGGGGGAGGGGTGCTCTGGGGGGGGGGGTCCATGGGGAATAGGGGTCTCCATGGAGGGGGAGGTGCTCTGGGGTGGGGTCCATGGGGGACGGAGGGTCCTTGGGGGAAGGGGGGGTTCCATTGGGGAGGGGGGGTTCTCTGGGGGGGTCCATGGGGAAGGGGGAGATCCATGGAGGAGAGGTGCTCTGGGGGGGTCTCCTTGGGGGATGGAGGGTCTTTGGGGGAAGGGGGGGTCCATTGGGAAGGGGGGGGGTTCCATGGAGGGGAGGTGCTCTGGGGGGGCTCTATGGGGGAGAAGGGGGGTCGTTGGGGGAGGGGGGGATGCTCTGGGGGTGGTCCATGGGGGATGGAGGGGTGGGAGGCGGGGGTCCATGGGGGGGGGCTCCGTGGGGGGGGAGGTGCTCTGGGGGGGATCCATGGGGAAGGGGAGGTCGTTGGGGGGGGTGGGGTCCATGGGGAAGGGGGGCTCCATGGGGGAAAGGGGGGTCCATGGGGGAGGGGGAGGTGCTCTGGGTGGCTCCATGGGGGGACGGGGGGTCGTTGGGGGAGGGGGGTTCCAGGTGGGGGGGGGTCGCTCTGTGGGGGCTTCCGTGGGGAAGCGCTACTCACAGCCCCCCCGCAGCCGCGTTCGACAAGAAGTACCGCTCCGCGTTCAGCAAGCTGGCGGGCAGCCTGGGCAAGGAGGAGCTGCGGCGGCGGCGGGCGCAGCCCCCCAGTTCCAAAGCCATGGACTGCCGCAAGAGCTTCGGGGCCCCGCTGGAGTGTTAGGGGCCGGGGGGGCGCACACGACCCCCCCCCCGCCGCAGCCCCGCGGGTTTTTTATGTCAGTGTTCATAGATATGATTATTTTTTATTTATTCCTCCTCCCGTCACTGGAAGCCCCCCCCGGGGGGGGCACCCCGCACTGTGCAATACGGCTCCCCGCCCCCCCCCCGGGGCGCCGATGTCAATAAAGCCGCCGCAGTATTTTCTCCGCCCGCCTCCCCCCGCCGCCTGCTTCTGGACTGGGGGGGGGGGAGCCGCCGGGGGCGGGGGGCCGCCATGGCACCATAGAGAGCGGCAAGACGTGCCAGAGCGGCGGCCCGGCCCGGCGGCCATCTTGAGGCCTAGCGAGGCTGCCGAAGCCCGCCGGGTTCTGCCCGGTACCGGGCGCGGCCTCGCCGCGGGCACGTGCAGCCCCGCCACGTGGGCCCGGCCCGGCGGTACGGCGGCCGCTTTGGGCCCAAAGTCCCCAGCGAACGGCGCGCGGGGGCGGAGGGTTCTTGCGATTTTTTTTTTTTCCTTTTTTTTTTTTTTTTTTTTTTTGCCCGCCGACACATAAAGCGGCCGGCGAAATGCCCGGATGTCCAGGCGCCGGGACCCATTAAAGGCGCCCCGCGGGGAAGCTCCTCGGCTTCCGATTGGCCTCGCCGCGCGCCGATCATCACCCCCGCCCGCCAGTAAGGAGCGGGAGGCGGGCTCGCCGGGGGCATCCGCGAGCGCGATCGGCGCGCCGCCCCGTCCGTCCGCGACGCGAGCCAATGGGCGTCGTCGCTGGGGTCGGGAGGCGGGCCGAGCGCGGCGGGGCCGCTGCCCAATCAGCGGCATTGTTTGTGGTGGTGCCGGCTGCGCTCCGCGGCGGCTGTGGGCTGCGGCGCCGTCTGTCCGCCCGCGCGGCCCGGCCCGGCCCGGGATCCGCAGCCGCAGCCGCGGGCCAGGTGAGCGCCGGGGGCGGCGGGGGGCCGCGGGGCGGCGGGGGAGCGCGGCGGGGAGCGGGGGGGGGGGAGCGGAGGGGAGTTCCGGCCGTGCGGGGGCGGCGGGGCCGGGGGTGGGGGAGGGGAAGGGAGGGGGGGGGGCGGCGGCGGCGGCGCGGGGATCCCGGGGTCGGCGGCGCTCCCCGCTCGGTGCGGCGGGGCGGGGCGCGGGGTTGGGCTCCGCCCGGCTGCGGCCCCGCGCGGGGGTGGGGGAGGCCGCGGGGGGCGGCGGGGCCGCTTTGTTCGCCGCTCTCCCGGTTCTTTGCGCCCCCCCCCAGAGCCGTCGCTCCGTTCCCGTTCCCCGGCTCCCGGTTGTTGCCGCCGCTGCGCCCCGGCGGTTCCCCCCCGCCCCCCGCCCCGCTCAGCCCGGATCCGGGGTCGCCGTCCGCCCCCCCCCCGCCGTTGGCCTCGCGGTTCCCCGCCCGGTTCGCCGCAGACGGGGACGTTCGGGCGGCCGAAAAGCGCCGCTCCTTCCCCCGGAGGTCGGGAAGAAGGGAGGCTTTGATGGAGCCGTGACAGGAAGGGAGGAGGAGGAGGAGGAGGGGAGGAAGAGGCAGCGAATGGATGCGGTGGGAGCCGCGCTCCAAACGCTTCGCCTCGCGGCGGCTTCGGGGTTTTCCTCGGGGGGGGAACGAGGAGCCGCTGCCGCCCGCCGGGTTCCGGCGCTGCTCCGAAGCCCGGCCGCGGCACGTGCTGCCCACGGGGGGCGGCGGGACCCCCGGCCCGCACAGCGTTGCCCGCTGACCCCGAGCGGCCGGGCTCTGGGTTCCCCCCCCCCATCGCCCCCGCCCGGCGCTGTGCTCACACGCTGGGTGAGCCCCGACGTGACGCGGCGGATGGGAGCATCCATCTTTGTGGGGCTGCGCTGCTCTCAGGCTCCGCTTCCTCTTCCGACAGCCTCCCCCCCTCCAACCTCTGCTTTGCCCCCCCAACCCCTGCCTTCTCTCCCTCACACAAATCCTAACCCAACCCCTGCTTCCCCCCCCCCAAACCCCCGCCTTCCCCCAGCACCAACCCGAACCCAACCCCTGCCTTCCCCCTGACCCAGCTTCTGCCTCCCCCCGCTTCCATTCCCCACCGCTGCCGGGGGGGGGCTGAGCTGGAGGCGTTTTGGGTCCCCTGGAAGCACCGCTCTGCACCCGAGGCAGGGCTGTGAGCGGCACCGAGCTGCGCTTGGGAAGGGGAGATGAGAGCAGGACGAGGGAAATGGCTGGAATTGAGGGAGGGCAGATTTCAGCTGGGTGTCAGGGGGAAGTTGTTTGCTGTGAGAGCGGTGAGGTGCTGGAACAGCTGCCCAGAGAGGCTGTGGATGGGCATCCATCCCTGGAGGTGTTGGAGGCCAGGTTGGATGGGGCCCTGGGCAGCCTGGGCTGCTGTGAAACGTGGAGGTTGGTGGCTTTGTGGGGTCGGAGCTCCGTGATCCTCGAGGTCCCTTCCGACCCAAACCGTGCCGTGGTGCTGCACACCCCAGCTGTGTTCCCCTCGCTGCCCCCCTGTGTTTAAGGATCGCTGTTCCCCGACGGCTCCCCACCCCATGATCCCCTCTGTCAGCCTCATTTCCCCCACGGATCGACCCTGAGGGCTGTGGGTGCTGCTGGGGGGGGCATCTGACGAACAGAGAGTGACGTTGCCCTGCTTTCAGCTGCCCCACGGCGATGCTCCCAGTCCTGAGCAACGAGTCCCAATGGGAGCAGCGCTGCCACCCGGGACCCCCAACCCCACGGATGGGTGCGGGGGGGGGGGATCCCTTTTGTAAGGAAACCCCTTTGGGAGCAGCGAGGGGGGGGGGCTGTGCTGTGAGGTGGGTGATGGAGGAGCTGTTGCCTTGAAACCGGGCTGTTGTGGTGATGCAGTTCTGGAATGGTGCAGCCCGGGTGAGGCTGCAGGCGTTGGTGCTGCTGGAGGCAGAGCTCGGCTCCCATGGCACAGCACCGTGTGCCCAGGTACGGCCCTGCTGAAAACCACGGGGCGTGGGGGGGGGCTGGGGGGGGCAGCATGCAGTGCTGGGCTTCGTGTCCCCCCACCCCCATCCCTTGTGGTTCCTGTGGTGCTGTGCTGTGGGGTTTCCCATTGGAGCGAGGGTTTATTGGTGCTGAGAGGAGGGGATGTGGGTGAGCTCCAAGCTGGAGCTCTGCAGCCCTCGGCCGGGTGGTGATTTGGGGTGGCAGCCATCGATTTGGGGTGGCGGCCATCGATTTGGGGTGGCGGCCATCGATTTGGGGTGGCGGCACCCAGGACGTGCCCCAAATCCTTCCGAGGATGCCCAGCAGTGCCTGCAATCCGAGCGGCTCCCAGCTGTGCAGAGCAGCACCGCAGGGCTGAGCGCTGCAATCCAGCAGGCGGTGCTGGGACACCTCCAGCCTTATGGGGGTGGAGGTGTGGGGCTGGGGGGCTGAACCCCCCCAACGCAGCCCTGCAGAGCATCGGCGGGGCTCTGTGAGGCTGCGGGGGGGGGGGGGGGGGGTGGCACAGAAGCCGTGGCAGAAGGCAGAGCTGTGCTGGGGCTGGAAGGGAGCCGTTGTGCTCCGGCTCTGCTCGCCGTCCTCCCCTTTTCTCTGCACGCCTTTCTCCTGGCTCTTCCTGCAAGGCAAACGGTGCTGCTGCTGGCTGTGCAGATGGGCTGTGCTGGGGGGGGCGCCGTGTGGTGTTGGAGCATGGGGGGCAGCTCAGCCCTGTGTGCCCCCCACACCCTGTATGATGTCCCCAGCCCCGCGCCCCCCCGGCCATCCCTGTGTCCCCCCCCAGCCCTGCATCCTCCCAGCCTTGTGTTCTGTGCCCCCCCAGCCCTGATACCCTCAGCTTTGTGTCCTGCCCCCCCCCAGTCCTGCGTGCCCCCCAGCCTTGTGTCCTGCCTCCCACCCCGACCAGCCCTGCATACCCCCAGCCTTGTGTCCTCCCCTCATCTCTGTCTTGTGCCCCCCACCCCTGCACTCCCCCCCAGCCTTGTGTCCTCCCCCCAGCCCTGTGCTGTGCCCCCCCAGCCCTGTGTAGCCCTGGCCTCATGTCATGCCCCCCAGCCCTGCGTCCTTCCAGCCCTGTATACCCCCATCCCCATGTTGTGTGCCCCCCCAGCCTTGTGTTCGGCCCCCATCCCTGCATGCCCCCAATCCCTGCATCCTTCCAGCCCTTCATACCCCCATCCCTGTATTGAAGCCCCCAGCCTTCTGTCCTCCTCTCCAGCTCTGCATGCCCCCATCCCTGCATCGTGCCCCCACCCCTGCATTCCCCCAGCCCTGTGTCCACCCCTCATCTGTGTTGTGCCCCCCACCCCTGCACTCCCCCCCAGCCTTGTGTCCTCCCCCAATCTCTATGTTGAGCCCCTTAGCCCTGCATTCCCCCAGCCCTGTGTCCTCCCCCCATCTCTATGTTGTGCCCCCCATCCCTGCATTCCCCCAGCCCTGTGTCCACCCCCATCTCTGTCTTGTCCTCCCCTCATCTCTGAGTTGTGCCCCCCAGCCCTGTGTCCACCCCCATCTCTGTGTTGTGCCCCCAGCCCTGCATCCCCAGCCTCGTGCCCCCATCCCCGCATGCCCCCCCTGCTCCCAGCGCAGCCCCCGGCGCGGCGGTGCCGTATCTCAGAGCCGAGCTGAGCGCAGACAAAACACTGAGCCCTCGTGAGCTCGCTCTGCTGCCCTGGCTGCGCTGCGCCCTGCAGCCCCGGCTCGGCTGCGCGCTGCTCTCCCTGCAGGACTTCGGTGGCTCGGATCCTCGGGACGCCGACAGCTCCGCTTTGAGCCGCGCCGTCTCCTCCTCTCCTCCTCTCCTCCTCTCCTCCTCTCCTCCTCTCCTCCTCTCCTCCTCTCCTCCTCTCCTCCTCTCCTCCTCTCCTCCTCTCCTCCTCTCCTCCTCTCCTCCTCTCCTCCTCTCCTCCTCTCCTCCTCTCCTCCTCTCCTCCTCTCCTCCTCTCCTCCTCTCCTCCTCTCCTCCTCTCCTCCTCCCGGCTGCCAAACGCGGTTTGCACCAGGAAGGAGGTGGCCCTGCCGCGAACGACCAAACTTGTTTCGCTGCAGTGGGTCTTCGTTTCTCCTTTTGTCTGCGGCGGAGTCGCTGCTGGAGCCGTGTGACATTCGCTCCGTCTGGGGAAGACAAAAGAGCCGGAGCTGCTGGGCTGAGGCCGCTTCGCTGCCCTGCTCGTGGCTGCGTGTGGCTGCAGGGTCCCCTGTGTGCGGCTGGGCTGTGCAGGGTGAGCCGCGCTGCCCGACTGGGGCAGGTGGAGGTGCTGCTCTTGGAATTGGGAGTGAATGGAAATCACAGCTGCGGATTTTCGGAGAGTTTCAAAATGGTTGCTTAGTAATCGTCCCTCGTTGCCGAGTCAGTCCAAACCCAACACATTTTCCCCTCCCGTGAATCACTCCTCAACTCGCTCGTTACTGAAGTCCCTGATTCTAATTTAATCTTGGAGCCTTGACAACTTTAAATACCTACCAGCGCGGCGTGGCTCTGGCCTGGCACCTCCACGGCGCTGTGTTTCCGTCTCGGCGTCGATGCCGGCACCGGGGTGTCCCCAGCCTGGCAGCACCCGGGGGGGGATGTTGGGGCCCGGATTCCCGACGGGAGGCGTTGGTGGAAGTTGGGTCTGTTTGTCTGCGTGGTGCTGTCCGTGGGTCCCGGTGGGGTTCGGGTGAAGCAGGGGGCTGGGATGGGGAGGTGTAAGGACTGCTTGGCTGCAGGGCTGGGGGTGGTTGGGTTGGAGGGGTCCTTAAAGGTCGTGGATTCATTGAGGGGTTGGAAGGGTCCTGAAAGATCACAGGGCCATGGGATGGGCTGGAACAATCCTTAGGGATCATAGAATGAAGGGATGGTTGTGTTGGAGGGGTCCTGAAAGATCATAGAGCTGGGGGATCAATTGGAAAGGTCCTTAAAGATCATGGAGCCACGGGATGGGTTGGAAGGGTCCTTAAAGGAAGTCATAGGTTCATGAAATGGTTGGATGGGAAGGGTCCTTAGGGATTGTAGAGCCATGGGATGGTTGAGTTGGAAAGGTCCTTAAAGATCATAGGACCGTGGGATGGGTTGGAAGGGTCCTTAAAGATCATAGGACCGTGGGAAGGATTGGAAGGGTCCTTGAAGATCATAGGGCCATGGTATGGTTGGCTTGGAAGGGTCCTTAAAGATCACAGGGCCATGGGATGGGTTGGAAGGGTCCTTAAAGATCATAGGACCGTGGGATGGGTTGGAAGGGTCCTTAAAGATCATAGGACCGTGGGATGGTTGTGTTGGAAAGGTCCTTTAGGACCGTGGAATGGATTGGAAAGGTCCTTGAAGATCATAGGGCCTTGGGATGGTTGGCTTGGAAGGGTCCTTAAAGATCACGGGGCCATGGGATGGGTTGGAAGGGTCCTTAAAGCTCATAGAGCCACAGGATGGGTTGGAAGGGACCTCACAGCCCACCCCCCCGCCCTTCCCCTCCTATACTGTGCCGGCCCACCCCCTTCCCCATGGCTCCTGCTGGGCTCCCCGGACCTCCAGCCTCCATCTTCCCACCTCGTGGCTCTGTTTGTGTCCTTGCTTTGCTCCCCCCTCCGTATCTGCAGCCCTCACTGCTCTGCTGAAGCACAGCAGCTCTGCTCTGCGTCCCCACAGCCCCATCCCTGCTGTGTGGTCGGTGGGCAGCTGGGGGCTGAGCTGCCCCTCCCCAGAGCTCTGCAGCATCGGGACCCCCGAGCTCTGCATCACCTGCCTGCGATGGGGAACGGGGCCGCATCAAAGCGCCTATTGTTAGCACTGCAGACATGGAGTCAAAGGGCTTTTCATCCTGGAAATGGAAGCACCCAGAGGATGGGTCCTCATAAAGGGACCCTAAAATCAATTAAATGAAGGGCGCGGTGATGTTCTGCCCTTCCCTTTCCACGTCCTGGCCGTGGGGTCTCTCAGGTGCTCTCCTGAAAGCAGTGCTGGGGGTGAAGCTGCAGGGGGTGGGGGTTGGATCCTGCTAACCTGGCGTGGAAGGTGGTGATGCTCCTCTGCTCCTGCCTCTGCTCCTGCCTCTGCTCCTGCCTCTGCTCCTGCCTCTGCTCCTGCCTCTGCTCCTGCCTCTGCTCCTGCCTCTGCTGCTCGGTGCTGGGATCGTGGAGTGGGGATGTGAAGATGTTGGGAGAGCAAATGGGGCGATGCACTGGGGATGTGCTGTGAACAGATGCGGCCGTTTGGAGCTTTGGTGCTGCTCCTGGCTCAGCTCGGTGCTGCGTTGGAGGTGCTGAGTGCCACAGCACGGCTTTGGGGCTGCAGTGCTGGCTGCCACCCCAACGGTGCTGGGGACACTGGGAGCCCCAGGGCTGGGATCTGTAGGGAGAGGCGCTGATGGGGACCTCAGGGACCCCATTGCTGGGATCTATGGGGGTAGTGGTGCTGTGGGGCTGCAGTGCTATGGGGAGAAGCACTGATGGGGTCCTCGAGGACCCCATTGCTGGGACCTGTAGGGCGTTCTGGTGCTGGGGGGCCGTGATGCTGGGATCTGTGGGGAGTAGCAGTGCTGGGGGGGCTGCAGTGCTGGGATGTATGGGGAGTAGCAGTGATGGGGGCCTCAAAGACCCCAATGCTGGGATGTATTACGGGGAGTGCTGGTCCCGAGGGGGCTGTGAAGCTGGGATCTGTGGGGAGTAGCACTGATGGGGACCTCAGAAGCCACAGTGCTGGGATCTGTGGGGTGTGCTGGTGCTGGGGGACCTATGTTGAATGCCAGTGCTGGGATGTATGGGGAGTGCAATGACTGGGACCTGTGGAGTGTCAGCGTGGGGGGCCGTGCTGCTGGGATCCATAGGAAGCACTGGGGCTGGGGGCTGCGATGCCGGGCCCTGTGTGCAGTGCCACTGATGGGGACGTCGGGGACCGCAGGGCTGGGATGCGTGGGGTGCTGGACCTACATGGATACCAGCGCTGGAGGCTGCGGTGCTGCTGCGTGCGGGGGGCAGCGGGTGGGACTGGGGGGGAGCAGCACCTGGCCGTGTGTGCAGCCCTGTGACAGCCCACGGCAGGGCATGGCAGCCCCTGGTGGTGCATAGCAGCCCCTGGCAATGGATAGCTGCCCATGGCAGTGCATAGTAGTGTGTAGCAGGGCATGGCAGCCCCTGGCATCCCATAGCATCCCATAGCAGCTCCTGGCATCCCATAGCATCTCATGATAGTGCATGGCAACCCATGGCAGCCCCCGGCATCCCATAGCTTCCCGTGACAGTGCATGGCATCCCCTGGCAGCTCCTGGTGTCCCATAGCATCCTGTGGCATCCCATGAGAGTGCATGGCATCCCCTGGCAGCTCCTAGCAGCTTCTGGCGTCCCATAGCATCTCATGAGAGTGTATGGCATCCCGTGGCATCCCATGACATTCCCTGGCAGCCCCTGGCATCCCATAGCATCCCATGACAGTGTGTAGCATCCCCTGGCAGCTCCTGGCATCCCATAGCATCCCATGGCAGTGCGTGGCATCCCGTGGCATCCCTTAGCAGCTCCTGGCAGCCCCTGGCATCCCATAGCATCCCATGGCAGTGCATGGCAGCCTCTGGCGTCCCATAGCATCCCATGAGAGTGCATGGCATCCCATGACATCCCCTGGCAGCTCCTGGCATCCCATGGCATCCCATAGCATCCTGTGGCATCCCATGACAGTGTGTAGCATCCCCTGGCAGCCCATGGCATCCTGTGGCATCTCCTGGCAGCCCCTGGCGTCCCATAGCATCTCATGAGAGTGCATAGCATCCCGTGGCATCCCATGACAGTGTGTAGCATCCCCTGGCAGCTCCTGGCATCCCATAGCATCCCATGGCAGTGCGTGGCATCCCGTGGCATCCCTTGGCAGCTCCTGGCAGCCCCTGGCATCCCATAGCATCCCATGACAGTGTGTAGCATCTCCTGGCATCCCATAGCATCCCATGGCAGCTCCTGGCATCCCATAGCATCTCATGGCAGTGCATGGCATCCCCTGGCATCCCTTAGCATCCCCTGGCATCCCATAGCATCCCATGGCAGCTCCTGGCATCCCTTAGCATCCCCTGGCATCCCATAGCATCCCATGGCATCCCCTGGCATCCCTTAGCATCCCCTGGCATCCCATAGCATCCCATGGCAGCTCCTGGCATCCCCTGGCATCCCTTAGCATCTCATGGCAGTGCATGGCATCCCCTGGCATCCCATAGCATCCCGTGGCATCCCATAGCATCCCCTGGCATCCCGTGGCCGCGGTGGTGCCGGACGCGAAGCAGTTAAGGCAGTTAAGGCAGCGTGGAAGGGAAGGAGCTCTCATGAATGAAGACAAAGTTTGGCCGGGATCCAGGGGCTGCCCAAAGCGAGGGGGGGGGGGGGGGGATGGGAGGGGGCTCAGCGAACTGACTTTTAGACGGCAACAGACTTTAAAAAAAAAAAAAGAGATAATTCCATGTCCTGAGGTTACAAACCGGCTGCGACTGGTTTTTTTTTTTTTAATTTTTTTTTTCCCTTTTTTTTTTTTTCCCCTCTTTTTTTTTTTTTTTTCCCTCCCTTTTCCCTGCCCCGCGAGGCATCATGGGTAAAAGTAAGCATCCCCCTTTTTCTTTTGTTTAATATAACAGCACGGCGCATGATTGGCAGCCAAGTGCCCGTTTGGAGACAGGGCTGCGCCGGGTCCCTGGGGACGGACAGACAGACAGACAGACACACACACACACACACAGAGCCGCCCCTCCCCGCCCCCCCCCCCCCCTTTGGGCCCTCCCTGCCTGTAATTTTCTTGACACCTCGAGGAGGCAGCGGGGAGGTTGGATTTTGTACCTGTGAGTATTCCTTGCGCTGCCCTTTTCTTCCTGCCCAGACAAAGGCTCCTGGGGTGCAGCCCTGCTCAGCCCCCCCTTGGCAGCGCCGTGCCGACTCAGAGCCGTTCCCTTCCCTGCCCCCATTGCGGAATTCCCACCTCCACGCGCTCTCAGGACCGAGTGCCCCCCTCCCCACCCCCGTCTTGCAGCCCCCGCTGAGTGCTGAGTCCCGTCGGGTGGCAGCCGGGCGCCGCTTTTTGCTCCGCCGCCGTTTCCAGCAGCAGCGCTGGGGTGGTTTTGGCACCCATGGGTGCTCCAGCAGCCCTTCTGCCCCTCGCCGATGCCAGCCCGGGGTGGGCGCCGTGTGCTGCTGCTCCCCGCGTTGCTGCTGCTGCCTGCATTCCTGCTGCTCCCCGCGTTGCTGCTGCCTCCGCTCGCGGTGCCGCTCCATCCCGGTGCCGGCAGCGCGGCGGAACCACCGAGCACCTCCACTTGGGACCCGTCCTTTGTCTTTCTTTCTCGCATCCCAGGCTGCCACCTAGGAATGACTTTTCCACATGGCCCGTTTGGGAAGGGCTGCCCGCGCTTCTCCCTTTGTTACGCTGGGATCTGCGTTCCTTTACAGCCTCTGCTCTGCTGCCGGGCCTGCGTGGCTGCGCTCCGACCTGCGCCCCGTTCCTGCATGCGGCCACGGCTCCCAATGAGCTCCAGGTGCAGCCTCCTCCCATCCCCGCGCTCCACGGATCCCCTCCGTCCGCCCGGCCGTTAAGTCGTAATTACCTTTTTAGGTGATTATCCTTTTTACAGCGTCGCATGGGAACGCAGCCATTTTGTGCGCGGCGCCGCGTGGAAGCGCGCTTTACGACGCCGGGTTGCGTCGGGCCTCGGTGGGGTCGTGGGTGGGTGAGTTTGGAGCTGCAGGCTGTGCTGCTCTGGCAGCCCAACAGCAGCAGCCAGAGCTCAGCTGCTCCTCCGTGCTGCTGCTGCTCCCTGCGCCAGGATGGTGCTGGCAGAGCTGTTGGTGCGCAGTGGTGAGCGCTGCGCTGCAGCACGGCTGCACTGCGGGCATCGTCCCATGGCTGAGGGGTCTGTGATGGCACAGCACCCCAGTGAGCCAGGCTGAGGGGTCCCAGCACCCCAATGAACCAGGCTGAGGGGTCCCTGGTGGCACAGCACCCCAGTAAACCAGGCTGAGGGGTCCCTGGTGGCACAGCAGCCCAATGAACCTGGCTGAGGGGTCCCTGGTGGCACAGCACCCCAATGAACCTGGCTGAGGGGTCCCTGATGGCACAGCAGCCCCATGAACCAGGCTGAGGGGTCCCTGGTGGCACAGCACCCCAATGAGCCAGGCTGAGGGGTCCCAGCACCCCAATGAACCAGGCTGAGGGGTCCCTGGTGGCACAGCACCCCAATGAACCAGGCTGAGCTGTGCTGAGCCTGGCTCGGAGTCCCCATGCTGTGGAGATCCTTGGATATGGAGAGAAGGGTGAAAAGTTGGTTGAGGGTTTTCAGCTCTGATTGCTGGTGGGGAATGGAGGGCTGGGGTTGGAGCCCGAGGGGGGGCACTGGGATGGCGAGGGGGCTGAGCAGCTCTCCTATGAGGAAAGGCTGAGGGAACTGGGCTTCTTTAGCTGGGAGAAGAGGAGGCTGCATGGAGACCTCGTTGTGGCCTTCAGTACTTGAAGGGAGCGGATGAACAGGAGGGGAGCGGCTGTGTGTGAGGTGGGTGGTGATGGGACAAGGGGGAATGGCTTTAAAGTGAGACAGGGGAGGTTTGGGTTGGATGTGAGGAGGAAGTTTTTCAGCCAGAGGGTGGTGAGGCACTGGAACAGGTTGCCCAAGGAGCTGTGGATGCCCCATCCCTGCAGGCATCCAAGGCCAGGCTGGATGTGGCTCTGGGCAGCCTGGGCTGCTGGTTGGTGACCTGCACACAGCAGGGGTTGGAACTGATGGGCACTGTGGTCCTTTGCAACCCAGGCCATTCTCTGATGCTGTGCTGCTGTGTTTGTGCTCACCTGCTGCAGGCAGGGACCATCACCACGTGCAGCATCACTGCGCCTGCATGGAGCAGAGCCGGGGCTCCACATGGAGCAGCCCTCCTTGAGCACGTGGATCCCACAGGGCAGCGTGAGGGATCCCAGGCTCCTGTTGGAAGCACAGCTCGGAGCTTTGCTGCTGCTCCTGTCGCTCGTCTTCCCCAGGTGAAGCTCAGCTCTGTGTCCCTGCGGCCACGTGCTCCGTTTGCTGCTCTCCGTTCCTAGACAGACTCGCTCCTCCGGTACGATGTTAATTTTCGGGGCTGCGCTCGCTCCTTGCAGCTTTTAGAAGAGGTGTTGTTTTATTTCTGTGTTTGTTTGGCCGTGTGGGCGCTGCGTCGAACGCAGATGGAAAAATCTGCTTTGTTTGTCTGGGAATGGCAAACCTGTATTTCAGCACGGAGCAGCGAAACCGCCCCGAGCGCAGCGCAGAGCCCGCAGCGTGCAGGTTTCGGCCTCCGTGCCCACAGCTCTGCCCTCCCCTCCACCTGCAGCCAGCACCGTGAGCCCCCGCAGCCTTCATCCCCCCCCTCCTCCTCCTCCTCCTGCAGCCTGGGGCTGCTCTGACCCCGCTGCTGCAGGAGCTGCTCGCCCACGGAGCTGCGCTGGGAGGTGATGGCAACTCTGCGCCGAGCCTGGAACCAAACGTGTGGTTTGGAGCTCTTTTGTTTCCCCTCCGGGGGGATTTTGCCACCATTTGAGAATTTTGTTTCTGTTTTTTTTATTATTGCTATTATTATCTTGGAGGCTGCAGAGCGACCTGAGCGTGCAGTGCTGCTGCTGCTCCCCCAGCAGTGCCTTCTGTGCAGCCTGAGATCCAGAGAGGGGGAAACAGCCCCCCATCCCCAGCCCCCTCCCCATCCCAGCTCCTGTTCCCAGCTTCCTCATCCTGGCTTCCGATTTCATCTCCTGATGCCAGCTTCCATTCCCAGCTTCCCCATCCCAGCTTTCAGCTCCCTGATGCCAGCTTCCATTTCCAGTTCCTGATCCCAGCTCCTCAGCTCCCAGCTCTCAGCTCCCCATCCAAGCTCCTGCTCCCAGCTCTCAGTTCCCGATCCCAGCTCCCATTTCCATCTCCTGATCCCAGTTCCCCAGCTCTCAGCTCCCGTTCCCATCTCCTGATCCCAGCTCTCAGCTCCCCATCCTAGCTCCTGATCCTGGCTTCCAGTCCCGTCTCCTCACCCCAGCTCCCCCATCCCAGCTCTCAGCTCCCCCTCCCCGCCTCCCCACCCCACACAGACCCAGGGGCTGTGAATCCCCACCAGGTGTTGGGACACCATTTAATTTCCCATGCTGTGATGCTCAGCTGGTCGGCTGTGGCTTGTGGTGGCCCTCAGCCCTCTGTGCTCCATGCGTGATGCTTCCATCCGAGGCGTCGTGTTGGTGAGCAGAGGGCTTCCCAGTGCTGCAGGGTGGGCTGTGCATTGGTGGGGCTGGGGGGGCACTGAGGGCCCTTCTGGTGCCGTTTTTTGCGTCCTTGCATCGTCCAGAAGTGATGTTTGTACCCCTGAGGTTGGTTTCTTGGCGCGGTGCTGAACCCCCTGGGACCCCCTGTGCTCTGCGTGTGGAATTGCAGGGATTTGCAGCTGAGATGAGCAGTGCTTTCCTGGCAGAAATTTGGCTCTGTGGGGCTCCGTCTGGTGGCTCAGAGCTCGGCAGGGCCCACCTTGGGAATGTGGGAAGAGGGGTGCCCGAGGGGCTGTGGCCTCATCCTCCTGTCCAGTGCACGTGGGCATCCGTCAGCAGTGGGATCGGAGAGCAGGAGGGTGATGGGGTGGAAGGGTCCTTCAAGGTCATAGAGCCATGGGATGGTGGGGTTGGAAGGGTCTTTAAAGATCATAGAACACTGGGATGAGTTGGAAGGGTCCCTGGAGGTCATAATGCCATGGGATGGTTGGATTGGGAGGGACCTTAAAGATCATGGGATCATGGGATGGTTGAGTTGGAAAGGTCCTTAAAGATCATCGGACCATGGGATGGGTTGGAAGGGTCCTTAATGATCATAGGACCGTGGGGTGGTTGGGTTGGAAGGGACCACAGCGATCACTTGACCATGGGATGGTTGTGTTGGAAAGGTCCTTAAGGATCATAGAGCCATGGGATGGGTTGGAAGGGTCCTTGAAGATCACAGGACCATGGGATGGGTTGGAAAGGTCCTTAATGATCATAGAGCCAAGGGATGGGTTGGAAGGGTCCTTAAAGATCGTAGTACCATGGGATGGGTTGGAAGGGTCCTTGAAGATCATAGGACCATGGGATGGTTGGGTTGGAAGGGAGCATAAAGTCCAGCTTTATGCCTGGCTGTAGCGGAACCCCTCACTTCCTGGGAGCCCTCCCAGCACCCTGGGAGCAGCAGCTCGTGCTGGGGGAGCTGGCAGGGCTCAGCTGCTCCCCCAGGGGGCATTTCTGCACCCGGAGCAGAAGGGAAGGAGAGGAGTGGGGACGGGGGGTGCTGCTCTGGAGCGTGCCCCCCAAAAAACCGCACGGGAGGGGATTCTCTTCATTTTCAATGAGAAAAGCCGTGGTGTTCGTGCTGATGGCCGGGTGCACTGTGCTGTATCTCAGGGTGCATCTGCTGTGCTCAGAGCTGAGCACGGAGCCACGGAGCCGTTCTGTGCAGGGCTGGAGGCAGCGTGGGGCCCTGCAGGTTGCCGACGTGCCCTGGGCGCAGGGCTGGGTGCTGCCTGGGGCTCCGCGTGCCGGTCGGACCGGGCTGGGCGCACGCAGCACTGAGCCCTGGGGGGGCTGCCGCTCCCCTCCCCGCTTCGTTCTGCCAGCTGGGCGTGCTCTGGGGCTGGGACCCCCATCCTGTGGGGCTCGGGGTGGGACCCCCATCCTGTGGGGTTCGGGGTGCTCTCCCCATCCCGGAGCGCTGTGCTGGGTCCGGATCCCCACCCACGGCACTGATGGTGTCCTCGTGTCCTTCCGCCCCACAGGATGGACAGGATGACAGAGGATGCTCTGCGCCTCAACCTCCTGAAGAGGAGCTTGGACCAGGCGGACGAGCGGGACGACGTTCTGGCCAAGAGGCTGAAGATGGAGGGCCACGAGGCCATGGAGCGGCTGAAGATGCTGGCGCTGCTGAAGAGGAAGGACCTGTCGGGCATCGAGGTGCCCCACGAGCTCCCGGTGAAACAGGATGGTGTGAAAGTGTACGAGGAAAAGCTGAATGGGAGCCTGAGGCCCCATGGGGATGGCAGGACTGCAGGGAGGCCGGGCAAGGAGAACATTAACGACGAGCCGGTGGATATGAGCGCCAGGAGGAGGTGGGTGCCGAAAGGGAGCAGCACCTCGTGCTGCTGGGTGTGGGGCCTTCCCAGCGCTGGAGAGCTGAGCCTGCTCTCCCTGTGCCTCTGGAAGCGCTCGGTGCTGTTCCTTTCCTGCTTTTACTGCTGTGCTCCTCACTGCGCCCCGTCAGGACGGGTTCTGTCCCTCCCTGCACCCACGTGCTCAGTGCTGTGGCTGTTGGGCGCCTGGCAGAAGCGAGGGCTTCCACCCACCGGGTTCTGTCGGCACCCACAGCCCTGGGGGGACCCGTCCCTGTTTGGGTGGGCGACTGGAGCAGGAGCTGATGGCCCACGGGGCGGCACTGTGCCCCCAGGGCACCTTGGTGCTCCTCATGCCGTGCCTTCATGCGTGCCGTGCCTTCATGCGGCGAGCTGAGGGTCTCAGCTGCAGCCCCTCACGTGTGCCCTCAGGCCTTGGGGTGGAGGTGGAACACATGGAAGTGGTTTGGATTTTGGTTGGACTGGAAGCTGTGGGCCTGGCAGTGGGGCAGGGGCAGAGCTGTGGGTGTGTGGCCGGGCACGGAACGCCTCTGCCCCAAGCTGAGCTGCACGGAGCTGCTGGTTCCCAGCAGAGCTGCAGCCCGCAGCCACGGGAGCAGGATTTCTTGCAGACAGATGCTGGCATCCCCGGTGGCTTTGGGGTGCAGGGGGAGCTGGGGCTGCTTCCCTTCCTGGGGTTGTGGTCTTTAGGGCCGTCTGTGCTGTTGGGTTGTCGCCCTGTGAACTGGGAAGAGCTGTGCAGGTGAGGCTGAATGATTGGATTCCCTTCCGTTTGCACCGTGGAGCAGCAGGCAGAGGCGGGGTAACCCTGTAGGTATGCAGGGATCCCTCGTGCTGTGCTCCAGGAGCCTCACCGTGCTGTCACACCTCTGCATGGGCAGCTGGGACGGGGAGCCCAGCACAGTGTGTGGGATGGGAGCGGGCAGGTTGTGGGGTGGGGCTGAAATCCCACCTGTCCTGCACTGCATTCTGCTGCTGGGGGTGGATGGGGGTCCTGGGGACGTGCAGTGGTGCACAGGGCAGCTCTGGGGACACAGCCGTGCTGCAGGACAGCTTTGGAGTCATGCAGGTTTGCAGCAGGGCAGCTCTGGGGACGTGCATGGTGCACAGGCAGCTCCGAGGACACAGCTGTGCAGCAGGACAGCTTTGGAGTCATGCAGGTTTGCAGCAGGGCAGCTCTGGGGTCACACGTGCTGCAGGGCAGCTCTGTGGGCACATGTGCAGCAGGACAGCTCTGGAGACATGCAGCTGTGCAGCAGGACAGCTTTGGGGACATGCAGCTGTGCAGCAGGGCGGCTCTGGGGATGCAGCCGTGCAGCAGGGCAGCTCTGGAGACATGCAGTGGGGCAGCAGAGCATCTCTGGGGTCACACAGCCGTGCTGCAGGACAGCTTTGGAATCATGCAGGTTTGCAGCAGGGCAGCTCTGGAGACATGCAGCTGTGCAGCAGGACAGCTTTGGGGACATGCAGCTGTGCAGCAGGGCGGCTCTGGGGATGCAGCCGTGCAGCAGGGCAGCTCTGGGGACATGCAGCCGTGCAGCAGGACAGCTTTGGGGACATGCAGCCGTGCAGCAGGGCGGCTCTGGGGATGCAGCCATGCAGCGGGGCAGCTGTGGAGACGTGCAGTGGGGCAGCAGAGCATCTCTGGGACGCTCAGCTGTGCAGCAGGACGGCTCTGGGGTCACACAGCCGTGCTGCAGGACAGCTTTGGAGTCATGCAGGTTTGCAGCAGGACGGCTCTGGGGTCACACAGCTGTGCTGCAGGACAGCTTTGGGATCGCAGATGTGCTGCAGGACGGCTCTGGGGACGTGCAGGTTTGCAGCAGGGCTGCCCTAAGGACCAGCGGAAGTTTTTTTGCTGGAAGTTGTGAATTAACACGGAGAGAAACCTCCCCATGAGCAGAGGTGAGGCACTCGCTGCTCCTGCTGCACATGGGGTCACCGCGCTGGGCTGCTTCCCTCCCCACAGCTTCCTGCCAGCAGTGGTGCCGTAATTACGCTCCTGCTTTGACAAAAGTAAATAAAACAGCCCCGCCACGTTCAGCAATCCCTTGCAGATGGCCGTTTTCCCCGCTCTGGCTTCAGAAGCCAACCTTTGTGTTTTTCTTTTCTTTTTTTTTTTTTTTAACGCAACGGAATGTAAATAAGGCAGCTCGGCCGTGTCTGGGTGCTTCTCCAACCAGAGCAGCAGCAGCCACAGGGCTGCACCCCCCACCTGGGGGTCCCTGGGTGCACAGCAGAGCCTGGCGCCGCATCGCTGGGGTCGCTGACACCCGAGGCTGCGCCGGGGGGGGGGGGCAGGAGATGCTGCAGTTCCTGCTTGGCACGGGGACGGCTTCATTCGCAGCTGTCTCGTGTGCAGGCTTGTCCTGATGAGCCCCACTCTGCAGTGGGAAGGCTCACCTGGGGCAGCTTCTGCTCTCGAAGCTCCGTGGAGCTGCTGGGGGCTGCCTCCTCCTTCGGGTGCCCCATGGCTGCAATGGGGCAGGCGGCTCCCACAGCGGTGCTCCGTGGCCGCGCTCCCCAGCGGAGGCTGCACCCCACTGTGCTGCTGCTGCTGGGCTGGGAGCTCTGGGCTGCCTCTGCTCCACGTCCTGCGTGCAGTGCTGAGAGCCCACGGGGGCAGAGCCTTCACGTGGTGCTCCGTGCGCCGCAGCCCACAAAGGGGTCATTGAGGGCTCTGCCCGCACAGAGCGGCGCTTCGGGCTCTGCCAAATGCTCCCAGGGCTCTCATCCCATGGGTGGATGCTTGGAGCCCCGTCGCTGGGTGCATTTCTGCAGCTGAGAGCTGCCCCAGCTCTCGCAGTGCTCCCAGCACCCCGACGCTGCAGTGTGTGGGGCTGGAAGGAGCCCAGCCTGGGGGTCATGAGGGAGGGGGCTTCTCCACCCTGCGGCCTGGGCTGCACAGCTCTGCTGGGTGAGAGCATCCGTCTGGGTTTTGTTCCCCCATTATGGGGTGCTGTCACTGCTGCTTTTGAGGTCGTGGCTTTGGCTGTGGGCAGAGCTCTCGTTCACGTTCACCTTTACAGGCGCCCTTAGCAGAGGGTCTGCAGGGGGGGGCTGTGGGGTCACGGCCCCCTGTGGCTGCTGTGCTCCCGGCCGTGCAGCTCAGCCCCGTTTCTCCCTTCTGCTGGCAGTGACCAGGACCGGGGCCGGCTCACCCCTTCCCCAGACATCATCGTCCTGTCCGACAACGAGGCCTCCAGCCCCCGCTCCAGCTCTCGCATGGAAGAAAGGCTGAAGGCGGCCAACCTGGAGATGTTCAAGGTGAGGCATCCCGCTTTCGGCAGAGCTGCTCCCCCACCTCTGTGCTCCCCGCTGCTCTCAGCGCTGGGGCACAGCTCCGCTCCCCGGCTCTGACCGACTTTCCTCCTCCTCCCAGGGGAAGAGCATAGAGGAGAGGCAGCAGCTCATCAAGCAGCTCCGGGATGAGCTGCGGCTGGAGGAGGCCAGGCTCGTGCTGCTGAAGAAGCTGAGGCAGAGCCAGCTGCAGAAGGAGAACGTGGTACAGAAGGTGCAGCTCAGCGTGGGGCCGGGTGGGGGGCGGTGCAGCGCGGGGCCCTGGGAGCAGCCGACGGCTCGTGGTGCTCAGGCCTCCCTGTGCTGCACGTTTTTCTTCCCGTGGTGCAGCTGTCCTGCTGCCGTGAGGTCTGTGGGTGCTGCAGCTCTGCGTCCCCAGCACTGGATGTGCATTGATTGCTGCAGTCCCGATGGATTTCCCCTTCGGGCATCTCACACTGATGCCGCTGTTTGTTTCCTCTCCGTCCAGACTCCGGTTGTCCAGAATGCAGCGTCCATCGTCCAGCCATCTCCTGCTCACGTGGGACAGCAGGGACTGTCCAAGCTGCCCTCCAGGCCTGGAGCTCAGGGGGTCGAGCCTCAGAACTTAAGGACATTACAGGTGAGCCTCCCTGACCCGGTTCCAGCACCGGGCTGAGCTCTGTGCGCTTCGTGTCCGTGCTGTCAGTGATCTGAGCTGCGGGCGTCAGCACTGCTCTGCACTGCACAGGACGGCGGCCACAGAGGGGATGGAATGGCAGCAGTGGGCAGCAGCTGGGCAGGGCTGCAGCAGACCTGTGCTGCTCTGTGCTGTGGGGATGCTGAGCAGCGCAGCTCGAGGGGGACAGCAGCGCTCGCTTGGGTGCTGCTGGTGCTGGGGATGCTGGGGAAAGCTGCCTGCCGCTCGGGGTGGGAGCTGTGGGGCTGCGGGAGAAGCTGCTCAGCTTTTGGTCAGCTGAGCTGCGGTGTGGATCGGCCCAAGGAAGGGGAGAAGAAAAATGCAAAGTGTGGAATGGAAACGTTTGCCTTCTTTGCGAGGCGCCCCGGGCGGAGCGGAGCAGAGCAGAGCAGGGTGCGTCTGCTCAGCCTTCCCGTGTCCTGGGGGTCCCATAAATGGGAGCCCGATGGGATGAGCTCTGAGCCCACCCCTCGGGCTGGAAGCACGCAGCTTTTCGGGGCTGACAGCCCCAGGGTGGGCAGCTGTGTCCCTTTGGTGGTGCAGCAGCGATGGGGAGGTGTGCGGGGCGCAGGGAGGCGATCCCTTCCCTCCTGCCTTCCCTCCCTCCTGCCTCGGCCAAAGGCTCTGCCGATCACTGCTCCCTCCATTAACCATCTCCTTTGTTTGTGGCATTTGTTTTCTTTGCTATGGCAACGATGGTGGGGTCAAGTCTATTGTGGCTTCGCAGTGGGATGGGGCTGGTAAAGGAAATGGGCTTCGGGGGAAGAGGAAACGCATTGTTTGTGCAGCCTTTGTGAAGATTTGCTGCGTGTGACAATGCAGAACTTCATCTCAAGTTTTCAAAAAGGGGAGGGGAGGAACGAGAGAGGCGGGCGGATGGGAGGCAGCTGAAGGTTTGGGATCTTTGGGAAGGAAAACGGAGCCCTCATCCCTGCAGCTCAGAGCTCTGCATTGGGAGAGCCCTGCGTTTCTGCACGCTGATCACATCAGCATGGCTGGATTTTGTGTGTGTGTGTGTGATTGTGTGTGTGATTGTGTGTGTGATTGTGTGTGTGATTGTGTGTGTGATTGTGTGTGTGATTGTGTGTGTGTGTGTGATTGTGTGTGTTTGGTGCCACGAGTGCACCTGGAGCATCACCCCACCCCGTCCTGCTGCCCCTGGGTGCCGTGCTGGGCAGTGCTCAGCCCTGTCCCCATTCAGGCGCAGTTCTCACCCCTCTGCAGCCATATGAGCTCCTTGCCTTCGGGCTCCTTTGTTCCAAGCCAAAGAAATGTGATTATTTGCAGCAGAGAACAACTAGAAGAAGAGCTAAGTCCTCAGAGCAGTGTGAGGGTGGCTGCACTGCACGCAGGTGCAGCTGCTTTGCTGTCGCAGACCCTGATGCTCCCTTTGCCTCCAGTCCTTTTCCTAACTCCCGTTTCCCCCTTGCAGGGTCACAGTGTCATTAGGTCTGCCACAAACACGACCCTGCCCCATATGCTTATGTCTCAGCGTGTGATTGCTCCAAACCCTGCCCAGCTGCAGGGGCAGCGCGTTCCTCCTAAGCCTGGCCTCATCCGCACTACAACTCCAAGCATGAATCCAGCCATCAACTACCAGCCGGTACGGAGCCACCCTGGGCTCTGGGGGGTTTGGCCACGGGGGGGAGCTGGGAAGCACGGGGGGAGCAGAGGCTGCAGCTGAATGCTGTTTAAATGCAGGAGTCATAGGATCCTAGAATGGCCTGGGTTGAAAAGGACCACGGTGACCAGCAGTTCCAACCCCCTACTGTGTGCAGGGTCACCAACCAGCAGCCCAGGCTGCACGGAGAACCCATGGGGTGCCATAGGGATCCATGGGGTGCCATTAGGACCCATAGAATCCTAGAATGGCCTGGGTTGCAAAGGCCCCCAATGCCCATCAGTTCCAACCCCCTGCTGTGTGCAGGTCACCAACCAGCAGCCCAGGCTGCACGGAGAACCCATGGGGTGCCATTAGGATCCATGGGGTGCCATTAGGATCCATGGGGTGCCATTAGGATGCCTGCAGGGATGGGGCATCCACAGCTCCTTGGGCAGCCTGTTCCAGTGCCTCACCACCTCTGGCCGAAAAACTTCCTCCTCACATCCAGCCCAAACCTCCCCTGGCTCACTTTAAAGCCATTCCCCCTTGTCCCATCACCACCCACCTCACACACAGCCGCTCCCCTCCTGTTCATCCGCTCCCTTCAAGTACTGAAGGCCACAACGAGGTCTCCATGCAGCCTCCTCTTCTCCCAGCTAAAGAAGCCCAGTTCCCTCAGCCTTTCCTCACAGGAGAGCTGCTCAGCCCCCTCGCCATCCCAGTGGCCCTCTGACATCTCAGTGCCCTCCTGTGGCCCCGCTCCAAGAGCCCCACGTCCTTCCTGTGCTGGGGGCCCCAGGTCTGGATGCAGCACTGCAGATGTGGCCTCACAAGAGCCGAGCAGAGGGGGACAATCACCTCCCTCTCCCTGCTGCCCCCCCCTTTTTAATGCAGCCCAGAGCACAGTTGGCCTTCGGGGCTGCAAGCTGCATTGCCAGCTCGTACCCAGCTCACCATCCACCAGGACCCCCAGGGAGGAGGGGGTTGGTGCGCGTGGAGCTCCTGCACAGGAGGGATGGCAGGGGGGGCAAAATGGGGGCTGCCGGCACATCGTCCAGCCCACAGCAGCATTGGGTGCCTGGACCAGTGGTGCTGTGCCGCTGTGTGCCGGGCTCAGTGTGCCAGCGTGCAGGCAGCTCCGTGAGGGGCCGAGAGCTGCTCCAGCCCCAGCACAGGAGGTCCATCCTAGGGCCGAGCCTGGCGTTAATCCCGCTCTGCTCTTCCTCTCCAGCAATCAAGTTCTTCTGTTCCTTGCCAGCGTACGTCGTCTTCAGCCATCTACATGAACCTTGCCTCTCACATCCAGCCTGGCACCGTGAACCGGGTTTCCTCCCCGCTCCCCAGCCCCAGCGCCCTGAGCGACGCCGCCAACTCGCAGGCAGCCGCCAAGCTGGCCCTGCGCAAACAGCTGGAGAAAACCCTGCTGGAGATCCCACCCCCAAAGCCGCCCGCGCCGCTGCTGCACTTCCTGCCCAGCGCAGCCAACAGCGAGTTCATCTACATGGTGGGGCTGGAGGAGGTGGTGCAGAGCGTCATCGATAGCCAAGGTCAGCCTGGGGGCTTTCCTCTGCCTGTGCCCCCTCCCCCGGCTTCCCTTCTTGCTTTGCAGACCCCCCCAAACCCGCAGCCAGGTTCTGAGCAGTTCATAGAATGGCCTGGGTCGAAAAGGACTGCAGTGATCATCAGTTCCAGCCCCCTGCTGGGTGCAGGGTTGCCGAGAGGCACACAGGGGCACACAGATCCCCATAGGGACCCATAGATCCCCCATAGGGACCCACGGGGACACATAGAGACCCATCAAGACTTATAGAGACCCGCAGAATCCTAGAATGGCCTGGGTTGCAAAGGACCACAGTGACCAGCAGTTCCAACCCCCTGCTGTGTGCAGGGTCACCAACCAGCAGCCCAGGCTGCCCAGAGCCACATCCAGCCTGGCCTTGGATGCCTGCAGGGATGGGGCATCCACAGCCTCCTTGGGCAACCTGTTCCAGTGCCTCACCACCTCTGGCTGAAAAACTTCCTCCTCACATCCAACCCAAACCTCCCCTGGCTCACTTTAAAGCCATTCCCCCTTGTCCCATCACCACCCACCTCACACACAGCCGTTCCTCCCCCCTGCAGCTCCCAGCCCTGCAGTGCTGCATGCACACAGCCCCAGCTGTGCCCTGGAGCCGTGCAGCCGGTGCAACCCGCCTGGCAGGAGGCACAGGGATCTGCTGAGCCCGAATGGTGGGGAGCCCACATGCAAAACCCTCTGAGCCCCACGGCTGTGTGCCTCACTGCCATCCCCTCCCCATGGCTGGTTGTGAGCACCTCGCCCCAGTTTGGGGCTCTGCCACCAGTTTCTATGGGAACTGGACGAGTCGCCGGTGGCAGAAGGGAGCAAATTGGGTTACGTGGGGGCAGCAGGAGGAGATGGGAGAGCCGTCAGGAGGCAGCAGTGTGGGCTCAGTGCCCTCTGCACTGCCTGCCCTGGCGCTGTGAGCTCTGTGAGCTCTGAGCACTGTGAGCTCTGAGCACCCTGAGCCCCTCGCTGTGCTGTGGGGCTGCGGGTGGGAGCAGCAGGGCCGTTCCCTCACCCCAAATCTGCTCTCAGGGAAGAGCTGCGCGTCCTTCCTGCGCGTGGAGCCCTTCGTCTGCGCTCAGTGCCACACCGACTTCACCCCGCACTGGAAGCAGGAGAAGAACGGGAAGATCCTCTGCGAGCAGTGCATGACGTCCAACCAGAAGAAGGCTCTGAAGGCAGAGCACACCAACAGGCTGAAGAACGCCTTCGTGAAAGCTTTGCAGCAGGAGCAGGTGAGCGCATGGCGAGCAAAGCTGCAGCGCTGCTGCTCCGCTCCGTCCCCCCGCTGTGCTTCCCCCGGGGTTGGGGTCCCTCATTCTGCAAGAGCTGTGGGTGCCCACCCTTGGGTTGCCCCTCTGTAGGGTTGCCCACCCTTGGGGTTGCCCCTCCATGGGGATGCCCACCTTTGGGGTTGCCCACCCTTGGGATTGCCCACCCTTGGGGTTACCCACCTTTAGGATTGCCCTTCTGTGGGGTTGCCCACCCTCAGGGTTGCCCCTCCATGGGGTTGCCCACCCTTGGAGTTGCCTCTCTGTAGGGTTGCCCACCCTTGGAGTTGCCCACCCTTGGGGTTGTCCCTCCATGGGGTTGCCCACCTTTGGGATTGCCCTCTCTTAGGGTTGCCCCTCCATGGGGTTGCCCACCCTTGGGTTGCCCACCCTTGGGGTTGCCCACCCTTGGGGTTGCCCACCTGTGGGTTGCCCTCCCTTAGGGTTGCCCCTCCGTGGGGTTGCCCACCCTTGTGGCCGCCCAGCTTTTGCTGCTGGCCCCGAACAGCCGTCCTCGTGGCGGAGCAGCTCTGCCTTCCCCCCCTTCCCACGTGTTCCTGCTGGACTGGTGCCCACACCGCTGACAGCAGCGGGGGGCTGAGGGCTGAGTCAGGGCAGCTGCTGCTCCCCCCGCGTGGGCTGTGGCTTCCTGGGATGCGGGGGGGGGGGGGGGGGGGGGGGGGGGGGCACTGAAGCACTTTCTGCCTGCTCACGTGGCTGGGGAGGGAGGGGGGCTGCGAATCCCTGCAGCGAAACGGCGTGGCTGAACCTGCTGGGAGGCCCCGGGGTGAAACAAACCCGAATTGTCGTCGGTGAACGGTGTGAAGTGAAACCCGGGGAGCTGAAGGCGAAGGGAAGGCGGCTGCTGATGGCTGGGTCTGCTCAGCTCTGCAGCAGGAGCCGACCTGGGGCTGCAGGGCTGTGCTGAGGGTTGCAGCAGAGCCCTGGGTGCACAGCACTGCGAGAGCTGGGGAGGGGGGGTGGGTGGGCTCCCTTCCCCCGTGTTGGAGGGAAAGGGGGTGAGCTTCAGCCCTGCTGCTCCAGCTCTCAGGGTGCTGCTGCTGCGTTCTTGCAGGAAATCGAGCAGAGGTTGCAGCAGCAGGCAGCCCTGTCCCCCACCGCGGCTCCGGCCGTCTCCAGCGTCAGCAAACAAGAGAACATGATGAGGCACCACACGCTCCGGCAGGTGAGCGGCAGCGGGGCTCCGAGCTGGGGGTGTCCTGTGTGCAGTTGTGGGGGTCTGACCCCCCTGCAGCTGGTTATGTACAAACCCAGGTGGGTTGGAGACCCCCACCCACCCTGCGGGGCTCCGTGCGGCTCTGCTCCCATCTGGCATGGAAGATCTTCCCCATGTTCAGATGTTGGTCAACATTTAGTCGGCTGTTGGTCGACTGTTGGTCGTCAGTCATTGGTAGATGTTTGGTCAACAGTTGAACAACCATGGGTCAACCATTGGTCAGCATTTGATCAACCATTGGTCAGCTGTTGGTCGACTCTTGATTGTCTGTTGGTCAACACTTGGTCAACTGTTGGTCAGCTGTTGGTCAGTCATTGGTAAATGTTTGGTCAACAGTTGAACAACCATTGGTCAGCTGTTGGTCGACTCTTGGTTGTCTCTTGGTCAACTGTTGGTCAGCGTTTGGTCAATCATTGGTCGACTGTCGGTCAGTCATTGGTAAATGTTTGGTCAACCACTGGTCAACCATTGACCAACTGTTGGTTGAATGTTGGTTGGCCATTGGTCAGCTGTTGGTCAACGATTGGTCAGCATGTGGTCAACTGTTGGTCAACCATTGGCCTTCCTGGCCACGAGGGCACACTGCTGGCTTGTGCCTAGCTGTATGTCAGCCTTTGGTCAACCATTGGTGAACTGCTGGTCAATGTTTGGTTGATGATTGGTCAGCCATTGGTCTTCCTGGCCATGCAGGTGCACTGCTGGCTTGTGATTGGCTGTTGGTCAGCTGTTGGTCAACCATTGACCTTACTGGGCAGAAAGGCACACTGCTGGCTTGTGGCTGTTGGTCAGATGTTGGCCAGCTGTTGGTCAGTGTTTGGTTGATGGTTGGTAAATGTTTGGTCAACCATTGGTGAACGATTGGTCAACTGTTGGTCAGTCATTGGCTTTCCTGGCCTTTTTTGGCACACTGCTGGCTCGTGGCTGGCCGTTGGTCAGCTTTTGGTCAACGTTTGGTCAACCATTGTTCAACCATTGCCCTTCCTGGCCCTGCAGGCACTGCTGGCTTGTGGCTGGCTGTTGGTCAACTGTTGGTCAGTGGTTGGTAAATCTTTGGTAAGCCGTTGGTCAACCGTTGGTCAACTGTTGGCCAACTTTTGGTCAACATTTGGTAAATCTTTGGTCAACTGTTGGTCAGCCGTTGGTCAAGTGTTGGTCAACCATTGGCCTTCCTGTCCAGGCGGGCACACTGCTGGCTTAAGGCTGGCTGTTGGTCAACTATTAGTCATTGTTTGGTAAATCTTTCATAAGCCATTGGTCAACTGTTGGTCAACTGTTGGCCAACTGTTGGTCAATGTTTGGTAAATCTTTGGTCAACCATTGGACACCCGTTGGCCAACTGTTGGCCAACTGTTGCTCAACCATTGGCCTTCCTGTCTAGGAGGGCACACTGCTGGCTTAAGGCTGGCTGTTGGTCAACTATTAGTCATTGTTTGGTAAATCTTTCATAAGCCATTGGTCAACTGTTGGTCAACTGTTGGCCAACTGTTGGTCAGTGTTTGGTAAATCTTTAGTCAACCATTGGCCAACTGTTGGCCAACTGTTGGCCAACTGTTGGTCAGTGTTTGGTAAATCTTTGGTCAACCATTGGACACCCGTTGGCCAACTGTTGGCCAACCATTGGCCTTCCTGTCTAGGAGGGCACACTGCTGGCTTCAGGCTGGCTGTTGGTTATCGTTTGGTAAATCTTTCATAAGCCATTGGTCAACTGTTGGTCAACTGTTGGTCAGTGTTTGGTAAATCTTTGGTCAACCATTGGCCAACTGTTGGCCAACTGTTGGTCAACCATTGGCCTTCCTGTCCAGGAGTGCACACTGCTGGCTCGTGGCTGGCTGTTGGTCAGCTGTTGGCCAACCATTGCCCAACGTTTGGTCAACCATTGACCTTCCTGGCCCTGCAGGCACACCGCTGTCTCGTTGCCGCCCGTTGCTCAGCCGATGATCCACCGGCGGTCGGTGGGACCTCCCCCAGCCCCCAACCCCCAACCATCTCAGCACCACGGGGCGGCGCTGCCCCACTCACAGCCCCCCCTTCTCCCCCCACAGGCTCCGCAGCCCCAGAGCTCCCTGCAGCGTGGCATCCCCACCTCGGCCCGCTCCATGCTCTCCAACTTCGCGCAGGCGCCGCAGCTCTCGGTGGCGGGTGGGCTGCTCGGCATGCCAGGTAACGACCCGTTATTTCGGGTACCTGGGGGGGGGGGTCCGGGGGGGTTGCGAGCCCACGCTTCCCCCCTTTCTTCTCTCCCACGCAGGCGTCAACATCGCGTATCTGAACGCGGGCATCGGGGGGCACAAAGCATCCAGCCTGGCGGACCGGCAGCGCGAGTACCTCCTGGACATGATCCCCCCCCGCTCCATATCGCAGTCCATCAGCGGACAGAAATAGCGCCTGCTGCCCCCCCTCCCCCCCCCCAGCCACACAGGGGGCAGAAAAAAGACAACCCCCCCCCCAAATCCCCCCAGACCCCCCTCCTTTTTCTCCCCCCCCCCCCGGCTGCGCGGTCGCTCCCTTTTGGGCCCCGCTCAGCCGCCGCTCTCTGTGTTATCAGCGCTTTCGGTTGAAGCTCTGTTTGTTTTTTGGTTTGTTTTGGTTTTTTTTTTAATGACAAAGCATAGAATTTTTAATCGCATTTTGCCCCCCCCCCCCCCCCGGCGCCCCCCTCCCCCACTCTTTGCTCGATGGATGCTTCCACTTTTTTTTTTTTTCTTTTTATGCCTTTTTCCCTCCCTTCCTTTTTTTCCAAACTGGGGGGGGGGGGGGAATCACCCCCTCCTCCCCCCCCCCCAAAAAAAAAAAAACAAAACCCACGTTGCCCAATCTGGGGTTTGGGGGGTTCCGGGATGCACTCCCTTTGCACTTAACTCACACTACGGAGCCCCCCCCTCCGCGGTGCCCCCCCCCCCGGTGCAGCAGTGCCTGGAAGGGGCTCTGAGAGTTTGGGGGGGGGGTTGTTATTGTCCCCCCCCCCCCTTTTTCCCTTCCACCCCCCCTCCCCCAACGTTGGAACTTCTCGTGTGCAATTCTCAATGCGGGGCTGTGGGCCCCCCCCCCCCCAGACCCCCCCTCTGTCCCATAAGCACTTAAACCCCAGGGGGGGGGGCGGGGGGGGGGTTGTTTTGGGAATGGTGCAGCATAGTGGCAGATCTCTGTATGCATACATTTATTTTCGGGGTTCTTTTTGGCTTTGCTCCCATTGAGACGATGCCCCCCCCCCTCAGCCCCCCCCCCCCCATAGGGCCGTTGGGGTTTGTCCCAAATTCCTCCTTGTTTTGCCCCCAAATCCCTCGTTTGTACCCAAACCTCTCCATCTTTGCCCCAGTTTCCTCTTTTCTAAACCCACTTGCCCCAAATCTCTCCTTTCTGGCCCCAAATCCCCTTTTCTTCCCAAAACCTCTCATTTTTGCCCCAAATCTCCATTTTTGCCCCCATACTCTCCCCCCCCCCAACCCTCTCATTTTCCCAACTCTCTCCTATTTCTCCCCATTTCCCAAATTCCTTTTCCCCAAATCTCTCGTTTTTCCCCCCAAACTCCCCCCCCATTTCCCCACTCCCTCCTTACCCCCAAACCTCTCCTTTCTTTCCCAAATCCCTCATTTTTGCCCCAAATCTCCTTTTTTGCCCCAACTCTCCCTCTTTCCCCCCAATTCCTCCTTTCTTTCCCCAAACCCCTCCTTTCTCCCCAAATTCTCCTTTTTTTGCCCCAAATCCCTTTTTTTCCCCAAACCCTTTTCCCAACCCCCCCTTTTTCCCCCACATCCCTCCTTCCTCCCCTCTTTTACCCCCCCACTTCCTCCCCCCTCCCATTTCTCATCTCCTGAGCCGCAAACCCCCCCCATTGCCTCCCCCCATTACCCCTCCATTACCCCACTGCCCCCCCATTGCCCCCCATTAGCCCCCCATTGCCCCCATTACCTCCCCATTGCCCCCCAAGTACCCCCATTGCCCCCCCAATTGCCTCCCCCCAAATTGCCACCCCCCTCTTCCCCCCCACTGCCCCCCCTTGCCTCCCCCCATTGCCTCCCCATTGTCCCCCCCATTGCCCCCCCCATTGCCCCTGTATCCCCCCTCCTTCCCCCGATTGCCCCCCCCATTGCCCCTGTATCCCCCCTCCTTCCCCCCCTCGCCCCCGATTGCCCCCCATTACCCCCCCATTGCCTCCCCCCATTGCCCCTCCTTCCCCCCCATTGCCCTCCCTTCACCCCATTTCCTATATTGCCCCCCCATCCCCCCCCCGCTGCCCCTATATTGCCCCCCATTGCCCCCTCTCCCCCCTGTTGCCCCCACTCCCCCCACTTACCCCCCATTGCCGCCCTAACCACCCTAACCCCTGCCCCCCTTACCCCCAATGGCCCCCCATGACCCCCCCCGATCACACATCGCCCCCCCCCCAAAAAAAAGCCCCATTTTCAGAGGGAAAAAAAGAGCAGAGAAACGAAGTGCAATAGCGGGGCTCCTCCGCTAGGCGGCGCTGCGCCCCATTGGTGCTACGCGGACCCCCCGGCGGGCGCCGCCCGGCGCCGGCTCCGACCCCCCCCCAAATAACCCCCCCTCCCCCCCCATCTAAAAGCCAATCGCCTTTTTTTTCGTTAATTATTATTAATTTCCTCCTTTTTCTTTCGTTCCCGCTGTAGCTTAGAGCCGCTTGTGAAACGCTTTCGGGGTTTTCTTTCAGTTTGGTTCCCCCCCCCCCCCAACCCTTCGCGCCCCCCCCCCACTTTGCGCAGAGCCCCCCCCGCCCCCCCCAGGTCCTAATTAGCGTGAGGTGTTGCTGCAGGTGTCGTTAATGAGGGCTCCGCTGTGTACATAGGCCTAAAAAAAAAAAAAAAAAAAAAAAAAGGTTAAAAAAAAAAAACGGACAAAAAAAAAGGAGAAAAAGAGAAAACAAAAAAAAAAAAGGAAAAAAGAAAAACGGAAATAATTAAAAAAAAATGTACATTGTGTAGAAAAAAATCCGAGAAAGGACAAAAAAAAGGATGGAAAAAAAAACAAGAAAACGCAAAAAAAATAAAAATAAAAGGGGCGGAGGCGGCGCGGAGCCCCCGGGTGGGGGGGGGGGGGAGGGGGAAAGGGGGGGGGAGGGGATTTGGGGGGGGGTCTTTGTGTGACTGGGCCACGAGCCGTGCGGGCGGGGTCCGGCCGGGGGTCCCCCCCCCTCCCCCCCCATTTCTGTGCCTTCACACACGCGGACCCCCCCCCGTCCCTCCCCACCCCCCACCCCCGTCCCACCTCACCCCCCCCCCCCCATAAATGGCCCCACAGCGCGGGGGGAGGAGCGGCGGGGGGGCCGTGGGGGGGGGAAGGGGCCGAGTATTCTAACTGTAACTGTATTTGCACTGTTTTCTTATTGCATTGGCATATATACAGTATCCATCTACAGCACCTGCGCCTCCTGCATCGCGCCCCAAGTAAAGCCCCCCCCCCCCAAAACGGGGGGGTCACACCGTGGGGGGGGGGCTCGGCTTCTTCCCCTCATCCCCCCCAAACCCAATGGCTGCTGGGATCTGCCCTGTGCCCCCCCCAAACTCTGTGCCCCCCCCAAACTCTGTGCCCCCCCCAATCTTTGTGCCCCCCCCAAACTCTGTGCCCCCAACCAACACCCTGTGCCCCCCCCAAACTCTGTGCCCCCCCACCAACACTCGGAGCCCCCCCCAACTCTATGCCCCCCCCAACCAACACACTTCCCCCCCCCCAAACTCTGTGCCCCCACCACCAACACTCGGAGCCCCCCCGAACTGTGCCCCCCCAACACTCAGTGCCCCCCAAATTCTGTGCCCCCCCCAGCCAGCACTCTGTGCCCCCCCCCCCAAACTCTGTGCCCCCCTCCATCACTCTGTGCCCCCCCCCAAACTCTGTGCCTTCAACCAACACTGTGCTGCCCCCCAACTGACACTCTGTGCCCCCCCCACCAACACTCGGTTCCCCCCCCAACTCTGTGCCCCCCCCAAACTCTGTGCTGCCCCCCAACCCTGTGCTCCCCCCCCAAAGTGTGCTGGGATCCATTCTGCCCCCCCCCCCAGTGGGTGCTGGGACCCCCCCCCCCAAAGGGTCCTTGGATCCACTCTGTGCCCCCCCCCCCTTAAATCTGTGTGTCCCTCCCCCCAGTGGGTTCTTGGATCCGCTCTGGTCACCCCAATGGGTGCCAGGATCCACTGTGCCCCCCCGGATGGGTGCTGGGATCCATTCTGCCCCCCCCCCCCCCCCCAGCGGGTGCTGGGATTTGCTCTATGCCCCCCCCCCCCCGATAGGTGCTGGGACCCACTTTGTCCCCCCCCCACTCTGAGCTGCCCCAGTGGGTCATTGGATCCACCCTGTGCCCCCCCCAACTCTGTGCCCCCCCAGTGGGTGCTGGGATCCACTGTGCTCCCCGCCCCGGATCCTTGGATCTATTCTGCCCCCCCCTCCAATCTGTGCCCCCCCCAATGGGTGCTGGGATTTGCTCTGTGCCCCCCCCCCCCCATAGGTGCTGGGACCCACTTTGCCCCCCCCCACTCTGAACCCCCCCCCCGTGGGTGCTGGGATCCCCCTGTGCCCCCCCCCCCCCCCAGCGCACAGATGGAACATTTGGGGGGGGGGGGGAGGGGGGGGTGTTTGCTACAAAAAAAAAGTCTTTATTTAGCAAAAAAAGAGTTTTTAGGTACAAAGAGCCCCTGGGGGGGGGAAGGCACTGCAGTACGGGGGGGGCATCGGGGTGGGGATGGGGGCAATGGGGTGAATATAGGGACATTGGGGTGGACGTGGGGACACTGAGATGGATGTGGGGACTTTGGGATGGATATAGGGACAATGGGATGGATATGGGACATTGGGGTGGACATGGGGACACTGGGACAGATGTGGGGACACGGCTATAGGGACAGTGGGACGGATATAGGGACACTGGGGTGGGTGGGTGGACATTGGGGTGGGTATGGGGACATTAGGATGGATGTGGGGACAGTGGGGTGGATGTGGGGACATCAGGGTGGATACGGGGACATTGGGACAGATGTGGGGACACTGGGGGTGGGTGCATGGATACTGGGATGGATATAGGGACATTAGGATGGATATGGGGACACTGGGATGGATGTGGGATGTCGGGACAGATATGGGGACACTGCAGGACAGACATGGGGACATTGGGGTGGATGTGGGACATTGAGATGGGTGTGGGGACACTACAGGACAGACATGGGGACATTAGGATGGATATGGGAACAGTGGGGTGGATGTGGGACATCGGGATGGATGTGGGGACAGTGCAGGACAGACATGGGGACATGGGGACGGACGTAGGGACACTGAGGTGGATGTGGGGACATGGGGACGGATGTGGGACATTGGGACGGATGTGGGGACACTGCAGGACAGACATGGGGACATTAGGATGGATATGAGGACATTAGGACGGATGTGGGGACATTGGGATGGATGTGGGGACACTGCAGGACAGACATGGGGACATGGGGACGGACGTGGGACATCGGGATGGATGTGGGACATTGGACGGCCACGGACCGCTCAGGACGGACGCAGGGGCCGCAGGACAGACGGCCGCGGGGAGCCGGGAGCCGGGAGGCGGCCCTACAGCCGGATGCGCCCCGCCACGACGCCGTCCCACAGCGCGGGGCCCATGGGGACGTAGGCGGCCGCCGGCAGGTCGAGCAGCAGCAGCGGGGCGGCGACGCGGGACGGATCGCAGCCCTCCTGGGCCAGCAGCGCCTTCCGCTGCTTGAAGGTGGGCGTCAGCGCCAGGCGCTCCTGAGCGGCGCGGGCGGCAGCGGGGTCAGCAACGCCACCCCATAACCCGGCATTGGGGTCAGCCAGTGTTACCCCACAGCAACGCCACCCCATAACCCGGCACTGGGGGCAGCCGGTGTTACCCCACAGCAACGCCACCCCATAACCCGGCATTGGGGGCAGCCGGTGTTACCCCATAGCAACGCCACCCCATAACCCCGCATTGGGGGCAGCCGGTGTTACCCCACAGCAACGCCACCCCATAACCCGGCAATGGGGTCACCTGGTGTTACCCCACAGCAACGCCACCCCATAACCCGGCATTGGGGTCACCTGGTGTTACCCCACAGCAACGCCACCCCATAACCCGGCATTGGGGGCAGCCGGTGTTACCCCACAGCAACGCCACCCCATAACCCGGCAATGGGGGCAGCCGGTGTTACCCCACAGCAACGCCACCCCATAACCCGGCATTGGGGTCAGCCCCTGTTACCCCACAGCAACGCCACCCCATAACCCGGCATTGGGGGCAGCCGGTGTTACCCCACAGCAACGCCATCCCATAACCCGGCACTGGGGTCACCTGGTGTTACCCCACAGCAACGCCACCCCATAACCCGGCACTGGGGTCACCTGGTGTTACCCCACAGCAACGCCACCCCATAACCCGGCACTGGGGTCACCTGGTGTTACCCCACAGCAACGCCACCCCATAACCCGGCACTGGGGTCACCTGGTGTTACCCCACAGCAACGCCACCCAATAACCCGGCACTGGGGGCAGCCGGCGTTACCCCACAGCAACGCCACCCCATAACCCGGCAATGGGGGCAGCCCCTGTTACCCCACAGCAACGCCACCCCATAACCCGGCAATGGGGGCAGCCGGTGTTACCCCACAGCAACGCCACCCCATAACCCGGCATTGGGGGCAGCCAGTGTTACCCCACAGCAACGCCACCCCATAACCCGGCATTGGGGGCAGCCAGTGTTACCCCACAGCAACGCCACCCCATAACCCAGCATTGGGGGCAGCCAGTGTTACCCCACAGCAACGCCACCCCATAACCCAGCATTGGGGGCAGCCAGTGTTACCCCACAGCAACGCCACCCCATAACCCGGCAATGGGGGCAGCCGGTGTTACCCCACAGCAACGCCACCCCATAACCCGGCATTGGGGTCAGCCAGTGTTACCCCACAGCAACGCCACCCCATAACCCGGCAATGGGGGCAGCCGGTGTTACCCCACAGCAACGCCACCCCACAACCCGGCATTGGGGTCACCTGGTGTTACCCCACAGCAACGCCACCCCATAACCCGGCAATGGGGGCAGCCTGTGTTACCCCACAGCAACGCCACCCCATAACCCGGCATTGGGGGCAGCCCCTGTTACCCCATAGCAACGCCACCCCATAACCCGGCATTGGGGGCAGCCCCTGTTACCCCACAGCAACGCCACCCCATAACCCGGCATTGGGGGCAGCCGGTGTTACCCCACAGCAACGCCACCCCATAACCCGGCATTGGGGTCACCTGGTGTTACCCCACAGCAACGCCACCCCATAACCCGGCATTGGGGGCAGCCGGTGTTACCCCACAGCAACGCCATCCCATGACCTCACACTGGGGTCACCCCATGTCCCCCCATTCTGGGGTCACCCCATGACCTCTCACACCAGGGTTGTTCCGTGACCCCACACTGAGGTCACCCCATACTCCAATGGGGGTCACCCCCTTCCCTCTCACACCAGGGTCACCCCACAATCCCCCACATCAGGGTCACCCCATGACCCCACACTGACACCACCCCACAATTCCAAATTGGGATCACCCCATAATCCCCCGCTCTGAGGTCACCCCAATGACCCCACACTGGCACCACCCCATATCCCATGGGGCCACCCCATTCCTTGTCACATCAGGGTCACCCCATGACCCCACACTGGCACCACCCCACACCCCCATGGGGTCACCCCATTCCCTGCCACACTGGAATCACCCCATGACCCCACACTGAGATCACCCCACAACCCCACAATGGCATCACCCCACACCCCATGGGGTCACCCCATGACCCCAAATTGGGGTCACCCCATAATCCCCCACACCAGGTCACCCCATGACCCCACACTGAGGTCACCCCACGACCCCACAATGGCATCACCCCACACCCCATGAGACCCCAAGCCCCCAAACTGGGGTCACCCCATACTCCCCCACACTGAGGCCACCCCACGACCCCACACTGGCATCACCCCACACCTCCTGGGGTCACCCCACGACCCCAACCCCCCCCCCCATTTGGGGTCTCCCCCCTTTACCTGCAGCCGGATGAATCGCGGCCAGGCGTAGGGCGGCAGCGCCGCAGCCACGTGCCGGAACAGCTCGGCGCCGTCCAGCTCCCAGCCGGGGCGCAGCACCACCGCAGCCATCCCAGCGCGGCCCTCGTGGCCTTTATTTGGGGAGGGGGGTGAGGGGAGGGGGCACAGGGCGGGCGGGGGGCTCGGCTGTGGGGTATTTGGGGCCGTACCTGGCACGGTGACGCCGTACACGGCAGCATCCTGCAGCGCCGCGTGCGCCAGCAGAGCCTCCGCCACCTCCGTGGTGGCCACGTTCTCTCCTTTCCACCTGGGGGGTTGCAGGGTTGGCACTGGGGCCGGGGTCCCATAGGGCCGTGGGTCCCATAGGGCCGCAGATCCCATAGGGCCGCAGATCCCATAGGGCCATGGGTCCCATAGGGCCGCGGGTCTCACAGGGCTGCGGGTCCCATAGGGCCGTGGGTCCCATAGGGCCGTGGGTCCCATAGGGCTGCGGGTCCCATAGGGCTGCGGGTCCCATAGGGCCGTGGGTCCCATAGGGCTGTGGGTCCCATAGGGCCGTGGGTCCCATAGGGCTGCAGATCCCATAGGGCTGCAGATCCCATAGGGCTGCGGGTCCCATAGGGCTGCGGGTCCCATAGGGCCGCGGGTCTCACAGGGCTGCAGATCCCATAGGGCCGTGGGTCTCACAGGGCTGCAGATCCCATAGGGTTGCAGATCCCAAAGGGCTGCAGATCCCATAAAGCAGTTACCATAGGACTGTGGGTCCCGTATGGCCACAGATCCCATAGCACTATGAGTCCCATGGGGCTGCAGGTGCTATGGGGCCTTGGGTCCTATATGGCTATGGATCCCATAGGGCTGTGGGTCCCATAGGGCTGTGGGTCCCATAGGGCTGTGGGTCCCATATGGCTTTGGATCCCTACAGAGCTGCAGATCCCATAGGGCTCTGGTTTCCATGGGTCCATGGGTCCCATGGGGCTGTGGGTGCTATAGGTCTGTGGTTTCCATAGGGCCATGCATCCCACAGGGCTGTGGATCTCATAGGGCCGTGGGTCCCACAGAGCTGCAGCTCCTACAGGACTCTGGGTCCCATATGGCCGTGGGTCCCATGAGGCAGTGGGTGCCATAGGGCCGTGGATCCCACACGGCCGCGGTACCTGAAGGTGTCCCCGGTGCGGTCGCAGAAGCGCACGAAGCCGTCGCTGTCCTCCTCCATCAGATCCCCGGTGCTGAAGAACGTGTCGCCCTCCGCGAAGACGCCGCGCAGCAGCTTCTGCTCCGACAGCTCCGGCCGGCCGGCGTAGCCCAGGAACGGCGTCCGCGGCGTCACCGGAGCGATCAGCAGCCCCGGCTCCCCTGGGCACCGAGCTCAGCCTCAGCCCTGCCATCCCATCCACCCACCCATCCATCCCATCCCATCCATCCCACCCCATCCACCCACCCATCCATCCCACCCCATCCACCCACCCACCCACCCACCCACCCATCCCATCCCATCCACCCACCCATCCATCCCATCCCATCCATCCCATCCCATCCACCCACCCATCCATCCCACCCCATCCACCCACCCATCCCACCCATCCATCCCATCCCACCCATCCCAACCCATCCATCCATCTCATCCAACCCATCCATCCATCTCATCCAACCCATCCATCCATCTCATCCAACCCATCCATCCCAGCCCATCCATCCCAATCCCAGTTTCCATCCCCATTTCATCTCATCCCCACCTCAATCTCATCCTCATCCCAATCCAGTTCCCATCCCCATCCCACCCCCCATCCTATCCCACCCCACCCCATCCCAATCCCCATCCCAACCCCCTCCTATCCCATCCCATCCCATTTCACCCCATCCTCATCCCATCCAACCCAACCTCAACCCCAATCCTAATCCATCCCATCCCCAACCCCAGCCCCAATTCCAATCCCATCCCACCCCCCTTCTATCCCATTTCATCTCACCCCACCCCATCCATCCCATCCCAACCCATCCATCCCATTCCCTTCCATCCTGTCCCATCCCATCAAATCCATCCCATCCCCATTTCACCCCATCCCAATCCCAATTCCCATCTCCATCCCTATCCCCATTCCACCCCCCATCCCATCCCATCCAACCCAACCTCAACCCCAATCCATCCGAATCCCATCCCCAACCCACACCCCATCCTATCCCATCTCAATCCCAACCCCAACCCCAGCCCCAATCCCAATCCCATCCCACCCCCCCATCCCAACCCATCCACCCCATCCCATTTCATCCCACCCCACCCCATCACATCCCATCCCAACCCATCCATCCCACCTCATCCCATCCCATCCCATCCATCCCATCCCATCCCATTGCATCCATCCCACCCCACCCTACCCCATCCCATCTATCCCAGCCCAACCCAACCCATCCATCTCATTGCATCCATCCCATCCCATTTCATCCCATCTATCCCATCCATCCCATTGCATCCATCCCATCCCACCCCATCCCATCCATCCCATCCCAACCCATCCACCTCATCCCATTTCATCCCACCCCATCCCATCCCATCCATCCCATCCCATCCCAACCCATCCCAACCGAACCCATCCCATCCCATCCATCCCATCTATCCCAGCCCAACCCATCCCATCCCATCCATCCCATCCATCCCATTTCATCTCACCCCATCCCATCCCATCCCATCCCATCCCATCCCATCCCATCCCATCCCATCCCATCCCATCCCATCTCACCCCACCCCACCCCCCCCCCCTCACCCGGCCGCACTCTGATGCAGCGCCCGCCCTCATCCCGCAGAGCCGCGCCGCTCTCCGTGTCGTAGCGCACGATCTCAAAGGGCGAGAAGAGCTGCAGGGGGGACGGGGGGGGGGACAGGGGGGCGGAATCCTCAACAGACTGCGACCACGCGACACCCAGCCCCCCCCAGGACCCCCAACCCCCACCTTATAAATGAAGCTGCTCCTGCCCACGGCGCCGGGCGCCCCGCTGTAGTTGAGCAGCGTGACGTTGCCCTCGCTCAGGCCGTACGTCTCCACCACGCGCAGGGGCCCGAAGCGCCGCACGAAGCTCCGCCAGACGTCGGCCCGCATCCCGCTGCCCACCGCCAGCCGCACGCGGTGCTGCCGCTCTGCGGGGCGCTGGGGGTCGGGGGTTGTTTTTATTGGGGGGTCGGCACGGATCCCCACCCCAGTTCCATCCCCATCCGTCCCATTTCAGCCCACTTCACCCCATCCCATCCATCCCATCCTATTTCACCCCATCCCATCCCATCCCATCCCATTTCACCCCATCCCATCCCATCCATCCCATCCTATTTCACCCCATCCCATCCCTCTCATCCCATCCCATCCCATCCCCATCCCATCCCATTTCATCCCATCCCATCCCTCTCATCCCGTCCCATCCCACCTCATCCCATCCCATCCCACCTCATCCCATTTCAGCCCATCCCATCTCACCCCATCCCATTGCATTTCACCCCATCCCATCCCCATCCCATCCCATCCCACCCCACCCCATTTCACCCCATCCCATCCCCATCCCCTCCCCCAACCCACTGCCCCTCCCAACCCCGTCCCATCCCATCCCAAACCCCTTTCCAATCCCCATCCCATCCCCCACCCCATCTCATCCCCACCTCCATTTCATCCCATCCCAATTCCCATCCCATCCCATCCCAACCCTCTTCCCAATCCCCATCCCATCCCATCCCCACCCCAATCTCATCCCCACCTCCATTTCATCCCATCCCAATTCCCATCTCACTCCCATCCCATCCCAACCCAACCCTCTTCCCAATTCCCATCCCATCCCCACCCCAATCTCATCCCCATCTCCATTTCATCCCACCCCCATCCCAATTCCCATCCCATCCCATCCCAATTCCCATCCCATCCCATCCCATCCCATCCCAATTCCCATCCCATCCTCATCTCCGGGATGGGGGGCGGTGGATGTGAAGCGGGATGGCTTGAGATGACACGGAGATGGGAATTGGGTGGGGATGGATGGGATGGGGTGGGGTGGGATGGGATGGGATGGGATGGGATGGGGTGGGGTGGGGTGGGGTGGGGTGGGGTGGGGTGGGGTGGGGATGGGATGGGATGGGATGGGGTGGGGTGGGGATGGGATGGACCCCAAACCCCGCGGCTGAGGGACCTGCGGCTGGTTGAGCAGATAGCGGCACAGCTCCCCGATGTACTGGAACACCGTCACGCCCTCGGCGCAGCACTCGTCCCAGAAATGGGAGGCAGAGAATTTGTCCCGCAGGACACATGAGGCTCCTGGGGGGGGAAAGGGGTCACACGGCCCCCCTGCTGCGCCCCCATGGGGTCACACGGCCCCCATAGCCCCCTATAGGGTCACACCGCCAGCCATTTCATCCCATTCCCACCCCATCCCCACCCCAATTCTCATCTCCATCCCACCCCATCCCCCCCCCCAATTCCCACCCCATCTCATCCCATCCCACCCCAATTCCCACCCCATCCCATTTTGCATCACCACCCCATCCCATCCCAATTCTCATTCCCACCCCACCCCATTTCCCATCCTACCCCAATTCCCACCCCATCTCATCCCACCCCAATTCCCACCCCAATTCCCGCCCCACTCCATTTCTCATCTCCATTCCATCCCATCCCAACCCCAATTCTCATCCTCATCCCACCCCATCCTCATCCCATCCCCCCCCCAATCCCCCCCCCCCCCGCTCACCGATGCCGATGCAGCCGGCGACGCCCAGCAGCGCGCCGGCCATGTGGTGCAGCGGCAGCGCGATGTACAGAACGTCGCTGCTGTCGGCGCCCAGCAGCTGATAGAAGGCGGAGCAGAGCAGCGCCTTCAGGTGCGAAACGCGGGCGGCTTTCGGGAGCCCTGGGGGGGGGGGGGCGCTGAGACCCGGCCCAGAGCCGGACCCATAGCTGGCCCCATAGCCGGCCATATAGCCCCATAGCCGGACCCATAGCCACATAGCCCCATAGCTGGCCCCATAGCCAGCCATATAGCCCCATAGCCGGACCCATAGCCACACAGCCAGCCCCATAGCCACATAGCCCCATAGCCAGCCCCATAGCTGGCCCCATAGCCAGCCATATAGCCCCATAGCCGGACCCATAGCCACATAGCCAGCCATTATAGCCCCATAGCCAGCCCCACAGCCGGCCCCACAGCCACATAGCCAGCCCCATAGCCGGCCATGTAGCCCCATAGCCCCATAGCCAGCCCCATAGCCGGCCCCACAGCCACATAGCCGGCCCCATAGCCAGCCATATAGCCCCATAGCCGGACCCATAGCCACACAGCCAGCCATAGAGCCCCATAGCCAGCCCCACAGCCCCACAACCAGCCCCACAGCTGGCCCCATAGCCCTATAGCCAGCCCCATAGCCGGTCCCATAGCTGGCCCTATAGCCAGCCCCACAGCCCCACAACCAGCCCCACAGCTGGCCCCATAGCCCTATAGCCAGCCCCATAGCCAGTCCCATAGCTGGCCCTATAGCCAGCCCCATAGCTGGCCCTACAGCCAGCCCCACAGCTGGTCCTATAGCTTCATAGCCAGCCCTACAGCCAGTCCCATAGCTGGTCCTATAGCCTCATAGCCAGCCCTATAGCCGGCCCCATAGCCAGCCCCAGAGTCCCACAGGTGGCCCCACAGCCAGCCCAACAGCCACATAGCCAGCCCCACAGCCCCATAGCCAACCCCCCAGCCCCACGGCCGACCCCCCAGCCCCATAGCCGACCCCACAGCTCCATAGCCGCCCTCCAGCCCCATAGCCAACCCACAGCCCCATGGCTGACTCCACAACCCCATGGCCACCCTCCAGCCCCATAGCCGACCCCACAGCTCCATAGCCGCCCTCCAGCCCCATAGCCGACCCACAGCCCCACGGCCGACCCCCCAGCCCCATAACCACCCCCGTCCCCCACCGGTGGTGCCGGAGGTGAAGATGTACAGCGCGGTTTCCCCCATATCGGGCGGCCTCCAGACATCCTCAGCTCCCAGCTCCTCCGGCGCCGCTTCCAGCGCTTCGCTCAGATCCTCGGCCCCGGCCGGGTTCCTCCCGGCTCCCATCACCCAAACGGCCACGCCGGCTTCCCGCAGCTCCGCCACGATGGGCTCCACGACCCCAAAAAGTTCTGCGGGGTCCCACAGACCCACGGCGGGGATCAGCGCCGCCGGACCCCCGGCCCCAAACCGCCCTGCCGCAGCTCTGCCCAGGGAGCCCACACACCCCATACAGACCCCACAAACACCCCATAAATCCCACGCACCCCATACAGACCCCACAAACACCCCATAAATCCCACGCACCCCATACAGACCCCACAAACACCCCATATAGACCCCACAAACATCCCAGAGAGCCCACAGACCCCATATAGACCCCACAGACCCCAAAGACCCAACACATCCCATAGACCCCACAGACCCAAAAGACCCCACAGATCCCAAAGACCCCACAGATCCCATAGACTCCACAGACCCCAAAGACCCAACACATCCCATAGACCCCACAGGCCCAAAAGACCCCATAGAACCCATAGACCCCATACACGCCATACACACCCCACAGACCCCACAAACCCCCCAGACCCCTCAGACCCTGTAGACCCAACAGACCCCATAGATCCCAAACATGCCATACATACCCCACAGACACCACAAACCCCAAAGGCCTCACAAACCCTACAGATTCCAAAGACCCCATAGACCCCAAAGACCCCATACATGCCATACACACCCCACAGAACCCATAGAAGCCATAGATCCCACAGACCCCAAAGACCCCAATGATCCCAAAGACCCCAATGATCCCATAGACCCCACAAATGCCAAAGACTCCACAGAGCCCATAGAACCCACAGATTCCATAGAGCCCACAGACCCCAAAGACCCTACAGATCCCATAGACCCCATAGAACTCAAAGACCCCATAGAACTCAAAGACCCCATAGACCCCAAACACCGCACAGACCCCACAGACATCACAGATCCCAAAGACCCCACAGACCCTACAGACCCCCCAGACTCCACAGGCCCCAAAGACCCCACAGACCCCATACATGCCATATACACCCCAAACACTGCACAGACCCCACAGACATCACAGATCCCAAAGACCCCATAGACCCCAAAGACCCCACAGACCCCACAGATCCCATAGAACCCAAAGACGCCATAGACCCCAAAGACCCCACAGACCCCATACATGCCATACACACCCCAAACACTGCACAGACCCCACAGACATCACAGATCTCAAAGACCCCAAAGATCCCATAGAACCCAAAGACCCCATAGACCCCAAAAACCCCACAGACCCTAAAGACCCCATAGACCCTAAAGACCCCCAGACTCCACAGACCTCAAAAACCCCACAGACCCCATAGACCCCAAAGGCCCCACAGATCCCATACATGCCATACACACCCCAAACACTGCACAGATCCCACAGATCCCATAGAACCCAAAGACCCCATAGACTCTAAAGACCCCACAGACTTCACAGACCCCAAAAACCCCACAGACCCCATAGATCCCATACATGCCATACACACCCCAAACACCGCACAGACCCCACAGACATCACAGATCTCAAAGACTCCACAGACCTCAAAGATCCCATAGAACCCAAAGACCCCATAGACCCCAAAGATCCCACAGACCCCAAAGACCCCATACATGCCATACACACCCCAAACACTGCAGACCCCACAGACATCACAGATCCCAAAGACCCCATAGACCCCAAAGACCCCCCAGACTCCACAGACCCCACAGATCCCATAGAACCCAAAGACCCCATAGACCCTAAAGACCCCCAGACTCCACAGACCTCAAAAACCCCACAGACCCCATAGATCCCATACATGCCATACACACCCCAAACACTGCACAGATCCCACAGAACCCAAAGACCCCATAAACCCTAAAGACCCCACAGACATCACAGACCCCAAAGACCCCACAGACCCCACAGACGCCATACACACCCCAAACACTGCACAGACCCCACAGACATCACAGATCCCAAAAACCCCACAGACCCCACAGATCCCATAGACCCCAAAGACCCCAAAGACCCCACAGACCCCATACACACCCCAAACACTGCACAGATCCCACAGATCCCATAGAACCCAAAGACCCCATAAACCCTAAAGACCCCACAGACATCACAGACCCCAAAGACCCCACAGACCCCAAAGATCCCACAGACCCCAAAGATCCCACAAACCCCACAGACCCCACAGACGCCATACACACCCCAAACACTGCACAGACCCCACACACCCCAAATACCCCGCAGCCCCCCAACACCCCGCAGCCCCGCAGCCGCCGCCGCTCACCGCTCTCGACCAGCAGCGCCCTGGCCGCGCTCTCCCTCACGCAGTGCCGCAGCGCCGCGGTTCTCAGCTGCGCTCCCAGCAGCGCCGGCCGCGCGCCGACGGCGATGAGCGCCAGCCAGGCGCACACGAAGGCGGCGCCGTTGCGGGCCAGGAGCCCCACCGCCACGCGCGGCCCCAGCCGCTCCCCGCCGCCCCCCGGCAGCGGCCGCCCCCGCAGCGCCGCCGCCATCCGCGCCACCGTCCGCGCCGCCTCGCCGTAGCGCACGGTCCCGTCCCGCAGCCGCAGGAACGGCTTCCGCGGCGCTTTGCGGGCTTCCTCCAGGAACCGCGCGGCCAAACTGCGCCCCCCGCCCCGCAAAAGCCGCCGGCGGCACCGCGCCGCCCGCACCACGAACGCGGCGTCGGCGCAGAGCGGAGCCCAGCGCCGCCTCCAGCGCAGCGCCAGCGCGGCCGCCGCCAGCGCGACCAGCAGCGCGAGCCACGGCGCCATGGCCGACCCCGCGACCACCCCCCCCACGGCCCGACCCCGCGACCCCCCCCCGCCCCGCAAAAAAAAAAACACCGCCCCGCCCAGCGGGAGGAGCCGCCCCGCCCCGCCCCGCCCCGCCCGACGCGTTGAGCGCAGCGCCGCGCAGACCCGCATGGAGCCCCCCCGCATCGGGGTCACAGTGCCCCCCCCCCCCCTTATTGTGCCCCGTTGGGATCACGGGACCCCCCCCCCACATGGGGTCATATTGACCCCCTCCCATATTGTGCCCCGATGGGGTCACACCCTATATTGACCCCCACCCCCCAAACTGTGCCCTAATGGGGTCACAGGACCCCCCCCCCTTATTGTGCCCCAATGGGGTCACAGGACTCCCCCCCCCCCCCCCCACATGGGGTCACACCCTACATCGTGCCGCAATGGGGTCACAGGACCCCCCCCACCCCCCTCACATGGGGTCATATTGACCCCCTCCCCATATTGTGCCCCGATGGGGTCACAGGACCCCTCCCCCCCACATGGGGTCAAACCTTATATTGACCCCCCCACACATTGTGCCCTGATGGGGTCACACCCTATATTGACCCCCCCCCCATATTGTGTCCCAATGGGGTCACAGGACCCCTCCCCCACACATGGGGTCATATTGACCCCCTCCCATATTGTGCCCCGATGGGGTCACACCCTATATTGACCCCCACCCCCCAAACTGTGCCCTAATGGGGTCACAGGACCCCCCCCCCCACACACATGGGGTCACACCCTACATCGTGCCCCAGTGGGGTCACAGGACTCCCCCCCCCCCCCACATGGGGTCATATTGACCCCCCCCCATATTGTGGCCTAAGAGGGTCACAGTGCCCCCCCCCATGGGGTCATATTGACCCCCCCCCCATATTGTGCCCCCACAGTGCCCCCCTCCATGGGGTCACACCCCATATTGGCCCCCTCCCCCCCCATATTGTGCCCCAATGGCGTCACAGCGACCCCCCCCATGGGGTCACACCTACCCCATATTGACCCCCCCCCCAAAGTACCGAAATGGGGTCACACTTCTCCCACCCCACCTCCCCCCATAGTGTCCCCCCATATACTGCATCCCCCCCCCAAAAAAACCTGTCCCAACCCCCCAAAGGGGGTCGCCCCCCCCATAGTGACCCCCCCCCTATATGCTGTGCTCCCCCCGGCCCAACAGTGTCACCCCCCACACTGTGCCCCCCCCGGGTTGATGCTGATGGGGGGATTTGAGGGGGGGTTCTGAGCCGCGTGGTACAAAACGGTGCGAGGTTTTTATTGCCTTTAAAAAAGAAAACACTTAAAAATCATCGGGGGGGGGGGGGGAGGGGGGGGCGGGTACCGTGAGACCCCCCCCCCAGCGACCCCCCCCCTCCCCTCACCCCCAGCCGCTCGTGCTCACACCTTTTTATTTACATATCGCGTCTGAAAATCAGCACAGCGGTGATGGGAAGGGGGGGGGGGGAACCACTGCCCCCCCCCCACCCGAATTTCCCCCCCCCTCATTGCGGAGACCCCCAAACTGCGGCTCCTGTGCCTGGGGGGGGGTGGGGGGCGCACACACGCGCGCGCACTTCCACCCCCCGCCACCAGGGGGCGCCGCTCCGAGGGGGCGCAGCGCAGCGCAGCGGGGGCCGCTCTGCCCCGCCGCATCTCAGTCGCTGTCTGAGCCCACGGCCGAGGAGCCCTTCCGCTTCCGCTTGGTGGGTTTGGGTTTGGTGTCCTCCTCCTCCTATGGGCACAGCAGGGGGCGATGGGGGGCGTCCCGACCCCATACATCCACCCAGGGGTCCCGGCCCCATAGGAGGGCACACGACCCCATAGGAAGAGACACGGTCCCATAGACCTGCGCTCATCCAGGACTCACAGCCCCATAGAGGGACGTGGCCCCATAGGGAGAGATGCAGCCCCATAAGGAGGGGCACTGCCCCATAGAGGGGGGGCACCGCCTCACAGCCTTACGCTGACGGAAGAGTCCCGGCCCCATAAGGGGCACACGGCCCCACAGTCACCAAGGGCTCCCAGCCCCATAGAGGGGACACAGCCCCATAGTGGGGCACATGACCCCAGAGGGAGAAACATGGCCCCATAGACCTGCACTCAACAAGGAGTCCCAGCCCCACAGGGGGGCACCCAGCCCCACAGGGGGGCACCCAGCCCCACAGGGGGGCCCACAACCCCATGCCCACCAAGGGGTCCCAGCCCCACAGGGGGGGGGCTACAGCCCCACACCCACCAAAGGGTCCCAGCCCCATAGGGTCACACAGCCCCATAGGGGGGTCCCCAGCCCCATAGGGACACACAGCCCCACACCCACCAAAGGGTCCCAGTCCCATAGGGGGGCACAAAGCCCCATAGGGGGGCACACAGCCCCACACCACCAAGGGCTCCCAGCCCCATAGATGGGTCCATAGCCCCATAGGGACACACAGCCCCCACCCACCAAAGGGTCCCAGCCCCATATGGGGGCACACAGCCCCATAGGGTCACACAGCCCCATAGGGGGGTCCCCAGCCCCCCCCTCACCGAGGCGCTGCTGGACGCCGACTCCTCCTCGTTGTTGGGGGGCTGCGCGGCGCTCTTGCGGCTGCGGGGGCTGGCGAGGGCGGCCTTACGGCGGCTCTTGGGGGGTTTGCTGGACGAGTCCTCGTATTCCTCAGCCAGGGAGAAGAGATCGCTGAACCTGGGGGGGGTGGGGGAGGGGGGTGATGTGAGGGGCCGGGTGGGGGGCTGCTGGGTTTGGGGAGGGGGGAGGGGGAGGGGGAAGGCGGGGGGGGTCTCACTTCATCTTATGTGCCTCGTCACAGCTGGCCTGGACGTGCTGCAGGGCTTGCAGGATGGGCGTCTGGCTGAAAACTGCAGGGGAGGAGTGAGATGGGGTGAGGGGAGGGGGGTCTCCAGCCCCCCTATTCCCCCCCCCGCCCCCCCAGAGCCCCAGGGTACGCACAGTTCTGCTTGGTGTTGGCCAGGTTGAGGCGCAGGCTGTCCAGGTGCTCCAGGATCTGCTCCAGGGTGAGCTGGGCCAGTTTGCTGCTGGAGCTGCGCAGGCTGGGGGCAGAGCGCGAGCGCCCGTTGGTCCTGCGGGGTCGGCAGCCATGGACCCCTCCTCCTCCTGCCCACCCCCACCCCCACCCCCACCCCCCATCCACCCCCCCTCCATCCCACACCGCTCCTCAGGGATGCACTGCTATGGGGATTATGTGGCCATGGGGACACAGAACCCGAGGACACACGGCCATGGGGACACGTGGCTATGGGGACAGCCCTGGGGACATGCAGCCATGGGGATATGAAGGCATGGGGACAGCCCTGGAGACATGTGGCCATAGGGACATACAGCTATGGGGACACAGAACCCAAGGACACATGGCCATGGGGACACAGGGGCCATAAGGATGCACAGCTATGGGGATGCGAGGCCATAGGGACAGCCCTGGGAACACACAGCCATGGGGACACACAGCTCTGGGGACATATGGCAATAGGGACACACAGCCATGGGGACACATGGCCATAGGGACACAGAAGCCCAAGGACACGTGGCCATAGGGAGAGTCCTGGAGACATATGGCCATGGGGACAGCCTTAGGGACACGTGGCCATGGGGACACAGGGGCCACAGGGACAGTGCTGGGGACACACTGCCATAAAGGCACACAGCCATAGGGAGTACTGCCACGGTGACACAGGCCATGGGGACAGTTGTGGGGACATATGGCCATGGGGGGGGACACAGCCATAGGGACACACGGTCATGGAGACACATGGCCATAAGGACACACTGCCACAGGGACAGACCTGGGGACGTCTGGTCACGGGGACACACGGCCATAGGGACAGTCCTGAGGACATATAGGGACACGTGGCCACGGGGACGGCCATAGGGACATACGGCCGTAGGGACACACAGCCACGGGGACAGCCCTAAGGACACCCAGCCATAGGGACCCCCCCCCACCCCCCCCCCCAGCCCAGCCCTCCCGCTCACCTCTGCCTCTTCCTGGGCAGGCTGTTGTTCTTGATGAGCAGCGCCTTGATGTGCTCGGCCAGCAGGTCGTCGTGCTTCAGCCCCCAGTGCCGCAGGATGCTGGTGGTGAACTGGTCGTCGGGGTGGCACGGGCGGCTCAGCACCATCTTCACCATCTCCTCGCTGGGCCTGCGGTGGGGCAGCGGTGGGGCAGCGGTGGGGCAGCGGTGGGGCAGCGGTGGGGGGCTGAGCGCCCTGCCGGGAGGGGGGCTGAGCGCCCCGCCGCAGCCCCAGGGTGCCGCAGTGCTGTGGGTTGCAGCGCTGGGGACGGGCAGCACTCACTTCTCTCGGCGCAGCTGCAGCAGCAAACAGGAGAGAGCCTCGGGGTGCTCTGCAAGGAGAGCGCAGGTCAGCAAGGTGCAACGCCGGGCTGTGCAGCACGCAGCACTGCACAGCACTGCACAGCACCGTGCAGCACTGCGGAGCACTGCACAGCACTGTACAGCACCATGCAGCACTGCACAGCACTGCACAGCACTGCACAGCACCGCACAGCACCGCACAGCACCGCACAGCACTGCAGAGCACCATGCAGCACTGCACACTGCAGAGCACTGCAGAGCACCATGCAGCACTGCAGAGCACCATGCAGCACTGCACAACACTGCAGAGCACCATGCAGCAATGCACACTGCAGAGCACTGCAGAGCACCATGCAGCACTGCACAGCACTGCAGAGCACTGCACAGCACCATGCAGCACAGCAGAGCACCATGCAGCACTGCACACTGCAGAGCACTGCAGAGCACCATGCAGCACTGCAGAGCACCATGCAGCACTGCACAACACTGCAGAGCACCATGCAGCAATGCACACTGCAGAGCACTGCAGAGCACCATGCAGCACTGCACAGCACTGCAGAGCACTGCACAGCACCATGCAGCACAGCAGAGCACCATGCAGCACTGCACAACACTGCAGAGCACCATGCAGCAATGCACACTGCAGAGCACTGCAGAGCACCATGCAGCACTGCACAGCACTGCAGAGCACTGCACAGCACCATGCAGCACTGCACAGCACTGCAGAGCACTGCACAGCACCATGCAGCACAGCAGAGCACCATGCAGCACTGCACAACACTGCAGAGCACCATGCAGCACTGCAGAGCACCATGCAGCAATGCACAACACTGCAGAGCACCATGCAGCACTGCACACTGCAGAGCACTGCAGAGCACCATGCAGCACTGCAGAGCACCATGCAGCACTGCACAACACTGCAGAGCACATGCAGCAATGCACACTGCAGAGCACTGCAGAGCACTGCAGAGCACCATGCAGCAGTGCACAGCACTGCACTGCACACTGCAGCAATGCACAGCACCACACACAGCACTGTCCCATGCAGCACAGCACACCATGCCAGCACAGCACCATCACATGCAAGCGCAGCACAGCACCATGCAGCACCCCATGCAGCACCGCCCCATGCAGCACAGCACCACGCTCACCTTTGTACTTGAGGTGCTGCAGGATGGGGATGATGGCCTCCAAAGGGATGCTGTGCGCCAGGAAGAGCTGCCACGTGCAGTATTGCTCAAAGGTCTCCCAGTCCAGGCTCTGAACTGAGGGGGGAACACAAACGAGCTGCTAATTAACGAGCTGAGGCTCGTCTTTGCAACTGCAAAGCTGGGTCAGGGCGATGGGAGCTGTGCCACGATGGGTCCCAATGTGGGGGGAGCAGAGATCTGGGGGCTGGGGGCTCTGCAAACCCACGGGGATGGAGGGGGAGGGTCGTGGGGTGCCCCCCCCCCCAGGTGCAGCACTCACTGAGGATGTTGAGCACGGAATCCTTGCGGAACATGACGAGGTTCCCCATCATCACGTGGCAAACCAACTCCTGCAGCTGCAGGGAGAGCACGGGGTCAGCATCACTGCTCCATGGGGAGCATCTCGGTGCAAGCAGGGATCCCAGCACTCTGTGAGCTGCAGGAGGCTGCAAACTGGGGGCTGGGACCCCCTCCCCCCCAAGGGGGGATGTGGGGGGGGGTCCCAGCCCCTCTTAGGAGGAAGTTTTTCAGCCAGAGGTGGTGAGGCACTGGAACAGGTTGCCCAAGGAGCTGTGGATGCCCCATCCCTGCAGGCATCCAAGGCCAGGCTGGATGTGGCTCTGGGCAGCCTGGGCTGCTGGTTGGTGACCCTGCACACAGCAGGGGGTTGGAACTGATGGGCATTGGGGGCCTTTTCAACCCAGGCCATTCTAGGATTCTATGATTCTATGGATCCTAATGGCACCCCATGGATCTTAATGGCACCCCATGGGTTCTCTAGGCAGCCTGGGCTGCTGGTTGGTGACCTGCACACAGCAGGGAGTTGGAACTGATGGGCATTGGGGGCCTTTGCAACCCAGGCCATTCCAGGATTCTGTGATGATTCTATGATTATGGCACCCTGAGGATCCTTAAGGCACACTATAGGGTCTTATGGCACCCTATGGATCCCTATGGCACCTTATGGGTTCTCTGGGCTGCCGGTTGGTGACCTGCACACAGCAGGGGGTTGGAACTGATGGGCACTGGGGGCCTTTGCAACCCAGGCCATTCTAGGATTCTATGATTCTATGGGTCCTAATGGCACCCCATGGATCCCTATGGCACCCCATGGATCCCTATGGCACCCCATGGGTTCTCCATGCAGCCTGGGCTGCTGGTTGGTGACCTGCACACAGCAGGGGGTTGGAACTGATGGGCATTGTGGGCCTTTGCAACCCAGGCCATTCTAGGATCCTATGATTCTCTGATATGGGCTGTGCTGGGCTGGGCGAGAGGCAAAGCGTGGTGGGGAAGGGGGGCAGAGAATCATAGGAAGGAACGAAGGAATTGCAGAAGGGAGTGGGGAGGAAATGCTGTGATTGGGAAAAGCTGAAGCTCTGCCCAGCCCAGGAGTGGGGTCGGGGTAAGGTGATGCACTGCAGCCCCACGCAGCTGGGGGTTATGGGGCACACTGTGCTCCAGGTGACCCAAACAACGGGATTACGGCACGCAGCTCTGCAGCCACAGCTGTCCCTTGGGTGCAGCTCAGGAGGAGGAACCCAGAGGGTGAAGGGGCACAAAGGAGGGGTTTCAGCCTCCCGGGATTGCAGGGCAATGGAACGCAGCTCCCACCTCACCTGTGCTGAGTCGATGACGGCCACGATCATATTGAGCAGCTCGCCGCTGCGCAGCGTCTCATCTGGGAACTGCAGGAGGGCAGAGCAAGGCCTGGGTCAGGGGGGGTTGGGGAGGGGGGCACAGAGCTGTTGTGGGGATCCCCGCGTTTCCGTTCCCCTTTCTGCTTCCCCCAGCATGAGCAAATCCAGCATCAGCAAGGGGGGGGGCAAAAGGCCATGGGGAAATGGGGGGGTGGAGCCCAGAGCTGGAGGGATGTGTGGGGATTCTGCTGCTGCTGTGTGCAGTGTCACCTCCCAGCCCCAGCTGTGGGGGCTGTGTGGGGCCATACAGGGCTGTGTGGGGCTGTGTGGGGTGAGGGATAAGCATTGGTTTCAGTGCAACCATATGGGGCTGTATGGGGCCATATAGGACTAGACAGGGCTATATGGGGCTGTGTGGGATGGGGTGAGGGATAAGCATTGGTTTCAATGCAACTATATGGGGCTGTATGGGGCCATATAGGGCTAGACAGGGCTATATGGGGCTGTGTGGGATGGGGTGATGGATAAGCATTGGTTTCAATGCAACTATATGGGGCTGTATGGGGCCATATAGGGCTAGACAGGGCTATATGGGGCTGCATGGGGCTGTGTGAGGTGGGGTGATGGATAAGCATTGGTTTCAATGCAACTATATGGGGCTGTATGGGGCCATATAGGGCTAGACAGGGCTATATGGGGCTGCATGGGGCCATACAGGGCTGTATGGGTGAGGGTGAGGTCTCAATGCAACCGTATGGGGTCAATAGGGGCCATACAGGGCTTTGTGGGGCGGTATGGGGCAGGGTGATAGATGAACATTTGTCTCACTGCAGCTGTATGGAACTGTGTGGGACCTTATGGGGCCGTATGGGTCAGGGTGATGGATGAGCACTGGTCTCAATGCAGTCATATGGGGCTGTGTGGTACCCTATGGGGCTCTATAGGGCCATATGGGGCAGGGAGATGGATGACCACAGGTCTCAATGCAGCCATATGGGACCTTAAGGGGCTCTGTAGGGCCATATGGGGCAGGGACCATTGGTCTCAACGCAGCCATATGGGACCTTATGGGGCTCTATAGGGCCATATGGGGCAGAGAGATGGATGACCATTGGTGTCAGTGCAGCCACTGGGTTTAGTGCTCATCCATCCCCCTGACCCATATGGCCCCATACAGCCCCATAAGGTCCCACACAGTTCCATACAGCTGCAGTGAGACAAATGCTCATCTACCACCCTTCCCCCTGCAGCCCCACAAAGCACTGTATGGCCCCATATTGACCCCATACAGCCCCACAAAGCCCTGTATGGCCCCATATTGACCCCATACAGCCCTGGGTCAAGGTGAAGGATGAGCATTAGTCTCAGTGCAGTTGTATGGGGCTGTATGGGGCAGAGTGATGGATGACCTCTGGTCTCAATGCAGCCATATGGGACCATATGGGGCCGTATGGGGCCTCAGAAGCAAAGCAACCCCACAACCCCCATCCCCACCCCCCCAGCAGGCCGGCGCCCGCCCCACCTCTGTGTAGATGGATGGGGTGAGGTAGCAGAGCAGCCGCACGTCGTCCTCCTGGCAGGCCTTCATGTCCATCATCAGACACGTGTGCAGGTCCCCCAGCTGCGTGGCCTGAGCGAAGGACTCGTAAAGGTTCATCTTCCCTGCTGCTGCTTTGCTGGGGAAAAGGGGGGTGGGGGGAGAGTTGGGTGAGTGGGGAGGCGTGGGGGGCTGAGTGGGGTCTCCCCAAAGCCCCGCTGCCTACCTGGCTTTTAGGTAATAGAGGAGGTGGTACCCGATCTTGGGCTGCTTCTGGTAGAGCTCCGAGAGGAGATCCAGCAGCAGGGAGAAGCCGCTGTTATCCTCCTGCATCTGGCACAGGTTCCTGGGGGGGGGGATGGTGGTTGTGTGTAGGATGGGATATCGGGGGGGGTGGGATATTGGGGATGGGACACACACTGGGAATGGGACATTGGGGGTGGGACACACACTGGGGACAGGATATGGGGATACTGGGGATGGGACACACTGAGGATGGGATGCTGGGGATAGGACACTGGGGATACTGGGGGTGGGACACACACTGAGGACAGAATATAGGGGATGGGGCACTCACTGGGGATGGGATATGGGGTTACTGGGGATGGGACACACACTGGGGGTGGGATATTGGGGTTACTGGGGATGGGAACACACTGGGGATGGGAATGGGGATACTGGGGACGCAACACACACTGGGGTCAGGATACTGGGGCGGGACACACAGTGGGAATGGGACACAAGAAAGCCCTGCCTGGGCCACCTCAGAGCAGACCAACCTAAATATGAGGTAGAGTGGCTTCCCCACCGACTCCTCCAGAGACCTGCGGACAAACGCAGCGCTCAGAGCCCCGTGGTGCCCAAACAGGGGCAGAGCTGTGGAACCCCGGGGGTCAGCCCCAATAACAGTCAGTGGGGAGGGAAGCAGTGCTGGTTTGTGAGCGTGGCACTGAGAGCCCAGGCTGGGCAGCCTGAAGGGAGCTCTGGCACCGTGGGCGCTGTGCTCCATGAGCTGTGCTCCGTGCTGACTGCTGGTGAACCCTGCAGAGCTGCTGCTTTCAAGCACAGCCTTCTGCAAACGGAGGAAGTTTTACTGGGAAAAGCCCTGGGGTGAAAGGATGAAACAGAGAGAAATAAACCCTTACTCCTCTGTGATCTCTTCTGGCAAAACCTCCCCGCGGAAGTGAGCCTTAAACAGCTCCTGGAGGCAGGAGGCAAGCACCGATAGCTGCTCGGAGTCAAAGTCCTCCTGGTGGGGAGAAAGGAAGGGATGAGGAGGGAGGGATGCTCACACCCTGCGTGGGGACGCAGCAGCACTGCTGGGAACGACCCCGAGCTGCTCAGGAGCAGCAAATGCTGCAGGGCTGAGCAGCAGCAGGGCCCCCCACCTCCTGTGCAACCCTGCCACCCCCCGCAGCTGCAACCCACTGAGCTCAGCCCTGCAGAGGGCCAACACGGAGCCCTTTACCTCCAGGACTTGATCCACGATTTCCTGCATGACCTCACACTGAGCTTCCGTATCGCTGGAGCAGAAAAACAAGAGGAAATCCAAGTTAGAAAGGAAGATACTGTGAGAGTGCAGGACGAGGGGGCTTTGTGCTGAGCTGGCTCTGCTTGGGAGCCCCCAGGCCCTGTTTTGGTGCCAGGAAGGCACAGCTCCAAAGCACAGAACGCAGAGATCGAGACCTGGGGAAGTTCACCTACTTACAAAATGCGCCAAGCAAACCAAACAAATGGAATGACTGAAAGCATCAGATTAAATGCGCTTAAAGCCATAAATTAGGTTAAAGCAGCCTGCTAAGCCAAGGACTGAGAAGCAAGAGCTGCTGACAGAGCCTTCCTTAGGTGGTGTTAATTCCAAGGATGCTCAGAGCAGAGATGGGGAACGTGCAGATATGTGGAATAGTCCAGCCCATGCAGGGATGCACTCACAGCCCCCACTGCCACCAGCACAGAAGGATGCAGCCCAAAGCTTTCTGCCTTCCCAGCACTGATGCAGAGAAGCAGCTGCTGTGCCCAGGTCTGAGCCTGCAGGGCTGTGTTGGCTCCGAGAGGAGCAAGCAGGGCTGCATTTCAGCACTGTAAGGTCTGGAGCGCTGCTGCCCCAAAGACACCAACGTGGAACACCACAAACCAACCTCCCCTTCTGCAGCTGCAGAACTTTATCCTTCAGAGACTCATCCAGCTGGTCCAGGAACGGCGTGATGTCCACAGGTTCCTCCACAATGGTTTCTTTGATCGGATGAAACCTGAACTCCCTTTTCTTCCCTGCAACGAAGGAAGCATCCCTGGGATTGCCTGCAGCCAGGGGCACCCAGGGCCAACCCCATTGTGCTGTGGGGCCGTGCAGGGCCGTGCTGTGGGACATGAGGGGTTTCCCAGTGCAGGGTGCAGCCTCTCTGCCTCCCCCCTGGGAGGTGTCTGAGCTCAGGAAGGCAGCACGGGATGCAGGCATAGGGGTGCACAGAGCTGTGCTCCCATTCAGCACAGCTCCCAGAAGCGATGCTGTGCCAGGTGCACACACACACGTGTGCACACACACACACACACACAGCTTGCTCACTGCCTGCACTCAGGACTTCCCCATGCCCTGACCCATCCATCTCATTCTGGGTCATAGGAACCAACTGCAGCGCAGCCCAGGAGGGCTGGGGCCAACGCAGAAGCCAGGGAGCTGTGATGATGGGATGGGGAAACGATGGGATCCCCTTTGCAGAAGTGTCTGCACGTGGCTTCTGACCCTGAGCCCCAACAACTGCACACGGTGCCACATCCCACATCCTGGGGCTGTGCTCCCTGCCCACTGCCTACAGGAGCAGCAGAAGCCCCCAGAGCCTGACTACCAGGATTCAGGACCCGCTGGTGATGCCTCCTCCAGCCCCAGGGAGCCAGCAGAAGGATCCCAGCCCTGTGCACCCTGCTCAGCCCCACGGCTTTGAGAGGGGCTCACAGAGGCCTCCAATGAGCGTAATGAAAACCGTGTGGCCGAGCAATGAGAAGACTGAGCCTCAGCAGCTGCCTGAGAACAGGGACAGCCTGTTCCCAAAGAACCCACAGCACAGACTGCTATCACACACAGCGGGGTGCTGGAGCAGAAAGGCATCCAGAGGGGGCTGTGGAGTGGAGAGAGCTACGATGGCTGGTGCTGAGCCGTGGGGCAGAGCACCATGCAAGCAGATGAGGCCAACAACTTTCCTTTGAGTGCAGAGCTGTGTCAGCCCTGCAGAGACCAGCATGCAGCAGAGCCCAGGGCTGAGCACCTCTTGCAAAAGGAAATCTGGTTTTTGAGATCCAGGTCTGCTTGGAGCACAGGAATTTCCACTGCTGATGGGAAAGTTGTTGTGCGGGAGGTGGTGCTCACGGATGCTGCCTGGGGCTCTTCCAGCACTGCTGCTCACCTTTGCTGTTCAGGTCCTCTTCATCATCACTGAACGCAGCCTCGGCGTTGTCATAGCAACTGTCATCTTTGTCTGACATGTGATTGTCCATCTCCATGGAAACGGGCTCCTCAATTTTGACTGTGGGTACAAAGGCAAAGGAGTGAGAGCAGAGAAAGGATGGGACGGATGGCTCCCGGCACAGCCGCAGGGCAGGACAGGCTCTGCCAAAGGATGCTGCATAGGGCTGGGAGCTGAGGAGCTCTGCAAAGGGCAGAGAGGTTCAGGGTGGGTAATGCACCCTGCGCAGCTCATCCTGGGGATGGGACCTCGTGCAGCTCCATGCAGCCATCCCCATGTGCTGCAGGGCTGCATGGAGCAGCTCAGCACCACGTGGGGCTGCTGGGGGGGTGGGTTCTGCTGCGGCAGCTGATGCTGTGGGGAAAGCAGACAGGCTACAGGCACCCTCCTTTGGCAGAGCTGGCAAAGCAGCAGCACTCTCTCCAGTTAAATACAGGTTAGAAATGCTCGCTCTTTGTTGAACCTAATTAAGGCTAATCAATGAGCATACAGAGACAGAAGGGTAAGCACCTCCTGCGGAGCAGAGGGAGGACAAGGCAGTGTGTGCCTTTAGCACGCTACAAGGCTGAGATGAGGGCAGCTCATGGGCATTTGGGCACACAAAGCTCTCCCTGGAGCCCCACTCTGACCTCCCAGAGCCGTGCTCTGGGTCAGCACTGTTGCAGCCCCCCCTGCTCCCTACCCCTCATTACCTTCAATGGGGGGCGAGGGGGAGCTGCAGAACTCTGGGAACTTCTCCCTCAGCATGGCTCGGAGCTCCTTGTCCAGCTTGGGGTTGTCAAAGAGAGGGGCCAGGTGGCTGTGGAAGGAAGGGGATGAAAAAGAACCGAGATGCAGCTCCTGCTTCCCTGCAGAGCTGAAGCCCCATGGCAAGGCCCACCAGAGCCTCCAGCACCATCCCCCAAAAATCCCTGGCAGCCCTGGGCTTCGCCCTCCTGGTCCCATCAGGTTTGCTAAGAGCAGAGCCGGGGAGGTTGGTGCACAGCAGCTCTGCCCATGCAGCAGAACCCAGCGATGCCTTACGCGAGGACGCGCTTCTCCACGATGTGGGTGAGGGAGTTGAAGACCCCCTGCCGAACGTGAGCTTCCAGCGGGGGGTAGAAGTTGGGAATGATCTGAAAGGGAGAGAACACGATGGCATCAGTGCCTTCCTGGACACAGCCAGCTCCAGCTGTGGCTGCCCAGAGAGGCTGTGGCTGCCCAAGGTTGGGCTGGATGGGCTCTGAGCACCCAGTGGAGCTGGGAGCGCCCGTTTGCTGCAGGGGAGCCGCATGAGATGGCTTTTAAAGGTGTCTTCCAACCCCAAGTGCTCTGTGATGCCACGAGCTGCTCTTGGCTGAGAGGGGTGGGAGAGCTGAGTGCAGCATCTCAGGAGAAGGAGCAGCCCATGCTTGGTTCCCTGCCCCACATCTCCCAGGGGTGAGAAAACCACATGAGTGCTGCCCTGGGGGCTGCAAAGGGCCCTGGAGGCAGAGCTGTGCTCCAAGCAGCTGCAGGAGAGGGGGAATAAGAGATGGGAGCTTGGGCAACATTCTGCTCCATCCACACGCAGCTCTCTGCTTGTGGAGGAAAGAAAACAACTCCCTGAAATGAGGCTCAGCCCAGGAACCTTCCACCCAGATCCTGAGTCAGCTGCTGCTGTTGGACACGCGCAGCTCTGGGATTCTGCTTCCAAGAAGCCCAGCAGCTCTCCCTGGGACCCAACGACCAGAACCAGCCCTGGGGGCACAGCCCCACACCCTGCCCAAGGACAAAGGGAGGATGAAAGGACGGCTTGGGCTGGGGAACATCGAATCCAGATTGTGTTTACCCCCGGGGGACGACGCTGGGCCAAACACTGCGTTTGGTACTGCTACAGGGGAACAATTCAGAAGCCTTTTTCCTAATTCTCATCCTTTCTGGAAGGGTCGATTTGCAGACTTGGGAAGTTTTGCATGTGTTCCCACAGTGGCATTCCCACTAATGAAGGACACGTGGGCCCAAACTTGGTGCTCCAGAAGCAGCCCTGGACTAGCAGCCGTGTTGGTCGGTGGCTGCTTTCTTTGTGCTGCACTGGTGGTGCCTGCAGGGTGAGGCTGTGCAGCTCTGGGGATGGCGCCCAGCAGAGTGTGGGGAGGGGATGTGGCTGCAGCCCCTAAAAGAAGCTGCACGGAGGGAGCAGCTCACCCGGCACATGAAATCCAGCAGCGTGGCGGTGATGGCAGGGTGAGGCTTCATGGAGTGATGCATCACAAGAATGGCAGGCTCTGGTGGGAGAAAGCAGGGAGCACAGTGCTGAGAGCCCCAGAGATGCCCACAGCCCCTCCTGCTGCCCTATAAGGGTACTTCTGGCTCCTCGCAGCTCTCATCCAGCTCCTAAATAACAACCAGACTTCAGGCAGCCAAACTGGGCTCCTGCTGACCCCAGTGGGCCGTCACAGCAACCCCCCATGGCTGGAGAACCCACAGAAGGAGACTGATGCTCTCTGGAGATGATGTGTTGGGCCTTCCCCACCCGATCCCTCTGCCTCTGCCAGCTCCAAAAGCCATCACCCCCTCTTCCAACCCCCATGGTACCTATATTCATGATGCTGTCCTTCTCAGGGTTGAAGAAGAGCCAATCATAGAACAGAGCCAGTTTGGCATTCGAAGCAGCAACGTTGGACTGGAGAAGGAAAAAAACAAACAAAGATTTGATTCATGGGGGAGCTTTGAGATCAGGTGGGAAAATTCCTGAGCAAAACTGCTCCAGAGCAGAAGTGAAGGGGCCTCCTGCCGTGCTCCTGCACAGACCTTAGAGGCATCCAAGCACGTAAAGCAAAAGCAAAGGGCGTGATGAGATGGAAGGTGAAGCTGGGAAAGCTGATCCCAAAGGATCTAACATGTGGCAGAGCCAAAGCTGGAATGCAGAGCACGCAACAGCCCGATGTCATCACTGCTCCGCAGCTCCTGACCCCAGAACTCAGAGCAGCAGGAGGTCACCCCCAGTGCAGGGAAGGGATCCCACGCAGCTCTCAGCTCACCAGACTTTGGGGATCACAGGGGCTGTGGGGGCAGTGGGAGCAGCGAGGGCTGTCAGAACTCACCGTGCAGGTGGTGAGCAGCCACCCGATGATGGCCCAGCGAGGCAGGATGTCGGAGCTGAGCACCTCGTTGGATGGGTGCACCACCCCACAGATGTAACGGATGAGGTCGCAGCGCAGGGATTGGCTGTCAGGGGTGGACAGGTATTGCCTCTGGAACCAGTCCTGGTACCGCTTCTGCTGCCCGAACCGCACCTGAAGGGCAAAAAAAAAAAAAGGGTTTTGCTCAAGGGATGCTTAAAGCCCCGCTCAGGACCACCCGCCCTGCAGCAGCACCCAGCCTGGCCAGGGGGGAGCAGACGGGGTGGATCTGCACGGCTGTAAGCACAGATAAGAGCTCCGTGCTGTCACTGAGCAGCTCCTGGGCCTCTCGCACAGCACTGCTGCTGTCAGAGCTCTGATAACCCACCGCAGAGCAGCCTTTCGGCCTTGGAAAGCAGCCAGGCTGGAGCAGAGCTCCCTGCAGCCCACCCTGCATCAGCACCCGGCCCTGCTGGCGGTGCCCTCCGTCCCCAGGGGGGGTGGGTGAGGGCTCTGCTCACCCTGGAGGTCATGAAGAGCAGTTTGGTCTCCATGTCGGGGGTGAGGCGGCACGCCAGGAATTTGCGCGAGGTCCTGGACTGGAGGAGCTGTAGGACACCTGCAGGGAGACGGATGGGGTTATGGGCTGCACAGACCCAGCAGGGATGCACCCAGGGGGAGGGCAGCTCGGAGCGCTTCCTTCTTCAATGCTGAAGGCACTGGGACTGGAGAGAGAGCATGATTTTGGCTGGGAATGGCCCTGCTGGAACAACCCTTGTCCAGAGAAAGCTTTGTCAGAGAGCAGCAGCGTGGAAGGAGGGGGGTGGGGGATGTGCAGCACAGCAGAACGGGATCTGGAGGAGGGATGAAGGAATGCAGACACTGAGCCTCAACACGGAGCATTCCCCATCTGACCCATAGGGAGGCAGCACGGCGATGCCCCCGGCTGATCCCTGCTGCTCCTCCCAGGGCTTCAGGTGCAGCACTCAGCAGCAGGGCTGGAGGACTCACAGAATCACGGGATCCTCCAGGCTCTGCAGCACCAACCCTCGGTGCGAAGGCACCCTGCTGCAACGCTCAGATGTATAAAAAGCCTCACGTGCATGGAACAGGCAGGGGAAGCAGGAGGGGAGATTGCAAAAGCCGCTTTCGTTCCCAAACAGCTGCAAGAGGAGAAATTTATGGCTTGAGTGGAGGCTGTGCTGCTGCTGGATGGGACCTGAAGGATTTACAGCATGCTGCTCCATGCAGACAGGCGGGCGCCGGAGCTGTGCAGCGCTCAGCCTGCTCAGAGTTCACCCTGCAGGGCTGCAGGGGGGAACTGCAGCGTGCAGCAGAGCTTGGGGGAAAGGGAGAAGAGCTGCAGAACACCTCGCTGCATAACAGCTCCTCGGGTCAGCTCTGTGTGCTGCCAGGCAAATAGGAGGCAAATACAAACTGTGGGACCAAGGGAATAAGGGCAAAAGCCACAGCAGGGAGGGAAGGAGCTGGGGGCACTGATGTCAGCCCCCATTCAATATCGTTCTGTGGGGCCACTGGGCTCCAAGTGCAGCAAACCAGGGAGCCATTGGTTGCCCCTGCTGATGTGGGAAGGGGCACAAAGCAGCAGGGATGCCCATAAGGTGCCCCACAACACACGCGAGCTGCTGCGAAGATCCAGAGGTGAGAAAAGCCACCAGTGGGGCTGAGCCCCTGCAAGCCCCCCTGAGACCCCAAAAAGGGGAATGCTGTCCCTGCAGCCTCCAGCCAGCATGGCAGTCAATGAGAACCGACAGGAGAGATTGTGGAGATGGAAGAGCAGCCAAAGAGCTGCGCTGAGGAGCATTTAATCAGCAGACATGCTGCCCCTTCCCCTGGGCACAATCTGTGGTCTTTAACGTGGCATTAATGCAGCCCCAGAGAGCAGAGCAGGCGCTGGGGGTGGGGGGGGAACACTTTAAAGCCCTGCATCTGAGGGCTCACTGCAGACAGATAATGATGTGACAGCCCCGAGAGAAGTTAATAATTCATAGCAATAAGACCCATAAATAAAACACTCTGCCACATCCAGCCTAACCCAGACAGCGCAGAGCGCATCGCAGCTGAGCGTTTGGTGGAAAGCTGCTGAGATGAATGGAATCCCATTCAGAAAGAGTCAACTGCTGCACCCCTGGGTTTGTGCTTCAGTGCTACTGAGATTCCTTGGGGCTCGTGTTGGAGAGAAACTCGGATATCACCTATCTTTGTGTTCCTGCTCATCTCAGCTTATAAAGCAGCTCACAGAAACACAAACTGAAGTGTTCAGCGATGCGATCCCACGACTGCTGTCGCAGACAGGCTGTGTTCTCATGGTCTGTCTGCTCGGCTCTCTGAATTGTCTGCTTTTCAGCATGGTTTGAAACCCAAACGCCTTTTAGGAGGCTTCTGCAGCATTTAAGACAGTGGCAGAAGCTGCCCAGTGCCAGAGGTGGTGGTGGGAGAGCAGAGCAGCTGTTGCTCAGCCCCAGTAGCCAGCCCTGGGGGAACCTCCTTCCCCTTAGCAATGAGATGGGCTCTGCAAGCAGCCACGTGGGCCTCAGCACTACCAGAGGTGGAAGCACACGGCGTCATTACAGCTCTCTGCACACCCAGGGTGCTGTGCCTGACAGCAGCCCCAGCTTTGGGGCCAGCAGGGCCGCAGCGGGGCAGAATCAGTGGGGCAGGATGGGCTCAGCCCCCAAGGCACAGCCCTACCCACCTGTGAACTGCGTGCTGAGCACCTGTGGGTTGTGGATGATGTCCTTCCAGAGCTGCTCAAACTCAGGGATCCTGGCCACGTTCTGCAGGAGCCGCACGAGGTCACGGCCGATCATAAAGCAGTCCATGAACTGGGGGGGAGGAAAGGAGAGGAAAAACATCACATCGAGTGCTCACCTGATGTGGAGGGGGGTGGAGAGGAACACGCAGTCCTTCAGGCTGAGGCTGGTGGCAGATGATTCATCCTGTGCACAAATGTCCACCCCTACCCCTGGCACAGTGCCCCTCTTTGAAGCCCGCAGGTTGGGAGAGGCGGGCTGACAGGCGGGAAGGTCAGCAGCTATTTTAAAATGTTCCCTCTCTTGTAAAGCAAACAATCAGCCCATAAATCTGACATTTTCTCTCCAGGATCTCAGCCAGTCTCCGAAGCTGGGGGTTGTGACATCGGTCCCTCACAACCCGGAGGGAGGAAGGGAGGGTGGGCAGCACCGTGGCAAAGGATGGGGTGAGGACACAAAGCGGGAGCACAGCCTTGGGGGGGATGAAGCACGAGCTGCCTGCGTGCTGGGGGGACCCAAAGGCAGCAGCACAGCCTCCACCAGAGCTGCTGGAGGAATGCAGTGTGCACGTGGAGGGCCCTGCTCTGCTCACCCGTTCCCGGAGGAGGGAGATGCAGAAATCCACCTCCTTCTGGCGCAGCGCCTGCAGCGGAGCCGTGCCGTGGTGGTCCACGATGAGCCTCAGGTAGGTGTACACAGCCATGGCTATCAGGATGCTGCTCTTCAGTACCCATTCCCTGCAAAGGAAGTGCAAAAACAAAACACCAAACCACTCCATTTTCAGCCACAACTTAGAAAACACCACAATAAGAAGAAACTGAGCCTGAAGGAGAGGAGCAGCGCAGGGCCACGCTCTGATCGTCCCCTTTGCATCCCCAGGGCCTCTGCCACAGCAATCAGAGCACTCATAACAGCCAGCTCACGAGCAAACACGGGGAGCAGCTCTGCAAACAGCTGTGGTCTCAATGCACAGCCTGCCACGAGAGCAGCTTTGCCCATCAGCACAGCAAGGCTCGCTGGGTCTTCCCTCACGGCTGGACCCCTTGTGCTCCCATGGAGGTGCTGCTGCTCCAACTGCAACCAGAAGGCAGGAGGCAAAGCGCAGCTGGATGGACAAGGGTAGAATGGGGAGAAAGAGCCATCCTGGGGGTCAGACAGTGGGGAGAACTGCAAGAGGGAGGGTGATCCATCTGCACAGAGGGATCTGCCCAGCAGCGCACAGCCCGCACCCCGCTCTGCTTTTCCACCCAGGAGGGCACCGAGCGGTGCTGGGGCTGGATTTGTTTCTCAGCCGCCCCGCTGGGTGTGCCGCCTTCTCTGCTCTCCCTTATCTGCCTGCAACAATAAATCCTCTCCGTCCATAAAACCGACCCAGTCAGCCTGGCTGTTGGCGCCGGGTGCCAGGAACGGGCCAGGCCGGCGCGCTGCCTCCGCTGATTGATGGCCCTCGGCATCTCCCTAAATCACAGCCTGCCCGAATGCTGCTGCCACCTGAAGAGCCACAGCCTGGGGGACAAACGGGTCGGCAGCCCTAAATCACCGGGGGGAACCTGGGAAAGCTCTTAGCTGGGTGCTGGCAGCTGTTAATTAGTGAGCTGGGCACTGCGCAAAGGTTACGTCCAGGGAGGATGCGGCAGTAATTAAGGGATCCTGGTGAGGCGTGGGGTCAGCACTCCCCTTCTCCCACTGCGAGCTGTGCAGAAAATAAATAAAAACATTGTTCAAAAGCAGGGGGGGGGGCTGCCCACACCCCCAGGACCCATTGATTTGGAGGCAGAAAAACGCAGCCCCTGGGGAAGCGCTGCCATCAGCAGCCGAGCGCCGTGGGGCTGCGGAGAGGCAGCTTTGTTGCTCCTGGTTTTAATTAAAGCAAGCACTCAGTGCTCCAAATGTGGAATCAGACCTTCACCCGTGTGGCTTTAATTAAAGCCCCGGTTCTCCTCCTAATCAAAGTGCAGAAATCCCGGCAAAGAGCTGCAGGTTGCACCTCGGGCTCCTTCCCAACCCTCAGCTCTCTCCTTGTGCTGCTTCTGAGCCGCTGCACCGCACGCACGGACACTCAGCAGCGCCTTCATCAGCAGCCAAAGCTTCTCCTCTCCCATCTGCTCCTCTGACAAACTCCTCCAGCAGCCACGCTCGGATTTCCCTCAGCTCTCCTGCAGAGCTGAAGGCAGATGTGGCAGGAGCTGCTCCTCCTGTGCTCAGGATGGCTGCATCTGCTGCTTTGCAATGCAAGAGCTGCACCGTGCTCAGGGTGGAGATGCTCCATGCCAAGTGCAGGTGGGCAGCAGTGCACGGTGAGAGGCTCAGATGGGACAGAGGAGCTGAGCTCAGCACAGGGGATGTGCAGAACTGCTAAAGAAGAGCAGAAATGGGACGAGCCCAGGAGAGAGTGGGGGTCTCTCCCTCTCCGAGAGCCTCTCCACGGTGCTGCCTCCAGCACACAGAGGCAGTAGGTGGCACTCACAGCTGTTCCCAGGGCCAAATAAATGCTTTAACCACCCAATAGTTCACCACAGCAATAAGAGAATCGTTGTTATTACAGACAGCCCTCGGTGAAAAGCTGTCAGCTATTTAAAAGTAAGGACTGCCCAGTCGGGGCCGCAGCTTATCGCCAATTAGCGGCTGCTTTGCCAGCAAAGGACAATGCTGAGCCCATAGGACAATGCCCACAGGACAATGCTGAGCCCATAGGACAATGCTTCCCAACTGGCCTGCCCCCAACAAATCGAAGTTGCAGCCCCAGCGAGGCAGAAGCTGTTTATACACAGGAAGCTTTTTGGGCAATTAACTCTGTCCTACTCCCCCAAAAGGAACACCTCCCCCGCAGGCAGGGGAAGCTCGGGAGGAAAATATTCCTGGGATCAGCTCTGAGCCACGCGTGCACTGTCAGGGCAGCTTCAGCCCTTGTGCAATGCAGCCCCTGAGGTTGGCTGGTTAATGGAAAGACTTGAGGACAATCCCACAGCAAGAGAAATGCAAACCACAGCCTGGAGACACGGCTGGGGACACGGGGAGGGGACGCAGAAGGCTTCTGCATAAGGAAACCCCATTGGCACGCTCCTGTTTGCAGCATCACTGCAGATGTTGGCCCAGTGCTGCCATCCTGCACTCAGCACAGCAGGAAACTCCCACCTGCCCCGTCCCACCGGTACCTCTGCTCTGTCAGGATCTCCAGGACGTTCTCTGCCAGCCAGATGTTCTTTGCTGTCACATCCCCCCCTGCAAAGGAAAAGGATTACAGGAGAGCAAAGCCTGCTAGGTCAAACTGCCCTGCAGTCAAAGCTAAGGCAGGGCTCTGCCTGGCCCTGCACGCCCAGAGCTGCAAGCACAGCACACCAGCTGCTGGAGGGGATCAGAGGGGTCTTTGCTACCACTGCACTTTTGCAAAATGGAATGAGGAATGGGCAACTCTCTTTTCTGGAAGGCAAAGAAACCAAAAAGGGGTGAAATTCGATGAGATTCCCAGCTGCTGAGCTTACGAAGGGACACAGCATCTGCAAGGAATGCCTGACAGCCCCAGCAAAGGCCACGAGTGGGGCAATGCCCGGAGCTGCGGTGACACGAGGAGCGGAGGAACTCCAGCTGCACAGCACAGCCAAAACAATGGGATCACAACAATTAAAGCATCATAAAGAAGGGGACAGTGGCACCCTTCCAGGTCAGAAGGGGCCCTGCACGGGGAGGTGTGAGCAAGGAAACAAGGGATGCCTTCAGCAGCAGTTTGTGGAACGCTCTGTTTGCACTGCGACAACAAGGCCAGCGCGGCTTGGCTCGCGCTCAGGGCTCCGTCCCCTCCCTCCCCTTCTTCCTCCCCTGAAGAGCAGACATGGCAATTTCCAGCCCCGCAATGAAAAGCACAGCGTCAGGTTTTATGGTGGGACACAAATTCCTGCAGCCTGGACGTCAGCAGTGGGGCTGAGCAGGGAACACGGAAGAGGCACCGTTCCTGCAAAGCCGGAAAGGCGTGCGTGTGCGCACAGTGCTTACAGCAGGGCCCCACGGGCAACCCCAGCTCCCTGCAGGGGCTGTCACCCCTCCTGCACCTCTGAGTGCTGATTTTGCTCGTGCCACCCCGCGTGGCTCACAGCAGGCACTGAGGATGATCCCGGTGCCCTCGTGCAGCGTGGCGAGGTGAAAGCTGGCAGCAACAGGAACCAATGCGCTTCCTGGCAGCTTCCAGCTCTTGCCAGAAAGCTGCTGGCTCTCTCTCTGACTCACTCCTCGTGGAGGATGTCGGGACCAAATGACTCTCAGGGCTCCGTCTCTGTGCTTGGCTGCTCTGAGCAGGGCATGCATGCGTAACCCCATTGTTTGGAGTGGCTGAGCTCACCTGCAATCTGCTTCATGAAGGTCATGCAGACGCCGTCGGCGCCGAGCACGCCGCTCTTCACCAGCTCCCTCAGCAGCCACACCAGCTGGGCAGAAGCAGAAAGGAATGAGGGTTGGGTGGACCCTCCCACGACAGCACTGTGGATGCAATGCCATCCTCCCCCCCTTAGCACATCCCTTGAGGTGGGCCCACGACCCCCCCCAGCTCCAATGCTCACTCCTCACTCTCTGCCAGGTTGGCAGCCCCCCTCACCTGGGTGCGACAGGTATCCTGCAGCTTCAGGTACTTCTCCATGAGGATCTGGTTGATCTTGTTGAGGACGATGTTCATTCCATCTCTGCTCACCAGGGCCAGGTCCCGGTAGCACTGCAGCAGGGGAAAGGCCGTAATGAAAAACACGCAATGCTTTTTATCAAACCCTGATTAGATAACGGCAAATAAAACATCTCGGGGAAGGGACACAAGGCAGGCAGGCTCCAGGGGATGACCTGAATCCACATCCTGAGGCTGGGCCAGCAGAGCTGTCAGGGTGGCTGCAGTCAGCACAGGAGCCAAAGGCTGCCCACTGCAGAGCAGACACCACTGGGCGGCTCACAACCATCTCCCCATCCCAGCTGCAGCTCTGGAGGGACTGAGAACAGAGAGGAAAGGCAGACTGGGGTCCGCAAGGAAGGATCAATTAACAAACAGTTCATCCACCACGAGCAGCAGCCAGGCCAGAGAGCAAAGGTGCTGGCTCTCCCTTCCTCCTCTGGTCAGGACAGCAGGGGGTGGAGGGTGATTAGGAAGTAATTTGCTAAGTAGCTCTGCACGAATGTTAATTTGTGCTGGTAAATGTCATGATATTCCAGAGAGCAGAGGTCTGGTCTCCACATCCTCCTTTGGAGGAGTTAATGAGGCCTCAGAAGATCCCTTTGATGAGGTTTCCTGCACTCCAGTTTTCTCCCTCCCTGTTTCATGTGGCACTGTTTAAACAGATTTCAAACAAACAAACCAAACCAAATTGGATCCCCCCCTGCAGCCCCCAGCACGAGGATAATTGTGATAATCCATGGAAAGGTTTGGAGGAAACCTTCAGGGCTCAGCACTGAGGGATGGGGGAAGAAACCTGAATTCTTTGGTTGTTGCTGAAGCTGTGAGCAACCCATCGCCTTCTCTCCAATCTGGGCAGATCGGAGCTGCTGCTCACACAGGGATGCTTAATTAACAGGAAGGAATAAGTGATGAAGGTGAGCTTTAAATGAGGGAGGTGGGAAACAAGACAGACACAGAGCAGGGAAAGGACCCCAGCTCAGGGCAGGAGGAGATGTCAGAGCCGGGCTGCAGTGCGGCTCCGCACCGAGCGTTAATTAAAGGGAGAAATGCCAGGCAGAGGAGGCAGCCCTGACACATCAGCTGCTGTCACTTTGATATTTGAAGGCGGTCAAGTGTCCCTGCTCACAGCTGGATGTGTTTAGCACAGCTAATCTCTCCCTGCTGGAGTTTCAAGGCAGTGGGGAGAGCTGCAGCTTCGCCCCATGGCGCTCTGCTGGGGCAGCTCCAGCTCCACTCCTACAGCAGAGGGTTTAAGAGCCACTATGGGACAGAAGGAGAGAGGTGCCCTACCAGCAAGCACAGAAGTGCCCCCGTGTTCAACACAGCCACCTCAAATACCCTTTTTTTTTTTTTTTTTTTTGGTATTCCTACTGGTGAGGTTACGCTCGGTGCACAGCAATGCTGCTTCCACACCACCTGTGTGGCTCTGATGCTCCTGGACAGAGGTGGGAATGTTCCTGCAGACACACAGGGCTGTGCTGAGCCCCTGCTCTGCCCATCCAGCACTGATTTCAGTGCTCTCTCACACACCCTACAAGATGCTCCATCAGCCAGGTGAGTGTTAACCCCTCTTTGCGAGCAGGGGAACAAAGCAAGGAGAAATTCACCCCCAAAATCTAGCAATAAAACATCGTTGGCCCCTGGCCATGCTGCCTGGACACCAAGCAGGCGACACTGAGAGCTGACAGCAGAGCCCAGTGGACTGGCAGACCCAATTATCCCCTGAGAAAAGCGCTGTGCTCCCAGGATCTGACCTGACAAGGGCAGTGGGAGCAGCCACGTCGCATTGCCATGGCTGCAGGCAGCAGGTATGTCCCCCTGCCAGCTTGGTCACACGCAGCTGGGCTGCCTGTCCCCTTGCCAAAGGAAATTACAGAGGGGAAGGCACTGCAGAGGCTCCACTCGGCCCCTTGCAATGTGATTGCCAGGCAGATTAAATGCCACAGCTCGCCAGACTCGCTGCCAGCACAGCAAAGCACCTGCCCTGCAAGTCCTGCGCTCCCACGCTCAGCTCCTGGGCTCTGAGGATTCCTTTCCAGCTGAGGTCCACTGCGTCCTGGAGGAGAGAAGAACATTTTCTTCCACGTGGAGGAGGGGAACCATCCCATGGCTCAGCAATAAGAGCTGCTCTTGGGCTCCCACGCTTCTTGGGAGGAAGGATGCGTCCCAATTCAGCCCCTTGGGGTTCACATGGCCAACACCTCACAGTCAGAGCACGAGGCAGAACGGGGCTGGAGGGCAGCAGGGACTCTGCCAACAGATTTGGGAAGGTTTGAAGGAGATGGAGCAACCCAGCCTCCTCCAGCACTGCCAGCAGCTGAGCCTCGAGGCTCCCAGGAGAGGTGTGATTTCCTTCTAAGATGCGATTTCTGGGACAAGGACCTCAATGCCACGACAGCCAGAGCTAATCTGGATCTGCTGCTTCAGTGGGGAGAGCTCTGCCCTCACAGCAGTGATTAAATCAAAAGAGAATAGGGCATGAGTCACCACCCTGAGTCCAGCGCAGCCCCAGGGCTGTGCATCCCTAACAACACAACACAGCGAGTGCCTTCAATCCCTTCAATCCTGCACCGTGCCTGGTCACTGCAAAGCACCCAAACCAGGACCCCTGGGTACCCCCACCACACACAGCCCCTCCAGCAGGGCTCCAGGACCCCCTCAGCTGCACAGAGCCCCCCTTCCTGCAGCACAACATCACTTCCAGCTCCCTGTTTGCAGCGCCAAACCGCAGCTGAGATGCTCAGAACACACAGCATTCATCTTCACGGGGATGGCTAACAGCAGTTTGAAAAACCACACTTTGCAGCAACGTTAAAAAGAAGAAAAAAAAGAAAAAAAAAGGGTTGCTTAGAAATTAAATCTGCTGTGCAAAATTAATAGAGGCCAACAGCTAAGACGCAATTTTCTCCAGGAATTGAATGCCTCTCCTCCAGAGCCCCATTATTTCTGGAGGCATCTACAGCCAACCTATAACACACAGATCCCTGCCGGGCCTCCAAGGGGAAGGCAGAGGCTGGGAAGGGCTCTCCAGCTTCTTGAAGCCTCTGTACTCTCCTCCCACAATGAAAATGAATTAACCCTGGGGCTGTGAAAGGACCCAACCACCCCTCCCTGGTGGCAGCCCTTCCTCCCAGCAGCTGCTGCATTGCCTGTGCCACAGGGATGTAACCAAACCAGAATGGCCCAAAGTTGTTGTGCTGACACACATTAACTCTTACAAGAGCTCTATTAGCTCTTATAAACACGGCTCGGTGTGCTGGGCTGTGCCTGCTGCTGCTTGGAAGGCAGAACCCCTCATGCATCAACACTGCGCACACCGATGGGTGCAAACCTTTACCTTCTGTGCCTGAGTGGGTTCGGTCAGGACCAGAGTGAAAAGCCCCAGGCAGATCTCCTCGTGCTGGGAGGCTCCTTTGCATATCTGAAAGAGAAGAGTGCTGTCAGTGAGCAGGCAGTGCTAGGAGACGGTCAGGAAGGCAAATGGAAAGGGAAGCTCTTCTTGAAGCAATGAAAGGGAATCACAAATTGGGACAGCAAACACCTCCCTGAGGTTTGCACACTGGTGATGGTAGCACTGGTGCAAACCTCGCAGTGCAGGGAGATTTGGGGCTGTTTCAGGATGCTTTGCAAACAGAACAGTGCACACCAACGCTCAGCACTGCAGCTCTGAGCCTCCTCTTGGAGGAGACTTCCACAACCTGCCCGGCCATGCAGTGCTCTGTGTGCCCAGCCTGCCTCGCCAACCTTCTTCCCATTAAGGAAAGGCAATTTTGTGCCACTCATTCCAAGAGCCCAAGGTGTTCTGGGGAGAAAAAAACACATCTAACATATCTGAGAGCTGCTGGGATGTAACACAACAGCTCTCCTTATACGGTAACATCTGCAGCGTGCCGCCGAGTATTTTAAGACCACGCAGAGATAGAAATAAATGCTCCATCCTTCATCTGAAGGACTGAACCTGCCCTTTCCAGTGGTCTGCACTCAGCCTCTTTGGAGGCCAAGAAAAAGCTGAGCAGTGCAGGAGTACAAAAATACATCAGAAACGCAAACACCGGGAGCACGTGAGCAGCAACAGCCCCGCAGTGCTCACACACTGGTGGACACTCAGCTCTCAGCAAGGAATTGGCTCCCAAACACAATCCTAGGCGAGGATCAAAACCAGCAGTGTTTTGTCTTTTAGCTGTTAATAGCTCCCAGACAGGTTTAAGAACAGGGAGAACACAGCAGGCTCCGTTCCCTCCTAATGCCCCTCTGCTCTCTGTGCTTGCTCACGGCTGGCACACCCACAGCACAGCCTGAACTATTCCTTCCAGGCTGAATTTCACCCCTCTGGGGGAGATGACACTTACGTGTGCATTGAGGGCATCGTTGGCCTCTCGCTCTGACAGCCCGTTGGTCAGCGAAGTCACGATGCCCACACACCTCTCCAGCCTCTGAAACACAGCAAAGCACCATCAGCAGCGCATGGGATGAGCACAGGGTGCTGCTCAGAACCCACAGCTCAGCCCACGGCACCAGCAGCACCCTCAGCTCCCAGCCAGCAGGGATGAGGTGCTTCACAAACACTCCTCTATGCACAGGTTTGGGTTGGAAATGCTCTGCTGACAGCATCCCAAGAGCCAAAAAGGAAAGGTGTTGTTATTCAGTGACACCAATAGTGGTGCCATTTGGATGGGGGGGACAAAGAGGCAGCGTGCAGAGCTGGGATGGAGCTGGGCTCCTCACCTGCAGGAGCCACAGAGCTGCTCCAGCCATGGCACGGCTGAGCCGGAGCACCCAGGGCCCTGCGAGGCCTCTTGAGCCCATCCAGCAGCCCAGGGATCTCTGCTGCTCAATGTCTGAGCAACTCCTGGCCCAGAGCAGCAGGAGCAGACGATGTTTCCACACGAGCATCCCTACGAGATGATGGGAAGGGCTCTCCAACACGCAGAACGTCACGACAGCACCAACGTAACAGGACTGGGGAAGCAAACAGTGAGAGCTCCCACAGCAGCTTTTTTTGCAGGTCAGCTCTCCTGTAACAACAACTGCTGGCTCTGGCTGTTTCGGTGGTGAAAACACAACATTTGCAGGGCCTGGAGGTGCTGATGTGTGACACCTCCTTCAGCACAGAGCCCACTGAGGTTCCCTGCGATGGTTCCCTCAGGAACAGCTGTGCCCATCTCTGGGGCAGGGAAAGCCTGAGCAGAACAGACATCCCTGCAGTCCCTTTGGAGCTGGTGGTGTCTGCTCATTACTGCTGTGCAATCAGAACACTCAGATTACGGAGCTGCTTGAGGGCTCCTTTGCACATCAAAGGGGCGGCGGGGAAGAATTTGTTGAGAAAAGGGTCAGCAGATCTCCACTGGGAGGTGATATGAAAGAAGATGCGCTGGTCAGTAACGCAGAGATAATGCCTCTGTCACACAGGCTTGGTTGGAGGCCCAGCTATGGCATTATGAAAAAGCAATAGGGCAGCCACAAAAATCCTCACTCCAAAGCAGATGAATTATTTGAAAGGGAGAACGAGATCCTGAGAGACAAAGTCAGGAGAACCCCAGCACGAAGGAAGACAACTTGTTGGCAGAGAACGCAGCCAAGAGCCACCAGAAGAGCTTTGCAGGAGGTTCAGCACCAATTCATGTCTTTGCTCCCAGGGCTGACGGGGCAGAGCTCGTGGACAAGCAGAAGATGTACCAGCTTGCTGCTGCTGGGCACACAAGCCACAAGAAAACTGAACTTCCACCTCTGAGCAACCATAACAGCTCAGACTGCAGCAAAAGCTCTGCCAAAACCCACAGCAGAGCAAGAGGGACGTCTTCGTGTCAGCATGAGAAGTCCCAGTGAGCTCCAGCCCTCCGTTCACCTCCATCAAACCGATGTGCCCAGCAGCCATCAGCTCCAACTGCTGCTGGAGGGGAAGGCAACAGCTTCCATCTGAACTTTGCAGCCAGATGACTTTGAACACACGATGAGCACGCGTGGGTTTTCGGGCACATTCTGCATTTGTTGAGCTCTTAACATGAGAAACAAACTCGTGGTGGTAAATCCAACAGTGCTGCCATGCTTGGGAGTACTGCTGATAGCTGAGCTTGTGCTATCAAACCAGGCTTGCTTCCAGCAGAGAAGTAAGGATGGAAGAGCAGCTGCTGGGAGGCGTCTCATGGTCACCTCTCCATCCTGGGCTCTGTCTGCGTGGTGGAGCCGATGCTGGCTGTGCCCCAAATCCCAGCAGATCCATGCCAGGCAGGCAGAGCTGCGCTGGGCCGACCTGGGAACGGCTCAACCACAGCTGGATGGGACCCAAAGCACACACAGGGACTGCTGGGTGCTCGGAACATAAATACACTCCGACTCCAGACCTCGAGACCCAGCCGTTCCAGTTGCCTCCCTGTTTTTCTCCTATAGCTGAAATCCTGCGTGATGTTTTCTCAATCTGCTCTGCTTCTCAAGCCATAAGTACACGTTTCCACCCCACAATAAATAATCCTTCTCTCCCATCAGCACAGCCATCCAGGGGGGGAAAACCAGAACCCCAGCCCGGGTCGGAGGCCCACAGCTGCTCCCCCTGCGAACCAGACGTGCTCCAGTACTGCAGAAGGGCCGAGGAGATGCAGCACCCACAGCCTCACAGCCCTGAGCCCAGCTCCCCCTCCCACCTCCCAGTCACTGCTGACAGCCCCGGTGCTCCTGGGGAGCCCCAAACCCTCCCTACGTGTGGGAACCTCTCAGCCATGCTGTGAGAAGAAAAGCCCAACGTGTGGCTCAGCTCTGGTTCAGCTCCCCATTACCCCACCCCTGCAGGGATGGGAGCAGCACACGTCCCCCTGCCCACCTCGCAGCCCCCTCCCCTCTTCCCCCCCTTTCACACCTACCTCCTCCAACTCATCCTTGGCATCCAGAAGGGTGGAGAGCAGCAACTTGCCTCCTCCTCCTCCTCCTGCCGCTCCCCCCTTCCCCTTCTGCACCTCCATTGCTGCCGGGGGGAGCCCCTACCCGAGGCGGGGGGGGCGGCTTAGCCTGAGAGGAGCCCCCCCTCTACGCCCCCAGTTTAATCCCGGCTGCCCCCCCCAGTCCTTCCCGGCTGGGGGATGGGGGGGCTCTACGGGCACCCCCCGGTACCTCCGCGCTCCGGCACTGGGGGTGTGCGGGGGTCACCAGGCCCGTGCGTGAGGCGGGGAACACGGGGGGGGGGTGGGATGTGGGGGGGAGGTTGGGGGTGGGGGGGGGGGGGCTGCTCTTCGACCACGCTTGGGCCCCCCCTGCCGCCGTGCTGGGCTATGGGGGCCTGTGGGACAGAGAGCCCCGGGGGTACGGGGAGGCACCGGGGCTGACAGCTGCCCCGGAGGACGGGGCGAGCGCTGCGGCTGCCGCCGGGCCGAACCGGGCCTGGAGCGGTGGCAGCGGAGGGGGTTTCGGTACCGGGGGAGGGGAGCGGCGGCTGCGCGCCCCCCGCCCAGCGCCGCCGGCCGGAAGTCACTAGGAAAGGGACGGGAGGGCCCGGGCGGAAGAGGAAGCGCACGCCGCCGGAAGCTGCCGCCCCTCCCTCTCGTTGGCCAATGGAAGAGGAAAGATGGTTTTGAGTGGCAGGGGGTGGAGGGGCGGAGTCGAGCCGCGCGGGTAGACCAATGAGAAGGTGGAGGCGGGGTCTGGGTGCGGAGAGACCACGCCCCCCTTCGCAGGATCGGGGCACGCGGGGCTCCCGGGATGGGGTGGGATGCGGTGGGATGGGATGGGATGGGATGGGATGGGATGGGATGGGATGGGATGGGATGGGAGCACCAGGACCCCCGGGACGGCGCGGATCCCAAATACCTCCCGAGCGGGCACAGCCGAGCCCCCCCGACCCATCTCGTGCTCATGAGCTGCCAGGACCCCCCGACCCCTATAGGTCTCCCCAGGTGGAACGCCTCCACCCCCCCCCCCACGACCCCCACCTCATATCGTCCCCCCCAGTTCTCTCTCCTCCGTTCCCCTGAGCCCCCCCACGTGTTCCCTGCAGAGGGGTGGGGGGGGCACGGGGCCCGAGAGGGGGTGCACCCATGGCTCAATGGGACCCGTGAAATGAGGAGGGGTCCGGGGTGGGGGGGGGGGTGAGATACAGACACGCAAAGACCGCACGGCGCCTGCGCACACACAGCTTTATTACAAAAAAATCCATCGCTCCGGTGCCGCCGCCCCGGGGGGGGGGGGGACCGATCCGCACCGGGACACGGGGCCGCCCCGTCCCGCTCCTCCGCTCACCGTCGCGGTCGGTACCGGGCTCAGCCCCCCCCACCCCCCCCACGGAGCGGGGGGGTTCGTCCCCCTATGGCCCCACCCGGGGGGCTCCGGGTATTGGGGGGGGGGGCTCAGCCCCGCGTGCTGCTCCCGCGCTCCCCCAGCAGCCAGTAGGTCCGGACTTTGCCCTTCCCCTGTGGGTGGGGGGCACAGGGAGCTCCGTTACCCCAATGGGGCTGGGGGACTTCGAGGGCTCTGGACAGAGCGTGGGGGGGATTTAGGGGGGCACCCCACTGGGATGAGAGCTCAGTGGGTTCCCATTGGGGTCCAGGAGCGCCCATGGCCCATTGGGATTGGGGTAATGAGAATGGCCACTGTTTGGTTGGGATAGGGGACCAAAGGATCCCACTGCCCCATTGGGATCAGGACCCATGGGTTTCCCATTGCCCCATTGGGATCAGGACCCTTGGGTTCCCATTGCCCCATTGGGATCAGGACCCATGGGTTCCCATTGCCCCATTGGGATCAGGACCCATGGGTTCCCATTGCCCCATTGGGATCAGGACCCTTGGGTTCCCATTGCCCCATTGGATGGAGGTGTAGGGAGTGCCTGTGGCCCCACTGGTTTTGGGGTACAGAAGGTATCCATTACCCATTGGGTGGGACCCAACTGGGGGGTCGCTGGGACCCCCCTGGGGTGGGTTGGGGCTGCGGCTGCTCACCTTCATCTCCACATCACCCCGCAGCTCCAACTCGAAGCAGCCGAACTCCTCCAGCACCGCTTTGGTCACCGCCGAGATGTGGATCTTCAGGGCTGGATGGGAACGGCCCCATCAGCACCCACGGGTGCCCCCCGACCCCCATCTGGCCCCACACCCTCACCTTCGCCGTTGGACTCCATGCGTGAGGCCGTGTTCACAGTGTCCCCAAAGAGGCAGTACCGGGGCATCTTCAGGCCCACCACACCGGCACAGACGGGCCCTGCGTGGCCCCCAGTGAGCCCCCAGCACACCCCCCCTCACCCACGTTTGCCACCTCTCTGTCCTTATCCCCTCTGACCCCATATTGTCCTCTCTGACCAATGTGGGTGCCATTTCCCCAGCCCAACCCGCTGACCCATTTGGATGCCATGTCTCCATCCCAACCCCAGTCACCCACATGGGTGCCATGTCCCTATTCCCATCCCAACATCCCCTATGGATGCCATGTCCCCATCCCCACCCCAGTATCCCCATCCCCACTCCAACACACCCATCCTCATCCCCATACCCCTACAGATGCCATGTCCCCATCCCCTCCCCAACATCTCCATCCCCATCCCCATATCCTCACCCCCACTCCAATGTCTTCATCACCATCCCAACGCCCCATGGGCACTGTGTCCCCATCCCAAAACCAACGTCCCCGTCCCCATCCCAACATCCCCTATGGATGCCATGTCCCCACCCCAATGTCCCCATCCCCACTCCAACATCCCCATGCCAATCCCAACATCCCCATCCCCACCCAACATCCACCTCCCAATCCCAACATCCCTTATGGATGCCACATCCCCATCTCCACCCCAACATCCCTAATGGATGCCACATCCCCATCCCCACTCCAACATCCACCTCCCAATCCCAACATCCCCTATGGATGCCACGTTCCCATCCCTACTCCAACATCCCCATCCCCATCCCAACATCCCTTATGGATGCCACATCCCCATCCCCACTCCAACATCCCCATCCCCACTCCAACATCCCCATCCCCACTCCAACATCCACCTCCCAATCCCAACATCCCTTATGGATGCCACATCCCCATCTCCACCCCAAATCCCTAATGGATGCCACATCCCCATCCCCACTCCAACATCCCCATCCCCACCCCCAACATCCCCTACAGATACCACATCCCCATCTCCACCCCAACACCCCCTATGGACACCCCCCCCCCCCCGCTGACCCGTATGGATGCCGATGCGCAGCCGGAGCTGCTGCTGCGGCCGGTGGCGGATGCGGAAGGACCGGACAGCATCCAGCAATGCCAGAGCCATGCGAGCCACCTCGCGTGCGTGCAGCTTCCCATTGCGCACCGGCAGCCCCGACACCACCATGTAGGCATCCCCGATGGTCTCCACCTGGAGGGACATCGCCGGGGGGGGGGGATGCGATGTGAGGTCATCGCCATCCCAGAGGAGGGGGGGGACGATGATGACGACCCCGCATCCCCACCTTGTAGACGTCGAAGTTGTCGATGATGGCGTCGAAGCAGGTGTAGAGGTCGTTGAGCAGCGTCACCACCTGCATCGGGGTGCTCTCGGCCGACAGCGCCGTGAAGCCCACGATGTCGCTGAAGTAGATGGTGACGCTGTCAAACGCCTCCGCCTGCACCGTCTCCCCACGCTTCAGCTGCTCCGCCACCGAGCTGGGGACACGGGGAGGTGGGTGAGGGGGGACGCGGCCCCTCTGGATGTCCCCAACCCCACACATCATGCCGTGCTCCTGGGGGTCTCCATCGCTGGGAGACCCATCGTTGGGTTGGGCGTCCTTTGGGCACCCCAACCTGTAGGGGGGTCCTTGGGATTCGCAGTCCCTCTGATCACCCCACCCCATCGCGGGGTTCCCCGGGTCTCCCAGCCCCTCCGCGTGGCTCCAGTCATGCAGAGCACACCCAGCAGGAGGAAGGAAGGGGATGCTGGTTTTGGGGTGGGGGTTATGGGGGTTGGGCCCCCGGCGCTCACTGGGGCAGGATTTGGTAGAGCAGAGCCTCAGCCTTGCGCTTCTCCTCCAGGTAAGCCTGGGTGCGCTCCTCCACCAGCTCCTCCAGGTTGTTGGCGTACTGCTCCATGCGTGACAGCAGGTTGTCCAGGATGTTGCTGCTGCTCTCCCTGCAGCAGAGGGGTCAGTGGTTGCGTGGGGACGTTTGGGGGCTCCTCCTGTGGGGCGGTGGGAGGTGGAGGCACCTGTTGAACTTGCGGAGCTGGACCTTGATCTGGTTGAAGTCGGGGCGCTCCAGGACGTCCTCGGCCCAGCAGTGCTGCATGAGCTGGCCCAGCTCCTCCATGTGGCACCCCACGTTGGCCGAGGGGCGGAAGCTGGGGCGCTCCCCACTCTTCACCCGCTCGATGATCTCTGCAGAGATGAGCACCCATCAGTAGGTCCAATAACCCAACAAGTCCAAGAACCCAACAGCGGCTCCAACAATAAACCCAAACAGCAGATCCATGAACCCGACAGTGCCTCCAAGAATCCAAAAGCCTGTCCAAGAACCCAACAGCACATCTAAGAACCCAGCAATAGGTTTAAGAACCCAACAGCACATACAAAAACCCAGCAGCTCATCCATGAGCCCGACAACCCATCCAAGAACCCAACAATAGGTTTAAGAACCCAACAGCCCATTCAAGAATCCAGTAGCCCATCCATGAGCCCAACAGCCCATCCAAGAACCCAATAACCCTTCCACAGACCTAACAGCCCATCCAAGAACCCAACAATAGGTTTAAGAGCCCAACAGCCCTTTCAAGAACCCAATAGCCCATCCATGAGCCCAACAGTGAGTCCAAGAACCCAATAGCCCATCCAAGAACACAACAGCCCTTCCAAGAAGCCAACAGCCCATCCAAGAAGCCAACAGCCCTTCCAAGAAGCCAACAGCCCTTCCAAGAACCCAATAATCCTACCAAAGACCCAACAGCCCGTCCAAAAACCCAACAATAGGTTTAAGAACCCAACAGTCCTTTCAAGAACCCAATAGCCCATCCATGAGCCCAACAGTGAGTCCAAGAACCCAATAGCCCATCCAAGAACGCAACAGCCCATCCAACAAGCCAACAGCCCATCCAAGAACCCAACAGTAGGTTTAAGAACCCAACAGCCCATCCAAGAACCCACCACTGGGTCAAAGCCCCCAGCCCAGCCCATCCCAGGCGATGCCCCCACTTCCCCCTCACCTTTGGGGCTCAGGTCCATTCCCTCCACGTAGAAGACGCCGTTGCGCAGCGCGATCTCTTGCAGGATGATGCCAAAGCTGTACACATCACCCTTCTGCGTGCCGCGGGCCGGCGGTACCTCCATCCTCAGCAGCTCCGGCGCCGTCCACAGCTTCTCTGCGGCACCAGGACGGGGTCAGCCGGGCAGGGACGTCGGGGACGGAGCGCGGGGCTCAGCGGGACGGGGCTCACTGGCAAACAGCGCGTGGGAATCGTCGCCGTCTGGAGCCACGCGGAAGCTCTCCAGCCCGTAGTCGGTGATCTTCAGCACGAAGCGGCTGTCCACCACGCAGTTGGAGGACTTGAGGTTGCCGTGGGACATGATGACGCCGTTGTGCAGGAACTGCATCCCCTGGCAGGGTGGGGTGGGGGGGTTGGACACGGTCCCCCACCCCCCCCACAGTGGGAATGGGGTTCTTTGTGGGAACCGGCTCGTTACCTTAACGATGTCAAGAGTGAGGGAGTAGCGGAACATCCAGTCCAGAGTGATGCTCTCGTTCTCCAGGATGTCCTGCGGATGCAGGGAGGGCACAGCGCTGTCCCCCCACCCCAGGGCCACCATGCACCCAACACGGGGTGGGCTGTGTGCAATGGGTCCCCCCAGGGTGCAGGGACCCCCCGGCACCTGCAGGCTCCCCCGCGGGCAGTACTCAGTCAGGATGCAGATGTTTGGGGGATCGGTGCAGGCGCCGATGAAGCGCGTCAGGTGTTCGTTTTGGACATCTCGCATCTGAGGGGCAGCAAAGTGTGGGGCTCTGCCCCACTGCGGGGACCCCCAGCCCTCCCCAGCCCCACCTACGTGCTTCAGCTCGAACAGGACCTTGCGCGTCAGCTCGATCCGCTTGCGGTTGAGGTGCTTGATGGCCACCAGGTTGCCCTGGGGACAGGAGGGGCGGTGGGTGCCCTCTGGGGGGGGGTCCCCAGCCCCACTCCCGTGTCCCCATACCTTGTAATACGCCGTCTTGGCGTAGACCTGGAACTGCCCCTCTGCTGTCATCAGCGAGCCGTAGTTGGAGCCCCTCTGGGGGGGAAGGACGTGGGATGAGCTCATCCCCACCCCACCCCCACCCCATCCCCACCCCATCCCCACTCCATCCCATCCCGTTCCCACCGCAGGGGGTGCAGCAGACACCCACCAGGGACAGGGTGAGCTTGCTGCCGGCGCTGCGCAGATGCTTCTCCATGCTGCTCATCTGCAGGTCCTCCCAGCGCACGCGCCACAACTCGGCCGCCAGCTCCTTCTCCAGCTGCAGCTTCCTGCACCCAACCACAGGGTGAGACCCCCCACGGGTCCCCCCTCGCCCCTCCTCCACCCCCAGCCACCCCCTCCCCACGTCCCACCTGTAGATGAAGAAGGAGATGACGGTGATGGCCAGCAGGACGAGGCTGAGCGCCAGGGACAGCACCTCCAACATGCTCAGGTTGGCTGTAGGGTGAGAGGGGGGTGGTGAGGGGCTGTGGGCCCCCCTGGGTCGTACCCCCACCCATCCACTGCTCACCCTTGCGGCACTGTGGGTCACTGTGGTCAAAGCCACAGGGGGGGACGTCGGAGGGGACGGTGTTCCCTGGCCAATGGATGTCACGTCCCGGTACCATATGGAGCTCCTTGGTGGTGCCGTTGTAGTTGGCCACGATCTGGGTGGGGGGGAAAGAGGGGGGCTTCAGAACATCCCTGTGGGGCTGTGGGGTGTCCCTGTCCCAGTGCAGCTCCCACCTGGAAGTCCCCACTCGTAGGGTCCATGTCCCATAGTGTGTAGTCGCTCTCCCGGTCCCCATTCTCATCAATCCTCAGGAACCCGGTGACGCCTGGGGATGAATGAGGGGTTTGGGGGGGGGGGCTGGAGACCCCAGAATGGGGAGAGTGGTGATGGGGGCAGCGGCTCTGTGTGCCCTGTGGGGGCACAGCCTCGTCCTGCTTAGTCTGACCCCAAAACACCCACCTGGGAGTGGGGCTGTGGGGTGGCAGTAAGTCCTGTGGGATGGGGAGGGGATGGGATGGGGGTGGAGGTGGAGATGGAACAGGGATGGGAATGGAGATGAAGGTGGGGATTTGGATGGATTGGGGATGAGATGGGACGGGGATGGGGATGGGATGGGATGGAAAGGGGATGGGATGGGATGGGATGGGATGGGATGGGATGGAAAGGGGATGGGGATGGGATGGACACCCACCATAGAAGGTGCGGTTCCACATCTGCTGGGTGATGGCGGAGGCGTTGGTGACGGAGCCGCCGCGCTGCAGGGTCTCATTGATGGCGTGAGCGTAGAGCAAAACCCCGTCGTGGAAGGCGGCCGCGATGAAGTTCATCTGAGGGCACAGAGCGGGGTGGGAACGGCGGCCCCTCATCCCCAACAGCCCCACATCTCTGTGTGCCACCACCCCCAGCAGCCTGGCTCTGTCCTGCGTCCCATCCCAGCAGCGCCAGCTCCATCCCGTGTCCTCTCATCCCAATGTTCCCATCTCTATCCCATGCCCTCAGTGTCCCTCACACCAGTGTCCCCAGCTCCATTCCACATCCCCTCACTCCAATGTCCCCAGCTCCATCCCATATCAACAGTGTCCCTCATCCCAATGTCCCCATCTCCATCCCATGTCCTCAGTGTCGCCAGTTCCATCCATGTCCCCTCATCCCAATGTCCCCAGCTCCATCCCGTATCCTCAGTCCCCACATCTCCCAATGTCTCCACTTCTATCCCATGTCCTCAGCGTCCCCAGCTCCATCCCACATCCCCTCATCCCAATGTCCCCATCTCCATCCCATATCCTCAGTGTCCCCAGATCCATCCATGTCCCCTCATCCCAAAGTCCCCACCTCTACCCCATGTCATCAGTGTCCCTCACCCCAATGCCTCCAGTTCCATCCCATATCATCAGTGCCCCTCATCCCAACGTCCCCAGCTCCATCCCACACCCCCTCACCCCAACGTCCCCATCTCTATCCCAAGTCCTCAGCGTCCCCATCCCCATCCCACGTCCCCTCACCCCAACGTCCCCAGCTCCACCCCGTGTCCCCGCCCCGTCCCTGTGTCCCCACTCCTCACCAGTCCGTCCTTCATGGTGAAGTTGAAGTGGGTCAGCGCCTCCTCCTTCAGCCGCGCCACGAAGGGTCGGTACTCGGGGTTCTCGGGCTCTTTGTAGGTGATGATGGTGACGGCCTGGGGGTGGGGGTGGAAGGGACATGGGGGGGCTGGCAGCGGTTCGGCCCACGGAGGGTCCCCGAGCCCCGGGCAGGGCTGGCTTCGTGCCGCCCTTATTAATAGCAGCAGGCACCGCTGGGACCTGGGGAAATGAATGTCGCTTCCTTCCTCCAACAGAGCTGCCAGCAGTGAGCAGGGGGTGGGCAGAGGGGGGGAAAGAAGGGGGGGGCAGCGCCGGTGGGAGAGGATTTGCACGTGGGTGTGCGCCCGGGGCTGCTTCACCCGTGGGGGGGTGCCGAGATTTGGGGATGGGGGTCCGCCGCCCACCTGGAAGGCCTCCCGGGCGCTGTCGTCGTGGCGGTCCCCGCGCTTCCAGGGTCGTTGGGGGTCGGGGAATCGCCCCCCCCCTGCAGGCTGGCCCCGAAGATGTCGATGTAGAAGAAGGCGAAATCTCCTCGCGTCAGCCCCTCTCGCCACGCCTGCAGCATCAACTCCCGCAACGTGTCCGGAGCGCAGCACACGTACACCACTGCGGGGCGGTGGGTCACGGCACGGCCACCCCCGGGGTGCGAGCCCAATGGGGGCGGTGAACTCCCCCCCCCAGACCCCCCGCAGATGTACCGCTAACAACGGTTACAAACGCGCGGTGCCCACCCGCGCTGCACCCCGCCCGATGTGCGCTACAGCCCCAGTGGGACCGGAGGGGGACACTGAGGGGTCGCTGCCCGCCGCTCCCCCCCCCCCCCCCCCCCCCGGGGCTCGGCCCGATGTTTCCTGTTTTCCCGACACCGTTTCCTCCTCCCGGATCGGCGCCCGCGATCCCGACGGTGCCCCCCCCGGGTCCACCGGGTGCGGACGGGCAGCACTGCAGCCCCGATGCCGCCGTTCCGGGGGATGAGGAAGGTGGAGTGGGGCGGGAGGGGGGGGCATTCGGACGACTCCGGGCTGCGGCGCCGCGCGAGGGTCCCACGCGTGCCGGACCGCCCCCAGCGCTGTGCGGTGCGCACACGGGCGTGCAGCCCTGCGGATCGGATCGGTGCGCACCTGTTTGCAGCTCGGCACGGCCGTCTGTACCGCACCGAGCCCCGCACATCGGCTCTCACCCGCACACACCTGTGCGCTCCGGCTCTCCCCTTCGGGCGGCCGCTCCGCACCGCACCGCCCCGCGCACCCCCGGCGGGGAGGGAGCACCGCACCGCCGCGAGGCTCCGCGCCCCGCACCGCCCCGCACCGCCCCGCACTCACCGCGCCCTTTCTGCCGGATCTCTTGGATGATGAAGGAGTAATTCCCGCGGTGGCGGAACACCACGTCGAGGACCGTCATGTTGCGCAGCGTCGGCAGCTGCACGTAGAGCCCTTCGGCCGCGAAGAAGCACGGCCGGTCGTCCACCCTCTCGTCCCAGTAGACGAGCAGCGCCCGCCGCGCCCACCCGTAGCGCCGGTGCAGCCGCACTCCCAGCTCGCCCAGTTTGCGGTGGCTCGGCCCCACGCGCGTCGTCAGCGCGAACTGCTCGCGTTTGTCGTCGAAGCCGTGCGCCTCGGCCCCCGCCGTCACCAGCGGCAGCCCCCAATGGCTCGTGAAACGCGCGACCGGCGCGGCCGCGTACACGCAGCCCGGCCCCACGAAGGCTGCGGGGTGGTGGGCGAGCCGCAGATCCACGGCGGCGAGCGGCGCTGCCATCTCGGAGCACAAACCGTGCCGGTCCTCGCTGCTGCCGAACACCCAGCGCAGCGCGTGGCCGGGCAGGAGATCCCCACGCGCGTTCACGGCGGCGGCCGCCAGGCGCACGGCGGGTCCCACGCGCGGCCAAGCCCACGGGTAGGAGAGATTCCGCTCGGGCAGCACCACCGCCAGCGTCAGCGCGGCCCCGCGGGCCCCGCACAGCGCCCCGCACAGCAGCAGCGCCCCGCACAGCACCGCCGGCATCGCCGCGAGTGGCCCCGTCCCCGCGCCCGGCCCGTCCTTCCCCGGCCGCGACGGAGGGCTGCGCCCATCGCCGCCTTAACCCCTTCGTGCCCGCCCGCCGCCAACCCCGCCCCACGCGTGTCCGTGTGCGTGCGCGTCCACGGGGCGGGGGGATCCCGCGTGGGGCGGCGCGGTGCGGAGCTGCGTGGGGCTGAGAGCCGACGGACCCCGCGCCGGGAGGATCGCCCCGCGCCGCCCCCTCCCGTCCCGCCGGAGGGGCGACCCCACGCGCGGCGCCCACCGCCGGTCCGCCCCGCGATGGAGTCGGAGCGGCCCGCGGGGCAGCACTGCGCGGCGCTGGAGGCGACGGCGGCAATTAAATTACTTAATAAAAGCACTAATGAGAAAAAACAGACTGGGCGAGAGGGAAAAGATTTCAGCTAGCAGAGGATGGTTTCGATCCATCGACCTCTGGGTTATGGGCCCAGCACGCTTCCGCTGCGCCACTCTGCTGCTTGTTAACACCTCCCTACCGCTGCATATGAAACTGCTCTCACGGCCGCCTCCCAGCTGCGCATGCGCACCGCGCTCCCTTCGGCCCCATTCACAAGCGCTGGACTCCCTCCAGCGGTCGCCGTTATCCCGGCGCATGCGCATAGCGGCGCACCCACTCGTCCCTCCCTCCCTTCCCACAGCTATTAATGATTGGCCGCTTAAAATCCGCCGCCGTAGATTGACGACTAGCCGAGCCAATGGCCTTCAGGAGGCTCTCACCATTGGTCAGCTTCGCGGGGGCCGGCAGCCAATGGGCGCGCGGCTTGTTGCGGGGTGCGGGAGCGCAGGCCGGCGGCGTCTGAGCGGCGGTCATTGTTCGTTGCGGCGCAGCGATGAGGTGCGGAGCGTCGGGGGCAGCGGGGCTCGGCGCCGCGCCGCCGCTCCTTTAACGTCTCCTTCCGTTCTCTTCCGCAGGGGCGACCGAGGCAGAGGCCGTGGCGGACGCTTTGGTTCCAGGGGAGGCCCTGGCAGTGGGCGAGTCCCGCTTCTGCTCCGGGGGGTCCCAGAGCAGGCCTAGGGGTGGGGGGGCAGCAGGGCCGGGGGGCTGTGAGCTGTGAGGGCCGCTCCCGTTCCCGTTCTCGTTCCCTTTCCCGTTCCCGCTCGGCACGGCGGGGAATGAAGCGCTTTTTTCTCTCCCCTTTAGGTTCCGGCCCTTTGTGCCGCACATCCCCTTTGATTTCTATGTCGTGAGTAAACCGCGTCCAACCGAGCCGTTCGCAGGCTGGGTTTCCCTCGTTGTCGGGCGGGAGCTCCGGCAGTGCGGCCGGAAAGCCCTGAGAAGGGCTCAGAACCGAACCGGACGCGGAGCCGCACCCCGGAGGCGGTGCGTGTGGGCCGGGATGCGGTCAGCGCCGCGTCGGACCTCCCCGATCGGGCTGGGGGCGATTCCCGCTCCTTCCGGGAGGAAATCGGTTTCTCCTCCCCGTGCCTTGCAGGCAGAACGAGTTTCCCCACTCTCGATTCTCAGCCCCGGGGCTGTGAATTGCTGTCATAGCGACCGAAACGCTCCCGGAGTCCAAAGCAAACAAAGCTGCGTTGTTTTGTTTGGCAGTTAACAAACTCCCGTTGATGGGGGGTCAGATTTGCTCTGCGTGGTGCTGTTTAATCCTTTGGCGCAGAAGCAGCCCAGGGGAATTGCAGTGGTTCCCCTGTGCTCCTTCTGCAGGACGCAGGCGGTTCTCTGTGCTCCTTTAGCATAACATAAAAACAGAAGCAACAAACTGAGCAGCTCGGTTGGGGATTGCAGAAAAGAAACAAATGCTGGGCATCAAAAATAAAGCCAGAATCCGCGTGTTGTGTCAGTTCTGATGTCTGATCCCGTTGCAGTGTGAGATGGCTTTCCCTCGGGTGAAGCCTGCAGCTGATGAGAGCGCATTCAGCGAAGCCTTGCTGAAAAGGAACCAGGATTTGGCACCGACTGCTGCAGAACAGGTTGTGCGCAGGGGGTTCTGCTCAGCTTTCTAAGCTGGGTGCTGCTGCAGGCTGTGGGGTGACTGACCGATGTCCCTCCCTGTCTGTGATTCCTTTCCAGGCTTCTATTCTTTCTCTGGTGACCAAAATAAACAACGTGATCGATAATCTCATTGTAGCGCCGGGGACTTTTGAAGTGGTGAGTCAAAGTGGTTCATCTGACAGCGTGCTCTGCGAGGAGATGTTTGAGGGGACGCTGATCCTCGTTGCCAACCCTCACCCACAGCACACAGCCCTGCTTTCAGCCACTCCCAGCTTCCTTTTGCTCATTCTTCCTTTGTTCTTCCCATCAGCAAATCGAGGAGGTTCGCCAGGTCGGCTCCTACAAGAAGGGCACCATGACGACGGGGCACAACGTGGCCGATCTGGTTGTCATCCTGAAAATCTTACCCACCTGTGAGTACTGTCAGCTCCTGGGCTGGTGTGGGAGAGCAGCACCCGGCCCTCTTCTGACTTCTGCTGCTCTCCAGTGGAAGCTGTGGCAGCCCTGGGAAACAAAGTAGTGGAAAGCCTGAGAGCGCAGGACCCCAGCGAAGGTACGCAGCTCCTGGTGTGCCACAGAGCCCAGGCACAGGGCTGAGGACATTCCTGGGCACTGGGAATGTTTTCCAGCCTCTCTGTAAGGAACTTTGTTCTCTTTCCAGTCCTTACCATGCTGACCAACGAGACTGGCTTTGAGATCAGCTCAGCTGACGCAACGGTGAAGATCCTCATCACCACAGTGCCGCCCAACCTCCGCAAGTTGGACCCTGAGCTGCACTGTGAGGCTCTGGTGGCTCTGCCCCACGTCTGCCTGCCCGGCCTGCAACTCCTCTGCTTATAAAACAGGCCTTTCTGCTGCTTCTTTCAGTGGACATCAAAGTGCTGCAGAGCGCCCTGGCTGCCATCAGACACGCTCGGTGGTTTGAAGAGAATGCTTCTCAGTCCACGTGAGTTTGGTCTCAAGCAAGAGCTGTGGTTCACAGACCCCAAAATCATCTTTATGGAGGGTGGGGGGAGAGCGAGCTCCTGTTCCTGCTGCAGGAACGAGCAGGATGTGTTATGGACTCTCCTCCCATCATCTCCTCCAGGGTGAAGGTCTTAATCCGGCTGCTGAAGGATCTGAGGATTCGGTTCCCTGGCTTTGAGCCGCTCACTCCCTGGATTCTGGATTTGCTGGTGAGGATGAATGCTGATGTTGTGCCAGATGTGCTGCAGCTTGGGTTGTTTCCGAGTGCCTGCACAGCTCCTTGTAGCCCCCACAGTGGGATCTGGGATGCCTGTGCTTCACTCTTATCTTCACGTCCTCTTTCCATCTCCTCAGGGGCACTACGCTGTGATGAACAACCCCACCAGGCAGCCCCTGGCTCTCAACATCGCCTACAGGTCTGTGTCCAGTTGATTCTCTGGTATGAACCCCCATTCCCACCTCAGTTTTGAACGCACCAAATAAAAGCACTGCTATCTCAGAGCTTTGCAGACCTGAGGCCAAGCAGCTCTTGGCTGTGCTCAGTGCTTGACTTCTTCCCCAGCACGTCAGAAGCTGCTTGGTGTCTGAGTGCCTCCTGTTGTGCAGACTGGCTGCTGGTGTTGCTGTGCTGGGAATGGTTTCGTTCCTAACATGAAAGGTCTCATCCTGCAGGCGCTGCCTTCAGATCTTGGCTGCTGGGCTCTTCCTTCCCGGATCCGTTGGTATCACCGATCCCTGCGAGAGTGGCAACTTCAGGGTCCATACAGTCATGACTCTGGAGCAGCAGGTGAGCCACCTCCTCTGCAGAGGGGAGAAGGGACTCAGATCCATCCCTGCTGTGACCCCATCCTTGTGCTGCAGGACATGGTGTGCTACACAGCGCAGACGCTGGTCCGGATCCTCTCTCACGGAGGCTACAGGAAGATCCTGGGCCAGGAGGGCGATGCCAGCTGTAAGCAGCATCTGGGGTGGGAGTGGTTCCTCCGTGCTGAGAGGAGGCAGAGCAGCAGCTGTGCCGGCTGCCCCGTGGGCTCTGCTGGGAAGCAGCTGGTTGCTCGCAGAGGCGGCCTCCATCTGGTGGCAGCTGCTCAGCTGCAGGGACGCGTTGGTGGCTGTGCTTCCCCCTGCTGGCACATCCCGGGAACGGGGCTTGGTTGTGCTGCCCCGTAGCTGTGGGGCCGTGAGCTGCGTGCTCAGCGCCCCTTCCTGCAGATCTGGCTTCTGAGATGTCCACGTGGGATGGAGTGATAGTGACGCCTTCAGAGAAAGCTTATGAGAAACCTCCAGAGAAGAAAGAAGGAGAAGAGGAGGAGGAAAACCAGGAAGAACCCGCTGCAGGCGAGGAGGAGGAAAGCATGGAGACCCAGGAGTGATTTGCCCAGGTAAAGCCTGCGTGGGGTGTCCAGCAGCACCCGAGAGGAGGGAGCAGGGAGGGGCTGGGCAGAGCTCTGCCTCCCACAGCACCTGCTCTGCCCCTGCAGCACAGCTCAGCACCACCGGCTGCTGCTGGAGGAAGCACTCGAAGAACTGAGCAGAGGAACGAAATCATCCCCAGCAAACACACCCAACCGATGCCATTTGTCCCTTGTATTTGTTTTTATAGGTTGACATTAAAGTATTCTCCCTTTTGAGTGAGTTCTGTCTGTTTTGGGGAGAAGATGCACGCTACAGAAAGGTGTTAAAGCTCTGGTACCTGGAAGGGAGTCTTAATCTTGAAAAGCTCTACCGGGGGGAGATCAATTTTGTGCTGGCAGCTTCTGCCTGGCTCTGCTTCCACTGAGGCACACCCTGTAAGGCCGTGTCTGTGACACACACTGCCTCACCATTCCGTAAGCAAGACGCAGTCCCTTTTATTACAGTGCCTACAAGCCTAAAAACACAACAGAGTCCCCCAGTTCCTTATGCTGCAGCTGAAGCACCGCACACCGCGGTGCAGGGCTCCCTCCTGCGCTGCCAACACGGGGCTCCCAGCTCTGCAAGGCACCTCCCCACTCAGAGCTGCTCCTGCTCCATCCCAGCTCCTGGGGGGGGCTGTGGGTCCTGCTGGGTGCTGCAGTGGTGCTCACTTGCTGGGCAGACCCTGGGGGTATCCGCCTGCTGCCTCCAGCATCGCCCTCCTGCGCATCGTCTCCTTGGCCACGCTGTGGTTCAGCCGCCGCAGCCTCTCCTGGAGTGGGAGAACAACGGCTGTGAGCACAAAGGGATGGGAATCCCCCCCTTTCCCCTCCCCCCAAACACACAACAACGGAGCTCCAGGATCTGACCTGGGCGTTCTGCAGGATGTTGTTAACCAGCACCACCCTGCGCCGGGCGTTCAGCAGCTTCTTCACATAGGGATCGAGGTCCAGAGCCACTTTCTGATCCTCATTGATTCGGCACAGCTCTGGGGGACGGCAGGGAGTGGGCACGGGGCACTGCAGCCCCAACGGGAGCTGGGCGGTCCCCCAACGCACCGAGCTGACCCCCCCCTCACCTGTCGCCAGGCTGTCGATGTGCTCCCGCAGCTCCACTTGGCTCTCCCTGCAAGCAGCGCTGAGTCCGTGACAAAGACCCGCAGCCCCCGCGCACCACCAACGCGCTCCCCATAATCCCCTATGAGAGCCCCTCCCCCCCCCAAGCGACCCCGACCGCAAACGGGCACCGCCGCCCCTCCCCCATCCCGGCCCACACACCGTCCTGCAGGCCCAAACCGCGGCCCCACAGCCCCGCAAAGCCCCGCAAAGCCCCGCAAAGCCCCGCACCTGACCGCATGCACGTGCCCGTCCAGCTGCCGCACGGCGGGCCGCAAGAACTGCAGCAGCCCCTCAGCGAAAAGCTCCCGCGCCGCCGGGCCGCCGCTCCCCGCCGCCATCTTGGCGTTACCACAGCGTTACAACCGGAAGTGACGATCGAGCACTTCCGGTCAGCGCGCAAAGGGCCGCTGGGAAATGGAGTCCGCGATGCGCCGGGCGCGCGCGCGAGACGCCGCCTAAAAATCCGCTTTTTTGGGGTAATTTTTTTTTTTAAAAAAACTTCTTTTGGTTTATTTTTTTTTTAACTTTATTTTTTTAACTGTTTTTAACTTCATTTTTTTACATCTTTTTTTTTTTATTTTTTTACGTCATTTTTGTACTTTTTATTTTCTTTTACTATTTTAAAACTGTTTTTACTCCATTTTTTTCACTCCTTCCCCCCCTTTTTTTACTTCTCTCCTTTCTATTTTCCCTTTATTTTCTCCTGTCTTTTTTCACCTTAAATTTTTTTCTTTACTTTCCTTTTTTCTCCTCCCCCCCCCTTTATTTTTTCCCTTTATTTCCTCCTTATTTTCTTCCCTTTCCATTTTTTCCTTTATTTTCCTTCTTTCTCCATTATTTTTTTCTTTTTTTTCCCATTTTTTCTTTTTTTTTTTCATTTCTCCCCACTTTTTTTTCATCTTCCCCACTTTTTCCCCTACATTTCCCCCCATTTTTTCCCATCTTCCCCACTTTTTTTTACATCCCCCCACCTTTTATTACATTTTCCCCATTTCTTTCCAATTGCCCCCACTTTTTTAAACATTTTTTCCCCACTTTTTTTTCCCCCATTCCCCCACTTTTTTCACACTCCCCATCACATTTCTTTCATTTTCCCCCACTTTTTTTCCCCCTTCTCCCCCACTTTTCCCTCACCCCCCCCCACTTTTTTCCCTCCCCTCCCCCCATAACGCACTCAGCGCAGCGCTGCGGGCTCAGCAGCCGGCATGGCGTGCAGAACCTCATCCAGGAGCTGCATCGCGCGGTGCAGCTGCACCTCGATCCAGCACGGCGTGTTTTTGATGCTCTGCCGCGGATAATCCGGCCCCCAACCCTTCACGAAGCTCAGCCGCAGGATGCACAGCCGCCGCAGATCATCCACGCCGATCCCGGCGGCCGCCGACAGCCCTGAGCGAATCCCTCACCGGTTATTTGGGGTCCTCACGGTGCCCCCCCCCCCTCCACCCCCCAAATTCCCGCTGCCCGCTCACCCACAGCCGGAGCGATGCCTCCCACCGCCCCGGGTCCCGGGATGCTTCCAGCCACGGCGGCCGCTTGGGTTGCGGCAGCAGCGCGTGCTGTGGCTGCTTGCTGCTGCATCTGCCGATGGCACTGCCGCAAATCGAACACCTGGGGGAGCAGCGCGGGGGGAGGGGGGGGGGGGCGTTCAGTTTCCCCCCCGAAGTCCCTTCGGACGCTTCGCAGCGATGCCTTTTTATGGCTCCCATCTCCACCCCAACCCCCACCCCGATGCTTTGCTCAGGTGAACACGAGCTCAGCATCCCTCCAGCCCTGCGGTCACAGCACGGTTTGGGTCGGAAGGGACCTCGAGGATCACGGAGCTCCGACCCCACAAAGCCACCAACCTCATTTCACAGCAGCCCAGGCTGCCCAGGGCCCCATCCAACCTGGCCTCCAACACCTCCAGGGATGGATGCCCATCCACAGCCTCTCTGGGCAGCTGTTCCAGCACCTCACCGCTCTCACAGCAAACAACTTCCCCCTGACACCCAGCTGAAATCCGCCCTCCCTCAATTCCAGCCATTTCCCTCGTCCTGCTCTCATCTCCCCTTCCCAAGAGCTGACTCCCCTCCTGTTTTTGGGCTCCCTTTAGTACTGCAGGCTGCAATGATTCACCCCGCAGCTTCTCTTCTCCATGCTGAACAAGCCCAGCTCCCTCAGCCTGTCTTTGCAGGGAGGTGCTGCAGCCCTGCTCATCTCTGTGGCTCCTCTGGACCCTCTCCAACAGCTCCCTGTTTTTCTCATCCTGGGACCCCCAGCCCTGGACGCAGTGCTGCAGATGGGGCCTCACGAGAGCAGAGCAGAGAGGGACGATCACCTCCCTGTCCCTGCTGCCACCCCTCTGCTGCTGGAGCCCAGGATCCCATTTGCTTTCCCAGCTGTAATCACACCCTGCTGCCTCACGTTCAGCTTTCCACCCCTCAGTTCCCCCAGGTCCTTCTCTGCAGGGCTGCTCAAGGCCTGAGCTCCTCTATCCTGATGTACAGCACAGCCCTCAGTCACAGCTGCTCGCCCCAAAATGCTTTGCCAGGCCTCGTGCCCAACCCGGCTCCCTGTTCTGCTGTTGCCCGTGGGGTTCTGGGGTCTGGCACAGCTCTGTCCCCTCCTGCAGGTGTTGCTCCTCCCATTGCCTCCCCTTTCCTCTCCTTGTGACCCCATTCACTCATCCCAGCAATCCCCGTCCCATTGCTCGCAACACAACCACTGCATCCCTCCACCCTGGGACGTTTGGGTTCTGTGTCAGGGTCCCCCAGTTCCCCACCTTAATGTGAGCTCCGGGGTAAATTTTGTGCACGGCATCCCCGGGGGCTCTGCCAGCCTCACGATCCAGGTAATAACTCTGCACAAACACTGCGTGGTCGCTCAGGCACCGCATCCAAACATCGCCCTCACCCCGGCACTGCAACTGCACGCCCTTCCCGATGTGCAGCCTAACCCAGGGAGACCATCAGCCCCCAAATCCCCCCCATTCCAACCCCATTTCCCCCCCTCTGCCCCCAAATCCCCCCCGTTCCAACCCCATTTCCCCCCCTCTGCCCCCAAATCCCCCATTCCAACCCCATTCCCCCCCTCTGCCCCCAAACCCCCCCATTCCAACCCCATTCCCCCCTCTGCCCCCAAATACCCCGTGTTCCAACCCCATTCCCCCCCTGCCCCCAAATCCCCCCATTCCAACCCCATTCCCTCCCTCTGCCCCCAAATCCCCCATTCCGACCCCATTTCCCCCCCTCTGCCCCCAAATCCCCCATTCCAACCCCATTCCCTCCCTCTGCCCCCAAATCCCCCCCATCCCGACCCCATTTCCCCCCCTCTGCCCCCAAATCCCCCCCATTCCAACCCCATTCCCCCCACTGCCCCATAGATCTCCCATTCACTCCCTGTATCCCCTGCTGCTCCGTGCATCACCCCAACCCCACACATCCCCCTTCTGCCCCCCAATGTTCTCCTCCAATCCCTCCTACCCCATATTTGCCCCTATACCCCTCTTCCACCCCATTTCCACCCCATTCGCCCTCTTTATCCCCCTTCTCCCCCACACATCACCCTGCATACCTCACCCACCCCATATTTGCCCTAAACCCCTCCCCCACCCCATTTACCCCCCATTCGCCCTCTTTATCCCCCTTCTGCCCCATGCAGCGCCCTCCACATCCCATCCACCCCACATTCACCCCCATACCCCTCTTCCACCCCATTTACCCCCCACTTACCCCCTTTTACCCCCCCTCTGCCCCACACATCACCCCACGTACCCCATTCTCCCCCTATAACCCCCCCCACTCCGCACCTCCATCTCCCCCTCCACCCCCCCCCATCACACACAACCTCAATCCCCCCTCATTTCCCCGCCAACCCCCCGCATTCTCCCCACATTTGCCCCCTCCCCCCTGTTGCCCCCCACCCCACCGGGCCCTCTCGCTGGTGTCGGTGCGATGCACATTGGAGAGCTGCCCCAGGCAGAATCGATCCCCCCCCGAGGGGTCCACGTATCCATCCACGACCACCACTGGGCAGCTGGACGGAACCTTGAAGATCTCCCCCACCTGCACGTCCATCTCAAAGTAGGCGATGGAACACCAGAATTCTGGCCCTGGGAAGGGTGGGGTGGGATTTTGGGGGGGGAGGAGGGAGGGGGGTGTGTGTCAGGGTGTGGATGGCATTGAGGTGGGCGTTGGGGTGAACGTTGGGGGGGGCTTACCGGGATGGGTGGACACAGGCTGCTGGTAGGGTGTGGAGTTGTGATGTGGAGACCCTGGGGATTTGGGGGGGGGGGTTGAGATGGGGTGAAGCTGTGCCCCTTCCTCACCTCAGTTCCCACCGGCCCTTCCTGCAGACTTACAGTAATGGTTGGGGTGGTGCAGGGGGGGCTGGGAGTGGGTCCGGCTGCTGGGCTGGGCGGGGGGCTGCGACCCCCCCAGGTTGGGTGCGTAGATGGCCGCAGTGCTGCCACTCCAGTTTGGTGAAGCTGTGGGGGCAGAGAGGGTGGTTGGGGGGGGGGGTGTCTGAGTGTGAGACCCCCCTCCCCCAAAAGCTGGGGGGTGCGAGGTGGGGGGGCAGCCCCATACTTACTGTGGTAGGGAGGTTTGGGGGGCGCTGAGAAGCCGTTCTGGGGGGGGGGCTGTGCTGGTGGCGGCGTGGGGCAGGAGATGTGCAGCAGCCCCTCGCTGTGGGGCAGCGGGAGCAGGGAGCCACCGGGGGCCACTGCGGGTTGAGGATTTGGGGGGGGGTCAGCGAGGCATCACAGACCACTCCTCAAGGATGGGAGTATGGGGGGGGGGGGTGGTTCTCACCTGGGGGTGAAATGGGCAGCGTGGGGTAGAGGCTCCCGGGGGCGTGGGGGGACTCGGGGAGCTGCGGGGGGGGCAGCGGCGGGCCGTAGGGTTCGGTGGGGGGGCACGGCGCCCGCTTGGCCCCATGCGGTACCTCCATCTGCACACAGTCATGGACAAACTCCTCCTTCACCAGGCGGGCGGGGGGCACTGGGCGGGGGGGACACCGGAGACCATTGGGGGGCACGGGGACCCACTGCGGGGCTCGGGGGGGGCACAGCGGGGGGGGCCGTCGGCTCCGATACGCTCCGGCACCCGGGTCTCACCTGCGGTGGGGATGCTCAGACCTGGTGAGATGAGATGGGGGTGTTATTGGGGGGGGTGGGGGTTATGGGGGGGTTGTGGGGGGGGCTGGGGGTGTCGGAGCTGGGTTGGCTCACCGATGGCCGGGGCCACCACGCGCTCGTAGTGGTAAGGGTTGACGCAGACGCTGTCGTATTTGAGGTCGAAGGCGAACCGGCAGAACTTGGAGTGCTTCAGTTCGTTTTTGTGCAGGTCGGGCCAGCGCCAGAGCCGGGCGTAGATGACGTGGGGGAACCCCTTCCTGCCGGCCACCTAAAGCGGGGGGACGGACGGATGGACGGACGGACACAAAACGGAGTGACGGTGTGGGGACACGGCGTTCTGCTGTGCCACGCTCCATCCAGCCCCGCTGATGGTGCTGCCAACACAGGCGTGGGGTGCTGGACCCCCCCCCCTGTACCCCCCTCCCCCAGCATCCATGCAATTCAAGGCTGGCGCCAGGCTGGGACCCCGGGGGCTCCCCCTGCGCCTCCCCGGAGCCGCGCTCGCTGCAGACATAACAACTCCCCCCCCCCTCCCTCCACCCCTCACAGCCCCCCCCCGGCTGCAGGCTGCCAGACAGTGACTCATCCAACAAGGGGGGCTGCACTGCTGGGGGATGCCGGTGTGGGGGCTGCAGGCAGAGGGCAATGCAGACCCCCGTGCTGTGATGCTGAGGGGGCTGCGCTGCCTGCTCCCGTCCCCCCTTCCCAAGTCATGGCTGGGGGCTGTGAGTGCAGACACTGAAGTCAGCGCAGTGCTGGGTTCAGAGCCACAGACCAGAGGCAGTCTGAGTGCCCCACCGATGTGGGGGGGCTTCTGCTCGGTCTCCCCCTGCCCCCATTATGTGGGATCGCCCAGCTTGGGGAGGGCTCTGGGGGTCTCGGGGGGGCTACGGGGATGGCTTGCTTGGAGATACCGAGGTCCCCAAAAGTTGGTGACTTCTGTGGGGTTATGGAATACTAAGAGGTCCATCCAGACTGGGGGATGGCTTATATGGGGGGGTGTGGGGGGGGAGTGATGGGACAGCAGGACATGCAGATCGCCAAAGCTCTGGGAGGGCTGTGGTGCCATGGGGGGTTATTGGGTACCGCAGTGCTCAGCCTCCTCAACCACCCCGGGGATGCTTCAAAGGGCGCAAGGGCGCCCAAATCCCCCCAGCCCAGGGAGCTGAGCGGGGTCTGGGGGGGTCACCCAGGTCTCCTCAGCTCGAGGGGGTGTGCAGGGATGGGGTGAGGGAAGGGGGGGTTTACCTGGAGCCGCCCGTCCAAGGTGCGCTGGATGGTGACGCACTTACTGGGGTGGGCGCCGTTGGTGGTGATGGCAGCGATGAGCGAATCGAGCTCGTCCTTCTTCTCCTTCAGCTTCTTGACCAGGCTTTCGATGGCCCTCTTGGCGAAGCTCTCGTTCTCCCCGCCCTGCCGGTGGCACATCAGGCTGTGCACGATGCTCAGACAGGCGTCGCTGCTGCTGGGCGCGCCCAGGGACATGGCGCTGCTCCCCTGCAAGGCACGGCACGGCACGGCCCTGCCCGTCACCCTGCTGCAGGGGACCCTCCGGCCCCCCTCCCCACGCCTGCACGGCCGCAGCCGCGACGCCGGGCTGAGCTCAGCATCGTGCACAGAGCGGCTGCCCCAGAGGGTCCGGAGGTGGCCGGAGGGGGACGTGGACCCCGTTTGGCACCGGCGACGCGGCGGCCACCTGGGACGGCAAAACGGCGAGGACGTGGGACAGAGCCATGTGTCACCTCGAAGCAGCCCGGCCGCGTGGCTCCCACGATCCGTGCCCAGGATGGGAAGAGAAGATGAGCGGGGTGACGGCGACGCGCGGGATGCTCGGGGTGTCCCCAGCCTGACGGCAGCGCAGCGCAGCCCAAAGGTGGGCACGGGGCTGCGCTGGGGGCCGCGCAGGGCTGGTGATGGGAGCTCTCACCCCGGGGTGCCGGCCGCGCTGGTTGCTGCTCAGCCCCGTCTCCAGCGCGTGGCCCAGACTAAACAGAGCCCGGGCTGCTGGCGCCGCTCTTTAACCCCTCGCTGCCTGCTGTCGGCACGCTCACGCCAACAGCCGTGCGCACATGCGTGTGCGGAGCCCCCCAGCATCCTTCCTCCCCCTGCCCCGGGGTGGCTGCGAGCGCTTTGGGGCCTGGGAAAATCCTTGGGCTGACCGCAGACACAACAAACCCTTCGCCCCGCTCGGTGCGCTGACCCACGGCCGTCTGTCTGTCTGTCTGTCCGTCCTGGCAGAGTTGTGTTGTTGGCTCGGCCCCCGGCGCGGGCGCGATGCCACGGCTCCCCCCCCCACCTCTCCCCTCCCCGCCTCCCCCCAGTGTTGGAGTGATGCTGCTGGCCGGGCTCCCCGCTCCCAGGGGGGCAGAAGGAATGGGGCGGGGGGATGCTGGAGGGGTCCCTGCGGTTGGGGTGCAGCTCTGAGCCCTCCCCAAGTCCTCTCCATCCAGGGCTCGGTGCTTGCTGTGCTCCACGAGCCAGGGGGGACGTTGGGGGCAGAGGAGGGGTGGGAGCTGTGCTGTACCCACAACCATGGGGGGTCCCAAAGAGGGGCGCAGCGCTGTCCCCATAGCAATGGATGTCCCAGAATGGGGCACAGCAACGTCCCCAAAGCAATGAGGTGTCCCAGAGTGGGGGTCACAGCACTGTCCCCATAGCAATGGGGTGTCCTGGAGTGGGACACAGCACTGTCCCCATAGCACTGACTCCACAGCAATGGGGTGTCCTGGAGCAGGGCACAGCAATGTCCCCATACCAATGGGGTGCCCCAAAGAGGGACGCAGTGCTGTCCCCACAGCAATGGGGTGCTCCAAAGTGGGGCACAGCAATGTCCCCATAGCAACAGGGTGTCCTGAAATGGGACACAGCATTGATCCCATAGCATTGTCCCCACAGCAGTGTCCCCATAGCAATGGGGTGCCCTAAAGAGGGGCACGGCACTGTCCCCATAGCAATGTCCCGATAGCAATGGATGTCCCCAAATGGGGCACAGCTCTGTCCCAACAGCAATGGGGTGTCCTGGAATGGGGTGCAGCACTGACCCCACAGCAATAGGATGTCCCTGAACAGGACACAGCACTGACCCCATAGCAATAGGACGTCCTGGAACGGTGCACAGCACTGTTCCCACAGCACTGTCCCTGCAGCACTGACCCCACAGCAGTGGGGTCTCCCAAAGCGGGACACTGTCCCCATAGCAATGGGGGTTCCCGGAATGGGGCACAGCTCCATCCCCACAGCCACGGGCGTCCCGGTGCTTTGGTGCCCGGCAGCTCCGCGCTGTGGCCGGGCAGGGCGGGGCCGCTGCGGGTCTCCGTAGGGGGGGATGATGGTGGGGACACCGAGGGACGGCCGGGCTGCGCACTCACCTCCGCCGCACGCCGCGCTCAGCCCGGACCCCGCATCGCCGCCCGCCCCACAACAAAAGGGGGAGCCGAACGCGTGAAGCGCTGCAAAGACGCAGCCAATGGGAGGCGTCGTGACGGGCGGCCACCGCCCCGCCGACCAATAGCGGTCACGCTTACATAGAAGGCGGGGCAGCGCCCGGGAAGAGCCGAGCACCGCCCCCGGTGCGGCCACGCGGTGCGGGGCTCCTCCCGCGGCTCAGCTCCTCCCACAGCGGCTCCTCCGCTGCTTCAGATGAGCGCTGGATGTATTTAACCCCCTCCCTCCCCCCCCCCAAAGCGAGCTGTGACAGCAGGAAGCAGACGGGATTCATCGCAGGTACGAAAAATCAAAAGAAAAGCACCCGGAGCCCGCACTGCTTTTGTAATTTCTCCTTTGTTACAACAAACCAGAAGGACGGGATTCCATCGAAACCGGGAGTTCACACAACAGAACCGAAAAGGTGGGGATGGGGGGGAGCTGAAACCGCTCGTCACCTCCCAGCAGCGGCGGGACGGGAGGAGCCAGCGCCGGCTGCACCGTAAGGAGCGGCGCCGAGCAGCGCAGCTTCGGGCTCCGCGTTCTACAAGGGCTGCTCCATGGGTTCAACAAAGTGAGGGGGTGGGGGGGGACGTTTCCCATCCCAAAATGCTGCTGCGGAGCCCTGCAGGCACACGGACTCACGGCCCCACAGCAGGAACTGCAGCAGGGCTGCCAGATTCGCATTTGGAGCAGTTTTGGGGGGGGAAATAATAGATAAAAATAACCCCAAAAGGTTGCACACAACATTGTATCAAAACAGGAAAGGAAAACATACTGAAGTCTGATCTGCGGTAGAACAGGGCTGCTCCCTGCTCCCGTGGGTCCTTTCAGCTGAATCAGGGTTTCCTTTTTTTTTTTTTAGCTTATGGGTACGGGATACACACCAACATCCACACCAGTCTCTGCAAACACCCTTCAGTCGTTCGTTTCGGGGTCTGTCTGAGCCATGTAAGCATCCAGCTCGGCGTCGAGGTGTCCTTTTGTTTTCGACATGTAAGCATCTAACTGGTTGTCCAGCTGCTCCTTGGTCAGCGCAGGCCGTGCCGCTCCTCTGCCTCGTCCTCTGCCTCTGCCACGGCCACCAAAGCCACCTCTTCCCCGGCCCGCCATGCCACGGCCTTGCAGAGACAACACGAGGGTTACAGGCTGTAGCTTAGGGCAGGGCAGAGCTGCTCCTGCTGCCCCAAATCCCACCCCCAGCCGGGGCTGTGCCGTGCCGGCCCCGCTCCCCCCCTTGCTTTGCTTTCAGCCCTGTGGGGTTTGGACCCCGCTGTGCCCCCAGCTCTGCTTTGTGCTCCATCCGCACTCAGCAGCTCACAGAAATGGACCACAACGATCATTTGGTCTCAGCCCTCTGCTATGTGCAGCATCTCAGGGTCTGGGACACAATTTGCACGTTGCTGGGAGCAGTTTGTGCCTTTAGGAGGCATTACATGCAAACTTGTGCAGAGAAGCACTTCCTATTGAGCAGCCACCCCAGGAGACCAGGCTGAGCAGAATCACTGCCCGACAGTTGACACAGGCTGTGCATTATTTTTTAAGTGCGGGAACACAGCACAACGTTCCTCAACAGGCTGAGCTCCTTCCCTGCACTGATTCACACACAGAAACACCTGCAGGAGGGGACAGAGCTGTGCCAGAGCCCAGAACCCCACGGGCAACAGCAGAACAGGGATCCGGGTTGGGCACGAGGCCTGGCAAAGCATTTTGGGGCGAGCAGCTGTGACTGAGGGCTGTGCTGTACATCAGGATAGAGGAGCTCAGGCCTCGAGCAGCCCTGCAGAGAAGGACCTGGGGGAACTGAGGGGTGGAAAGCTGAACGTGAGGCAGCAGGGTGTGATTACAGCTGGGAAAGCAAATGGGATCCTGGGCTCCAGCAGCAGAGGGGTGGCAGCAGGGACAGGGAGGGGATTGTCCTTCTCTGCTCTGCTCTTGTGAGGCCCCATCTGCAGCACTGCGTCCAGGGCTGGGGGTCCCAGGACAAAAAAGACAGGGAGCTGTTGGAGAGGGTCCAGAGGAGCCACAGAGACGAGCAGGGCTGCAGCACCTCCCTGCAAAGACAGGCTGAGGGAGCTGGGCTTGTTCAGCATGGAGAAGAGAAGCTGCGGGGTGAATCAGTGCAGCCTGCAGTACTAAAGGGAGCCCAAAAACAGGAGGGGAGTCAGCTCTTGGGAAGGGGAGATGAGAGCAGGACGAGGGAAATGGCTGGAATTGAGGGAGGGTGGATTTCAGCTGGGTGTCAGGGGGAAGTTGTTTGCTGTGAGAGCGGTGAGGTGCTGGAACAGCTGCCCAGAGAGGCTGTGGATGCCCCGTCCATCCCTGGAGGTGTTGGAGGCCAGGTTGGATGGGGCCCTGGGCAGCCTGGGCTGCTGTGAAATGTGGAGGTTGGTGGCTTTGTGGGGTCGGAGCTCCGTGATCCTCGAGGTCCCTTCCGACCCAAACTGTTCTGTGATTCTGTGAAATGGGTTTGGGGCTGCCAAGTCACACAGTGTGAAATAAAGGGAACTGAAGCTTGTTCAGAGCTGCTCAGACTGACCTCTGCCGCCGAGTCCTCCACGCCCCATGGCTCCACGCCCCATGGCTCCTCTGCCCGGCCCCCCGCGGCCCCGCAGCCCTCCTCTTCTCAGCCCCATCCTTGGGGCCATTCCTCGGCCTCCCCGCAGCAGGCCCTGACCTGCAACAGAGCAACGGAGCGTCACAGAACCCATCGCTTCTCAGAGCCAAGCAGTCAAAAAGACCGCCTTACAATCTGCCACAGCAGCAGCAGCCCACAGCACTGAACTGACCTCGCAGTGGGAGCCCTCCTCTCAGCAGAGCTCTGCCTCCCCGGCCCCCACGCATGGCTCCTCGTGGCAAACCTCTCTGCCCCATGGCCAGTCCTCTTCCCCCCATGGCTCCGCGGGCGATGGGGCCTGCAGGGCGGCCCAGCCGTGCCTGGATGTTGCTTTTACCGAGGCGTTGCTTCAAGCTCTTCTGGAATAGATCGTTAAACAACAGGAAAGTCATGCAGCAATCTGAGGACGGCAGCACAGAAAGCAAAGCAATTGCTTGTTGTCAAGAAAAGGTTGGCTTTTTACTCTTAAAGCAGAGGGCCGCCAGCTCTCTGCAGTGTGTTCTCAAGCTTGAAATACAAGGCAATCAAATGCACAGCTGCATTCCTCCTTATCAGAGATTAAGCCCTGAGCACTTAAGTATTCCAGCTACGTGGTGAAGCAGCACAACTGAGAACTTCCCAGTGCTCTCCGTGTATAAGACAACGTACAGAAGTACACTGAACTTCTGCAGTCCAGTTGTGCAGTGCTGCAGTTGAAACACACTGCGTGGCTGCACTGTGCTGCCCTGCAGCTCCAATTCTTGCTCTACACAAACATTTTAAGCCAATCTTTCCAACTTTTTCATTTAAATGCAAACTTTAAAGCTTGAAACAGCCTGAAAATGAGCAGACCGTGCCAAAACAAGCCTGCTGCCCCTTCCCTATAGCTGTGGGGGAGCAGAGAGTTAAAAGCTAGAGGATTTGTTTAGATCTTCTGCTCTGCAGAGCGCGTTACTGCAACAAACACACCACAACCTGCAGCATTCCCCACTGAGATGAGGAATAAAGACACTTGCACAAGGAAAACAGAATGCTAGTCCTTAAACCCAGGCCTGCAGCCCAGCATTTGCAAGCCTCCAAGTATCAGTTTGGTTCATCTGGTCCTTGCAGCCAGCTGCTACCACGAGGGGGTGGAGGTGGGGATGGGAGCAGCCAGCCTCAGTGGGCTCTAAGGGCTGGAAACAACCTGCAGCAAGTGTTGCTGCAGCTACATTGAGAGATGAAGCACTCAGCAGATCCAGAAACCCAGAATGAGAACATTTCTCTGAAAAAATAGAGAGGAGATATGAACAGCCAGCAAGAAAAAAAAAAAAAAACACTCTCAGTAACATTAACCAGTAAGTTACTCAGCATGACTTATCCAAAGTGATAAATGCCACTTCCTGCAAGTCCCTTCATCAGTGCTCATCTTTAATTGTTGGGAATGTTTCTGCATATCCACCACACCCCAAAAAGCCATCAGCTTTTTCCCCCTCACCTGCTTCAGCTTCAGAGCAGCCTGCACAGAAGGTCTGTTCTCCATCTGCTGGGCCAATCTTCTGTTTCTGGCACTGGCCAGCTGCTGCTGCTGCTGCATGGTAGCCCGAATATTCACTGGCATCGGCTGTTTGTTCTTCAGCATGTTAGTGAAGCTTCAAGGTCGAATAAAATGGGTGTTTAAATTAAGCTTTATTACATACATTTATTGGCATTTCATGGTTCTCAAGATTGGATCTCCAGATCCCGTGAACCTTTATGTAAAGAGCGGTACTTAGGTCACGGCATGTCATTACATATTCCTTGCTTTCCACAAGTGTGCAAGAACTGGAAACTCAGGAATGATGTTGTATATTAATTCAGGAGTGATCAAAGCTTTAGGTTACTGATTTTAGAAATGGAAGAAGGAATGGAAACAAGCGAGAAGCAGAGATGTTGATGACAGGTGGAAGAGGACGTCGCAGAGAAGCGGGGCGAAATCTGGCTGCAAAAGTTACTTCAGCCCTCGAAGAGCTGAGAAATCCGACTACAGCTCCACGTCATCACACAGGCTCAGAGAAAACTCTGCCCTGGGAATGGATTTCTGCACCCCTACCCCACCACAGCACTGCTGCCACCACCTGAGCATGCTCACTTGGTTCTGTCTGGTGCATTCTATCTTTAAGAGCCACGTTGGAGCAGAACACACAGCAAGATGGTGAGCATCGTTACCAGCAACCCATCAGCTGCCTGTTGTGTCCCAGGGAAACACCTACAGGTGAGGAATTTGGACTGACCAGAAGCAACAAGGCCAGCAGCCTTCCCAGCACTGCACCTCAACACTTGCCTCCTCTGGAAGAAGCTCCAGCCATGGGCTCAGGTCAGCTCGTGCCAGAGCAGGAACTGCACAAAACAGCTCTATTCTACCAACATCGTTAAACCAATTAGCAAGAAAGCAAAACGTAACCACAGCACTGCTGTTAGTTTGCACTGCAGAACTGCAAAAGCTCGATGGCATGGGGAAAAAAACAAAACAAAACAGGAGAATACTCAACAGAAAGGCAAAGAAATCAGCACTGAGAAAAGAGAGATGGAGATGAAGCAAAGCGTTTGCCTCTTACAAGGCCCAAAACGTTGTTACAGGGCCTTTGGGCTGGTGTAGCAGCCTGCTGCATGCCTCTTACAGGCCAGACCACATGCACGTGTGTCAGCCTAGGACAAAGCAGCAAGCCTGCTGCAGCTTTGGTAACACGTTACCATACTGCAGCATCAACTAGATAAATGTAAAAACATGTGGAAGAAAAAGGGAGGGCGTGGGGTTTCTCTCTTTTGGTACAACACATCCCGCCACATTTACGTGTTGAATGGCTTAATTTTAATTGCTATGGACAAATTGCTCGGAAACAATTGCCCTTTTAACCTTCTGTACCACATTTGTTGCAGACAGAGGTGCAATGCCATCTGCTCGTTTTAGTGAGGTTAAAAGAGGGCAGAAACCACGTTGGCTTTTTGGACACCGGACAGTGATAATTAAATACAAATTTTCTTATGAGCTGAAGCTGCTGTTGGCTTCCTCACCGCTCGTTCAGAGACATCTTGGTGGTGCTCTTTAGCACAACCTTCGGTGCTGACTGTGCAGCCATCTTCAGGTCAACAGAATCTGCAAAACACAAGAGCCAGGGTTAGCAAACAGCACTCAGATACTGCATTTATTCAACTGAACTCTCACAGACCTCAATCCCAGCTGCTTTGGTGAGGAAATCAATAACCAGGCAGGTAATTGCTAACACATGAGCACATTTTTCTACCCTGTTGCCATAGAATCACAGAATCAAGGCTCAGGTTGGAAAAGACCTTCAAGATCATCAAGTCCAGAAATACCATAATTTGCTAACGAAGCCAGTTGTAACTCATTAAGCTGCCTTCTGTTTAGAAAGCTGAAATTCTGCCTTAGGCAGGAGCAGTGCAAGAACACGGGCATCAAAATGGCACCCAACCATTCAGCGCTGCACCTCACGACTCCACCACAGCTCCAAAGCTGTCGGCTTCAATAAGAAGGAAATCCAAACTGCCTTTAAACAGGCGCAGGTCCTGCGCTCTGCAATCAGACTCGAAGATCACTGAACAAAAAGTCACAATATCAAGGTGTTCAGATCCCATCGTTCTGTGCTGGGGGGCTGGACGTGCAGTTTGGATGCTCTGATAGTAGCAGAGCTGTGGGCTCTCATCCACACAGGCCTGCACTGCTTTCATAAAATCATCCCATGGTTCGAGTTGGAAGGGACCTTTAAGATCATTTAGTTCCAACCCCCTGCTGTAGGCAGGGATACTTCCCAACAAAGCAGGTTGCTCACAGCCCCATCAGCCTTCAGTGCTTCCAGGTAGGAGGCATCCACAGCCTCACTGGGCAAACTGTTCAAAAATGGACAACAAACAAGCTGAAAACAAAATTCCTTTTAGAAATCATTCTGGTTTTCTAAATATTCCATTCATCTGATGCTGTCTTTTTGTTCAAATTCAAAACTAAAAGAACTCATCATTGGAAAGTAGAAAGATATGAACTTTTGTAAAACTGTTAAATATATAATAAAGACTTAACATTTTTTAACGCTCTGAAAAATCGAGCAAAACAACTCTCTGGTAATATATGCATAATTTTGGAAACAGCCTTTACTTCTACCTAAGGACTCTAAGAGAAGACCAAATAAAAATATAGACAGATATATACGTAATTAGAAATATATTAATTAAGGTACGATTATTTCAAATGTGTTTTTTTTTTCTTTTTTCTCAGGTACATAAAACACTGTGAAGTTCGTAGGGATTCCAGTTCATGTTCACTGTAACAGAATTAAAGAATCACAGAACTGCAGGGATTTGTGGTGCTGACAGTACAAAGCTCACACCCATCATCACAGACCCATTTCTCCTTTTCTGCTCTTACCATCAAACCTAACGCTCAACTAACAGCCCAGAACGGCTCACCTCCACCATACAGGAAACAAAGCCTTCAGCTGACTGCATTTCACAGAACGGTTTGGGTCGAAAGGAACATCGAGGATCATCAAACTCCAACCCCACACCGCACGCAAAGCCACCAACCTCCACATTTCACAGCAGCCCAGGCTGCCCAGGGCCCCATCCAACCTGGCCTCCAACACCTCCAGGGATGGATGCCCATCCACAGCCTCTCTGGGCAGCTGTTCCAGCACCTCACCGCTCTCACAGCAAACAACTTCCCCCTGACACCCAGCTGAAATCCGCCCTGCCTCAATTCCAGCCATTTCCCTCGTCCTGCTCTCATCTCCCCTTCCCAAGAGCTGACTCCCCTCCTGTTTTTGGGCTCCCTTTAGTACTGCAGGCTGCAATGATTCACCCCGCAGCTTCTCTTCTCCATGCTGAACAAGCCCAGCTCCCTCAGCCTGTCTTTGCAGGGAGGTGCTGCAGCCCTGCTCATCTCTGTGGCTCCTCTGGACCCTCTCCAACAGCTCCCTGTCTTTTTTGTACTGGGGGCTCCAGCCCTGGACGCAGTGCTGCAGATGGGGCCTCACAGGAGCAGAGCAGAGAGGGACAATTGCCTCCCTGTCCCTGCTGCCACCCCTCTGCTGCTGGAGCCCAGGATCCCATTTGCTTTCCCAGCTGTAATCACACCCTGCTGCCTCAGCTGTTCAACTTTCCACCCCTCAGTTCCCCCAGGTCCTTGTCTGCAGGGCTGCTCAAGGCCTGAGCTCCTCTATCCTGATGTACAGCACAGCCCTCAGTCACAGCTGCTCGCCCCAAAATGCTTTGCCAGGCTCCCCTGGTCCCCCTCCAACAGCTCTGTACCAAGGTTTCTCAAACCACTTTTACCAAACCCCAAACCTTCCTGAAAGCAGGGAACGCTCGGCTGTTCCCTGAGTGGTGAGACGGGCTGAAGCCACGAACCCAAAACCACACAGCAGGATGTCTGCCCAAGGACCAGCAGGAAACCGACCCAAAACCCACCGCACATCCCAATTTCTCGATTAAATACCGCAAACCACCAGCCCACGAGCACAGCACCGTGCCGAGGCCAGGCCCAACCGATCCCAAAGAGCTGAGAGCCGTGAAGCAGCATCCAAACGACACATCCCCCACCCCTCCCCTCCTCCCCCTCAGGACCTGAAGCGGCCCTGCGGCCTCCTCACAGCGCGGCCCCCCCACAAAAACGCCCCCGGCCCCCCCTCAGCTTCCAACCCGGCTTCTCACCGAAGCAGACGGTCGCCAGTTCTCCGGTGGGGCTGCCTGCTGCCTGTTAGCGGCTGTGGGGCCGGGGCTGAGCTCCGCCGCCCGCTCCCGCCGCACTCGAGCTCCCGCAACAAAATGGCGGCGGCGGTGGCAGCGCCCGCCTTCTTCCCGCCGCCCAGAGCGCAGCCGGCCAAAATGGCGGCGCGCAGGCGCAGTGAGGGGCGAGCACCGCGCTGCCCGCTATTGGGCGGACGCGATAGCCGTCCTTCTCTGCCATTGGTCAATCAATGCGCGGTGGGCGGGACTTTGGTTAGGGTGGGCGGGGCTCCGGCCGCGGCCTAGCTGCGCACGTGCGTGGCGCCGTGCGGGACGCTGAGCTGCGCGGCGGGTCGGGGCAGCGCGGTGCGGTTGGGCCGAGACGCGTGGAACGTCTCACGGTGCCTCCATCCGCCTCCGCCGCCCGGTTGGGCCTGTGGGCGTTGCGAAGCTCCGAGGCAGGCCGCGGGCCTGGCAGATGATGGCGCTGGCGGCCCTGCGCTGCTCGGTGCGGGATCAGAACCGGTTCCTCCCGCCCCGCCCGGCGCCGTGCCGCGCCGTGTTTCCATGGGAACGACGCCCCGCAGCCCCCACACAGCCCAACCCCCACGCGGGGCCGGGGTCACCTCCCCAGTGGTGCTGAGCCCCAGCACTGTGGGTCCGTGGGTGAGCCCAGAGCCGGCATCCCCCGTTTCCCCGGGGATGAAGGAGCTGACACGACGCTGCTGGTGGGATCGATGCCTTTATTGCTTAGCCAGGTCCCTGCGGGACCCCCGGGTGCACGAGGAGCAAAGGGTGGGCAGGGGGGGCGTGGGGGGAGGGGGGGGTTCTGCTTTTGGGGGTGCCGTGGTTGGGTGCTGTGGGGCTGGAGCCCGGCTCAGGCGTTCTCCCAGAAGAAAGTGTTGCAGGCCACGGTGAGGGCAGCCACCAGAACCACGTACTCCTGGAAGTCCACCTCCCCGTCGCCGTTCTCGTCCAGATCCTGCATGATCTTCTCCACAGCCCCCGTGTCCTTCTGGGTCTGGGGAGGGGGACAGGGGTGAGCCCTGGGGGCTGGCAGCCCGCTGGGACGCCCCGTGTTTCCCCCAGCACGGTTCCTACCTCCAGGAAGCAGCCCAGCTCGCTCTGCAGCAGCTCCTTCAGCTCCTTCTTGCTCAGCTTGTACTTATCCCCCTCTTTGCCCGAGTAGTGGTGGAAGACGTTGATGAGGGTCTCCATGGCTCCTTCCAGCTGCGATGCCATGGCTCCGGCTGCGGGAGGCACCCGCTGTGTTACAGGGCCAACCCTGCAGTTCTCCCCCCAGCCCCATCCTGCAAGCACTGCCCGCCCCGCACCCCCCAACCAGATGCCACGCAGAACGCCATCGGCGAGGCTGTGGGGTGCCCCGCATCCCCCCTCCCCCCTTTTTAATGGGGTGCTGCTGCTGCGAACCCCCTCGCTGGTGTCAAACCACGGTGGGTTCCCGTGGTCCATCCGTCACCCGGCGCTCACCTGAGCTCCCCGCCGTGCCAAGTGCTGGGCTGGGCTGCCCAGGGATGTTAAATAAGCTCCAGGCCCCCTCCCTCCGGGAGGATCCGATACCAGGGCTGGACAGCCGGGCTGGCACCGCTGGGACGCCCCGCGCTGCCTTCGCTGGGGTTGGGATGTGAGGACACCCCTCTGGCCCCGCTGCTCACCCCACACCTGGAGGAGCACTTCCAGCCCTTGCAGTGCTTATGGGGCGCTTTGGGGTGCTCTGTGTCTCCCTTGTAACCTCACACATCCTTTTTTTGCCACCTCTGCGGCCCCGTGGGATGAGCAGCAGTGGGATGCTGGGGACGGGGTGGGCCGGCTCTGGGTCAGACCGTGACCCCGAATGTGACCCATTGGGCATCCCCCATCTGTCAGCACTGTGCTGCGGGATGGATCCGGCCCCATCCCTCCTTGGTGGCTGATGTGTGCGGGTATCCGGTGTCCTCGGTGCCGGCGGGGGGAACTGGCGGGGGCTATCGGGTGACGCAGCGCGGTCCCCCCGCTCCCTGCTCACAGAAAGGCCCTTGTCCCATTAAAAAAGCCCCACAATCCCTGCCCAAGGGTTGCCTCAGCAACGGTACGGCTAAAGAAACCAGATTCCTGGCCTTGCTGATAATCCTGGCTCTCGTTACCACCCAGCATCCGCGCCACCCGGCCGTGCCCGCTGCTCCTCCCCATCCCTGGGTGTCCTCCCCCCTTCCCCAGAGTGGTGTTGAGCCCCCAAAGCGGGGCAGCCACTGATGCAGGGGGCTGCTGGATGCTGGGCTGCGGTGTTTTCACAAGAGCTGGGTGGTGCCGGACTCTTTATCCCAGATTCCAACCCTAATTTGGGGCTAATTATATCCTGCTCCCTCCGTTTCCACTTTCCGCACTTCCTGTCTCTGTGGTTGAGAAATGCTGCAGTGTGGGGACCCCCAAAGCCAACATCCCCCCAGCCGTACCGCCCTGATCCCGTGGGGGTCCTGAGCCTGTCCTGGGGATGCAGAGCTGGGGGGTGGGAGGTTTGGATTTGGGGTGAATTGCAGGATTCTGGGAGCTCTGCTGCTGTCCTGCAGCTGGAACAGCTGGGGTGGCTACAGAGGGGGTCTGGATGGAGGTGAGGAACCCAGATTGAACTGTGTGGATGCAGAGGTCTGGATGGAGAGGGTGGTCTGGGGGGAAAGCACCGGCACTGCGTCACTCCAGGACACGTTCCCTTTTTCCATTAGGACCCAGCAGCCAGCACGGGGCAGGAACAGAGCCCAGGGCATTGGGGGAAGGCTGTGCGCAGCCCAACGTGGGGAGCAGACCCCAGTGTCACTCACGTGGCAGGTCGGTGTGGGGGGGTTGGCGGTGGTGGCACCTCCGTCCCCGTCTCAGCAGTGGGCAGAATGCGGCCGCCCCTTCCGGGACTGCCTGGCCCTGGCCCTGCATCGCCTGCACAGCTGCTGCAGGATTTCCCCGGGTGTAAAAATAACCCCCATCCCTGCAGCTCTTTGGCACGGGTGGGTGATGGGAGCCAGGTGGTGGCCGTACAGCTCCCATCACTGCGCCGAGCTCAGTTGGGCTCTGCCCCACTTTTCTCAAACCCCAAACCTTCCAGAGAGCAGGGAATGCTCGGCTGTTCCCTGAGCGGTGGGATGGGCTGGAGCCACGACCCTAAATCACATCGGAAGGGGGTCTGTCCAAGGAATGGGACCGCAGCGGTGCCACCCGGCCTGTCCTCACTGGCAGCTCCCCAGAACATCTCTTACCAAACTGGGAGCAGCCAGGGACGTGCCAGGAGGTTTACACACAGCCTGGAACAGGTTTCAGCCTCTGCGACTCCCGTGCTCCACTTTGACCCAGCTAAACCAGTTGCTCCAGTTGCTGGTGCCGTGGCTGGGCTTGATCTTGTCTCTCCGATCCATCGCCGGAGCTTGGAAGAGGCTTTTCCATCCCTGGAGTCTGGGAGAGGAGAAGCTGCTGGGTGTGTGCTGTGCCGTGGTTGGGGACGTGGCGGTGGCACGTGGTCTGGTGGCCTTGTTCCATCACCTCAGTGGATGGGGTGGGCGATGAGTTTGGGACGGTGTCACAGCCCGCAGTGACCCTCCCTGGCGGAGCAGGACAGGCTGGGACAGCACCAGGGTGTGGTGGTGGGCACCGACCCTACATCCGACCCCAAGCTTTCACCCCAGGACCTGCAGTCCCTGCGATGCTCACTCGTCCTGATAGCATTGGGGACCCTGAGGCCACCACTCCCCACATGTCCCCTCCCGGGGCCATGCAGCGTCCGCTCCCTCCTCACCCCATCCTGGCACCCCGAATTCCAGGGGTGACGAGTCACAGCCCGCCTGGCTTTGGGGCGCTGACTCACCCCCAATTTGTCCCCGTCCCTTCCGAGCCTGACTCACCCCAGCGGTTTCCCATCTCGGTCCCCTGACGTGGGGCTCAGCGGAAGGGCTGTCCCCGTCCCCCCGTCACCCCGGGATGGGGACGGACCGGATGGAGCGCAGGAAGGCAATTCCTGCCCCGTGAGCTGGTGTGACGGGTGTGAGGGTGGGGATGGGCTGCCCGCTGCTGGAGTCACCCTGTCCCCATGGATGGGTGGAAAGAGTGCGTCAGGGTTGGTGACACTGCCCTGCTCCAGGTCCCCAAAATGGGTGGCTGTGGGGTCCCCGAGGGACGTCCCTGCATCCATACACAGCAGTGGTGGGGCTGCTCGCCCTGTCCTTGTCACACTTGTTTTGGGGACACCCCAAAAACCTCTGCCCTGGTAGGGACCGAGGTGGTCAGCAGTTAAGGGGATGCTGCTGTGCTGCTGCTGGGGAGGGTCCCTGTGTCCCCTCCATCCCGTGCCACCAGTGCTATGCCATGGGGACGGCTCAGGGCGCCGTGGGAATGGCTGTGCCACAGCGGAGCCGTGCTGGGGCTGCCGTACACCGCGATTACAGAGGAGTGCTTGGGCAGTTCCAACCTCCTAATTAATTTGGATTAATTAATTTTCACAAAGCCCACTATTAATAGGAGTGATGTCAGCCGGCGGTGAGTCACAACTCTCACTTGGAGAAGGGTGATCCCAGCCCCGGCTCTGCAGCCGGGATGAACCGCGGTGTTATGGGATCAATGGGACAAAGGGGGACAGCGTTCCCATCCCATATGTGTCCCCATTTCCATAAGAGCAAAGCAGAGCCTGGGAAGCACTGGGGGAAGGGGTGGGAGGGGGCACACACCTTGCACCCTACAATGATCTGGGTGGCTCAGTGCAGTGAGTGTGCCCTGGGACCCCATGGTTCACCCATAAGCCATCCCATGTCCCCAGTGCCCGGTGCTGGCTGTGCACGGAGAGCTGCTGCCGTGTGGGGAGGGGACGGGAAGCTGCTGCTGGGCGGTGTCTGCAACGGGAAACCCAACGGGAAGCCCTGCACGGGGTTGAGGGACCACGCACTGCAATCCACCACTATAAGACCCCGCAGGGGGCTGCAGCTGACTGGGGTAAGTGGGATCACCGCCCCATCCCCACCCTCCAGCAGTGGCCATGGGGCCCCTTGGTGCCACCGTCCCCTTCCGGGTGTCAGCTGCTGCCCTTCCCCGTGGCACATGATGGCTGTGGGGGGGTCTTCATCCCCTCGGTGTGGAAGGGCAGCCCCCACTTCTGCAGGGCTGAGGCCACTCAAACTCGCTGCACCCTATGCTGGGAATGGTGGGGGTCCCCACGTCCCATTGGGCATCACCTCCCCCTCCCAGGACATTTCTCTCCCCATAGCCCCCATGGCTGCAGCTGAGCTGACCCCAGTGGAGATGGCCATCGAGACCGTCGTCACCGTGTTTGTCTCCCACACGAAGAAGGAGGGTCGGATGGGGACAATGACAGCCACCGCCTTCCAGGAGCTGCTACGGCTGCAGCTGCCCAATGTGATGAAGGTGAAGATGGGCTGCGGAGGGCTGGGGGTGGCGGTGGGGGTCCAGGTCTCTGTGGGGCACTCTGAGCTGTGGGGCTGTTCCCTGTGTCTGGGGATCTGTGAGAGTGGAAAAGCAAAAGTGAAAGCGTCTGGGAAGGGCTGAGGTGTTGCAGGTGGGGGGGGCCGTGTGCTTCTGTGCTGGGGGGGCTGACAGCATCCATCTGTCCATCCGCCCCTCCTCTTTCCTCAGTCTGGGCTGTGGTGCTGCCCCTTGTGTGGTCTCTACTTGGGGACAGAGGTGTTCCCTGGTGGTGATGGCCATCTGTCCCCATGCCCTCCCTTTAGAATGTCCCCTCTCTGGAGGAGCAGATGCGGATGCTGGATGTGAGCACCAACCAGGAGCTGACGTTTGAAGAGTTCTGGCAGCTGATGGGAGAGTTGGTCCGGGCCCTGTGGAGGGAGAGGGAGGGGAGGAAGAAGTGATGGGGATGGGGGGGACGCTCATGAAGCAAAATAAAGAAGTTTTCATGGGCCTGGACATCGCTGCTATTCTTTGTGGAGCCCCCCGATGCAAGCAGCCCTGTGGTCCCACACCACAGAACCACAGAAACACTCAGGTTGGAAGAGACCTCCAAGATCATCCGATCCAACTGCCAACCTATCACTGCCATGCCCACCAGCCGTGTCCCTCAGTGCCACATCCACACATTTCTTGAGCAGATCCTGCCATCTCCAAACTGCCTTTGTGCTGATTTGGATTGCAGGGTCCCACCTGCATCCCATGGACACAACAACGGGGTCACACAGAGCAGCAGGATGCACCCATGGCACTGCAGGGCTCAGCAGTGATGCTGTGGGTGGCAGCCACCTCCAGGCCACCTCTGCGGGGTCACCTGGGGATGGGACCCAGTGCATGGTGCATGCTACCTGGTGCATGGTGCATGGTACCCAGTGCTCAATGCATGGTATTTGGTGCATGGTGCATGGTACCTGGTGCTCAAAGCATGCTACCTGGTGCATGGTGCATGGTACCCAATGCTCAATGCATGGTACCTGTTGCCCATACCATATTACCTGGTGCATGGTGCCCAAAGTATGGTACCCAGTGCATGGTGCAAGGTACCTGGTGCTCAGTGCATGGCACCCAGTGCATGGTGTATGGTACCTGGTGCCCATAGCATGGTGCCCAGTGCATGGTGCATGCTACCCAGTGCATGCTGCATGGTACCTGGTGCCCATAGCATGGTGCATACTACCCAGTGCATGCTGCATGGTACCCAATATTCAATGCATGGTACCTGGTGCCCATAGCATGCTACCTGGTGCATGGTGCCTGGTACCTGGTGCCCAAAGCATGGTACCCGGTGCATGGTGTCTGCTACCTGGTTCCCGTTCCCACGCGGTGCTGCATGGCCGTGCCGGATGGGGAGCGCTCGGTGTGGCCGCGCAGGAGGCGTTTCCCAGCCCCACGCTGGCTGGAGGCCAGGCTCCCAAATGAGCCTCCTTGCACCACACCGTGCCGGGAGCTCCCACTCACACCTCCCCAGTATAAAACCCTGCAACAGCGCAGCGCGCGCACAGCCGGGACAGCCCTCGCAGCAGGTAAGTGGCCCGGCCCAAGCTGGGGGGGGGTTCCCCATGCCCAGGGGTCCACCACCACCACCCCCCCTCCCACGCTCGGCTCTGCCACGACTTGCAGGGACGCTCCCACCCCTGGGACGTGTTTCGGCAGCTCGGCGCATCCCAGGGCGTCTTCCTCGTCCCGACTCCGAAGGAGGGGAACGCTCCCCCAAAGCCAACGCTGATCGCGGCTCTCTCCTCCCCAACAGCACCCCAAGACCCCCCCGAGCAGAGGGACTGAAGACCCCACAGGAGGAGCAGCATGGGCCAGTGCAACTGCCGCAAGAAGCGCAAGGTCTGCGGGCGACGTCGGCACTGGGAGGGCTGGGAGCTGTGGGGTGTAGTGGGGGGACAATCTTGTCCCCATCCCTCGGAGCTCGGGGTGCTCTGAGCTGTGCAACCCCCCGGGATGAGTTTGGATTTGGGGTCTCCCCCCGGGATGAGTTTGGATTTGGAGATATTTCTTGGATTTGGGCAGACGGTGCTGGGAAAGTTTGGGGGTTTGGAGCTCCGTGCAGCCTCTCCGAGGATGGCAGAGTGCCCCCCTGTGCCCCTCGGACATGAGCGTGTGCCCACCTGCACCCCTGGGGGGGCACTGGGTGCTCTGCACCTGTGGAGGCCTTGGTGGGGGGTGGGGGCTCCCAAGATGACTGGTTTCTCCCTAATGGCCCCATCGCCTGATGTGGTTTCGGGGTGTTTCGAAGGGAAACCACAGCACCCCGTGAATCACCCTCGTTTCCCTTCCAATGCAGCTCCTGCTAATTAGCAGAGGGGTCGGGGAGTTGCCCCCCCGCCACTGGGATTAGGGTCTGCAGCCCTGTAGGGTGGGGATGGGTGGCCCCGTGATGGGCACTGACTCACAGCTCCACTGCCACTTGTGCAAAGAGAGGAAGAACCCGTCCTGCCCCACGCGGGGGTGTGCGCCTGGGGATGGGGCGGGGAGCGGTGGGGGGGACGGGGACACCGGGGGTCGTGCTGGGGTCCTGTGGGAGGGTGAAGGGTCACGGGAGCAGTGTGTGGGTATTTGGTCGTGCAGAGCGTGGTGGATGGGGTTCTGGATCTATATGGGGGGCCCTACGTCTGTAGGGGGGTCCCACATTTGGATGGAGGGATCATGCAGTGGGATGGGGGGGGTCCTGCATCTGTGCAGGGGGTCCTACAGTGATGTGAAGGGGCGTCGCAGCTGTATGAGGGTCTCAGATCTCTATAGAGAGGTCAGCACCTGGGGGCAGTACATGGGAGCCCACACCTGTGTGTGTAGGGGCTCACATCTGTATGGGGGCTCACATCTGTGTGGGGGCTCACATCTGTGTGGAGGGCCGCTGTATCCATAAGGAAGGCCCATTGCATCAGTGTAGGGCGGTGGCACAGAGCATTAACACGTCTGCCACATCCCTCCTGGGGTTTCCCCTCCCTCCTGGGGTCCCCTCACTCCCTCACACCCCCCTCCCCATCCCCACCCTGCAGGACAGCCAGGAGCTCACCGATGTGGAGCGCGCCATCGAGACCGTCATCAACCAGTTCCACTGCTACGCTGTGAAAGGGCAGAAGGAGTACCTGACCCCCAACGAGATGCGGGAGCTGGTGGTGCAGAAGCTGCCCCATTTGGGGAAGGTGGGGGCACAGCTCGGGGATGGAGGGGGACTGGGGACCCCACCTCTTTGTCATCGCTCTGATGGTTTTTCTGCCTCTCCGCAGTGCGTTGGACCCCTGGATGAGAAGATCGAGTGCATGGGAGACCCTGATGAGGCCAAACTGGAGTTCGGGGAGTACTGGGACATGATGGGGGATGCAGCCAAGGGCTGTCGGAGGAAGTAGGGCCGGGGGGGGGTGGGAAGGCGCCGCTTCGGCCCCGCGCCACGAGGAGCTCCTCGGCCCCGCAGCGCCGCAGCGAGAGGGACTTTGCTCCTTTCCCCCAAACCCCTCCGATGTGGGGCTCCGGATCAGCACCGATGGCACCGTCAGTGGTTTGGGGGTGTTTTCTGCCCCCCCCCCCTCCATCCTGGTGACCGCAGTCCCTGCACGGGTGTGGGGTCCCCGTGCCCCCTCTGATGGCTGCGCTCGGGGTGGGCCGGTGGCGGGATGTCAGCTGCTTGCGGCACGTGCAACCGTTTTTGTATAAATTAATAAAGGAAAAATGGAACAAAACAACAGCTGGAATGGGACGGCCTTGCTCTGTCATGGGAAAAAGGGAGAGGGAGGGACGGGGCTGCGCTGCTGGGCTGCGCGTCCCACTGCAGAGCACGAGGGTGCGAGGTGCAACGGGGGGTGTGCACGTGCATGGGGTGCTGCCCGTGTGTGTGTGCAATGCTGCTGGTGTGCATGGCTCTGCAGGTGTGCACAGGGCTGCATGGGGTGAGCGTGCACGGGACGCTGCACGGTGCTGCGGTGCGCGGTGCCCACGTCTGTGGTTCCCACAGTGGGGACCCCATGGGAACAGCAGCACCTGAGCTGTTCGTGTGTGGCTCTATGGTGCTCATGTGCTGGGCTGGGGAGCTCTGGTGTTTCTGGGGTTGGGAAGGTGTGGGGTCAGTGGACAGGAGCTGGGATTTCTGTGTGAAATGCCATCTGGGATGGGGCGGCGGTTCCCACTGAGCTCTGTGTCCTGGAGGAGGCTGTGGATGGGGGTGGGATGGGGATGGGATGAGGATGGGATAAGAATGGAATGGGGATGGGTTGGGATGGGATGGAGTTGGGATAGGGAAGAGGATGGAGTTGAGATGGGGTTGGGAAGGGGATGAGGATGGAGTGGGATAGGGTTGGGATGGAGATGGGATGGGGACCCGATGAGTGCCACCTCCACACCTGCACTGGTGTGCACTTTGTGCTCTGGGGAGAATAAAAATAAGGATGAAAAACCCCAAAACCTGGAGAAAGGTGATGAAAGCGGGGCCAGACCGGGGCTCCTCCCGACACCGCCACCACGACTCGGCCGCGGCCGCCCTCTGTCTCCTCTCACCTTGGGGTGGATTTCACAACACGAATGACTATTTATTGTTCCTGCCTTGGAAATAAATACATGGAAATTAAGCCGAGAGGTGTGGTGTGCATTTAATTAGAGACAGGAAATGTGTCAAATGGTTGGGGTGATGGGAGGGGGAAAGGGGATAAGGGGCTGTGGGGTGCTCTGTGGTGGGAGGGGGACCCCGGAGTTGGGTTTGGTGACCCCACTGCTGTCATGCGCTGTTGGTGATCCTGTGGTTTGAACCATCTTGATAAGGATGTTTGGGGCAGGAGGAGCTCAGCCCCATGGCTGGGCAATGGGTGAGCCTAAGGAGCACTGCAGGGGCACACTGAGGTGGGGGTCCAGGGGAAGAGGAGCTCACAGGGACGAAAGCAGCGTCTGGGAACTGCCGTGTGATGGGCCCTGATCCTCCATGCACACACCCTGGATGCCTTGTAAAAATACGGGCTGCGTTGTGACATCGGCCCGGCACGGGGTAATGAGGGCTGTGATTCAGAGTGAGCTGTCTGCCCGCGGGGCCGGGGAGGGCTCCCACCCGACGGGATTGCAGCACCGGCACTGCGCTCCTCCTCAACCTGAGATCAGGCAGAGGGGAGCAGAGATGACACACAATGCTTTTCCGGGGCTGGTGCCCCAAAAGCAGAGGTCCCCATGGAGCAGAGGAAGAAGCGTGGGCGTCTGCTGCCCGGCGCCGTGACCTCCTCTTTGCATCCCAAAATATGCAGCTCCGGTGTCTCCGTATCTGATCTGCGCATTGGATCGCCGCGCCATCGCTGCGCCGACGCGGGGTGCAATTTGCTGGCCTGGTTAATTATGGCTGTGAGCTCCTGGCACAGCCCTGCAGCGCATCGCCGGTCCCCGTGTGTCTGCGGAGGGCTGCGCACCCTTCACCATGAGCACTTTGGGTTCAGAGAGTCCCAACCCAACCAGATCGTTTCCAAAGTCCCTCGGGCTGAGTGGAGATGGAATGACCCCAATGGATGGGTTATGTGTTCGTGTCCCACTGCCACACTCGGTGCACAATGCTGTGTGTTCACCCATCTGCACCCTACTGGTGATACACAGCGGCGATGTGCAGTGGGTTATGTGAGAAAAAGAGGAAAAATGGGGGCAGAGGAAAAGAAAGAAGGAAGGGATGGGGGAGGAAGGTCAGAATCTCTGCCCCTTGGTGCCGGTTCTGGGTTGGTGACACCCAGCCAAGGGGTGCAAACTCAAGTATTGAGTCACGGTCCATTCTATCTGTGGCACAAAGAGGGCATTCCGTACCCGCACATGGGGTGGGAGTAGGTGCGATTCAGCATCTGTGCACACATGGAAGGGGAAGGGCAGCACGGATCCTTCCTCCATTGGGCCGGGCCGTACCCCATCGCTGCCACGTTGGCCCTTTGTGTCAGCGTCTCGCAGCAGAGGGGAACTCCGCACAGGGACAGCAGTGCCGTCCACCCCCCATGCATCCTGCACCCTCTTGGCAAGCACTTTTGGTTCCCTAATTCCAGCTGCGAGCTCCGCACGTGGTTTCCGTTCCTTCTTTGCTGCTAAGCAGTGCCCCAATGGTGGAGACCCTGAAGCCCTTTGGGAGATTTTCTGCAGGACCGTCGGGAGAGCGGCTCTCCCCACGTTGGTACGGGGAAGGGGTGGGATGGGGACCCCGGGTTGGCCCCGTGGGGTGGGCTCAGCGGCCCCACTGCGGTGTGTTGCAATCGGGGCTGCTTCCAGGTGAGCTGGGAACGCCCTGGGACGTCAGGGAGGGGCGGGAGCCTCCTTAAAGCCCTCGGGCCCACGGGATGGGCGCGAGGTGAGGGCGAGCGGGCGGCACTGCTCCCACGGCTCCGCGGCCGACAGGAGGACAGACAGACACAGCGGGACGGGCGGACAGGTGAGGCGCTGCGCCCAGCGATGGGTGCTGCGGGGGGAACGCTCACCAGAACGTGTGGTTGCAGGTGGGGTGGAAATCCCCCCAACCCCTCCCCGAGCCCTTCGGCAGCTCCATGCATGCGGGGTCGGGCAGCGGATGGGGAGTTCAGCACAGGGGGTCTGTGGGGCTGTGGGATGGGGCCCTGGGAGGAGGAGAGGAGAGAGGAGAGAAGGGAATCATCATGGCGGCAGAAACAGGCAGGAGATCAGCGCTGTCTCACCCACCCATGTCCCAGTGCAGGAACAACATCCCCATGTCCCGGTGTGGGATGATATCCCCCCATCTCACCATGGAATGAGGTCCCTGTGCCCCACAATGGGATGATGTTCTGTGGCTCTGGGGGTGCACAGTGCTGTGAATCAGTGTTGGAGCAGAGCAGTGGGGCCCAGCGGGGTCTTTGGTTGGGACTGCTGCAGTTGTGGTGGTGTTTAACAGGATGAGCAGAGGACAGAGGTGAAGGTCAATGGGGGCTGCAGATCACAGAAGAACCTGCTGCCAGAACCAGGCCCTTCAATGGCCCCACAAACGGGTGGGGACAGCTCATGAGCACACTGAGACACGATGGGGAGCACCTCGTGCCCTGTGCCACCACCCCAACATGCTTCCAAACCCTGCATGGAGCCGAAATGGGGAAGATGGGTGCAAATGTGGGGTGAAATTGGAGCGCGATTTGAGCACTGGGATGGCAGCGATCCACCATGGGGTGGCTCCAACTGTGACCCACAAATCAGCACTGCAAAAAACAGCATAGCTCTGTGCCTTGCTCAGCCCCATCCCTGCTCAGGAAGGAGCCGGGACCGGACGGCGTCGTTTCCGTCCCTGCCTGTGTGCATCCTGCTGGGATGTGGCCACCGGACCCCGTGACAGCAGCAGCCCATTGGGCACATCCATAGGAAGGGGCTCCATGGGAAAGGAATCCCGGTGTGGGGTGGCCGCGGGGCACAGCGGACGGACAGGGTAGGACTGTAGGGTTGGGGAACCCGTGGCTCGTGTGGCCCAGACCTATTTTGGGTGACGCCTCAACCGAGAGCCCCGCCGGGGTGTTCCTGAGCCGTGAAGCAAGAGGAGGGCCGGCCGGTAATTCCTGCCACTCCCTGCCCCATTCCAACCTAATGAGCCCTGGGAACCGGGCGCCGCGGTCCGGGCACTGCGGTGCCATAATTACCCCCATCCCACGCGCCGGGGGCGGCCGCCCTGGGGGGCAGGTGGGGTGAGCAGTGCCATTTGGGGTGATACAGGGCACCGGGAGCTCAACTTTGGGATGGAAAATGCCTTTTTGGGGTAAAAAATGCTTTTTTGGGGTCACGTAGGGAGCCGGGCACCCACCTCTGTGCTTCCCTATGGGTTTCCCCAAGCAGAAGCCCCGCAACTGCCCCAGCCCTGACTCCCCTCCATCCTGCAGGTGAACTTGGGGCGATGGCGGAGGGCACGGAGCTGGAGTGGGCCGTCCAGGTGCTGGTGAACAACTTTGACAAATATTCGAGCCGCTGCTGCTGCCGGAAGCCGCGGCGCATCAGCAAGAAGGATTTCCGCAAGATGCTGAGCTGTGAGCTCAACCACATGCTGACGGTGAGGCTGGGGGGACACGGGGACGGCTTTGGGGTCCCCACACATCTCCCCCCCATGGGTTCCCGGTGCCAATATCTCACTCTGCCCCGCAGGACACCGGGAACAGGCGTGCGGCCGACAAGCTGATCTGCGACCTGGATGAGAACAAGGATGGGCGCATCAGCTTCGAGGAGTACTGGACCTTGATAGGTGGCATCGCCAGCCCCATCGCCCACATCATCCGCCAGCAGGAGCAGAGCGTCAAGCTCACCAAGTAGCTGGGCTGGGCCCAACCCCCCCCAGACCCCGAGCTCAACTCCCGCTGCTCCACGGCCCCTCTGCTTTGTGCCCCTCCTGCCCGGGGCACGCAGACCCAAACATCGGAGCAGAGTGGCACGAGGTCACCACGGGAGACTCCTCCTGCCCCATCCCTGCCCTCATCCCCCCCCAGAGCTGGGCTGGAAGCGCTGGGAAAGGCTTCCCCCTCACATAGGACACAAATGCTGTCCGTTCTCAGCCCACCCCAACCAGCATCCCCTGTGCCCTCAGAGCACCCTCTCCTCCTCAAAGTGTTGGAGTCTCCATGGGGTACCCCCCAACCCCCCCCCGTCCCCTCCGGGGCTGGTGAAGGTCTGCCCTGCCCACCCCTGGGGCTGGGAGCTCCCGGCTGTGGCCGCGAGTTATTTATTGCAGCAATAAAATTTGGAGGAGCAGCGGGGTCACGGCGAGGATGGTGAATGCGATGGGGATGGGAGCATCGCGGGGGGGAGGGGTCTTCCCTGTCCCCTAATGACGCTCAGCGTGTCACCACAAGATGTCACCACTGCCCGTGTCCGTGGGGCGCAGCCACGATGCGCCCCGGTATGGAGTCCCCATACGGGTCCCAAAGTGACCCATCCCGCAGCCCCACCTCTGCGTACCCCAATGGGACCCCCGGGCTCCAGCGAGCACAGAGGTGTCCCCTGAGTTCCCACAGGGACATCCCGTGCCTCCCCACATCCCCCAGCACAAAGGGGTGGCAGCACTTCGCACTGGGGGAGCTCCCACCCATCCCGAATTCCGCCCGCTCCGCACCACCGCCACGCAGCCTCCCGCTTTGCGCCGGGGATCCCGGTGGGTTTTGCGGGAGGAGGGGCGAGGGGGGGATCCGTGGGAGCCGCCTGCGCTGAGTCAGTGCGCAGGAATCCCGTCGGGGCGCGGCGGGGCCGTGACTCACCGCGCTGCTCCGGGCCGGGCGCAGCGCAGCCGCTGTGCGGGATCGGGAACTGCGGCCGCCGGGTGCGGGGAAACCCACGCCTCCTTCCCGCTGCAGAGGGGCTACGGAATGCTCATCCCACCGGGTCCGGTGAGGGGACAGTGCCTCCCGTCCCCGTGTCCATGCGGAGGTCAGCTGTGCGCATCCCTTGGGAAGGAGGGGGTCGGTAAAGTTGCGCACCCCCCGCCCATCCCCATGGAGGTCCACAGCCTACGGTCCCTGCGAGCAGCTCAGCAGTGCTGCACAGTGAGATGCTAGTGGGTGGAGGGGAGGGGAGAAAAAGACCCTGCCTCTCCTTGGGGGCCCGGGGGGGGGGTATCCATCCTCCTGTGTCTGCTCATAGCGTATCTGGGGTCTGTGGGACCCCCCCAGCCCCAGGGATAAACACTGCCGTAAACACAGCTCCAAAAAACTGTGAGACTCCAAGAAGAGCTCCAAATGTGTGCTCCCCATGTACACCCGACCCTGCAGGAGTGGGGAACACCACCAGAGCTCCCCCATCCCTGCACCCAGACACAGCAAAGGCTCTGCGCATAGGCCACCACCACTGTCACCCTCACCAGCACTTGTCACTTGAGGGTGACAAGCACCAGCAGCCCATAGGTGAGCAAAGGGACAACAGGGCTGCCCCCCCAACCAGCGTGTTTCCCCACTCCCAGCACAGCTCTGGGGCTGGGAGTGGGCTCACACCCCTGCAAAGTGCTCCCCATGTGCCTAAAGCACACGTTCCCATCAATACCCACCTGTGCTGTGCATCTCACTCTGCCTCAGCTCACACTGCAATGACTGCTGCCACTGTCACCCATCCCTGGGCACTGGTTGGTGCTGGGGACACTGGAACCACTACCAGCACATTGAGTATGGTGGCTGAGCTCGGGACAGGGGCTGCTGCCTGATTTCTGCCCCATCCCCACGCTCACCCCCAGCCCTCTCCCCCTCTTCCATTAATGGCATCATGCAGCTCAGTGAGCAAAAATGGGGCGCGGGCGAAACCTAGGGCTGGGAACAGCCGGGGGCAAGGGGCTGCACCCCCCCGACTGCCCTATAAACACCAGCACACAGTGACAGTGGCACCGACACCCTGGCTCCTGCTGTCCCTGCTCAGCATAGACCCCGGTGAGTCCCTTTTTGCCCTCAATTTACTCCACAGCTGCAATTTGGGGAGCAGATTCCGCACCCCAAAAGGCACGCATCCATCCAGGTGGGTCTCCCATGGTCACCCTGCTGTGTCCCCACGCAGGCGATGATGGCGTGTCCCTTGGAGCAGGCGTTGGCTGTGATGGTCTCCACCTTCCACAAATACTCGGGAAAGGAAGGGGACAAGTTCAAGCTGAGCAAAGCAGAGCTGAAGGAGCTGCTCACCAGGGAGCTGCCCGCTTTCGGCACTGTAAGTGCACGTAGGGACAGGTCACAGCCACAGCCTGGGGGGAGCAAAGCAGTCCTGGGGCTGTGCATGGGGTAGGAGGGGGGGGGCTGCGTGCTGCCCCATAGCCCACCAGAGGATGGACCCCATGCCTGGGGCTGGAGCAGACACAGACCTGTGGGGTATTGAGATGACACCGGCAGAGCGATGCTCCCATTTCAGTGCTTCTCTCTCCCCACATTTTTTTTTCCTTCTGCCTATGGTTTGATTGCAGAGGGGGGGTAGAGTGGGGAAAACTTATGAATGAAGTGTCTGTGCAGCCCCAGCGCCTGCAGAGCTCCTAAATGCCACCTCCCTTGGGGGATGGCAGCTGGAAGAAAAAAAAGAAAAAAAACCCTCCTCTCACTATAAGAACGGAGGGAGCTGGGGGCTTCCATCCATCTCCCACACCCCAAACCTGCTGCCCCCACAGAAGCAGATGGATGAGGGGGAGTTCCGGCGCCTGATGAACGACCTGGACCACGACAAGGACAGCGAGGTGGACTTCAAGGAGTACGCCTGCTTCCTGGCCTGCGTGGCCATGGGGTACAACGAGTTCTTCCGTGATGCCCAACGGCCCCGCAAGAAGTGAATCCCACGCAGCACTGCGCAATAAAGTCCTCCCAGAGCCTCACGTGTGACTCACGCCTCCGTCTGTCTGTCTCTCTCTCTCTGGGATTTTCCACTCTGCAGCCCCCGGAGGCACTTTTGGAAAAGGCTCAGATCTGTCCCTGGGTGTAACGCTGAGATATCCGCTCTCTTCTCCCCTCCCCCCCCCCAAATGTCACTGCTGTCCTAAGGAAGGGTTTGGGGCACAATGAGCTCGGAACACTGAGCCCCCCCCATCTCAGCATGGGAGTGGGGAACCAGGCAGGAACGAGCAATTTGTGCAAGGAACACAGCCAAACCCACACACTGTGCTCTCATGGGGGGTAGGAAACATTGCTGGGTGCCCAGAGGGACCCTCAGCCCCTGGAGCTGAGGATGGGCCCATCCTGGGGGGCAGGAGATGACCCCAACCCCATCTTGCTGGGGGCAGCTCCCAGTATGCACAGTGCAGAGCAGAGCTGGGCTGCTCTTCCCCCCACCCCCCAGCACAGCTAGTCAGGGTTGGTTCATAGGGAGAACTGTAGCTGCTCCCATCTGGCCCCAAACCTACAAAACACAACTCTGTCACGGGGCAGAGCACCCCTAGCACAGCCCTCAGTAAGACCCTGAACATCATCATGTCCCCAAATCCTCATAGAGACCCCACATCCCATCATGTCCCCAGATCCTCATGGAGACCTCACATCCCATCATATCTCCAACCCCCCATGGAGACCCCAAATCCCCTCTTGCCCCCAAGCTTTGACAGAGACCCCACATCTCATCACATCCCCAAAGCCTTCTGGAGACCCCCCCCCTTCCACAACTTCTCCCCACATCACTCCAAACCCTCCCCCATCCTCACCAGCAACTCTAAGCTTTGCCTTGCTCTATCCCATAAGCTTTAATAAGGAGCCCCAGGTGCTTCTGACCCCTCCCAGTAATTAACACCAGGTTGCACCTGCTCCCTAACGAGCTCCAAGCCTGGGGGGTCTCTTTTGCCCAAAGACATTTTGCTTTGTTCATTCCCACCCAGGACACTTGTTGTGGTGTTGGTGGGGTTTGGTGTCCCTGGTCCCCATCCCACAGCAGCTCCGTGGTCCTCACGCTCCTGGCCACGTGCGGGGCCACGCGGGCACCAAAATAGAGCCACGTTACACAACGGGGCGTTGGGAAACAGAAATGGCTCGCAGGTGGTTTGAGTTAAAAACAGAAAAAATAAAGGAAATCTCCAACCCCCAGCTTGGACCGATGCCGCTGGGGCTCGTGCCTCCTCTGACACCCTGACAGGCACTGCCAAATGCTTCGTCCCCCCATCAGTCCATGCCCTTCATCCAACCCCCCCCCAGGGGCACTTTCTCCCTTTTTGGACCCAACCCATCCCTGTGCTGAGATGGGAGGAGGCTCTGGGGGGGAAGTTGGAGCTGCCCGTGGGGGTTCCTCTCCATCTCCATCAGCCAATGCCTGGCCAACGCAGTGTTGGTTCCTCCTCATCCGTCCGGGGGGGCTTAAGGGGGGGTGGTGAGGCTATAAAGCAGCACATCCCAGTGCTTTGCCCTCACCCACCCTGCCTGGATCGCTGTGCTCCAGCTCTTGGTGAGTCACTTTGCCCACAGTTCTCTGGCCACCCCCCAGATGCTGTTAACCCCCCCCCAACAAGCACCAGAGGCTGAGCTCCCCTCTGCCAGCTGCTGCCCATTCTCCCCCTCCTCCCCCCTCTTCTACAGCACTGCTTTTTTTGGGGTTGCTCACCCGGCCCCGCTGCTTGGGGGAATGGGGGGACGTGGTGATGCACGGGTGTGACAGTGCACCGGGATCTGCCCTCAGCTGCCATCAGTGCCCCCAGACCCCCGGTGTCCCCATGTCGTGCCCCCTGGAGCAGGCGCTGGCCGTGATGGTCTCCACCTTCCACAAATACTCGGGGAAGGAGGGGGACAAGTTCAAGCTGAGCAAAGCGGAGCTGAAGGAGCTGCTCACCAGGGAGCTGCCCAGCTTCATCAGCGTGAGTGGGGTGTGGGGATGGGGCTGGGGGTCTCGTGGAGACCCTCGGTGCCAACTCTCCATCCCCATGCTCAGAAACGCACGGATGAAGCCGGATTCCAGAAGCTGATGAACAACCTGGACAGCAACAGGGACAGCGAGGTGGACTTCCATGAGTACGCCACGTTCCTGGCCTGCGTGGCTGTGATGTGCAACGACTTCTTCCAGGAGTACCCCGATAAAATGCCGCGCAAGAAGTGAGCAGGGGGGGTCAGCTGGGCTGCGTCACCCCCCGCTGCAATCTGAATGCTCTTCCAATAAAGATTGCTCCAAAGCCAGTCCTCTGTGTGAGCTGCAAGCGGGGTTCTTGTATGGGGTCAGTGTGCTATCATGCATGGGAAGTCTCCATTTCCCCTCCACGTGCGCTTGGCAGGTGCTGAAAGGTGACACAGAACAAAAAGGGTGGATTTGGGGTCTGGACTTTAGGGTCTGGACTTAAGGGTCTGGACTTTGGGGTTGGACTTTTGGGTTTGGAGTTTTGGGTCTGTAGTTTAGGGTCTGGACTTCTGGGTCTGGACTTGGGGCTGCGTGTGTGCCCATTCCCATGCACAGGAGCCACCCGCAGGCTTGTCCTCATGAGTCAGCGCTGCTGGCAGCACCCTGCCCCGCTTCTCCTGATCCGGAGCTCTCAGGGATCAACGGTTCCGATGGCACCACGATAACGGGGACGGTGAGCAACTTCCAGCCCTGGTGACGAAGCAATCACTGACCCCACAGCCGGGACTGCAGCTCCACCTTGGTGATGCCAAAGGGACCCGGTGGGATGTGCTCAGTGTGGGGGGCTGGGGGCTGTCCCCCCGTCCCCCTCCCACTGCTCCATGGGGCACCCAGGACCCATCCCCTATCCCAGTGAACCCCAGGGAGCGGCGTTTCGGTTGTATTCACACCCGGGGTGGGGTTATGGCGTGCAGAGGAGTGGCTTCACCTCACCCATGCACCCATCCAACCCCGGCCCCCCCCGGATGGGAGGACTCAGCCACAGCTATAAATGCACAAAGGAGCTGCGCACCACAGCCCTCCCTTCCCCGCTCCCGGATCCTGCCCTGCTCCAGCGGTAAGTTTCCCTTTCCTCCTTCCTATTCCCTTTTCACCAAACCCTTGCGGCAATCCCGGGGCTCTGTGCTGCTCTCCAGATGTGCAGAGTGCTCTCCAGATGTGGGGACCCTCCCGCCCCCGAAGGAAGCCAACAGCTTCCCCACGTCCTTTCCCATCTCAGGGCTGGCGAGGCAATGGGAACTGGAGACCTCAAAAAGGCTTCTTCTCATCCGCCCCACTCGTGCCCCCCTCTGCCCCCCATCCCAGCCCCCAGCAGCTCCCACAGCCCCATGGCTGCGTGCGGAGGCGGCGGGCACTGTGCCCTATGAGTCAGCACAGCCACGGCCCCGATCTGTGCAACGCCCCGGCATGGGGGGGGACACAGAGCAGCCCCCCACCTTTGGGGCTGTGCTGAGCTGGGACCTCAGGAGCTGCGCCCCCCGCACCGGCCTAATGGGGGGGTTGGGGGCTGTGGGGGTTTGGGAGAGTTGGATTAGGGGTTCGGTGGGTGCTGAGCTCTGCCCTGGTTCACAGCCCAGCCCGCAGCCATGGCAGCACCTCTGGACCAAGCCATCGGGCTCCTGGTGGCCACTTTCCACAAGTATTCAGGCAAGGAGGGCGACAAGAACAGCCTGAGCAAGGGCGAGCTGAAGGAGCTGATCCAGAAGGAGCTGACCATCGGGCCGGTGAGTGCCCTGCAGTGATGCCAGCACTACTGCACCAACAGGGACCAACTGCAGAGACGCACCCGGAAAATGGGCATGGGATGGGCAGGGTGGGAGGTGACACGAGGCGTGACGTCACTTGGGGGGGTGGCACAGCCCTGCCCCCCACACCTGCCCTTATGGGACACGGTGTGAACACCCGTGCTTTGCTGGGGGGGACGTGGGTTGGGGATGTGCTCGTGGCTGGGTCCTGCGGTGCCCCCCAGCCGTGGTCCCCCTTTCTGGGTAAGCACGGGGCCACACCCCCCCCGGCACCCCGATGGTTAATGGCTCTGTGCTCTCTGGGGCTGCAGAAACTGAAGGATGCTGAGATTGCGGGGCTGATGGAGGACCTGGACCGCAACAAAGACCAGGAGGTGAACTTCCAGGAATACGTCACCTTCCTGGGTGCCTTGGCCATGATCTACAACGAGGCCCTGTTGCAGTACAAGTAGGGCTGAGCTCCCCTCCCAATGGCCTCTAAGGGGTCCAATAAAACTTTTTGTAAAGATTTGCAGCTGTGTTTGTGGTTGTTGTTGAACTTCAGAGGAATTAAAGCCTCACAGATCAGTGGAGAACCTGGAGCTGTGTTCACATTGCAGGGGTGGGGGCACACTCTGTCCCCCCTATCAGCCCTCAGTCCTTTTGGGACCAGACTTGGAATTTTTTGCATCAGAACAGACACCACGCATGAAGAGCATCCCATCCTGTTGGCCCCGCTCATGCCCTGCTCCCACCCCGCTGCTGTTTTCCCATCTCCATTCCATCCCCACGGCACTGGGGCAGCAGCACCCAGCAAAGCAGCAGCGCAGTGGGCAGCAGAGGGCAGCCCGGGGCTCACAGTGTGTGCATGCACGTGTCCCTTCTCATCTGTCCCATGGGACATGTGCATCTCCTCCCACCCCCACGTGGCACAGCCGGGTCCCTTCGCACCTCCCCATGTGGCACATCTGTGTTCCTTCGCACCTTTCCAGGGTTGCACCTGTGTCACATCCCCATGCTGGTGCATACGTGTCCCTGCATCCTGCCCAGACCGACACACAATTATCACCAGTTATTGAAAGAACTGCTGCTCCATCCCCACGCCAGCAGAGACCCCCTCTCAGGGAGGTGCACGCATCCTGCTCCTCATACAGACCGCTCTTTGTTTCACCATTTTGCAATGCATGCTCCTCCTGGAACCAGTTCCTCGTGCTCCTGGAGAAGGAGGTGTGATGAGGAGTGGTTTCACCACCTCTGCCCTTCCCAACTCCAAAAATCCCTAATGGGCATCACGGGTTTTCTGCACTCCCAGGAGCACAGATTGGGCAAAGGGCTTCGGCACTGCAGGGTGGGGCTGCCCCAGGGGGCTCTCCCCTCCAACACACAAAGCATTCTGCTCCCAGCCCCACAACTGGGACCCTGTGGGGTCTTCACGAGCAGTGACACTGCCATGACCCCGGTAGGAGTGGCTGGCAGCGATTGCCAATGCCAATGCCAACAGTTGCTGTCATCAGACAGCAATCACTGCTGCTGGGAAGTGTCGTCTGGGAGGCTTCCAGCACTCAGCAAGTCCCAATCTGCAGCGGTTTGCCAGCTGCTGGGCCGGCTGCTTGGTGATTGACATGGGATGCTGACTGCTGACTGGTGGGATGCATCCCCCAGCAGCCCTGGGCAGGGGGCAACCATCACCATCCAGAACCAAGCATAAGGACAGACACCACATTCCCCTTGAACCACATCTACAGTGGTAAAAACCACCATCATCCCATGGAGACCCTCACCCACAACACCCCACACGCTCCAGAAAAATCCCACTTTCTTCATCTCCACCAAGAACCCAAATGGGGAGTCCCCTGTAGTGCCATCTCCATCCAGAGCAAGCATCAGGGCAGACACCACATCCCCGTTGGGATGAACCACATCTACAGTGGTAAAAACCACCATCACCCCATGGAGGCCCTCACCCACAACACCCCACACGCTCCAGAAAAAATCCCACTTTCTTCATCTCCACCGGGAACCCCAAATGGGGAATCCCCTGCAGCACCACAGACCTGCTCTGCTGGCTCCTTGCAAAGCTCTCTTTCGGTGTTTCCTTGTTTTGCCCTAACGAGTTTGGTGCGTCCCTCCCTTGTTAACCGGCAGCAGTCGGTTCCTGGAGCTGGGCATGATCTGCCTCGTGGGTGTGCTGCGTGCCGCGCGGTGGCCTTGCACAATTCCTGGGGTTATCGTCCCAAAGTTATTCGAGGGTGTCACAAATCGTAGCTCAGGGAGAGTATAAAAGAGCCCTCGCTGCACCGCGCAGCCACCGCCGCTGCCGCTGCTCTCCTGCTCACATCGCTGTCGGAGGAACCCCACGACCACCTGTTGGTGAGTGGTTACCCCCAAGAGGAGCTCCTGGAGGGCTCTGCTTCTTCTGTAATGCTTGGCTGCTTTTGTTTCCCAGTGAGATGAAGACCGACCTGGAGCTCGCACTGGAGTGCGCCATCAACATCTACCACCACTACGCCATCCGGAACCCAATGGATGATTACCTGAGCCGGAATGAGTTTGCCATGCTGCTGAAGGAGAACGCCAAGCCCTTCCTCGCCGACACCGTGCCGGTGCGCTGCGCTGCTCAGCGTCCGTCTGTCTGTGGGAGCTCCATGGGTGGTGCTCTCCTGGGGCACGGGAGGGCTGAGACTCTGAAGGGGACGGGGGGTTGATGGAGCTCTCCTGAACTGGGCAATTTTGCATGGACCATTCCCAAAGTGGGGTCAGTGATGGAGGTGCTGGGAAGTGGGGAGCGCCGGGTTGGAGCTGTGGGGTTGTGGGGGACCCCACGCCCTGACTCATTTTGTCCTCCTGCAGCCCAACACGACTGTTGATGAGTACATCAAGCAGCTCTTTGCCAAATCTGACAGCAACCACAATGGCCGCTTGAAGTTCACCGAGTTCCTCACCACGCTCAGCCTCGTGGCCATCGATGCCCACAACCGGTCCCACAAGAAGCCTGGAGAGCATGGCCATGACCATGGACATGGCCACAGCCACAGCCATGGCCATGGTCCCCACCATTAAGGCCGTTCCTGCAGAGCTGTGCTCCTCCAGCAGCAGCATCTCCCCCGTCTGCCCATGAGCACACAACCAAGGCTGCTCTCTCTGCTTCTGCCTATGACACTGAAATAAACTGTTTATCTCTATGCACCAAACATACCTGTGCTGTGTCCTGTGGTCTGGGGGGGGGAGGACATGCACCAGCCCAACCTGCAGCCATGGGGGTCACACACAGACAGCATGTAGCAGCAATGGGACACGGGGACGTGGGAAGTGGGGGTGGCACAGGGCATCCCCATCCATCCTGCTGTTCCCTGGGGGGGAGCAGAGCTGCACACAGTCTGTGATGTGCTGGTTCATGTGGCTGTGTCCTGCAGTGTCCTCACCCCAGCAGGTCCCCACCAGCTCCCCTATCCCCTTGCACAGCAGTGCTTGGTCCCTGCACCCCACACCTCAGCACTGGGTGTCCTGAGCAGCCGCTCCTGCCCCTGTATGGGATCTCTGAATGCTGCTGAAACTCAGCTCAGCTGGTGACCCTGAGGTGGAGGTGATGCTTTTGCAGCCCACAAAGCAACCAGCAGTTTCCTGCAAGCCACAGTGTGGCAGAGGAGCAACAAATGATGCAGAGGGGCTCTGGGGATGCAGTGCTTCACAATGCAGCCTCGTGCTTTTGTCCGTGCAGGGCAGCAGCTCCTTGGAGTCCAGCAGCTCCATGTGCCACTGCCTGCTCATGGCGACCTGATCCAAAACCAGGATGGAGCTGTGCATTTGTGGGCAGTTGGCTTGGAGAGGGGAACGTCAGGCTTGGGGGGGGGACTTGGCAACACCAAGTTAGGGAAGGAAATGTGGGGCCGAGTGGTTGTTTGCACCCAGGGACGCCAGTCGTCGCTCTCCGACGCTGCAATTCAACCACTGGGGAGCAGCTCTTGTTCCCCAATTGGGTGCTGTCCCCCTCCAGGACATCACTGCAGATTTGGGGAGCATCACTGGGGTGGGTGGGAGTGGAGGACCCGCAGCCCTGCCCTGAGGGGACACAGCAAACACCGCCCAGCTGGCTGCTGGTGATGACAGGTGGGGAATGAGGATGCAATTTGGGACTGTCGAGAAGCCCTAATGACAGAAGGAAGAGAAAGAAACAATCAAGTGAGTCAGGGATACCAGAATAAAAATCATGCAACAGATCTGGTTATTGCTCCCGGCTGCGAGAAGCGCCCTCCGAAAGCACCCTTTGTCTTTGTGTCCCCACCTCTTCCCAGAACCTCCTGTCTAATTTTTACATCTTCTCATTATCTTCATCCTTTCAGAACCTGCTGCTGTTGCAAAACCTCCAGTTGAAGCTCAGGGCAGTACAGACCATGACCCCGGATTTTTTTTTCCTTCCTTGAGCTCAGTTTCCTCCAAAGAACAGGAGGGGAGGTCTGGTGCTAGTGACATGAAAGTAGCAAATAATGGAAAATCACCTGGAAACCCAACCGTTGAATGAAGATAACATCTCTGCTTGTGTTCAACCAGTTGATAACACAGAAAACGCGGGGCCTGCAACTGTGTCAAAAGCACGTCCACATCACTCTGAACATCCCATCTTTCTGCTATGTCGGTGTGGCAGAGGACAGAACGCTCAGCACGTGGCCAAACCCGCAGCTTCGGCGCATCGGCGCGGCGGGCTCCGCATTTCTGCCGATGTTTCCCCATTCTTTGTCCTGACGTGGGGGTGGCAGGACAGCATTTCTGAAGCCCGGTGGGTGCAACCAGGAACCGAGATGGGGACAGACTTAGAGGTCCCACCTCGCAATTTCCAGGTGTGGGAAATGCTAATTCAAGCTGTTGCTTGTACCAGGTGTGTCACTGCCTCTGATGAAAGAGATCCTCGGGTGCATATAAAGGGCTGTCCAGGTGCTGGGATCACTACAACAGACCCATCCTCTGCAAACCTCTTCGCAGACAAGGGTGAGTGGCATTGCAGGGATTCCTGCAGCAGGTAGGGGGATGAGGGTGAAGTGATTTTGTGTATCGCTTCGTATCACGCCTGTGTTGTTCCGGAGCTGCGTTTCCCCCTTTGGGGTGGTGGGTTAATATCACTTGATGGCATTTCTGTGCCACTGTTAGCAGGGATGGAGATGTTTCTGCTTTGGGGTGGCACCCGTTGAGAGCAGCACAACCTGGGGGTGCCTGGCAGCATGGTGTGGGGTGCTTGGCTTCGTCCCCTGATGGCCCCAAACTCTGTCTGCAGGTATCCCACCATGTCCACGCACACCACCATCCCACCATCCAAGGACCAGCAATTTCCAGGGAACTGCACTCTGGAAAAGGCCCTGGAAGCCATCGTGAACATCTTCCACCAGTACAGCATCCGTGAGGGTCAGCTGGACCTCCTCAACTTCAATGATTTCCAGACACTGCTGAATGAGCAGGCACCCAACTTCCTGAAAGTCTGCGTGAGTGTCCTGGGGGGGGGGGGGGGCACAGCTGAGCAGGTCTTGGGGGTGCATCGGTGGGAATGGGGTGCAAACATCCCTGAAGGGCTGTGGTCCATCAGACTCAGCGCAGCCATGCACTGTGGGACCACCTGTGCTCATAGAATGGCTTGGGTTGCATCCACTACAGAATGCCTTGGGTGGGAAGGGTCCTGAAAGATCATAGGACTGTAGAATGCCTTGGGTGGGAAGGGTCCTGAAAGATCCTAGAACCGTGGAACTGTTGGGTTGGAAGGGACCTCACAGCCTCCCCAGGCCCACCCTTCTTATGAGCTGGGTGCCCCCACAACTCAAGCTGCCCCATCCATGACTCTGGGCATCTCCAGGGATGGGACACCCACAGTCCCACATAAGGCAAGACCCATCCTTCTTGGAAATAGAAGATCCCAATGATCCCACATCCTCCAAATGCTTCTCAGCAATGAAAGGAACAGGGTGGGGGTGGTGCCCACCAGTGGGCGCACAGCCTGGGGAGGGGCACTGACCCAAACCCTGACCCCCATGCAGGGCAGGAACCGTCCTGGGTACCTGCAGAAGCTCTTTGAGGAGACGGATCTGAATAAGGACAAGGAGCTGACGTTTGAGGAGTTCACCATCGTGCTGGCCAAGGTGACCGATGACGCGCATCGCATCATCCATAAGGATGACAGATGTAAGCCAGACAGCAACTGAGCCACCCCACACCATGGAGCCGGGCCCCGGGGAAGGACCTGTAGAGGTTTGCATGTAGGAATGGGGCTCTGGCTGTGTTCTGCCCACTTGGGTCACCCATAAGATAATAAAGCATTGCCTGAACCTCCCTGAGTCCTTCCTATCTCTGTGCTCCCTTCTCAGGGTTGGGGGAGTAGGGACCATTTGTGGGAGAAGTGTTTGCCCGAGTGAAGGACCCCAAAAACCCATGGAGGAAGGGGCTTGTGACAGCTGTGGTGGGTGGGCACCAGTTGGGTCACTCATTGTCTGCCCAAGGCAAAAGGGGGAAAAAAGCCAGAGTGTGAATCCAGGGGGAAAAAAAACACACAGAGAATGCATAAGAGCACGTTCTGTACACACAGCTTCCACTCCACGGGAAAGTCAGAGATTTTAGATTTTCTTTCTGCTGGAGCAACACAGGGCACAGCACTGGGGGCATCTGTGCTCCAGCCCCCTGCCCACCAGTGACACCCAGAGAGGTTCGCCACCTCCAGAAGCATTTGGAGATCCCTGAGGAGGAGAGTCCACCACTTCTCTGCGCAGCCCATCCCAGTACTCTGTGACCACGGGATGAAGGAGTCCTTCCCACCACTTGCACCAACCCCTGTGTCTCAATTTGCCTCCTGTCCTGGCACTGGGCACTGCTGGGAAGAGGCTGGTGATGCTTGCGGTTAAGGTTAGAGCCAAGGGGCTCAGGGTTAGGGTTAATGTTAGGGTTAGAGCCAGGGGGCTAAGGGTTAGGGTTAATGTTAGGGATAGGATTTGGGCTGGGGGGCTCAGGGCAGCAGCTGGATGCTCATTTGTGCCCCACAGGCAGCAGCAATGAGCCATCAGAGCAGCTGTAGCTGTGGGCATCTCAGACAGACCCAGCCCCCACCACAGACCCCTTCCTGCTCAGGGGCTCTAGAACGTCTTGAGTTGGAAGGGTCCTTAAAGATCTGCCTTGTTCAGTGCATCCCCCTGATTTCACCACCCTAAAACCACATCTAGCAACCAGGACCTACTTCCTTCCCAATCTCATGCTAAACCTTCCAAGAAATGCAGCAGCACGAACCCCGCCTTGCAAGCCCTTCTCTTCTGCTCATAAATGTATTTGGAAAGCTCTTCAGCAAACACTGCTAAGCACGGGGTGCCCAGTCAGGGCTCGGTTCCTGCAGGCACTGCTGGTCCTGCTCACCCTGAACCAGCTGCTCTGTGCTGTGCGCTGCCCGCTCCCACTCCCTGCCCCGCAGCAATGCTTGCCCAACGCTGCAGCCTCAGGGTTGGGATTGCAGCTCACCATGGCACAGTGCATGGGTGCGACCGGGCTGGGAGGCTCTGCTGCACAGACAGACCTGTTGAGCCCAGGGGGGCGATGTGCCATCACCTTCCTGGGACCCCAGATTGGTACCTGGGCTCGTGCTGAGTGCTGCACTGAGTGACTGAATGGCAGAAGATGCTCTGGGGTATCGTTGCTGCTGCCTGGTGCACAACCAAGCATTCAGCTGCTGCCCTGAGCCTCTCGGCCCAAAACCTAACCTTAACCCTAACCCTAACCCTAACCCTGAGCCCACCAGCCCTAATCCTAACCATAACCCTAGCCCTAACCTTGAACCCCCTGGCCCTAAACCTAATCCTAATCTTAACTCTAATTCTGAGCCCCCTGACCCCAACTCTAACCCTAACAATAACCCTAACAATAACCCTAACCTTAACCCTAACCCTGAGCCCCCTAACCCTAACCTTAACCCTAACCCCAACCTTGAACCCCCCAGCCCTAACCGTAATGCTAATCTTAACCCTGAGCCCCCTAATCCTAAACCTAACCCTAACCTTAGCCCAAAATCTAACACTAACCCTAACCTTAACCCTAACCCTGAGCCTCCCAGCCCCAACGCTAACCCTAGCCTTAACCTTAACCCCGAGACCCTTAGCCCCAATCCTAACCCTAACCTTAACCCTGAACCCCCTGGCCCTAACCCTGAGTTCCCTAACCCTAATCTTGACCCTAAATCTGATCCTGAACCTCCTGGACTAACCCTAACCCTAACCCTAACCCTAACCCTAACCCTAACCCTAACCCTAACCCTAACCCTAACCCTAACTCTGAGACCCCTGGCCCTAGCTCTAACCCCAACCTTGACCCTAACCCTGATGCTGAACCCCCTGGTTCTAACCCTAACCCTAACCCTAACCCTGAGCCCCCCAGCCCACACCGTACCCTCAGCCCATCCTCTCCCCACCCCACCTCAGGATGATACAATGACCAAAGCTCTGTTTCCTGAAATTGCTACCAAATTCTGCAACCGAGCGGATGGTCCCCAACATTGTGAAACATCCCAGACCTTCCCTGGCTGTTACGTGCACCGGAGCATCGCGTTGTGAAACGTGGACCTCCCTGGCAATGAGGGCTGGGCTGTGCACCCCCCCCAGCAGCCCCTGGCACTGCTGCCCCATGGCTGCTCATTAGGAGCTCGGTGGCCCCACTTTGGCCCTCATTTGGCATTGGAGATGGGGGCAGTGCTCAGCAGGTCAGACGGATCCCAGCCAAGCCAGCTGAATCAGCAGGGATGGGGGGAGGGGGGCTGTCATAAAGCTGGAAAATCTTGTTTTGCTCTTCTCTGCTCCCAGCCTGCCTGCGCCCGGCCTCTGCGGCACCTGGAGTCAATAAGGCACAATGCCACGAAGGGAGGACATGCATTAAAACAACAGCAACAACAACAACAAAAAAAAACAACCAACAAAAATCCACCTTTCAGCCCCACCCAACCCTTGGGGTAAAACTGGGGTGGGGAGAAACAGATCCAAAGAACCACAGCCATGCAGGGCTGGGAGGCTGCCCACGCTGTGTGCCTTTCCTGGAGAGCTGCTGCTTGCTGCAGTGTCTGTGTCACACAGGCAGCACCATTGGTGTGGAGCAGTGGGATTTTGGGATGCTTCTGGCTGCACCAAGTCCACCAGGACAGCAGTGCTATGGGTGCGGTGGAGAAGTGCCCTTGTAGAGGGGAATAAAACAGAGGGAAGCTGCCAAAATGGGTGGACTTTGCAAGGATGGCCCTGATGGCCAAGGGATGCTGGCTATGGGGACAAGGCCACGTTCCTGCCACCCAGAGAACATTGCAGGAAAAGCCACAGAGACCCCTTTTAAGGAACTACCCCCAAGCCTTAAGCAACACACCACGATGTCATGACGATGGACCGTAATGGGATGAAACAGAGGCATTTCACAAGCAGGGGCCGGGGCTGGCAGGCAGCCTATAAGAGATGCTGCGCTCCAGACCGGCTGCAGTTCAACCTGAGACGGTCATCGCTGCCTCTCCAACATGAGCAAGGCAAGTCAAAGGGTGGGGGGTGAGGGGGTCTGAGGTCTCCATGCTCTTTTCCAGGTGCAGGTTGAGCCAGCAGAGGGGTGGGCACCTCCTCCTTGCCCTGTGAGCCTCCACATGTTCCAGCCGAGGATGGAGCATCGATGGAGATGGGAATGGAAGCCATGGGGAGAGAGATGTGTCCTCATGGAAAAAGCTGCCTGCAGTGTGGGATGGCCACCGAGGGGTGTCAGATCTCAGGCTCAGCACCTGCACTGCCACAGAGGTGTTGTAGGAGCCTTGCCCCAGCTGCAGAAGGCTCATTCTGGGGGGAAAAATCAGCTCTTAGACGTTATGTTTTGCTGCACAACCCAGAGCCAAAGCTGCAGCCTCCTCCAGCCTTCCTTGGCTTGCAGATTACCCAAGCAAACAGCTCAAATTTAGCCTGAAAACAGAATGACTAAGAGCCAGGCTCGCATCCCCACCTGCCTGCAGGGAGCTGTGCTGATGTGCAGACACCTGCTGCAATCCTGACCTCCTTCTGTGCCTCTTCCTCTCCCAGGGCTGCCAGACCCAGGGGCCGCTCTCCGAGCTGGAGAAAGCCATAGATGTCATCATCGATGTCTTCCACCAGTTCTCGAGACGGGAGGGGGACAAAGACACCCTGACCAAGAAGGAGCTGAAGCTCCTGATTGAGAAGCAGCTTGCCAACTACTTGAAGGTGAGCAGGGCTTCTCGTGCCCCAGGCTGGGAGGGAGTTGGGTTGGCTCCGCTGGTTTCTATCAGCCCAAGTGCCCTAGGGAGCAAATCCAGCCCAGCAGCCCCCTCCCAGTGTGCTCCTGCCCCAGCTCTCCCCATCCAGCAGCATGAGATGCCATAAGGACAGATGAAGGACAGCCACCCTGGAGCAGCAGCTGGGATCTCCAGCAGCCCAGGAGGGTCTCAGCAAATCCGGGGGACCTCGGGGCTGTGACCAATGGCACTCTGCCTCTTCTCCTGCAGCACGTGAAGAATCAGGTCTCTATTGACCAAATCTTCAAGGATCTCGATGGCAACAAGGACCAGCAGCTGAGCTTTGGTGAAGTGATGCTCCTGATCATTAGGGTGACCGTCGCCACCCACGAGCACCTCCACTTCTGTGAGGACCAACAGCATCAGCACCAGCACCAGCACCAACACCAGCACAACCACTAAGGAGGGTTGAGCTGAAGGCACCCACTCAGAGCTTTGAGCTCCTGTTTCCCCTTCCAACCCTTGCTCCCCATCCCTCCCCAACCCTCTGCTTCCCCCCCCCAACCCTCTGCTCCTCCATCCCTTCAAGTTTGATGGTTTTGCTGCCAAATAAAGATTTGCCCTGAGGCTGTTGAAGCTTTCTTGTTTCTGCCTGTTATTTCTCACCTCGCCCTCCCCTTCAGCGAGCCTTCAAACCAGGAAGGTCAGACTTGGAGGCAGGCTGCAGGTTCCCAGAGGCAATATGGGTTTCTGGGAGAGCATTGCTCATTGCAGAAGGTTTCACAGTGCCCCTTGTAGTGTCCTCTACAGGTCAGAGCAGACCACAAAATCTGACCGACCTCCTCATTTCCAACTGAGAAAAATTGACTTTGGGAATGCTCTGCCTGTGTCCTCAAACCGGGCTGCAGTGGTGGGTGACAGAGATGGGGGAGAATCCTTTTTAGGACACTTTGGCTGCACAACCCCAGCGTTTGGCTCCCAACATCTCAGGTTTGCAGGAGGCAGTTATGAATGGCTGCTTTCAGGGGGTTGGAAATGCCTGAGATGCCTCTGTGCAGCTTCGTGCTGTGAACGCACAGAGCTACTGATTTGAAAGGCTGATTTGCAAATGCCTTTTGGAGGAATAAAAAGGAACAGTTGTGATTTCCTAAGGGTGAGTGGAAGCCCTGAAATCACCCTGCTTGGTGAGGAAACTTGCCACCAGCTTCCCCAAAGCAGCAGCAGCAGCTGCCCCGGGGTAACACAAGACTGTTCCGAGTTTGCTTCACTGCTGCTGGTCAGGTTGCTTCAGCTTCCTTTAGGGTTGATTTTGACATTTGAAACACGTCCAACACCTTCCTACAAGGTAATATCTAATGGTGTGAACACGGGATCTGCTCAGCTCTGCACACAGGGTTGGGTGTCCCAGCGGAGCTGCATCCTGCATCCAAAAACGGGCCTTGCATCCCAAGCTGGGTCACACATCCCATCTTACAGCACTGTAGGGTCTCCATAGCAGATGGAATCTCACACGCAGGGGGAGAGCAGAGCTGATTCCCTGCCACCCCCTTGCTGCAATGTACCAGCAGAGCAGTGCCCAGGATGCGCCCACCCCAGGATGGAGCTGGTGGTTGCAGCAGTTGGGTTTTGCAGCTCTCCCTACGCATTGACCTAAGCACAAAAACCCGGTTCTGGGGCCGCGAGCTGTCCCTGCCCCTCCAGGATCCAGGATCCAGGCAGGAAGCAGCAACAGGATATTTGCTAACGCGGCGGGGCTGTGCGCTGCCCCGGGTGCGGGGTTGCTGCTGCGTCACCGCTGGGGCTGCAACAAAGGATGCAGAGAACAAAAGTCCTGCTGCTCTGAGCACAGCTGAGGTGATCACCGAGCCCTGCTATAACTGAGTGCCCCAGACGAATCCCACAGCTCCAGCAGAGTTCCCAGACGCAGAGGAGACCCGCAGCCACACGCTGCGTGTTGGGCCGAGCCAGCCCTGCGGTCAGGGCAGCGCATGGCACAACATCAGGGCCACGTTGTTGCTTCGGGGGCAGCACCCGAGCCACAAAGCTGCGGGAGCATCTCTGCAGCAATACGGGGCAGGAGGACGCAGGGGAGAAGCTCCAGGCTTGTGCGTTCATCCCAGGTTGTCCTAAGGAAGGGTTCGGAGTTCGGGAGGATGAGGAGATTTGTGACAGAGCCCTGCTGCCACCTGCTGGCACCGGCCACCCTCACCCCTCCAAGGAAGAGAAAAAAGGAGCTGTAGCCTTCAGGGCTGGGCTTTATAACAGCCCCATAACGAGGAGATGGGACCCAGCTGGGGCAGAGCTGTGCTTCCCCCACCTCCAGCTGGGACCTACCCAAGCATCCCCCCATGCGGCCGTCACACAACCAGGGATCCGCTGATACTGGAGGACACCTCTGCTTCCAATCCCCTCCTCCAGTGTGGCCAACGGGAGCAGCTCCACATCCAAATGGTTTTGCAGATTGGCCCAAAGAAGAGACCCCACCACCTCTTGTGGCACCTGCATGGCACAGAGCGCTGCCCAGTGCGTCGCCATGGCGCCCTATCCTGGCAGCACCAAACTGAGCCTCCTGCACCTCCTTGCAGGGATTTATGACCATAGATGGGACCCCCTGATCCCTCCATCCCACACTGAACAGCCCCAGCTCCATATTCACAGAAGTCAGAGGTCTTTTCCAACCGGAGTGATTCCATCATGCATTTGGTAATGCCATTTCCGCCCGACATGAATGTCGAAATTAAAATCCTGAGCTGTCGCCTGAACACAACAATTTGCTGCCACAGCACTCAGCATTTCCAAGTCGTAATTCATTTCTGCTCCTGATGCAACCCCACGTGTCTGGTGACACAACAACACGCTCCTTGACATTCCTAGATTACTGTCAGTTTACGGGAGGGCCATCAGTTTATGGGAAACAGTAAGAAGTGATCTGAGCAACCTGATCTAGCTGCATGTGTCCTCATTAATTAATGGAGCTGGATCAGGTGGCCTTTATAAGCTTCATCCAACTCAGACGATTCTAAAAATATCCCCATCTCCCCAAATCCTAATGAGGGAATTCCTTATGAATGGAGAGAATTAGGTGTCAAAGAAGAAGGGCTGAGATCATCAACGTTTGGCTGACATGTATCGAGTGCATTAATAATCCCCTTGGCATCGGGCAGCGGTGTCTCATGCTCAAAATAACCCTTTTGGAGGGCTATAAAACCCACTCAGCCCAGTCCTCTCCAGTCGTCGTCCCTTCCAGCCACTCCTCCTGTTGTTGCAGAGGTAAGGCCACTTCTCCTTGCGCTCCTGCCCAGAAGGAAGCAGCATGCACGGAGGTGATGGAGTCCTAGAAGTGGGCACAGGGCAGCAGGGATGGGGTGGCTGGGGGATGGATGCACTGCTGACAGGAGCTCTATATGCTGCAGCAGGGTGATGGGTGGGAAATGGATTTGGGGAGAGGCTGGAGGGGCTCCTTGTGTTGGCCTGGGGGTCTGCTCATACTGGAATGGACAAAGAAAGCCCAGAGGGAGAGGCAGAGCTGAGGGGGTATTTGGGATGGCTTGGGAAGATGCAGAAAGGAGTTCAGTGGGGGGGGGGGGGGAATAAAGAGGAATATTGAAGAGAGAGAAGAGAGGGAGTGAGGGTGGATGAGAAGTGCACCAGGGTCTCCTCTCACCAGAACCATCTCTTGCTCCAGACAGCTTTGCTGACGCTCAGAAGAGATGGGTGCCAACAAGTCCTGCCACAGCCAGGAGTCCTCCTGCCACAGCTCCCAGCCCTGCAACGACTCGGGGTCCTCCTGCCATTCCAGCAACCAGAACATCCCTGCCCCCACGTACCCCTGTGTGATGCCATGCCCTCCAGCACAGACCTACTGTGCCTCCACACAGTGCTATTCCCCACCGGTGCAAACCTCCTACCCTCAGAACAGCAACGCAGCCTACAAGCTGCCACCACCGTGCCCCAAGTTCTAACAGCAGGATCTGGCCATGCACGCAGCTCTGCAGCCCCTGGACACCTCCCTGCTCAATGCACCAACCTCATCCTCATTGCTTACCAGCTGTGATGCTTCTCCATGAGCATTCAAAGCAGTCAGAGGGCAATGCAATATTGGGGTGCAGCACCTCTGGTTCATTATTTGGGTTCTTTCTGCTGTGCAACGCACGATGTTTGCTGCCAACAGTTTCTTTCTTGCTTTGCTTCTCCCATATTCAGCCAGGAAATAAAAGCTGAATTTCAATCATTCTGGAGTTGTTGCTACTCTGTCCTGTTCCATCTGTGGGTTTCGAGCTGTGTTTTAATCACTGGTGGACTCAGCCAAAGCGTGAGGAGCACCAAGGCAGGAAAATGCCCACAGCACTGCACAGAGGGGCTGCAAGAACCACAGTGGATTAATTCTGGGTGAAAACTGAGTGTTTGCACTGAGCAAAAGGCTTCAGACACACACAGCTGCTGTGCTCAGCCAGCTCCAACAGCAGCACTGCTTTTCCAGCATAGAGGCTGAAGCAGTGCACCACATCCACACAAAGCCCCACAGAAATCTGCCTCTCTTTCACCAACATCTCTCCTATTACACTGCTCAGGGCTTCCCCCATTTGCAATGTCAGGGCATTCCCTGCAGCTCACCAGCTCCCTCCTTGATTGCTCTTACCTTCTTTCTTATTAGCTGGTGCCCATCTGTATCACTAATTAGGCTCTAATGAGTGGCAGTGACCTGGTGAAGCTGGGTCATTAGCACGAAGCTAAATGAACTCCATGGGAGGTGAAGCTCATGTTTTAGCAGATGAGAAGCTGACCTGGGGAAGGAGGACTTGGTGGTCCCTTTTATGATGGAAGGCTGTGAGCCAAGCCCACGAGCAACTCCTCAACAGAAATGGAGTGGGAATGCATGCTCAATGCCACCAGAAATCAAACTGAACATCAGTAATGACTTCTCCTGCCCTCAGCATCTATGATGTCAGCACAGAGCGCTGCTCAGTGCTCCCACTGCCCCTCCTGGGCTCCAGGTTGTCCCCATCGCTCCCCATCCTGGCACTGAGCATCACTGTGCAGAGCTGAGCTCCATCTCTATGCACCCCCTGGGGGATTTACGGCTTTGAGTGTGACCCCCTGAGCCCCCTCACCCCACGGACCCCCCAGTCGGGCTGTATGATCCCACGTGCTGATGCTGCTATCAGCGCGGCCATCCTGGTGGGATGAGTGACAGCGGGTCAGAGCAGCTCAACCCCAACCCTGCGGACGCACCGCCGCTCGGTGGCATCTTGGTGGCAGCAGATGCCAGGGAAGGAAGGGCGGAAGGGAACGGTCTGAGTGATTCACAGCAAATTTCCGCCTCGTTCCCAGGGCGGATGTGCGCTAATTGGGGCGGAGGGAAGAGCGCAGCGCTGGAGGAGCCATTGGCATGCGTGGTCCTCCCGTCCTCCTCCACAATCACATCCTGTGGTGCCCGGCCACCCCCCAGCAGACTCCACTTTGTGTCCAGAGCCAGGATGGCAGCCCACCTCCTCACTCTATCGCAGCACAGATCTTTTCCAGGAGCTCCCATGGACCATATGAGGGCCAGGAGCACCACAGGCTGCTCTGCTTGGCACCCAGACCCACCATGGCACAGAACCCGCAGCAACTTGCTGCCTCTCCCTTCATCCCACCGAGGCAAAATTTAGCTCCCCCACCGCTCTCTGCAGCTCATTAACAACCCACTTAATTGCAGAGGTGCCTCTCCTGGCGATATCAACAGCCATTCGTGGGCGGCCTGGGCGGCCTCCACAGCCCCTCCTAGCCCAGACACGTTGAGCAGAGTGATGCACTGCATGATCTCACCTGGCTCCCCACCAGATCTATGGGTGCAATGGGAGCTGGCACAGCCTGCAGGGCAGGGAGGGCTCAGAGGGCCCCGTGCAGGTGTGCACACCCGGGGTCATTGAGTGCCCTCAGAAGACACAGGAATGAGGGCAGACATCCTGTGCCTTGCTGCTCTGTGTGCATTCCTCTTCCCCCATGAGCCACCAAGTGACTTTGCTGTGGGAGGGAGCTCGCATTCAGATCTATGGCCTTGTTCAGCTGGGCTGGCATCACTCAGGTGTCCCCTCGTTGTCATCACCCCCAAGGACAGGCATCTCTTTGGTGTCCCCTCACTGCCATCACCTCCAGGGGCAGGAATCACTCGGTGTTTCCTCACTGTCACCTCTCCCAGGGTCAGGCATCACTCCAGCATCCCCTCACTGCCATCATCCTTGGGTCAGGCATCACGTCGGTGTCCCCTCACTGCCATCACCCCTGGGCTCACACACTGGACCGCACAAAACCCATTTTTTTTTCCCACATAAAGTTATTTTCTCAATGACTTTTCCAAAGCTTTAGCCATTGCAAAACCCCACAGAGTCACTGCAACCATAAAAGAAAGACCCCCCCCAAGGACCACCAAAAGGAGGCACCCAGCAGCAAAGGAAACCTCCCAACAACTCCATTTTCCACGCAGATCCCAGCAGCCTCCCACCACCAGCAGAGCCCCGGGCAGCGCTCACAGCCACAGCTCCATGCTGACCTACATTTTCGTTCCCAGGTAAACACTGTCAGCAGGCAGGAGGGCCGAGGGAGGCTCCGTGGGAAGGGAGCGATGCAGAACAGGACAGACCGGGGGAAATCCTTCAACCTTCCCTCCCACCCTTCCCTGCCAGTGCGATCTGCGCCCGTCAGCTGGTGGACGCGGGTGAGAGGGTGAGTGCGTGCAGTTCCCTTTTGCACTTGAAATAATGTGGTTTTGTTTTGGTTTTTTTTTTTTTGCTTTTTTGGGGTCATTTCAGTCCTCCCCTCAGGGCTCGGGGCAGCGACCAAAGGCACAGCCTCGCTCCTCCCTGCAGCTGATTCCTTCCTCCCAGTGAGCGCTGGGGATCGCTGTGGGGATGAGGCTCTCTCAGATTTAAGCAGGGAATGGGAGAGTGAAGAAACAAAGCAAATGAAGGTGGAAGTCCCATAGACAGCAAGGATGGGGGCAGCCTGGCTTTCAGCATCCAGCAAGGGGAGGTTTCTCAGCAACCAAATTTAGAGAGGCTGAAATGATCTTCCATTACTGAAGGGCTGTAGTGAGTATTATTGGTGACAGGAGGATGGTTGGACTGGATGATCTTGAAGGTCTTTTCCAACCTCAGTGATTCTGTGATTCTGAGGGGAGAGAGCAGAACCACCTTGCTGTGTCCTGATGCTTTTCTCCCCTCCAAGACCAGCAGCATCACTCCGACATGTCCAAGCTCATCAAAGCCATCACTGACATGATGGACGGCAGTGCCAGGAGGGGGAAGAAATCTGAATCCTTCAGCAGGAGTGAGTTTAAGAAGCTGATCCAGCAGGAGTTTGCTCCTGTCAAGGTATCAACATGGGCACGGTGCAGGGTGACATCTGGGGTTGGTTGATGAGGGCTCCTGCAGCACTCATTCTGCATCCAGCTTTAGAGTGAGATCTCCCAAACTGCTGATTTTTCCCAGGGTTTAGCTGTTATTGTGACCACCCTTTGTCTTCCTCTGCCCTTGGGATGGGGGAACACAGCCCTCACTTCAGCCTGGGGGGGGGAGGGGATCTGATGGTCTCCTGTCCCCCAGAGGTCCTCCACCAGCAAGTACCACTACATCGGCAGCCCATTGGATTCAGACACTGAGCCCATGAACAAGAAGGAGAGGGGCTCCTCCAAAACCTGTGTGTACTGAGGGCTGCTCCAGGGGCACGGAGAGGAGGAGGTAAGGAGGGGCAGCAGGAGGGAGGTGCTCCCAGATGGCACTGCATTGCCTTGATGTGCAGGGACAGATCTGGGGCAGTGTGTCTGTCCCCCACCCAATTTTACCTCCCACGGTTTGCCCAGCAAATCTCCACCAGAGAAAATGGGATGGAGCTTTGCTCCCACTGGGGGGGGAGGGGGGATTCCAGCAGCCCTCATGAAGCCATAAAAGCTTTATCACCTTTTGTGGCAAGGTGATGATTGGGTGCAAGGTGATGTTTGGGGGCAAGGTGATGACTGGGTGCAAGCTCCATGCAAAACATTGCATCTACCTGGGATGGGCGGTGGATGGATGGGGTTTGGGGGGTGACAGCTTTAATGGGGTGCTCATGGGTGGCCGCCCCATGGAGTTTTGTCCCCACAGGATCTCTGATTTCCCCCGTGGGCGAAGCACAGCAGCAGTGGGCACAGTGTGATTGTGCAGCAGGGGGGACTTGAGGACGTGCCCCTCTCCACATATTACCTCCATGAGGAAAACTTAACTCTGTCTCTCCTATTTCCTTTGTTCCAGTGCTCCGCAGGTGTCTCTTTGGGATGCTTTGCAAATGGGGCTTCAAGATTTGGGGTGCTGGGGGCAGATTTGTAAATGTAACGGCGGAGCAGGGGCTGATGCATCAACCCTGTCCTCTGCCAGCTCCTTTAGGGCTTTAATGGGTAGAAAGTGAAAAATCACTACTCAGAAGGGTTGGAATGAGCCGTGCAATTAGTTGACTCAGGCTGCCCAGTACTAATGAATAAAGAGAGGCAATTATTCGTGGAAAATTAAAGGTCTGTGGCTAAGAGCTCATCTCCAGATGATTTGAAGTCGACAGTGACATTCCTGCGGGTTTGAGGGGACCAGAAATGCCCCTCAGCACTACAGAGGAGGTTTCAGCCCCATCAGTGCAGCTTGGCCTGTGCCCCAGCTTGGTTTTCCATTGAAAAAAGGGAATCCCTGCTTTCTTCTCTATTTTAATTTTAATTTTAGGAAAGCTTTTGGTCTCTGTAATCACCCTGCAGAGGGAGGCATGGAGGATGGGGAGCGGGGCTGCCTTCCCCCTCTGTGTTTCCCCCATAGGGAAACCAATAGAACAATAATGAGGGAGGAAGGGAGGCACTGCAGAGGTTGAGTCTGTAATGTTTATATCAGGTCTGTAATGTTTATATCTTCGTCTGTGAGCTTTTGGAAAGTCAGGGATTGAGATGTAGCTCCTGGTAAGGACTCACTTTGCAATCACTTAAGCACAAGGATGGATGTTTTCTGCAGTAAGATATTCCCCCAAGCCAACATGAGGGGAATTTGGTCCTTCAGCTGTTACTGTGCCCATAGTGTAAATATCCCAAAGGGTTTTTTTGGTTTATTTTTTGTCCTTTTTTTTTTTCATAAATGTTTGTAACACCTTAAAGAAAGGCAATAAAAGAGGTACAAGAGGAAGCTGTCTGCTTGCCATGAGCCCCAGCAACCAGCAGCTCAACGCTGCAGTGCAAACACTATGGAGGTGGGGTAGCCCAACGGGGATGGGGCAGGAGCACAAAGCCCTGCAGGGTCTGGGGGGGGTTGGTGAGAAACCCCAGGTGCATGGCAATCAGTGGGACATGGGAAGGTTTTTGGGTTTTCTCCATCACTTGGGGAGGAGGGCAGAGCTAAGAGAACACAGGGGTGATCCACATTTTCTGCAGCCAGAAGTGTCAGAAGGACTGAAGGAGAGAAAGGCAGCCCATGCATGGTGTGAACACACGTGGGAAATGAGGATGGGGAGCTTAAGGAGACACAGAGACACAGGAGAGCTCTGGGACACATCATGCTTTATTGTGCTGCTGGCAGCCAGGCTGGAGCACAGCCTCATGGAGCAGCAGTGGGGGAGCAGCAGTGGTGTCCCTCAGGGGTGGGAGCACACAGAGGGGGCTCATCAGGATGCCCTGGGGAGTGCAGAGCTCTGTGGGTGCTCCATCACTTCATCTTCTGCGACGGCAGCTGGTGGACCTGCTGCTGCTGTTGCTGCTGCTGCTGCTGGTGGTGGTAGTAGTGGTACTGGACCTGAGGCTTCCCATGGCAGCTGGAACCGCCGGAGCTGTGACAGCCACCGCTGCCACCGGAGCTGTGACAGCCACCACCACCAGAGCTGTGACAGCCACCACTGCTACCAGAGCTGTGACAGCCACCACTGCCACCACCGGAGCTGTGACAGCCACCACCTCCACCGGAGCTGTGACAGCCACCACCGGAGCTGTGACAGCCGCTGCTCTGCCGGGTGTAGCGCTCCTGTGAGTGGCACTGGTCCTTGTCCTGACGGGAGCACATGGCTGAGTGCTGGGTGTCCTATGGAGAGAGGGGCTGTCAGGGGCTGCCACGTGTCCCAACGCCCCACAGCTCCCCTTTCGCAGCCCCAACCCACCAATGCTGCCCAGGGTCTCTGGATCCCTTTGGAGGGCTGTGGGTCCATTGCGGTGCCCCACACCCACCCATGGACGATCAGCTGGATGCCACCTCCTCCCTTTCACTCTGCCATCCCAGAGCATCCAATGCTTGCCTTCAACCTATGCTCCATGTCATCCCCAGAGAAGCTAAACCCATGCTGCTAGACTTACCCAAGCTTGAGAAGAAGGCAAGAGGAGGGAATGACAATCTCCAGGACAGGGGCAGTTTTATAGAGGTCCCAGATCCCTCTGCCCGGAAATGAGACAGCTCTCTGTCACTGCCATCTATTAATTTCATACCCAATCCTCATCAAACCGCCCTTTGTTTACATCTCTTGCCTGACTCATTGGAGATTGGTATCACTCCTTTTTTTATCTGTTTCCTGTGCCACATAAGTATCTAATTGGCAGCCTCACCTGTTCCTAATAGGGAAACCTGTGGGTGCCGGGGTTTCCAAAGGCTCATCTCTTTGGGGTTTGTTTTGTAAATCAAATCCAGGCATAATTATAGCCCTGTCCCATGAGGCTCCACTCTCAGAGTCTAATCCCTGCTATTGAGGTGGCCCTGGATAAATCCAGAACTAATCCAGGCACAAAGGAGTGTGGAGTTGCTCACTCTTCTCCATTGGGAAGCTTGAGCTCCATTGGGTGCTTGATCTGAACAAAGCTGCTTCACAGAACTGTGGGATGCTTTGGGTTGGAAGGGGCCCTCAATGACCACGCAGCCCAATGGTGTGCTGTGGGTGCACCCCCCTGGCCAGGCTGATCAAAGCCTCATCCCACCAGCCTTTGGACCACTCCAATGGCAAGGACATCCATGAGCATCCTGGTCCAGGATTTCACCACCTCACAGTGAAAAACGGTGAAAAACCTTATTCCTTCCTTAAGACCTCCTGGGATTCCTCTGGAGAGGTGTCCTAGGAGTTTATCAGTGGTCTTCCAGCTTCTCTCCATGAGATACAGGGTGTGAGTTTCCCCCAAAAGCACTGAGCTGCCAGAAGGCACTCTTGGTGTTGGCTGGAAGCCTTGCTGCCACCACAGCTGTACATCAGGTGTCTCAAAACAAAGCCCCCAACTCCTATCTGAGAAAGACCCACTGTTTCCATCATCTTCACCGCAAGGATGGGAAAGACTGATAAATTTAGAGGTGGGAGGGGAGAACCCCCTGGACCATCTGAGCTGAAAGCCGATGTCTTCCCCAGAAAGACTTCAGCTGTTCTTATTTCACGGCACTGGGCACTGTTAGTGCTGCTGAGCTTTGGCCCCTTCCTGGAAGCTGCTGGGTGGTTCCTGCTGGGCAGACACCCACTGGTGGGTGGGAGCTGCTGGGTGCTGTGCTCCACACATGGCCCTGCCTGAGCTGGGTGGGACGGGGGGTGAAGTAATGGTCCATAGGGTGTGAGCAGCTTTGCATCCGATGGGTGATGTCCATCCAGTGGCTCCTGGAGCTGTCCCTTATCTGAGGGGTCAGTGGGTGGGAGGGTGGCAGAACTCAGAGTGTGAAATGTGGGTGGTGGGTTCTTCCTTTGCTTCTCGCCAAATACGTACAAATTCAAACTGCTGGCAGAGATTGTGAGGAGCAATTAGCAGCAAGCTGGGAGGGCACCACTGGGAGCTGCAGGCAGATCATGCAGCTCTCAGAGCACTGAAGGGCTCCTGTGCATCCCTCCCACCACCCCAAGTGATGCCCCGTGACTGTAGCCTGAGAACAAATGCATTTCTGTGCATTTCTTTGCATTGCTTGAGCCTTGTGCAATCTGTTTTTGTCTTTTCCAGAGGGTGTTAATGGCAGGCTCATCTTGTCCAGGTCAGGGGTGATGTACCGTACAGGAGAGTTTATTGCTTTTTGGGTGGTGATGTCATTCATGCAGTGAGAAAGGACACACGAAGGCGTTCAGCATAACCATGCACAAGGTTTCATAACAGCTTGTGTTTTCCTCGCAGTCGTTGGCCTCTCCCACCTGTCAGTTCAGCTTTTATTTAAGAGCAGAAACGATAGCAGCATGGAAGCAAAGAAGCCTATGTACTTTTTTTTTTTATTATTGTGATTATAGGAAAAGGGCAACTTTAAAATCAACCAAAACATCCAAGAGGTAAAGGAAAGGAATGTCAGAACATATGGCTAGCAAACACTTACGGGGTTTTCTTGGGATTTTGAGGCATTGCTGCTGGTCCTGGACACAAGGAACAGGCTGTGGGTTACGGCTGCACTCCAGCTCCTTTTCAGCCTTTCATAGGGCTGTGAGACCTCTGGGTGGGCTGCTTCCAGCTCGGCTCCAACTTCCAGCTCCCAGTTCCAGTCCCATCTCCCAGTTCCCAGTCCCATCTCCCAGTTCCCAGTCCCAGCTATGGAACCCCTTTCCTGGTGTCTCCCTGCCTTTCCAGCAGCACTGCCACATTCCATGTGTGCAGAGAAATGCATCCCCCTGTTAAGATACATGACATTGCCAACTCCATAGACCAACGTTCCACCAAAACCCAGCTGTATCCCTCGTGTATGAATGAGGAAATGGAGATGGGGAGCTTAAGGAGACACAGAGACTGGAGAGCTCTGGGACACATCATGCTTTATTGTGCTGCTGGCACCCCGACTGAGCACAGCTTCATGGAGCAGCAAAGGGGGAGCAGCAGTATTGCCCCTCAGTGTGGGGGTTCACAGAGGGGGCTCATCAGGATGCCCTGGGGAGTGCAGAGCTCTGTGGGTGCTCCATCACTTCATCTTCTGCGACGGCAGCTGGTGGACCTGCTGCTGCTGTTGCTGCTGCTGCTGCTGCTGGTGGTAGTAGTGGTACTGGACCTGAGGCTTCCCATGGCAGCTGGAACTGCCGGAGCTGTGACAGCCACCGCTGCCACCGGAGCTGTGACAGCCACCACCGCTACCAGAGCTGTGACAGCCACCACTGCCACCAGAGCTGTGACAGCCACCACTGCCACCACCGGAGCTGTGACAGCCACCACCTCCACCGGAGCTGTGACAGCCACCACCGGAGCTGTGACAGCCGCTGCTCTGCCGGGTGTAGCGCTCCTGTGAGTGGCACTGGTCCTTGTCCTGACGGGAGCACATGGCTGAGTGCTGGGTGTCCTGTGGAGAGAGGGGCTGTCAGGACATCCTGCTTCTGCCTTGCCATGGAAAAGGAATCTGGAAAGTTACATTTATGTGCTCCTCCCAGCTCCCACAGCCTCTAAACCTCAGAATCACAGAGCCATACAATACCGGGGTTGGAAAAGACCTTCACGATCCTCAGGACCATCAGCCTGCCCTGCTGAGTGTGGTCACTGAGCCTCTCTGTTAGCACATCACCAATCTGCAGAGCAACTCCCAGCACCTTTCCCCTTCTCCGCACTCTGCTCTCCTGCAGCATCCCCCTTCCCAAGCTCTGTGCTCCCTCCTCACCCCATCTCCCCATTAGGAGAACCCACAGTGCAGCCCAGGGATGCTGCAGGGCTCAGCCTTCTCCCAGCCCTTCTACCACCATAGAGGTTTGGGTGCTGCCCTGAGCTCTGCAGCACCACTGCTCTTACCGCGCTTCTCTGCAGTGAAGGGACGCGGAGAAGATGAGGCTCTCTGGGACCACAGTGCTTTTATACCTTTTACCCACTCCGGAAGTGGAACACCTCCACATTGCAGAACTCTATCTGCTTATTTCATTCATCAAAGTTTTTTTTTTTTTTTTTTTCTTGCCTCCCCACTCTTTGGGTTGCTGTATGACTCACCGTGGCTGCGCTGGGTATCGCCTCTCCGCGTTGGTTCGTTCCTGTGCTGCAGAGATGTTTAATTGCCAACCCTCCCCGTGCTGAGCCCCACTGGGGAGTGTGGGTGGCCCTGATTTCCACAACGTGTTTTGGTGTTCACTGCAGCAGGGGTTCTCTCTGTCTTTAGTAGGGGAATAATCACAGAATCATTGCACACAGCTTTGGAAAGGTCTTGAGGTGCTCTCTACGCCTATAAGCCCATGAAGGTGTCCAGGGGCACCAGGAGTGCTTTCTGTACTGCAGACATCTCCACCCAAAGAGAGGTTTGAGTACAACCACTGTCAGCTGCTTTCTGCCAAAGTCAGCCAAAATGGGACACAATTGGGTGGTAAAAGAGAAAGGGCAGCTCCTATGGAGCTTTGTGCGGTCAGAAAGTTCTCTGCTGCTGTGAGAAGGACAAAAACAGGAATTAGAAATCCAGTTTGGTTCCTATTTTTGGAAGGTGATTCAGTTTGGTTGACTTTTGGCCCGTGGCTGATCGTGGGGTGGTGGTGTTGGTGGCTGTTGGAGGCCATGAGTGGAGCACCCATGAGTGCTGCCCCCGGGACTTTCCCTAAACCTGTAGCAACATCATTTCTGGAGCTCTCTTCTCCGCTCCCCAATTATCCTGTAATTTGGCAACAAACCCAAGGGTTGTTCAGATAGATGCATGGACCCACAGGAACCTCGAGGCCAGGCACCAGGGCTAATTGCAAGCAATGATCTGAAATACTCCTTGCACCTTCCCTACACCTCTGCTGGGCACTGGGGCTGTGCCTCACATCACAGGTCCCATGTTGTCCTTTCTGTACCTAATCTCAGGAGATATTTTAGTTATTATACAGGCAGTAAACGCAAGACTAAAAGCAATACTGCAAAAGCAAACAGCAGGAATAAGGAACTGTTCAGGTTTTGCTGATCTGAAAGTGCTTGGAAAGCACGGGAGCACCAGCAATGTCATAGTTCTTCATGGAAGTGCCCCTTCAGCCTGATGCCAGTTCCTGTAAGGGGGACCTGGTGCCCAAACCTTTGTTTTGAGATCCTGAGTGGTTCCCAGCACCAGAAAACCTCTGACACATTCACTGCTGCTGGAACGTGGAGGGTTTTTAGAAAGGCGGAGGGCAGGGCTGCGTTCATGAATGAGGCATGCAACCCAAATGCTTCTTTTGTAATGCTTAATTGCTATTACGAGCTAAAACGGTGTCAGGGCAAATCGTACTCAGGTTGGATCCCTTCTTTTTTATTTATATTCTGTTCTCTCATCAGAAGCAGAAATACGATATATATTCTCTGTGAAAAGAATGAAAATATCCATTCAATGCAATTAGTTGCTGTGGGCATTGTGCTGTGCTCAGCTCCTCCCATCTCTGATCTGATGCTGTTGGGGGTCAGCAGCCCTGAGCACCTCCAGGTTCTGTGCACGCCCACCTCATGGGAACAGGGCTGCAGTTGGGCTGAAGGCAGAGCTGGAATCAGTGGCTCTTCCAACCAACGTCGCATCCCCACACCAATGGTGGATGCCTGTGAGCATCGTGACACACTTGGGAGTCATCTTATCAGGGCAACAACCATTTATGTCACAAACGGCAATAGCAGACCAATAAATTACACAATTTGGTTTAATTACCTGTTGAGAATGAATTTATCAGTTCATCTCGTACCGCCGGCGTCGCGCAACACCCCTGGACCAATCCAGGGCTCTCCAAGCACTGCTCAGAGGGGTTCTGGAGAGGCTGCCCAGGGTTTGGCACTGGGAGGAGGGATTTCAACCCCCGTCATGGTCTTAGAGGAGTGCTGTGGCCATAGAGTGGGTCTCAAAGGCTTGAATGTCACCGCCAATGGGGTCTCAATGGGAGATTTGGGGCCTGCAGCTCAGTGGGAGGGTGACACGGAGGGGTTGTGGCTGTGTGATCCAGACAGCATTTGTACATGTTCACTCTTCCTTATTTCATTAGGAGACCCCGAAGGAGAGGATGGCAGTGATGGCAGCACAGAGATGAGGATCTCTGTGCTAATGGTGCCCTGTGGTGCCGTGATGTGAAAGAAAAATCATGAATGCAAAAGTCTTGTGTGCTGCAAATTGCAATGGCTCGTTTATTATCAAAGATGGATAGAGAGAACACCGCGCCAGCGTGAACATGTGCAGTGCATTTCTGGTGCCCACAGATAAACCCATTGGATATTCAAGAGTGGCTGGGGAAGTGGGAGGAGAGAAGAGAAATTATGTTCTATGAGTGCTGGGAGACATGCAAGGATTCCCGAAATTGTGCAGAACAGCAGGAGATGTCCTGGTCACTTCATATTTGAGGATATTTGAGGGTTTGATAAATTTGCTGCTGGCAATCTTGTGGCTTTCCATGGCAGGATACCCCGCTGCTCCCATGGCATCCAGATCCACTGCTCCTATGGCATCCAGACCCACCACTGCTGCTATGGCACCTGGATCCACTGCTCCCATGGCACCCGGAGCCCCCGCTGCCCCCTCCACACCCCTCACTGCTGTGGCACGAGGACTGGTCCTGTCGGTGGCACTGGTCCTTGTCCTGGCGGGAGCACATCTTCGCAGACCTGCAGGAAAGACCATCACCTTTGAGTCTTGCAAAGGCAAGATTATGGATCAAGAACAGATGCTTTTTATAGGCCTGGTTCTTGGAATGTGGATTAAAATTAGCAGTGCTTATCACCCTCCATGCCCTCTTTTGAGCAAATCTTTCACCTCAGTGCTTAGCAAAGACAGAAGGTAGATGTTAGAGCGCTCAGGGATGAGTGAGAAGTGGTGGTCAGACAGGATCTAGAGCTTGACTGGAAGAGTCTCACCATCAGCAGTTTGAAGCAGCAAATTCTGAGTTTTTCTCACTTCTCTCTATTATTTCCATACAGGACAAGATAAGGGAGCCACAAGGAATAAGAAATGCATCCAGAGAGAGAAGTGGAGATGAGAAGCACGAGAGAAGGCCAAGAATTTGAGATAGGGACAAAGCTGGCAGCGCGTAAAGCACAGCACTGCGAGGAGCCAGACTTACTCTGTTCGGTGGGAGCACAAGAGGAGATGTGAAGATGAGAGAATGAGGAGAAATGGTTACGAGGTTTTTTATAGGGAGCTGGAGTTTTTCCTCCGGAAACAAGGTGAGCTCCAGCAGAGGAGACTCAATGGTTCACCACCGCGGGTGCTTTGCTAATTGGAGTTTTTTTCCTCTCTTGTTTTGACTCACGGTGTAATGAATGGATCAATATCCTGTCTTTGGGATCACCATTCCTTCTGTTACTCCATAAAAATGCTAATTGCCCTCCACGCCTACTGTTCAGGTGCAGGGATGGGAGGTTCTGGATGGGCTTGCTGCATTCCCCTGAAGTATCCGCCTAACACGAAGCTGCCATGAGCCCAAGCTAGAAATGTGAACACATAGGAATGAGGGAAATGGGGTGGGATGTTGGACGTGGGATCCTCTGGGCTGCCAAGGAATCCAGCGAATAAAAGGAGCCTGAAATCAGCAAAGAACTACATGGTGATGTGTAGGAAAAAATGAGCGTGTTTCAGCAGCCTAAGAAAAAGTTATGTAGGTTGTGAGTGGGCGAAGGAGGCAAAGAGAATTAGGGATGCAGGTATGAGCACACGATGGGAGATGAGTGCAGAGATGTCCTGTCAATGAGAACATCCTGCAGTGACCCTGGGGCAGCAGGGCCAGCCCTGGTGGGTTATGAAAGGAATGGAGAGGCCTGTGGGGTCAAAACCCATCCCTAAGGTTTGGAGCTTTGGGGTGGGAGGCTTTGAGGCAAACTCCCACTGGATGCAGTTGGAGTGATGGGAATGGGGCATGAAGGCAATAGGACCTCAAATGGGGCATGGGAGTAGGATCAGAGAAATGTATTTCTGAGTAAAACAGTGAAGAAGGACTAAAAAGAGTGCTGTGATATTGTTAACTCAGTCCTTCTGACCTGAAGGAGAGCCTTTAACCTAAACAAAGGGAATTGAAAGTCCTATAGGAGACAGAGAGCATCCAGACAGGAGGGTCAGACATCCATCCCATCCCTGCAATGTTCATTCCCAGTATCGATACTGGTCCCCTTTCTTTACTTTTAACTGAACTAAAAAGAGGGAAGGAATGTATTGTGACGTTTCTGGACTCTTCCCTCTGTCCTCCATCCCCACCTGTAATGGGGATCCTTGTCACTGCCCATTTGGGGCTCTGCTTTGGGGAGAAAAGTGCCTTTCTGCCTACAGAGAGCACCAGGCCTGATCCCAACCAGGACTCTAGAGGCCACTGTGATATTAATAATAGCACAGATTGAACTGAAATGAAACAGGGCTTGGGAGATTCATCACTGACCCATGGAGCTGAATCACCACATTGCAAAGACCCACGAGCAGATCGGAAGCTGTCTGGAGATATTTCAAAAACAGCAGAAGAATGAGGATTCTTGTGAAACTAGTATTCACAACGGGGCACTAATTACACCCCAGATGGTGACAAACATGTTTATCACTTCTCTTGACGATAAAGCAGAGCAGGGAGGATGCTCACACGTTGGAGACCCATAGTCCTGACCCTATGGTGGGTGCTTTTTGATCCACACAAATATCATGTGTGCAGCACCTGAGTTTTGGGAGAGGCTTCCCTGAGTTCCTTCGTGTTGTCTAGAGGTTGTTTCCATGCATAATTTATTGCTTTTTTTTAATGAAAGAAATTGCAATTGTCTTGATATGAGTCTCAGGAGCTGGGTTTGGGTCATGGTTTCTGAGTGGTTTATATGTGGCCGTGAACCTTCTGTATTTCAGTTACTGGTTTTCTGATGATGAAGGTGACGAATGAAGTACAGAACAAGTGTGGGTCCTTGGGAGAATCTGGGAAACCACCAAATTTCTCACTGATTTTTGGCTTGGAGGGAGCAATCCTCCAGCTATCCTTATCCATTCCCAGCAGCTCCAGGGGGATACAGAAGTGGATTTGGATGCTGTGGCTGCAGTCCTTGGAGCTGCGCTTGTTTTAGGGACTGTGTGCTCTGTAAGGTGCCCCAGCATCACCTTCACATGAGGAAGAGCCCAGTGAGGAAGGCTGCATGTATACATAAAACTCCAGTCCAGGAAGGGGCACCTGTATTAACTTTTTTTCCTCTCTGTGTTGTGCTGCAGGGAAATCTCCACCATTACTGCTGCTGGGCAGCTGGTTCTGTGATGTGTCACATCCTGCAAGCTGGGGCATGCAGGAGGCCGGGACTGGGGACCATGGAGGATGGAGGCTCTGTGTTGGGTGAGATGCAAGAATCCACCTGGGGCCACCTGGAGTCCCCTGAGAGCCACTTGGAAACACCAAGAGTCCCCTAGGAGCCACCTGGAGACACCTGGAGTTCTCCAGGATCCACTTGGAGCCATCTGGAGTCCACTGGGAGCTGCTTGGAGCCACCTGGAGCCTCCTGAGACGCAGAGCTGTGAGTCACCGACACATCCCTGCTGTGTTACTAGGATCCTCCCAGAGGGCTCCTCCTCACCCCACCAGCCCTGACCCTACTGGGACCTCAGGGTCTTCTGCCCTGCTACAGAGATCCAATTCCCCCTCAGTGTCAACCACTGCTATAATTCAAAATCTCCTTTGACTTGCGTTCCTGGCCAGGTGGTTCCAATTCCTCCCCCAGGACAAAGGCTCCATCCCCTTCAGCATCCCCTCTGGCTCTGCCTTTGCTCCCGATTCCTTTCCTGGTCTTTTCTCCAGGGCTGATTTTGGAGGCTTGGTGATGTAAATCAAACCGTACCCGCTACTCTCTCAGGGAATTAAATGATGTGTCAATAAGAACTTTTCATTTTTACCTCTCTGATGCAGTCTATGTGTTTTTTTTTAATATTAGTATATTAGTATTTAATTGCTGGGTTGCACAGAGTCCATGACAAAAGCTGTTGGCTCCCTCTCAGCAGGAAGCAGCGCCTTAGGAAAACTTGGCACCAGGTGGGATTGACCAGGAATCTCCAAGCCAGGGAGAGTAGGGATGCTGGACTTCAGCTCCCACCACAAGAAGGGACAGAAGCAATTTAAAGAGACAGAGAGATGATTCATAGAATAGAAAGCATTGATATGAGGTGGTCATGAGCTGTATTTTTTATTGTCTCTGTACCTGCCATGAAAGAACGAAGAGAGGTGAATCAATCACAGCACGAGGGTATTGCAGCGTTACATGACTCACAAAGACAAGGAAGAACACTTGGCATTGCACACTGAGACAGTGGGTTACATCTTCAAATCACATCACAAGCAACATGTCAGGAAGAGTGGAAATCTCCAAGGACATGTGGAACACCAGGGCAACACTATGAGAAGTTTCTCACTCATCCCCACTCTTCACATGCCTTACTTTATCTTTCGGGCTGGCACCTTGCAGACCTGCTGCTGCTGTTGGCGGGGGATGCACTTGGCCGTGGGTACTTGCTGCACAGGAGCTGGCATGGGGCAGCACTGTGGGATGCACTGCACTGGCTCACTGCATTGTGGCTGCTGAACTGAACTGTGGCATCCCCCTCCCGAGGAACCCTGGCACCGCTCGGAGCACACTGACCTCCCATAGCCCTGGCATCCTCCAGTTGACCCATAGCTGTAGGTGGGTCTCCTGACACAGCTCGAGCCACCACCTCCGTGGCACGAACCCGAGGACCCCTGGCACCTCTCAGAGCACACTGATCGCCCATAGCCCTGGCATCCTCCACTTGACCCATAGCTGTAGGTGGGCCTCCTGACACAGCTGGATCCACCACCTCCATGGCATGAACCTGAGGACCCCTGGCACCTCTCGGAGCACACCGACCTCCCATAGCCCTGACATCCTCCTGTTGACCCATAGCTGTAGGTGGGTCTCCTGGCGCAGCTGGATCCTCCACCTCCATGGCACGACTCAGTCGTGGTGTAGCCTTGGCATCTCTCAGAGCAGACCGGCTGCCGGTAGCCGTAGTGCCGGTAGTTGTGCCCTCTCATTCCCTCCACGCCTTCGCCGTCGCACCGTGAGGAGCAGCAGTTGTTGTAGCCATAGCGGAACGGTGTGCGCCGGGTGTCCAGCCAGGACCCAGCAGGGTCATACCAGGTGGAGTTCAGGTTGAAGTAGGATTCTCTTCCGGAGGAGTAGATCATGTTGGAATTGCAGGGAAAAACCTGGGAAACACAGATAGGTCTTCATTTCCACATCCCTTCTTTTTATTTAGCTTCCCATGCATAGCCCAGCCCTGCTTGTCATCAAGACCAGATCTGAAAGACATTCTTGCTATCACCCAATATTTCCAAACCCTCTTTCTGACCTTGCACTGATTTTTTCATCTCCCAGCACAGAAGCAGCCATAAGGTGCTGCAGCACACAGTGGAACTGCTGAAAATCCCAACCCACATTCCCCAGTAGCTTCCCCCCTGCTTAGCCCCTGGTTAAGTGCAGTCCAAAGGAAGGCTCTCGTGTCCCCACTGCATGACCTCCTGCATCCCAACCACCTCAAATCCATCCCAGCTGCTCTGAGCTGCCTTACCCAAGTGATGAAGGAAGGCAGATGCAGACCAGGGGAGCAGATTGTGAGAGGCAAAGGGACGGAGCCCTTTTATAGGGTTACAGATCTTCTCCCTGTAAATGAAACACACTGCAGGAACGAGGATTAAATTATTTATTGACTAAACATCCCTTCCATTTGGATGCTGTTCCCGGGACTTGGCGTGTTCTACTTGACTCATGATTCTTGATAAGTATCTCTTAATTATACCAGTTACTGAGAAGTGCACATAAAGGAACTGCAGTGCTCAAGCTCATATGGGCTCTGTGAGGCAGGTAATAACGCACTTATTGCCCAGCTGAGAGGACCGAGACACTGAGTGGAGGCTGATGGGTGACTGATGAGTCAGGAGCCCTCATGCGCACAGCGTTTTTGCCCTGGCATTCCCTCTACTCCTCATAGGGGCACCTCCAGCACAACCAGGGATAGGGAACAGCCAGCACTGAGTCACTGAGAGCAAACCATGCTGATAGGTTCGGTGATGAAGGGACTGATTTTGTGGATGGGGAGTACAGTGCATAGAGCCCCTTCCATTTCTTCCCAGCTCTGCAGTGCCCTCGGTAACCCCGGCTCTGGGCACAGGTTCCCATAGAGCTGTGATGGGAGGAGGTTGGGAAAAATAAATGGACTCAGGGAGGGATTTTGGAAGTTAAAGTTCCAGCGGAAGTGGGTTTTCCTTGACAATAAAAATCAATCATGGTTGTTTTCTGCATAAAGTAAATGTGTTTTTTTTTCCCCCCTGTTTTTCCTTGGGATTACTAGGGACACTTGGGGCTGTGACTGGGGGCAATACGAAGAAAGAACACTGTGTGTATGAATGCACGCAGGGAAAGATTTGCTGGCAAAGCAGCACAGCAGCAGTGGGGGAAGAGCTGAACTGTGCTTCCTGCACTGAGTGAAAGCATTCCTGGCATGCACAGACACACCTCACGTGCTGGGACACATGCCTAATTATCATGATTAACATTTCCATGATGGATGGCGTCCCGGTGTGGTGTTACTGCCCGGATAATGGAGTGGTAGCACACAGGGAGCAAACAGCTGGTCTAGGGTCACTTGGTGGGGTGTGTGATGGACCATGGGGAAGTCCATCCATTGCCCATCATGTGGGTACCACCATGCAGGGGAATACACAGCACACAGCTGCAGCTCAGCCCAATGAAATGGCCTTAGTTGGGGCTGAGGTCCTCATGTGTGAACTCAGATTCTGTTTTCCACTTAACAGATTTCCTTATGAGAACTGTAATGACTTCTAATATCTGCTCATCGTAATGTTGGGGGTAAAAGAAGAAGGGACCAAGTGTCAGTGGAATTTTGTCAACTTTATTATTGAGTACACAGGGAGAAAGTCAACTTGCAGGATTCCCTGTTGCTCCTGCCCTCACAGTGTGAGTCTTTTTCCAACCCAGCCCCATCCCTTGTTTGGAGCAGCCCTGAGATTATGATGCACTGAAGCTGTGAGAGAAGGAGCACTGGTTATCAGCTGCCTGCACCTCTTGGTGTTCATCCATCACCTGGATGCTTGTCTTCCCCCCAGGTGGGAGACCCAGGAGCAAAGTGGGGCTGGGGTGATTGAGTTCTGTTCTTTGGTGGAGAAAACCCCTGGCAATTTCATAGCATTGTGGAATGGTTTGGGTTGGAAGGGACCTTAAATATTAACTGGTCCAACTCCTGCCACGGGCAGAACAGCTCCCACCAGGTCAGGCTGCCCAGAGTTCCATCCAGCCTGGCCCTGAGCACCTCCAGCAATGGGGCATCCACCTCTTCCCTGGGCAGCTGTGCCCGGAACTGGATTTAGAGTGTTGGTGCCATCATAAGGCAGGGGACCACAGTCCCTGAAGTCCCTGAAGTGTGCAGAGCAGCAGCCAGAAAGCAGAGGTGGCAGCACCAGCAGCTTGGGCAAAAAGCAGAGCACCTCCATGCTGAGCTTGGGGGCAGCAGTGTGGGGCAATGTGTTGGCGTGGGACCCCTCTTCATTTCTTATGCTGGAAGGGTGGCAAGATCTGCACTTGTTTGCACTGGTGCTGGTCAGGATGCTGGGGCAGGGGCACAGTGGTGGGGCAGCAGTGCTGGACAGGAGGACTGTAGTGCTGGACAGATGGACGGCAGTGCTGGACAGGCGGACGGCAGTAGGGGATGCAGGGACAGCGGTGCTGCAAGGGTTGGGGATGAAGTATGATGGGTTCCTCAGAGGGACACTGCTCCACTCTCCGGCGGGGCTTACAGCAGCCCTGCTCCTCGCTCTGCAGTGGTGGTCGGTACTGCTGCAGTGGCCGGCGGTGGATTTTCACTGGTGGGCAAACGGGCTGCACAGGGCTCACCTCCACCCGACGACGGGGTTTACCACAATCCCAGCTGTGCTGTGCCGGGCAGCAGCCGCGGGGCGGGCAGGGCTCTACTGGTTGGCAGCCCTGTGGCACGCTCTCGCAGGACCCCTCGATGTCGTGGCTGAGGCTGCTACGGTCGTGGCATGGAGACAGATCTGGGATGCTCACGGGGCTGTCGTGGCAACCGCAGGTTGCATCATCGTGGCACGCATCCAAGTCATCTTCGCCTTTACGGTACTGCATCGCGCAGCAGAGATGGCCAAGCCCTCGGGGATAAACAGGCTGGGAAAAAGAAAACAATGGAGTTTTGCATTTTGGGGCTGTTTCTAGGCAAAAATTAGGAATCTGAGACAGCAGAGGGAATCCAACTCACCCCGTGACCGCTGGTGGTGGCTGAGCAGTGTCCGAGTCCTGAGGACCGCACCAGAGCCAAAAGCTTTTATATACAGCTGTGCTCTCCTGGCAGTGAGACATGCCATGGGAATTAATAGCTGAGCACTGAGTGCCACTTCTGCATGTATTTTTTTTTTTTTCTGGCACTTACTATTGGATTAATCAGCTGCAATTAGCATCTCCCTTGCTGTAATGTTAGCGTAGCTCTTTGCATATGCATTGGCCATTATCTAATTAGTTCTCCCATCGGTCACACTCAAATAGGCTGTTACCTAATGTACGTCAGATGGGATATGGGATAAGGATACCTGGAATGCCGTGATGCTGACTGATGTTCCCAGAAAGTCTCGTGGCAGTGGGAAACCCACCAGTGGGAATGGGGGTCCTACATCCCACACCCAACTACCCTGGAGTGGGATATTGAAGCAGTGTGCAAATGGTGATGGGTTTCCATGGGGAGGGTTCAAAGAAGGTAGAGATTAACCCATCCTAGAAAATGAATAATCTTGTCAAAACAAATGTTTTTTTATTATTAATATATATATATATTTTTTTTTTCCGAAGGAAAATTTGGAAAAAGAATGAATTCTGCTTTCATTAATGACTGCTCGATTTTTGCACTCTGTTTCATCCTCCCTGGCCACCCCTGAGCCTCATGGCTGTGGAGTGGGCTTTCACCCCATGCCACCCTTTGGGTTTTTCACCCACTCTGGAAAATAAGTACTGGTGCTGCTCAACACCACTGAAGATTTTCTGCCTTTTCACCCCAAATGAACAGGTTCAGCACCAAACGCCCTTTTATGCTCTGCAAATCTGGAATGAGGACATCACAGAGCGGTGCTGACCTCACCATCCAACGATGCCACGCTTTGTCCAGGGCCGTGTCCACCTCCTGATGGTTCTGCGTTGACTCACTGCCCATGGAGCTCCTCCTCTTCGCATTTCTGATTAAACACCAGCAGAGCATCTCTCCCAGCTGCCTCAGGCTTTCCGTGCAAAAGGCACTTCCACTCCGCAGCAGAGCTCTGGAAGTGATGCTCAGAGTTTGTCTGAGCAGCGATGGGGTTTGAATCATGGGGAAAAGCATGTGCAGAACGCAGGGGTGTGACCGCAGGGCTTCGCTGGGATGACTTCTTCTCCAGCTCCAGGAAAAAAATGTAATTGCTTTGCAGGGAGGCACAGGACTTGCTTGTAAGGGTGGAAAAACCCTTGGCGAAGGGCCAGCAGGAGTTTTGATTTACAGCTCATTGCCGCGTTCCCACAACAATGCTGTTTCTACAGAATTTGTTTTTATTTATTTATTTTTTTTTAAATCACATTAGAAAAGATGTTTTGTCCTTCCCATGGAATTCTGCAAATATTTCACTTCTGCATCTCACTGCCACATTTTGATAGAACCCCAGGTGGAATTAGACAGCATTCCCGAACCCTTCCAACTACATTTCCATCTCCTTATCTTTCAGCGACTCTCCCTGCACCATCTGTCTTAGTTTGGACACTTGCTTGTCTATTTACTATTACTGGTGAAGTATTGGTCTGCTATGAAGCTTTACTGCTCAGCACATGCATGGGGAAGGTATCCATTAACAAGAGGGCCTTTATTTCTGCTATAGGGTTATAAAGGCACTTCTATCGCAGATGGTTCTTCTTGTAGGCATGAAAAGATGGCAGGGACTGCAATGGCTTGGCACGCTGACCCCAGCAAGTGCTGCTCATCCCCAGGTGAGCACTGAGCCAAGACATTCACTGTGTGCCCCAGGGTGCTGCCATTGGGAGCATGCTGAGTTGTTGGCAAATTCCTTGTAATCAGAAAGTAAGCAGCTGATAAAAAAGTCCCAGATCAGAGCTATGGCTTAAAACAAAATGAAAAAGGAATTGACACAGACCAGAAGTTTGCAGTGTCATAAGGCACAGCTTTTATTGTCTTTCATGAATAATTGGAGGTCAAAGCAAGGAAGGAGAGCATCCCATACACCAAGAGGAAAATTAACAGCAGGATTAGTGCTCACAAAGGATAAACCACACTGATCAGCGAGGAGAAACTTCAAAGCACATTCCAGGCATTTGGTGATGAAAGGTAAGCAAAGAAGAGGAGAGATCTGCAGTCTCTAAGCAAAGAAGGAGGAACATCCATGGCCGTGTCCGTATCCATGTCCATATCCAGCAGCGAGGAGCCAGGGGGGAGCAGCAGGAGCGCAGCAGCAGGGGAGCTGAGCGCAGCCTTGCTCTGCACCCAGGGCTTTAGTTGCCACAGCCGCAGCAGCCACTGTTGTTGTTGTTGCTGCTCAGGGTGTAGCAGCAGGTCATGGGCATGCAGCAGGGCGTGGAGCAGCAGTACTGAGAGGGATAGCAGCACGGTGTCTTGCAGCACCTCGGACTGCTGTAGCAGCAGACGGTGTAGTTGTTGTTGTTGCTACCACCGCAGCACCCGCAGCCTCCGTTGGGCATGGTGATGGTTGTGTAGGCAGAGCTGGAAGGGAATAGAAAGAGTCAGGCTGTGACAGGGAACAGATTTGGAAATGCAGAATTCACTCAGTGCTCTCTCACTCAATGTCAGAGATTCAAGGAGCTGAAACCTACTCCTGTGGTATTTTTTTGGTAGTAAGTCTTGCCTATAACTTCTGCCTGTCTGCAGTGGAGATGCCCACCTCCTCATCCCTAACACTGTAGCAGCAGTCATACAGCACTGTTCAGGCAGTCCTGGGCCTGAAATTCTCCCATTGCTCTGAATGGCTCCAATGATGCTCTCATGGTCTCTTCATCCCAAGGTTCCCAGCATATCCTTTCCTAAAGCCCGGTGTTAGCCAAAGACCCAACCCAGCTACCCATCTCTATTCGGATATCCATAGAGTTTCTCTTCTGTGAATAGGAAGGAAGGTTAAAAGCTCTCACTTACCCTGCTGAACGGTGAGGAGAAGTGGAGAGAAGAGGAGAGGAGCGAATGAAGTGCCCTGGACCCTGAGACCTTTTATAGTCCCTTCGCACACCCTCCTCCTGGAAGTGAGACAGGCACTGACCATTCAGACTTCCCTGTTTACTAACCCAAACCCATACTTTTTAGCTATACGTGTCTTCTGATGTTTACTCTTTGCCTTATTATCTGTGATCACAACCTTTATTTTGCCTCATAACTATTTAGCCTGCAGATAATCAAAGGGCTCCCATGAATACTAATGAATTTGTCCTTGCTGCAGCTTTGCATGGGAGCCAAAAAATGCATCCTTGCATCCGTTTGACCAACGCGGACTGTGACGGCCACAGATGCTCAGGGATTTACTCAGCAGTAGCTGATGCTGAGTCAGTGTGAGGACTGAAACCAAAGCCCCCAGGTTGTGTTTTTTGGGTGTGTGATGGGATGTTTCACCAGACCGGAGTCTGAAACAAAACATTTGGTGAATTTCATGAAACTACGTATGTTCGTTCCTGGTCATAGGACACGCATTTGAGGAAGGAGCATGCAGATCATGTGCTTGGGACATGTCAGGGTCACATCAGTTCCTGGGTCCTGGTCACGTACACATGACTCCACGTGATCATCATTCCCCCCTGATCTCAAGAGCGTCTTCATGTTTTCCTTTGGTTTGCCTAAACTTCTGTACATCCTCCAGGCTGGGAGGTCCAGCTTTGCGTTGGGCATTACCAACACAAAAGAAGAGTGCTTTGGTTCCTGCTTTGCTCTGTCAGGTCTACTTCCCTGGGAATATTTTCTAAGACTCTGAACTGAATTGGCCTCCCTGCGGAATATTTTGCATTTTAATTAAAAAGTTGAGGGACTGCACTTGTGCAAATGGTGACGTGAGGAGCTCTGGGGAAGGGTGTGATGCATGATAACCTCAGGAAGTTCAGCAAGGCTGAGTTCATGGTCCTGCACTGGGGTCAGGGCAACACTAGTTGGTGAATGCAGTGCTGTGGGGAAGGAGTTGAGGTTCTGGTGGATGAAATGTTGGGAATGAACTTTCAACGTGCACACATCCCCAAAAAGGCAGCAGGGGATGCACCAAAAGCAGTGTCCCCCATGCAAGAGAGCACCTCTGCTATGGAGACAGTGGTGGGGTTACTGAACCTGAGGAAAAGAAAGCTCTGGAGAGATCTCACTGCAACCTTTCAGAGTATGAAAATAGGGAGGGAGGGATGTTTTGCCAGGGCCTGTAGAGACAGCATGGATTGAGAGAAGCTGAGGGCAGGAGAGTTAACCAGCACAGAAAACCGGTTCCAGGTGGGGTCATGGGGCTCAGCGGGAGGCAGGGACTGCAGCCATGCAGGAAGAGATGTCTCTGAGGTAGAACCATCTTCTGGGAGGAGAGAGGGAGCAGGAAGCTCCAGGTAAAGCCCTGGGCAACTGAGCCAGGTGGAATGAACGCTCGTTTAACGCTGGCCTCCCATGCCCTTTGCTGTGGGGTTGGATGCTGGCAGAAACACAGAGTACTCAGCAGGAAGTTTTCCTGTGACTGAGGTTCGTGGCTCTCATTTGAAGGTTTTGCCCCATTACCCCAAGAGGAGAGGTGCCTAATGAGTGGATGGCGGAGCTCGCCTGGTGAGTTCCCTGTGTCTGCCCTGCATCCTATGATGCTGAGCTGCTGCCAACCCCGAGTGTGTTAGCAAGGACCCTGCTTTGCTTTCTGCATCATGCAAGGGGAACAGATGTGGTTGTAGCACTGCTTCACCCTGCTTCACCCCACAGTAAATCCTGTCAGCTCCTTCCCAGGCTTTGCTGGAATGAGAGTCATTTCTTGAGCAAAATGCTGGAGAAGGAACACATGTAATTGCAAGGTCTCCAGGCAGGGAAGGAGAACATGCATGGCATTTCCTTTCTAGCAGATCCCTCCTGAGGAGGCATACATTGCCTGCCTGTGAGAACTGATTAATTTATAGGGAATTAATGGGGCGGAATCAAAAGGGCACACTTCACTTGCACCTTCAAGCAGGAAAAGTTCTCATTTGCAAATCCTGCAGCGGGAAGAGGTGAGGATCTAAGTGGGCACCTCCCATCATGATAGTGATATGTGTATAACTGGGATACTTACGGACTTCAGTGGGTGGGCTACAGATCCTCGTGCAAAGGGACTGATGTGGGGGTGCAGTCAGCTAAAGGGAGTTAGACACAGACTGAGGACCACAGAGCAGAGCTCACATGCTGTGTTATGGTATAACCCCAGCTGACCCAACCGCTCCTTGAAGGTGATGGAGGCATCTCAGAACGTTTGGATGTTGTGTTGAGGGACATGGTTTAGCGAGAAGCTTTGGTGATGGGTGAATGGTTGGACTGGATGATCCTGTGGGCCTTTTCCAACCTTAGTGATTGTATGATTCTATGATTCTTCCACCTCCTGAGCTCTGTATTTGGAAACCCAGACATTTTGGTACAAACAGGACATCCTTCTCATAAATGTTAAACTGTTTGTAAGGAATTCTCCATAGGTGCTTAAGGAAACCTACTGCTGGTTGAAACACACAAAGCTTTCCTATATGTGACATGCCTGTGTCAGTGTTCCAGAAGTCATTCACACCCATCACAAGTTTATATATTATTTTCTATTTCTCTGTAGTTTTACAGCAAAAGTAGGAAGGCTGCTTGCCCAGACACCCAGCTTATACCTGACTAAGCTCATGCACAAGCTCAGAGCTGCATCGGGGACACAGAGATGTTCATTCTGTTCTCAAAGCCCCCCAGTTCACACCATCTATCCAGCTGCAGCCCATTGCTGGAAGAAAAGGCAAAGAGAACGCGATAGATGTGGCGATGCACTCCAGATGCACCAGGTAGCAAACAGACAACCACCACAAGTTCTGCAGTGCTATGAACTACAGGCTTTAATAGGTATATATATATATTTTTTTTTCCATGCAGATTGAAGCAAAACAGAGACGAAAAGCATTTAACATCCCATACACCAAGAGGCAAAGTTAACAGCAGGACTAGTGCTTGCGAAGGAAAATCACACTGATCAGTGGGTAGAAACTTCAAAGCACATTCCAGGCATTTGGTGATGAAAGGCGAGCAAAGAAGAGGAGAGATCTGCAGTCTCTAAGCAAAGAAGGTGCTTAGGGCCTTATCCGTATCCCTATCCAGCACCAAGGAGCCAGGAGGGAAGCAGCAGGAGCGCAGCAGCAGGGGAGCTGAGCGCAGCCTTGCCCCGTGCCCAGGGCTTTAGTTGCCGCAGCCACAGCAGCCACTGCTGCTGTTGTTGTTGCTCAGGGTGTAGCAGCAGGTCATGGGCATGCAGCAGGGCATGGGACAGCACTGCGATGGGCAGCAGCACTGCGATGGGCAGCAGCACTGCGAGGGGTAGCAGCACTGTGAGGGGCAGCAGCTCTGCGTCTTGCAGCATGGCGTCTTGCAGGACTTGCTGCTGCTGTAGCAGCAGACGGTGCAGTTATTGCCACCACCGCAGCATCCGTTGGGCATGGTGTTGGTAGGAGTGTAGGCAAAGCTGGAAAGGAACAGAAAGAGTCTCATTTTCTCTCTGCCTGAATTTCAGTTTATGCAGCTTAAGGCATGCTTATCCCCAAGTCCATCCCAAACTGGATGGCAAAGTCCTGAATCCCAAGACAGCCTGTCTCTGAGATCTCCATGTTTTGGTGTTGGCCACCAGCGCATTTGGCTTAGTGGCCATCAAAAGGAAGCCATCCAGGTGGACCCCAAAACCAATCTCTAGAACTGACCTCAAACAAGACAGTGTAGGAAATCATAGATAACTTCCTACAGAGCACACAGATACAATACAACACAGATGAGAAAGCAAGCTTCAAGCTCCAACTTACCCTGTTGACCAGTGAGAACAGGTGAGAGGAACTCAAGGTGAGTGAATGAAGAGTTGAGTGGTGGGCAGCCTTTTATATGTCTCCAAATGGTACCCCTGGAAATGAGGCATTATTCAGCAATTCACCTTTTATCCCCCAGTGTATGCCTCTCACATGTCTTCCGGTACTTAATCTTGACTTCTTTCTGCTTGCTCACCACCTCAAAGCTGCCCCATAATTAGTTGAACATATGAACAACAGGTGCAAATTTTCTAATCAATTTACATTAATGGGAACGGGACGTAGCTATACAGTGATCCCATCCGCTTCCTCAGGAATGACCTTGAGACAGTCAGCAATTTGCTCGGGGTGCTGAAGCAGGTGGGAGAACCATGCCTGGAAAAAGGAAATGTCATTCATTGTTCACATGCCCCCTCGGCTGCAATTTTGGGGAACCAGTGGACAAAATTGGTAAATGTGAATTGCTTTTTTCCTGCCTCTAAGAGGTGGTTGTGCATCCAAAGTTGGTGGAAGTCTTTCTCTTTTCCCATTGTGCATAGGATGTTACAGTGGTGCTTTGTCCTCACATCTACACATTTTATTTCTTAGATACATGGAGCTTTCCTCTGTGTTGTTTCTATATTTTCCATTTTCTGAGGTTGTTTCTAGGGTATGTGAGGCGGAGGTAGCTTGGGTCTCATGGCATTCATGCTGATTAATTTGTTTCATCAGTTAGTTGAGTATTTCAGACTAATGATTTGAGTATTTCAGACTAAGGATTTGATTCTGTGTCCTTCGCAAGTATGATGTTCAGGGAAACTAATCCTGATCACATTTGCCCATGTCAATACTCTGTACTTCCAATGGTCCCAACTTGCACAGTGCTCTGACTGTGTGATTCTATTGGAAACAATGAAGATGCCATGAAACAGGTTTGGGGATGAGAAAATGTACTGTGGCCACTGGACATCTCCATGTGACAAGAAGCTGCTGATAGGGTTTTCAGTTGAGAATGATATAGGATCAGGTGCTGAAGTAGCACCTATTTGTGGCAATTAAAAACTATGGTCACATTCAGCAGACTCAGAGCGTGTGGCTGGAGTGATGGCAGGTGACCCATGATGGCTGGGACACGTAATTTCTTCCTAAGATGTGAATAGAATCTCCAGTGACGTTGGTGTCTCTCCTGGAATTGTCCCCAGGCAAGCATTGGCCATGCAATAATAGGCAGATACCTGCTGCAGGAGGTAACGTCCTCTTTTGGGCTCCAACATGCCATCCACCAACTAAATTATTTATTGCTCTTTTATCGGGTTTGATTGTTGGTTGTATTGAGGGACACGGTTTAATGAGAACTATTGGTGATAGGCAGATGGTTGGACTGGATGATCTTGAGGGTCTTTTCCAACCTTGGTAATCCTATGATTCTATGATTCTATGAGTCTATGATTCTATATTGGCCAGGATGATTCCTTTGTAGGAATGCACATGAACCTCCAAGGCTGTTGTTATTCAGGGCTTTATACATGTGTTGAGGAGGTACTGGGACAAAATGGGCCAGAAATATCAGAGATCTTGGATCTTGCACACATTACAAGGGAAGCCATGTCTTTATAAAATTCCATGGTAGTTACATGAGTTTGGGAGTGGCAGCACCTTCATGAAAAGGGAAGAATCAACAATGGCTTTTCCAGCACGTGCTGAAATTGACATTCACAAGATTTCATGACAGATCACACTTCTGATTGGGTTTGCTATGGCATGGTATAGGACATCCTTCCACAAGTGCATTGAATATGATTTACATGTGATTTAAAAGCTCCCAAAGATCTGAATGATCTTTTCAAGAGAGTCTAAAGTGGTAGAGAAACTTATTCTGATGCAGACTTTGTGTATACTCTGAACGTCTGATTGAGAGGAGCAATCAAGACAGTGCTCAAGGCACTTTCCTGAGACATGCAATTCAGAGCTGTGTCCTGAATGTTAATAGTTAAGGAAGTCTCTGCCAGGTGGAGAGGGTATTGTTGACTCATGTGTGTGCTATTTGAGGAATGGAGCTTTTAAGTTCTATCCTGCCTCCTGGGTTTCATTCCAATCCTTAAAATCCAGGAACGCCGCACAAGAAAATCTTTGCTAATATAAAAAGGATCTACCAAATAAAAGTAATCTGTACATTTTATTTTCAGAGGTGTTAGAGGAAGGAGATGGTGACTGCTATTCAGTGAGTAGTGAATTCTTCTCAGTATCTATTGAAATTGGAATCATAGAATGATTTGGGTTGGAAGGAACCTTAAGATCACCCAGTTTTGACCACCTCCCAGTAGACAAAGTTGCTCAAAGCCCCTTCCAACCTGACCTTCAATGCTTGCAGAGAGGGGACGTCTACTCTATCATCAGGGATAGGTTCCTACACATTGTTAGAGGTGGGGTGTTTTCAGAACTTGGAATTGTGCATATTTCATTCAGTCCTGTCAGTTTTATTGCCCTTAACCACTGCGATTGATGGCCAAAATTGAGATGAGTATCTGAGGCAGAGGATCAGCAAGACAGCATCACTCTGCTCTGCCTCTTTAGACATGACCAATTCACGCCAATGAGAAACTAGGCTGAGCAGTTGTTTCCCAAATGTTCTGCTTTGCCATTGAAGCACATGTTGGCCCTCAGGAGGCTGATGATGACTTGGAACATGTCAAGGACAAGGACATGTTCTAGGAAAAATGAGGTAAGAACAACCAAGCAACAAAATATTTTGTGTTTTGCTTAATGCTAAGTTTTATTGTCTACAAGTCAAGAGAGAAAATACAGAATGACCACACTAACAGAAAATGTTTCCCATGTCCCATACACCAAGAAGAGAATGAATATATAAGATCTTCATGCCTTGTGCAATGGGTGACATATCCAAGTGCATTGCAGATCTTTGATAATTAAAAGACAGGGTGAAAGAAGGAAGATGACAGCTTAATTTTGGAAACTAGAAGAGAATCGCTAGGCATGTACTCCGTCGTCGTGTGAAACAGAAGGAAGGTCAGGTCTCCATCCCCTCGTGCCTGTTCTTCTTGCACACCAGAGATGGCTGTGGGCAGAGCTGTTTCTCCTATGCAGGGCAGGTTCAGTAGCACTTCTTGACGGTGGTGCAGCACTGCTTGACGGGCACGCAGCACTTCCTCAGCGGGGAGCAGTACTGCACGGGGCTGCAGCACACCACAACGGGCTTCTTCTTCACCACGTAGGAGCAGCAGGACAGGCGGCCGGAGCAGCAGCAGGGGCGGCAGCAGGTCTGCAGGCACTGCTGGCTACAGCAGCTGTAGCAGGGCTTCTGGCACGGATCACAGCAAACGGACTGCTGGCATGGGTCACAGCAGACAGTCTTCTGGCACGGGTCACAGCAGACAGTCTTCTGGCACGGGTCACAGCAAGTCTGGCACGGGTCACAGCATGGCTTCTGGCACGGGTCACAGCAAGTCTGGCACGGGTCACAGCAAGGCTTCTGGCACGGGTCACAGCAAGTCTGGCACGGGTCACAGCAGACAGTCTTCTGGCACGGGTCACAGCAAGTCTGGCATGGGTCACAGCATGGCTTCTGGCATGGGTCACAGCAAGTCTGGCACGGGTCACAGCAGACAGTCTTCTGGCACGGGTCACAGCAAGTCTGGCACGGGTCACTGCATGGCTTCTGGCACGGGTCACTGCAAGTCTGGCATGGGTCACAGCATGGCTTCTGGCATGGGTCACAGCAAGTCTGGCATGGGTCACAGCATGGCTTCTGGCACGGATCACAGCAGACAGTCTTCTGGCATGGATCACAGCAAGTCTGGCACGGGTCACAGCATGGCTTCTGGCATGGATCACAGCAAGTCTGGCACGGGTCACAGCATGGCTTCTGGCATGGATCACAGCAAGTCTGGCACGGGTCACAGCATCGCTTTTGGCATGGGTCACAGCAAGTCTGGCACGGGTCACAGCAAGGCTTCTGGCATGGGTCACAGCAGGTCTGGCATGGGTCACAGCATGGCTTCTGGCACGGGTCACAGCAAGTCTGGCATGGGTCACAGTAAGGCTTCTGGCATGGGTCGCAGCAAGTCTGGCACGGGTCACAGCAAGGCTTCTGACACGGGTCACAGCAGACAGTCTTCTCACAGCAGACAGTTTTCTGGCACGGATCACAGCAGACTGTCTTCTGGCATGGATCACAGCAGACTGTCTTCTGGCACGGATCACAGCAGACTGTCTTCTGGCAGGGGCTGCAGCACACTGTCTTGCTCTTCACAACAGAGCAGGATCCACTGGAGCAGCACACGCTGTGGCACATGGTGTTTGTTGGTAGTGTAGTCCAAGCTGGAAGGAGCGAGGATCTGAAACACAATGCACATTAAGATACAATCCATCTTTTCAAATTCAGAGATGTGTTTTATTTTGGCATGCTGATGCTGCTGTCTAGCCCCACGGATGACAGCCACATCACACATCGCTTCCTATTTATTTGTATTGAGCTGCACAAAACTGAGACTTACACTGAGCCACCTGGCACTACCCCACTGATATTTCTGCATCTTTTGAGCTATCCTGGGAGCTACCTTCCCTATACTGACTGATGAACATCACTTGCAGAATTCCCATCCCGAAAAAGCTTCTTTTCCACTCCCAAGGCCTCAGCTCTGCACACCAACAGTCTTTTGCAGCAAGCAGTAGACCAGCAGGATGGGAAAGTCGCTGCCTCAGAGTTGTAGATCAAAGAGCATTTCCATTCATTGCTTGAGCAAAGCCAAATGAGAACCGTTGTTAGCAGACAACTCTAGGTAACGCTTACCTTGCTAACTGAGGGATTCAGTTGAGTGAGGAGCAAAGGGACGGGGAGACCTTTTATTTAGCTGAAAATGGCCCTGACGGAAATGAGGTACCCCACAGCAATTTGTGATCTACCCACTAAGCCTATACTTATTTGTTGAATGTGCCCGCATCTGTTTCGTCTTCACCTCATTATTTTTGACCAACCCCTCAATTTTGTGTTATTATCAATTTATTCTGTGAATTTTTTACAATTTTTTAATGTCAAGTTAATGTGTGGTGCTCTTGAACGACTTAACAAGCACGTTTCTGCTCATTTTGCATCTGGTAGTGCTGTGGCACTGAGATGATGAATGGGTATTGAGTGGTAAATTAACATACAAATCATAATTCGGATTGAGAAGCGCTGGATTCCAGAGATGTGCAGGGGCCTTTTGGGTGTCAGTCACTCCTTCATATGATTTTTATTTCTTTACATGGAGTTCCACCAAATGTAGTTCCATGGCCCCATGTTTTGTTAATGAAGGCAGAAATAGAAAAGCCTGATGACGTTCTTTGGGGCATCTGTTTATCAGAAGAGCAAATGTGGAGCAGAAAGCTCTTGAAATCTCATCCCTCAATCAAGATAAGGGAAAATGCATGCCCTTGGTGTCACCAGTACCGGAAATTTTAGATGAAAGAACCACGCAAATTCATCATGGAATCATGCAGAATTGAGTTCGGGTCAAACCAGAGTCCATATTTTTCCAATTCCTTTTTTACATCTTTATATGAAAATAAGACACAAACGTTTTCTGGAAATCTTACATACTTAGCATATGCTTAACATGACTTGATCTGCAAAATTCCTATTCAGTTTTCAAATTCCCATATGCCCTTGAGTAAGGGAAGATCCACCTACAGAAGGTATTTTTAGAGCATCTACGCTCGGTTCTCCGTCACCATTAGCGCCAATGCTAATGATCAGATTGCAATTATTCATTAATGGTGCTAATATTTATTTTGCATGATGGCCTGAAGGCCTCACATAATGCATGGAGCATCGTGACGTTTCCAAACTGATGTCTGCCTAACAATTTGTCTCCGGTCAGGGGGAAGGCACGGGGCCAGGGCCGTGACTGGATGTTAAATGCTTTGTGCTGAGGTCACCCCGGGGCAAACTCTGCTCATGCCATGAGGGTCTGTGTGCCTGGGAGCACCCAAGGACCCCAGGTCACCTTCTCCTGCATCTTCATTGAAGATTTCTGCTGAGGTAAATGGGAGAATGCAGGCCTTCTGCATTCCTAAGCTCCCTGGAAAACAGCAAAGCCCAGAATCACTGAGGACAGAAGATACTGAGGACAGAAGAAGTCACTACTGATATTCAGTTTGTCTTCTGATGGCATCGAGCATGCATTTCCACTCCCTTTCTGTTGGGATGCTGCTGCTAGGCTTGGCTCATGGCCTTCCATCATAAAAGGGACCACCAAGTTCCCTTTCTCCAACCAAGCTCTTCCCAAGTTCAGCTTCACATGTGCTAAAACGTGAGCTTTGCCTCCCATGGAATTTGTTTATCTTCATGCTAACAACCCAGATGCACCAGGTCACTGCATATTGTTAGAGCCCAATTAGCAATACAGATAGGCACCAGCTGATAAGAAAGGAGACGAGGGTAACCCAGGGGATTGCCAGGAGGGGACTGGTGAGCTGCAGGGAAGCAGGAGGGTGTCCTGACGTTGCAAATGGGGAGACAGTGAGCAGTGTGAAAGGAGAGATGTTTATGATAGAGAGGCAGATTTCTGTGGGGCTTTGTATGGGTGTGATGAACTGCTTCACCCTCTATGCTAGTAGGTTGGGAAAGCAGTGCTGCTGTTGGAGCTGGCTGAGCACAGCAGCTGCGTCTGAAGCCATCCGTAAGGAACGGTCAGAGAGTCTGAGGACCAGAAAACAATTCCCCAATCCCTCACTACAAACTGAAAGATTTGAAAAATAAAAATCCCCATTACCTTTTAGGCTTAGTGAACAAACACAAAGACCTACATAAGATGCTCAGAGTAAGGCAGTGTTGTTTATTTTGTTTGTGAATTATGAACGCGGTGAAGCAATCATTGCCATGTAACAACTAATGTAAATTCTCCCTCATTAAACCTTCAGGGCTTTGCTAATAGTTCATCCTGGTTGTGGACATCTGCTATTACGCTGTTTGATGCAGTGGAGCAGAAATGTTTCTCCAAGCTATCTAAAGCATTAGGCGTGGAGAACTTCTTCCCTTTGCAAATTTTTATGGTCTTGGATTTTTATTATTATTTTTTCTTTGTCCTATTGATGCAAAACGTCCACCCAGTGCTTGATCTTTGCAGGTGATGAAGCTGACAAAACTTTCATTCTTGTTTGCTGTTATGTCTGCAACTTCTCATCCTGAAGTTAACAAAACTTCAGGCTTAAGCATAGAGGAAAATGTAACCCGGTTAGAGCTGTGAGTCCTTTGTGGGACTAGAGGAGGAGGAAGCAAAAAATGCTGTGATTAATCATGGAATAGAAAGTTGAAAGCCTGGGGCATGAAAGGAAAGTGAATGCATGTACCTGAAGACAAAACCACTCGTGAGCAATAAAAGCCAACACCCAATTGGAGCCATCCCAGTTATTGACCCAACACCTTATTGGAGCCATCCCAATTATTGATGACCCAACACCTGATTGGAGAGAAGTGAGGAATGCAGAAGGGAAGGAGTTTTTTAATGCATTTCCCACCAGTTGAAAGTGAGCCATCTCTTACTAATGGTAACAAGAAGGATTCAGCTCTGTAATTAATTGCCCTCTGTCTTCAATTGGCAACTTTTCCTTTTAAATAGGCTGTTCCTCCATAATGACAAATTTCTCTAACTTATAGAGAACTATTTCCAATTACTTCTGCACCAACGGGTTATTTACTGGGGATTTTAGTGTGCAGCTCACCCAGCCTTGCTTGCCCCAGGATGGATGAATCATGCATGGGAAACCTTTGCTCATTTTACACTGTAGAAAACGTTTAATTGAGGGTGTTCCAAGGCACTGTTAATGTCCCTGCAGGATTTGCTTTGTTTTGTTTCCAAATATAGCAGCACCTTTAAAGATCCCATGTGGAGTGCAAACGTGACTGGGCAGAGAAAGCCCCTGGCTGTAACTCTTACACCCTCACTGCATCTGCTCAGTGCAAACACTCAGTTTTCACCCAGAATTAACCCAGTGCAGTTCTTGCAGCCCCCCTGTGCAGTGCTGTGAGCATTTCCCCAACTTTCACCCCTCAGTGGTGCTCCTCACGCTATGGCTAAGTCCACCAGTGATTAAAACACAGCTCAAAACCCACAAATTGAATAGGACAGAGTAGTGACTAAACACCTCCAGAATGGCTGAAATGCAACTTTTTATTTTCTAGCTGAAGATGGGAGTAGCAAAGCAAGAAGGAAACTACTGGCAGCAAACACCGTGCATTGAACTGCTGGAAAGAGCTCAAACAGATAATGAACCAGAGGTTGTGCACCCTGATATTGCATGGCCCTCCACCTGCTTTGAAAGCATTTGCTCATGGAGAAGCAGCATGGCTGATAAGCAGTGAACACTGAGGATGAGGTCAGTGCATTGAGCAGGAAGGTGTCCATGCGTTGCAGAGCCAGGTGCATGGCTGGATCCTCCTGTTAGAACTTGGGGCACGGTGGAGGCAGCTTGCAGATGTTCTTGGTGTACTGAGGGCAGTAAGGGATGGGTGGGCAGTAGGTCTTCACCGGGGGGCAGCAGGGCTGCACTGGGGGGCAATAGCGTTGCACTGGAGGGCAGCAGGGCTGCACTGGAGGGCAGTAACGCTGCACTGGGGGGCAGAAGGTCTGCACCGGGGGGCAGCATGGCTTCATGTAGGTGTACTTGGGCACGGGGACCCTCTGGATGGTGTAATGGCAGGAGGGCTCCGAGTCGTGGCAGGAGGAACGGGAGCCATGGCAGGAGGTCTCGTGGCTGTGGCAGGAGGATCCACGGGAGCACATCTTTATGGAGTGTTGGCAAAGCTGCTGGGATCAAGAGATCACGGCGATGAGAAGACACCCATGCTGCTTCTCACCCACCCTCAACCACCCCTTTCTTTCTTATTAAAATTATTCTTGATCTCCTTTATTGAATTCTTTCTGTGTCTTCCAACTCTATCCCATGTGCCCACTTAGCTCTGCCTCACCCTCTCCCTCTTAACTTGCTTTGTCCATTCCTGCACAAAGCCCAGACCTTCAATCCAGTGTAGAGAGCCCCACCATCCTCTCCCAAAGCCCATTTCCCACCCCAGTGCCTTCATATGGCAACACAGAGCCAGAATGAAGAGAAGCATCCTTACCTCTGCAGCAACACGAGAAGAGTCAGGAAGGGATGGCAAGTGAGTAGGTCTGGGCTGAGCAGGCTTTTATGCAGCTCCAAAAGGTGATCTTGGGCATGAGGCACCACTGTGCAATGGCAGTGGGATTATTCACGCTCTCAATATGGCACGTGTCGTTGCTGCCCTACTCTTAGCCCTTCCTCTTTGACGCGTGATGTTCTCTCCCATATTTCACTCCTAACAAATTCCCTATGAAGATCTGGGAAGTGGTATTTTTCCTGTTTCCTGCAGACTGACAGTAATCTGATAGATGTTAATTAGCGTGCCATTGGGCACCTGGGATTGCATCAGGGGCAGAAATGTCATTACGGCTCAGAAATGCTGACTCCTGTAGCAGGCAGACTGCCATGTTCAAGTGACAGCTCAGGATTTTAATTTACCTGTTGTTTAACATCAAGAGGAAATGACATTATCAAATGCAAGTCACGGAATCATGGAAGCATTTAGACTGGAAAAGACCTCCAAGACCTGCGGTGTCAGCTAACAACCTATCCTAGCAATTCCATCACTGAACAAAACAGAGCCTGCCCAGGTGATGAAATTGGTGCTTTCCCACTGTCTGCACCTATTCTGCTCCTATCCTTCTTCTTGCTGTTCTCCAGCAGTATCACATTGACAACCCCTCAACTCTTTCCACCTCCTCCACAGATTTCCCAGTGGGGCTTCTTCAAGTTCCACTGCTTACAGATGTTTCTGAATCTTTCATTATCAGGGCCTGCTACTGATAATATGACTCTGAAGGGTTCACATCCATTGTGTGCAGTTGTTCCAGAGGAGTACACCAGGAAAGCCCAACGTAGAGTGAGGAAATGCCGATTTTTGAGTGATGTGGGTGTTGACACACGTCTGCATACATTCAGCAGGATTTGGGTGATGATTTCTCAATAAAAGGGTATTACGGTGCTGGGATTGGTGCTATGCTGATGTCCCTGAATCTTAGATAAAACTGACCTTCTTGGAGCTTGGCCATTTCTCCATTCCAAAGGACGTGTTAGCAACAAACAGTGCTGGCGTGGGGAAGAGAAGTTCATGACTTCTGTTTTCTCAGCTGTACAGAGATACTGAGATATTTGAAAGCACTGATATGGGCAAGTGGAACAGCTGATCTTGGAGTACATTATTTGCATGTATTGACTGAGAAGAAGAGCAACTGTGAATTATTTATTACCCTTTCATGGAACGAGTTCTGCATGTCCGCAGAAGCTACCATTCAATTTGCAGTCAGTAGTCTTTTACTTGTTGTTTCCAAGACAGTGGGGTGAAGAACCTCTGCAGAATAGCTGATGGGTTGGTGGCAGGAGGGGAAGCTTTGTGGTGCTCTGCCCTCGAGATGTACATGGAGCTTTGGTAGATGAGAACTTATTTTCTCTACTTATGTGACTCTTTTCTCCCCAAATGTACCTAGAAATTGTTGTTGGACACTGACAATGGTGTAAAGGGAGTAATCCAAGAGCCTGAAAAGTGAATAAGGAAATGAAAGGAGAATACAAGTCAAATTAATTGTAAGCTTTATTGTTTCCCACAGCCAGATGAGTCTGAAACAGAAACGCGAGGCATGAAAAGATTCCCAATGATAATTATGCACTGAATACATGGAGAGAACATTTCCCGAGTCATTGGAAAGAGCAAATCCTTGTAAGATGACTGGGGGAGCACATTATGCACAGCAGCGATGAGGCATAGAGCAGAGACCCTGGGATGTCATCCACCCATGGCCATGGTGTCCAAGGAGGAGGGAGCCAGTGGTGCTGGAGTGTGGCTGGATCATGCAGCTAGTATTTGGGGCATGATGGCGGCAGCTTGCAGATATTCTTGGTGTACTGAGGGCAGTAGGGGATGGGTGGGCAGTAAGTCTTCACTGGGGGGCAGTAGGGCTGCACCGGGGGGCAGTAACGCTGCACTGGGGGGCAGAAGGTCTGCACCGGGGGGCAGCACGGTGTCACGTAGGTGTACTTGGGCACAGGGACCCTCTGGATGGTGTAATGGCAGGAGGGCTCCGAGTCGTGGCAGGAGGAACGGGAGCCATGGCAGGAGGTCTCGTGGCTGTGGCAGGAGGACCCGCGGGAGCACATCTTTATGGAGTGTTGGCAAAGCTGTAGGAAGAAAAAGAAAGATGTCATGCTGGTACAGCAGCTCCCCTCTAAATTGCTGCATCCTTCCTTGTGTTTTTTGTGGGTTATTCTGGGGAAGTTCATTCTCTGCTTTGTAACACGTGGGAGATTCTAGCTCTGAAATGGATAACGCTGTGTCCTTTTGGGGTTACTCGAGAGTAGTCCCACTGTGGTGGAAATTTTCCAATCAAGACATTGCTGATGGCATTTGAAGATTGAAATTTACAACTGGTACTCAGCAGTGATTTAGTTGTTATGTTTCTCCCTCAATTTCCAAGGAGCTTGGGAATTAACTCCATGCTAGATCCCAAAGGTACCCAGTCACAGATTAAAAACAAGAAAGGTAAGGTCTGAACACAGAACCAGTCAGCCAAAATCCAGTGTGATTTCTGATTCCAACTGTTAGATAATTCAATATAACCCAACTTACCCTTTGCAGGAGCAGGGAAGAGCGCTGAGAAGTGAAGCTGAATGAAGGAACAGCAGTGGATATGGACTTTTATATGCTCCCAGTGGGCTTGTCCAAGAGATTATGCATCCTTTGGCAATGCTGACAATCAACCACGTTCATACTTATCTTCTGTGTCTGTTTTTTTTTTTTTTTTTTTTTTTTAGCATTTCCGATTTGACACGGTGAGGAAAACCAATTATTATTTTTCCCTTAACATGTTAATAGGCAGTGGATTTCCTAATCTGCTTTATAAGAGGATTTTGTAGGCAGTTAAATATTTATGTATTATGAACGAACCTAACCCTGGAGTTAAAGAGTGATTTGTCATTGGGCAACTAGCGTTGCATCAACGAGCAGTTCAAAGCGTTGACTCCTACCCTGCCTGCTGCCCCTTGGTCGGTGTGGCAGACTCACATTTTTGCTGATACATCTGTCGTGACACGAGGGACATTAATTAATACCCGCAACTCCATGGACCATCCTTAGAGGGAAGTCCTCCTGACTGGCCCAAGCGCACCTAATGCCTAAACGCTGAAGATGATGTTAGAAGGATGTGCTCAATTCCAATTTTTTCATTCCACTCATGAGTTCACCAACGATTTGCTGTTATTCCCTTGTGCCATCATGCTGTCTTATTTACATCCCTCCTAGATGACAAGGGTATCAAATCCCAGCCATTAAGCCAACTACTGGCCAACACACATCTATTTTCAGATCCTAAATCACATTGGGCTCCTGATTTACTTGAACAGTTCTGTAGTTTTTACTTGCTGCAGTGTTTCACCTTTTCTCTTACAGTGCTCTACAACTTGACTTTAAGGCAATAAAATGTGTATTCATTCCTATACTGTGATTATTATCCAGGTGGGAGCTGCAGGACCTTCAGGGAGCAACCCTTGGATCAGTGCTCCTGCAGGTAAAACAGGAGGGTCTGAAAAGTTGCTAACTGAGCTCATGTGGCAGCAGTTATCCTGATGGAGATATCATTTGGAGTTTGCTTTCATGATAAATTAAGGAAGAAAATCTGGCAGAATAGTGATCTTTTGTGAGATGCTAGATCATGCTGAATTCACCCCGGGGCAGTTCATATTTTGGTTAGATTTATTTTACTTCTTGATTTCTCAAGCAAAAAAATTAAGCTAGCCTTGGATAAGGAGAAGCTCACTTGCAGCCCTCTGAACAACCCAGGAGTTATAAGCAATGTAGAAATGGTTCAGCAAGGTTGATGAAGAGGTATATTTAGGGCGGACCCCGATGTCAGTCCCATTGGGTGCTGTCACTTCACCCCAGCGCGGCTACCAGGAATCAGCTGCAAAAGAAATTAATTGTCGAGCTCTTTGTGACACCGATGCAGAGGAACCGGCAGAAGGAAGTGAGCCATCCTGTTCTGAAACAGACATCTCAGCTAGATGGGCTGGCGTCTGGGAGATAAGGATTAACTTAGCTTGTGAAAGCAGAGAGAGGTTTCGTATTTAATTCTGTGTGCAGCATTTGCTGAAAATAGTAATTTGCAGTCCAGTGAAAGAAGGAGGGTTAGAGAAGTCCTCTAGGTACCTATTTGCATTTATTAGACACCTCAAACCCTTCGTAATTCTGAGTCAGATTAAGAAACGAAGCATGCTGCACTGCTGAGCTAGGGAACAGGAACTGGCAGTGCCAGGCAGGGTGCAGGAGAGCTCTCTGTGTGCTGCATGAAAAGGCATCCACCCGCTGTAGGAACGTGGCTGGGATGAATGGCTCTCACTCATTTTGAAACTTTGGCATGAGGGCATTTGGCGATGTGTGGGCAGATAAGAGCAAGAAACCGTGCTGAAAACATCAGAGGTAAAAATTATTCTTAGGTAAAGATGTCAAAGAGTCAACAAATCAAACTTTTTCTGTTTTAGGCAATGAAATTTTATTGGCTCATCTACATGGTTAGAGGATGACACATCATTAAGTAAGGTGCTACCAGGAGAAGCCATTCCCAGCTTTCAGGAGAAGAACAAGGACTGGATGCTTCTTGCTAAATACGTTGAAACAGATAAAATTTACATTTTGAAGGAATTTCTAATAATAGAAGAAGGATTCAAGGATTCACCCCAAATGGGATTTGGGGTTCCCAAATGGGAATCTGGCAGTTTGAGCATTGGGCATCGAGAGAAGCAGGCAGCCGGCGCAGCTAGTACTTGGGAAATGATGATGGCAGCTTGCAGATGTTCTTGGTGTACTGAGGGCAATAGGTTGGTGGGCAGTAGGGCTGCACCGGGGGGCAGTAACGCTGCACCGGGGGGCAGAAGGTCTGCACCGGGGGGCAGCACGGCGTCATGTAGGTGTACTTGGGCACGGGGACCCTCTGGATGGTGTAATGGCAGGAGGGCTCCGAGTCGTGGCAGGAGGAACGGGAGCCGTGGCAGGAGGTCTCGTGGCTGTGGCAGGAGGACCCGCGGGAGCACATCTTTATGGAGTGTTGGCAAAGCTGTAGGAAGAAAAAGAAAGATGTCATGCTGGTACAGCAGCTCCTGCTTTCCCTAATTTGCACCAGAATTCCTTGTTTTCTTAATTTCTAGATCCTCACGAATAATGATTTCAATACTGCTTAGATATTGGGAGGTGATTTCCATCCCTTCTGCATTATTTACATGACATCTAACAGATATTAGTGAAAAGATTACACCAAATGTGCATAGCCCATAGGCAGCTCCAGACCCTCCAGTGCTTTGTCTTCAAAAACTTCACAAATATTTTTCATAAAGTTCTTTCTCTGTCTTTCTCTATCTTTTTTTCTTTTTTTTTTTGTGCCTGTACCCACAAATCTATATTCCCCTTGTCATTTTTGTTAATAAAACAGCTTATGTGGGTTACAACAACTTGGTCTCTACCATGACCATGGTCCAGAGTAAAGGAATTGGTACTGTGCTCCAGTTCTACCAAAGCTTGTATGGAAGCAGATGATTTCATAGAGAAACTGAGGAGAAACAGAAAAATAGACTCACCCTTTCAGCAACAGGAATGGAGATGTATGGGAGCAGAGGAGCAGATGAGGGAAACCAGGGTGAGAGAGCTTTTATACTCTTCCAAAGGGTTATCTGGGACATGAGACATCTCTCGGCAGGTGAAGCATAATTACACATCCCAGCCCATTTCTATCCGCTGTATTCAGCTTCCGACATTTTCCCTTTGATGCACTGTGCTTTTAGCATTCTAATTGTCCCATGGGTTATTAATAGTGCCTTAATTCCTTCACCTCCCTATGAAAAAGATTGGAAGGTATTTCGTGCAAAGTGACGCCAGTGCTGGAGATCCTAATAGATCAGGTCATGGGCAGTGAGCATCCAGCGGAAGCGACATTCGTAATGCAGAAGCATCGTTTCTTCAAGCTGTGCTGGGATGTCACATGGGACAAGAGCCAAACGTGATCGCATGTCCATGTGAAAGAAAACTGATTATGAGTGGCAGCTCGTGGGGATTATGCTTAGGGCAGGAATATTCTCACTGAATTGCTCAATGGGACCGGAAACTTTAATGAGAGATTTGGAATTAGCCCTAAGAAGTTCCTTGTTTCTAATTTCAACCTGTCTTTATGGAATGTCCTAACAGTGATATTTCTTTTTTTTTTCTCTAGCTGTATGTGTTGGCTTTGCCTAAACGTGCAGCACTGTGCTAATGGCAGTGATACCAAACCCCAGAGCGCAATGGTTTGAGGTTCACCCATTGGTCTTAGATCCCGCTCGTCTTCCCATAGGTGCAATTACTTTCCATTCCAGGTTCCCTTTGTCCTTCTTTAATTTATTCCTATTATCTCCCAGCGCTTTAAATGAAACACCTTTAGTTTAATTTGGAGAAACGTTTACAAGTTGAGGTGGTAATAAGATGGGTCACGTTCCTACCTCCATAGCAAGGCTGAAGATCTTCAGCTTCACGGTATTGAAGGTGACCCATGAACTTTTAGCTGGGACAGAGCCTTTCTGGTGTTGCTGTCCCACTTCCAGCACTCAGCCACAACATTTCTGCAGTTCCTGTGGAAATACACAGGGATGGAGCTGTAGCTTAAGAAAAACCACACAATCCATCCTGCTGTGTTGAAGGTGCACGCTTCCCAGTGGATTTTCCCCTGAATCATGGGTGAACCCCAGGGTTCCTTCCCATTTCTCCATACAGGTCATGCCCATTCAACCCACCAATTACAATTTCTTGTCACATAAGAGGCAAGAATGTGTCAGCACCAGGATGGCATTGCGGGATTAGGCGTCAGGAAGAACTGATTCTGGGTGATGCTCTGCTGAATCACCGCCATCCCTTGGACCGCCCTATTTGTGTCTGTGCAGTGGTATCACAATGTACATCACGGATCTATAAATACTTCTTTCCAAAGTTTTATTTACCTCTCAGCTGGTGGATGCCTTTAGGAATACGCGGTCATGCGCAGGAATAAATCTGTTGTCATATTACAGAGAGGTAAAAATAAAGCAGGTGAGTCAGATGTTGAGAAGGAAAAGCAGCAGACGAAAGGCTGTGGGCAGGGGATGGCAAAGCCTCAATTCTCCAACTGTGCCTCACACTGAGGTCTCTATAAAATCTCCTCTCCCAGCCCATTCCCTGCAGTTTGACCCCACCTGTCCCCCCATACCCGTGTTGTAGGCAAAGATATTGGATTGGACTGATGGTTTATAGTAACTTATTTATAGACTCCAGCTCTGTTTACTCCCTCCATACAGACCTGACTCTGTCTAAATCCAAGCACCTTGTTTACTGTAAATAGTGCAGGCAGGAGAGACCTTCTGTGGAATACTCCTTATTTTCTCCCTGATAAACACACCTAATAATGTCATTCAAAAGGTGCTATCACTCAGACAAGGACAAAACAGGACTGAAAGAAGTCCCAGTTTACTGTAGGAAGGCTCTCAGTATGGCTTATCTCTCACCTGCTTATCTCAAAGGGTAGCAGAGCAAAAAGTGACAGGAAGAGATGTGCTCTGGGAGCACTCCTAGCCTCTTTCATTTCTGGTGGCTCCTTTAGGTTCATTGTGCTTTTCCTGGCCCGTTTCTTTTCCCCTCTTCTGCTGCTGACTGGGCTGAGCCATCCCCAGGGAATGCTCTTGGCACTGAGTTGTGATGGTGTTGTGATGACAGGAGGAAAGTGAGAATGGTTTCTCGCTGGATTGGCACAACCCGCTTCCAGCTTCCCTTCTCAGCACTGTGAGCTGAGATAATAGAACCCCAGCTCAGGTGAGATTTGCTGTCTCCACTCCCCACCTCCTCCTCCATCCACTGACACAACACAACGGGCACGTACGTGAGAACTTGGACTGCTTTAAAAGCACAAAGATAGGAGATTTTATCTCCCCTTCCCTCAAATGCTTTCAGTCAGGCTCAGGCCCGACTCAGAGCCTCTGTCTGCTTTGGTTTCATCCCAGGATGGGTTTGGCACCTGGGTGGCCATGGGACAGGTGATTGTGGCACCATGCAACATCCCCCAGTTCTGTGCTGCACGTCTCTGACCCCTTCACCTGCAATCCTCAATGGGAACGATGCACCTCATCGCTTTAATTAACAGTAATAATAAAACAAGTGTTAATAATAAGCTTCTTGTTTCTTTCAAAGGCTCAGTGCTAAGCCTTCGTTAATTAAATACCTGGCACATTACACAGCGCACGGCTTTCAGCCCACGGAGGCATGAATTTTGGCAGCCTCTGCGCTGTTGGATGCTGGAGAAGAACTTGAGGATGAGCACGGAGCAATGGGAAATACAGCTCACCATTTGATATTCCTGTTTTTCTACCCCTTCTAGGAAAGTTCAGCCCTTTTCTGGATTCTGCTGAGAAAATTCAGGTGTCTTTTTTTTTCCTTTTTTCCCCCCTCATCTCTATGTGATGCTCAGTCATGAGTTTGCAGTTCACAATGGGAGTCAATGATGAGTACACAGCCTGACTTATACCCAAGGGGCTTTTTGCAACAGCTGATATTTCATCAAGGCAATACAAACCCTTGTTGGCATTTTCAGAGGTAGAGTGAGCTTGTGGAAATAATCTAACCAACCCCATATTCTTGATATAGAATAGATCAGAAGGAAGATTAAATAGAACCTGGTCCTTTGCTTATGCCCACTTGTTCATGGTCACCAGTGAGTTCCAGGCTTCCTAAATGGAGCCATGTAAGGAAAACCCCGTATTGCAAATCCAAGGCTTTGTTTTTAGCTCTTTCAAAACGTGCCAGGACTCTGAGCCCCAGGGCCAGGCATTGCACAGGGTGGCTTTAACATTCAACCCAAACAGTTTTGCCCAGCCTGGCATCTGGATTTGTCTGGCAAATGCGCAAGGGTGGGGACGGAAGCCTTGACGCATTGCTGCAATGGGAAGTGGGAAGCAGACTGCAACGTGGAAGGCAGCTTTCATTCACAAAGCTGGGCTTGGAGATGATGCTGAAGGTGGTTAACAGTGGACACACAACGAGGACACCAGCACGTTTTGTGTTACATTTTAATATCACATCTTTGCTACTGGATACAGAAGCAGGAAAATAACGGATACAAATGCAAGAGGGCAAATCACATTTCTGATGTGCCAATGCCACGTCACAGCATCAGGAGAGGCAATATGTGCTGGAGAGAAGGGGCAGGAGCTGCCCCTGCTCAGGGCTGTGCCCTGCAGAGGTGAGGGATGAGCATAGCCCCTTCACTTCTGCTGCTGCGTGGGCCACTGCACCGGCTGCTTGATCTGCTGCTGCTGCTGCTGGCATGGAACGGGAGCCACGGGGCCCTGAGCGGGCACGGTGACCACGGGGCCCTGAGGCTGCAGGACCACCACGGGCGTCACGTCCTGCACGGCGCTCACTTCGTGGCAGGTGACCTCCTCGGAGCCATGGCAGGAGGAACCCCCGCTGTGGCAGGAGGAGCTCTCGGAGCTGTGGCAGCCTCTGTCAGCACGGGAGCACATCTTCGGTCAGAGCAGGAGCACTGGGAAGAAGAGCCTTGTGTTGAGATGCACACACCTTTCCACGCTCTGCTTTGCATTCAGATTTCCTCCGCGTGTTTCCATACCCAGCAGGATCGACTCCTCTACCCATCCCGCTTCCCCACTTTGGGGCTTTGCTCCCACATCACCACCCCACTCAGTCCCCCCACTGTCACCCTGATCTCCATATCATTCAAGCTTCACATTCCTGCTCTTTCTCGGTGCACCTCACAAGCACTCGTGCAGGATGTACTGCAATAATCCATGCCAGGAGGAGCAGATGCGCTGTCTGCTGTCAATCTATATTGCAGCAGCACTTGGACAAAAGAACCTCAAAATGGGATTCCCTTGCACAGGTGGTAAATTTACAGCCAGGACTGGTGGTATTGGAGACACAGCAGAATACATTTTCAAAGCCAGGTGCTCAAAATGAAGGAACTCCTGTGCCTCCCTCCCTCCTTGTGCCCTCTTCATTCTCTGTGTGCTCTGCAGACCCTCGGCTCATTGCTGCCTGATGCACCAGGGCACGAGGAGCACTCTATGCACACATCTGACCCCCTGGGAGGGAGCAAGCCCCTGGGGCTGACATTGCAAGAAGGCAGGAGGCACACAGGCTGTGCTCATAGAGCTGGAGGCTCTCTGGGCTGCTCCTGCCCCTCTGAGATTAGATCTGCCTTCTCCGTTGTTTCCTGGACTTCTTCAGGAAGAGCTTAATACTTACAACCCACAAACATTTACATTTTCTAACGCGGCTTAGTGAAGGAATCCGGCTCATTAATGCAATTAAAGCCCCATCTCTCATTCATTCCCACATCCCCTGCTTTACTCCTTTTATTTCCAGCCCATCCTTTGATAACTAGAAACCTGAAGCAACTCTGTCCTGGCAACAAATTTTGCTTCCTAGCAGAGGCAGATAGAGAGCTGTGATGGAGCAGAATTGCTTCTGCCCATGAAGCAGAATCTCCATAATCTCAGCACCTGCAGAAGGAGCCATTCCTGTAAGAGCACAGCACAGCTCCATTCTGCACATTTCCCTGGCAATGCAATGTTGGCCATGCAGCAATCACTCACCTTGTCTGGAAAGGTTGTGCAGAGGGAACGGATCCGAGTGAATGAGCTCCTCTCCCATTTGGGAACTTTTATACGGTTCCTCGCTCTCTTCCTGAAAACCCCTGGGGAAAATGACCAACATATTTACAAAACAGCCCCACCTTAATTACCCACACCTTCAAAAGCTTATTCAACCTGGTTCCTTTGATTGACTTGTCATACGGTAGATTGTCTTCCTTGTGTTACACAGCTTTAATTGCCACCCTGCCCCACACGGGTTGTAATGCACGAAGAGTGAAAACCGTGTGGGTGGCTTGGCTGTCTCACTGTCATGCCAGGATGAGTTTTCTATTGCAAAATGGATGGCAAAGGTGGCAGATTTTGGATTTCTGCCTTGATGAAACCTCTCACCTGAAGCCTGGGGAGGAGGAGAAGTGATGGTGCAGGGTGGGGGTCTTCCTCCAGTGCCAGATATGAGGCACTCTGTTAGAAAGTTCTCAGCACACATCCCCTATGAACATCCTCCAGGTATTCTCATCTATCAGACATCTGGAGCTGTCAGCCAGCAGTGTGGCTCTGCAGTGCCGCTCTTGTACCCCTCTGTCTGCCTATGTCACTTCCTACAGCAATCAAAGGAGGATAATGAAGCGGGGGCATTGGGCATACTGAGAGCTGCAAAGCCTTGGTTTAAATCTGTGAATAACGCCTGCATGCATCATGGTTCCTCTTCTCATCTTCCTTCCATTTGTGCCTGATTTTTACAGCCATTCGCTGGTATTGACACAGTAGCCACTAATATTCATTGCCTATGTTTTTATCCTGGCCAACACTGGCAAGCATTGAACAGAATTGCTCTTTTAAAATATCTATTTTTATACTTCTTGATCTTTTCCCCTGACATCTTTGCCTGCAGCGGCCGTTGTCCGTGATGGGAAACGCGCACCGACAGCCGCTGACTGAGCAAACCCCAGGTGTGAGCAAGCTGTGAGCAAGGCGCTGAGGTCAGGGCCTGCCACCCAGCTCACCCCACTCTTCCCCGGTGCTCTGGGTGCAAAGCAGTGGCTGTTGCAACCCTGGCTGCTCACCGGGCCCTGCAATCCCAATGTGTAACCACATTTCACCACTACTTACTCAGCTCCTGGCCCAGGGCTGAGCTGCAGCAGCCCTGATCTCTCCTTTTCCTGACCATGCTGTGCTGTTACAGCAGCATTCAGTGCTTTTACTTGTTTTGCATCTCAGCTCCCTTTGCAATCGTGAGGTTTTGGTGGTCTAAGATTGATGGAACCTCAGGATTAGCTCCCACTCACTATCTCCAAAGCCATTCCTTTAGTTTCTATCCAGAGGCATCGCGTGGGACTTTCATCCAGCAGCCAGAATCCTGTTGACGGTTCATCTTGCCTATTTACAAATAGAAGCAGAGTGACTATGGCTTTTGCAAGCAGCAACATGCGTAGGGATGCTATCGCAGAGCTGCAGCCATGAGAAGTGAATGATTCCTCCCTGCATGAACAGTGAGCAGGAGGAAATGTGCAGGTGTGAGAGAGTGCACCAGCTGCACTCTGCATCTCTCCAGATGTGGAGGGAGAAGCTCCATTTGTTGGAGTGCAAAGAACAGCAGAAGGACACAGCCCTGGCAGCACAGATACAAGAGCATCCTCCTCTGCTGGATTCATTTAGTATTATGTTCCAGCTCATTTATCACCTAAGCTTGTGCAGTACTTTTTGAGAGGAGCCTCAATGAACCAAACAAGTGGGACAGGGAATTAGAAGTGGACCTTTCAAGTATTTTTTCCTTTTTTTTTTTTTTTTTTTTTTTGAGGTGTGTAAGATTTTGGAGTGGTTTTAAGCCAGTTTGTTGAATAGATGTCTGTGGATGCTGTGGGCTTTATTAGGTTTTGGAAGTTGTTGGATCTTTCTGAGTGTTCCGCTCCCTCTGATCCCAGCAGACGAAGCAGGGAGAACAAGAGGAACCAATAATGAAGTGTTTGATTTGAGAAATATGAGTAGATGCCAATAAATGATAATGCTGTCTAATTTTAGAATGGAACTTATTATGGCGGGTGACAAAATCTTGAGTAATGCTCCCGGCACCACAGCTCTCCATCTTACAACACTTGGCTGTGTGCAGGTGCCCATTGTGACACTGAGCATAGGGCTGGGAGCTGCAGTGTTGTAGGAAAAATAGAATCATAGACTCGTAGAATCATGGATGGACTGGGTTGAGAAGGACCACAATGACCATCAGTTCCAACCCCCTGCTATGTGCAGGGTCACCCTTTAGCAGATCAGGCTACCCTGAGAACCCATAGGGTGCCATAAGGATCCATAGGGTGCCATAGGGACCCATGGGGCACCATAGGGACCCATAGAATTATTGACTCATAGAATAGCCTGGGTTGAAAAGGACCACAATGCTCATCTAGTTTCAACCCCCTGCTATGTGCAGGGTCACCAACCACCAGACCAGGCTGCCCAGAGCCACATCCAGCCTGGCTGGAGCTGGAAGAGGCAGAATCCTCCCAGGTGGGTGAAAACAGAAATGGCAAAAGATATTTTACAATGGAGCTGTGTGCCTTTTTCTCTCCCTTTAAGCGGGTGCAGAGCTATGGGTGCTTTTTGTTCCATTACTAATATTTGTAGAGAGCAATCCTGGAGCTCTAAATATTTGGCCAACACCATCACTTGAGCACCTCTGCTCTGAACCATCAGCTCAGCATGGAGGAACCATCCTCTCCCTCCTCCTAAATTAGAGCCTGATCCTATCGCACAGTGCCACGAAGCAGGTTGCTGCGAGCAACAAAACCAGCTCACTGGAGTTGCCTCACACTGTTGGTGCAAGCACATGTCTACGTGCTCAGCTTACGCCATCTCCTGCAATCTGCCGGATGGGGGCTGGCCATGAAATTGGTCCCAGTAAACAGAGCTGCATTCTCAAGGTCACGTAGTAAATAATAATCATGGGGAAATCACCTGGGTGTTCTGCAGCTCTGCTCGTAGGGGCCGGGCTGCATGCAGTGCTGAGGGGCCCCACTGGGAATGTGAGAGCAGCATGAGGGGCTCTGATGTCTGCCAGAGCCAGGAAGCAGCTTTTCCTGCTGTTATAAACGGTGTATTTTAATTGTGTTAAAATCAACGTGACATTTAATTAATTTAGTTATAAAGTACATATCGTATCAATAGGAAAATCAATCTTCTGTAGCCCATCTTGAAGTGATCTCTTTGGGTGTCTTGTACATATGTCAAATGAAGGAGGGAAGAATGAAGCAAATTATCCTGATGCTGATGTTCCTATAGAGCCTGAGGTTTGATTTCCCAAACCAAGAGAAAAATGAGAAGAAGGAAGGAATCTTTTCCCAACCTATGAGAAAAAGGAGAAGGTGGAAGGGATTTTTTGCTGTCACTGATGCACAGATCTCCTTCCCGATGCTGGAAAAACAGCCTGATGGGAGGAATGCAGAGCTCCTTGTCCATGGCAAAAATTGCAGGGTGGCACATCTGGAGCACAGAGTGAGATCTGTAGGGTCCTTCATTTCTTCTGGCTGGGGGGCCACTGGCAGCTCTGCTTGATCTGTTGGGGCTCAATGTCGGGGATGACCACGGGGCACTTCTGCTGCATGACCTGTGCCATCCCAGCACTTCCAGAGCTGAGCTCTCCCCCGGTGCCATAGCCCGATACTCCACCATACAGCCCTTGTCCAGCACTTGTGCTTACAGCCTTTTGTCTCTGAGACGCATCATACCCACAGCCAGAACCTCTCCCAACACCCAATTTCCCACTGTAGCATCCTGATCCTCCACCACCTGCTGAACCACCAACCATACCCCAGCCTGTGTCCTCAGTGCCATATCCCACCGCCCCCCGGGGGCTGTAGGTTGGGACTGTCCCTCCCGTCGTGCTCCATCCAGATGCCCCCTCACTATCACCCCCAGATATTACAACAACCCCATCGCTGCCGGGCGTGCACCCCGCTGTGATGCTGTAGGGGAAGGATGTGGGTGCAGCTCCCCGGCTGTAGATGATGGAGCCCTCTCCACTGCAGAAGATGGAGCCGCGTCCCTGCAGGCTCCGAGTGTCCCCATAGTGTGAGGAGATGCCATTGCTGTAACCCCTGTTCTGGCGGGAGCATCTCCCTCGGAAAAATTGAAAGATCTGAAAGAGGAAAAAGAAAACAACACCCATTAATGCTTCATTTTTACACCATGGCAATGTCCCATGACAACGCTCTGCTCTTCTTCAAATAGGAAAACATTTACTGGGATGGCTTTTCTGTTTCCTATCTCTAGGCTGCATTTCTGGAGAATCGAAAGCTGAACTAATTTAATACCTCAGAACTGCTGCAGTTTCCCCCTCTCAATCCTCAGGCTGAGCTGTAAAGATAGCACGGATTATCCCTGATTCTGCTTTTAAAGTGTTGCAAGAGCTGTGTATCAGGATTTCCAAGCCAGGCGACATTGCTGGCTGCATTGTTGTATCCATTGCATTCCCAATAGGCTTTAGATAAGCGGCACAGCTGTGAGAGGTGCGTAACCACCACGAAGGACAACACAGACTTGTCATTAAACCATATCAAAATGATGTCTCGCACCTTACAAACATGTTGGAAGCATTGATGGTTCTGCTGGTCCCAGTGTGCTGAGCCCACCACAGGCTTAGCTGGGTGTTCAGCCTGCTTGTGGCTCCCAGTGGTCTGATTTCACCTCTCCTCCCAGCAGCAAAATGGGAGTGCAATAATGGATGCACCATAGCTAGAAGCACCAGAACGGTGCTAAGGATGCTCAGGCAGTGGGGTACTGTTGCAGATACACCCCGAGATCCCAAATGAAGCCATCCAACTCCCATGAATATGCCATCATAAAGCTGCAGAAAAAGCAGACTTACCCTCCTCAGCCATCGGAAACACATTTAGAAGATTAAAGTTGACTGAATGAAGAGCTTTAAGACACAGGAACTTTTATATGGCGTTTAGCATAGATGGGAAGTGAGACATCCTGAGGAATGACAAGGATTTATTTACCAATCAAATACTGATCTCAGTGTTTGCTTTGACTCATGACAACTGATCAATATCTCCTCGTTGTCCTGCATGCGGCAGTAATTGCTACTCCTGCTTAATAACCCCATTTTTCTGCTTAATGACTCTATTCTTGTGCTCCTGCCCTGAACGAGGACCGCTGCGAGGCAGATCTGCTGGGGGAGGTGGGTGGGAGTGTGGGTGTAAGAGATGCTAAGCATGAGGATTGGTGCATGCAGGACAGAGGGTGTCAGTGAGCGGAGAAGGGGCAGAAAGATGTGGTTTAGCAACATGGCACCATTTGCAACACAGCATCACTGCAAGGGCAGATGGGGTCAGCGGGTACCCAGGATGGAGGGGATGTAGCACAGGGCTGCACACAGCACCTGATCTCTCCATCCTCTCACTGATGGCTCCATAGAGGCGTTATCTAAAGAGGACATTTGCATTTGAATCGGAGTAAAGCAGCCAGTTTGGGTGATTTGTGAGGATGCTACAGGGAAAGGTTAAGGATCCTGGAGATCATTTCAGAGATTTAAATGCCAAACACCTAAACCCACTGTGGCAGGATTATTCCTGGCATGGAGGAATCACCCACCAGCTGCCTTCCTTCTGCATCTACCTGTGCTGTGCTCTTGGGAAGACCATGGAGCAACAGGATCCCCACCAGGATGTGCTGGGGATGTGCAGTGGCTGTGCTGGTCCCACTGCCTTGCATGGTGTCCACAAAAAGTCTCTGTGCTCAGCTCAGCTCATGGTGCCGGACTAGATCTCTTCAACCCAGAGCCATTTCCTCAGAGGGGCAGTGAGTTCCAGCTTTGGCAATAGGCCACATTTACAGGACAGCGAGCAGCACAAAGAGGTGGTGCTGCTGCCCTCAGCATTTCATTTCAAAGCAGGTTTCCAAAAACGGACAAGGAGGAATTAAGGCCTGGAGGCATAGTGTGGTGTGCTTTCACAGCCTAAGGGCTGTGCTGCTGGCTTTATTTCCTTCTGCTGGCCCAGGGATCATTCAGCCAACGCAGTGTGCGAGGCTTTCCTCTGGGTAGAGCTGCTCTGAGTTTTGCAAAGCTGGGTGGGAAGGTGTACTGCAAGGACATGGACATTGGTATGGCATTGGGCCACTTTGGCAGTGATAACTGCTAACGTGGACTGTCCCTGCTTCAACTGTTTCAGGTTGGAACCCAACAGCCTCAGCTGCACCATCCAGCAACTCTGTGTTGCTACATGGACATCAACATTGGGTGCTGCTGCCCCAGAGGAATCAGAGCCATGAGCTGGGGTGACAGTAAAAGGGAAACACCAGTGCAGGAGTCAAGCAGATGATGGAAGCTGTGGGTGTTTGATGCTTTAGGATATGTTGTTGCTCTACTTTGGAGCCCAGAGGAAAAGAAAGGTGCAACATTCCCCTGGACTCAATGGTGCATTGGCTTTAGATATGTGACAATGCACTGCTGAACTTCGCAATGGAGGACTCAATTATCAGATATATTTCTTGCTACCAAGATATTGAGAGGCTGTGTGAAAAAGCAAGAAAAAAGAAACTCAAAAATAAGTCTACTTTGGAAAGATATTTATTAGGTACTACATATGCTCATTGAAAACAGAGCAGAATTTGAACAAAGAAGTCAAAACAGCATGGGGCAAAAGGCTGTTAAGCCCAGAGTTCATGGCATAGCAATGGAGCATAAAGGGTCCAGAAGAGGACACATGGTAGGGAAGCAGACAAACATGGGAAAGAGGACAAGGCAGCAGAAAAAGGAAGGGCTGTTATTGCTGAGTGCTGGGCTGCTGGGAGCATTCACTTCTGCTGGCCGGGGAAGTAGCAGGCCTGCTTGGTCTGGTAGCTCTCGATGTGAGGAATGACAATGGGGCATTTCTGCGGTGAGGACTGGCCGTACCCACCACTGCCTCCTCCGGAGCTGATGATGATGGTGCCGCTCGAGGAACCGCCACTGCCCCCACCGGATCCCCCAGTGCAGCATCCAGAGGATCCAGCACTGCTTCCACCTCCTTCAATGATGATCTTGTCGCCGGAAGATCCACCACTGCTGGATCCTCCACCACAGCATCCAGACGAACCCCCTCCTCCACCTCCAGAGCTAATGATGATCTTCCGGCCTGATCCCCCACTGCCGTAGCTGGAAGAGCCATAGCCAGAAGAGCCACCACCGTAGCATCCAGAGGATCCTCCACTGCTCCCACCTCCTGAAATTATGATCTTGCCACCTGAAGATCCACCACTGCTGGATCCCCCAGCACAGCATCCAGAGGATCCACCACTGCTCCCACCTTCTGAAATTATGATCTTGTCTCCTGGAGATCCACCACTGCTGGATCCCCCACCACAGCATCCAGAAGATCCACCACTGCTGGATCTTCCTCCAATGATACTCTTGGATCCTGAGTAACCACCACTGCTGTATCCTCCTCCCATGCCATAGCCTGAGGATCCTCCACTGCAGCACCCAGACGATCCCCCACTGCTCCCACCTCCTGAAATTATGATTGTTCCTCCTGAAGACCCACCACTGCTAGATCCCCCACCATAGCATTCCGAGGATCCACCACTGCTTCCTCCTTCCGAAATTATGATTGTGCCACCTGAAGACCCACCACTGCTGGATCCCACACCACAGCATCCAGAGGATCCACCACTGCTCCCACCTCCTGAAATTATGATCTTGCCACCTGAAGACCCACCACTGCTGGATCCTCCACCAGAGCATCCAGAGGATCCTCCACTGCTTCCACCTCCTCCAATGATGCTCTTGGATCCTGAGTAACCACCACTGCTGTATCCTCCTCCCATGCCATAGCCTGAGGATACTCCTCGGCAGCACCCAGAAGATCCCCCACTGCTCCCACCTCCTGAAATTATGATTGTTCCTCCTGAAGACCCACCACTGCTGGATCCTCCACTGCAGCATCCAGAGGATCCCCCACTGCTCCCACCTCCTGAAATTATGATCGTGCCACCTGAAGATCCACCACTGCTTCCACCTCCTCCAATGATGCTCTTGGATCCTGAGTAACCACCACTGCTGTATCCTCCTCCCATGCCATAGCCTGAGGACCCTCCACTGCAGCACCCAGACGATCCCCCACTGCTCCCACCTCCTGAAATTATGATCGTGCCACCTGAAGACCCACCACTGCTAGATCCCCCACCACAGCATCCAGAGGAACCTCCTCCTCCTCCCACTCCTCCTGAGCTAATGATGATCTTGCCACCCGATCCTCCACTGCCACTGCCGTATCCTCCTCCCATGCTGTATCCCGAGGAGCCCCCGCAGCAGGAGGAGCCCTGTGCCTGGTAGCTGGATGAGCTGCCCCCACTGCAGCATCCCCCAGACTGGGACGATGACTCGTGGCAGCCTCCGGAGCTCTGTCGGGAACACATCTCTGAGCAGCGGTCCTGCAAGAAATAGCACTGTTATTCAGCGTCCGCTCGGAGCTGGTGCTGAAACTTCACACCAAACTTCCAATCTGCCCCAGATTCTCTTGTTGTAGTGGAATGGGAGCTTCATAAAACCCTTCTTCTTTGAGACACAGCAGGAAAGGAGGCAAGGGGATTGAGAAAATCTCCGTATCAGCGGGCTTACCTTCAACACAGCTGGATGCGTGCAAGTCTTGGTGGTGGGCGAATGAGGAGCCCTAGGATACGTTAGCCTTTATATTGGGCTCGTAAGGGAAGTGAGGCAATGGTGATGGTTTTATTTACTGACCTGGCTTCACCTGCCTCCTTTGAGTCACTTGCTGCGGATAGGTGATACAGCGGAGATCTATGGTGTTCCAATTACATTTCATATTCTAGTTGTTAATTTTACACAGTGATTCACTTCCAGGGGTCATGCCCTGAAGTGCTGGGTTTGACTGTCTCGTGGGGACTGCTGGTTGGCCTCCCGGCCCTTTCTCGTGGGCTGCAATCTCTGGGTGCTCGGCAGAGTGGGGACGAAGCGGAGGCTGAGGGATGGAGATTGAAATGAGGCAGGGCTGGAGGGAATGATGAGGATAAAGGATGCACTGAGCAGGGTCTGGATGGAGCTGGGGGACACCTGTGCTCAGCTCCAGCTTCCCAGGCGTCCTAATCACCAGGCTGCATGGTCAGGGCAGGGGAAGTCTTGAGATCTTTCAGTCTGCAAAGATGCATTTGAAGGCCATCAAGACCCTACCCTTGAACCACAGCACATTAAACACTTGGCCTGCTTCAGGTCATTTTTCAGGGGTCCTGCTATGCTGGACAGCCCCCATAAGTTGAGAGTCATCTGGGTGTTCTGTCACGGAATGTGCCTTACTGGAGAATGACAACTCATCAGCACAGAGTCTACATTGCTGGCCGTTGTGTTTTGCAGCACTTGCATCCTTCCACCGTGTCACACGTGCTCGGAGGCTGAGAACAGCATCCACCCTTGCTGGAGATGGAGCAGATGAAGGCGTAATTGGGGGGTTTTAGCTGAGCGGATGTGTGACGACAGTGACAGGTTGCTCAGCCCTTCCACAGCGAACACATTGGGCACGCAACGCAGCTCCAGTGGTATGGGGACAGGGCCATCAGCCTCATCTCTGGTAACATGGGTACGGGGGCTTCCTGTATTCTGCTTTGGACTCCCTCCAGTGTCTTGAGCTCTCCTCCAGGCACCAAAGGAAAGCTCAGGTCTGACAGTAATTCTGGCTGCCACCCATGAAGTGTGGGTGTTGTACTACGGAGCATCATAGCACCTTGATCCCTGGCTCTAACCTGCAGGGACTTGCACAGAGGGGCACCCGGGAATTGTGTCTCATGAGGACCCATGGCATGAGGGAAAGCTGTGAAGGTTTTTGGCAGGGTTGAAAAGAAGTGCTCCTGCAAGCCCTGCATGACTCGTGTGTGTGTGCAGGGGTTGGAAACACAGAGTCAGTGCCACATGCTCATCTCACCTGGTAGAATAAAAAGGGTTCACGGGGGGAGTGGCCCCCTTTTGGGCCACTCTGCTCTGGCCAATTCTGGGCCATTCTCTGCCCTATGGAGCAGTCTTGCTCAGGACATGTGGTCAGGTGATGTTACGCATTCTTTGCACTTCCAGCTCCTCTGGGAATGCTGTGTATTGTTAAGAGAGAGAGAAAAAACTTGGCCAGATCCTGCAGTCCTTTTCCCCAGCAGCTTCCTTCAGGCACAGCAATGCTAACTGATGGCATCAGTTGGCCATGAAGACGATACCTCATATCTGCTTTGGACTCCCTCCAGTGTCTTGAGCTCTCCTCCAGGCACCAAAGGAAAGCTCAGGTCTGACAGTAATTCTAATTCTGGCTGCCACCCAGAAGATATCTCATGATGAATGAGATCTCCCCAATAGGATCTCCCCAATTTTTTCTGCAACAGGCAGAATCTAACCAGCTGTGGCCCTTCAACCATTTGCACAGCTGATGATAAACTCTACTTCCACACCTAACTTTGTTACCTTCTGTGTGTGACAGATGGATAAAAAACCATCTAGCTTAACATTTGCAGAACTGAAGGCCATGGCCTTTGGTCTGCTCCCAAAGAAGCCTTGCTACTGAATGTTGCCTAAGAAAAGGAATGGTTTCCTTCTGACAAAAACCTGACTAAGTCTTTCCAAAGTTTACTGTTGTCTGCACTGAAATCCCTTTGGGAAGCCCAGAGGTTGTGCTGTGCTTCGTCATCTGGGAAGGGGAAACAAGTGGAGCTATTCACCACGTTACAAATGCAGCCTCTGTGGATATTAATGAGGGACACGGACCACTTGATCATGCAACAAAGCTCTCCTAAGCAAGATCCCTTAATGTCCATAAGCTCCAGCACTGAAAGCTGAAGTTTTCTCAGCAGAATGCATTCAGCAGATTATTCACTTTTTGAAAGTAAGCAGGAGACTGGGAAAGAATAAAAGCAACGCTGCATAAGTAGTTTTTTCTGAACACAGTGTATTTTATTGCACTTCACATTGAAGGGTGAGAAGTCATCAGGGAGTTCTCAGCATGGGATTGCAGCATGAACGGACAAGAAGGGAAGAGGTCATGTGGAGAGGAAAGAGGACAAGGCAGCAGAGAAAGGAAGGGTTGTTATTGCGGAGTGCTGGGCTGCTGGGAGCATTCACTTCTGCTGGCCGGGGAAGTAGCAGGCCTGCTTGGTCTGGTAGCTCTCGATGTGAGGAATGACAATGGGGCATTTCTGCTGTGAGGACTGGCCGTAGCCACCACTGCTTCCTCCGGAGCTGATGATGATGGTGCCGCTTGAGGAACCGCCACTGCCCCCACCGGATCCCCCAGTGCAGCATCCAGAGGATCCACCACTGCTTCCACCTCCTTCAATGATGATCTTGTCTCCAGAAGATCCACCACTGCTGGATCCCCCACCACAGCATCCAGACGAACCTCCTCCTCCACCTCCAGAGCTAATGATGATCTTCCGGCCTGATCCCCCACTGCCGTAGCTGGAAGAGCCATAGCCAGAAGAGCCACCACCGTAGCATCCAGACGACCCACCACTGCTTCCACCTCCAATGATGCTCTTGGATCCTGAGTAACCACCACTGCTGTATCCTCCTCCCATGCCATAGCCTGAGGATCCTCCACTGCAGCACCCAGACGATCCCCCACTGCTCCCACCTCCTGAAATTATGATTGTTCCTCCTGAAGACCCACCACTGCCAGATCCCCCACCATAGCATTCCGAGGATCCACCACTGCTTCCTCCTTCCGAAATTATGATTGTGCCACCTGAAGACCCACCACTGCTGGATCCCCCACCACAGCATCCAGAGGATCCACCACTGCTCCCACCTCCTGAAATTATGATCTTGCCACCTGAAGACCCACCACTGCTGGATCCTCCACCAGAGCATCCAGAGGATCCTCCACTGCTTCCACCTCCTCCAATGATGCTCTTGGATCCTGAGTAACCACCACTGCTGTATCCTCCTCCCATGCCATAGCCTGAGGATACTCCTCGGCAGCACCCAGAAGATCCCCCACTGCTCCCACCTCCTGAAATTATGATTGTTCCTCCTGAAGACCCGCCACTGCTGGATCCTCCACTGCAGCATCCAGATGATCCCCCACTGCTCCCACCTCCTGAAATTATGATCTTGCCACCTGAAGATCCACCACTGCTTCCACCTCCTCCAATGATGCTCTTGGATCCTGAGTAACCACCACTGCTGTATCCTCCTCCCATGCCATAGCCTGAGGATCCTCCACTGCAGCACCCAGACGATCCCCCACTGCTCCCACCTCCTGAAATTATGATCGTGCCACCTGAAGACCCACCACTGCTAGATCCCCCACCGCAGCATCCAGAGGAACCTCCTCCTCCTCCTCCTCCTGAGCTAATGATGATCTTGCCACCCGATCCTCCACTGCCACCACCGTATCCTCTTCCCATGCTGTATCCCGAGGAGCCCCCGCAGCAGGAGGAGCCCTGTGCCTGGTAGCTGGATGAGCTGCCCCCACTGCAGCATCCCCCAGACTGGGACGATGACTCGTGGCAGCCTCCGGAGCTCTGTCGGGAACACATCTCTGAGCAGCGGTCCTGCAAGAAATAGCACTGTTATTCAGCGTCCGCTCGGAGCTGGTGCTGAAACTTCACACCAAACTTCCAATCTGCCCCAGATTCTCTTGTTGTAGTGGAATGGGTGCTTCATAAAACACTTCTTCTTTGAGACACAGCAGGAAAGGAGGCAAGGGGATTGAGAAAATCTCCGTATCAGCGGGCTTACCTTCAACACAGCTGGATGCGTGCAAGTCTTGGTGATGGGAGAATGAGGAGCCCTAGGATATGTTAGCCTTTATATTGGGCTCGTAAGGGAAGTGAGGCAATGGTGATGTTTTTATTTACTGACCTGGCTTCACCTGCCTCCTTTGAGTCACTTGCTGCGGATAGGTGATACAGCGGAGATCTATGGTGTTCCAATTACATTTCATATTCTAGTTGTTAATTTTACACAGTGATTCACTTCCAGGGGTCATGCCCTGAAGTGCTGGGTTTGACTGTCTCGTGGGGACTGCTGGTTGGCCTCCCGGCCCTTTCTCGTGGGCTGCAATCTCTGGGTGCTCGGCAGAGTGGGGACGAAGCGGAGGCTGAGGGATGGAGATTGAAATGAGGCAGGGCTGGAGGGAATGATGAGGATAAAGGATGCACTGAGCAGGGTCTGGATGGAGCTGGGGGACACCTGTGCTCAGCTCCAGCTTCCCAGGCGTCCTAATCACCAGGCTGCATGGTCAGGGCAGGGGAAGTCTTGAGATCTTTCAGTCTGCAAAGATGCATTTGAAGGCCATCAAGACCCTACCCTTGAACCACAGCACATTAAACACTTCGCCTGCTTCAGGTCATTTTTCAGGGGTCCTGCTATGCTGGACAGCCCCCATAAGTTGAGAGTCATCTGGGTGTTCTGCCACGGAATGTGCCTTACTGGAGAATGACAACTCATCAGCACAGAGTCTACATTGCTGGCCGTTGTGTTTTGCAGCACTTGCATCCTTCCACCGTGTCACACGTGCTCGGAGGCTGAGAACAGCATCCACCCTTGCTGGAGATGGAGCAGATGAAGGCGTAATTGGGGGGTTTTAGCTGAGCGGATGTGTGACGACAGTGACAGGTTGCTCAGCCCTTCCACAGCGAACACATTGGGCACGCAACGCAGCTCCAGTGGTATGGGGACAGGGCCATCAGCCTCATCTCTGGTAACATGGGTACGGGGGCTTCCTGTATTCTGCTTTGGACTCCCTCCAGTGTCTTGAGCTCTCCTCCAGGCACCAAAGGAAAGCTCAGGTCTGACAGTAATTCTGGCTGCCACCCATGAAGTGTGGGTGTTGTACTACGGAGCATCATAGCACCTTGATCCCTGGCTCTAACCTGCAGGGACTTGCACAGAGGGGCACCCGGGAATTGTGTCTCATGAGGACCCATGGCATGAGGGAAAGCTGTGAAGGTTTTTGGCAGGGTTGAAAAGAAGTGCTCCTGCAAGCCCTGCATGACTCGTGTGTGTGTGCAGGGGTTGGAAACACAGAGTCAGTGCCACATGCTCATCTCACCTGGTAGAATAAAAAGGGTTCACGGGGGGAGTGGCCCCCTTTTGGGCCACTCTGCTCTGGCCAAGTCTAGGCCATTCTTTGCCCTATGGAGCAGTCTTGCTCAGGACATGTGGTCAGGTGATGTTACGCATTCTTTGCACTTCCAGCTCCTCTGGGAATGCTGTGTATTGTTAAGAGAGAGAGAAAAAACTTGGCCAGATCCTGCAGTCCTTTTCCCCAGCAGCTTCCTTCAGGCACAGCAATGCTAACTGATGGCATCAGTTGGCCATGAAGACGATACCTCATATCTGCTTTGGACTCCCTCCAGTGTCTTGAGCTCTCCTCCAGGCACCAAAGGAAAGCTCAGGTCTGACAGTAATTCTAATTCTGGCTGCCACCCAGAAGATATCTCATGATGAATGAGATCTCCCCAATAAGATCTCCCCAATTTTTTCTGCAACAGGCAGAATCTAACCAGCTGTGGCCCTTCAACCATTTGCACAGCTGATGATAAACTCTACTTCCACACCTAACTTTGTTACCTTCTGTGTGTGACAGGTGGATAAAAAACCATCTAGCTTAACATTTGCAGAACTGAAGGCCATGGCCTTTGGTCTGCTCCCAAAGAAGCCTTGCTACTGAATGTTGCCTAAGAAAAGGAATGGTTTCCTTCTGACAAAAACCTGACTAAGTCTTTCCAAAGTTTACTGTTGTCTGCACTGAAATCCCTTTGGGAAGTCCAGAGGTTGTGCTGTGATTCGTCATCTGGGAAGGGGAAACAAGTGGAGCTATTCACCACGTTACAAATGCAGCCTCTGTGGATATTAATGAGGGACATGGACCACTTGCTCATGCAACAAAGCTCTCCTAAGCAAGACCTCTTAATATCTATAAGCTCCAGCACTGAAAGCTGAAGTTTTCTCAGCAGAATGCATTCAGCAGATTATTCACTTTTTGAAAGTAAGCAGGAGACTGGGAAAGAATAAAAGCAACGCTGCATAAGTAGTTTTTTCTGAACACAGTGTATTTTATTGCACTTCACATTGAAGGGTGAGAAGTCATCAGGGAGTTCTCAGCGTGGGATTGCAGCATGAACGGACAAGAAGGGAAGAGGTCATGTGGAGAGGAAAGAGGACAAGGCAGCAGAGAAAGGAAGGGTTGTTATTGCTGAGTGCTGGGCTGCTGGGAGCATTCACTTCTGCTGGCCGGGGAAGTAGCAGGCCTGCTTGGTCTGGTGCCTCTCGATGTGAGGAATGACAATGGGGCATTTCTGCTGTGAGGACTGGCCGTAGCCACCACTGCTTCCTCCGGAGCTGATGATGATGGTGCCGCTCGAGGAACCGCCACTGCCCCCACCGGATCCCCCAGTGCAGCATCCAGAGGATCCAGCACTGCTTCCACCTCCTTCAATGATGATCTTGCCTCCGGAAGATCCACCACTGCTGGATCCTCCACCACAGCATCCAGACGAACCTCCTCCTCCACCTCCAGAGCTAATGATGATCTTCCGGCCTGATCCCCCACTGCCGTAGCTGGAAGAGCCATAGCCAGAAGAGCCACCACCGTAGCATCCAGACGACCCACCACTGCTTCCACCTCCAATGATGCTCTTGGATCCTGAGTAACCACCACTGCTGTATCCTCCTCCCATGCCATAGCCTGAGGATCCTCCACTGCAGCACCCAGACGATCCTCCACTGCTCCCACCTCCTGAAATTATGATTGTTCCTCCTGAAGACCCACCAATGCTGGATCCCCCACCACAGCATCCAGAGGATCCTCCACTGCTGGATCCTCCTCCAATGATGCTCTTGGATCCCGAGTAACCACCACTGCTGTATCCTCCTCCCATGCCATAGCCTGAGGATCCTCCACTGCAGCACCCAGACGATCCACCACTGCTTCCTCCTCCTGAAATTATGATCTTGCCTCCTGAAGATCCACCACTGCTGGATCCCCCACCACTGCAGCACCCAGAGGATCCTCCACTGCTTCCACCTCCTCCAATGATGCTCTTGGATCCCGAGTAACCACCACTGCTGTATCCTCCTCCCATGCCATAGCCTGAGGATCCTCCACTGCAGCACCCAGACGATCCACCACTGCTTCCACCTCCTGAAATTATGATCTTGCCTCCTGAAGATCCACTACTGCTGGATCCCCCACCACAGCACCCAGAGGATCCTCCACTGCTTCCACCTCCTCCAATGATGCTCTTGGATCCCGAGTAACCACCACTGCTGTATCCTCCTCCCATGCCATAGCCTGAGGATCCTCCACTGCTGGATCCAGACGATCCACCACTGCTTCCACCTCCTGAAATTATGATCTTGCCTCCTGAAGATCCACTACTGCTGGATCCCCCACCACAGCATCCAGAGGATCCTCCACTGCTTCCACCACCTCCAGTGATGCTCTTGGATCCCGAGTAACCACCACTGCTGTATCCTCCTCCCATGCCATAGCCTGAGGATCCTCCACTGCAGCACCCAGAGGATCCACCACTGCTTCCACCTCCTGAAATTATGATCTTGCCTCCTGAAGATCCACCACTGCTGGATCCCCCACCACTGCAGCACCCAGAGGATCCTCCACTGCTTCCACCTCCTCCAATGATGCTCTTGGATCCCGAGTAACCACCACTGCTGTATCCTCCTCCCATGCCATAGCCTGAGGATCCTCCACTGCAGCACCCAGAGGATCCACCACTGCTTCCTCCTCCTGAAATTATGATCTTGCCTCCTGAAGACCCACCACTGCTAGATCCCCCACCACAGCATCCAGAGGAACCTCCTCCTCCTCCTCCTCCTGAGCTAATGATGATCTTGCCACCCGATCCTCCACTGCCACCGCCGTATCCTCCTCCCATGCTGTATCCCGAGGAGCCCCCGCAGCAGGAGGAGCCCTGTGCCTGGTAGCTGGATGAGCTGCCCCCACTGCAGCATCCCCCAGACTGGGACAATGACTCGTGGCAGCCTTCGGAGCTCTGTCGGGAACACATCTCTGAGCAGCGGTCCTGCAAGAGATCACATATTTGTTACTGATAAGAAGACACTACTATCAAAATGATCTCAGCCCGTAGGGCCATTGTTCCACTGGAAGGATTGTTCCCAGCATTCACTGAATTTCCTTTCAGATAATTGTCATCCATGTGTTCCAGTCAAATATCAAGCCTTTACTATCAGGACAGCACAAGACTACTGAAGATAATCAACATAAATTCCTGAATTCAGATTTTATTCCATAAATGTTCTCTCTGCATCTCTGCTGTCATGATTTCTAGTATCATGGGGTGATCCCTCTTCTGCTAATATCTGCAAGAGATTTAAATTTACCAAAACAACATCCGTAATCTTCAAGTCACCACCCATCTGGTGTGCTCCACCAAGGCATTTCTGTTTTGCAAGCACAAAAATCAGAAGAATTGTTCCCATCAGCAGAAATGGACTTACCCTTCTTGGTTCTGATAAGACGTTCAACAGTGCAGTGCTGAGTGAGTGATGTGCTTCAGAACCAAGCAACTTTTATACTGCCTCTAGTTTTGCTAAGTGGGTTGTGAGGCATCCAGAGGAATGGTGATGGATTTATTTACAGAACAAATTATGCTCCTTCAGGCCAGTTGTCCTCCTGACTCATCGAATCAGATCAATGCTTTTCCCTTGCATCACTTCCTAGGCTACTCGAAGTCTGGGTGCGGATCTCATGTGAGTTCTTCTCCCGTGGTTGTGTTTGAAGGTAGGAGCTGTGGGGCTCCAGTGCCCTGCACGTGAGCTAGGGGATGCTGCTGGGATGGTGTAAGGACTTGTGTTTATTATTCGTTACAATAACAGAATCACAGAATCACTGAATCATTGAATCGTTGTATCGTTGAATCATTGAATCATTGAGTCATTAATGTTGCAAAAGACCATTATGATCAACTCCAACCATCAACCCATCACCGCAATGGAGATATCTGGAAGAAAGGAAAGAGCTGCAGTAGTTGGGAGTGCTGTTTTTGGGGTGGCAGAGGGGAGTAGAAGATCCCCATATGCTTGGACAACCCACTGTGCCAATCTAGCATGGATCATTTTTTTTTTTGCATGTCCCGCTATGGGCAGTACAGAGGTCAGGTAGGATTTACGCTGCCTCTTGGAATTAGGGGTGATACCTGCTCCAGCATAGAATCCAAGTGCTGGAGCTAGAGTGTAGAGGCCCCAGCCACTGGCCAGTGCTGGATCCATTCCTGCATGCTGCTTGGTGCAGCTTGGCAGGGTCCTTGTGTCCCACTTTGTGCTTGGTGGTTCCCTGGGCATGGTCCTGGCTGGATCGCCTGGATGTGATGGGCTTGGGATGCATCCACAGCCATCAGTTGCAAGGGGTTGAGTTGGGTGAGGGAGGCCACACCACTGCAACAGGGCTGAAACTGGAAGCAGCAGCACGGGCATTTCTTCATTCCCACCCAGTGGGTCATCTCAGTTCCCCCAGAACTACTCACTTCGGTATTTACTCTCAAAGACTATCTTTATTTTAAAAATTAGCCAGCCAGCCTGTTTGAAGCAGTAATAAAATGGAGAGTGGAGCGGCGAAGGTTGTCTGCCAGAAGAATTAAATATTACTGTTTATTTTACATTCCACATTGCAACTGTTAATTGACAGAATGTACCACATCAAAGGAATCACTTCCCATAGGGAAACTCCCACTGAAGACTCATACCTGAAGCAGTGTTTTATCCTGGTGTGAGTGAGGAGCTCCCCAGTTACTCCAGGCTTAGCATCTCAACCCTGGAAGTGGCTGTCTGGTGTCCTGTCCCTGATGCTGGATGCTCCAGGAGCTCAGAGCTGGAGCCAAGGTTTAACAGACATCATGTCTCCTAGTGCTTGGTGCAGCTATGAGAACCAAGAGCTCCTTCATCATTCAAGGGGCTCAGCTTCACACCTGTGAAGGTACCCTGTAATTCTTTGCACTAAAGTGTTAAGAGTTTTTGCATTTTCCCTCTCTTATCTACGCCTTCCTTGGGCACTGTGGTACCTAGATGAAGGAGACTTCTTCCAATGTTCAACTTTGGTGCACTATATCTGATAGGCAAAAGTCAGGACTGTGTGTAGCAACTGATATTTAAAGATGACCTAAAATATTTAGGGAATCCTACCTCTCTTCTACAGTGGGTTTGCAATGCATTTGTGCTCTGGAGTTTTATTAAAACAGCATAACCTCAAAAAGAAATCTTGGTGAGTGAAATAATGAAAATATGTAAACAGAATGGTGGTGTAAACAGAATGCAAGCACTCAGACACTGAAGTTCTCTAGAGCTGCAGTTTTATTGCCTTGTGCAAACACTAGAAAATTGAGGCAGAAAAAAGACATATGATGTAACCTCACATGAGGCTGCAAATTGCTGATACACACCACTGGAGGTTCTGTTTGGCTGGAGAGCTGAAGAGAAAAATTCCGAGGAGGAGAAAGGAATCATGCAAGTATTCTTACATTTACCAGAGTAAGAAATGAGATAATGTTTGCATCCTGGGCTTTCTTGTTACAAGATTCTCTTCTAAAGCTGCTACTTGTGTTTAGTCTGTGGTGGCCAGGAGATAGGCTGGGTCTGCTGTTGCATGGACATGCCTCCAGAGCTAGATGAACCACCTCCGCCAGAGCCTCCTCCAATAATGCAGATGGATCCTTGGCCCTGGTGACCAGAACCACCCCCACCTCCTCCACCACCTCCTCCTCCAGTGCAGATGGGTCCTTGGCCCTGGTAGCCGAAACCACCTCCTCCTTCTCCTCCTCTTCCTCCACCTCCAATGCAGATGGGTCCTTGGCTCTGGTGGCCAGAACCATCTCCTCCTCCACCTCCACCTCCAATGCAGATGGGTCCTTGGCCCTGATAGCCAGAACCACCTCCACCTCCTCCTCCTCCACCTCCACCAATGCAGATGGGTCCTTGGCCCTGATAGCCAGAACCACCTCCACCTCCTCCTCCTCCACCTCCACCAATGCAGATGGGTCCTTGGCCCTGGTAGCCAGAACCACCTCCACCACCTCCACCTCCACCAATGCAGATGGGTCCTTGGCTCTGGTGGCTGGAACCACCACCACCTCCTCCTCCTCCTATGCTGCCACTTCCAATGCATATGGGACCCTGGCTTTGGTGACCAGAACCACCTCCACCTCCTCCTCCTCCACCTCCACCAATGCAGATGGGTCCCTGGCTTTCGTGACCAGAACCACTTCCACCTCCTTTTCCTCCTCCTCCTCCTCCACCTCCACCAATGCAGATGGGCCCTTGGCTTTGGTGGCCAGAACCACCTCCACCTCCTTTTCCTCCACCTCCTCCTCCACCTCCACCAATGCATATGGGTCCTTGGCTTTGGTGGCCAGAACCACCTCCACCTCCTTTTCCTCCACCTCCTCCTCCACCTCCACCAATACAGATGGGACCCTGGCTTTGTTGGCTAGAACTACCTCCTCCTCCACCTCCTCCAATGCAGATGGGTCCTTGGCTCTGGTGTCCAGAACCACCTCCCCCTCCTCCTCCTCCACCTCCACCAATGCAGATGGGTCCCTGGCTCTGGTGGCCAGAACCACCTCCACCTCCTTTTCCTCCACCTCCTCCTCCACCTCCACCAATACAGATGGGACCCTGGCTTTGTTGGCTAGAACTACCTCCTCCTCCACCTCCTCCAATGCAGATGGGTCCTTGGCTCTGGTGGCCAGAACCACCTCCCCCTCCTCCTCCTCCACCTCCACCAATGCAGATGGGTCCTTGGCTCTGGTGTCCAGAACCACCTCCACCTCCTCCTCCTCCACCTCCACCAATGCAGATGGGTCCTTGGCTCTGGTGTCCAGAACCACCTCCACCTCCTCCTCCTCCACCTCCACCAATGCAGATGGGTCCTTGGCCTTGATGGCTGGAACCACCTCCCCCTCCTCCTCCTCCACCTCCACCGATGCAGATGGGTCCTTGGCTCTGGTGGTCAGAGCCACCACCTCCTCCTCCACCTCCACCGATGCAGATGGGTCCTTGGCTCTGGTGGCTGGAACCACTTCCACCACCACTGCTGCCACCGCCTCCTCCAATAATGCAGATGGGTTCTTGTCCCTGGTGGCCTGAAGTTCCTCCTCCTCCTCCTCCTCCTCCTCCTCCTCCAAAGGAGGATGATGATATGTGGGTCTGGTAGATAACACCACCACCACCACCACCACCTCCACCTCCACCGCTGCTGCTTCCTCCACCATGGCAGGATGATCCTTGGCTCTGATATCCTATAGATCCTCCACCTCCACTACTGTGGCAGGATCCTCCTCCGCCACCCCCATGGCATGAGCCTCCTCCACCGCCTCCACCATGGCATCCACCGGACTGCTCAGAAATTCCTTGGCCTTCGCCCTTCTGCTGGTGGGAACCCATTGTCACAGGAGCCAAGAGCCCTGGAAGAGAAAGAAAAATGAGCGTTAGAAAGTGCAGAAGAAGAAAAGCGTGCATTACTGTGGCATTACTGCCTCTTCCTTCCCCTCTCCCCTTCCCCAGGCAGGCTGATACGAGGCAATGCAAAAGGATATTGTCAACCTGAGGAACTCACAGCTCCAAAACAATTACCAAGAAGAGCCTGAGAAGTTTCCAAATCATTCCATATCCCTTGATTTGGTTTTCCACAGGGCCTCCTCTATCCATACACAACTGTGTTGTTTTTTTTCCTTACATATATACTTTTTCTACGACAGGTGCGACTGTAGCCATTCCTTAACAGTTACTCCTTTAAGGAAGTTGCCAGGGTGGCATTCTGTTGGAAGAGGTACACAAGGCTGTGGTACACCAGAATTACCCTTATCCAAATGTGGTTTGGGAATTTTGACAGGGCTGTAATGCTCAGGGATAGGCATTTCTATTTCATGTCATGCAAGAAACAACGTATCATCATTTGCACAACAGTAACTCCACAGCACTTTGAAATCCTTCAATCTTGGTTTCAAAAGGACATAGTAACTGTTTTGCTTCCTTCTAAAAATAAGAAGCCCTGGGAACAGGGAATTCAAAAGATCCTAGTAGTGCAAAACAAGCAGACCCTCTAAAGATGATTCTGTTTTCTGTCCCAGCTCTCTATTTTTTCCATGTGATTAAGTAGTGACTCATTAGAAAAACAAATAATCAAATGAGTATAAATAAGAAGAATTTTTTTAATCATGAGACCCCAAAGCCACTTTTACTCCCACCTCTCCCAGCTGAGCATTCCAAGGTTAATCAGAAAATGAGTTTTCATCAGTAGCATGAGGTGCCTTACCGTGTCCCACGGCACGAACGAGCTGAAGGAAATCCAATGGAGTGAGGAAACCTGATGTGCTTCAGTTTTTATACTCTTCCAAGGAAACAGTGATTGATTTATTTAGACACCAAACCCAATCACAACTACCCATTTACTGGGCATAATTTTGATTGATATCTCCCTTCCGCCACCTCTTTTGTTTTCAGCTATGTCAAAGTCACTGCGTGGCTCCACCTACTCTAAGTAGAGTGAAGAAACTGAGAAAAGTGGATGTGCTTATGGATTTCCAGTAAAAAAAAAAACGGGATTTACTTTCACCTTCACCCTCCACATGGTTCCAACATTTCCAGAATGGGAAATGTGAGGGGGAAAAAAAGAGGAACTTTACTCTTTATAGGCATAGATGATGTGTCTCTCATTTGAGAACATGTTTCTGAACACTCAGACTTGACTCTACTGTGTTATTATTTTGTGTTGCAAGTGGAAGCTCGATTGGAGCATATTAACAACCCACGGTATAGTGTCAGGGTTGCATACTGTCTCCAGTCCCATGAGCCTGAGCTTTCCAAAAGACAAAACAAGCCAGAGGATGAAGTGATGCAAACACAGGAAGCTCCAGGTGCTCCGTAGCTTTGAAAATATTGACCTCCAGAGTAACAGAGGGTAAAAAGGCCCAAGAGCCAAAGGAGCAGTGAGGTGGTCTTCATGCAGACTCTTCTTTTACCATGCTGACTTGCAGAGAGCCTGGCATGAGAGCAGAGCATGGTCACTTGTTTTCCCTTGGGGGGTGGATTGTTAAAACTTCATTGGTACTTCCCAGCATTTTTCCCTAGTTAGTGCCTGGGGCTGTTAACAAGACATGGCCAGCTTACACAATTTTAGTGCTGAAGAGAGTCCGAGGGCCATTTCACTGCTATGACAACTGGTAGTTATATTCACAATGGCAAAGAGATGCTCTGGGCAGTGACTCTTCTGCTGGGTGACCATGACAGAAGAGGAGCAGCTTTGAAATGAGGCATGACTGTATTGGGTGTTTTATATTCAGTGGGAATTTTAGTCATCACTTTATTGAAAACTCTTGGGAGCATATGAGAATAGGGAAAGCTCTTCTTGCAAGGAGAGCAGCATTTTTTTGTAGGTTCTTCTGTCAAACTGGAATGATTACAAAGAGCAGCAGCATACCTCCAACAAAACCCTGCAGCTCCAGTCAAGCACTGGAAGGATCTTTCCCCCAGAGCTGGCTGTGGCAGCTGTGTCTTGCTTTGTTGTTTCAGAGTCCTGTCTCCATGGAGACATACATGCCACCATCATCTCGAGGTGCCTCCCTGCTTGCTGCCTCCTTGCATTCCCTGCCCTGGAGCACGAGGTCTCAGCCATACCTCATCTTCATGCTTGGCAGCAGTACCCATCAACCTCAATGGCACACCAGCCTCACAGCCACCATCCTGGGAGGAAACACCAGTGGTGATAAGGGACCCTCTCTGCAGCACATGGGCTCTGTTAAAGGCTCTCTACAGGAAACCTTTTGGAAGACTGTCAGCTAGCCTGAGTTTTCACTTACTTGGACAAATACAATGTGAAGGAGACACAATAGCAGTGATACCAAAGCCCTTTAGTGGCATGGACCAGGGAGGGAAGTAGGGCAGGGAAGACAGATGTCAAGGGATGCACTGTTTGTCTGAAAACCAAATTAAGGGCCGTGGTTGTACTATGTATTTAGCATATCTGGAACAGCGTGTTTATCTCCGCTGAGATAAAGGACAGTCATGAAGCAGTAGTAAGAGGTTTAGCATGTTCTGGCACATAATAGATGAGTCCTGGGATGTAGGACCCGACCTAGGGAGCAGGGCATAATGCAGCTTGGATTGGTTGCTCTAAATGAGGCTTGTTGGCTTGGTGGGGTGGGTGAAGGTAACACAGAGATGCTGACACACTGCCAGTTTGTTACAGGAGATATTTCCAGCAGTAAAACATGAGTATTCCCAAGCTGATAAGGATAGCAAGAAAATCAGAGTTTGGCACTGTGTTCCTGGATTTCAGGAGCAAAGTGAGATGCTCACATTAACTGAAGAGCTCTAAGGTGAGCCTCAGCCAAGCTATCGGAGGTCTTAATCTGCTATAAAAGCATTTTTGCTTCCAACCAACTGCTCCTTCAGTTCCTGCAGATCCCTTTTCCCAGAGTCTGAGTACCAGAGGCTGAGAATCAGACAAAGCGGAATTCTTCTCCCATTTCACACATGGGATGGAGTGATTTGGGAAAACCTCAAACCTGAGACTTAAACCAGAGCTCGAAAATCTCAGTGCAATGCTCACCGCCTGCAGATAAAACCCTCCTTAGTGGAATAAAGCCACATCACAAAGGCGTGTGGGTGCCAGAGCTCTTTTCTCCACATGATTTAATACAGAAATCCCAGGGTGCAATGCTTGTGCTGTGAAGCACAGTCTGTAGCTCCTGCAGTTGTCACAGGAGGGTGGAGTATAATTACTACCGAGGTTTATGTGCTTTCATGATGCTTTTCTCAGTATCTCCTGATTACATCCTCTGCGTGGATGATGCAAGAGGTGCAATCCTCACATCCGTCCTGACGTGCTGCTGGAGGAAGAGCAGCAGATGCAGCTTTAAGCAGTCTGAACACCTCAGATTCTCTGTTTAATTCTCCCAACTTTACTTTTTGCATGTTGCAGGGTGGTGGGTAAGGAGGAAGCTCAAGCAAGGAATGGGAGAGCTGAGGACACTTTTTCCTCTGTCTCTACACAAAGACTTCAGCTTCTCCCTCATTGAGTGAACATATAAAACATTTAATAAATAGCCATGATGCACCATGTAGCTGTGATCTGCAGCATCCTCATGGCATGCAGCAGGGTCAGTGTGGGGTTTATAGCCAACCTTACATCCTGGGCAGCACGCAGGGCCACCACAGCATGGTGACATCCCTGGGAACACGCGTTGCTGGGCTGGGAACACACATTGCTGGAAGCCACTTGGGCTTGGTGCTCCTCAGCAACAACAAGGCAGTGCCAGGACAATGCCATGTGCTGCTTGGGGTGGCAGCTGCTGCTCCCATGCCATCAGCACCTAGGCCTGAAGACATGAATCCAGCTCTGCTGTGCAGAGGGTATTCTCCTTCCCAAAGCACTGCTTCCTTTTCCTGCCTGTTTCCTCACTCCCTGTCTGCAGACAAGGTGCAGCCTGCCTCTGTTGCTCCATCCTCGTGCCAGCTGGGTGCAGGACTCAAGGGAGGGATTATTTCTAAGCTGGAAGTGTCTCTTACTCCACCTCTTGCATTCTGCTTCTATTCTGGGGATCAGAGCTTCCAAACCTTTACCCTCCTCACTGTAGCTCTCCCCCTAGGACAATCCAGAGAGAAATTGCTTTTTTCTCTTTCTGTTGCACTTAACAACTCAGGATTGTGGCTAAGGCTCTTTCCGTAAACCCTTCTCATTTAAACACACAGTGTGCTCTGTGTCACTGTCAAGGAATGTGATGATGATGGAAGGTGATGATGAGGTCGGTGTACCCCAACAACTTTCCCCAATGTAAACCCAATGTAAACCCGGTGTACCCAAACTTTCCCCGATGTAGAGTGGCTTTGGCAATCCAACACTCCAGCCATGGTTTCTTCCCTTATTTCACTTTTCTCTGCTTCCTGCTGTTTGCCACATACATGAAAGCCATGGGCACACCCTGTTTTTGATTTCCCCCTTTCCTGCATCCTGGTTCCTCCTTTGTCTGAAGCCCATTGGGAAATTATCAATAAGGAATGGAGTTACAAAATGGGGTGGTTTGGGCCTGCCCTACAGCAGCAGCACCTCAGCACAAGTTAACACAAAGAAAGTTTGTGTTAACACAACTCACAGCATGGCATCTCACAGTGGTTGTGTCAAAGCAATATCCTTTAGGCCAAGGTGCTTCTAACAGCTGCTTTGGTAGTGAGTGTGTTTGGATGCTATTCTGCTGGATACAAAGAGGTGATCCCCCCCAAAGGCTTTTGGCTCCTATATATTGAAGTGTGGTACTGTGCTTTGTACCTATATCAAACTCAGGCAAACCTAGATCATAGGATAAATGCTTTACCAAGCAAAAGAAAGCTTTTCTTTTCTTTTCTTTTCTTTTCTTTTCTTTTCTTTTCTTTTCTTTTCTTTTCTTTTCTTTTCTTTTCTTTTCTTTTCTTTTCTTTTCTTTTCTTTTCTTTTCTTTTCTTTTCTTTTCTTTTCTTTTCTTTTCTTTTCTTTTCTTTTCTTTTCTTTTCTTTTCTTTTCTTTTCTTTTTTTCAGACAATGTTTGCTGCAGGTGGTAAGAAATGGCAGCATGGATAAACAGATTATTGTTTTAAATAACTAAACATCTAGCAATTTTGAGAAAGTGCAGCAAAATTCATACACGGGGCTGCATGTCTTGCTCTGGCATATCAAGACAAGCCTCAACCTAGAGAGGAGTCTATCAAAGGGAGATAGCAAAAGATAAAGCAAAAAGGATAAGTGAAGATTGAGCAATAGCCCTGCTGAGTTAAGTATGCAGATCTCTTATCACACCCATGGTCTCATCACTGAGCAATTTGGTAATGGCAGGAATGTTGGAGCATGAAGGGAAATGCCAACCAAGGCTCCATGGTGTACACCAAGGGGAACTGGGAACTGAGGCTCCATCACTGCCCTTCCCATGCCCAGTGCTCACAGTGAGATGGAGTGGGGCTCAGGAGGGGCACAGCAATGGACCCCATGCCGGTCTGCATCATAGGAAGCACCCCCTGGTTTCTGAAAGCTCATTCTTGGTTTTTTTGCACAGAAGGCAGCACAGCGTGAGCATAAAAATCCCACAGGAATGAGCTGCCACCTGCCTTCTTCCATGTGGTTTGTATACTCCCACTTCCAGTCAAATGAGCCCATTGGATGTATTAAATGGTGACCAGAGACACCCCAGGACCATTGCTGCCTTTCTGGGTGGGAAAAGACCAATTGAAAAGACCAATATCCTCCTGTTTATAGATGGGAAAAGAGGCACAGATTGGGACCACCAGCCCACAACCACCGCAGATCCCCGTGGCAGGGATGTCACCTGTCACACTGAGCTTCCTGCCCCAGCCATAAGGGAAAATGTGGTTTGCTAGGGAACTGTGGGAAAATGTGGTTTGCCAGGCAATTATGGGATGCTCTTGCTGGAGGTTACCAACTCATCCAACTCAGCACTGTGGCTCAGAGGTACGTGACATGGGAAGTGCTCAGTGCTGCCCATCCTGTTGGTGCTTTGCACAAGAAGTATCTTAAAGCCCTTTGTTTTAATGAACTTACACTGAAGTTATAGCAATGTGAGAAGAGTCTTTGTGTATTTTCAGCTTATTTGCACAGCACAGACCCCTTATAGGAGGTAATTCTGCTGTTCCCCTGTAAGCCCAAGCAAGCAGTTATTACCATCATTAATTCAACCTCTCAGAATCTTTTGAAGGAGAACAGCAAAGGGAACAAGAAGCCTATGTGTCTACCTTGTTTCACTATCTGCAGCTCTGAGCATAGGAGTAAGTACTTTACCCTGCTTTGCCCAAGCCTTTTGCCCCTACAAGCAGTTTTGTGGACCCAACGCACAGCATCCCATAGGGCTGGGTTGGAGGATGCTGGTTGTCACTGAGGCAAAGGCTGCTCCCTGTGGCACCTCTCCAATAGTGGGCTCTCATTGCTCTCATCCTCATTCCTTCCCTTCCAAAAGGCAACGGGAACATTTCTGAGATGCCAGGAGGGAACGTGTCATTTGTCTCCCAGCAGCACTCTGCGTCAGGGCCAACCTCATTTCAGTGCCCCTCATGGACACGTGGTGATGATGACTGTGCTCAGGACCATCCCCCTGGGAAGGAGCTGCTCTCCACCTGACAAGTTGGGCTGCATTGCTGCCTATTTGTATGACCCACCCAGCTCTTTAGTGGGTCATCTGCCCAGTTTTTACCTATGACACAAACGCAGCTTCCTTCCCATGTTATTCAACCGGTTTGCACCAGCCCATTAAATTACAGTCATCGAAAGGAAAGTCTTAATTGCTCCATTCATTATCATCAGTGGTCATATCCGACAGTTAGCTTATTTGCCTGGGAACACCCCACAAGCTTCGCAGGGGTTTTTAGATGAGATCAACACCAGTTGGTCCAATAGGGGCGAGGACAGTTGGAGAGAGGAATGTGGCCAACACAGGGGACCCTCTCCAAGGATTTTCTCCACTCAGAGCTCCTCTCTGCCACTAACATCCCCCAGGATGAGGCTGTGATAAGAAAGGCAGACACAACCAATGGTAAAACAGCTTTGTAAGCAATTCCAAAAACTCATGTCAAATCCTGGGTCCCTTTGGAGCAGGAAGGAGTTGGCACATTTGGATGAGGGATCTCACAGGGTCTGCGATCTCCACATCTGAGAGAGATGTGGCATTTGCCCTCTGCAGCTGAAAGCCATCCCTAGAGGTGTTCAAGGCCAGATTGGATGGTGTCCTGGGCAACCTGGTCTAGTATTAAATGTGGAGGTTGTTGGCCCTGCCTGTGGCAAGAGGGTTGGAAATTCATGATCCTTGAGGTCCCTTCCAACCTGTGCCATTCTGTGATTCTGTGGAACAGGTTTACCACTTCTTTCCTTTTAAAGCTGACCCAATTTCTCCATCACATCACTTAGTCATGGGTGAGCCAACACCACATCCCAGCCTCACAGACCTGCTCTTCTACATCGCTGCTGCAGCAGCATTGCATCACTTTATCACTGCCTTCACAGTCAGGGGGCTGTCAGCAGTGCAGCAACTCGCAATTTCAACAGCAGGGCGCATCGCTCTGCACCGCTCAGCCTTCTCACGCCCACCTCATTCTTTAATCGCCCCAAACATCTTAGGCAAAGTCACGGCTCTCTTCGCAACGGAGAAGGGAAACGGTAACAGCGCTGTAGGTGGAACGACGCCTGTTTGGTTCGGAGAAGTCGGGCTCTGCGCCCTGCAGAGGTCCCTGGAGAGCAGCAGCTCTCCGCGGAGCGGTCCGCGGTGTGCGGTGAGCGTTCCTCCACCGCGGGGCGGTGCTCCAGGACCGCGATTGGAGCTCCGGGATGCTCAGGTGGGAGCAACCCGGTAGGGCTCAGTGGGGCAGGGCTCCATGGGGCGGTGCTCGCTGCAATGCTGGAGCCGTCACGGGTTGTTCTTTCTGGCTTGAAGTCGTAGAATCGTAGAGTAGTTTGAGTGGGATGGGACCCTAAAAGGTCATCTGGTCCAACTCCCCCGCAACAAAGAGGGACAACTACAACTCAGTTAGGTTGCTTGGAGCCTCATCCAGCCAGATTTTGAACGTCTCCAAAGAGGACATTCACCATGTTTTTAAAAGGATGAATATAATTATTTTGTTTAATGCTCCCCCATCAAAAAGGGAGAGGAAAATGGGGTTTTCCTCAATGTGGGGCTTAAACTTGGTGTTTAGTTGGTCTCTGAGGCAAGCATTGTGGATGGCCAAGAACAGCAAATGGTGAGAAGGTAACAGACTTAATGCTATTAATGGGAAAAGCCCCTTGTGCTAAGGTGACCCCACAGCCTCTCACCTCCTTTGGAGGTACTTCTTGTACTTAACAACTTAGCTGCTTGTTTCTCTAGATAGAAGTACTTTGAAACAGGCAACTTCAAGGATGTGGGAAACCTTTTTATAGTGCAATTTTGCTGTGGAGGAGATGATGAACCATATAGATGGATTTGTATAGTGGATAGGAGGTGGAAAGCATTCTCAGCTCATTCCCTTCACTCAAAGGTTTGAAATCACTCTCCTCAAAAATCACAGGGTCTGCAATCCCCCCAGGTTCCCACTTCTGATAGTGATTAATAATGTAGAATGGCCCAAGGGTGATGCTCTGCTTTTACAAACCAAAACCTGCTACACCACCTGTAAAACCATGACAGATTCCCATCCAGCTTCTGTACTAACAAGAACTGTGAACAGAAAAATACAGATCTCTGAACAAAGCCCAACATTAGAGATACAGCAATGCCCACTTCACTACCACCTGATAGGCCCAACAAACCACAGAATCCAAGCCCCTGTGTTTATCTGGAGCTGCATTGCCCCCAGCTGCTCGTAGCTCATTGCTCAATGATGAGGGCACTCACCAAACAGAACCACCATTCTGACATCTCCTCTTTTCTCCTCTTGGAGGATGGATTTGCAAGGGAAGGAGTGAAGTCAAGAGGCAGCTGTGCCCTGCAGCTGCACTGTGGGACGACTATGGGTATGCTACGAAGTTCTTGCTTAGGGAAATAGGTTTGGATGGCTTTAAACTGTATTGTGCACTGCTATGAAAGATTTTGCTGCTGCTATGTCCAGCTGGAGCAGCCTTACAGCCTCTATGTACTGCAATTTCCTAGATAATATTTTCTCTACTCATTACTTCTGTGGCATCCCAAAGTGTTTTAAAGCCTCGAGTTGTAGCATCCTCTTGAAGTGCAACTCGGCTAATTGCAAATGAGCAGCTCATGGCTCTGTCACTGCTGGAAGTGCTGCGGGAGCTGCAGAGGCTGGCGGTGCCCACAGGAGGGCACAGCTGGGATTGCATTGGGGCTGCTCCTGTCACGAAAGCAAAGCATGCAGCTACTGTACCTTGTTAGCTAATGGAGCCCGAAGATTACGTGGAAGTGTTTGAAAAATGGTAATAAATGTTGAATGCCATGCTTGGGACCATGCTCAATGAAAGGTTTTGGGTGGTGGGTGCTGGCTGGTTTGGTTCAGGTGCTGGCAGAGGTGAGAGGTGGTCTGGAGTGAGGGTGGATAGTGATAGGACAGGGGGGAATGGTCTTAAACTGAGACAGGGAAGGTTTATGTTAGATACTGGAAGGAATTTTTTCACACAGAGGGTGGTGAGGCACTGGAACAGGTTGCCCAAGAAGGTTGTGGATGCCCCATCCCTGCAGGCATTCAAGGATGTGGCTCTGGGCAGCCTGGGCTGCTGGTTGGTGACCCTGCACACAGCAGGGGGATGGAACTGATGGGCACTGTGGACCTTTTTAACCCATGCCATTCTAGGATTCTATGATGATTCTATGATTATGGCACCCTGTGGATCCCTAAGGCACACTATAGGGTTTTATGGCACCCTATGGATTTCTATGGCACCTTATGGGTTCTCTGGGCAGCCTGGGCTGGTGGTTGGCAACCTTGCAGGTAGCAGGGGATTGGAATTGATGGGCATTGTGGTTCTTTTTAACCTAGGCCATTCTATGATATGAGATGACTGTGGCTCTGGGGGTGTGCAGGGAGTTGCCTGTCTGGGATTGTCCCTCTGCCCCTCCTCATCCAGTGGACAGTTTGGGTCAGGGCTCTGTGACCCGATGCCTGTGGGTGTCCTTGGGCTGGGGCTGTCAGGTATGTTGGGCTTAACCCAATGTGAGCCTAACCAGCATGATGGGTTTGTCTGCCTCTGTAGATTGTTCATTTGTAGGTGTCCATTCCTGAATGGCAGAGACACTTTAATGCTTCCTAATTTCTCATGCCTTTGGCTTTTAATAAGAAACAATTAAAAAAAACCATGGTGGTTGCCGCCCAGCTTATTGAAAGAGCAGAGAGCTGTACTGCACGGGAGCATTTAAATACAAACTGTGTGTGCTTGCAGTGCAGTGCTGTTCTCCAGAAGTGGTGGGGCTCAGAGCTGGGGGATGGGAAGCATCTGAATTTCCATGCAAGTGGTGGAGAGAATGTGATGAGCAGCAAGATCTTAAATGAAGAATCTTTCCAGATGAGTGCTGTGCTGTAACACCCTAAAGCCTGCCTGCAGTGGGGATGAAAAGCCATGCAGGAGATGCTCTGTGCTGTGAAGAGGGGTACAGAAGGACTCCTCTGTTCTGTGCTCAGTGTGCTGCTTTCGTGACCAGGAGAGAGCTCTCCCCTCTCTGAGTACCACCTATCCACTTTGCCCTCCTTTGAATGCACCACATTAGAGAGATGCCCCTGGGCTGCTTGGTGGGGAGTGCATCTTTGTTATTAATGCTCTCCTGGTCGGCAGATTTGGAGAAGGCTTAAGTCATCCTCAGCTCTGCTGACTCTGGGGAAGTCATGCTGCTTCAGAACTGCTCTTTCTGAGTTTTCAGCTCCAAGACAATCACTCTGCCTTTATTTCTTCAAGCCGTTTCCTCTTTAAAAATGCATCCTTGCTGTGTTTTGTGCTGAGCTTTTGGCTGCTGTGCTGTGATGGAGTGTGATCTGTGTTCCCTAAACGTTCCCTGAATAATGGAAGGTGAACTTCTGGAGTTTGTTTCCAAATGCAGAAGTAATTGTTGGGGTCAAATCTAATTGCAATTATTGGTGTTTGGTGTCACATGACCTCAATTTACAAATAGCTTAATTTCATGCTGCATCAAGCAGCATGGCCCAGGGTTCAGAGCAGAGGCCTGGCATGTGGCTCTTGGGCTTAATCTCAGCATTTGCTGCTGGTTTAATTGATTCACTGTTAGTCATCGTACAGCTGAGTCAGCTTTTATTGTGAGCTGTTCTGAGATGTATTGTGAGATCCCAGTGTTACCAGCACAGGTGGAAGCAGTGCTCATCCCCCCCAACACTGCAGTACAGCTGGGGATTTCTGCTTGGAGGCAGCTGAGTTAGAGGTGGGGGGTAAAAATAGAGTGGGCAGTTTGATGCAGTAGAGACTTTATTACGCATTACGTATATACAATAGAAAATAAGGCAAGAACTTCAATTTATTGAGGTGTTACATTGGAGATGGATATATAAGCAGGCAGTGCTTCAGGAGAGAGTTGCTTCACACAGTGCATCCCCTTGGCTTGAAAGCAGAATCCTGTTTTTCATCAGTTGATGAGTTGTATTTTTGCTTGTTGCATACATAATAAAGCACAGCACTCACGTGCAGTTTCTCTTTTACAACACCTCCTGTGGAGAAGAGTTGAAAGCAGGAGGAAATGTGCATTTAGCAATGCTAGTATGGAAGGACCTGGTTGGTATCGGCACTGGGCTATAGCTGATACTGCTCTGAGGATGCACTGCCATTTGTGTGAGTGACAATGCCTGGAATGAAGCTCACATATCCTTTACACCAGCAATTGCAGAAAAGTCGAGATGTGGATGCGTTGGAGATGGTAGGAGGCTGTAGATACAAAGCTATGAGAGTATAACGTGGAGGGGGTGGTTGTGAGGTTCTGGGGCTATCCACAAGCCAGTGGCTGCAGCAAGGGATGAGCTGCACCTCTGGAAGCTGTGCTGAGCTCGGATGTGGGGCTGCATCTCGCTCTTCATCCATCTTGCTCTTCGGTGCTGGGGTGGGCACCTCTGGAGCTTAGCTCTGCCCACAGTGGTAGTGGTAGCTGTCAGACCACTGGTACGAACAAGGGTACGAGCTGTGCTGACCCACGTGGACCGGAGCACACACCTGAGGGCGTTCCATAACACCCACCTGCCTGCAGTGTGGCATGCACAGGTGCTGCCCGTGGGGCTGGGAGAACATCATGTTGCACCCATCAGCAGACTGGTGGCTGTAGGAGGAAGAGTGGCCCTCTACCACGTGCTTCTCCACGCAGCTGGGTGTGCACGGTGTGGGGCACTTGGGGCTGCTCTGCACCATCCTCCTGGTAATGCACTGCTTGGCATTCCTGGAAGCACAAGACGTGCATGGCACTGACTTCACCACGCCAGGGCTGTGGCACTGTGTGAATGCTGGTGTGATGTTCTTCGCTCCACCAGGGATGAAGCACTGCTGCTTGTATTGGTACCAGTAGGACATCGTCCTGGGCTGGAGATGAATCTGAAAAGCACAGCAGGAGATAAAGGTAGATTAATTCCCTGCAGAGTGTTGCTTCTGTCTGATTAGCTCTTTTACGCTGTTGGAGCTTGCTGCTCTGATTCTCAGCCCTCATTCTGTAGCAGAAACTGCACAACCTGGCATTTAAATCACGTTATTTAATAGCATCAGATGAAGTAGGCAGCTATTATTGCTGGAAGGGCAGTCAGGGGCTCAGCTGCCAAGTGACCTGCATATTTCTGCTACTGAAGCAACAGCATAGCTAAGGTTGGTGCTGAGGTTCTCATCTCATGTAGTGAAGGCTATTTGCTTTCCAGCTGCTCCAAATGAAGCCAGAATTGCTTTCTGCTAGTGCTAGGTAAAGCCAAAGTATTTGCTTTACTTATTTGAATTGCAGCTTGGAAGATCGTCTCTGTGGTAGGCAGAGTGATGTGGTAGGAGCTCTTCTTAGGTGCCTGATCATTAGGGAAAAAGCAACTTTTGAAACCTGGCTCAAGCTGCCCATGTCTCAGATAACTAAAAAGTCAAATACAACTCCATCTCAGGATGCAGCTGTGTGGTTGCTCTCCCCGCTCTGCTATCTCCTGCTCTTCCTTTCCTGAATTTGCTCAGCAGGAACTGGGGACCAAAGGGCTGCAGGAATCATGGAGGTCTGCTCATAGCTGTGGAGCACCCAGTGCTGCCCTGCTCAATTCCTGGAGGCAGAGGCACTGCCCAACTCAGGTCATCAGACCTGCCTCTGTCACACGTGAAAGGTATAAGGTGTCCAAACGCAGGGGGAAAGTGCTGAGATCTCAGATTTCCTAATTAAAACTCAAAATCTGACTGCAAATCAGCTTTGCTCAGCACTAGCAAATGACACTCGGGCGTCTGCGTGTTGCAAGGCGGTGGCAGCTGTGTTTGCAGCCAGACAGGGCTGCCCTGAGAACAAAGCTCTGAGGGTCAGGTCCCACCGGTGCAATTTGTTTGCAGAGGGATCAGCAGGGCTGGGAGGCTGCAGGAAGCTGGTTCAGCATCTTCCCGCTGCAATCTGAGAGCAGGTACTCCCTGAGTTTGTAAAACAAACAGAACACCAAAGCCTCTGTGGCACTGTAGAAATCACCTAAACCAGATTGATTACTATGGTAGAGGTCAGCTGCCCACAGAGTTGCTCAATTTACTGAAATCAGTGCTCTCTAACACAGCAGAAATGTAGAATTCAGGATTTTCAAAGCAGATTAAAGGTACTAACATCGCCAGATCACCACATCCCAAACAGAGAGAGGTTCTGTAAATCTCAGGCTTAGCTTCAAATGCCTCAATCTATGCCTACAAATAGGAAAGAGATAAAGTTTTTCAGAGGAAGCAGCCAACTTATTTTTCACTGCATCATTTCAGGTGCAAACTGAAAGCATCAGGAAGAGAACATTTAGCTAATCAGAAATAAAAGCAGGCAAAAAACTTACCGAGCTCAGAGAGGAGAGTAAGAACTGGATTGGAGGTGTGGAGATATGTGTTTTTATATGCTCTCTGAGGCTGCCTGGAAAACCTGAGCCATTGTGGATCAAATCCTAATATGGGGGAAAATTTTTCAGGAGCAGCTTTCATTGGTTGTAATAATTCTACTCACTGGGGATTATTAGTACACCGTGATCCCCAAATAGCATGAAATGTACCTCACACCCTGCTGGGTTCTTTCAATGCTGAATCTTTATGGGATGAGCAGGGCTGGGAGGGATGCTCCTAACGCCTGGCATTCATTGTGTGTCTGATGCGATGCTTTTCAAAGGTTATGGGTCCCTCCCTGGCTTTATGAGGCTTCGTGTCTGGTGCTCTTACAGCTGGAAATGGGGTCAAGGGATGGAGTGGGCATTGCCCTGTGCTGCTCCAGTGTGCATCCTTCGAATTGCTGCCTGTGATTGCTGTGATGGAGACCAGCTTGGAGACCTTTGCTCTTGTACAATTTTAATGGGCAGTTGCGAGGATTTCTGAGAGGTTCACTGATGAAGATGTTGTTTCAGAGCCTCTGTTGGTGCTATTCTGTTCCATGTGTGGGTAAAAGTATGCCTGCATGGGTGTGGTATCTGGGAAGGGCTTTACCAATAGGGCAAAGCTGAGCTATGGTGTATGGGCACTGATACAGGTCATGGTATGTGTTGTGATGGCAGTTCTACAAAAATTCATTCTTTTTGCCATTTTTTCCCCTTTTTCCAGTTCAGAGCATCTCCTTAGGAAACTGCTGTGTGATTTTTATAACTTCTTATAACTTTTTATAAGGGCAGGTAGTGACAGGAAATCATTTTAAACTGGAAGAGGGGAGATTTAGACTACGTATCAGGAAGAAATTCTTTTCTGTGAGGATGGTGAGACACTGGAATGGGTTGCCCAGCGAAGCTATCAATGCCCTCTCCCTGGAAGCATTGAAGGCCAGGCTGGATGGGGCTGAGCAACCTGGTCTATTGGGAGGTATCCCTGCCTATAGCAGAAGGGTTGGAACTGGGTAAACTTAAAGATTCCTTCCAATTCAAAGCATTCTATGATTCTATTATTTTAATGGTTTATTTTCATGATGTTATGGAACTTGTAACTACAACACACAACTGATGACTGAAGAATCCCACTGGTTTGGCTAAATGCTGAATAACTCCATGCTCTATTAGCACCTGAGTACTTGAGGGTATTGGTGGCTCTCTGTTTATTTCTTGACACGAGGATGACTATTTCCATATTTACATTTAAACCTTTGCTTCTTCAGGTGCTGAAATGTAATTCCCAAGCGTTTTCAAGCTGTTAAATTGAGTTGATGCACGTGCTGTTGTCCTGCTTTATTTGCTTCTGGCTGCGTTAGGCGGTGACAGTTGGCTGAGGTTCAGCACTTGATGCATCACTTCTTTCTTAGTTCACTGGTGGTGCTTGAGCTGTAATACTCTTGTTAAACATCCATGTGACAACATTAGATGTGTAGAACATTAATGAGCTTTTATGATGTGCTTGGGAATGCTTTCAGAAGGGACCTGGGCACCTAATGCTGGTGTTAGCCTTTGTGTGCTGCACATGGGCCCTGCAGTGATGTTGAGTGTAGGCAGAGTGGCTCTCTTGTTTTCTTCAACACAATGTTATTAACACATTTTAAAAAGAAAATTCAGCTCTTCTGTCTTCCGTTGGCTAACTTGAAAGCGTTGATTAGATTTTGAATTCCACCCTTTTTAAGGATTTAGGTTGAGGTTACACTGCTCTCTGATTTCGGCTGAGATAAAGGTGTATGTTGCAATTTGCATGGTTATCTTCTATTATAGGAAAGGCAGGGCTAATTCCCCAAAGGAATGACAAGTGTCTCAGGATCATAATGATCAAGGATTGCATGAAGATAAATCTCAGTTTGCAATTAAAGGAATGTGAAAATATTAGGGGTTTCTAACCCCCAGTAATACATAAGGCAGCGGGGTCTGGTATTGTCCTTCCAAGACATTTTTCTACCAGTCTGATATCAGGTTCCCCCAGAGATCTGTTGGAAAGCTGAAACTATTCTGCAGTTTTTCCATGTCTTTTCCTTGATACTGTGCTGCTGTTCAGAGAGGGAAGGCTTTGAGATGTCTTATAACAGGGCAGCCCCAACAAGTCCTCTCTACTGTCACAAGAGCAGCAAAATGTAAATCAGAATGGACAAGTTGGACGTGGGGAGCATCTGTATGGCACAGCCCATTGCATCTGTTGCTGACTCTGCTGCTGAGTGTTGGTGAACCTCAGCGTCCATCTGTGTGTTTAATGCTGATGATAACCCCGTGCCAGCAGTTACGATTCATCACCAAAAGGAACTCGATGTTCTGGGTTTGTAATGTGTTATTACAATGGATTTAGGCGCCCTTTTATTGAACAAATGACTTGCTGGCAAAAATGACCTGTCAAAGTCTTGCATAAGCCACACTCTTTCTATTGCCTTTTTGTCATGTCCTTTATCAGGTCATGATTTATAGCTTAGCAGCAGAAGATGCTTAATTTTATATATGATATAGTCTTATTTTTTTTCTTCCCATTTTTTTTTTTTTTTTGTCTGGTCAAAACTTGCATTTTTAAAGACACATGTGCCTTGTGTCTAATTGGAAGAGCTGTGCTGACTTATTTGGATATATTGCTCCAGAATTCAGCCTGAAGAAGCCTACAGAACGCCCAGGCTTTGAGCAGGCTTTGCATTTGCCTGATTTCATCACCAAATTGTGAACACGGCTTCCCCATGCCAAGAACGCAGCGTATCCCTCACTTTTGCAACTCTACCTAGGCTGAGTCAAAGACCTCTTCTTCCAAGCAGACATTTGGCTGTTGGCTACTGAATCCTCTCATGGAGGAGGGATTGCATATGAACAGTATGGTCCTTTAGTTTTCTCTCTGACACACAGGGTATCCCCTCCATGTCAACTTCTGAAATAGACAAGAGGTGGAAGAACAAGCTAATAATTACAAAGGGTGATTTATTAAAAACAATTGACATTCATTAACGATGTTAAGTCTTGAAAGAAACGTGTTTAGTAATTGATTGGGATGCTGTGCATGCAGGTGACTCAGGTGCTTTGGGCAGCCTAAAAGCCAGTATAAAAACACTCAGCATCAGGCCGTGTCCGACCATTTCTCTTATTTCTGTTGCGCAGTAGGTAAGCTTGATTTGAATTCTTCTTTCTAAATAAACCTTTTTCATTTTCTTGTTTTAAGTCAGGGTGAATCCTATGCAAATATTCTGTAATATCAAACTCAAGTTTTCTTGATGTAAATACATCATTTTGCTGCTGTTCAGCTCTTGGCTGTGGTAAATGCTGATCTTCCAATGCTGTCTGGATGATTAACTCCTATTCCTTCTTCATGAAGTCTCATTTCCACGTCTGATGTTCGATATAAGACTTATAGGTGATGTTTTCCAAGAACCCAGCTATGAAAAACTCTGCCTTTCCCTCTAACCTGTTGGTAGCTCTCTATTCTAACATTTGATTGTGGAGCTTGTAAGAATTTATCCTTCTTCCTATATTGTTCCCTTGCACTTCAGATCAACCATCTCCCAAATGACTCACTCCTTGAGCCCGTGCACTGATGGCAGCCCCTCACTGTGTGGGGTGGCTGTGCCACAGCCTGTGGCAAACAGCTGCAACGAGCCCTGCGTGGTGCAGTGCCCCGACTCGACGGTGGTCATCTACCCTCCGCCAGTGGTTGTCACCATCCCTGGACCGATCCTCAGCACCTTCCCACAGCAGAGCACCGTGGGGTCTGTGGGAGCCCCTGAAGTTGGAAGTGGCTTCAGTGGTGCCCCAGCTCCTGGGGGCCTGCACGTCTCTGGGGGTGCCCGCTGGGCTCGGGGGTACCCGGTTGGGAGCTGCAAACCGTGCTGAACTTGGTGAGGAGCTGCTGGAAGAGGAACATCCAGGAGATGCTGAGCAGAATGTAGACCTGTAGCTAAAGCTCCAGCATTTGGAAGAACCAAAGAACCTTTGAGGCTATCAGTGAAGTTAATCTGCAGATGTTCCAATCTTCTGAAGAAAAAGAATCCATTCACATCCTCCTCATATTACCCTTTGCTTTCTTTTGTTTCCTAACGCTTTCCCATCTTCCTAAGTGCTCTGTTCTCAGTGCAGTGGACTGAGTTTGTAACCCAGTAGGATGCCTATAGGTATCATTGTGACAGTGTGTGGGGATCAGGCAACGATCCCATTTTAGCTTGCTTTGTCAGTGCTTTCTGTGCGTAATGAGGTGTGAGACAGGGTCTTAGAATCAACCAGCCCATGCTCTATGCTTTATGTCTGTCTCTGCAATAAGGAAACAGCACCAGCTATTACATGAATCACCTCACATCAAATCACAGGTTGCAAGCAATTTGTAATCTGCACCATATAATTCTGCCTCTGTATGATCTGCTTCTTTCTCATTAAACATGACCTTGCAATATATTCCTGGGCTCTGCGTGTGTGTGTATTCCTCTGCTCCTCTGCTCCTGGTTTGTCTCAGTCCTGCAGCACTGAGCTGATCCTATCGCTCTGCTTTGGGACAGTGATAGCCTGGAGAGATCTGGGAATGGTTGTGTGCACCTCCCTGCCATTGCTGTCCCTTAGCAAAACTGCTGCTCACAACTCTGCTTCTATTCCTGGTTATGTGAAGCTGCTGAATCAAAGCTGGCTTTTATTTTCAGTATGTTTTCATTGCCAGGTATCATCAGGCTTAAACTCCCTACAGCAGTGCTAAGAGCATCGGTGCAGAGGTGCGTGGAGGTTTGTGTTTCTAGGATGAAACCAATGCCAAAAGTTTGGTTTCAGGCTTTGCCTCTTTGCTGTAGAACTCTAGAATTCTGGTTGGGTCCATTTATGGAACTTCAGATTTCCTCAGGAGTTTATAGATAATAATAAAGCATAATAATGCTAGAATGTTACATTACTTGGAATAGTTGCTCTTTGGAGACATATCCTCATGTAAGAAAACAGAGCAGGCGGGCACCATAATGGTGCGTAATTGATGGCTGGATGAGATGGTTCAACCACATAAATCCTTCCCTACAAAAGAAATCCCCTAAACCTCAACAGCCAGATGAAGGGATCTTTATTACTTTGCTCGTGGCATATTTGGAAATAAAACTCGGTAATAAACTGGAGTGTAAATTTACCCTTTCTGTGTAATAGGTTGAGACTTTCAGTCACCACAAAGCACCGAGTCGTTAGCAAAAGGGAGAAGTTTTGCTGGTGGATTTCTATGGAACGATTTGCATTGAATCTTTTATTCCTTTAGATATTAAGTACCTGAAGAGGACACTGGTGTGGTTTGTAAGATAGTAGAATCATTGTTCACATCTCTTAGGTTGATTATTTGCATTATGAGATTGGAATATTCATCTAAAGAGAACTGAGATTTGGAATGATTCTCATTTCTCTTGCTACTTCTGATAAAGCAGGATTACTATACCACTTTGCCTTCCTCTCTGTGATGTTGTATTCTAAGAAATCTTCCAGAGGCATTCATACAGGGACTCAATGTCTCATCTGGGATAGGTTTGCCCTTTAAAAGCTTCTTGCTCTGGCTGTGTATCTTCATGCTGAAAGCATTATCCTGCAGTGTGCCTCATGTGGGCTGCTCACAAGGTGCGTTTAAATTGGCAGTTTCCCACATGCATGCAGTAAGTACATCCTGCTGCAGTCTGCCATCTGGAAGTTTAGGGGAAATTATAGGAGTTAGTTTTCTGTTAACTAAATTAGCCAGCCATCCCCTGTGGTGCTCTCAGGCAGGCAGAGTTCCTCTAATCATCCCGCTGTTCTTAAGCCTTAGGGCAAAAAGTCCTACAAAACAGGGGAAGTGCTCTTTACCCACTATTGTGAACAGGTGTATGAGAAACTGCGGGATACCTCGAGATTAATCCGTGGGAGGTGAGCATCAGTGCTATTGACTGATGCACAGAGGGATTAAGAGATGGTTTGAGCTGCAGTTCTATGATTTAGGACTGCTATGATCACACTGATGTTCTTCATATGTACAGAGCTGCCTGGTAATTAAAGGCAGCTCAAAGGAGATGAGCTGAAGTTATTGTGGTGGGAGCCTCAAACCTTCCTCAAGGTTTTCCGTGGGGAACCCAGCCCTTCCTGCAGCTGACTGCAGCTGGCAGCAGGATTATATAGAGCATCACAACAGTTACTGCTTGTTTCAAAGCGTTGTACTGATTTGCTGCCTGTGTCCTGCTAGGAGGTGAGGGTGGAGGAGGGTGCTAACCTTAGCATCTCACCAGGGTGTCCTTATCTGACTTCAACTTGGTTGAAGGAGGGCAAAAAGTGGTGAGGTCTGAGCCTGGCCCATCTCCTGCCTGAGGCTGCTCCTTCTTAGATGAAGAACTGGGTCTGTGGGCCTTGTCCTCTCCTGTGCTTCAGTCCAAGGTCAATTGCTTTGCACAAAAGTACCAAGGAAATGAAAAAATGGGCTCAACAGAAGGAAGAGCATCTACAGCACAAGGGAATCTTTTGCCAGCTATCATCGTTTCTCTGGCGATGGAAACAGCTTCAGCACTCTCTGCTACATCAGTCAGTCTTTGACCTCAGCTCTGTCAGCTGAGAAAAAGCTGATGTGGGCAGATACCATGAGGGAAAGGGTATGTAGGGTATCTCTCAGAAATCAGCCCAGAGGTGCCCCCTCGAAGTCACATCTACAACTGCCTTTTTGACTCTTGGTGATGTCTTTGATGTGCAAGTGGGCTTGCATGGGCTCCATGCAGCTATGTCTAGGCTGTGCTTGTTGAACCACCTCATTTTGTGCCAGATTATAATCTTTACTATTTTAAATCTAAATCAAGACTGCTCAGTGTTCCAGTGGAACATAATACAGGCAGACAGGAACTGCCTGAACAGCCTGGCTGCTCAGTTTGCAAAGCAGAGGACTTCTCCAAAGGTCATAACTTGATTGCCTTTGGTCTTTTCTATTGGGTGTCTTTCTCTAACCTAAGAAGCATTGCCATCTTTCCTTGGCAGACCACCTGAATGTAAGTTCCACTCAATAATATTTCCTTTGGAAGTTATTTTTCAAGCACAAAACACAGTTTGATCCAGGAGCACATGTGGAGACAACTGAGGTGATTTTCTGGAGAAGTGTTGAGTAAATTCAGGGCCATGGGTTAATTAAAAATGGTAGAACTTCTTCCTAATTTGGGAAGCAAGTTGGGGCTGGAGTATTTCAGATGGAGATGTGACAATGCTCTCTGGTACCTGGAGTCTAAATCTCCATCTTAGTTTATGTTTTGTCAGTGGAACTGCTGGTCCCTTTCTGGTGGTATGTCAGCAAAGACAAAAGGAGAAGAATAGACAGCTGATGTTACCATGCAGAGTCATTTTAATGAATAAAGAGTGAGAAGTTACAGAAATAAGTTTGCAGCTTTACAAAAGGGTCTTCAGCAAGTAGAGTGGGTCTGATGCCAGATGATGATTTCTCTTCATGGAATTTGTCAGTCCAGGCATGTTTCTTGCTCAGAGTTGCTCATAAATTCTGATTACTGCCATATGAGACACAGCATGGATATGTAACAGGAGCTTCTTTCCATGTTGTCTTTGGAGAAGTTCATAGTTGAGCAAAGTGGACTTCTTCATGGCAGTTCAAGTCTGATTCTTGTTGACATAGAACCATATATATCACTATAGCAATACAAAGTGGCTGTAAATTAATTTAAAAGGAAATTTTCTAACCCACCTAGTAGAGTAAAGCAAGACTTTCAGCAAGGTGTAAGGATGCCTCAATACTTGCTCTAGTTCAAATTGCCCTTTAGAGTGATAGCAGAAGAGATAGAAATATTAGAGGGTTACATATAGGGTAATGCAGCCTGGCACCCGCATGTCTCACTGAACACAGCCAGAGGTGTGGGTACCCAGCATTTCTCAGCACCATGAACTTAGCAAAGGATCTGTCTCATTACTTTACTGCCTTTCTGCTGGTTTAGCATGGATAGCAGCTTCAATACCAGTATCTGTGGCCAAGCTGAGAAAAGAAGGGATGGCGGTGCCCAAAACCAAAGAAGTCCCCGTGCCCATAATAACCCCCATGAGCGCTCAAGCTCCTGTTCCCATACAGGCTCCCAAGGCTTCTGTTGTAGCCATAAGGGCTCCAGTGTTGGTTGTAGTCATGGTGGTGGCCCCAGTGGAGGCCATATGGGTGCCTGAATCGGTAGTCATTCAGGCCCCAGAAACCATGCAGGTCTTCCTGGCAGAAGGGTGAGTAGTGCTCGTTGTTGTAGAATTCCCTGTGGAAAGTCATTGCTGGTTGTTGGAGGGAAACCTGAAACACACAGCAGGGAACAGAGTGAGTCCATATCCTCACCAGAAGGCTTTTCACCTCTTAGCCACCTCGTTTGTCTGTTTAGCCTTCTGAATCCCCCCAAACTTTTTCCTCATGTAGAATCATAGAATGGCTTGGGTTGGAAGGGACCTCCCCAAGGACCATCCGGTTCCAACCCCCCTTGCCACAGACAGGGCCACCAACATCCAGATCTGCTACAAGTCCAGGTTGGCCAGTGCTCTATCCAACATGACTTTGAACACCTCCAGTGATAGGACATCCACAGCCTCTCTGGGCAAAACACAGAATCTGACAGTACTTAGAAAACGCTCTATTTACCAGCTGAGAACTGACATGCACATGTACTTTTATAGCATGCATACAGATATATACACACAAAGACGTATCAAAAAGAATAGAGTAGAGGCAGTGTGGACTTACCCGGTTCACTGAGGAGAGGAACTCGAGAGAAGCGAATGAAGCTCTGGAGTTCAAGGTCTGTATATATACCCTCTCGAACTCCAGTGTTAGCTACACGATGGATCTTATTGCGTGCAGTATCCCTTCAACTGATGTAATCAGAGTCAGTGATTTTCATATTTTTCAAATTCGATGTAATGACACACCTGTAATACCTCCAGAATTTCTTTCATCTTAAAACAGGAAGAAATAGGCTCAGCACATTTTTAGTAAAATTGCATGGAATTCTTTGTAGTTGGGTGGATGGTATGTTTAGGCCATTACCGGTTGCGCAATCTGTGTGTAGGTGCACCATTTACTTGGGATTCTCATTTATGGTACAATGTGGAGGGGAGAAGAGGAGGCTTTTTCTGTTGTGTTGAGATGTAGTGTTCTATAGATAATCTATTTGGCAATGCTGTGACCTGTGATTCATGCCTGGTGATATTGGTGGGTTTCTCTTGCCAGCAGTGTTAGTTTTGTTCCTCATTCCATAGCTCTGATTTTCAAGAAACTTCTCCATTTTTGCTCTAAGAATATTCCCATGTATTTCTTCCTATTTTGGAAAAGGATTTTTAGCTTTTGACTTGTATAGAACATACAGTACATCACCTTATTAGGACACAGAAACAAGAGAGCTTCTATGTTGTAACTGACCATATTATTAAATCTGGTGGTGTCTTTTGGTGACAAACCATTAATATTAAAATACTGCAACACTTTGCAAATTGAAAACATTAATGAGTGTTTATGAAGAGCTTTGGTATTCAAAATTCTGAGGATGCCTCAACATTCTGCTTGCTCATTATTATTCTTACTTTATATTCAAATTAACGGAGGAAATTAGGTGAAGGTCATGCAAGGAGTTCTGCAGAAAACTCCAGTATTCTACACGATTGTACCACATTTGATACATGTTGATTCTTCACTAAGAAAATACAAAAACACTGTCTTGGAAGGCAGCATTTAGCAAATCTCCACAAATCCTTATCATTTATTATTTTCCAGTCCTAGTTTGTGCTTGTTTTCTTCATTTCATTCTGCTGAGCTCATGATCATGTCCTCCAGTGAATTAAGGTGTAAACGATGCGGTCGTCTCATTTTTGTTGAAGACATTATTTCTGCTTACGCAGCAGCATGACTTTTGTTCACAATCAACATTCTGGAGGAATGCAATTAGGATTTATTTGTTGGCTGTGCTGGTTCTGCAGTTTGCTCAGTAGCGTAACAGAAAATTCCATAGGAAGACCCTGCCACTCTACATCAGAGTTTCTGATGTAAGAAGATTTTATGTTGCAATGAAATTTCCTCTCTCTCTAATGGCTTTGGGAGCTTACAAATGCCTTTATATTACATTTAAATAAACTCAAGTTTTGACAGAGAAGACAATAAAATGGTATCAGGAATGTAGTTGACCTAGAACATTGTAAGATGAAAGAAACCTGTAATATGTGTGACATAAGTGAGGCTGAGAACACACTAATAATCCCAAACAATGAAGAAAATTATATTAATTGAAGATATGATGAGTACAGGCAAATTTGTTTTCCAACCAATAAGGCTACAAACCTTTTGAATATGCAAGGCGTCTTAGATAAGCCACCAGAGCAAAGAAACAGTATAAAAAGGGCTCTGAGCTCCACACTCTCTATCAGCTGTCTCACCTTCCTCCTCCTGGTGAACTCGGTAAGCCTTCATGAGAATTAGAAATATTGGCTTAATAAGTTGTTAGGATTATTGCAACTTCCTGAATTTTGAGGTTTCGCTGTCTTGTATCTGTGCTTACAGCTTTGCAGAGTGGGCAGGTTCAATGCTTTGGTGCTGCTTTAGATGTTCTGATGTGTGCTAATGACTTTGTAGCTTCTTGGGTGGGCTGTTAGCGTTTGCAAATCCCAGTCTGAAGTCAGTGTGGACTGAAGCTGTGGATCCAGCAGCTGTGGTGAGTCGTTATGGCAAACACCATAAGATTTAAGCTTTACTTAACCTTAAAGCTCTTTACTTTTAACTCTCCTGAAGACTGTCTCGACAAATTTGGGAATGCAGAGCTTTACACAAAGCTGATACCCTAGAAGAAATTTAGGATTGATAACTCCTCACCTTATTCACTAAAAATAATCCTGAAAGCAGAGTAGGAAAGCTTGGAGTTGTTAAAGGTCTGTTCCAGAGTTGGTAGGCAAGAACGGAAATGAAATGGTTTAAAATTTTTGGTTAATTGGGAAAAAAATCTGATGATGGTAGATGGATAAAGTTGAGAGAAGGGGAATGGGAGAAGAGGTGTAACAAAGAAATTGCATCTGTCCTTGGCCCCATGGGACCACTGAAGAGGGCTTTGGGCTCTGAGCTGTGACTATGAAGCATTTCTCACTTTGTCTCTTCTTTGTGCTGCTGTGTTCCAGGTTTGCCCTCAGTGCAGAAAGATGACTTTCCTCCACGATGACTGCTACTTCCCCAACAGTTACAGGGGCCTCCACAGCTACCGGGGCTATGACTACATCAGCCCCTACAACTACAGGGGCTTTGGTGGCCTCTACAACTTTGGGGACCACTATGGCCATGATGGTCTGTATGGTCACTGGGGCTTCTATGGCTCTAGGGACCATTATGGCTTTGGAGGTCTGAACGGTGGCTATAGGGGCCTGTATGGGGACTGCTATGGCTACCCAGGCTGGTACAGCAGCCGCTACGGTCACCACTTCGGTTCACGATACGGTCAACGCTACGGCTACGGGGGCTGGTAAACCCAGCAGGAACGGTGCTGATATGTGAGGACCAACCCCAGTCTGGAATTACGGCGAATCTCAGCAGCATCTTTCTAATGCACAGAGCCCAGTGACAGCAGCTTCCCTCTGCGGAGGCATTGAGGCTCTGCTCTGCTGCCCAAGTGCTGAAAATGAATGATCTTTTCCTTCTCTGTTTGCTCTCTTGCCTCCCAAACTCTCCTCTTCGTCCATTGCTGGAGCAAAAGCTTGCTTCTCCTCAGCACCCATTCTGTACAAACTCCAGAAATGCTGCTGGAGAGTCTGGCTTTTGTGCTTGTTGCAGTGATGCACAAAATATATTCTGAATGAATAGTACAGGTGTGGTGTACCGTGCCTTGCGGAATGTAGTCTTTCTATTCTGGAATATATCTGCCTTTCATATTAAAACCTATGCTTCATCAATACTGTATTTCTGTGTTTTTGTTTTTTTTTGTTTTTTTTTTTTTTTTTTTGTTTGTTTGTTTTAAATTTTTCACTTCCATTTCAAGAACACCACAGATGGGATGTCTGAAATTTATCCTTACCTTTGTGCACTCCTGGATTCTGTCACAGATCCTTATCCTCCTGACACTGGGAAACACAACTATTTGCAGCTGCAACAAACTTCAGCTGCACCTCTGCATTTTTCAGCAGCTCCACACTCTAGCTTTGTGTGTTTCAAACCAGTGGTTCATTTAAAATAGTAGGTGCTCCTTTTGGACTAATGGGATGTGATTAGGACAGGACTCCTCAGCAGCTGTGACCTGTGACACCAGGTACACTGGAGCCACATCCATGCTCCTTTTCCCATGGAAGTTGAACTTGGTGATCTTTTTAAGGCTCTTTTCAGCCTGTCCCATCCATTCTCCCTTTTTCCATGGAAGTTGAACTTGGTGGTCATGCAGGTGATTGCAAACTCCTCTACTTAATGGGTAATCCTGATTTAATTTTGGAAGAAGATCATGTTTTATCTATTAGGGGTTCATGTCCAGTGATTCCAAAGGTAAGACAGCAGGGCATTTTTGTCTGCAGGGTCATGGGAAAGAGCTCAGAACCCACAGTGTGGAAGACAGTTGGATCATGACTGACTTTTCCCAACTTTTTTTTTTTTTTTCATTGACCTTTATGGGCAGAGGGTTGACTTAAATGAATGACTGCGGCTGTGTGGTGAGGATGATGACGGTGCTTTCCTCACCACTTCCCTGGCCAGTGGCTATGGCTGCCAAGAGCTGCCAAAATGCCATAGGGATGATGAGAGCTGTGCACTGCTTTGTTTCAAAAGATGCCTCCTTTTTTTTTCCTTCTTTTTATTTTTTGTTCTCTCTCTTCAGGTTCTTAGTCCCTGGATTTAGTTGGTGTATATTTATATTAAACTCCACCAGCTGCTAATGCAATTTGTCTCATGGATGGTAATAGGGTTGGAAACTTATCTGCATGAAGAACATTTCATGGAATCAAATCAGAGACTCATAGAATGGTTTGGGTTGGAAAGGACCTTTAAGATCATCTAATTCCAACACCCTGCTATATATAGGCAGGGACAACTCCCAGTAGACCAGGTTGCTCACAACCCCATCCAACCTGACCTTCAATGCTTGCAGGGAGAGAGCATCTATAACTTCTCTGGGCACTCAGTTCCAGTGTCTCACTACCCTCTCAGTAAAGAATTTCTTCCTAATATCTAGTCTGAATCTCCCCTCTTCCAGTTTAAAACCTGAATTTTGTTCTGTAGGAATGTGCCTACTCAACTCACCTGAACATTTTTTATCTATTCTCTATAGAGATCTGGGACATAGTCTTCTATTTTAAAGAACTATAATGAAGACACTCCCAGCTCTATTATGCTAAAATATATTAACTTTCAATCTGGAATAGGTTCCATTTAATAAAGGCAAAAGAGGAATTGTGGAATTCCTCAAATTTCTGAGGTCTAGAGTGAGGAATACAGCACATTTCCTTAGGCTAGCTGCTCTGCATGCGTTCAGGGGCAGAAATTCCCTCCTGAATGCCACTGCTCTCCCCATATGCACATAACCAAGGGACTGACAAAAGAGGACTGAAACTTGGATTTTTTTTCTCACACAGAGAATTTTAATGCAATAAGAAAAAAAGTTGACACAGATACAGAAAGATTATAGTTTTGGCATGCTGGAGTCGATGAGTCACCATGCTATGCTGTACAGAACATTCTTTTTTGTTGAAGCTGTGTTGCTCGTTCTTAAGGTACTTGTAAATCCAGATCAAAGGAGGCACAGCCAGAATGCTTCTCCATTACGCAGTGCTACAGCACCTTGCTGCAAGTGCTTAGTGAAAATGCAGATGACCCGGGTTAGTTTTTCCTGCTGCAGAAGTTCTTTAACAATGCTGAGGCAACTGGAAGAAGCTCCAAAAGAACTGCAAGTTGTTCTCACCGCTGCCAAAGGGTTCTAAAATGCAGGAGACTATTGAGAGAGCTCATAGCTGAGGAATGCAGGAAGAAGGAAAGAGAGCAAATAATATAGAAGTGCTGAGAGATCCTAGAAAGCAGCCAAGCTTCCCATTTTTGGTAACTTCAGCTGCTGCAGGAGGGGCTCAGCACTGCTGAACATGTCGCTGAGATGAGCCAGGTCGGGTTGGGTTTATCAGTAGCAGCACCCAGAGCTGTAGGAGCGGTACGAGGGGTAGCAGTAGCGGGTGTAGCAGCTGCGGTAGCTGCAGGGGCTGCAGTAGGAGGTGTAGCAGGGGCTGCAGTAAGAGACGTAGCAGGGGCTGCAGCAGGAGCTGTAGCAGGAGGAATAGCGGGGTCTGTAGTAGGAGCTGTAGCAGGAAGAATAGCAGGGGCTGTAGCAGGAGCTGTAGCAGGGCCGGCAGTAGCTGTAGGTATGGCGGGTGGTCCTCACGGTCCTGTAGCTTGGGGAGCAGCACACGTAGTAGCAGGACATCTTGGTGGAGGAGGTGGGAGGTAAACCTGCAAACAGCAAGAGGTGAAGGGGGGAGCTTAGCTTGTAGGGAGCAGCAGTGGCTTGTGGGTGTGAGGATGGGGGATTTGGAGAGGTGCTGAAAAAATCTCTCAGCCTTGGGATGTGCTTTTGACATCCGTTTTTATCCATCCCGTTCCTGTCTAGGTTCAACCCTGAGACAGTTTCTATTCTATAGGCTCTATTCTTAAAATGTGAACGCAACATCTTGTATTGTTGGACTTAGGCTAAAGGAGATGCAGCCTGCAGATGCAGGCACCCAAATGCAGGTGTTTGAGAGCGCTTGGTGTCTGAGCTCCCAGGATGGGCAGCTGAGGTCAGTCCCTGCTGCAGCTTAGGGCATGCACATGTGGGTGTCCTGATGGCTGACAGGAATCCCACACTGTGTTTTCAGAATGTTCTTTAGAAACGTTCATGCACAGTGCTCCTGGTTTGGTCCCATCTCTGCTCCAGCAGAGCCAGCCAGAGCAGGGTGCTCATCGCCACGGCCAGATGGACCTGCTGACAGATTTCTTTGGAGCACAAAATCTCCTTGTCTGCTTTTTATCTCAAAAACTATTCCTTGTTCTGTCTGACGCAGATTTCTGACTTTGGTTAATGCGCCCTGTATGTGCCAGTTCTAGTGAGGATACAAGCAGAACAATTCACATGACGTGCCTGCATTCATCATTGCAACATCTTTCCATAAAACAGCAGTTTCTACTTTGCCTAATGCACAATTCTGCCCATTATCCAACATTTCAGCCAGTGCTGATTGTCACCAAGTCAAAAGAAACAGAAATATTTTTTCTCTGCCTGTTTAAATAGAACAGAGTAGAGCTATTTCTTCCTAATACATAGAGATAAAACTCCTTTCAAGGCTGAACCAACGATACCCAAATCCCTTTTTCTCAGTGTTCTCCCATCAATGCCCTCTTATTTTTACTGTAACAGCTCAAAAAAGTACAGGACACAATATTTCTACCCTTGTTACAAATCAGAACATGTTAGTAACAGAATAATTTCTATGTTAATGGAAACTCCAAGTGAATGAATCAGGTCTGCACTCACCAAGTTCACCGAGGAGAGTAAACCAAGAGAAGTGGTGTGAGGAGCTCAGGGTTGGGAGCACTTTTATATGATTTCTGGGACTCATGGAAATCAGTGCGGTTCTCTGCACGCTTCCATTGCCCGGTAGTCATGGAACAAATATCGGAAGCAAATCACCAGTTCAATTGCTATAATTGTTTTCCTCGACGTTTAGGACAATTTTCAAATTCCTCAGGTAACAAATTGTGATTACAGTGCGTGGGGTTCTTTCATCTCCCAGCTTTTAAGGACAAACAGCTTTCTGGGAATGGACACAGGGGAGGACTGGGAATGAGATGGAAGATATGCAGAGCTGTGCTGCCCATGGATGTGGGGAACCTGTCAATGTATTTTCACATTATGCCCCTACAAGGGAGGCAGATACCGCACATTGTAAGGTGACTTGAAACACCTGAGGTGGAAAAAGACATTATAGCATGTGTTTAGAGACTTTGCCAAGAGGTTTGATTCATTTACGTCACAATTAATGACAGGCGTTCCATTGATTCCTTCAGGTTCTTCTCCTGCCTATAATTTGGCATGTGCACTACGAGGAGAACGGGATCAATTAAACGAGCATCCAAGCAATGTGTTAAAGGCTTAATGTCTTTTTTTTTTTTTTTTTTTTTTAGTTTATATTCTTCTAGAATTTCTAAGAAATCCTTAGAAAATCTTGCACAAATCCACATCTCATGGTGTCCCAGCATTGACTGGGGCAAGCCTTACTGCAGAACGTGGTGGTGCAGAATGTAGCCGGGCTTCCTACCAGATTTCCATTGGGAATGTAGTTGGGAAAAGAGAGAGAAGGATCCCGCAGGAGGGCCAGGGATATTGGTAGGATGGAAATTGTTCTTCCCTGCAGTTGGGAAGTGGTCGCTGGGGAAGGTGGTAGGAGGCTGTGCTTGCAATGAGGTGCCCAACCAGTCTGTGCCTTTGCAATGAGCTACAATGGTGCAAAAAGGCAGCTGAGGTGCTGCAGTTCCCTATGGCAATGGGGGTTCTGCTAAGCTCGAGAGGGAATAATCAGTAGTGAGAGATTTGTGGTGGTGCTGCCACGTGAGATGCTCAGCCCAGGAGGTCCCATCCCCATTCTGCTGATTGTTGTACAACATCACAGCTCCTGACAAACCTGTGAGAATTAAATAATACAAACGCAGCTAAATTAAGGATTTAATGACTGTTTTGGAAGAGCATTGATACCATGAATTTTGATGAGGCTCAGCATTTCCAGAATGCCTGTTATTATCCTCATTTAATATGCAAATTAGGCATGGCTCACTGCATTGAAGGTCATCCAAGGAGGTATTTGATGAGGGAAAAAAAGAGGCTCTTGTCTTTATATGCTATGCTCTGCCTCCTCCGGGAGGGTGGTGTTGGGTGAAGCAGAACACAGCATCAGTAAGATTTTCTATAACATAATATTACCATTTTGATGCCTAAATATGTTGTCATTATGACTGCAACAAAACTTGGTTTACATTTGCATCATCTGATGATATTCTGGATAATTTTCTTCGTGGTATGAGCAGGTACAACGGTGCAATATGGACTACATGATTCATTTTCCTATTTCCTTTCTGTATATATATTTCGGTGTATGTGTGTATTTATACGTAGCAGCTGAGAGCTCTGATTCATGACACCATTGCATGTTTGAGGGTTTTAATCCCCATAAGATTTAAATTGCTTTTTGTCACCTTCATTTCTCAGACAGCTGACATTTCTGGTGTTATTCCTTCATTTGGAGCATTGTTCCAAGCAGTACTGTAGCAGTTTATATCAGAACTAATGTATGTAAAGGACCAATGAAAAACAGATTTGGCTGTATGATATTAATTGAAAAATCTAATGATTTCATTAAAAAAAAACACATGGTGTCATTTCATATAATTTTAAATATTTTTTATTTTTCTTTGCATTGCATATAAAATTTAAACTTGAACATTGGGAACAAAGTGGGATGGGAGATATTGGTGATGGATGGACAGTTGGATCTCAAAGGTCTGTTCCAACCCTGGTGGTTCTATGATCCTATGAATACTAAATGAAAGAAAATCCATTTCCATCGTCTTCGTGTTAATCTGGAGTACATCACAGTGCATTAAATGAACCGACCACTTCTCTTCAAGTTTCAAAATAGATTTCTGCACAAAACAGAGGTGCTTTCAAATGAAGACCAAATACATTCAGATTCTGAATTTCAGCCCATGGCCACGTGGGGGAAACACGTCCTCAATTTGCGTTTTCAGACTGATTTTCATTAAAAGGGAGTTGATAAAGCAGTTCAGCATGGTGAATGCAGCCAGCCTTTTTCAGCAGCTTATTTGTCTGAAACCATTTTCCTGAAGTTACCCCGTGTTCCCCGGGGACCACATGGGGAAATTCTTAACCCTGGGCTCATAGATTCATTTTCTTCCTTTTCCTCCTTTGCTGTGCTCTGCCAACCTCCTGAATGAGCTGTTGGCTTAACATGTAGGTTGTGTCTTACTTCTTTGCTCTGCTGGGATCAGTTGCACCCGATACACTGTAGAATGAGGCAGGGAAGCCTGCAGCTATCCCTCCCCAAATACCTACCCACATAGGAACTTCATCCAGAGTCCCTAATTCCACATCCCACGGGTTGGCTCATGCTGCCGGGCTGAAACTCTTGCAGAAGGGGAGGAAAAACATCTTCTATTGGAAATCTCTGGCACGACTCAGCCTCCTTGTGGTTACCAACCGCTGCAGCCTGGGAACCATCGTGGTAAGTTCATCCCTTTGTCATCGAGCTGACCATCACTTTTACCTGCAGCAGCTCTTCTCCTTCTCTGTCATGTACCCTGCTGTTAATTATGGGGATGGATAACTTCCCATCGTAGCCTCATCTTACCGCAAGCATTTGTCTTCTTCTCATCCTCTCGTGTAAAATAGTTCTTCCCAATGGACTGGGTGGGAAGGATTGTGCCCAACAGAAGCATTGGCAGGGCAGGGGGGTGTCTCACAGCTTGCACAAGCAGCATTGGGCATGCAAAGCCTTTCTGGTGGAGAAACAGCAATATACAAACTTTGTTGTGCAATGGGAACAGATGATGTGGGCTCCCATGTGCTCCTGTTTCTACTTTCAGAGCTGCAAAAAGCATAAAGTTGGGCACTGTGCACCCCTCTGGTTGCATTTTGGATCCTCAAACGTAGCAAAGGTTGGGCTGGATGTAATCAGGAACTGCTGACCTAATTGTCTTAAGTCTTCACATTTCTAAGTTAGTTTTTTGGGTAAAAAAAGCATTCTGGTGTCTTTTGTGGAATAGGTAGAGATAAGATGGATGTGAGCTTCAGGACTGCCCTGAAGGAGACAAAGTTGGGTTGTCAGATATGTCCTCTGTCACCTTGGATTCCACAGGTGCTTAAACCTGCAGATCTGGAAAGCTAGGGACTCCTTTTGACTAAATCTTGGGTACATCATTAGTAATGCCAAGAGTAAAAGAAAACCAGCACATTAAAAAAACACAGAAAGCAGTGCTATGATGCAAGATCTTTTAATGAGAAGAAGCAGCAATGTATACAGCAAGTACAGATAAGCAGAAAAGGAGGACCATCCCGAGATGAATACATTCTGTAAGTGCAGTTTCCAAACTTCACAGCAGGTGCTTTGCTTTGGGGACAAGCTCTGCACCTCCTGGCAAAAAGCTCTGCACCAAAACACGCAGCATGAGCACGGTGAAAAGCTACGAAGGAAGAGCTGATCCTAATGCAGGTTATTCAGTATTGCATGAAGAGGTTGGAGAGAGGTGAAAGCGCTCTAGTGCTATTCCTGACAGCAGTAACTGTCTCAGGAGCTCAAATTCTCACTGGAGCTATGCATTGCTATTTCACCTTTAACAGCTATAGTAGGGGTAGCAGCTTCCGAAGCTGTACCGGCGGGTGTAGCGCGTGGAACAAGGGGAGTAGCAGCGGGAGCTGTAGGAAGGGTAGCAGTCCCGGTAGCCACTCAGCCCCCAGGAGCCGCGGTACCCACACGGGCTCCCGCAGTCGTAGGTGCGGTAGCTGCAGGGGCTCCCGCAGTCGTAGGTGCGGTAGCTGTACACGCTGCCGTAGCTGCACGGGGAGTAGCAGGAATCGTCCCACTGGTTCTGGTAGTAGAAAGTCATCTTGGTGCGGCGGAGGGAGGTGAGCCTGCAACAGCAGAAAGACAAAGCCTGTAAGGCGTTGCTCCTGATACAATCCCAAGCGAATGCTGCAAACGTGCAGGGAGGGAGAGCAAGGCAGAAAACCCAGGCATGCTGTCTGAACCTCCCTCTCCTTGCTTGCCTATTGTTCAGCCCTGAATTGTAATGATGCCTTCCCCATAGCACTCCATCCCGCACAGCTTTCTGAGCTCTCTCACTCAGCCCCACTGCTGCCTGCGCTGAATGGGAACCATCAGGGGATAAGTAGGGGATAAATAGGGATAAAAGGGATAAATTATCAGGGGATAAATAGGATTCTCCTTCACAGCTGTAATGAGGTAAAGACTTTAAGGGAAAAGAGAGCTGTGCACAGAGCTGAAACACTGAAATAGTCTTGAAAACACAGGCAAGACAGACTATCTTAAGTATAAATAACACTGATGAAATCAAAGTCTTCCCAGTGCATTAATCTGTAGCATCTGCAGCTCAGTGATGGGAAGGGATAGGAGGAGAAGAGGGGAGAGAAAAAGTATTAATTAAATGCCTGGAGGAAGTTGAGCCTGAAGCAGCAGGAGGGAAGAAGAGATTGAGGTCTGTGAGATTACTCAGTAGTTCTAGCAAACTCCATGGAAGTGTGGAAAAGGGGGAGAGGAGAGAAAGGGGAGCACAGCAACCAACCAAATATGTGCACTCAAGGCTGTGCCCTGGCTTCTGCCTGCCCAGCTCACTGCTTTGTGCGTACGTGCCTTCTTTTTCTACTTAAAAACATTTAGAATGATAGAATTATAGAACTGCTCAGGTTGGAAAAGACCTTCAAGATCATCAAGTCCAACTTCAACCAAACCATACTAGCCTACTCTTATTGCTTTTTTCTGTTGTCATTTCTTGGAATCAGCAGTCCAATTTGAAACAGCGCTGAACAGTGGGAGGATTTGGTGCTCTGCTAGGATTCATCTCTCTTCACCCAAACCAGCATCTGATCTTTCCATGAAATCCAGAAGGCAACAGACAATGTTTCAGGAATAAACTCAGCCACTGCTGAGTATACCTCAGGAAGAGAATCTTCCCTTTGCGCACACTGGCAGCACTCAACTGTTAGTTTGTTTGGTCTCCTTAATTATCCCCTGGATAAATGCTAACATTTTGCCTGAAATAACTGAAATAATGTTATGCCTTCCCATTGCAAAATAAAAACATCCAAGACACTTCTATATGGTGTATAAAAAAGGAAATTTCTTATAGTACATTGCTGGAGGTGAACATTTCTAAGCTTATGCCACTGTCCCAATGTCCCACTTTTAAAAGCAAGAATTACACTTGCATGGATGTGAAATCACAGCCTTCTCTTTCAAAGTCTGACTCCTCTCTTTACAGCAATATAGCAAAAAGACAGCATCCAGACAGCAATAAAAGCACTGCAGTAAGTCCCACTTACCGAGCTCAAAGAGAACGTAAGCCAGGAGATGCGAGTAGAGAGCCCTGAATTTCTCCCCCTTTTATATACGTATCTGACCAAACCTACTGTGCTTTAAACTCACATTCATCACAAAACAAATTTTCTGACGCGCGTCACCCTTCAGTTGATGTAATTGTTTTTCTTGGTTTGTGATTATTAGTCAGTTCTTGGCTTCCAAAAGCATGACATTGCATTGCAGTTTTCTTTCATGTTCAGACTTCCTGGGACAATTATGTTTGAGGAATTGGTGTGGTGAAATCTGAGCTATAACAGGAAAGGGAAGGAAGGACACGGAGAGCACAACCGATTGACATTAATAACCCCAGTTTTGAAGGATGCACAAATATCAGTAAATGAAGTTTGCAATGACTCTGGATTCTTTAGAGAAGAAAGAAAGTTTAATTTTCTTCAGAAATAATAGCCCATAAAAGTATTTCTTTTTCTGGACTTTTGTTTCAAAATCTCAATTTTAGGCCAGAATATTTACATTATTTATTATTATTAATTTGAATTCTCAGAAAGAGAAGTACAAGAAAAGAGTTTTTAGGGGTGGGGATGCCTGGTGTCACCTCGCTGCAATCAGATGTTGACAAATGTGTTAGTTGCTATTGTGATCAGCTACAAGAAGGTTATGGTTATTCTGTTGGAAATCCAATTTGCTTTGCTGTTCTCCATCAGCTCCTGTTAACAAACTTGAAGAGCCACCTTATAAGACAAAGCAGAATGATTCTGGGGAAGCTGGGATCCCTTTTGGTGGGAGAGTAGTGGAAATGGCTTTGAGCAATATAAGAGGATGAGACTTTTGGAGAAGAGTAAAATGAAGGCACATTAAAATGAATAATAAATCTATTCAAGCTGAGATATCAACATTTGGAGTTTCCCAGCTTTGAAATGCTCACACTCAGCCTTCTGCAGAGCTTGCCCGAGCAAAGCATGTTTACTTGGATCCCAAATATCTGCTTTGTTATTGCTTGCACCCTGATGAGAAAAAACGATTCACGCAATAAAAGCATCAAATAAAGCAAACCAGAACATATCTCTGTAACAACTGCACTACTCCAGAGAAGCCCTCCAGATGCCAAAGATTGTTGAATGCAGCATTTTTGTAATGTTGGCAAGGTGTTCGGCTTCAGGTTGCTAATGATAGTGAATAACACTGACTTCTGTGAACACAACTTGTCCTGGTGAGCTGCAACATCCCAGCCTTGCCGGTGACCTTCACCTCCAAACGTGGCTGTTTACATGCATCCAAAGGCAGGATAATGACAGGCGTGACAGATGTTCCAGGCCTTTCTCTAAATTTTGAATATCAAAGCCTTCATTAATACTTATTAACATTTCTCTGTACAAAGAGATTTGTTATTTAAATATTAATGCCACGTTACTGGAGAACGCCCCAATATTATGTAACACAGTTACTAAAAACGTCTATCGGGTTACCCAGTTCTGTGCTTTATTACAGCTGCAACTCATAGCGTTGGAATTGGGTCCCTGAAATATTTTTTTCCTAAAAATACGTCACGCACATACCGTTCTGAAGTTTATAGGCTAATTTTCCAGCTGAATCAATCAGCCCAGCAATATCCTGTTGTGTGGTGGTGTTACAGAATCATAGAATGGCTCAGGTTGGAAAAGACCTTCAAGATCACCAAGTCCAACCTCAACCCAAAAATCCAACTCTACCAACATACTGCTCAGTCATGGCCCTGAGCACCGCATCCAGGAGGTTTTTAAACATACCCAGGGATGGTGGCTCAACCACCTCCGTGGGGAGCTTATTCCAAAAGATCACAGAGAGGGCCTCTCCAATTTGCTAGTCACAGGAAATGTCGGAAGGGTTTGGTAGGAATGCACTGCTCCGCTTGTGATTAAAGTTATGAAATCCAGAAATGGAAGGATTACGTCTGCCACAGGAATCTCTGAAAAAAAAAATGCAAAGAAAAATGCATGGGCTAAAATGTATTTTGAAAGCTTGACATCCAAAACCAAGTTATTTGGCAATCCAGACGTCTTAGCATATCTTTTAGTTTATTGCTGTGCTAAACAAGTGAATGTAGCGTGATGATACCAAGACTTAATTGTTGCAGTTTTGAGATGAAAGCAACCGGAAGGGTGTATCCTGCGTGTCAAAGCACTGGGCCAATAATCAGAAACCCTGGAGAGAACTGGTATATCAATGAGAGGAGTCATGCGGAAAGCAAAATGCGTTTGGTAATTGGAGCTGATCCGGGGCATGGCCAAGCACTGGGCGGGACTGCTGCTCTATAAAAGCCCTCACTGCTGACAGCTCTGCATTCACTTCTCCCGCCTTACCTCCTTGCAGAAGTGGGTAAGTCAGAATGGGTTTAGGAAAGCTAGTAGGAAATGAAGAGAGGCGTTTGATACTTCTTCTCTCCCCTCTTTTCCTCCTATCCCTTCCCATCACTGAGCTGCAGATGCTACAGATTAATGCACTGGGAGGACTTTGATTTCATCAGTGTTATTTTTACTTAAGATAGTCTGTCTTGCCTGTGTTTTCAAGACTATTTCAGTGTTTCAGCTCTGTGCACAGCTCTCTTTTCCCTTAAAGTCTTTACCTCATTACAGCTATGAAGGAGAATCCTATTTATCCCCTGATAATTTATCCCTTTTATCCCTATTTATCCCCTACTTATCCCCTGATGGTTCCCATTCAGCGCAGGCAGCAGTGGGGCTGAGTGAGAGAGCTCAGAAAGCTGTGCGGGATGGAGTGCTATGGGGAAGGCATCATTACAATTCAGGGCTGAACAATAGGCAAGCAAGGAGAGGGAGGTTCAGACAGCATGCCTGGGTTTTCTGCCTTGCTCTCCCTCCCTGCACGTTTGCAGCATTCGCTTGGGATTGTATCAGGAGCAACGCCTTACAGGCTTTGTCTTTCTGCTGTTGCAGGCTCACCTCCCTCCGCCGCACCAAGATGACTTTCTACTACCAGAACCAGTGGGACGATTCCTGCTACTCCCCGTGCAGCTACGGCAGCGTGTACAGCTACCGCACCTACGACTGCGGGAGCCCCTGCAGCTACCGCACCTACGACTGCGGGAGCCCGTGTGGGTACCGCGGCTCCTGGGGGCTGAGTGGCTACCGGGACTGCTACCCTTCCTACAGCTCCCGCTGCTACTCCCCTTGTTCCACGCGCTACACCCGCCGGTACAGCTTCGGAAGCTGCTACCCCTACTATAGCTGTTAAACACAGAAGGACTTCATGGGAAATGAGGACTGGGAATTGATGACTGGATCTATGGGCTGTGCTTGCAGAAGCTCTGAGTCCAGAACAGCGATGCAAAGCAGTTTTGGGGAGCTCAGTGTTTCTGTAAAACTTCAATGTTCTTCCGAAATTCTGTTTTGTCTTCTTCCTTCTCTGTTGTCTCCTTTGCTTTGTGAGTGTCTGGTGGTGTAAGAGAAGCAGGGCACGACACAAGTGTGGACAACTCATTTGTAGCTCTTCCATTAGTGAAATCTGGAGTGCTGTGCCCTACTCTTCCTCTCGTATTCAGATATGTTTCTGAATTCACTGCTTTTTACGCTATACCAAAGAGAAAGTGAATCATCCAATCTGATTTGACTCACTGAACTCAACAAAGTGGAACAGTTTGAATATGATAGTCAGTGGCACCAGCAAAACAAGGTGATTTTAAGCATAAATTCATGTCTGTATGTATTCCTTCTGCTTCTACCTTTTCTGTCATGTTGGACTGTGATCGTGAGCTTTATTCATATTAAAATATTATAGCATTATAGCACCTCATTGGTTTTTGCTTTCTGACTCACATGTATGCAGTTTTGTTTCCAGCTCAGTATATTCAGATAAGTTTTCCTGAGATTTACTGAGCCCTGTAGCTTTTATGTATCTTTTCACATGAGCAAACACTTTACAGATTAATGACCCAGCAGTACCTCATCAAATGAGAAGACCCATTGTGGAATTTCCTAGGGAAGGTTTGGAAAAATTTCCTTCATTTTCCTTAGCATCGCAATCGCACAGGCACTGAGGGTAACACCACCAGCACCACATCTCAGTGATTTACAAATGCAAGCAAACCTATTTTGACTGCTGGGTGAGCCAGAAATTAGGAAGAAATTCCCTTTTTCTCGGCTGATTTTGTGCTGACAGTGTCTGAGCCACTTTCTGCATTTTAGAGACCTGATTTGTTACAGAGAATTGCACACTTTCCATTCACCTCATTAAGCCCTCATAAAGACAAGCGTTTGCAAGTGTTACTGCGAGGCCCCATTTGAATGACAATGAATTGGCACGAAGTTCCCAGGCTACACCATCACACAATTGTTATTAAGGCGAGATCCCTCTGACGCAAGCCCCAAATAACTATTATTCATGACGGAAGTACCTAACTGGCAGCATCAGTAACCTCTTAATACTATGATGCTGTAACAGTCTGGGCTGAGAACAGCAGGCAAAGTGCTTTGAAATCCTTATTAAACCCTCGGACCTTTATTGTGAACGTAATTGCCTTTCTTTGAAGGCACACACAGGCACTTTGACGGCAGTAGAGAAAGAGGAATGGATCTCAATTGTGCTATGGTAAACCCATGCACATGAGTGTGAACATCATCAAACATCTTCACAAGAAGAGCCTCGGGTTACGCTTTCAGCACAATCCATAATGGTGTTCCTTATGGCTTCTGAACAGCTTGTTTCTGGGAAGGCACTGACTTTGATGCCTGACACATTTACTTCTGGAACATGGTACAGATTGCTCCTCAACTTGAATCTTGCCATTGAGGTGAATCAATTTTGCACTAGCTGGTCATGATTTCAAAGTTTCAATATCTAAAATGACAAAATAAAATCTGGAGACTTCCTATTATGATACTAAATAAAATCTGGGAAGTACTGAGTGTCTTAAAGTGATGAAGTAAGAAGAGGTGTTAGCTGGAAATAATCACCATTACAGAATCTTGGCTGTTCTACAGGGCTTAACTGGGAATATGGTTAAAAAATGGTTGAAAATTCCTCAAAATCAATGCATTTAGCTACCTTTCTTTATCTCTCAGAAGTCTTAAGATAGGACTAGATAGAAATCCAACTTTCTATGATGGAAAGACAAAGCCAATAATTGTAGGATCTATCCTGGTTCTGTTTGTAGAGAGACACATTTTAATGAAAAAGGGAAGGCTATAAAGCCCCATTCCAGATGAAGCATATGTTGAAATGCCTCAGTATACATGTTTGAAGTGACTCTTATTCAGTAATGAAGTGCCTAATGAATGCAGTATGCATTTAATGCAGTAATAACACACTCTGAGAGCACAAAGCGAATGAAAAATGCTTTGAACTTCTCAGACTAAGTAGCATGAAGGAATCTGGGGATAGTGCACATTTCTGGTAAAAGAAACGATTTCAAAGTAACAAATACATTCAGTGACAATTTTTAGGCAAAATCTCACTTGATATTAATGAAGTTAATACCTTGTTAGCATCTACCGCATGCTACAGATCAAGGGCATAAAAAACCAGGTGTAGAACCTTCAAAACTCCTTTCTGATCTCTAATAACGTGGCTTGAGTTTCATTGCCAAAAACTTTTGAGCCAACATGGAACATCAGAAGAGCAAATACAGACAAATCAACCAAAAGCCAAGTTGTGGATGCAATACAGGATTCTTTAATGCAAATAGAGAAGGCAGTACAGAGTAATACAGAAAAAAGCACTACACAGAAATAATGAATTGCAATCGTGCAAACCACGAGGCTGCAGCAAGTCTCAACCCAGGGCTTCACCCCAGAGATTATTCTTCTTAGCATCGTTCAGGAGGCTCAGAGTTGGTCAGAGTGGGGAGAGCCTCACCCAAGGATGAGCAGTGCATTGCTGTACACAAGTAGAGGGGAACTTCTGGGGGCACTGATGGAAACCCTGAGCCCTAAACTGCAAATTTGAAAGGCTTTACAGTACAAAAAGCAAGGAACAGTGATTTAAAGTAACTGCTTTGACACAGCCGTAAGAGGGATGGAAAGCTGCATCTGGTGGTAGAAGAGAAGAGGAGGTATTTGTGAAGACTCAGCAGATGCAGCACTGTACTGTGTGGATATTTGGGGTTTAGCAGGGCCCACAGCTGCCCCCGAGGGATCTGTAGGCTCGGCCCCAGCTGCCGTATCCACAGCTGCCAAAGCCCCCAAAGCCCCCAAGGCCCCCAAGGCCATAAGAGCCTCCATAGCCTCCCAGGCCTCCATAGCCCCCAAAGCCGGCACTACGTCCAAAGCTGCCACCCAAGCCTGCTCCAACGGCGGGGACTCCTGCTGAGCCAACTGCAGCGTTCTGCGGGAAGGAGCTGAGGATGGGCCCGGGGAAGGTGACCACGGTGGCCGGGGGTTGGATCACCACAGTGGAGTCGGGGCACTGGCGCACGCAGGGCTCGTTGTAGCTGTCAGCCAGCGGGGCTGGGGCGGCCACCCCGCAGGCAGGGGCACACAGGCTGGAGCAGGACATCCTTTGGTTCAGGAGATGAAGCTGTGAGAGTAGGCAAAGCCATGGTCAGAATAGAAATGGAACACGAGTCCTTCGTGCCTCTCTTGCATTTGGAGCAAGTGCTGAGGAAATGCTCTGCATCATATCAGTCAGTCAGAGCAAAAGTACAATATTCACTTGAAATGCTGGTGTAAACCACCTGCTCTTCCTGCGTGAGACTATGTCCCAGCTAAGCCGGAGGGTGGAGTAAAACTCCCTCACATAAAGCAGTGAGAAAGATATGGAGAGTGCAAAGGATAAAATTGCATTGGTAAGCTCAGGACATTGTGCCTAAAAGTTTAAATATCCATGATTTCCATATTTCTGAAAAAAGTATGATCACTCCCAGACTTATCAGGCACTAAGAAGAAAGTGTTAGAGCCCACAGCAAAGAAGCACTTGACAAAAGTACTGCTAAGAAACTGAGATACATAAGGCATAGACTTACCACGCTGAGATGGAGAGTCAAGTGGAGGAAGGTGGACAGTGGACTGCAAAGCCCTCAGCTCTTTTATACCTGTCCCAGACATCCCCAAGCATCGACTTGAGGGCGGTAGTGGCAGAAGCCCCAGATAATCATGAAATAAAGCCAACATTCTTCATGACACACAAGGAGTGATGCGGGGCAACTATATCCGTCATCACTGGTACCCAGAGTAACAAACATGCCCTGGAGAAGAAGAATGTGATGGGAGGGTTAAACACTGATGCAGCGTCACATGAAAGACCACATGCTGTTGAATCTGACGTCAAAACACCAACAAACCCCAAAGTGTTCCTAATCCCAAACTTCATCTGTGTTGAAGAGTCAGAGGCATCCTGCAGATGAAGCATTTTACAATGCAGCACGCTGCCTGCACACCTCTCATTACCTCCACTTTATGGGCTGGTAAACAGAGGTGGTGGAACTGGGGGCAAAAAATGAAGCCATCCCACCCACCTGGGACCACTCCCAGTTGTCCACCATCATCCTACACCAGTAAGGGCCAGGAGGCAATTGGGGTGTGAGTTCTGGAGCATCCATAAACATTACATCTGTGACACATGGGGCATTTCCTGTTCACTAGTTCCCTAAAGATGCTGAAAAAATGTGGAGCTATGCTGGATTTTACAGGTGAAGATGCAATCGCATGAAGGATAAGGAAGGTATTAGAGTTGACTAGTTCCATAAAATGAGGACCGGTAGCATCTGGAATTTCACATAATTGCATGTTGCCATCTAATTCTTCCATCTTCTTCTTCTCCACAGCATGTTTGTGCCTCAAAGTCCACAAAGGACAGAGATACAATTGCGTCACGTCACTGCTTGTGTGTCACGAAGCCTGTTGCCTGTTTCATGATTAGTGGGAGTTTCTGCCACCACCACCCTCCCATCTAAGCTCCAGGCTGTCTGGGATGGGTATAAAAGAGCTGAGCGCTTTACAGTCCTCTATCCAGCTTCCTCCACTTGACACCCCTCACCTCCTGGGTAAGTGCAGCTCTCGGAGGCTTCTCAGGGCTCTCTCCGAGCCTCCATCCATAAAGGTGTCCCAGAGTCTTTCCTCACTGTGGGTGCCCTTTGCAGGACTCCTTGCTTGTGTGGAAGATGTCCTGCTCCAGCCTGTGTGCTTCTGCCTGTGGGGTGGCCACCCCGGCCCCACTGGCTGACAGCTACAACGAGCCCTGCGTGCGCCAGTGCCCCGACTCCACCGTGGTGATCCAACCCCCGGCCACCGTGGTCACCTTCCCCGGGCCCATCCTCAGCTCCTTCCCGCAGAACTCTGTGGTTGGCTCAGCAGGAGTCCCCGCCGTTGGAGCAGGCTTGGGTGGCAGCTTTGGACGTAGTGCTGGCTTTGGGGGCTATGGAGGCCTGGGAGGCTATGGAGGCTCTTATGGCCTTGGGGGCCTTGGGGGCTATGGAGGCTTTGGCAGCTGTGGATACGGTGGCTTGCGCCGAGGTCTCGGGTACCTCAGTGGCAGCTGCGGGCCCTGCTAAGCACAGCACTACCGCTGCCCATGGTTGAAGGAGAGCTCTGGAGAAGACTCAGCACATCCCAACGTGAGGAGCGGCTCCCCTTCGGCAGTGTTGGACTGTGAAGACTGGACAACTCGTACCTGCACGGGGACCAGCACTGTCTTCCTCTGCTCCATTTGATCTTTGCTTCAGGACTCGCTGCTCTGTGATGATGCAGCCCAGTGCTGGCTGCCTGCTCTTTTACCTCTGAGCTCTACAGGGAGATGGGGACAGCCTCTGGCAAGGGGCTGTCTTCTGTCACCTACATCCTCTTCCCCTGAACCTGTAATAAAGGCTCTCTTGCATCACAGTTTTCTTCTCTGAGTTTTCCTTCACCCCTCTTGTGTCCCCAGTTCTCACTGCAGCTGCACAGACTCTATGCAGCCATTTCCAGAATCTCCCAGTGGGCCATCTCAGGAGCGCTGTGGGCACTGCTCCCTCCCCTCTTACCTGCCCTTGGTTGGCTCTATGGCTCCAGTTGGAGCTCACCCCATCCAGGCCCCACACAGTGCCTTCTGCAGTTGCTCCTCCCTCAGAGCTCTCCCTCTTTCCTCTGCCCCTGGTTCCTGCCTGCTGCAGCCCAAGGAGACCTCGTGGATAACAATGAGCTCAGTACCCACTCTCGAGTGTCCCTGTAGGTGGCTTTTGGGCTGTGTGGTCCACGGACGGCAGTGCAGCCTCCTAATGGGCAGAGGCCATGTCAGAGCATCCTGCGAGGCCATGGTGCAAAGAAAGGAGGCTAAGATTCCCTCAGCAACCTTGTCTCTTGCTTCTCAAGATTACTTCCTACACCTCTTCTACCGAGAGCTCCACATATCACTACCATAGGCAGTTTTTACTCACCTTTGTCTCACAAGAAATTCCACAGCAGCTTGGGCCACATGCCTCTGCCTGAGTAGGACAACCCTGCTTCACTCAGCCTTGTGCAGTGAATGCAGTGCTGAGCCCTCTGCTGCCCTTCATCTCACACAGCGCTCTTGGACCTAGGCCCCACAGAGCACCTGGCCACGTCAGAGAAATGGGGACCAGCCACCACCTCCCACCAATGGGCCTGCAGCCACCCCATGGGACACCACAGGAGGCAAATCATGGGGTTTGGCTGAGCCCCATCACACAGGAGCCAGCAGAGAGGTGAGGAAGGAGGGAAGAACTAAAGATGTAAACCAGGTCAGTGGAGGAAGGACAATTTTCCATTCTAGTGGTGCAGGAAACCTATGCTTCTTGTTGATGGCATGTGTTCTCTTGAGGTCCCAGCAATGAACAACCTTTTTCTCAGCTGCCCACCTTCACTTTGTGCTTGGATCATGGGATCTGAAGATGCCTGGGGAAGAAAAGGACACCAGACAAGAAGGGACTCCAAACTTTGCCTCAAGACCTTTGTGCTCCCTGGGACAGCATGGTTGTGCTCCATTCATGTCTGAGGGTGGAACCTTGGGAACATGGGGAGGGTCCTCATTTAGCCCCACCAATGCCCCCTCCCTGTTATGAACATAGGGTCACTCTTAGCAGGTGGCAGGAGCCCTGTCCATGCACTGCTTGTCTTCCCATTTCCTCTGACCTCCATGTGTAACTACTGGCCTGGCAAGAAAGGATGTGAAAGAAGGCATGGAGAGCCCTGGATGGAAAGAGGGTGTGGAAGAGGTTTGTGGCACATCCAATGAGTGTTATCATACTGAAGTGAGGTTTGTTTATGAGGTGCCATTATTCCCATTGGGGGAAGGGAGGAGGCTCAATGGGATGTGCTCTCCAGGAACCTCTATGCACTGGTGATCCTCAGCAGTAGTGCACAGCCCCAACTGCCAAATGTCTCAGAGACGGTGCTGTGGGAGTAGCTAGCAGCCCAGAATTGCAGGCTCTGAGATGTGGGAGAAGTAGGGAAGGAGAAAGAACATAAAACACCAAGGTGAAGATTACAGTGCAAGAGAGCTTTTATTGTAGGTCCATGGGAGGAGGAGGAAGATGTAAAATGGGCAGCCCCTGAGCTGAGGCTCTCCCTATCACCTCGCAGAGGGCAGAAGGATGGGAGCAAACAGTCAGTGCTGGGCTGTGCCATCATGGGGAAACCAGTCCTGAAGTGAAGATCATACAGAGTAAAGAAAGATAGAGCTTGACCCTGTGCAGGTACGAGGTGTCCAAGCTCTAGTGTCCAGCGGTGCTGAAGGGAAACCGTTCCATACAGCATCAGGTGGGGATGTGCTGGGGCTTCTGCAGAGCTCTCCTTTGACCATGGACATAGGCAGTGCTGTGCTTAGCAGGGCCCGCAGCTGCCACTGAGGTATCCAAGACCTCGGCGCAAGCCACCGTACCCACAGCTGCCAAAGCCCCCAAGGCCCCCAAGGCCATAAGAGCCTCCATAGCCTCCCAGGCCTCCATAGCCCCCAAAGCCGGCACTACGTCCAAAGCTGCCACCCAAGCCTGCTCCAACGGCGGGGACTCCTGCTGAGCCAACCACAGAGTTCTGCGGGAAGGAGCTGAGGATGGGCCCGGGGAAGGTGACCACGGTGGCCGGGGGTTGGATCACCACAGTGGAGTCGGGGCACTGGCGCACGCAGGGCTCGTTGTAGCTGTCAGCCAGTGGGGCCGGGGCGGCCACCCCGCAGGCAGGGGCACACAGGCTGGAGCAGGACATCTTCCACACAAGCAAGGAGTCCTGCAAACAGCGAGGAAAGGGTCGGGGAGAGCCGTATGGATGGAGGCTAGGAGAGAGCCCTGAGAAGCCTCTGAGAGCTGCACTTACCCAGGAGCTGAGGGGAGTCAAATGGAGGAAGCTGGATAGACGACTGCGGAAGTCCTCAGCTCTTTTATACCTATCCCAGACAGCCTGAAGCATTTATGAGGGGGCGGTGGTGGCAGAAGCTCCCAATAATCATGAAATAAAGCCAATATGTATCATGACACATAAGGAGAGATGCGGAGCAATTATTTCCCTTCCCATTGGGTACAGTGAGACAAAAATGCGCCTTGGAGAACTGAAAGGGGATGAGAAGGTCAAATGGCTATACACAATTACGTGAAATAAGAGTCTTGCTGATGTGTTATGAACCAATAATCTCCAGTGTGTTCCTTGTGCCTTTTCATGTTAACGTTCACAGAAAAAGAAATCACAGCCTCAGACGTACCCTTGGCTGGCAAGTCAGAAATGCCCCATGCTGCACTGGGCAGGGAGCTGGGCAACATTCAGTGATGCTCCTGACTTCCCAACCCAATTCAATCCTACTGTTTGCCAATGAAGGGTGGTAGCAGTCGTCTGGGAGCTGTCCCAGCAGGGTGGGATCACTTCATTGCTTTGTCCAAAGTTTACCAGCTCATAAAACAGTGGTAATGAAGGTAATGATAGACATTGTGTTTGTGAGCAGGATTGCAAAGTGCTTTGTCTGCAGGATACCTGTGAGTCTTTCTCATAGATGAAGTTTGGGATTAGGAACACATTGGGGTTTACAGGTGTTGACAGGTCAGCATCAGCAGCGTGTGGTCTTTCATGTAATTGCTTGTAATCACCTGTCCCTCTCATCATCTTCTTGTTCTCCTGGGCATGTTTACACTCCAATATCTCCACTGATGAGGGTTTTAATTGCTTTGCCTCACTCCTTAAGTGTCATGAAGCATGTTGGCTTTATTTAAAAACTATCAGGAGCTTCTGCCAATGCCACAGTCAGGTCAATGCCCCGGGCTGTCTGGGATGGGTATAAAAGAGCTCAGCACTTTGCAGTCCTCTATCCAGCTTCCTCAACTAGACTCCCCTCAGCTCCTGGGTAAGTGCAGCTCTCGGAGGCTTCTCAGGGCTCTCTCCCAGCCTCCATCCATACGGCTCTCCCCGACCCTTTCCTCACTGTGGGTGCCCTTTGCAGGACTCCTTGCTTGTGTGGAAGATGTCCTGCTCCAGCCTGTGTGCCCCTGCCTGCGGTGTGGCCGCCCCGGCCCCGCTGGCTGACAGCTACAACGAGCCCTGCGTGCGCCAGTGCCCCGACTCCACCGTGGTGATCCAACCCCCGGCCACCGTGGTCACCTTCCCCGGGCCCATCCTCAGCTCCTTCCCGCAGAACGCTGCAGTTGGCTCAGCAGGAGTCCCCGCCGTTGGAGCAGGCTTGGGTGGCAGCTTTGGACGTAGTGCCGGCTTTGGGGGCTATGGAGGCCTGGGAGGCTACGGAGGCTCTTATGGCCTTGGGGGCCTTGGGGGCTATGGAGGCTTTGGCAGCTGTGGATTTGGTGGCTTGCGCCGAGGTCTTGGGTACCTCAGTGGCAGCTGCGGGCCATGCTAAGCACAGCATGCCTGCAGCCCTGGTCAGAGGAGAGCTCTGGAGATATCTCAGCACATTCCCACCTGATGTCGTGGGGAAGGATTCCCCTTCGGCATCGCTGAGCCCTGGAGCTCGAACACCTTGTACCTGCACGGGGACCAGCACTGTCTTCCTCTGCTCCACATCAGCTTTGCTTTAGGACTCACAGCTCTGTGATGACACAGCCATGTGCCTGCTGCCCACTCCTTTCTCTTTGTCCTGTGCAAGGAGATGGGTACTGCCTCTAGCCAGCGGCTGCCCTTCTGCCACCTCCCTCAACCATAGAACCCGCAATAAAATCTATCTTGCATCACAGTTTCCGTCTCTGAGTTTTCCTTCACACCTCCTCTATCCCAAGTTCCCCTTGAAGTTGCAAAGGCTCTCAGGGGCCATCGCTGCCAGCTTACAGCTGAGCCTTCTCAGGAACTCCGTGGCTGCTGCCCCCTCCCCTCTCACCTGCCCTGGACACCAGAAGCTTCAGCAGGAGATTTCCCCAAGCACGCTCCATACAGTGCCTTCAGTACCTGCTCCTCCCTCAGAACTCTCAGCCACTTCTCTGCCCCTGCTTTCTGCCTGCTGCAGCTCAACAACAGCTCTTGGCCCCATCCACAGCTCAGTGTCTGCTCTTGAGTGTCCCTGTAGTTGGCCTTTGTGACGGGAGGTCTGCAGACAGACGTGCAGCCTTCTAAAGGGCAAAAACAATTCCAGAGACTCGGCTGATGCCATGAGGCAAAGGAAGGAGGGTGAGAGTCCAGGAGCAACCTTGACTACAGTCTCTCAAGATTCTTTCCTGCTCCACTTCTTTCCAGCGCTCCATATAGCATCAAGGACGCTGATTTTCCCCACCATTGCTCAGAAACAAATCCACAGCAGCTGTGAAAAATTGCTCTGACAGGGCAGCACAGCCATGCTTCACTCTGCCCCATGGAGTGACTGCAGTGCTGGGCCCCTGGCTGCCCTTCATCTCATACAGACCTCCTGGACTGAGGCCACCCAAATAACCCTCCACATCAGCGTGATGGGGCCCAGCCACCACCTCCCACCAATGGGCCCTCACCCCACCCCACATGGGAAACCACAGGAGGCAAAACAAAAAATGGGGTTGGGCTGAGCACATTCACACAGGAGCCAGCACAGAGATGGGGAAGGAAGGGAGAAATTGAAGTGTAGCCAAAGGCAAGGGAGGAAGGAAAATTTTCTACTCAGCCGGTGCAGGAAAGCTATGGCTGTTCCTGATATTTGCTGCCTTTTCACCATTCTCTATCTACCAGTTGCTGATGGAGTATGTTCTCCTGAGGTCCCCAGCAGTGACCAACCTGCTGCTCAGCTGCCCACCTTGATTGCTCTGGCAGGAGTCGCCTCTGTGCAAGAGTAGTGCACAGTGCTGGGATTGTGGAACCAGATAATGTCTGGGGAAAAAAAGGGATGTAAGGAGAGGAGGGACTCCAAACTCTGACTCAAGACCTTGGTGCTCTCTGGGACAGGATGGCTGTGCTCCATTCATGGCTGTGAGGGCTACCTTGGGAAGATGGGGTGGTAATTCCCTTTCCCCCTCCAGTGTCCCCCTCCAGGATCTGAAGACAGGGACACTGTTAGCAGGTGTCAGCTGCCCTGTCCCTGCACTGCTTGTCTGCCCATTTCCTCTGACCTCTACGCGTCGTCACTGGCATAACAAGAAAACAAAGAGAAAGAAGGCATGCAGAGGCCAGGTTGTGCAGATCTCACGGAAGAGGTTCTGTGGGACATCCATTGCGTGTTAACATACTGAAGTGAGGTTTGTTTCAGAGGTGTCGTTGTGCTGGTTGCAGAAGCGAGGAGGCTCAGTGGAATGGGCTCTGCAGGACCCCCTGTGCACTGTGATCCTCAGCAGTAATGCACAGCCCCAGCTGGCAAATGTCCCAGAGGCAGTGGTGTGGGAGCAGCTAGCAGCCCAGACTCAGAGTCTCTGAGATATAGGGCAATTAGGGAAGGACAAGGAAGACAAAATACCGGAGTCAAGACTGCAGTGTAAGAGAGATTTTATTGCAGGTCCAGGGGAGGAGGGGGGAGGTGGCAGAAGGGCAGCCCCTGGCCAGAGGCTGTCCTTGTCATCTTGCAGAAGGCAGAGGGACAGGAGCAGGCAGCCGTAGCTGGGCCGTGCTAACACGGGTAAGCCAGTCCAGAAGCAAAGATCAGTCAGAACTAAGAAAGACAGAGCTGGTCCCCATGCAGGCATGTGGCATCCAAGGTTTGCAGTCCAGCGATGCTGAAGGTAAGCCCATCGTCACGGCATCAGGTGGGGATGTGCTGGGGCTTCTGCAGAGCTCTCCTTCAGCAGAGGCCATAGGCAGTGTGGTGCTTAGCAGGGCCCGCAGCTGCCACTGAGGTACCCAAGACCTCGGCGGAAGCCACCGTATCCACAGCTGCCAAAGCCTCCATAGCCCCCAAGGCCCCCAAGGCCATAAGAGCCTCCATAGCCTCCCAGGCCTCCATAGCCCCCAAAGCCGGCACTACGTCCAAAGCTGCCACCCAAGCCTGCTCCAACGGCGGGGACTCCTGCTGAGCCAACTGCAGCGTTCTGCGGGAAGGAGCTGAGGATGGGCCCGGGGAAGGTGACCACGGTGGCCGGGGGTTGGATCACCACGGTGGAGTCGGGGCACTGGCGCACGCAGGGCTCGTTGTAGCTGCCAGCCAGCGGGGCCGGGGCGGCCACACCGCAGGCAGGGGCACACAGGCTGGAGCAGGACATCTTCCACACAAGCAAGGAGTCCTGCAAAGGGCACCCACAGTGAAAAAAGTGTCGGGAAAAGCCATTTGGATGGAGGCTCGGAGAGAGCCCTGAGAAGCCTCCGAGAGCTGCACTTACCCAGGAGCTGAGGGGAGTCAAGTAAAGGAAGCTGGATAGAGGACTGCAAAGTGCTCAGCTCTTTTATACCCATCCCAGACAGCCTGGGGCATAAATGGGAGGTCATAGGTGGCAGAAGTCCTAGATAATCGTTAAATAAAGTCAACATGCCTCATGACACTCGAGGAGTGAGGCAAAGCAATTAAAACCCTCATCAGTGGAGAAATTGGAGTGTAAACATGCCCAGGAGAACAAGAAGATGATGAGAGGGACAGGTGATTACAAGGAATTACATGAAAGACAGACCATGCGCTGCTGATGCTGACCTGTCAACACCTGTAAACCCCAATGTGTTCCTAATCCCAAACTTCATCTATGAGAAAGACTCACAGGTATCCTGCAGACAAAGCACTTTGCAATCCTGCTCACAAACACAATGTCTATCATTACCTTCATTACCACTGTTTTATGAGCTGGTAAACTTTGGACAAAGCAATGAAGTGATCCCACCCTGCTGGGACTGCTCCCAAACAACTGCTACCATCCTTCATTGGCAAACAGTAGGATTGAATTGGGTTGGGAAGTCAGGAGCATCACTGAATGTTGCCCAGCTCCCTGCCCAGTGCAGCATGGGGCATTTCTGACTTGCCAGCCAAGGGTACATCTCCGTCTATGATTTCTTTTTGTGTGGATGTTAAGCTGCCAACACACTTGGAACATCCTGGGTGTTATTGGTTCATAACACGTCAGCAAGAGCAGCACCTTGTCTTTGAAGAAATTATGTATAGATATCTGACCATACGAACTCCTTCAAGTTCCCCAAGGTATGATTATCCCTCACTGTACCCAATGGGAAGGGAAATAATTGCTCCGCATCTCTTCTTATGTGTCATGATGCATATTGGCTTTATTTCATGATTATCGGGAGCTTCTGCCACCACCACCCTCTCATCTATGCCTCAGGCTGTCTGGGATAGGTATAAAAGAGCTGAGGACTTCCACAGTCGTCTATCCAGCTTTCTCCATTTGACTCCCCTCAGCTCCTGGGTAAGTGCAATTCTCGGAGGCTTCTCAGGACTCTCTCCCAGCCTCCATCCATACTGCTCTCACTATCCCTTTTCTCACTGTTTGCAGGACTCCTTGCTTGTGTGGAAGATGTCCTGCTCCAGCCTGTGTGCCCCTGCCTGCGGTGTGGCCGCCCCGGCCCCGCTGGCTGACAGCTACAACGAGCCCTGCGTGCGCCAGTGCCCCGACTCCACCGTGGTGATCCAACCCCCGGCCACCGTGGTCACCTTCCCCGGGCCCATCCTCAGCTCCTTCCCGCAGAACGCTGCAGTTGGCTCAGCAGGAGTCCCCGCCGTTGGAGCAGGCTTGGGTGGCACCTTTGGACGTAGTGCTGGCTTTGGGGGCTATGGAGGCCTGGGAGGCTCTTATGGCCTTGGGGGCCTTGGGGGCTATGGAGGCTTTGGCAGCTGTGGATATGGTGGCTTCCGCCGAGGCCACAGATACCTCAGTGGCAGCTGCGGGCCCTGCTAAGCACAGCACTGCCTCTGTCCATGGTCAAAGGAGAGCTCTGGAGAAGCCCTGGAACATTCCGATCTGATGCTGTGAGGAAGAGCACCACTTCAGCATTGCTGAGTACGGGATTGGATTCCTCATGCTTGCATGGCGACCAGCTCAGCCTTCCTCTGCTCCCCTTGATCTTCACTTCAGTGTTCTCTGCCCCATGATTTCATAGCCCTGTGCTAGCAGCCTGCTTCTTTCCCTCTGCCCTCTGCGAGGTGATGGGGACAGCCTCTGGCCAGTGCTGCCCTTCTATCTTCATCCTCCTCCCCTGGACCTACAATAAAAGCTCCCTTACACTGCAATCTCGAGCTTGTTGTTTTTATCTTCCTCCTCCTTCCTCCACATCTCAGAGCCTGCAAATGTGGGTTGTGAGCTACTCCCACAGTATTGCCATTGCTACATGGGGCCTTCCATTATAGCTAAGGTTCACAAGCGCATAGACGGTCCTGCAGAGCCCATTCCACTGAGTCTCCTCCCTTCTCCCAATGGGTGCAATGACACCTCATAAACAAACCTCACTTTAGTATGTTAACACTCATAGGGTGTCCCACAAACCTCTTCCACACCCTCTTTCCATCCAGGGACCTCCAAGCTTTATCACCTACTTTTCCTGCCATAGCAGTGTTCACAGAGGTCAGAGGAAATGGGGAAACAAGCAGTGCATGGACAGGGCTCCTGCCACCTGCTGACAGTGCCCCCATGCCCAGCTCCTGGAGGGGACAGTGGGGCTCAGCCATGAATGAAGCACAACCATGCTGTCCCAGGGAGCACAAAGGTCTTGAGGCAAAGTTTAGAGTCCCTTCTTGTCTGGTGTCCTTTTCTTCCCCAGGCATCTTCAGATCCCATGATCCAAGCACAAAGTGAAGGTGGGCAGCTGAGAAAAAGGTTGTTCATTGCTGGGACCTCAAGAGAACACATGCCATCAACAAGAAGCATTCCTGCACCACTAGAATGGAAAATTGTCCTTCCTCCACTGACCTGGTTTACATCTTTAGTTCTTCCCTCCTTCCTCACCTCTCTGCTGGCTCCTGTGTGATGGGGCTCAGCCAAACCCCATGATTTGCCTCCTGTGGTGTCCCATGGGGTGGCTGCAGGCCCATTGGTGGGAGGTGGTGGCTGGTCCCCTTTGCTCTGACGTGGCCAGGTGCTTTGTGGGGCCTAGGTCCAAGAGCGCTGTGTGAGATGAAGGGCAGCAGAGGGCTCAGCACTGCATTCACTGCACGGGGATGAAGGGCAGCAGAGGGCTCAGCATTGCATTCACTGCACAAGGCTGAGTGAAGCAGGGTTGTCCTACTCAGGCAGAGGCATGTGGCCCAAGCTGCTGTGGAATTTCTTGTGAGACAAAGGTGAGTAAAAACTGCCCATGGTAGTGATATGTGGAGCTCTGGGTAGAAGATGTGTAGGAGGTAATCTTGAGAAGCAAGAGACAAGGTTGCTGAGGGAATCTTAGCCTCCTTTCTTTGCACCATGGCCTCGCAGGATGCTCTGACATGGCCTCTGCCCATTAGGAGGCTGCACTGCCGTCCGTGGACCACACAACCCAAAAGCCACCTACAGGGACACTCGAGAGTGGGTACTGAGCTCATTGTTATCCACGAGGTCTCCTTGGGCTGCAGCAGGCAGGAACCAGGGGCAGAGGAAAGAGGGAGAGCTCTGAGGGAGGAGCAACTGCAGAAGGCACTGTGTGGTGCCTGGATGGGGTGAGCTCCAACTGGAGCCATAGAGCCAACCAAGGGCAGGTAAGAGGGGAGGGAGCAGTGCCCACAGCGCTCCTGAGAAGGCCCACTGGGAGATTTTGGAAATGGCTGCATAGAGTCTGTGCAGCTGCAGTGAGAACTGGGGATACAAGAGGGGTGAAGGAAAACTCAGAGAAGAAAACTGTGATGCAAGAGAGCCTTTATTATAGGTTCAGGGTGGGAGATGAAAGAAGGACAGCCCCTTGCCAGAGGCTGTCCCCATCTCCTTGCAGAGGGCAGAAGGACAGGAGCAGGCAGTCAGCACAGGCTGCATCATCACAGAGCAGCGAGTCCTGAAGCAAAGATCAAATGGAGCAGAGGAAGACAGTGCTGGTCTCCCTGCAGGTACGAGTTGTCCAAGCGCCAGAGCCCAGCACTGCTAAAGGGGACTTCTTCCTCATGGGATCAGATGGGGACATGCTTCTTCAGGGGCTTCTCCAGAGCTCTCCTTCAACCATGGGCAGAGGTAGTGGTGCACTTAGCAGGGCCCGCAGCTGCCACTGAGGTATCTGTGGCCTCGGCGGAAGCCACCGTATCCGCAGCTGCCAAAGCCCCCAAGGCCCCCAAGGCCATAAGAGCCTCCATAGCCTCCCAGGCCTCCATAGCCCCCAAAGCCGGCACTACGTCCAAAGCTGCCACCCAAGCCTGCTCCAACGGCGGGGACTCCTGCTGAGCCAACCACAGCGTTCTGTGGGAAGGAGCTGAGGATGGGCCCGGGGAAGGTGACCACGGTGGCTGGGGGTTGGATCACCACGGTGGAGTCGGGGCACTGGCGCACGCAGGGCTCGTTGTAGCTGTCAGCCAGCGGGGCCGGGGCGGCCACACCGCAGGCAGGGGCACACAGGCTGGAGCAGGACATCTTCCACACAAGCAAGGAGTCCTGCAAAGGGCACGCACAGTGAGGAAAGGGTCGGGGAGAGCCGTATGGATGGAGGCTGGGAGAGAGTCCTGAGAAGCCTCCGAGAGCTGCACTTACCCAGGAGCTGAGGGGAGTCAAATGGAGGAAGCTGGATAGAGGACTGCAAAGTGCTCAGCTCTTTTATACCCATCCCAGACAGCCCGGGGCATTGACCTGAGTGTGGCATTGGCAGAAGCTCCTGATAGTTTTTAAATAAAGCCAACATGCTTCATGACACTCAAGGAGTGAGGCAAAGCAATTAAAACCCTCATCAGTGGAGATATTGGAGTGTAAATATGCCCAGGAGAACAAGAAGATGATGAGAGGGACAGGTGATTACAAGCAATTACATGAAAGACCACACGCTGCTGATGCTGACCTGTCAACACCTGTAACCCCAATGTGTTCCTAGTCCCAAACTTCATCTATGAGAAAGACTCACAGGTATCCTGCAGACAAAGCACTTTGCAATCCTGCTCACAAACACAATGTCTATCATTACCTTCATTACCACTGTTTTATGAGCTGGTAAACTTTGGACAAAGCAATGAAGTGATCCCACCCTGCTGGGACTGCTCCCAAACAACTGCTACCACCCTTCATTGGCAAACAGTAGGATGCAATTGGGTTGGGAAGTCAGGAGCATCACTGAATGTTGCCCAGCTCCCTGCCCAGTGCAGCATGGGGCATTTCTGACTTGCCAGCGAAGGGTACATCTGTGGCTGTGATGTCTTTGTCTGTGAACATTAATGTGACAAGGCATTAGGAGCACATTGGGGTTTATTATCATGGAATCATAGAATTATAGAATCACCGAGGTTGGAAAAGATCCACATGATCATTCAGTCCAACCATCCACCCATCACCAATAGTTCTCACTAAATCATGGCTTTGAACACAACGCCCAAACGTTATTTGAATACCTCCAGGGTTGGTGACTCCACCACCTCTCTGGGCAGCCCGCTCCTTTGCCTGAAAACTATTTCAGAGAAGTAATATTTCCTAATGTCCAGCTTTAATCTTCCCTGGAGCAGCTTGAAGCCATTCCTTCTAGTCCTAGACTAGATACGCAAGAGAAGAGGCCAAACCCCAGCTCACCACAACCTTCCTTCAGGTAGTTATAGAGAGCAGTAAGTCTCCCCTGAGCCTCCTCTTCTCTGGACTAAACAATCCCAGCTCCCTCAGCTGCTCCTCATAGGGCCTGTGGTCCAGACCCCTCACCAGCTTTGTTGCCCTTCTCTGAACAAGCTCTAGAGCCTCAATGTCTTTCTTGCAGTGAGGGGCCCAGAACTGGACACAGTACTCAAGGTGCAGCCTCACCACAGCTGAGTACAGGGGGACAATTACTTCCCTGTTCCTGCAGGCAACACTGTTTCTGATGCAAGCCAAGATGCCATTAGCCTTCTAGGCCACCTGGGCACGCTGCTGGCTCATGTTCAGCCGAGCATTAATCAATATCCCCAGGTCCATTTCCTCTACACAGTCTTCCAGACACTCAGCCCCAAGCCTGTAGCGTTGCCTGGGGTTGTTCTGGCCAAAGTGCAGGACCCGGCATTTGGTCTTGTTGAATCTCATCCCATTGGCTTCAGCCCAGCAATTCAACCTGTCCAGATCCCTCTATAAGGCCTCGCAACTTCCAGCCAACTTGGTGTCATCTGCAAACTTACTGAGGCTGCACTCAATGCACTCATCCAGGTACTCAGTAAAGATATTGAAGAGGACAAGCACCAGCACTGACCCTTTGGGAACACCACTTATGACTGGTCGCCAGCTGGATTTAACTCTATTCACCGCCACTCTCTGGGCCTGGCCCTCCAGCCAGTTCCTTACACAGCCAAGAGTGTACCTATCCAAGACATGGCATCACCTTGTCTTTGAAGTAATTGTGTATAGCCATGGGACTTTCTCATACCCTTGCTGCTCTCCAGGGTGCCTTTTCACCTCTGTGTACACAGTGGGAAGGGAAATAATTGCTCTGCATCTCTTCTTATGTGTCATTAAGCATCGTTGCTTTATTTAACAATTATCTGAAGCTTCTGCCACCACCACCCTCCTGTGTATGCCTCGGGCTGTCTGGGATAGGTATAAAAGAGCTGAGTACTTTGCAGTCCTCTATCCAGCTTCCTCCACTTGACTCCCAACAGCTCCTGGGTAAGTGCAGCTCTTGGAGGCTTCTCAGGGCTCTCTCCTAGCCTCCATCCATACGTCTCTCCCCGACCCTTTCCTCACTGTGGGTGCCCTTTGCAGGACTCCTTGCTTGTGTGGAAGATGTCCTGCTCCAGCCTGTGTGCCCCTGCCTGCGGTGTGGCCGCCCCGGCCCCGCTGGCTGACAGCTACAACGAGCCCTGCGTGCGCCAGTGCCCCGACTCCACCGTGGTGATCCAACCCCCGGCCACCGTGGTCACCTTCCCCGGGCCCATCCTCAGCTCCTTCCCGCAGAACGCTGCAGTTGGCTCAGCAGGAGTCCCCGCCGTTGGAGCAGGCTTGGGTGGCAGCTTTGGACGTAGTGCCGGCTTTGGGGGCTATGGAGGCCTGGGAGGCTATGGAGGCTCTTATGGCCTTGGGGGCCTTGGGGGCTTTGGGGGCTTTGGCAGCTGCGGATACGGTGGCTTGCGCCGAGGTCTTGGGTACCTCAGTGGCAGCTGCGGGCCCTGCTAAGCACAACACTGCCTATGGCCTCTGTTGAAGGAGAGCTCTGAAGAAGTCTCAGCACATTCCCACCTGATGCCGTGAGGAAAGGCTCCCCTTCAGCATTGCTGAGTATGGGATTGGATTCTTCATGCTTGCACGGGGACCAGCTGTTTTCCTCTGCTCCCCCTGATCTTCGCTTCAAGATTCTCTGCCCCATGATTACACAGCCCTGTGCTGGCTCCCTGCTCCTTTCCCTCTGAGCTCTGCAGGGAGATGGGGACAGCGTCTGGCCAGGGACTGCTCTTCTGCTACCTCCATCCTCTCCCCCTGGACATGCAATAAAATCTATCTTGCATCACAGTCTCCATCTCTGAGTTTTCTTTCACACCTCCTCTATCCCCAGTTCCCACTGCAGCTGCAGAGGCCCATTGGGACCATTTCCAAAATCTCCCAGCTGGGCCTTCTCAGGAGAACTCTGGGTATTGCCCCCTCCTCTCTCACCTGCTGGAGGCCACATGACTCCAGCAGGAGCTCACCCCATCCAGGCCCCATACAATGCCTATAGAACCTGCTGCACCCTTAGCGCTCTCATAGTCACCTATGCCCCTGGTTCATGTCTGCTGCAGCTCAAGGTGTGCTTGTGGCCTAACAGTGATCTCACTGTGTGCTGCTGAGGGTCCCTATAGGTGGACTTCATGCTGTGGGGTCCACAGACACAGATGCAGCCTCCCAAAGTGAAAAAGCCACATCAGACCTCCAGTGAAGTCATGGGGCAGAGGAAGGAGCCCCTCAGCAACCTTGTCTCTATCCTCTCAAGATTTCTTCTTGCTCCTTGTCTCCCCAGAGCTTCAGATAGCAACATAGTGTGTTTTTCCCCACAGATGCCCGGTAGAAAATCTGCAGTAGCTGTGACACACTACTCAGCTTGCCAGAGCAGACATGTTACACTCAGTTCTTTGCAGTGAATGCAGTACTGGGCCCTGGCTGCCCTTCATCTCATACAAACCTCCTGGACTGAGGCTGCACAAAGCACCCAGCCACATCAGCATGACGGGGCCCAGCCACTACCTCCCACCAATGGGCCCTCACCCACCCCACATGGGAAACCACAGGAGGCAAAACAAAAAATGGGGTTGGGCTGAGCACATTCACACAGGAGCCAGCACAGAGATGGGGAAGGAAGGGAGAAACTGCGGTGTATCCAAAGGCAAGGGAGAAAGGACAATTTTCTACTCAGCCGGTGCAGGAAACCTATGGCTGCTCCTGACATTTTGCTGCCTTTTCACCGTTCTCTGTCTACCAGTTGCTGATGGAGTATGTTCTCTTGAGGTCCCCAGCAGTGACCAACCTGCTGCTCAGCTGCCCACCTTGATTGTTGTGGCAGGAATCACCTCTGTGCAAGAGTAGTGCACAGTGCTGGGATTGTGGAACCAGAAGATGTTTGGGGAAGAAAGAGACATAAGGAGAGGAGAGACTCCAAACTCTGACTCAAGACCTTGGTGCTCTCTGGGACAGGATGGCTGTGTTCCATTCATCACTGAGAGTGGACCCTTGGGAACATGGATTGATGCCTCCCTTACCCCCTCCAGTGTCCCTGCCAGGATTTGAAGGTGGGCACTGTTAGCAGGTGTCAGCTGCCCTGACTATGCAAGTCTCCCCACTTTGTATGACCTGCACATGTAATCACAGGCAGGATGAGAAAGGGAAGAGAAACAAGGCATGGAGAGCACTGGATGGTCAAAGGGGGTGGAAGAGGCTCCATGGGAAATCCAGTGAGTGTTAATGCACTCAAGAGGGTTGTGCTTACGACTGAGAGAGGAGGAGACTCAGTGGGATGTGCTCTTAAAGAGTCTCTGTGCACTGTGATCCTCAGCAGAAATGTACTGCCCCAACTGCCAAATGTCCCAGAGGCAATGCGATGGGAGCAGCTTGCAGCCCAGATGCAGAGACACTGAGTTGTCGGGAAGGTGGGAAGGAGAAGGACAATAAAAACACTGGAGTCAAGACTGCAGTGCAAGAGAGCTTTTATTGCAGGTCCAGGAGAAGAGGAGGGAGGTGGCAGAAGGGCAGCCCCTGGCCAGAGGCTGCTCTTGTCTTCATGCGGAGGGAAGAAGGATGGGAGCAAACAGTCAGTGCTGGGCTGTGTCATGACATGACAGTGAGTCCTGAAGCTAAGATCAAATAGAGCAGAGGAAGAAGGAGATGTTCGCCACAGAAGCACGAGCTGTCCAATCTCCGGAGCCCTGTGATTCCAAAGGGGAAGTCTTCATAATGACATCAGGTGGGAATGTGCTGACACTTCTCCAGAGCTCTCCTTTGACCATGGACATAGGCAGTGCTGTGCTTAGCAGGGCCCGCAGCTGCCACTGAGGTACCCAAGACCTCGGCGCAAGCCACCGTATCCGCAGCTGCCAAAGCCCCCAAAGCCCCCAAGGCCCCCAAGGCCATAAGAGCCTCCATAGCCTCCCAGGCCTCCATAGCCCCCAAAGCCGGCACTACGTCCAAAGCTGCCACCCAAGCCTGCTCCAACGGCGGGGACTCCTGCTGAGCCAACTGCAGCGTTCTGCGGGAAGGAGCTGAGGATGGGCCCGGGGAAGGTGACCACGGTGGCCGGGGGTTGGATCACCACGGTGGAGTCGGGGCACTGGCGCACGCAGGGCTCGTTGTAGCTGTCAGCCAGCGGGGCCGGGGCGGCCACACCGCAGGCAGAAGCATACAGGCTGGAGCAGGACATCTTCCACACAAGCAAGGAGTCCTGCAAAGGGCATCCACAGTGAGGAAGGGGTCGGGGAGAGACGTATGGATGGAGGCTAGGAGAGAGCCCTGAGAAGCCTCTGAGAGCTGCACTTACCCAGGAGCTGAGGGGAGTCAAATGGAGGACGCTGGATAGAGGACTGCAAAGTGCTCAGCTCTTTTATACCCATCCCAGACAGCCTGGGGCATAAATGGGAGGTCATAGGTGGCAGAAGTCCTAGATAATTTTTAAATAAAGTCAACACGCCTCATGACACTCATGGAGTGAGGCAAAGCAATTAAATCCTTCATCAGTAGAGTCGTTGGGATGTAAATGTGCCCTGGAGAACAAGATGATGATGAGAAGGACAGGTGATTACAAGGAATTACATGAAAGACAGACCATGCGCTGCTGATGCTGATCTCTCAACACCTGTAAACCCCAATGTGTTCCTAATCCCAAACTTCATCTATGAGAAAGACTCACAGGTATCCTGCAGACAAAGCACTTTGCAATCCTGCTCACAAACACAATGTCTATCATTACCTTCATTACCACTGTTTTATGAGCTGGTAAACTTTGGACAAAGCAATGAAGTGATCCCACCCTGCTGGGACTGCTCCCAAACAACTGCTACCACCCTTCATTGGCAAACAGTAGGATGCAATTGGGTTGGGAAGTCAGAGCATTCCTGAATGTTGCCCAGCTCCCTGCCCAGTGCAGTATGGGGCTTTTCTGACTTGCCAGCCAAGGGTAAACCTGTGGCTATGATGTCTTTGTCTCTGAAAGCTAACCTGCCAAAGCATAAGGAACACTCTGGGGGTTACTGATTCAAAACACATCAGCAGGAACATCACCTTGTCTTTTAAGTAATTGTTTATAGCCATGGGACTTTCTCATATGCTTGCTGCTCTCCAAGGAAAGTTTTGGTCTCAGCATACCCAGTGGGATAGGAAATAATTGCTCTGCATCTCTCCTTGTGTGTCATGGAATGTGCTAGCTTTATTTCAGATTATCCAGAGCTTTTACCACCACCACCCTGCTGTGTATGCCTCAGGCTGTCTCGGACAGGTATAAAAGAGCTGAGCACTTTGCAGTCCTCTATCCAGCTTCCTCCACTTGACTCCCCTCAGCTCCTGGGTAAGTGCAGCTCTCGGAGGCTTCTCAGGGCTCTCTCCTAGCCTCCATCCATACAGCTTTTCCCGATCCTTTCCTCACTGTGGGTGCCCTTTGCAGGACTCCTTGCTTGTGTGGAAGATGTCCTGCTCCAGCCTGTGTGCCCCTGCCTGCGGTGTGGCCGCCCCGGCCCCGCTGGCTGACAGCTACAACGAGCCCTGCGTGCGCCAGTGCCCCGACTCCACCGTGGTGATCCAACCCCCGGCCACCGTGGTCACCTTCCCCGGGCCCATCCTCAGCTCCTTCCCGCAGAACGCTGCAGTTGGCTCAGCAGGAGTCCCCGCCGTTGGAGCAGGCTTGGGTGGCAGCTTTGGACGTAGTGCCGGCTTTGGGGGCTATGGAGGCCTGGGAGGCTATGGAGGTTCTTATGGCCTTGGGGGCGTTGGGGGCTATGGAGGCTTTGGCAGCTGTGGATTTGGTGGCTTGCGCCGAGGTCTTGGGTACCTCAGCGGAAACTGTGGGCCCTGCTAAGCACAGCACGCCTGCAGCCCTGGTCAGAGGAGAGCTCTGGGGAAATATCAGCACATTCCCACCTGATGTCGTGGGGAAGGATTCCCCTTCGGCATCGCTGAGCCCTGGAGCTCGAACACCTTGTACCTGCACAGGGACCAGCACTGTCTTCCTCTGCTCCACATCAGCTTTGCTTTAGGACTCACAGCTCTGTGATGACACAGCCATGTGCCTGCTGCCCACTCCTTTCTCTTTGTCCTGTGCAAGGAGATGGGTACCGCCTCTAGCCAGCGGCTGCCCTTCTGCCACCTCCCTCAACCATAGAACCTGCAATAAAATCTATCTTGCATCACAGTTTCCGTCTCTGAGTTTTCCTTCACACCTCCTCTATCCCAAGTTCCCCTTGAAGTTGCAAAGGCTCTCAGGGGCCATCGCTGCCAGCTTACAGCTGAGCCTTCTCAGGAACTCCGTGGCTGCTGCCCCCTCCCCTCTCACCTGCCCTGGACACCAGAAGCTTCAGCAGGAGATTTCCCCAAGCACGCTCCATACAGTGCCTTCAGTACCTGCTCCTCCCTCAGAACTCTCAGCCACTTCTCTGCCCCTGCTTTCTGCCTGCTGCAGCTCAACAACAGCTCTTGGCCCCATCCACAGCTCAGTGTCTGCTCTTGAGTGTCCCTGTAGTTGGCCTTTGTGACGGGAGGTCTGCAGACAGACGTGCAGCCTTCTAAAGGGCAAAAACAATTCCAGAGACTCGGCTGATGCCATGAGGCAAAGGAAGGAGGGTGAGAGTCCAGGAGCAACCTTGACTACAGTCTCTCAAGATTCTTTCCTGCTCCACTTCTTTCCAGCGCTCCATATAGCATCAAGGACGCTGATTTTCCACACCATTGCTCAGAAACAAATCCACAGCAGCTGTGAAAAATTGCTCTGACAGGGCAGCACAGCCATGCTTCACTCTGCCCCATGTAGTGACTGCAGTGCTGGGCCTCTGGCTGCCCTTCATCTCATACAAACCTCCTGGACTGAGGCCACCCAAATAACCCTCCACATCAGCGTGATGGGGCCCAGCCACCACCTCCCACCAATGGGCCCTCACCCCACCCCACATGGGTAACCACAGGAGGCAAAACAAAAAATGGGGTTGGGCTGAGCACACTCACACAGGAGCCAGCGCAGAGATGGGGAAGGAAGGGAGAAACTGAAGTGTAGCCAAAGGCAAGGGAGAAAGGACAATTTTCTGCTCATCCAGTGTAGGAAAGCTATGGCTGTTCCTGATATTTGCTGCCTTTTCACCGTTCTCTGTCTACCAGTTGCTGATGGAGTATGTTCTCCTGAGGTCCCCAGCAGTGACCAACCTGCTGCTCAGCTGCCCACCTTGATTGCTCTGGCAGGAGTCGCCTCTGTGCAAGAGTAGTGCACAGTGCTGGGATTGTGGAACCAGATAATGTCTGGGGAAAAAAAGGGATGTAAGGAGAGGAGGGACTCCAAACTCTGACTCAAGACCTTGGTGCTCTCTGGGACAGGATGGCTGTGCTCCATTCATGGCTGTGAGGGCTACCTTGGGAAGATGGGGTGGTAATTCCCTTTCCCCCTCCAGTGTCCCCCTCCAGGATCTGAAGACAGGGACACTGTTAGCAGGTGTCAGCTGCCCTGTCCATGCACTGCTTGTCTGCCCATTTCCTCTGACCTCTACGCGTCGTCACTGGCATAACAAGAAAACAAAGAGAAAGAAGGCATGCAGAGGCCAGGTTGTGCAGATCTCACGGAAGAGGTTCTGTGGGACATCCATTGCGTGTTAACATACTGAAGTGAGGTTTGTTTCAGAGGTGTCGTTGTGCTGATTGCAGAAGCGAGGAGGCTCAGTGGAATGGGCTCTGCAGGACCCCGTGTGCACTGTGATCCTCAGCAGTAATGCACAGCCCCAACTGGCAAATGTCCCAGAGGCAGTGGTGTGGGAGCAGCTAGCAGCCCAGACTCAGAGTCTCTGAGATATAGGGCAATTAGGGAAGGACAAGGAAGACAAAATACCGGAGTCAAGACTGCAGTGTAAGAGAGATTTTATTGCAGGTCCAGGGGAGGAGGGGGGAGGTGGCAGAAGGGCAGCCCCTGGCCAGAGGCTGTCCTTGTCATCTTGCAGAAGGCAGAGGGACAGGAGTAGGCAGCCGTAGCTGGGCCGTGCTATCACGGGTAAGCCAGTCCAGAAGCAAAGATCAGTCAGAACTAAGAAAGACAGAGCTGGTCCCCATGCAGGCATGTGGTATCCAAGGTTTGCAGTCCAGCGATGCTGAAGGTAAGCCCATCGTCACGGCGTCAGGTGGGGATGTGCTGGGGCTTCTCCAAAGCTCTCCTTCATTTGTGTCCAGAGGCAGTGCTGTGCTTAGCATGGCCCGCAGCTGCCACTGAGGTATCTGTGGCCTCGGCGGAAGCCACCAAATCCACAGCTGCCAAAGCCTCCATAGCCCCCAAGGCCCCCAAGGCCATAAGAGCCTCCATAGCCTCCCAGGCCTCCATAGCCCCCAAAGCCAGCACTACGTCCAAAGCTGCCACCCAAGCCTGCTCCAACGGCGGGGACTCCTGCTGAGCCAACCACAGAGTTCTGTGGGAAGGAGCTGAGGATGGGCCCGGGGAAGGTGACCACGGTGGCCGGGGGTTGGATCACCACGGTGGAGTCGGGGCACTGGCGCACGCAGGGCTCGTTGTAGCTGTCAGCCAGCGGGGCCGGGGCAGCCACACCGCAGGCAGGGGCACACAGGCTGGAGCAGGACATCTTCCACACAAGCAAGGAGTCCTGCAAAGGACACCCACAGTGAGGAAAGGGTCGGGGAGAGCCGTATGGATGGAGGCTAGGAGAGAGCCCTGAGAAGCCTCCGAGAGCTGCACTTACCCAGGAGCTGAGGGGAGTCAAATGGAGAAAGCTGGATAGTGGACTGCAAAGTGCTTAGCTCTTTTATACCCATCCCAGACAGCCCAGAGCATAGATGACAGGGTGGTGGTGGCAGAAGCCCCAGGCAATTGCGAAAAATAAAAGCAACATGTTTCGTAACACTCAAGGAGTGATGCAGAGCAATTATTTCCCTCCCCATAGTATACACTGAATAGCAAACATCCCCTGAGGAATAAGGATGTGGTGCTATGTTCAGATGTCTAAATGCAATTATATTAAAGATCAGGTACTGCTGATGCTGTCTTTTTGGAGCCAATAATCACCAATGTGTTCATAATCCGAAAGTGTAAGAATCAGACAAATCTTGTGAAGGATGCACTTTGCAATCCTGCTTATAAATGAAATGACTGTCATTACCTCCCTTTTATGGGCTGGAAAACAGAGGTGGTGGAAGTTTGAAGAGAGATGAAGTGATCACACCCACTTGAGACAGATCCCAAACTTGTATCATCTTTCCTTCCTCCTTGCAGGTGTTCAGCTTAGAAGGCTGAACATGACCTAAACCATGTCTTCTTTCCCTTGTCTGCTCTACCATCCTCCACTTCATATGTCCCCAAATCAGATCCTACTGATCCCCAAGCCTTGTCAAGCTGGAATTTGTTGCTCTTGTTTTTTCAGTGCCACGAAGTGGGTTAGACACCCCTGAATACTTAAAACCTGCAACCAAAGACAATGTGCTCGGAGTGGGGTCTTGAACATTGCTCTGACAGGAGTCGCATCTCTCACTGGCATGAGGAGATGATAGGACTGGGACCTACAAAGACAGAGAAGGTTTTTGATCAATCCTTTAAAACTTTGGATTTTCAGCCAGTAAAAGAGATGCAATGACAGGTGGGCTGGCGGTAAGCTCAGGTGCAAAGAGCATATATTGCAAAATGCCCAAGACTATTCAAATCCATAAGAATGCAATGAAGCACAGGCTAGGTTTATGAGGGTTATTAGTTCAGATTAAGCAGTGCCTAACATTGAATGTAATGTCATTTAAAATTTGGTCCTGTCCAGCGTGTCTCTGTTGGACATGGCACGCTTATTACTCCATGCATCGAAAGATGATATAATTAATGAGCATCACTCCTTATGTGTCATGAAATGTGTTAGCTTTATTTAAGGATTATCTGGGACTTCTGCCACCACCACCCTCCCGTGTACGCCCCGGGCTGTCCGGGATAGGTATAAAAGAGCTGAGCACTTTGCAGTCCTCTATCCAGCTTCCTCCACTTGACTCCCCTCAGCTCCTGGGTAAGTGCAGCTCTCGGAGGCTTCTCAGGGCTCTCTCCTAGCCTCCATCCATACAGCTTTTCCCGATCCTTTCCTCACTGTGGGTGCTCTTTGCAGGACTCCTTGCTTGTGTGGAAGATGTCCTGCTCCAGCCTGTGTGCCCCTGCCTGCGGTGTGGCTGCCCCGGCCCCGCTGGCTGACAGCTACAACGAGCCCTGCGTGCGCCAGTGCCCCGACTCCACCGTGGTGATCCAACCCCCGGCCACCGTGGTCACCTTCCCCGGGCCCATCCTCAGCTCCTTCCCGCAGAACGCTGCAGTTGGCTCAGCAGGAGTCCCCGCCGTTGGAGCAGGCTTGGGTGGCAGCTTTGGACGTAGTGCCGGCTTTGGGGGCTATGGAGGCCTGGGAGGCTATGGAGGCTCTTATGGCCTTGGGGGCCTTGGGGGCTATGGAGGCTTTGGCAGCTGTGGATTTGGTGGCTTCCGCCGAGGCCACAGATACCTCAGTGGCAGCTGCGGGCCATGCTAAGCACAGCACTGCCTCTGGACACAAATGAAGGAGAGCTTTGGAGAAGCCCCAGCACATCCCCACCTGACGCCGTGACGATGGGCTTACCTTCAGCATCGCTGGACTGCAAACCTTGGATACCACATGCCTGCATGGGGACCAGCTCTGTCTTTCTTAGTTCTGACTGATCTTTGCTTCTGGACTGGCTTACCCGTGATAGCACGGCCCAGCTACGGCTGCCTACTCCTGTCCCTCTGCCTTCTGCAAGATGACAAGGACAGCCTCTGGCCAGGGGCTGCCCTTCTGCCACCTCCCCCCTCCTCCCCTGGACCTGCAATAAAATCTCTCTTACACTGCAGTCTTGACTCCGGTATTTTGTCTTCCTTGTCCTTCCCTAATTGCCCTATATCTCAGAGACTCTGAGTCTGGGCTGCTAGCTGCTCCCACACCACTGCCTCTGGGACATTTGCCAGTTGGGGCTGTGCATTACTGCTGAGGATCACAGTGCACACGGGGTCCTGCAGAGCCCATTCCACTGAGCCTCCTCGCTTCTGCAACCAGCACAACGACACCTCTGAAACAAACCTCACTTCAGTATGTTAACACGCAATGGATGTCCCACAGAACCTCTTCCGTGAGATCTGCACAACCTGGCCTCTGCATGCCTTCTTTCTCTTTGTTTTCTTGTTATGCCAGTGACGACGCGTAGAGGTCAGAGGAAATGGGCAGACAAGCAGTGCATGGACAGGGCAGCTGACACCTGCTAACAGTGTCCCTGTCTTCAGATCCTGGAGGGGGACACTGGAGGGGGAAAGGGAATTACCACCCCATCTTCCCAACGTAGCCCTCACAGCCATGAATGGAGCACAGCCATCCTGTCCCAGAGAGCACCAAGGTCTTGAGTCAGAGTTTGGAGTCCCTCCTCTCCTTACATCCCTTTTTTTCCCCAGACATTATCTGGTTCCACAATCCCAGCACTGTGCACTACTCTTGCACAGAGGCGACTCCTGCCAGAGCAATCAAGGTGGGCAGCTGAGCAGCAGGTTGGTCACTGCTGGGGACCTCAGGAGAACATACTCCATCAGCAACTGGTAGACAGAGAACGGTGAAAAGGCAGCAAATATCAGGAACAGCCATAGCTTTCCTACACTGGATGAGCAGAAAATTGTCCTTTCTCCCTTGCCTTTGGCTACACTTCAGTTTCTCCCTTCCTTCCCCATCTCTGCGCTGGCTCCTGTGTGAGTGTGCTCAGCCCAACCCCATTTTTTGTTTTGCCTCCTATGGTTACCCATGTGGGGTGGGGTGAGGGCCCATTGGTGGGAGGTGGTGGCTGGGCCCCATCACGCTGATGTGGAGGGTTATTTGGGTGGCCTCAGTCCAGGAGGTCTGTATGAGATGAAGGGCAGCCAGAGGCCCAGCACTGCAGTCACTACATGGGGCAGAGTGAAGCATGGCTGTGCTGCCCTGTCAGAGCAATTTTTCACAGCTGCTGTGGATTTGTTTCTGAGCAATGGTGTGGAAAATCAGCGTCCTTGATGCTATATGGAGCGCTGGAAAGAAGTGGAGCAGGAAAGAATCTTGAGAGACTGTAGTCAAGGTTGCTCCTGGACTCTCACCCTCCTTCCTTTGCCTCATGGCATCACCCGAGTCTCTGGAATTGTTTTTGCCCTTTAGAAGGCTGCACGTCTGTCTGCAGACCTCCCGTCACAAAGTCACAAAGGCCAACTACAGGGACACTCAAGAGCAGACACTGAGCTGTGGATGGGGCCAAGAGCTGTTGTTGAGCTGCAGCAGGCAGAAAGCAGGGGCAGAGAAGTGGCTGAGAGTTCTGAGGGAGGAGCAGGTACTGAAGGCACTGTATGGAGCGTGCTTGGGGAAATCTCCTGCTGAAGCTTCTGGTGTCCAGGGCAGGTGAGAGGGGAGGGGGCAGCGGCCACGGAGTTCCTGAGAAGGCTCAGCTGTAAGCTGGCAGCAATGGCCCCCGAGAGCCTTTGCAACTTCAAGGGGAACTTGGGATAGAGGAGGTGTGAAGGAAAACTCAGAGACGGAAACTGTGATGCAAGATAGATTTTATTGCAGGTTCTATGGTTGAGGGAGGTGGCAGAAGGGCAGCCGCTGGCTAGAGGCGGTACCCATCTCTTTGCACAGGACAAAGAGAAAGGAGTGGGCAGCAGGCACATGGCTGTGTCATCACAGAGCTGTGAGTCCTAAAGCAAAGCTGATGTGGAGCAGAGGAAGACAGTGCTGGTCCCTGTGCAGGTACAAGGTGTTCGAGCTCCAGGGCTCAGCGATGCCGAAGGGGAAACCCTTCCCCAAGACATCAGGTGGGAATGTGCTGAGATATCTCCAGAGCTCTCCTCTGACCAGGGCTGCAGGCGTGCTGTGCTTAGCAGGGCCCGCAGCTGCCGCTGAGGTACCCAAGACCTCGGCGCAAGCCACCGTATCCGCAGCTGCCAAAGCCCCCAAAGCCCCCAAGGCCCCCAAGGCCATAAGAGCCTCCATAGCCTCCCAGGCCTCCATAGCCCCCAAAGCCGGCACTACGTCCAAAGCTGCCACCCAAGCCTGCTCCAACGGCGGGGACTCCTGCTGAGCCAACTGCAGCGTTCTGCGGGAAGGAGCTGAGGATGGGCCCGGGGAAGGTGACCACGGTGGCCGGGGGTTGGATCACCACGGTGGAGTCGGGGCACTGGCGCACGCAGGGCTCGTTGTAGCTGTCAGCCAGCGGGGCCGGGGCGGCCACACCGCAGGCAGGGGCACACAGGCTGGAGCAGGACATCTTCCACACAAGCAAGGAGTCCTGCAAAGGGCACCCACAGTGAGGAAGGGGTCGGGGAGAGCCGTATGGATGGAGGCTGGGTGGGAGTCCTGAGAAGCCTCCGAGAGCTGCACTTACCCAGGAGCTGAGGGGAGTCAAGTGGAGGAAGCTGGATAGAGGACTGTAAAGTGCTCAGCTCTTTTATACTCGTCCTGGACTGCCTGGGGCTTTGATGAGGTGGCAGAAGCTCCTGATAATTTTTAAATAAAGCCAACATGCTTCATGACACTCGAGGAGTGAGGCAAAGCAATTAAAACCCTCATCAGTGGGGATATTGGAGTGTAAACATGCCCAGGAGAGCAAGAAGATGGTGAGAGGGACAGGTGATTACAAGCAATTACATGAAAGACAGACCATGCACGGCTGATGCTGACCTGTCAACACCTGTAAACCCCAATGTGTTCCTAATCCCAAACTTCATCTATGAGAAAGACTCACAGGTATCCTGCAGACAAAGCACTTTGCAATCCTGCTCACAAACACAATGTCTATCATTACCTTCATTACCACTGTTTTATGAGCTGGTAAACTTTGGAAAAAGTGATGTCCTCCTGGGACAGCTCCCAGACAACTGCTACCACCCTTCATTGGCAAACAGTAGGATGCAATTGGGTTGGGAAGTCAGAGCATCACTGAATGTTGCCCAGCTCCCTGCCCAGTGCAGCATGGGGCTTTTCTGACTTGCCAGCCAAGGGTACGTCTGCGGCTGTGATTTCTTTTTGTTTGAACGTTAACATGAAAAGGCACAAGGAACACACTGGGGGTTATTGGTTCATAACACGTCAGCAAGACTTTGATTTCACGTAATTGTGTATAGCCATTTGACCTTCTCATCCCCTTTCAGTTCTCCAAGGCACCTTTTGTGTCCAAATGTGACAAAAGGCTAATGAACCCATTGGGAAAGGAAATAATTGCTCCGCATCTCTCCTTATGTGTCATGATGCATATTGGCTTTATTTCATTATTATTGGGAGCTTCTGCCACCACCACCCTCTCATCTATGCCTCAGGCTGTCTGGGATAGTATAAAAGAGCTGAGGATTTCCACAGTCTATCCAGCTATCTTCCAGCTTTCTCCACTTGACTCCCCTCAGCTCCTGGGTAAGTGCAACTCTCGGAGGCTTCTCAGAGCTCTCTCCCAGCCTCCATCCATACGGCTCTCCCCGACCCTTTCCTCACTGTGGGTGTCCTTTGCAGGACTCCTTGCTTGTGTGGAAGATGTCCTGCTCCAGCCTGTGTGCCCCTGCCTGCGGGGTGGCCGCCCCGGCCCCGCTGGCTGACAGCTACAACGAGCCCTGCGTGCGCCAGTGCCCCGACTCCACCGTGGTGATCCAACCCCCGGCCACCGTGGTCACCTTCCCCGGGCCCATCCTCAGCTCCTTCCCACAGAACTCTGTGGTTGGCTCAGCAGGAGTCCCCGCCATTGGAGCAGGCTTGGGTGGCAGCTTTGGTCGTAGTGCCGGCTTTGGGGGCTATGGAGGCCTGGGAGGCTATGGAGGCTCTTATGGCCTTGGGGGCCTTGGGGGCTTTGGCAGCTGTGGGTACGGTGGCTTGCGCCGAGGTCTTGGGTACCTCAGTGGCAGCTGCGGGCCCTGCTAAGCACAGCACTGCCTATGTCCATGGTCAAAGGAGAGCTCTGCAGAAGCCCCAGAACATCCCCACCTGATGCTGTATGGAACGGTTTCCCTTCAGCACCGCTGGACACTGGAGCTTGGACCCCTCGTACCTGCACAGGGTCCAGCTCTATCTTTCTTTACTCTGTATGATCTTCGCTTCAGGACTGGTTTCCCCATGATGGCACAGCCCAGCACTGACTGTTTGCTCTCATCCTTCTGCCCTCTGCGAGGTGATGGGGAGAGCCTCTGGCCAGGGGCTGCCCATTTTACATCTTCCTCCTCCTCCCATGGACCTACAATAAAAGCTCTCTTGCACTGTAATCTTCACCTTGGTGTTTTTATGTTCTTTCTCCTTCCCTGCATCTCTCACATCTCAGAGCCTGCAATTCTGGGCTGCTAGCTGCTCCCACAGCACCGTCTCTGAGACATTTGGCAGTTGGGGCTGTGCACTACTGCTGAGGATCACCAGTGCATAGAGGTTCCTGGAGAGCACATCCCATTGAGCCTCCTCCCTTCCCCCAATGGGAATAATGGCACCTCATAAACAAACCTCACTTCAGTATGATAACACTCATTGGATGTGCCACAAACCTCTTCCACACCCTCTTTCCATCCAGGGCTCTCCATGCCTTCTTTCACATCCTTTCTTGCCAGGCCAGTAGTTACACATGGAGGTCAGAGGAAATGGGAAGACAAGCAGTGCATGGATAGGGCTCCTGCCACCTGCTAAGAGTGACGCTATGTTCATAACAGGGAGGGGGCATATGTGGGGCTAAATGAGGACGCTCCCCATGTTCCCAAGGTTCCACTCTCAGTCATGAATGGAGCACAACCATGCTGTCCCAGGGAGCACAAAGGTCTTGAGGCAAAGTTTGGAGTCCCTTCTTGTCTGGTGTCCTTTTCTTCCCCAGGCATCTTCGGATCCCACGATCCAAGCACTGTGCACTGCTCTTGAACAGATGTGATTCCTGCCAGGGAAGTGAGTGCAGCTGAGAAAAAGGTTGTTCATTGCTGGGACCTGAAGAGAACACATGCCATCAACAAGAAGCATAGGTTTCCTGCACCACTAGAATGGAAAATTGTCCTTCCTCCACTGACCTGGTTTACATCTTTAGTTCTTCCCTCCTTCCTCACCTCTCTGCTGGCTCCTGTGTGATGGGGCTCAGCCAAACCCCATGATTTGCCTCCTGTGGTGTCCCATAGGGTGGCTGCAGGCCCATTGGTGGGAGGTGGTGGCTGGTCCCCTTTGCTCTGACATGGCCAGGTGTTTTGTGGGGCCTAGGGCCAAGAGCGCTGTGTGAGATGAAGGGCAGCAGAGGGCTCAGCACTGCATTCACTGCGCAAGGCTGAGTGAAGCAGGGTTGTCCTACTCAGGCAGAGGCATGTGGCCCAAGCTGCTGTGGAATTTCTTGTGAGCCAAAGGTGAGTAAAAACTGCCTATGGTAGTGATATGTGGAGCTCTGGGTAGAAGAGGTGTAGGAGATAATCTTGAGAGGCAAGAGACAAGGTTGCTGATGGAATCTTAGCCTCCTTTCTTTGCACCATGGCCTCGCAGGATGCTCTGACATGGCCTCTGCCCATTAGGAGGCTGCACTGCTGTCCATGGACCACACAACCCAAAAGCCACCTACAGGGACACTCGAGAGTGGGTACTGAGCTCATTGTTATCCACGAGGTCTCCTTGGGCTGCAGCAGGCAGGAACCAGGGGCAGAGGAAAGAGGGAGAGCTCTGAGGGAGGAGCAACTGCAGAAGGCACTGTGTGGGGCCTGGATGGGGTGAGCTCCAACTGGAGCCATAGAGCCAACCAAGGGCAGGTAAGAGGGGAGAGAGCAGTGCCCACAGCGCTCCTGAGAAGGCCCACTGGGAGATTTTGGAAATGGCTGCATAGAGTCTGTGCAGCTGCAGTGAGAACTGGGGACACAAGAGGGGTGAAGGAAAACTCAGAGAAGAAAACTGTGATGCAAGAGAGCCTTTATTATAGGTTCAGGGGAAGAGGATGTAGGTGACAGAAGACAGCCCCTTGCCAGAGGCTGTCCCCATCTCCCTGTAGAGCTCAGAGGTAAAAGAGCAGGCAGCCAGCACTGGGCTGCATCATCACAGAGCAGCGAGTCCTGAAGCAAAGATCAAATGGAGCAGAGGAAGACAGTGCTGGTCCCCGTGCAGGTACGAGTTGTCCAGTCTTCACAGTCCAACACTGCCGAAGGGGAGCCGCTCCTCACGTTGGGATGTGCTGAGTCTTCTCCAGAGCTCTCCTTCAACCATGGGCAGCGGTAGTGCTGTGCTTAGCAGGGCCCGCAGCTGCCACTGAGGTACCCGAGACCTCGGCGCAAGCCACCGTATCCACAGCTGCCAAAGCCTCCATAGCCCCCAAGGCCCCCAAGGCCATAAGAGCCTCCATAGCCTCCCAGCCCTCCATAGCCCCCAAAGCCGGCACTACGTCCAAAGCTGCCACCCAAGCCTGCTCCGACGGCAGGGACTCCTGCTGAGCCAACCACAGAGTTCTGCGGGAAGGAGCTGAGGATGGGCCCGGGGAAGGTGACCACGGTGGCCGGGGGTTGGATCACCACGGTGGAGTCGGGGCACTGGCGCACGCAGGGCTCGTTGTAGCTGTCAGCCAGCGGGGCCGGGGCAGCCACACCGCAGGCAGGGGCACACAGGCTGGAGCAGGACATCTTCCACACAAGCAAGGAGTCCTGCAAAGGGCACCCACAGTGAGGAAAGGGTCGGGGACACCTTTATGGATGGAGCCTAGGAGAGAGCTCTGAGAAGCCTCCGAGAGCTGCACTTACCCAGGAGCTGAGGGGAGTCAAGTGGAGGAAGCTGGATAGAGGACTGCAAAGCGCTCAGCTCTTTTATACCCATCCCAGACAGCCTGGAGCTTAGATGGGAGGGTGGTGGTGGCAGAAACTCCCACTAATCATGAAACAGGCAACAGGCTTCGTGACACACAAGCAGTGACGTGACGCAATTGTATCTCTGTCCTTTGTGGACTTTGAGGCACGAACATGCTGTGGAGAAGAAGAAGATGGAAGAATTAGATGGCAACATGCAATTATGTGAAATTCCAGATGCTACTGGTCCTCATTTTATGGAACTAGTCAACTCTAATACCTTCCTTATCCTTCATGCAATTGCATCTTCACCTGTAAAATCCAGCATAGCTCCACATTTTTTCAGCATCTTTAGGGAACTAGTGAACAGGAAATGCCCCATGTGTCACAGATGTAATGTTTATGGATGCTCCAGAACTCACACCCCAATTGCCTCCTGGCCCTTACTGGTGTAGAATGATGGTGGACAACTGGGAGTGGTCCCAGGTGGGTGGGATGGCTTCATTTTTTGCCCCCAATTCCACCACCTCTGTTTACCAGCCCATAAAGTGGAGGTAATGAGAGGTGTGCAGGCAGCGTGCTGCATTGTAAAATGCTTCATCTGCAGGATGCCTCTGACTCTTCAACACAGATGAAGTTTGGGATTAGGAACACTTTGGGGTTTGTTGGTGTTGTGAGGTCAGATTCAACAGCATGTGGTCTTTCATGTGATGCCGCATCAGTGTTTAACCCTCCCATCACATTCTTCTTCTCCAGGGCATGTTTGTTACTCTGGGTACCAGTGATGACGGATATAGTTGCCCCGCATCACTCCTTGTGTGTCATGAAGAATGTTGGCTTTATTTCATGATTATCTGGGGCTTCTGCCACTACCGCCCTCAAGTCGATGCTTGGGGATGTCTGGGACAGGTATAAAAGAGCTGAGGGCTTTGCAGTCCACTGTCCACCTTCCTCCACTTGACTCTCCATCTCAGCGTGGTAAGTCTATGCCTTATGTATCTCAGTTTCTTAGCAGTACTTTTGTCAAGTGCTTCTTTGCTGTGGGCTCTAACACTTTCTTCTTAGTGCCTGATAAGTCTGGGAGTGATCATACTTTTTTCAGAAATATGGAAATCATGGATATTTAAACTTTTAGGCACAATGTCCTGAGCTTACCAATGCAATTTTATCCTTTGCACTCTCCATATCTTTCTCACTGCTTTATGTGAGGGAGTTTTACTCCACCCTCCGGCTTAGCTGGGACATAGTCTCACGCAGGAAGAGCAGGTGGTTTACACCAGCATTTCAAGTGAATATTGTACTTTTGCTCGGACTGACTGATATGATGCAGAGCATTTCCTCAGCACTTGCTCCAAATGCAAGAGAGGCACGAAGGACTCGTGTTCCATTTCTATTCTGACCATGGCTTTGCCTACTCTCACAGCTTCATCTCCTGAACCAAAGGATGTCCTGCTCCAGCCTGTGTGCTTCTGCCTGCGGTGTGGCCGCCCCGGCCCCGCTGGCTGACAGCTACAACGAGCCCTGCGTGCGCCAGTGCCCCGACTCCACCGTGGTGATCCAACCCCCGGCCACCGTGGTCACCTTCCCCGGGCCCATCCTCAGCTCCTTCCCGCAGAACGCTGCAGTTGGCTCAGCAGGAGTCCCCGCCGTTGGAGCAGGCTTGGGTGGCAGCTTTGGACGTAGTGCCGGCTTTGGGGGCTATGGAGGCCTGGGAGGCTATGGAGGCTCTTATGGCCTTGGGGGCCTTGGGGGCTTTGGGGGCTTTGGCAGCTGTGGATACGGCAGCTGGGGCCGAGCCTACAGATCCTTCGGGGGCAGCTGTGGGCCCTGCTAAACCCCAAATATCCACACAGTACAGTGCTGCATCTGCTGAGTCTTCACAAATACCTCCTCTTCTCTTCTACCACCAGATGCAGCTTTCCATCCCTCTTACGGCTGTGTCAAAGCAGTTATTTTAAATTACTGTTCCTTGCTTTTTGTACTGTAAAGCCTTTCAAATTTGCAGTTTAGGGCTCAGGGTTTCCATCAGTGCCCCCGGAAGTTCCCCTCTACTTGTGTACAGCAACGCAGTGCTGATGCTCGGGTGAGGCTCTCCCCACTCTGACCAAATCTGAGCCTCCTGAATGATGCCAAGAAGAGGATTCTCTGGGATGTAGCCCTGGGTTGAGACTTGCTGCAGCCTTGTAGTTTGCACGATTGCAATTCATTATTTCTGTGTAGTGCTTTTTTTCTGTATTACTCTGTACTGCCTTCTCCATTTGCATTAAAGAATCCTGTATTGCATCAACAATTCCATGCAGAGTCAAGAATTTGGTCTTCCTTTCGCTATGAGATTTGTTTATAAGAACGCAATGATGTGAAATATCCAACAGCTCACAGGTTTGGTGAAAAGTTTTATGATATCTCTGATTTTCTTTCAGAGATCACGTTTAAAATGAAGTGTAGGGAATTTACTGCAAAAATATATGCAGATTCAAAGGTAGGATAATGTTTTGTGTGTTCTATGGAGGAACAGATACTGGACTAGTACCATATTTTGTTCTCATTCAGACCCTGGGAAAACTTATACATGTTTTAACATTGAAAGCAAGAAAATACAGATGAAATGAATATGTTTTTCCTTCCCCCTAGATGGAAAGGAGGAAGGAAAATTTTCAGTGGGATCCAAAGTGACGTTTCTTCAGCTCTTTAAACCAGATCCCTCTGTTCCCCATCACAACCCATCAGCTGTGATGCTATTGTGGTGCTCCACATGTGCTTTGCCTCCCTCTGCAGGAGCCCCTGGACTTTGTCTGGGCCCTGGGATTCTCCACCCTGAGGTCTGAACCCAATGAAGTCACCTCCGGTTTAGGCTTTGGGCCAAGTGCTGGGAAGTTGCCCTGCCTTGAGAAGGACACAGGAAATTTGATGGAGATCATTCTCTGAGAAATGAAACCTGCAGGGGATGTGGTTTGAGGCCTTCCTGACGATTCTTCAGGCTCTTCCTTGGGCACATCATGATTTGTTCTCTGGTTTGATCAGTCTCATGCAGGATATTCTTGCAATGTTATGATGAAAAAATTACATATATATTCACGCTGACTACATATGTTGCTAGTTATTCATGTATATTGCTAATTATTTAACTTTTCCTCCTTAAATTCTCTATTATTCGGGTCTTGTCTGTCCAGCACCAAATATTAGTATTTCAGAAGGCTGGACACAAATGAGCTGCAGTCTTTGTGAATATAACCTACTCCATCTACCTAATCTCTATGACTATAAATTACTTCACCTATATACTAGGCATGTATTACTGGGGAAGTTTCATCTAGAGGATAAGTGATGAAAAGTATCAGAGAATTCCCCCCCTTCCCCAATAAAGTAGATAGACCCCCCCAAAAAACTTTGGCAGTGGAAACCATGAAATAAAAAATCCTTACCTTGTTCTAATGCAGAAATAACATTTGATTCCCACACTACAAATTCAATAAAGGATGAAAGGAGAAGGCAGTTATTATGTGGCAATGAAAATCAAAAGTTTGGTATAGAAAATTTATTTGGAAGGAGACAGCTTTTCTACAATTGTACAAAGTGTATGTTGGCCAGAATATAAAGTTTGTCTTTCTGGGTGTCCAGTGGGGCTTTGGCTGATCACCAGCATCAAAGTAATGCAATCAATTTATTTATTTCCCTTGTAGTGCATTTCCTGTGTGCAATTTCTAGCATCCTAAGTCACCTCTCTAAAATCAGTGTTAATAACATAACTGGAACAAAGCACGACATAAGCAGATGACTAAACGGGAAAGCCAGAGGATAACAGACCTAACCTAAAGGCAAAATGAAGAAATGCACACCCAAGCCTGCCTTCCACTGGTGCTGAGCACTCACAGCTCTTGTTCTCTTCAGCTGGAGCCCAGCCCTGGGGTGATTTGAGCTGATTCCATTGGCTCCACCCTTAATTTTCTTCTGGAGTTCCCTTGGTGACTTCTTCAGATTGTTCTTCCATGAGTGTTCAGTATGCCCACCGCTTTCCGGAGCGATATGAGTTGCATGGATGTGTCCATTGGGAGGAATAGGTGTAGGAGTACTTCGGGGCGCAGCGCGGCTCAGGACGGGTGATGACTTGCGGGGTGAGTTTCTCAACTGGTGGTGCCTCTGCAGGTAGGGCTACTGCGGCGGGGGGCTCAGCCTGGGCCACTTCTGTGGATTCTGAGGACCCCACCACAGTTTGCTGTGGGTAGGTGGTGAGGATGGGCCCTGGGAAGGTGACGACCACAGGTGGTGGGTAAATGATGACCCGGGAGTCACCACAGGTCACCACACAGGGCTCATTGCTACTGCTGGCCAGCGGCTGGGGGCATTTGGCCTCACAGGGGTTGGAGCAAGCCAGCTGGTTGGTAGCCATCACCCGGCTGTGGCACAGGTTTCCTGCAAGTTAATTGTAGAATTAGACAGGGGAAAGGAAAAAAAAAATGTCCTGGTTGTCATTGCTTTTTTTTTTTTTTTTCCTGTGTGCTCTATAATTGATGCTTCTAAGCTTGGCTCTAAAGGAACTTAAGACAGGTAACTTGGACGAAAGAAACTGTTTAACTTCTCTCCCCATCTCTACAGCCTTTTCCTTAATCTATTTCTCACTTTCTAATTTGCTCCTTTAAGCTTGCTCCCTTCCCTTCCTCCCAAAGCCCAAATTCTCCCCTTCCCCTGTGATTCCCATCCCAACCCCCTAAGCTAACTTTGCTCTGACACCTCCCTGCTCTTGGCAGTGCTTCCTGCAGACAAGCAGAAGCCTGTTCCCACAGCGTCTCCTCTCCTCCCACCCACAGCCTCCAGAACTGCACCCACTCTGTGCTGTGTGGATGGGGTGCAAGCTGGGAGATCTGAGTTTTCCACACTTCTGAATATTGAATTATCCATTTATGAACCTACTTTATTTCTTCTATTATTTTCCATGTAAATTCCTGCTATTAACAGGCATTGTTCCATTAAGACAAGGAAAAATTCAAGGCAGAGATTTAATGGGGGTTTTCAAATACAGATTTAATAAATAAAATGCGTTGCTTACAGCATTCATATTGTAGATGAGTGATTGGTCAATTGTTTTATCAATGGAGAAATGGTATATGGTGTCATAAAATAGGTAGCCAGATATGCTTTCTAATGCATAAACAATTATATTGCAAAGCATGAAGTGTCCAAAGCTGCTTTCCCTGACTTCAGGAGCTCAGTGCTGCCTTGTGCCAGGGGCTGGCAGAGGGAAGGAGCAAATCAGCAAGCTCTCTGATCTATTTGCTTCTCTCAGCAGTAGCCAGGGGAACAGAAAACTATCTCTAAACATCTCATTCTGCAGAAGGGGGGGGCAGGGGGAAAGCATGCATAATGTTTTATTCCTCAGATACCCTTAGGTTAGAACTCAGCGTTGACCTGAAAAAATTGTGTAATTTATCCTCTGTAAAGAGGTGAAAATGCCAGCAAAATCATGTGCTAATAGTTATAAGTGAGAGCTTATTTTCAATGTTATATGAAGTAATAATATGTAATCATCACCCGGTGTAGCTTGTTAGGACTCTAAGTAAACTAGCTAATAACAAATAAAAGTAGAGCTGCATCTCTATAGCGGAGCAAAGCTACTTCAAGCGATGAAGTTTTACTTCAACGGTCATCTACAGAATTCCATTCCCTCCACATCCCCCCCAGCAACTGCCAAATCCCCCGTACATGGCAAATAAGCAAAAACAGAGCTAAAAAGACACTTTGCTCTTCTGCGAAGTTTTCCAAGCGAAGAGATTAAATTCCTGCATCTCCCATCAAATTAGCAGCCCAGAGTCTCGAGAAACCCTTGATTTTATTTTACAGCCTTTATCCTGCAGAGAAAAAAGGATCTATAGAAAGATGTTTACTAATCCCACTGATAGCACATTCATGCAGGATTTAGTCCCAATTTTTACCAAGATTTACACTAAAATAACATCAAATTCATAGTTGTCAAATCAGACTTACTCAGTGTACCGCAGAGAACAAACCAAGAGAAGTAGTGAGAAAAGCTGTGTGCGAAAAGAGCGTTTATATCCTTCCTCAGATTGCCTGGAGGATCTGAGCCACCCTTTGTGTAAAGGACCTTAATTACTTATGAAGCAAACTTTGTTGCATGTATTACTCCTGTAATTGTTTTGCTTGCTGTTTATGATTATTTGAAGCTGAGTTAAGTAATGACTCAAAATGCAGACTGTAAGTTGCCAGTTCCTTTAATCTTGAAGTTTCCTGGTTTTGCTCTGCTGATTCTGTTAGGAATTAAAAATACATGGCTGCTTTTTGTGACTTATCTTTGCTAAAAAACATGAGTGCACGGAGAGTCGGAGATGTCAGTATCATGGTGAGTCAATGCATGCAAGATCTCTTTCCTTGTTGGAAATACAGACTGACATAGACTCTTCCACGCCTAGATAAATCTCTAGAGGCACAGGGCTTCCTTCTCATCTGATATAATGTTAATGGAGTTGATGGAAGTGCTCTTAAACTCAAAGGAAGTATCTGGTGCAAAAACTTGACAGCAAAACTATCATTTAAATAAAGATGAAATCATCTCCAATTCTGAAGCCTAAAAGAAGGAGCTGATTAAACAAATGCTTTACATTTTTTATTCTGTGTGAGGTCAGGAAAGTCTAAACCCACTAAGATACCTTTACTATTAACATGAAATGATTTCCAAGTATGATATACTGAGATGTTTGTGAAGTACTTTGAATTCTTGTTTCCCAGTGTCTCCAGAATATTCCTGATAAGCTCTGCAACCTGGGGGATGTTCAGGGCTGCCTCACTAAATAGCAGTAATTCATGACACAAACATTAAGACAGTGGATTTAATTTATCTAAGCATGCTTGGTGTCTTTATGCACAAAGCCTCCCTCTAGAGGGAGGATGGAGTACAGTGAACTGATTTACTGGAGAATGGGTGTCCCCCATGTATCTATCACTGAAGTCCTCCTGCTGGTCTTCTGCCACCAGGGGGAGCCTTCCTGTGTTCAGGAGCCTCCCATCATGCACTGCTCCTCTGCTCACCTGGGGGCAGAGTTAAGGGGACTGGGGCAGCCTGGGGCTGCATTTGGGCTGTCGGACTGTGCCATGGCAGAGGTGGCCTCAGGTTTTCATGGTTTGCTCCCAGTGAGGTGGTATGAATAATTGTACGCATGGAGAAAACTTGCAATTCAACTACAAATATAATTGTGTTGTTCTTGTCTATTTTTTTACCAAGATCTTGTGGTTCTAATTTAACATAACTTCTGTCTAGAAGACTGTTGCCCTCAGGAATTGCCGTTTCAAAGCATGGCTTTTAGAACACACGCAGCAAAATGGACTTCACCCCTGTAAAGCGATTCTAGCTTAGGACAGTGGATTCTTGTTTCATCTCCACAGCACTTGGGAAATCCCTGACATAGGCAGGAACTGAATCCTGGCTGTTGTGTTAAGATAAATTCCCTTAGCTATGAGAGAATGAATTCTTCTGAATTCCCTCCTCTGCAGTATTGCTAAATTAGATTTTTTCCCCCACTCTAGTTTTTATATTGTACACTGGAGTGACTAATAAAGGCAACAGAGCACAAAGAGTAAGGTAGGCTGCATATACCACAATGTGCAATGTTAATATTGTGAGCACCTATTAACTTTAAATCATTTTAGATAATTATACCCTTGTGCAAGGCAGGGACAGCTTTAATAATGGCTCTTGTCTAGCTAAAATATGATCGCTATGGCCAAACCAGTTCTGTTCAACTTCACAGTGCAGAAGACTTGTTTGTAAAGCTGAGTCAGGAATGCTTGCTAATGAAGGAATAATCAAAGGGAAATACTTAGGAATAGATGCTCTGCTGATGTAGATCTGCAACGTTCACTCTCTGAACTTCAAAGAACCTCTATATGCTTACCTCATCTGCAAATATATTATATCAGCACAAATTCTGCCCATTAGGCAATTATAAATTGAAATGCAAGTCCAGATTGTGAGCAAAAGAGTTAATCGCTTATGTATTTAACATATAGCTCCATGATTTCTTACACTAGCAGAAACTCTGGCTTTCTGATTTTATACAAACTACAAGTGAAAGTTAAATAATTCAAAATCTGAGGCAGCACATTGCAGTCTAATTAGGACAATACCAGAAGTGACCTTAATCATCTCCTTTAAGATGATACTCTTGCCCAACACTAGGCGTCACCTACAGCTATTGTCATTATACAGCAATTTGCATAGGCCACATATTAATGTTTGTGAAACATTTGCAGTCCTCAGCATTCCCATGGCATTTAATTACACAGGGTGTTTCCAGAAACACCTCATAAATCTTAATGCATGGCAAGAAGGCGTACAATTGAACAAATCTGCACAGCTACTGGAAAAAATAAAATAAATCCATCAAGCTGGGTGTCAAACGGGATTATGGAAGGCTTTCTTGAAGTACGTATTCCAGTTCAACTGAGCTGACCCTTTACTGAAGGTCTTCCAATAACACTGGTGGATAAAAAGGGGAACATTGTCTTGCTTGATGACCTCGTGGTACGTGCACTTGCTGGCTGGGCTCTTCGCTTTCCAGGCTTGTCAGAACCAGTGTTGTGGGGCTGGGGCTCCCTGGCTGTTCCACATCTTTACCATTTCATTTCCAGGTATTAACAGCCCAGCAGACAGGGTAGGAGAAGCACTGACTTGTACAAACTCAAAGTTTGTGTGAGATATTTAGAGGAAGAAAGTGCTGAAAGAGCACAGGAGGGAAAGAGAATGACGGGAGCAGGACAAATGAGAGGCACACAGCTCACCATGTGATGACCAGAGCAGTACTGAAATATATTGTAACACAAGGAAGTCTAAATGGTGGCTTGCTGGGTGTAGGAAAGCAGGAAAAAAAAGTCACTTTAATGATGTAAAATGTGTTTGGAGTGTACCTAAGGCTGCATGTTGTCCTTGGTCTTACCATGGGTTTTATGTTTTTTTTTCCTGCTAGCCCTGTGGTATTTTTTTTTTTTTTTTTCCTTGTTTGTATATAGAAACCAGAGCCATACAACCAAGTCTAAAATCTAGAGTTAACCCTGGGTTACTTAGCCTCTACAGCTCCCTCTAGCTGCCCAGTGTGACATTGCATAACCTGCCTCAGTTTCCCTTTGTCTTGAGTTTTTTTAGCTTTCACACCTAAGCAGCAGCACAGATGGTATCCAGCACATAAGTAGCAAACTGCTTTTCTTCTGCCACATGTCATATGCACAGCCTTATACTTAGGTGTCCAATTATTTATTTTCAACACAAATATAAATATAGGTGCTGAAGTTGCTGGTTGGTTTCCTAGACTTGAATAAGGAGCAGGCCAGGTTAAGTTCTAGCGGTGTATATCTGATATTTATTACTTGCAATGTTAGAGTGAAGGTGAAGCTTGCATTGCACTGACTACAAAATAGCAGTGTCAGACAGTCCCTGAATGGGGCCATATCTGAGATCATCAGTCTGGCTTGCCAAAAGGTGTGGAAGGAGCTATTCTCACTGCTTATTTGTCACTGCAGATGAGCAGGTGCACAAATGTAGAAGGCTGAGACCTCCTTGGTGAGAGTTAAGGAGAAGCTGGAGTCAGGCCTTTGTGGAGGTGCATTGCACGTGAATGAGAATAAACTGAAATGGAAGATGTTCACATTGACATAAGAAGAGGGAAAAAAAAGAAAAATCCTTCTTGTGAAGGAGTTGACTAAGAAACCTAAGAAAATCTTCAATCAGTTGATGATTAGGTTAGATCCACTGGCTCAACGTCTCTCTGTCATTCTGAATCATGTTTTCCCAGATATGGTGGGCAGATCTGAAGCATTTCTTTAAAGCAGTTGTTTCTCAGTGAAAACAAAATGAATAGAGATCATAGGGAATTGATTTTGGAGTATTAAAAAAAATGGGCATTTTTCAGTCCTATGGTATCACAGCTCACTGAAATGTTGACTGTTCGCAGTACTGCAGTGTGGTACTTTCAGCATGTATTGTAGAGCCTTCATTAGATTTTCTAAAAGTATTTGCTCTCAGCATTCAGCAAGATATATTTAACAAGTGAATGTTTCCCTCAGGGGGATCCCACACATTCACCTCAGAATTTAAGAACAGTTTATGGCATGGAAACCTGATGTCATTTAATCAGGATCAAACCACAGGAATGTAAACAAATTATACAGGAGAATGAAGAAGGTACTTTTAGCAATCTGTGGGCGTAGCAGCTTAATCCAGTGAGAGTCATCTCGTGTTCTCCATGGAAGACTTTAGAGTTCAGATGGTTATGGGGTGAGAAATGCTGCCCAGTAATGTACTTCTGGTCCCATTGTCCCCCTTACTTGTCTATGGGGGGGGAGAGGGGAGCTTGGCTGCTAATGGAAGTCAAAGCTCAGGCGTTGGAAATGACAGCTACATTAGCAAAGTGTCATAAATGAAGTTTTTGTGCATGTTTTAACATGATGTTAGTATTTGATATTTGAGTGTTGTCTGACGTGATGTGGTTCCATCTGTTTTGTGGTCATGTTTTATGGAAAAATAAAAAACCCACCTAAAAATGAGTTTGAGATAATAATTTTGAAGTTTCATCTATTAAAATAGACACAGGTAGATGCTATTGCTTAACGGTTCCTTCAGAGGGCAGCCCAGAAACTAGGGATAAGGATTGGAGACGTTGATGAATTGAGGAAAGGAAGATAGTGATATTATGTCTTCCTGCACATAGAAGTACTCTGAGATGGGACACAGGCAGAAGAAAAGGTTGGAGAGAATCAGCAATGTGGATTCTGCCTCATGGGAAGGCTTGATGCGATGAATAAAATCATTTTGCACATTCAAAGTTTAAGATTGGATTTGTCTGATCCGGATAAGTAGTAAAGGCAGTAGTAAAGATCTGGTTTGGTGACATCTAAATTGAGTGAAATGATATTGGTTTTATAGTAGGCGCTTTGCCTATGTAAATATACACGAAAGCACTTGAGAAGTACTTTGGAACTCTTTCCTTGAGGGCAATTGGTGGTTTCCCAGAGAATGGCTTTGCCTCTGGGACCCTTTGAAAGGAGATGGGTTTGCTGGACTGGACTGCTACAGGGCAGTGATATTCCAAACACATGAAAATTTTGTGTTTGTGCCCAATTTATACTGAGCATAATGTGTTCTGGGCTAGTGAAGGGAGAGAGAGCAAATAGATGTACGGATGCCAATGTCTTGGGATTTGTCCCATGCTCTTGAAACAGCTTCAGGGTATGTGAGAGAAGAGTTGGTTAAAATGAAATGTGAGATCATTATGTTGCAGCTATTCATCTGCAAAATGCTGCTTGCAGACCTTGCATTCATTTCTAATGTGTGGATGTTACTTAACATCTGGATGTCAAAATGTGAGGGCATACGCTGAGTTTCACAACTCTACCTGTGTACAAACATAATTAATGTTTGTGAAATACTGGAGACTTCAGGGATATGTGCTATTACTGAAAGGATCAATCAGCAGTCGCTTAATTGATGGAAGTTAAAGCTGCAGGTTTAATTAGCAGACTCCAAGAACTTGAGTAGATGAGTATGAGAAATGCTGTTGGAAATTACACTGGGGGACAAGATGTCCACTTTAAAATCTTGTGAGGCAGCAGCATTTGTCTCTGACTTCAGGGGGTGCATTTTTATGTCATTTTTCATGGATTTATGCCCACAGGCCTCAAGTCATCCCCTAATATCTGTCCTGTTTTCTTGAATATTTTGGAAGCAAGGGTAGGGAGAAGGTGTTAATCCTTCCTACTCACACAGTGTAGCCAATTAAGGACAAAATCACTCCCCTGCCTGGCCTCTTCAGTGCCCCAATGTTAGGCTAATAGCTCATTAGTTCTAGCTGTTATTGAATGTTTGCCAACTTCTGTTTGCTTTGCACCATTAAGTTGCATGTATCCAGGTTGCAGGCTTCTTTTGCGTAAGCTGTCCCAACAAAGTGACCTGGAGAGAATGTCACAGTGCTGCTGCCACCTCCAAGTGCTCAGTTGAGGATTTTATTCTGTTTTCTTGGGGAACAGACTTGAGAGCTGCCTGAGAAACTCATTGTAGTGCTCCAGTTAAGAATCAGAAAATCTGCACCTGTTGTGCATGTGTCTATACTCCTGATAGCCTGTGAAGGATGGTGTAGGGCTGGGTGGGCTTTTGTGATCTGTTTTGATACTGCTCAGTGCACAGCACTCATTGGAGATGGCAGAGCATCATTCCTCCATTCAAAAATGCAGTTGGGATGGATGCTTTAAAAAATAGAAAGGTCGATAAATATTGGGTGGTGATCAAGTTGGGGCTGGTGTGGGAGTTCTGCCTCAGGCAGGTGACACCATCAGTGGTGGCACTCAGGAGGGTTCAAAAATATAGAGGAGGTTAAAAAAAAAAAAAAAAAAGGAAAACTGAAAAGTGCATGCTGCATGATAATGTTTAATGCAAACAAGAAGCTGAGTATACATGTGCTACATGTGCAAAATGAGACGGATAAGATATAAGCAGAAGAGTTCCAGGACTTCATGAGGGTCTACAATGAATCTCCAGTTACATGGCACTGCATAGGTTCTTTTTTTTTTTTTTTTCTTTAATCGTAAGCATTTTACAGTGAAATCTGCTACTACAGTTGCTTGAATTTGTTGGCTTTTGTTTTGCTTTGCCCTGGTTTGCATCGAGTGAGATATAAGCTCATATAAGTAGAGAAATAAGCTGTTAAATCATTACATTATGCATTATGGTTCTAAGCAGAAGTAAAGCGTAAAGTAAAGACTTATAAATGCCTAAGAGCTGATTATTATTATTATTGATGGTAAATCCTGGTTCAGCAAAGTATACAAATGAATGTCAATTTTGGTCAAAAATTTCATTTTGGAACCCAAGATTTTCAGTTGTATAATTTCAAGAAGTTATTTTATTTTTTTTAAGAGGAATTGATAATAAACATCAGTGTTGGCATAAAAACTTGAATTTATTCAGAAATACAGGCTTATCAAATCAGGAAATTTATTTTTGAAAATCTTGTTTCTCTGAGAATTCTTTTTTATCTGAATTTTGAATAAGACCAATAACCAATTCTCAATTTCTTGTTTGAAAATTCTGGTCCTCATGCAGGTTTAATGCCAGGAAGCAATTCCCTTATTGACTCCACTGGGAACTGTGGGAGCTCAGCACTTCTACAATCCATCATCCATAAACTTAGTCGTGATCTGTCTTTTTTCAGTTCTGATTTTTTTTTACTTAATCCAGCACGGATATCCACAGGTTTAGGTAGGCCTACAAGTTCTAAAACACAATGGTTTGGAGAAGTGAGGAGACAAAGGATTACCGCTTCCTGAATCAAAAAATGATAATTCTGAGTTACACGCTGTCCCAGAACCACACATGCCCCTGAACCCAAGAGATCCCCTGGAACCAAGCAAGTTGTTGATATCAAAGAGCGCAGTAGTTCCCACTATGGTTTGCTGAGGGAAAGTGGTGAGTGTTGGGCCTGGATAGATCACAGAATATGGTGGCAAGTCGGGCTCCACTATGTCCACTATCGTGTCGGGGTACTTTATGACGCAGGTCTCATTGGAGGTGAGGGCAAAGGGCTCAGGGCATGCCACCCCTGGCGGCAGGCAGCACTCATCAAAGGGCGACATGGGATGGATCCAGACCTGAAACACAGGAGAAAGGAGGGGGGAGGAGGAGATGGTCAGTCCAGTGAGGAGCTGTTCTGTTGGATGTCGGGATTTTAGGATGAAAGAGTTGTGGGCTGGATACTGTGAATGCCAACAAAAGGGAGAATTGTGAGGCACGGGTGTTCTAGGTAATTGATGGTCTAGTACTGGATACAGAGGTTGGTGGCAAGGGAGTTGGGTCCTGATGATCCTTGAGGTCCCTTCCAACCCAAACCATTCTACGATTCTATGACAGGTGTTGGTTTCTGTCTTCTCCATAAGTAACCCTTTTAAATTTAATTGTTTCAATATCTAATGATACTTTCTAGATCATAGCTGTTCTCAGCCTAAAATGGTTATTACTTATCAAGATTCTTAACTTGTTGCACTGCTGATTCCTTCTACTTCCTGTTAAACCTTGCTGAAAACTGTAGCCCAAACTCAAATCCATGTCAGGACTCCAGTTTTAATCCTCAGCACTGGCAAAACTGAAGAATGGGATGAAGTAAGTTACCTCATCTCACGTGGTCAGAAGTGGGTCAGAACTGGAATGGAGATCCACCCATCTTTTATTAGTCCTATTGTTTATCATTCACATCACAGTATCTTATATTTGAAACCACACAGCTCTTTAAAACCATACCTGATATCAAGGACAGATTTTCTTGGGCATTGTTTAATTATAGATTGACAAGCAATCCTTGCCCTGAATTGTGCACACACTAATTAGGCGATGCAAACAGAGTGAGGGAGAAGCGATAATTTCCTTCACTTTGTCAGCACAAAACTGATGTGGAAGAGATTAAGGGATGGCAGGAGGTTCCACATGAGTCCCAACATTTACCCCTTGAGTCTATGGGAGAAATACAAGATATCTCCCTAAGCTTTCTCCATCTAAACATCTTGTTTTAGCTATGTGCCTTCGTTGTCTTCTCCCATCCTCAGGGCTGCATCTTCAACTTTTGCCAATTGCCCCAGTGCCTGACTTGAAGGTAAAGAAAAGGCAATGACAGAAGGTATTGGCAGCTGAGGAGCTGGATTTAAGTGTTTAGGTTCCCCTTGGGCAGGGGGAGTCGCTGCCACAGATTGGTCTGAAGGTAGCGATCCTCAATGCAGCCCATCCTAGCACCCACATAGAGCTGGAGAGGGAACATTTATGTGCTCCTTCTAGATTTGTAGTTCAGCACTGTCTAAAACATATCTTAAACAAAAACAGCAAAGTGGCTTTTTGATAGGAAAATCTGAGCTCCAGTAGCCATAGGCTTTTGTAAATATTTAGAGCATGTTCTTTGACTGTTCAAAGACAAAAGGCATTACTGTCTGTGAAGCAGCTGAAGGTGAGAGCATCAAACAAATATTTTAAGTTGAATTGTTTAATGTGTTAGTTCTTGTAGTATTAAAAAAGAAATGTTTGTCAGTATGAAATTGAGACTTCCTGGAGTGCTGAGGGAATCCTATATTCCCTTCCCAGCCTAAATGAACTGTTGGCCTGAATGCTAACGTCGTTTGCAAATGCCAGCATTCGCCTCTGAAGTGTAAAACTTCATTTGACTTAAACCTAAAGGACAACAGAAAATATATTTCTGGAAGAGCATCCCCTTACCACTTTCTAAGTTTAACTTATTATTTGATTAATATTTAGACAGCAATAAGTAATTGATTCGAAATTGACTTACCCGGATCACCAAGGAGAAGAGTTTAAGAAAAGTGATTAGGAGAGTTCTACGTAGCAAATGCTTTTATACACTTAGTCAAATTGCCTGGAGGATGTGACACCCTTTTTGCATGAAGTCTTAATTAGTTGCAAAACAAAGTTTGCTGCATGCATAACTTCTGCAAGTAATGAAACTGTTTTGCTTGCTGTTTGTTTGCTGGCTATTGGATCTTCACGCAGTGTGCTAACATGCTGCTACACCCTGCAGGCAGGATTCGCTTCAATATCTCATGGGTCAAAAAGAACTAGATAGACTCCATTAACCACATTTCAGTTATATTATGACTTGATTAAGCATTCATTTATACACTTCAATCTGAAAGGAATTGAAAGGAGCATCAGCAGTAGCACTTGCTGTCAGGGAACAGCATTTTATTTTCTTTTAGCAAATTTGCACTCCTGTGCAGCATAGAAAAGAGAAAAGTTTACCTCTGAAATGTGTTACAGCATGACATGAAGTTGTTATGTGAATATACATGGCTAAAGGGAAGAGCTAACATTCGTAGCTATTTTCTCATGAGTCTGACCATCTCAGTGCAGAACTGATTTCTGGGGAGAAACCTCTGTTATTTAACATCCACTTCAGTCCTTACAAACAGAAGTTGCATGGGTCTGAAGTGGAGCATGCAGATTTGCTTTGGCCACGTTGCAATTAAAGGCAGGCAGATGTCACCCACGTTTTTTGTCACTGACTCAAAATGAATTCATGGAGAATCATGGGACTGTGTGTTTTGTTGGTGTTTTTTTTTTTTTTTAATAGTTTATGGACTGGGTTGAAAAGGGCAGTACTACAGGAAAGGAAGATTGCAAGAGATTGCACTGCACACTGAAACTGGTCTTTCTATCCAGTCTTTGTTTGCTTTCTATGACTTCCGGAGAAGGTAGTGAGGATGGGAGCCTTTCTGATGTCATTCACTGACACAGCAGCTCATAAATCAGAAACAGTTCAGTATTGTTTTGGTTTTTTTCCAAATAAAATTACATCAAAGGTATTCTTAATTAAAATCTTATTGCAATGGCATAATTCATTTACATGCTGGGGAACACTTCAGCAGAATAGGACTCAGTGTGTTGCATTAACGTACACACACAGTGATTTATCTGCACAAATGACTGAGAACCACTCAATCTTTCGTTCTGGTCAGGAGTCCATGTAAATATTTCAGCTTTAGGACCCCTGTGAACACCCTCCCAAGCTACAAATAGTTTGATGTGAAAGAAAGCTTTAGGAAATAGTTACAAACAAAAGAATCATCCCTCCTGGTTTGCAAGGCAAGAAGGGCAGGCATGTCATTGCCCATGAGGATGGCTTGACTTTGCTTGGAATACAAAGGGAAGTGATTGCATTGACAGAAGGGTCTTGAGGTTACTGGAGCATTTGCCATCATTTGTCCAGCATACTTCAAAACCAAATGTCTGCTTGAGGCTATGGGATGAAAAAAGATTACCTGTTCCTCCTGTGTAATACAGGTGAGATATTGCTTCTATTCACAGAAGGCATATATTGTGCAGATTAAGAGCTCTGTTTCTTGATTGTCTCTTGTGTTACTCCTGACTGTGAATAGACATCTGTGGAGGAATATTATGCATGCAGTGACACTTCTCTTCTGCCAGAAGGTGGCAAGTTTGGAGGAAAAGTGGATTTCTGTTTAATCTTATTGCTGTATTGGTTTTTTTTCCCAACTTTTTTTTTTTTATCATCTCCTACCCAGAATGTTTTTTAGGGCCATAGTAAGAAACGGATGGGGAAAAACTGATTTATAATTAGAAGTAAGATTTCTGAACACACTGGGTAGGAGGGGAATAAAGGTAACTGGGGATATCCTAAAAATCTACCTGTATCATTAATCTGCCTAAGCACTGCTTTGCCAAAGAGGGACTGCATAACATCACAGCTGTGCATTGGAATTTATCCAGCTGAAGTGCTGCAGGTATAGAATCACACACATATTTGGAGATCTATGTACATTTATTTAGTAGACTCATTCAGAATTTGCTTATTATGATTCTCATTGTTGCAATTTGACCACAGAGGGAGTGAATGGTTGTACTAATGCAAGGTGTGTTAATACACAATGTGTATGTTGTACTAACACAAGCCAAGTAGAGATAAACCTGGAAAACTTACCAGTAGTAAAAGGCATTTTTTAGCCAATTGTAACACAGCACTGACGCTGTTCTTAGCAGGGAGAGCTATTATAGGCAAAAGGACTATATAAGCAAGTGCTTATCTGTTTAGTTTTGTGGGCAAAGAAGAGGACCACCTGTGTTGGTGGTGCAGGTGTGGATCCTGTGGGTGGGAAAACCCATGGGGTTGGTGTGAAGGAGCAGAGAGAATGAGGCTGTTCCTTTCCCAAAGCACTGAGTTGCTTTGGGCACCACCTGAAGCAGTGTGATGCCCCACAGAGACTTTGCTGCCATTGCTTCAGGCAAATGGATACAGGCCTCGGTAACAGCACAGGGAGATAATGGCACAAAACCCTTAGCTGCCAACCATACTCATGTCTAATGTCACCACCACTCTTCCACTTCTTCTCTCTCTCTCTCCTGGAATGCCCCAGGGTGGGTCAGTGCTTTGTGTCACATTACATCGTGGGGATCCATGGGACTTTTAGTTTCTTTGCAGTTTGGGGCGCTGTGGTGAATAGTACCCAACGCTTCCCTCGCAGCTCAGTTTTTCATTGCCTTGAGCCAATTTTAATTCTAGCTATTATCTAGGTTTAATAAAGTGAAGCACAGAGGCTAAATGAATCACTAGAGGTCACTTGGTGAGTGAATGGAACAGCCTGGAGTAAAATAGGCTTTCCTCTTTGGCGTTTATCATATTTATAATTGGAATTCCAGCAACTGTTTGAAGCTTTAACTGAGATTGCACTGCACTGGGCAAACAAAGGACAAGGCCCTGCACTGAACAACAAACACTGGAACTGATTAGACCTGAGAAACAAAGGAGAAGGGGATTATTATCTCCTTTACAAATGCAACTATAATGCACGGGGATTAAGGGAGGGGCTGTCAGCACAGGAAAGCACAGTGAGCAATTTTTGACATGTCCTGAAATGACTTCACCAATTTTAACATAGGAAATGCGTGGCAGTCAGGAAGTAAACACAGACTATGTTTTAATAAATGACAGAGCCCCAAGAGTAACCATCAGAGTGGTATTGTCCTGTGCTGTTTCCATGATAAAACTGAAGATTTGGTGCAAAAACACAGTCCCAAAGTTGTCTGCAGTGTGTGTGACCATGACTAACCCAGTGGTTTGGGTAACGGTGCATCCTTCTCTCTGGGCCATCTGTTCCTAGAGAAAAGAGCTCTGAAATAGAATCTGAAGGAATAAGTGGCCTCAGTGTGGCCATCCAGTACTTGAAGGGGGTGTATAAACAGGAGGGGGAACGACTGTTTACATGGGTTGATAGTGATAGGACAAGAGTTAGGGTAGTATTGTTGGATTGCAGTTGGACTTGATGATCCTTGAGGTCTTCTCCAACCTGAGCAATTCTATGATTCTATGAATGATTTTAAACTAAGGCAGGGAGGTTTAGGTTAGATACTAGGAGGAAGTTTTTCACTCAGAGGGTGGTGAGGCACTGGAACAGGTTGTCCAAGGAGGGTTGTGGATGCCCCATCCCTGGAGGCACTCAAGACCAGGCTGGATGTGGCTCTGGGCAGCCTGGGCTGCTGGTTGGTGACCCTGCACATAGCAGGGGGTTGAAACGAGGTGATCTTTGAAGTCCTTTTCAACCCAGGTTGTTCTATGATTCTATGGTAATCATCCAAGAGGATTATAAATGCTGCCTGTGTGAAGGCAAACTTGTTCAGACCAAAGCATAACATTTCAATAGGGCTGGAGACTCTTATCTGTGCTTTTTTTTTTTTTTTTTTCATTGCGTGGAATGAATAGTGAGCATTAATTCTCTCTCTCTCTCTCTTTTTTTTTTCTCCATAGAACAGAAAAAGGTGCCAAGCTTTTCAAAGCTCTCTAAAGGATTTAGGATATGATCTCCAGTTAAAGTCTTTGTTGGCTTTTATGTTTTTTTGAAACCTGAGCTACCATTTAAGAAAACTGCAATTACCGATGCCTAGTAGTTAATGACTATGGGATAATGATCTTTAATGGAAAGAAATCCCCTTAATGAAAATCTACACTGGGAGTCATCCTTTAGGTGATGGTTAAAAAAGAAAGAATAAATTCACAATTCTGTGAATTTATGTGCTTTTCTGAAGAGAATAGTTAGAGAGAAACAAAGGAAAGAATAAGCAGAGAAGCTTATATTGTGGAAGTGTTCTTAAACTGACTGAAGGATTAAAGATGTTTTTGTGCTTGAGGTCCTATTTATCCATGCAGGTTTCTACTTCCACCTGCTCATGTGTGCTGGGCTGCACCCAAGTAGAACACAGATTCATATTCTGCCTGCAGGTTTCTTTCCTTGGGAATGTAGAAGACCCTATGCCATCTCTTGAGTCGTTCTCCTGACTCTGGAAACAGCCTCTGGAATTAAAGAATGTCCCTTTTGTTGCACCTTTTTCAACCTGAGCATATGAGTGCTTCAGGTCTTTCTAAGTCCCCTTCCCAAAATGCAAATGAAATGAAAGATGAGCAGATCATGCATTCACACACAAGTGTTCTTCCCTGTTAAGACATACATAGACAGTGAGCAAGTAGGTTTTCATTCAAGTGACTTTTGAGAAGATGGTTTTGTATGAAAAAGTTCAGTCTTGCTCTGCAATGTGATTTCAGCTGCCTATTTTGAGACGCCTGCCAACATTGCAAAGCTACTCCAATCAAAAGCAAAAAAAAAAAAAAAAGCATATGATGCAAGCACCTTAACACATAACACATAACTAGAGAATGTATATTAATAACCTTGACACATTTCAGGGTGACTTTGTAACTTTGCTTTAAAATGCTGCAATCGTGCTGGATACTTAAAATATGGTAATAAGCATTTTGCATGTATAAATCATTAATGAAGGCTTGCGAAGTGCGTAGAAATCCTTTAATCAGAAACTTCTGTCAGCTGTTTCCAATGGCTGTCATTGCTCTGGGATCTTTACAAAGGCATCTACTTCACAGGAATAATTCAGAAGATGAGAATAAGGGATTGAATTAGATATATTAAAAAAAAAAAAAAAGAGAGAGAGAGAGAATACCAGCAATTAAGGAAATTGAATGGTTTTTAGAGAAAGATGGTGGAGCACAAAGAATTTTTATGCTAGAATCTCCCTGTCTCTCATGAAAGAGATTCCCAGCCACCTTACCTTCAGCACCTTGTCCAAAGAGACTGACTTGCATAGTTGCATAGGAGTTGGTACATCAAACCCGCCAGGAGTTTTTCACACCCAGCTACAAATGTAATCCTGGCATTATGAGAGAGAAAGAGTCATCCTGGCTCATCAGCTTTGCCCAAACAGCTGACTGCTATAATTGTCAGCCACCAGATTATGCCACTGGTCTTCAGGGCAGGATGAAGATCTCCTGGTGTGTAGGAGAGCTAAAATGAGCAAACAAAGAAAATATGAAATTCTTTTCCCCATATATCAGATCATATGTGCTCACTCTCCCTAAGCGTGTAGGATCCTTGGGCATGGCCAGTGGCAGAGGGGACTGTCCTTATTTTATGGCCATATCTTCAGTATTGCTTCATGCAGAGTCCAGTGATTCCCTGTCATCTTTCCTCTGAGATCCCCATGAGTCTCTCTGGAGCCAGGTGAAAGCTGTGACATCCTGGGGAGACAGAATGAAAACATTGCCCAAATTGCTCCTGATTAAGCCAGAGTGCTTTAAACAATACTGATTTTTTAGAAAACATTTGCCTTGAAAACAACACATCTGAGGGGCTCCACATTTAGATCCCAAAGTAATTATCACTGAAATTCCCCTTATGAGAAGGGAAATTAATCCATCATGGATATGACTTTTATCCTGAGAAAAATATGGTTACAATGACTTCTACTCTTGGTGGTAAAAATCACTGTAAAGATGGATATCCATGGAGTGGAGTTGACCTACATCTATTGGGGTAACCTGAGACTGTTTAAGGGGTGAATGGGTTTTAGTGTGAACACAATGTTGGGAAAAAATTGCATTATGAGGCAAGAAATCATGACCTGATTAAGAGCTGATCAGTGGAATGACATGCGTGACTGTGATCTGTTTATCTTGAAGGGATGCTGTTGCACAACTCATGGGTGTCTGAAGCCAGAACCATATTTGAAGTATAATAGCACTGCACTCTGCATGTATAAATCATTAATGAATACCTGTGATATGACATTTGATCTAAGGAGGCCACGGAGCTTCCTGATAAGAGTTACTGCCCCAGGCATCCTTCCAACACACCTTATAATTTAGAAGAGATTTGCAGAAAAAAAATTACCATTCTATGAGAGAAGCAAACAAGCAGCAGGTAAACAACCCCAGATGGGGAAATCTGGAGGGCAGATCTCAGGGTATATGAGGCACTTTCCCTGATGAGCTCCTCCTGTGGGCTGTCAAATGCAGCTTCTGCCACAAAGATGAACTGCACAGGGGGCAGGAAAAAATGCTGTCATCAGTGGTGGCTGCAGCTTTTCACCCTGATTCTTGCTGACAGACCCCTTAATGGGGGTCACTGCCCAAGTGAGCATTCTGCAGGCCAGCCAGAACTTGAAGAGTAATGCTTTACACATCAGAAAAGGTGAGGAAGGTTAGAAAGGCCTTTCTCTAAAATAATAATCTAAGTTGTCTAGACAGCACATCGGTACATTACAATTGCTTTTATTTCAGACTTCAATGGAAGGAAAAGTCTCTAACTCTTCCTTCTGAGACCAGAAGGAGCCCACCTGCTGTGGGATCAGTGGGTGTGATCTCGGGCTGTAAACCTGGAGCAGACGTTTGGCTCCAGCTCTGCAGGTAAACGCCTTTAGTTTGTTTTCTCTCAGCAGATGTAAGGAAATTGCTCTTTACTGAGATGGGCATGCTGGTGAAACACAAAGGAAGAGAAACAAAAAGTGGCAGAATTTGTATAAAACACATATTTTTGAAGTGGCAACAGGTACAGCAGCAGGCTGATGCTTGGGAAAGCTGCTGGTTTCTGTTGATGGTCTCCAAAAAAGCACATTCCAACTTTATTTTGCTGCCTGGTGTTGCTGCATTACATAGTCAGAAGAATTCACAGCAGCTGAAGATCTGCTCCAGAAGTTTTTAAATGCTGCCATTATGACACACAAAACTACTTTTTAATGAAAAATTTAATAACCCTGGTTATTAAATATTGTCTGCTTAGGAAGTAACCATGACTCTCAAATTTAAAGTGAAGTTATTATCCAAGTGACATACCTGTTTGAATTTTGTCATATACTTGGAATATTTACATAGTGTATGTACTTTATGTCTCAACCATTAATGAATATTTGGGACTAACTTTGAAGCTTGATTCTTTAAAGAAGCCAAGGGAGAAGCTTCAGTATTGTTGTACAGCCCCAGGGATCTGCAGACAGACACACCTTCTAAAGGTATAATGGAAGTAAATGAAAGATGGCGATGGTGATATTGTGAGGTAGAAAACTTCAGCTTAAGTCAAGTATACCCTTTCAGAAGGAAATAATATTTTGTACAAACATTTCCTAGAACTGATCATAGAATCACAGAATCGCTTGGGTTGGAAGGGACCCCAAGGATCATCCAGCTCCAACCCCCCTGCTGCAGGCAGGGCTGTCAACCTCCATACAAAATTCGAGACCAGTCTGCCCAGGGCCCCATCCAACCTGGCCTTGAACATCTCCAGGGATGGGGCATCACTTATTTCACCTCAGTGATAGTCATGGGCTGCATTCTCGAGAATTTCTTCTTGTTTTATGGTTGTAAAATCTTTTGAGAATGAGAGTGAGCTTGACTATAGAATACAGAAAAATAAATGCTAAATTCTTAGAGTAATAGTCACCAAATAACATCATGGGATGTAGTATTTTGTAGCAACACTGCTAAAAAACTAATTTTGATCCCTACATAGTCAGTTCAATTCTTGTTTTGCTGCAGATGTGATGAATTAGGCACCATTTTCACAAAATGAAACGAAACTCTTCTCAGAGACATTTGCTTCAGACGTTCTTCATTTTTCATCATTTGCTTAAGCCAAAATTACCAACTCGAATTATTTGAGTCTAATCGAAGTGATTGTCTGGTACACCACCTCAATGAAGCATTTGTTTTTCCTGTGTTACGGTATGGTAATAAATCAATGAAGTATGTGTCCAACTAATTACATGGATGCCATCTTCTCATGTGATGTAAATTGGTTTTTATTCTTTCCTTAAAAGAGCTGTCTGAATAACATAAGTGGAGGTTCTGGGCATAAAATTGTTATTCCTGTACATAAAACCTTAGCATAATACACCTCTAATTAGACATGGGAAACAACTAGTTCAATAACCCATACCCAATAATATCCAGCATTGAATACTGAGAAGTATTTTTTCCACAGAGAAGTGCTTTGTAAAATAACTTTGGATTGCTTTAAAAAACTGTTTGTTTGTTGTACTGAATTCCTAAGTCAGCATTTCTTAAAAGGAGCAAACTAAAAGATCTGCATTATAGAGGGATGTGACTTGGTTCTGCTTTTACTAAAAAAGTTTCAATGTAAAATTTATTTCAAAGATGAGAGGTGTGTGCCAAGTCTTAGGGAAAAATGCTTGGAAAGTTGTGCAAATAATGCATTTTTTTCTGGTCATGTACTGATTTCGGATGTCTGGCATTATTCTGATTTCTAAATGGCCCCATGAAAGACAAGCCAATGGTAAAGTGACGCAGAGTGAAGGAAGACTGCATTGCTTTCCAAGCAGAGTACCATTAATGTACAAATTATGAGAATAAAGAGTACTCTGCTTGAGACATCATTTGCAAAATTAGTGAAGATAAAATGAAAGGATCAGAGGAGGAATGGGCATCCCATAAGCAAGGAAATGAAAGGGGACAATTGCAAAGATCAATCCTAAACACTGTGTCTTTAGTGGGGAGAGATTTGCATGCAAGGTAAGTATATTGCTGGTACACAAATTACAAGAGAAACAGGTACTATAGGCCTGGGGCGGTCCAGATCAGTATAAAAGCCAGTCCAGCACCAAGCTTCCTCATCCACTTCTCTTGCCTTCTTCTCCTTGGTGAACTAGGTGAGCTGAAGTGGCCTTCTCCTCAATCTCTTCTTTCTCTGCTTTTCCTCTTGCTCTTCTGGCTTCCACTGACTCTTTGCCTCTGAGCAGACCTTGATGTGAGCCTTGCTCCCTGATGGTGCTCCCACCTGCTCTCTTCTGCTTTCCAGTGTCAGGGGAGATGGGAGAAGGCCTTGGACTGACTCTGATGGGGTTCTGGGGGATCTGGATTCCCAGGCATCTCTATGTCCCTGCACTACTGGTCCCTGCTTCCCAGCCTGTGCCTCCTCTCATGGCAAGCAGGCTGCCAGGCTGCTGCTCATGCTGTGTTTCGCTGTTCCCTCTCCAGGTCCACCTCCATCCCACAGCCATGTCCTGCTACGATCTGTGCCGTCCCTGTGGCCCAACCCCCCTGGCCAACAGCTGCAACGAGCCCTGTGTGCGCCAGTGCCAGGACTCCCGCGTGGTGATTGAACCCTCTCCCGTGGTGGTCACCCTGCCTGGACCCATCCTCAGCTCCTTCCCCCAGAACACCGCTGTGGGCTCCTCAGCATCTGCTGCTGTTGGCAGCATCCTGAGTGCTGAAGGTGTGCCCATCTCTGGTGGTTTTGGCTTCTCTGGCCTGGGTGGCCGGTTCTCTAGCAGGAGGTGCCTGCCCTACTAAGGTTGAGATGGATGTCCCGTGAGCCCATTGCCCAGGAAGACCGAAGCCAAGTGCCAGACTGAGGATGGAGCTGTTGGCCAGTGTTTCCAGATGGGCTGAGCACCCTCATACCCTCAGTAAAGAGAGGGAAACCAGGCTGCCAGCTTATGTATCTGGAAACACGGCCAGCAGATGTCTTCTCCTGCTTTCTTCTCATCATCATGAGTTCATATTGTCTCGTGCTGTCCTGTGCCATGGGTTTGTCCTGAAGCCAGCTGAGATGGCTCTGCTTCTTCTTTCTCTCACCATATGAGGGAGAAAGATATGCATCTCATTTTGGTGAAGGGGTGTAAGATCCTTTTACCATGCACTGTTTTTTTTTCTATCTTCAGACTCAATAAAATTTGTGCTGCATTATAATCTCAGTTTATTTTTGTTTCTTCACTGTTGCGATGCCCAACCATGCTCTCCAAGGTGAAATGTGATGTTCTGGACTGCAAAGTTCAGTTCTGCTCCCAGATCTTCCCTCTACTCCTACTCCCCACTTATTGATTCCTCAGCAATGATAAGACTGCTACAGTCACTGCCTGTGTTTGTAGGACCACTGAGCTGCAACTGTGAATTGAAGGTGTTTGGGAATTCAGTGTCTGACCCTTGCACACAGGAGGAAAAAAAAATTCTCTTGATGGCAGCCATTGCATCTTTTAGACCTCCTGCCCCAAACTGCCAGACCACCAACGTTAGGGAGGGACACAATCTGGCCCATGTGTGGTGTGGCCTATATTACTGCGTTTCACTTCACCACCTGTGATGATTGCTTCTGCCTATGGGAGTGCAGGGAGAAGGAAGCTAGGTAGTTCTTCCCAAATGCTCTAGTCCTCCACGAGTGATGCTTTTATCTGTACCTCCCAGTCCTGTCTGAGGCACTGAGGGACAGCTCTCCTGCTGTGCCAAATGCTGTGGGGAGCCCTACAATGCCCTTTACCGTAGGTAAAGGCCTTGTCTTCCGTAACAAGTAGCTTTTATGAAAAAAAAGTCCTGAGCCTGACTGTGCAAGAAGCCCCTCAGGAAATGTACTCTTCGCCAAAAGTCATGAGTCATTGTGAGCTTTGAGCTGGAGCAAAGTGTGCTGAAAAGCTGAAACAGGGAAGGGAAGGCGATGTCTGCAGTACATGGTGAGGGGAGCAGGATGCTGCAGTGCACCGGGGCCTTTGGGCAGACCACAATTGTGAGCACTGAATGGAGGATTTCCACGTGTAAAATTATGTGAGAATGATGAGATGCATATGGAGATGTTGACATCTACTTGCATCCACAGCATCTTGCTTATGTTCTTGGTCAGCAGCAGCTGGTGGTGACTATAGATGTCCTATGGGATGCTAAAGCTTCCAAACTTTTTTAGTGATGACTATTGAATTAGCATGGAGTTTCAAAGCAGAATTTGTTGAAAGCCTTGAAGAGAAAAAAGGAACAGTCCTGACTCCATAACAATGGCCTTTGGTGGTGTGTTAAGAGGCATCTCTCCTCTAACAGCCATCTGCAGTCAGTTATAGGTACATAAAACTTCACAGGAAACTTTGCAGGTGGAGAAGAGAAGGTCAAAGAACATGTGAATGTCTCCTGATGTTAAATTTCGATAGTCTAAAACACAACAGGGTATATCCAACCTGACTGGGAAGGCTCATACTTAACTTTGGCAGAGTTAGGTGAGACATGAAGCAATGGTGGCAGCTACTCCTGTTATAGGAAAATGTTTTTAAGACTTGTATTTTAGGATTGGAAGGCAACACGAGGCATGCATTTTTTAAATCTTCAAAGCAAAGCCCCTGAGGGTACAAGGTTGGCATCAAAAGCTGTAGTTGGATACTGTGCACACTGCTGGATGCATCATTTGCTTGTGCTGATGTATCATTTCCAATGGAAAAATTTTGGTCTCTAATCCTGTCACTTGAAAGGAACTTGTGTGGCAAAATGCGTATGTCATGAAAAGTTAAATGAAAAGGGAGAATTGCAGGGAAGAAAAATCAGTGTCCCTATTTACTTAATTCCCAAGTTTTGCATACACGATGAGCTTGGGTATCTCACAGTAATGGTAGCTCTAGGCTTGGGGCGGTCCAGATCAGTATAAAAGCCAGTCCAGCACCAGGCTCCCTCATCCACTTCTCTTGCCTTCTCCTCCTTGGTGAACAAGGTGAGCTGCAGTGGCCTTCTTCTCACCCTCATCTTTCTCTTGCTCTTCTGTTTTCCAATGTGCCTTTCCCTCTATGCAATCCTTGGTGTGAGCCTTGCTCCTTAATAGTGCTCCTGCCAGCTTTCTTCTGCTTGCCAGTGTGGGAGGAGGTGGAAGAAGGCCTTGGGCTGACTCTGATGGGGTTCTTGGGGATCTGGACTGCTATAGATTCTCCCTGCCCCAGCACAATCTATTCCTGCTCTCCAGCCTATATATCCTACCTTGGTGAGCAGGCTGCCATCCTGCTGCTCATGCTCTTTGTATCTTTCTGTTCCCTCTCCAGGTCCACCTCCATCCCACAGCCATGTCCTGCTACGATCTGTGCCGTCCCTGTGGCCCGGTCCCCCTGGCCAACAGCTGCAATGAGCCCTGTGTGCGCCAGTGCCAGGACTCCCGCGTGGTGATTGAACCATCTCCTGTGGTGGTTACTCTTCCTGGACCCATCCTCAGCTCCTTCCCTCAGAACACCGCTGTGGGCTCCAGCACCTCCGCTGCTGTTGGCAGCATCCTGAGTGAGGAGGGAGTGCCCATCTCCTCCGGTGGCTTTGGCATCTCTGGCCTGGGTGGCCGGTTCTCTAGCAGGAGGTGCCTGCCCTACTAAGGTTGAGATGGAAGTCCCTTGCGCCCATTGCCCAGGAAGCCCAAAACCAGATGCCGGACTGAGGATGAAGCTGCTGGCCTGAGTTTTCAGATGGGCTGAACACCCTCATGCCCTGCTGCAAAGCCTATGTTGCCTGGAAACATGGCCCTGTGATGTCATTTTCTTTTTCCTCTTCCTATTCATCGTCATGAGTCCATATTATCTCCTGCTGTTCTGCACAATGGGTTCATTCTGAAGCAAATTTAGATGCTCCTGCTTTTTCTCCCTCTCACCATGTGAGGGAAGAAGATGTGCATCCCGTTCTGGTGAAGGGATGTCTGAGTATCAGCTGCTCTTGTAGCAGCCTGGACCAGATCCCTTACCCTATGCATTGCTTTATTTTCTACCTTCAGACTCAATAAATTTATGCTGCATTGTTATCTCAGTCTCCTCTTGTTTCTTTTCTATTGAGATGTTCACTTAAGCTGTCTAGGGGAAAATGTAATGCCCTGCTGTTAAAAATGGTCAATGGCTATTGTCCTAATTGGATCTCCTTCCTGCTTTGAGTATTGGAGATGGACACTGGAGATGACATTGTGAACTTGTTGAGAGCCAGAGCATTGTTGGCAATGTCTGCCAAGTGTTTCCATATGCTCCTTCAAATTTCATTTAAAGAATGAGCAAGGTTTTGATTTTGTCTTTCAGTTGCTAATGCAAACATCTGAATTGTTGAATTGTATGGTTTTGAGGCTAGTGCCCAACTGGTTGAAGCTCTGATGCTACATTACCATTCCAAGCATATTTTTCTTCCCATCCCTCCATGAGCACCTGGCAAACCCTCAAAGTACAGAGTCCAGAAAGAGTCAAAGAGATAAGCCAGCATCTATTCCATCTTTCTAATGGCAGATTTTAGCTCCTATTTTCAGTTCTGTTCTCAGAACCTACCATCCTCTTCTCTACTACTTCATGGGCAATCCTTATCTCCTGGCCCTGTAGTCCTGTTTAAAGTGGAATGAGAGTCCACTACTGTGTTGTATCCTCTTGACAAAAGTATATTTCTATAACAGATGGATACTATTGTATTAATGACTACTATGCTAACTTACATTCAGCAAGAATTCAAAAGGCCCTCTCTGCTTGTGAGAATCAGTAAAAATCCACTTTACTTCCTGCTTTACGACATTCTGTGCCTTTTACTGAACTCATGTCAAAATATACGCCCAGGCACAGAAGAGAACACCCTTAGCATGAAGTCTGAGAAAGCAGGGTGTTGTAAAACGTTTGAGGTCTTGTGTATACCTTCTGCATGGGGATCTGAGTAGGGAGTATGGAGAGATGGTAGAAAAATACTTTTTTGCATGCAATGTTTTGCTTGTTGAGGGTTTTTGAATGAAAGAAGCATGGATAGGACACTGATGTTCCATAAAGTTTGAGGATGACTAAGATTCCTTAAAGTATGAATAAAATCCTTTTTCTTCATGCAGAGATGCTTTATTGCAATCACACTGAGGATTTACTTTGAATAGAGATTTGCTTAAATGAATATATCCTGTCGCCCTAGAAGCTCCTTTCATCTTCCTGAATGAGAAATTTGGTTGTGCCTCTGTGATTACAGAGTTTCCTGTGTCTGGTAGAGTCTCACTGCAATTGTGGAAAGCACTTTGTCCACACTGTGGAATGAGGGCCTGTAAGTGGCCAGTGATGTGTACGTTGGGTATCGCATGCTGGGCAGTTTCTCCTCCTGGGCATGTGCTGCCTCAGGCCAACACTGCATAGAGCTTGGTGTCTTCCTATGGCACATATTCTTAGGGTGGCCCTGACTCCTGCTGCTGTCCCAGCTGCCCTTGGTGGCTCTCCCAGACCTCATTTGTTTCTTGGTGGATGTATGTACAACCTGGAAATGTTGCTGTGTGTTTGTCAGTGTGTACTGTGTCAGGACATAGGGGCAAAAAAGGATCCAAGGCATGGGGACATAGGAAATGAAGAAGGAAGAGTTTTAAAGAAACAAAATGGTTTTGTTAAGGTTTGCTTTCTATAAGATAGCAGTAGAATCTAGCTAATACTGACTTTGGAAGAGTAACATCATTCTTTTCTGATATATGCATGGTCTAGTGTTTGGGGATCACCAGGCAATGCTGAAGGAGCTAAAAAGTGGACAGGCTAGCTTGACTGAATGCAGTGACATATCACATAGAGAGTTTGAAACACCTGACAGCACATTCTCCCTGCTGTAAAAATGATGCCTAGGAAAGCTTAAAGGTCCTTGGAGGCACTGAATACAATAGGTTTGACCAGTCCCTGGATAAAGAAGTTCTGCTCTTTAATCATATGTTTATAATGAAAAAAGAACAAAAACACAAACACATTCATAATAACACAGCATAAAGACATACCACAGAAGGGAAAATTGCTGATGTCACCTGAAAACATGGCAACATTCTGACTTGAAAAACAAGGACCTGAATTTAGCATAATTACCAATGGAAATAGTGGCCTATAATATTGTACCTTGAATGGAAATTGCATGAGAGAATGGGAAAGTAATGAAAATGGAAATAAAAAGGAAGCATTGCAGGGAAAATAAACAATCAAACTATTTACATAATTGGAATGCTAAACATAAAATATGACCTTGTTGGTAAACACATTACAAGTGCAAATATTGCCTCGCTGCCTAGGGCAGTCCTGACCAGTATAAAAGCCAGTCCAGCACCAGGCTCCCTCATCCACTTCTCTTGCCTTCTCCACTTTGGTGAACAAGGTGAGCTGCAATGGTCTTCTCGTCATTCTCCTCTTTCTCAGCTTCTCCTTTTGCTCTTCTGGCTTCCAGTGACTGGTTGCCTCATGCAGACCTTGATGTGAGCCTTGCTCCTTGGCAGTCCACCCACCTGCACTTTTCTGATTGAAAGTGTGGGGGGAGGAGGGAGAAGGCAATGGGCTTTCTCAGCTGGAGCTCCAGGGGATGAGGACATTCTCGGTACCTGCACTGCCTGTCCCTGCTTCCCAGCCTGTGCATCCTCCCTTTGTGAGTATACTACCAGCCTACTGCTCACGCCATGTGTGCTCTGCTGTCCTCTCTCCAGGTCCACCTCCATCCCACAGCCATGTCCTGCTACGATCTGTGCCGTCCCTGTGGCCCGACCCCCCTGGCCAACAGCTGCAACGAGCCCTGTGTGCGCCAGTGCCAGGACTCCCGCGTGGTGATCCAGCCCTCTCCCGTGGTGGTCACCCTGCCCGGACCCATCCTCAGCTCCTTCCCCCAGAACACCGCTGTGGGCTCCAGCACCTCCGCTGCTGTTGGCAGCATCCTGAGTGAGGAGGGAGTGCCCATCTCCTCCGGTGGCTTTGGCATCTCTGGCCTGGGCAGCCGCTTCTCCGGCAGGAGGTACCTGCCCTGCTAAGGATGAGGTGGAATTCCCATGAGCCCATTGCCCAGGAAGCCCAAAGCCAGCCGCAGGACTGAGGACACAACTGCTGGGCGGTGATTCCAGTTGGGTTGAGCAACTTTGCTGGCTATTCCTGCCAGGGAATACGACCAGCAGATGTCTTCTTCTTCTGCTTCCTTCCCAACCTCATGAGTTCACCTTGAGTCCTGCTGTCCTGTGCCTTGGGTTCATCCTGAAGCAAGTGGAGATGGCCCTGCTTCTTCTCCCTCTAAACGTATGAATGAGGAAGACCTGTTTCCCATTCAGGTGGAAATGTGTTTGAGGGCCAGCTGCCCCCATAGCAGCTGGACCGGATCCATTCCATCATGCATTGCTTCATTTCTATCTTTAGACTCAATAAAGTTTATGCTGCATTGTAATCTCAGTCTCCTTGTGTTCCTTCCATGTTGGGATGACTGGTTCACTGTCTAGAGGTTGATGTGATGTTTTGTGTTGGAGGAGAGTGGGTACTTGCAGACCTAATTGGACCTCCTTTCCACACAGCGTGGTAGGTTACCGTCAAGGCAGAAGAGCATTATAGGGGAACTGTTTAGGTGAATGAGTATATAGTTAGGCAAGGTATGCCAAGGGCGTCCGGGTGCACTCTCAAAGTTATACATATACGTAAGGAAGTAAGGTTTCCACTGTCAATTTCAGTTGATGAAGCAAACATTTTAACTGCCGGGCTGTATTTTAGCATTAAAATTTTTTGCCAGTGCTCAAAGAGGCCAAGTTCTGATTGGATGTTACACTCAAAGAGTATTCTTCTGCTCGACCCTCCTCCAAGAACATCTGCCCAACTCTCAAGGTGGAAAGAGTCTCAAAGAAGTCAAAGAGAGGCCAACACTGCTGAAATCCAAGCCCTACTTTGATTTGTTACTACATGTATGGGTTGAGCATGGGTGTGTATAGTGGTTATGAGTGCAAGCTGGAAACGAAGAGGCTATCTTCTGGCAACTGAGGAACTGGGCAGCATCTGTGATATCTCCTGAGGCCACTGCAGAGTGCAGGAATGGAGCAGGATGGTCTTCTCTGGTGGTGCAATCCGGTGGTCAAATGCATAGCTTATCGTGAAGTAGTTTCAAGCACATCACTGCGTCCTGAAGGGAAGTGGGTCTGGAGCTGCCCCTCAGGACTCCTCCAAAATTCCCCTTCAGATGCTGAGCAGACTGTGCTGGGGCAGGTCCCAAACCACGCTTACTTTTGTCCCTCCACGCAGGCCTCAAGATGGGGAGGGTGAGGCAGTGGTACACCACCAACTTTGGTCTTAGTCCTCCTCCCATACTCCTGTCCTCCACAGCCTCTGCTTTGCTCCTGCCACTCTGATCCTGCCTCCAGTGGTACCAGGGGAACCTCTGGTGCCGTTGATCGTCCACCTGCCTTTGTGAGCACTCTCAGTGCTCGTGAACAAGGTGGCGTGTCAGGTGGAAATCCTGTCAAGTATTCGGTTGTGCCCATTGGGCTGCCAGTCCGGATGGGCAAAGCACGACTTGTGTCAAAGACATGGGCAGGTGGAAGGAGAGGTATCAATTGCCTACGTGTGCCTTTGTCACTGGGATTCCTCCTAGTTTACCAGACGTGTCCAGCAAGGTGTCACTGGAGTGCAATTGCCTACATTTGCTATTGTTAGAAATATGCTCCTTAAGGCACAGGGGTATGAAGGAGAGAAGTAAGATTGCAAAAGAAGAGCCAGGCCCATCGCTACCAAGAGCAATAATTACTTTGCGAGATATTCCAAAATCCAAGAGCAGATGTGCCGTGACTGGAAAGGGGATTTCTAAAAGAATGTGAGCAAGCACAGAGTTTGAGTGATGATGCTGGCCTTGAGGCACTGAAGTCCAGCCTGAAGTTTCATCGTAAGGAGAAGAACCCCAGTCACCAGGACCATGTTATATCAAGGCTCCAGAGTCACAGGCTGAGTGGTGAGAAACTCATCACCACAGGCTGTATCATCAGGATGTGCCTAAGTGTCCAATTCTCTGGAAGTTTTTTGAACAGCAATACAGTCACTTGAAAGGAATACGAATGGTAGAGTGGGTGCGACGAGAAATGGGAAACAAAATGGTAGCATCAGTGGAAGTTAAAAAAGATGCTATTTTCTGTAATGGTCAGTGTTTTGCATGCAAGGTGAGCTATTTGTAAACATCTGCATCCAAAGCATGCTCTGTGCCTGGGGCGGACAAGGCCAGTATAAAAGCCAGTCCAGCACCAGGCTCCCTCATCCACTTCTCTTGCCTTCTCCTCCTTGGTGAACAAGGTGAGCTGCAGTGGCCTTCTCCCCAGTCTCGACGTTCTCTGCTTCTCCTCTTATTCTTAGCCTCCACTTACTTGGTACATCCTTGCAGACTCAGGTGGGAGCTGTGCTCCCCCCTGCTTTGTTCTGCTTGCCAGTGTCAGGGGAGGTGGGAAGGGGCCCTGGGCTGACTCTGATGGGGCTCCTGGGGATCCGGGCTGCAAAGCCTCTCTATGTCCCTGCACTACCTGTCCCTGCTTCTCAGCCACTTCCTCCTCTCATGGGATACGTGCCACCAGGCTGCTGCTCACCGTAACAGTGTTTTGCTGTCCCCTCTCCAGGTCCACCTCCATCCCACAGCCATGTCCTGCTACGATCTGTGCCGTCCCTGTGGCCCAGTCCCCCTGGCCAACAGCTGCAACCAGGCCTCTGTGCTCCAGAGCCGGGACTCCCGCGTGGTGATCCAGCCCTCTCCCGTGGTGGTCACCCTGCCCGGACCCATCCTCAGCTCCTTCCCCCAGAACACCGCTGTGGGCTCCAGCATCTCCGCTGCTGTTGGCAGCATCCTGAGTGAGGAGGGAGTGCCCATCTCCTCCGGTGGCTTTGGCATCTCTGGCCTGGGCAGCCGCTTCTCCGGCAGGAGGTACCTGCCCTGCTAAGGATGAGGTGGAATTCCCATGAGCCCATTGCCCAGGAAGCCCAAAGCCAGCCGCAGGACTGAGGACACAACTGCTGGGCGGTGATTCCAGTTGGGTTGAGCAACTTTGCTGGCTATTCCTGCCAGGGAATACGACCAGCAGATGTCTTCTTCTTCTGCTTTCTTCCCAACCTCATGAGTTCACCTTGAGTCCTGCTGTCCTGTGCCTTGGGTTCATCCTGAAGCAAGTGGAGATGGCCCTGCTTCTTCTCCCTCTAAACATATGGATGAGGAAGACCTGTTTCCCATTCAGGTGGAAATGTGTTTGAGGGCCAGCTGCCCCCATAGCAGCCTGGACCGGATCCATTCCATCATGCATTGCTTCATTTCTATCTTTAGACTCAATAAAGTTTATGCTGCATTGTAATCTCAGTCTCCTTGTGTTCCTTCCATGTTGGGATGACTGGTTCACTGTCTAGAGGTTGATGTGATGTTTTGTGTTGGAGGAGAGTGGGTACTTGCAGACCTAATTGGACCTCCTTTCCACACAGCGTGGTAGGTTACCGTCAAGGCAGAAGAGCATTATAGGGGAACTGTTTAGGTGAATGAGTATATAGTTAGGCAAGGTATGCCAAGGGCGTCCGGGTGCACTCTCAAAGTTATACATATACGTAAGGAAGTAAGGTTTCCACTGTCAATTTCAGTTGATGAAGCAAACATTTTAACTGCCGGGCTGTATTTTAGCATTAAAATTTTTTGCCAGTGCTCAAAGAGGCCAAGTTCTGATTGGATGTTACACTCAAAGAGTATTCTTCTGCTCGACCCTCCTCCAAGAACATCTGCCCAACTCTCAAGGTGGAAAGAGTCTCAAAGAAGTCAAAGAGAGGCCAACACTGCTGAAATCCAAGCCCTACTTTGATTTGTTACTACATGTATGGGTTGAGCATGGGTGTGTATAGTGGTTATGAGTGCAAGCTGGAAACGAAGAGGCTATCTTCTGGCAACTGAGGAACTGGGCAGCATCTGTGATATCTCCTGAGGCCACTGCAGAGTGCAGGAATGGAGCAGGATGGTCTTCTCTGGTGGTGCAATCCGGTGGTCAAATGCATAGCTTATCGTGAAGTAGTTTCAAGCACATCACTGCGTCCTGAAGGGAAGTGGGTCTGGAGCTGCCCCTCAGGACTCCTCCAAAATTCTCCTTCAGCTGCTGAGCAGACTGTGCTGGGGCAGGTCCCAAACCACGCTTACTTTTGTCCCTCCACGCAGGCCTCAAGATGGGGAGGGTGAGGCAGTGGTACACCACCAACTTTGGTCTTAGTCCTCCTCCCATACTCCTGTCCTCCACAGCCTCTGCTTTGCTCCTGCCACTCTGATCCTGCCTCCAGTGGTACCAGGGGAACCTCTGGTGCCGTTGATTGTCCACCTGCCTTTGTGAGCACTCTCAGTGCTCGTGAACAAGGTGGCGTGTCAGGTGGAAATCCTGTCAAGTATTCGGTTGTGCCCATTGGGCTGCCAGTCCGGATGGGCAAAGCACGACTTGTGTCAAAGACATGGGCAGGTGGAAGGAGAGGTATCAATTGCCTACGTGTGCCTTTGTCACTGGGATTCCTCCTAGTTTACCAGACGTGTCCAGCAAGGTGTCACTGGAGTGCAATCGCCTACATTTGCTATTGTTAGAAGTATGCTCCTTAAGGCACAGGGGTATGAAGGAGAGAAGTAAGATTGCAAAAGAAGAGCCAGGCCCATCGCTACCAAGAGCAATAATTACTTTGCGAGATATTCCAAAATCCAAGAGCAGATGTGCCGTGACTGGAAAGGGGATTTCTAAAAGAATGTGAGCAAGCACAGAGTTTGAGTGATGATGCTGGCCTTGAGGCACTGAAGTCCAGCCTGAAGTTTCATCGTAAGGAGAAGAACCCCAGTCACCAGGACCATGTTATATCAAGGCTCCAGAGTCACAGGCTGAGTGGTGAGAAACTCATCACCACAGGCTGTATCATCAGGATGTGCCTAAGTGTCCAATTCTCTGGAAATATTTTGAACAGCAATACAGTCACTTGAAAGGAATACGAATGGTAGAGTGGGTGCGACGAGAAATGGGAAACAAAATGGTAGCATCAGTGGAAGTTAAAAAAGATGCTATTTTCTGTAATGGTCAGTGTTTTGCATGCAAGGTGAGCTATTTGTAAACATCTGCATCCAAAGCATGCTCTGTGCCTGGGGCGGACAAGGCCAGTATAAAAGCCAGTCCAGCACCAGGCTCCCTCATCCACTTCTCTTGCCTTCTCCTCCTTGGTGAACAAGGTGAGCTGCAGTGGCCTTCTCCCCAGTCTTGACGTTCTCTGCTTCTCCTCTTACTCTTAGCCTCCACTTACTTGGTACATCCTTGCAGACTCAGGTGGGAGCTTTGCTCCTTTGTGGTGCTCCCCCCTGCTTTGTTCTGCTTGCCAGTGTCAGGGGAGGTGGGAAGGGGCCCTGGGCTGACTCTGATGGGGCTCCTGGGGATCCGGGCTGCAAAGCCTCTCTATGTCCCTGCACTACCTGTCTCTGCTTCTCAGCCACTTCCTCCTCTCATGGGAAACGTGCCACCAGGCTGCTGCTCACCGTAACAGTGTTTTGCTGTCCCCTCTCCAGGTCCACCTCCATCCCACAGCCATGTCCTGCTACGATCTGTGCCGCCCCTGTGGCCCGGTCCCCCTGGCCAACAGCTGCAACCAGGCCTCTGTGCTCCAGAGCCAGGACTCCCGCGTGGTGATCCAGCCCTCTCCCGTGGTGGTCACCCTGCCCGGACCCATCCTCAGCTCCTTCCCCCAGAACACCGCTGTGGGCTCCAGCACCTCCGCTGCTGTTGGCAGCATCCTGAGTGAGGAGGGAGTGCCCATCTCCTCCAGTGGCTTTGGCATCTCTGGCCTGGGCAGCCGCTTCTCCGGCAGGTGGTACCTGCCCTGCTAAGGATGAGGTGGAATTCCCATGAGCCCATTGCCCAGGAAGCCCAAAGCCAGCCGCAGGACTGAGGACACAACTGCTGGGCGGTGATTCCAGTTGGGTTGAGCAACTTTGCTGGCTATTCCTGCCAGGGAATACGACCAGCAGATGTCTTCTTCTTCTGCTTCCTTCCCAACCTCATGAGTTCACCTTGAGTCCTGCTGTCCTGTGCCTTGGGTTCATCCTGAAGCAAGTGGAGATGGCCCTGCTTCTTCTCCCTCTAGACGTATGAATGAGGAAGACCTGTTTCCCATTCAGGTGGAAATGTGTTTGAGGGCCAGCTGCCCCCATAGCAGCTGGACCGGATCCATTCCATCATGCATTGCTTCATTTCTATCTTTAGACTCAATAAAGTTTATGCTGCATTGTAATCTCAGTCTCCTTGTGTTCCTTCCATGTTGGGATGACTGGTTCACTGTCTAGAGGTTGATGTGATGCTTTGTGTTGGAGGAGAGTGGGTACTTGCAGACCTAATGGACCTCCTTTCCACACAGCGTGGTAGGTTACCGTCAAGGCAGAAGAGCATTATAGGGGAACTGTTTAGGTGAATGAGTATATAGTTAGGCAAGGTATGCCAAGGGCGTCCGGGTGCACTCTCAAAGTTATACATATACGTAAGGAAGTAAGGTTTCCACTGTCAATTTCAGTTGATGAAGCAAACATTTTAACTGCCGGGCTGTATTTTAGCATTAAAATTTTTTGCCAGTGCTCAAAGAGGCCAAGTTCTGATTGGATGTTACACTCAAAGAGTATTCTTCTGCTCGACCCTCCTCCAAGAACATCTGCCCAACTCTCAAAGTGGAAAGAGTCTCAAAGAAGTCAAAGAGAGGCCAACACTGCTGAAATCCAAGCCCTACTTTGATTTGTTACTACATGTATGGGTTGAGCATGGGTGTGTATAGTGGTTATGAGTGCAAGCTGGAAACGAAGAGGCTATCTTCTGGCAACTGAGGAACTGGGCAGCATCTGTGATATCTCCTGAGGCCACTGCAGAGTGCAGGAATGGAGCAGGATGGTCTTCTCTGGTGGTGCAATCCGGTGGTCAAATGCATAGCTTATCGTGAAGTAGTTTCAAGCACATCACTGCGTCCTGAAGGGAAGTGGGTCTGGAGCTGCCCCGCAGGACTCCTCCAAAATTCCCCTTCAGATGCTGAGCAGACTGTGCTGGGGCAGGTCCCAAACCACGCTTACTTTTGTCCCTCCACGCAGGCCTCAAGATGGGGAGGGTGACGCAGTGGTACACCACCAACTTTGGTCTTAGTCCTCCTCCCATACTCCTGTCCTCCACAGCCTCTGCTTTGCTCCTGCCACTCTGATCCTGCCTCCAGTGGTACCAGGGGAACCTCTGGTGCCGTTGATTGTCCACCTGCCTTTGTGAGCACTCTCAGTGCTCGTGAACAAGGTGGCGTGTCAGGTGGAAATCCTGTCAAGTATTCGGTTGTGCCCATTGGGCTGCCAGTCCGGATGGGCAAAGCATGACTTGTGTCAAAGACATGGGCAGGTGGAAGGAGAGGTATCAATTGCCTACGTGTGCCTTTGTCACTGGGATTCCTCCTAGTTTACCAGACGTGTCCAGCAAGGTGTCACTGGAGTGCAATTGCCTACATTTGCTATTGTTAGAAATATGCTCCTTAAGGCACAGGGGTATGAAGGAGAGAAGTAAGATTGCAAAAGAAGAGCCAGGCCCATCGCTACCAAGAGCAATAATTACTTTGCGAGATATTCCAAAATCCAAGAGCAGATGTGCCGTGACTGGAAAGGGGATTTCTAAAAGAATGTGAGCAAGCACAGAGTTCGAGTGATGATGCTGGCCTTGAGGCACTGAAGTCCAGCCTGAAGTTTCATCGTAAGGAGAAGAACCCCAGTCACCAGGACCATGTTATATCAAGGCTCCAGAGTCACAGGCTGAGTGGTGAGAAACTCATCACCACAGGCTGTATCATCAGGATGTGCCTAAGTGTCCAATTCTCTGGAAATATTTTGAACAGCAATACAGTCACTTGAAAGGAATACGAATGGTAGAGTGGGTGCGACGAGAAATGGGAAACAAAATGGTAGCATCAGTGGAAGTTAAAAAAGATGCTATTTTCTGTAATGGTCAGTGTTTTGCATGCAAGGTGAGCTATTTGTAAACATCTGCATCCAAAGCATGCTCTGTGCCTGGGGCGGACAAGGCCAGTATAAAAGCCAGTCCAGCACCAGGCTCCCTCATCCACTTCTCTTGCCTTCTCCTCCTTGGTGAACAAGGTGAGCTGCAGTGGCCTTCTCCCCAGTCTTGACGTTCTCTGCTTCTCCTCTTACTCTTAGCCTCCACTTACTTGGTACATCCTTGCAGACTCAGGTGGGAGCTTTGCTCCTTTGTGGTGCTCCCCCCTGCTTTGTTCTGCTTGCCAGTGTCAGGGGAGGTGGGAAGGGGCCCTGGGCTGACTCTGATGGGGCTCCTGGGGATCCGGGCTGCAAAGCCTCTCTATGTCCCTGCACTACCTGTCTCTGCTTCTCAGCCACTTCCTCCTCTCATGGGAAACGTGCCACCAGGCTGCTGCTCACCGTAACAGTGTTTTGCTGTCCCCTCTCCAGGTCCACCTCCATCCCACAGCCATGTCCTGCTACGATCTGTGCCGTCCCTGTGGCCCGGTCCCCCTGGCCAACAGCTGCAACCAGGCCTCTGTGCTCCAGAGCCAGGACTCCCGCGTGGTGATCCAGCCCTCTCCCGTGGTGGTCACCCTGCCCGGACCCATCCTCAGCTCCTTCCCCCAGAACACCGCTGTGGGCTCCAGCACCTCCGCTGCTGTTGGCAGCATCCTGAGTGAGGAGGGAGTGCCCATCTCCTCCGGTGGCTTTGGCATCTCTGGCCTGGGCAGCCGCTTCTCCGGCAGGAGGTACCTGCCCTGCTAAGGATGAGGTGGAATTCCCATGAGCCCATTGCCCAGGAAGCCCAAAGCCAGCCGCAGGACTGAGGACACAACTGCTGGGCGGTGATTCCAGTTGGGTTGAGCAACTTTGCTGGCTATTCCTGCCAGGGAATACGACCAGCAGATGTCTTCTTCTTCTGCTTCCTTCCCAACCTCATGAGTTCACCTTGAGTCCTGCTGTCCTGTGCCTTGGGTTCATCCTGAAGCAAGTGGAGATGGCCCTGCTTCTTCTCCCTCTAAACGTATGAATGAGGAAGACCTGTTTCCCATTCAGGTGGAAATGTGTTTGAGGGCCAGCTGCCCCCATAGCAGCTGGACCGGATCCATTCCATCATGCATTGCTTCATTTCTATCTTTAGACTCAATAAAGTTTATGCTGCATTGTAATCTCAGTCTCCTTGTGTTCCTTCCATGTTGGGATGACTGGTTCACTGTCTAGAGGTTGATGTGATGTTTTGTGTTGGAGGAGAGTGGGTACTTGCAGACCTAATTGGACCTCCTTTCCACACAGCGTGGTAGGTTACCGTCAAGGCAGAAGAGCATTATAGGGGAACTGTTTAGGTGAATGAGTATATAGTTAGGCAAGGTATGCCAAGGGCGTCCGGGTGCACTCTCAAAGTTATACATATACGTAAGGAAGTAAGGTTTCCACTGTCAATTTCAGTTGATGAAGCAAACATTTTAACTGCCGGGCTGTATTTTAGCATTAAAATTTTTTGCCAGTGCTCAAAGAGGCCAAGTTCTGATTGGATGTTACACTCAAAGAGTATTCTTCTGCTCGACCCTCCTCCAAGAACATCTGCCCAACTCTCAAGGTGGAAAGAGTCTCAAAGAAGTCAAAGAGAGGCCAACACTGCTGAAATCCAAGCCCTACTTTGATTTGTTACTACATGTATGGGTTGAGCATGGGTGTGTATAGTGGTTATGAGTGCAAGCTGGAAACGAAGAGGCTATCTTCTGGCAACTGAGGAACTGGGCAGCATCTGTGATATCTCCTGAGGCCACTGCAGAGTGCAGGAATGGAGCAGGATGGTCTTCTCCGGTGGTGCAATCCGGTGGTCAAATGCATAGCTTATCGTGAAGTAGTTTCAAGCACATCACTGCGTCCTGAAGGGAAGTGGGTCTGGAGCTGCCCCGCAGGACTCCTCCAAAATTCCCCTTCAGATGCTGAGCAGACTGTGCTGGGGCAGGTCCCAAACCACGCTTACTTTTGTCCCTCCACGCAGGCCTCAAGCTGGGGAGGGTGAGGCAGTGGTACACCACCAACTTTGGTCTTAGTCCTCCTCCCATACTCCTGTCCTCCACAGCCTCTGCTTTGCTCCTGCCACTCTGATCCTGCCTCCAGTGGTACCAGGGGAACCTCTGGTGCCGTTGATTGTCCACCTGCCTTTGTGAGCACTCTCAGTGCTCGTGAACAAGGTGGCGTGTCAGGTGGAAATCCTGTCAAGTATTCGGTTGTGCCCATTGGGCTGCCAGTCCGGATGGGCAAAGCATGACTTGTGTCAAAGACATGGGCAGGTGGAAGGAGAGGTATCAATTGCCTACGTGTGCCTTTGTCACTGGGATTCCTCCTAGTTTACCAGACGTGTCCAGCAAGGTGTCACTGGAGTGCAATTGCCTACATTTGCTATTGTTAGAAATATGCTCCTTAAGGCACAGGGGTATGAAGGAGAGAAGTAAGATTGCAAAAGAAGAGCCAGGCCCATCGCTACCAAGAGCAATAATTACTTTGCGAGATATTCCAAAATCCAAGAGCAGATGTGCCGTGACTGGAAAGGGGATTTCTAAAAGAATGTGAGCAAGCACAGAGTTCGAGTGATGATGCTGGCCTTGAGGCACTGAAGTCCAGCCTGAAGTTTCATCGTAAGGAGAAGAACCCCAGTCACCAGGACCATGTTATATCAAGGCTCCAGAGTCACAGGCTGAGTGGTGAGAAACTCATCACCACAGGCTGTATCATCAGGATGTGCCTAAGTGTCCAATTCTCTGGAAATATTTTGAACAGCAATACAGTCACTTGAAAGGAATACGAATGGTAGAGTGGGTGCGACGAGAAATGGGAAACAAAATGGTAGCATCAGTGGAAGTTAAAAAAGATGCTATTTTCTGTAATGGTCAGTGTTTTGCATGCAAGGTGAGCTATTTGTAAACATCTGCATCCAAAGCATGCTCTGTGCCTGGGGCGGACAAGGCCAGTATAAAAGCCAGTCCAGCACCAGGCTCCCTCATCCACTTCTCTTGCCTTCTCCTCCTTGGTGAACAAGGTGAGCTGCAGTGGCCTTCTCCCCAGTCTTGACGTTCTCTGCTTCTCCTCTTACTCTTAGCCTCCACTTACTTGGTACATCCTTGCAGACTCAGGTGGGAGCTGTGCTCCCCCCTGCTTTGTTCTGCTTGCCAGTGTCAGGGGAGGTGGGAAGGGGCCCTGGGCTGACTCTGATGGGGCTCCGGGGGATCCGGGCTGCAAAGCCTCTCTATGTCCCTGCACTACCTGTCCCTGCTTTTCAGCCACTTCCTCCTCTCATGGGAAACGTGCCACCAGGCTGCTGCTCACCGTAACAGTGTTTTGCTGTCCCCTCTCCAGGTCCACCTCCATCCCACAGCCATGTCCTGCTACGATCTGTGCCGTCCCTGTGGCCCGGTCCCCCTGGCCAACAGCTGCAACCAGGCCTCTGTGCTCCAGAGCCGGGACTCCCGCGTGGTGATCCAGCCCTCTCCCGTGGTGGTCACCCTGCCCGGACCCATCCTCAGCTCCTTCCCCCAGAACACCGCTGTGGGCTCCAGCATCTCCGCTGCTGTTGGCAGCATCCTGAGTGAGGAGGGAGTGCCCATCTCCTCCGGTGGCTTTGGCATCTCTGGCCTGGGCAGCCGCTTCTCCGGCAGGAGGTACCTGCCCTGCTAAGGATGAGGTGGAATTCCCATGAGCCCATTGCCCAGGAAGCCCAAAGCCAGCCGCAGGACTGAGGACACAACTGCTGGGCGGTGATTCCAGTTGGGTTGAGCAACTTTGCTGGCTATTCCTGCCAGGGAATACGACCAGCAGATGTCTTCTTCTTCTGCTTTCTTCCCAACCTCATGAGTTCACCTTGAGTCCTGCTGTCCTGTGCCTTGGGTTCATCCTGAAGCAAGTGGAGATGGCCCTGCTTCTTCTCCCTCTAAACGTATGGATGAGGAAGACCTGTTTCCCATTCAGGTGGAAATGTGTTTGAGGGCCAGCTGCCCCCATAGCAGCTGGACCGGATCCATTCCATCATGCATTGCTTCATTTCTATCTTTAGACTCAATAAAGTTTATGCTGCATTGTAATCTCAGTCTCCTTGTGTTCCTTCCATGTTGGGATGACTGGTTCACCTGTCTAGAGGTTGATGTGATGTTTTGTGTTGGAGGAGAGTGGGTACTTGCAGACCTAATGGACCTCCTTTCCACACAGCGTGGTAGGTTACCGTCAAGGCAGAAGAGCATTATAGGGGAACTGTTTAGGTGAATGAGTATATAGTTAGGCAAGGTATGCCAAGGGCGTCCGGGTGCACTCTCAAAGTTATACATATACGTAAGGAAGTAAGGTTTCCACTGTCAATTTCAGTTGATGAAGCAAACATTTTAACTGCCGGGCTGTATTTTAGCATTAAATTTTTTTGCCAGTGCTCAAAGAGGCCAAGTTCTGATTGGATGTTACACTCAAAGAGTATTCTTCTGCTCGACCCTCCTCCAAGAACATCTGCCCAACTCTCAAGGTGGAAAGAGTCTCAAAGAAGTCAAAGAGAGGCCAACACTGCTGAAATCCAAGCCCTACTTTGATTTGTTACTACATGTATGGGTTGAGCATGGGTGTGTATAGTGGTTATGAGTGCAAGCTGGAAACGAAGAGGCTATCTTCTGGCAACTGAGGAACTGGGCAGCATCTGTGATATCTCCTGAGGCCACTGCAGAGTGCAGGAATGGAGCAGGATGGTCTTCTCCGGTGGTGCAATCCGGTGGTCAAATGCATAGCTTATCGTGAAGTAGTTTCAAGCACATCACTGTGTCCTGAAGGGAAGTGGGTCTGGAGCTGCCCCTCAGGACTCCTCCAAAATTCCCCTTCAGATGCTGAGCAGACTGTGCTGGGGCAGGTCCCAAACCACGCTTACTTTTGTCCCTCCACGCAGGCCTCAAGCTGGGGAGGGTGAGGCAGTGGTACACCACCAACTTTGGTCTTAGTCCTCCTCCCATACTCCTGTCCTCCACAGCCTCTGCTTTGCTCCTGCCACTCTGATCCTGCCTCCAGTGGTACCAGGGGAACCTCTGGTGCCGTTGATTGTCCACCTGCCTTTGTGAGCACTCTCAGTGCTCGTGAACAAGGTGGCGTGTCAGGTGGAAATCCTGTCAAGTATTCGGTTGTGCCCATTGGGCTGCCAGTCCGGATGGGCAAAGCACGACTTGTGTCAAAGACATGGGCAGGTGGAAGGAGAGGTATCAATTGCCTACGTGTGCCTTTGTCACTGGGATTCCTCCTAGTTTACCAGACGTGTCCAGCAAGGTGTCAGTGGAGTGCAATCGCCTACATTTGCTATTGTTAGAAGTATGCTCCTTAAGGCACAGGGGTATGAAGGAGAGAAGTAAGATTGCAAAAGAAGAGCCAGGCCCATCGCTACCAAGAGCAATAATTACTTTGCGAGATATTCCAAAATCCAAGAGCAGATGTGCCGTGACTGGAAAGGGGATTTCTAAAAGAATGTGAGCAAGCACAGAGTTCGAGTGATGATGCTGGCCTTGAGGCACTGAAGTCCAGCCTGAAGTTTCATCGTAAGGAGAAGAACCCCAGTCACCAGGACCATGTTATATCAAGGCTCCAGAGTCACAGGCTGAGTGGTGAGAAACTCATCACTACAGGCTGTATCATCAGGATGTGCCTACGTGTCCAATTCTCTGGAAATATTTTGAACAGCAATACAGTCACTTGAAAGGAATACGAATGGTAGAGTGGGTGCGACGAGAAATGGGAAACAAAATGGTAGCATCAGTGGAAGTTAAAAAAGATGCTATTTTCTGTAATGGTCAGTGTTTTGCATGCAAGGTGAGCTATTTGTAAACATCTGCATCCAAAGCATGCTCTGTGCCTGGGGCGGACAAGGCCAGTATAAAAGCCAGTCCAGCACCAGGCTCCCTCATCCACTTCTCTTGCCTTCTCCTCCTTGGTGAACAAGGTGAGCTGCAGTGGCTTTCTCCCCAGTCTCGACGTTCTCTGCTTCTCCTCTTATTCTTAGCCTCCACTTACTTGGTACATCCTTGCAGACTCAGGTGGGAGCTTTGTTCTGCTTGCCAGTGTCAGGGGAGGTGGGAAGAGGCCTTGGGCTGACTCTGATGGGGCTCCGGGGGATCCGGGCTGCAAAGCCTCTCTATGTCCCTGCACTACCTGTCCCTGCTTCTCAGCCACTTCCTCCTCTCATGGGATACGTGCCACCAGGCTGTTGCTCACCGTAACAGTGTTTTGCTGTCCCCTCTCCAGTTCCACCTCCATCCCACAGCCATGTCCTGCTACGATCTGTGCCGTCCCTGTGGCCCGACCCCCCTGGCCAACAGCTGCAACGAGCCCTGTGTGCGCCAGTGCCAGGACTCCCGCGTGGTGATCCAGCCCTCTCCCGTGGTGGTCACCCTGCCCGGACCCATCCTCAGCTCCTTCCCCCAGAACACCGCTGTGGGCTCCAGCACCTCCGCTGCTGTTGGCAGCATCCTGAGTGAGGAGGGAGTGCCCATCTCCTCTGGTGGCTTTGGCATCTCTGGTCTGGGCAGCCGCTTCTCCGGCAGGAGTTGCCTGCCTTGATAAGGATCACATGGATGTCCCGTGAGCCCACTGCCCAGGAAGCCATAAACCGGACGTCAGGACTGAGGACACTACTGCTGGGCTGTGGTTGCAGATGGGCTGAGCAGCCTTGCACTCTCTGGGAAAGCACAGGGTGTATCCTGCATGCCGCCTTGACTGTCTGGAAATGCTGCCTCCGGAAGTCTTCTCCTTCTCCCTCTCTCTACTAATCATCATGAGGACATATTGTCTCCTGCTGTCCTGTGCCTTGGGTTCATCCTGAAGCAAGTGGAGATGGCCCTGCTTCTTCTCCCTCTTGTCTTCTGAGGGAGAAGCAGCTGAATCCCATGGTGGTGATGAGCTGTCAATGTGCTAGCTTCCTTCATAGAAGCATCGGCAAGATGAATTCTCATGCACTCTTTTGATTTCTTCTGTTGTCTCAATAAATTTTATGCTGCATTGTAATCTCATTCTTTCTGTGTTCCTTCCTTGTTGGGATGCCCAAGCATACTCTCTGTGGGAAATGGAATATCTTGGAGTGTAAAGACAATTTCCTGGAATCACAGAAACAAAACAATGGGGTTGTAAGGGACCTCAGGGGGCCCTCTAGTCCAACCCCTCTGCTAAAACAGGTTCCCTGGAACTGTCAGCACAGAAAACATCCAGGTAGGTCTGGAACATGTTCAGCGAAGGACAGACCAGCAGCTGTCTGGGCAGCTATTTCCAGCGCACTGACAGTCCCACTTCAGTGGGAGTTCTGCTCCCACTCCTTCCTTCTATGCCCACTGCTCTATTTCTGAAATATTGAGGAATACAAGATTTGTGCAGAGACACTGCTTGTATGTGTGCAGATCCAACATGCTGCAAGCACAGAGATATAGTGAGTCAGTATATGACAATGGCACACACGAGAAAGAAAGAAATAAATTCTCCTGGCTACAAGCATTGTACATATTTGGTCTTCTGCTGCAATCTGGAAGATCACCAGTATCAGAGAGGTGTGTGTGTGGCTGGCGTGTTGCATTGTCTCCCACTCTACTACAAGTGATGATATTTGTACCCAGAGGAAGTCCTCCCTTCCTTTTCTGTGGCAGATGAAGATGGTGTTTTATGTTCCAGGAGCGTGGCAGATGTCTTCCTCAGCCATATCAGTGCTGTGAGAGCTGCCAAAGGGCTCTCCTCATGCTCACCTGGGGTCTCCCACCACATCCACTAACTCAGGCCCATTGACCCAAGGCCTGTATTACACGTCTGCCATCAGCCCTCAGCCTTCTCTTCAGCTCAAGGACACCAGTCTGGTGCTGTTGTTCTGGGACAGGTCAGTTTATTCTTGATAATTGCCCCCTTGGGCTAGATGAACAGTTGCCCAATGCTTTCCCAGCTCCCTCTTGGGTCAGTCTGTATTATTTTGGCACTGCTCAGGAGTGCTGGCCATGTTACTGTCACAGCACCAGAACATGAGCTGTGCCCTGACTTCCTGGCCTGGCATCAGTGCTGCCATAGCTCTGCAAACTTGACTGTTTAAATGGTCTCTGATGAACCTGTCTGGCATTTCTGCATCTCCCTTGCTCAGGCACTGTGCAATGAGTTCTACTGGTGGTGTGGCTCCTGGTTTCCATTCTCTTCATCTTCCTAAATGAGACATTTGGTTGTGCCTCCATGATGAGAGACATATCAGTGCCTGGTGGAGTCCCAGCATAATTGCAGAGGGCATTTTATCACTGCAGTGGGCTGTGGCCTGGCTGGAGCCTGAGGTGTGTATGTCGAGTATCACACTCTGGGCGCCTGCTGCCTCAGGCCAACACTGCGTAGAGTTTGGTGCATGTCCTCATGGAGGCCGTGACTCCTCCCACTGTCCCATCTTCCCATGCTGGCACTCCCAGATCTCACTTGTTTCTGGACAAGTGTGTTTGCAGCTGGAAATGTTGTTGTGTGTTATTGGTGTGTGCTGTTGTGTCAGGATGTAAGGGAAAACCAGAATTCAATGCATGGGCTTGGGGGTGGTGGAGAAACGCTCAATTTTAGCTCAGTCTTTGTGTTTGATTGTGGCAGACATCGCAGTTTACAAGGAGTGGTCGACTAATACATGTTTGTGAGAGTGCAGTGTCCTTTGCCGTAAAATGTTCCTACTGTGGTGTCAGGGAGCCTCTCTCAGCTGCTGATCAAGGAGAGAGGAAAGACAATGAAGCTTAAAGTCATAGACTCATGGAAATGCTCAGGCTAGAAAAGACCTTCAAGATCAAGTAGTCAAGCTGCAGCCCAACCACACAACACTAACTCTTAGGTCTCCTGAGAGCAGTGCTTGATGCACTAGAATGGCTGGAGCCAGAAAGCAAAGCATCCATCCTTGGACCGCTTCCAGCTGAGGCAGCCTGAGCACATACATGGGTGAAGCAAAGGCCATGATGCTCATTCCATATGAGCCCTGCAAGAAGCTTGACCTTTAAGGCTGTGCTTGCAAGGAAATGAGGACCTATACGTTAAATCAAAATTTTAAAGCAAGTTGCAGGGAAATGAGAAGCTGTCACCAGCTGAGAGCACTGGCCATCTCCATCCCCATGCCTTCATCTTCTCCCCGCGCTTCTGAGTTCCTTCCTCAGAAATGCTTAGGCCTCTAATTCTGTCACTTGAAAGGAGCTTGTGTGGCAAAATGGATTTGTCATGAACTGGGAAATGAAAAGGGAGCATTGTAGGGAAGAGAAATAAGGCATCAATTTCTATAATTGTGTTGTTTTGCATACAGATGGGCTTGCCCTTCTACAGCTACTTACGCATGGGTTGCCTCTGGGCCTGAGGCAGTCCAGCTTGGTATAAAAGCCAGTCCAGCACCAGGCTCCCTCATCCACTTCTCTTGCCTTCTCCTCCTTGGTGAACAAGGTGAGCTGCAGTGGCCTTCTTCTCACCCTCCTCTTTCTCTGCTTCTCCCCTTGCTCTTCTGTTTTCCAAAGTGCCTTTCCTTCTATGCAAGCCTTGGTGTGAGCCTTGCTCCTCGATGGTGTCCCCACCAACTCTGTTCTGCTTGCCAGTGAGGGAGGAGGTGGGGGGAAGGCCTTGGTTGACTCAGGTGGGCTTCTAGGGGATCTGGGTTGCTAAGACACTCTCTCACCTTGCATTACCTGTCCCTGCTCCCCAGTCTGTGTCTCCTCCCTTTGTGAGCAGGACACTAGGCAGCTGCTCACACCATGTGTGTTTTGCTGTCCCCTCTCCAGGTCCACCTCCATCCCACAGCCATGTCCTGCTACGATCTGTGCCGTCCCTGTGGCCCGACCCCCCTGGCCAACAGCTGCAACGAGCCCTGTGTGCGCCAGTGCCAGGACTCCCGCGTGGTGATCCAGCCCTCTCCCGTGGTGGTCACCCTGCCCGGACCCATCCTCAGCTCCTTCCCCCAGAACACCGCTGTGGGCTCCAGCACCTCCGCTGCTGTTGGCAGCATCCTGAGTGAGGAGGGAGTGCCCATCTCCTCCGGTGGCTTTGGCATCTCTGGCCTGGGCAGCCGCTTCTCCGGCAGGAGGTGCCTGCCTTGATAAGGATCAGATGGATGTCCCGTGAGCCCACTGCCCAGGAAGCCCAAAGGCAGACGCAGGACTGAGGACAGAGCTGATGGCCAGCATTTCCAGATATGCTGAGCATCTTCCATGCCCTCCTGTAAAGCGGGAGGGATTCTATGTTGCCAGCTTTTGCATTCTGGATGCATGACCAGCAGATATCTTCTTTTCCCACTTTCTTGTCATCATCACACATCCCTGTTGTCTCCTGCTGTCTTGTGCCTCGGGTTCATCCTGAAGCAAGTTGTGATGGCCCTGCTTCTTTCCTCTCTCACCATGTGATGGAGTAAGATGTGCATCCCTTTATGCTGATGGTGTGTCTGAGTACCAGCTGCCCTCATAGCAGCCTGGGCCGGATTCCTTTCACAATACATTGCCTTGTTTCTACCTTCATTCTCAATAAATGCTATGCTGCATTCAAATCTTAGTCTCTTTGTGTAACGTGCTTGTTGAGAAGCTCAGCGACATTCCTCAAAGTGAAATGGGAGATCTTGGGTTGTGAAGCTCAGCTCTGCTCCCAGTACTTCACCTGGTTTTGTAGGACCCCTGACCAGCATGTCTGAATTAAAGGCATTCCACAAGTCATTGACTGACCGGTGTGAACTTGGGAAGAAAAATTCTTCTGGTTGCAAGCGTTGTGCCATCTGGCCTTTTGGTCCACGTATGCTACGTCACCAGCATCAGAGAGGGACACGGGGCGGTTTGAGTGTGGAGTGGCCTGTGCTATTTTGTCTCACGTCAGCAGATGTGATGGTTGCTCTTGCCACAGGGAGTTCAGGAGAAAGCAAGGTACAGAGCTCTAGTTCGTATATGTTCTAGCCCACCTTACATGAGGCATTTGTCTGTGCCTCCCAGTGCTGTTGGAGGCAGAGTGAACGGCAGCTCTGCAGCTGCGCCGTGGGCTGTGGGAAGCCCTGCAATGCCTGCCACCTGTTGTGAAGCCATTGTGAGCTGAGAGTAGGAGGAAAATGTACATAAAATACGGTTTCTGGGATGGAGGGCAATCCACGCACCTCATGGACGTGGGTGGCAGGGTGCTGTAGGGCACCAGAAACATTTGGGCAGATCCTGAGAAACAAGGACATATTTTTCACTCTTGAAATTAACAAAAGCTTCTGTTGAGGACAATGGAAATCCTCCCTTCCTTTTCGGTGGCAGATGAAGATAGTGTTTTATGTCCCAGGAGCGTGGCCGATGTCTTCTTCAGGCATATCAGTGGTCTGAGCGCTGCCAAAGGCTCTCCTCTCACTCAACTCGGGTCTCCCACCACACGCACTGACTCCGGCACATTGACCCAGGGCTTTTATCACACCTCTGCCAGCAGTCTTAGGCCTTCTCTTCAGCTCAGGGACGCCAGTGCGGTTCTGCTGCTGTTGGACAGGTCGTTTTATTCTTGAGAATTTTTCCTGTGGACTGGATGCACTGTTGCCCGGTGCTTTCCCAGCTCCCTCTTGGGTCAGTCTGTATTATTTTGGCTCTGCTCAGGAGTGCTGGCCATGTTACTGTCACAGCACCGGAACATGAGCTGTGCCCTGACTTCCTGGCCTGGCATCAGTGCTGCCATAGCTCTGCAAACTTGAATGTTGAGCTGGTCTTTGGTGGACCTGTCTGGCATTTCTGCATCTCCCTTGCTCAGGCACTGTGTAATGAGTTCTACTGGTGGTGTGGCTCCTGGTTTCCATTCTCTTCATCTTCCTAAATGAGACATTTGGTTGCGCCCCCATGATGAGAGACATATCAGTGCCTGGTGGAGTCCCAGCATAATTGCAGAGGGCATTTTATCACTGCAGTGGGCTGTGGCCTGGCTGGAGCCCGAGGTGTGTATGTTGGGTATTGCCTGTTGGGCAGTCACTCCCTCAGGATGCTTGTCACCTCAGGCCAAGACTGCATAGAGCTTGAAGTCCTCCTTGGGCACATAGGTTTGGAACAACCTGACTCCTGCTGCTGTCCCTGCTGCCCTTCATGGCACTCCCAGACCACCATCATTTCTGGGCAAGAGTGTTTCCAGTGTAACTTGGAAATGTTGTGTGGTTTTTTGTGTGTGCTGCTGTGTCAGGATGTAAAGGCAAAGGAGGATGCAAAACATGGACATGGCGGTGGTGGAGAACCAGTCAATTTTCTTCTTAGTCTTTCTGTTTGATTGCGGCAGGCATTGCAATTTATGATCAGTGATCAACTTATGTCTGAGTATGTGCGAGCAATGTCCTTTTTTGTGAAACACATCCTTTCTGGGGTCAGTGGGCATCTCACAGCTGGAGACAGAGGGGAGAGGAATAATAGTGAGGCTTCGGTCTCCTGAGAGCAGTGCTAGATGTCGTAGAATAGCTAGAGTCAGAAAGCAGAGCATCCATGCTCGGACTGCTTCCAGCTGAGGCAGCCTGAGCATGCAGATGGGAGAAGCAAAGGCTGTGTTGATCGTTTCATATGAGCCGCGTTGGAAATTCAACCTTCTGCTCCATGCCTTTATGGAAATGATACCAAACGCATTTGTGCTAAAAATTAAAGCAAGCTGCAACGGAATGAGAAGCTGTCACCAGCATTGGCCATCTCCATCCCCATGCCTTCATCTTCTCCCGGTGCTTCTGAGTTCCTTCCTCAGAAATGCTTAGGCCTCTAATTCTGTCACTTGAAAGGAGCTTGTGTGGCAAAATGGATTTGTCATGAACTGGGAAATGAAAAGGGAGCGTTGTAGGGAAGAGAAATAAGGCATCAATTTCTATAATTGTGTTGTTTTGCATACAGATGGGCTTGCCCTTCTACAGCTACTTACGCATGGGTTGCCTCTGGGCCTGAGGCGGTCCAGCTTGGTATAAAAGCCAGTCCAGCACCAGGCTCCCTCATCCACTTCTCTTGCCTTCTCCTCCTTGGTGAACAAGGTGAGCTGCAGTGGCCTTCTTCTCACCCTCCTCTTTCTCTGCTTCTCCTCTTGCTCTTCTGTTTCCAAAGTGCCTTTCCTTCTATGCAAGCCTTGGTGTGAGCCTTGCTCCTCGATGGTGTCCCCACCAACTCTGTTCTGCTTGCCAGTGTGGGAGGAGGTGGGGGGAAGGCCTTGGTTGACTCAGGCGGGCTTCTAGGGGATCTGGGTTGCTGAGACATTCTCTCACCTTGCATTACCTGTCCCTGCTCCCCAGTCTGTGTCTCCTCCCTTTGTGTGCAGGACACCAGGCAGCTGCTCACACCATGTGTGTTTTGCTGTCCCCTCTCCAGGTCCACCTCCATCCCACAGCCATGTCCTGCTACGATCTGTGCCGTCCCTGTGGCCCGACCCCCCTGGCCAACAGCTGCAACGAGCCCTGTGTGCGCCAGTGCCAGGACTCCCGCGTGGTGATCCAGCCCTCTCCCGTGGTGGTCACCCTGCCCGGACCCATTCTCAGCTCCTTCCCCCAGAACACCGCTGTGGGCTCCAGCACCTCCGCTGCTGTTGGCAGCATCCTGAGTGAGGAGGGAGTGCCCATCTCCTCCGGTGGCTTTGGCATCTCTGGCCTGGGCAGCCGCTTCTCCGGCAGGAGGTGCCTGCCTTGATAAGGATCAGATGGATGTCCCGTGAGCCCACTGCCCAGGAAGCCCAAAGCCAGACGCAGGACTGAGGACAGAGCTGATGGCCAGCATTTCCAGATATGCTGAGCATCTTCCATGCCCTCCTGTAAAGCGGGAGGGATTCTATGTTGCCAGCTTTTGCATTCTGGATGCATGACCAGCAGATATCTTCTTTTCCCACTTTCTTGTCATCATCACACATCCCTGTTGTCTCCTGCTGTCTTGTGCCTCGGGTTCATCCTGAAGCAAGTTGTGATGGCCCTGCTTCTTTCCTCTCTCACCATGTGATGGAGTAAGATGTGCATCCCTTTATGCTGATGGTGTGTCTGAGTACCAGCTGCCCTCATAGCAGCCTGGGCCGGATTCCTTTCACAATACATTGCCTTGTTTCTACCTTCATTCTCAATAAATGCTATGCTGCATTCAAATCTTAGTCTCTTTGTGTAACGTGCTTGTTGAGAAGCTCAGCGACATTCCTCAAAGTGAAATGGGAGATCTTGGGTTGTGAAGCTCAGCTCTGCTCCCAGTACTTCACCTGGTTTTGTAGGACCCCTGACCAGCATGTCTGAATTAAAGGCATTCCACAAGTCATTGACTGACCGGTGTGAACTTGGGAAGAAAAATTCTTCTGGTTGCAAGCGTTGTGCCATCTGGCCTTTTGGTCCACGTATGCTACGTCACCAGCATCAGAGAGGGACACGGGGCGGTTTGAGTGTGGAGTGGCCTGTGCTATTTTGTCTCACGTCAGCAGATGTGATGGTTGCTCTTGCCACAGGGAGTTCAGGAGAAAGCAAGGTACAGAGCTCTAGTTCGTATATGTTCTAGCCCACCTTACATGAGGCATTTGTCTGTGCCTCCCAGTGCTGTTGGAGGCAGAGTGAACGGCAGCTCTGCAGCTGCGCCGTGGGCTGTGGGAAGCCCTGCAATGCCTGCCACCTGTTGTGAAGCCATTGTGAGCTGAGAGTAGGAGGAAAATGTACATAAAATACGGTTTCTGGGATGGAGGGCAATCCACGCACCTCATGGACGTGGGTGGCAGGGTGCTGTAGGGCACCAGAAACATTTGGGCAGATCCTGAGAAACAAGGACATATTTTTCACTCTTGAAATTAACAAAAGCTTCTGTTGAGGACAATGGAAATCCTCCCTTCCTTTTCGGTGGCAGATGAAGATAGTGTTTTATGTCCCAGGAGCGTGGCCGATGTCTTCTTCAGGCATATCAGTGGTCTGAGCGCTGCCAAAGGCTCTCCTCTCACTCAACTCGGGTCTCCCACCACACGCACTGACTCCGGCACATTGACCCAGGGCTTTTATCACACCTCTGCCAGCAGTCTTAGGCCTTCTCTTCAGCTCAGGGACGCCAGTGCGGTTCTGCTGCTGTTGGACAGGTCGTTTTATTCTTGAGAATTTTTCCTGTGGACTGGATGCACTGTTGCCCGGTGCTTTCCCAGCTCCCTCTTGGGTCAGTCTGTATTATTTTGGCTCTGCTCAGGAGTGCTGGCCATGTTACTGTCACAGCACCGGAACATGAGCTGTGCCCTGACTTCCTGGCCTGGCATCAGTGCTGCCATAGCTCTGCAAACTTGAATGTTGAGCTGGTCTTTGGTGGACCTGTCTGGCATTTCTGCATCTCCCTTGCTCAGGCACTGTGTAATGAGTTCTACTGGTGGTGTGGCTCCTGGTTTCCATTCTCTTCATCTTCCTAAATGAGACATTTGGTTGCGCCCCCATGATGAGAGACATATCAGTGCCTGGTGGAGTCCCAGCATAATTGCAGAGGGCATTTTATCACTGCAGTGGGCTGTGGCCTGGCTGGAGCCCGAGGTGTGTATGTTGGGTATTGCCTGTTGGGCAGTCACTCCCTCAGGATGCTTGTCACCTCAGGCCAAGACTGCATAGAGCTTGAAGTCCTCCTTGGGCACATAGGTTTGGAACAACCTGACTCCTGCTGCTGTCCCTGCTGCCCTTCATGGCACTCCCAGACCACCATCATTTCTGGGCAAGAGTGTTTCCAGTGTAACTTGGAAATGTTGTGTGGTTTTTTGTGTGTGCTGCTGTGTCAGGATGTAAAGGCAAAGGAGGATGCAAAACATGGACATGGCGGTGGTGGAGAACCAGTCAATTTTCTTCTTAGTCTTTCTGTTTGATTGCGGCAGGCATTGCAATTTATGATCAGTGATCAACTTATGTCTGAGTATGTGCGAGCAATGTCCTTTTTTGTGAAACACATCCTTTCTGGGGTCAGTGGGCATCTCACAGCTGGAGACAGAGGGGAGAGGAATAATAGTGAGGCTTCGGTCTCCTGAGAGCAGTGCTAGATGTCGTAGAATAGCTAGAGTCAGAAAGCAGAGCATCCATGCTCGGACTGCTTCCAGCTGAGGCAGCCTGAGCATGCAGATGGGAGAAGCAAAGGCTGTGTTGATCGTTTCATATGAGCCGCGTTGGAAATTCAACCTTCTGCTCCATGCCTTTATGGAAATGATACCAAACGCATTTGTGCTAAAAATTAAAGCAAGCTGCAACGGAATGAGAAGCTGTCACCAGCATTGGCCATCTCCATCCCCATGCCTTCATCTTCTCCCGGTGCTTCTGAGTTCCTTCCTCAGAAATGCTTAGGCCTCTAATTCTGTCACTTGAAAGGAGCTTGTGTGGCAAAATGGATTTGTCATGAACTGGGAAATGAAAAGGGAGCGTTGTAGGGAAGAGAAATAAGGCATCAATTTCTATAATTGTGTTGTTTTGCATACAGATGGGCTTGCCCTTCTACAGCTACTTACGCATGGGTTGCCTCTGGGCCTGAGGCGGTCCAGCTTGGTATAAAAGCCAGTCCAGCACCAGGCTCCCTCATCCACTTCTCTTGCCTTCTCCTCCTTGGTGAACAAGGTGAGCTGCAGTGGCCTTCTTCTCACCCTCCTCTTTCTCTGCTTCTCCTCTTGCTCTTCTGTTTCCAAAGTGCCTTTCCTTCTATGCAAGCCTTGGTGTGAGCCTTGCTCCTCGATGGTGTCCCCACCAACTCTGTTCTGCTTGCCAGTGTGGGAGGAGGTGGGGGGAAGGCCTTGGTTGACTCAGGCGGGCTTCTAGGGGATCTGGGTTGCTGAGACATTCTCTCACCTTGCATTACCTGTCCCTGCTCCCCAGTCTGTGTCTCCTCCCTTTGTGTGCAGGACACCAGGCAGCTGCTCACACCATGTGTGTTTTGCTGTCCCCTCTCCAGGTCCACCTCCATCCCACAGCCATGTCCTGCTACGATCTGTGCCGTCCCTGTGGCCCGACCCCCCTGGCCAACAGCTGCAACGAGCCCTGTGTGCGCCAGTGCCAGGACTCCCGCGTGGTGATCCAGCCCTCTCCCGTGGTGGTCACCCTGCCCGGACCCATCCTCAGCTCCTTCCCCCAGAACACCGCTGTGGGCTCCAGCACCTCCGCTGCTGTTGGCAGCATCCTGAGTGAGGAGGGAGTGCCCATCTCCTCCGGTGGCTTTGGCATCTCTGGCCTGGGCAGCCGCTTCTCCGGCAGGAGGTGCCTGCCTTGATAAGGATCAGATGGATGTCCCGTGAGCCCACTGCCCAGGAAGCCCAAAGGCAGACGCAGGACTGAGGACAGAGCTGATGGCCAGCATTTCCAGATATGCTGAGCATCTTCCATGCCCTCCTGTAAAGCGGGAGGGATTCTATGTTGCCAGCTTTTGCATTCTGGATGCATGACCAGCAGATATCTTCTTTTCCCACTTTCTTGTCATCATCACACATCCCTGTTGTCTCCTGCTGTCTTGTGCCTCGGGTTCATCCTGAAGCAAGTTGTGATGGCCCTGCTTCTTTCCTCTCTCACCATGTGATGGAGTAAGATGTGCATCCCTTTATGCTGATGGTGTGTCTGAGTACCAGCTGCCCTCATAGCAGCCTGGGCCGGATTCCTTTCACAATACATTGCCTTGTTTCTACCTTCATTCTCAATAAATGCTATGCTGCATTCAAATCTTAGTCTCTTTGTGTAACGTGCTTGTTGAGAAGCTCAGCGACATTCCTCAAAGTGAAATGGGAGATCTTGGGTTGTGAAGCTCAGCTCTGCTCCCAGTACTTCACCTGGTTTTGTAGGACCCCTGACCAGCATGTCTGAATTAAAGGCATTCCACAAGTCATTGACTGACCGGTGTGAACTTGGGAAGAAAAATTCTTCTGGTTGCAAGCGTTGTGCCATCTGGCCTTTTGGTCCACGTATGCTACGTCACCAGCATCAGAGAGGGACACGGGGCGGTTTGAGTGTGGAGTGGCCTGTGCTATTTTGTCTCACGTCAGCAGATGTGATGGTTGCTCTTGCCACAGGGAGTTCAGGAGAAAGCAAGGTACAGAGCTCTAGTTCGTATATGTTCTAGCCCACCTTACATGAGGCATTTGTCTGTGCCTCCCAGTGCTGTTGGAGGCAGAGTGAACGGCAGCTCTGCAGCTGCGCCGTGGGCTGTGGGAAGCCCTGCAATGCCTGCCACCTGTTGTGAAGCCATTGTGAGCTGAGAGTAGGAGGAAAATGTACATAAAATACGGTTTCTGGGATGGAGGGCAATCCACGCACCTCATGGACGTGGGTGGCAGGGTGCTGTAGGGCACCAGAAACATTTGGGCAGATCCTGAGAAACAAGGACATATTTTTCACTCTTGAAATTAACAAAAGCTTCTGTTGAGGACAATGGAAATCCTCCCTTCCTTTTCGGTGGCAGATGAAGATAGTGTTTTATGTCCCAGGAGCGTGGCCGATGTCTTCTTCAGGCATATCAGTGGTCTGAGCGCTGCCAAAGGCTCTCCTCTCATTCATCTCGGGTCTCCCACCACACGCACTCACTCCGGCACAATGACTCAGGGCTTTTATCACACCTCTGCCAACAGTGTAGACTGTCACACCAGCTCACCAGGACACCAGTCTGGTTCTGCTGTTCTCAGACAGGTCGCTTTATGCCTCACAAGCGTCCCCTTGGACTGGATGCACTTTTGCCCAGGAACCTCTTGGGTCTGTCTATAATTCTGACAGTGGTCAGGAGTGTTGGTCCATGTTACTGTTACAGCTTTGGAACATGAGCTGTGCCCTGACTTCCAGACCTGGCGAGTCTCTGATGAACCTGTCTGGCATTTCTGCATCTTCCTTGCTCAGGCACTGTGTAATGAGGTCCATTGGTGGTGTGGCTCCTGGTTTCCATTCTCTTCATCTTCCTAAACAAGACATTTGGTTATGTCTCCATGATGAGAGACATACCAGTGCCTGGTGGAGTCCCAGAATAATTGCGGAGTGCATTTTATCATGGCAGTGGGCTGCGGCTTGTGGCCTGGCTGGAGCCTGAGGTGTGTATGTTGTGTGTCCCTCAGGACACCTGTCACCTCAGGCCAACACTGCAATTTATGATCAGTGATCAACTTATGTCTGAATATGTGCGAGCAATGTCCTTTTTTGTGAAACACATCCTTTCTGGGGTCAGTGGGCATCTCACAGCTGGAGACAGAGGGGAGAGGAATAATAGTGAGGCTTCGGTCTCCTGAGAACAGTGCTAGATGTCGTAGAATAGCTAGAGTCAGAAAGCAGAGCATCCATCCTTGGACTGCTTCCAGCAGTGGCAGCCTGAGCACGTAGATGGGTGAAGTGAAGGCCGTGTTGTCTTTGCATATGAGCCATGAAGGAAGTCTGATCTTTAAGGCCATGCATGCAAGGAAATGATGCCCCACACACTGGGGCAAAGCATTAAAGCAAGTCGCAGGGAAATGAGAGGCTGTCACCAGCTGAAAGCACTGGCCATCTCCATCCCCTTGCCTTCATCTTCTCTCCATGTTTTTGAGTTCCTTCCTCAGAAATGCTTAGGCCTCTAATTCTGCCACTTGAAAGGAGCTTGTGAGGCAAAATGGATTTGTCATGAACTGGGAAATGAAAAGGGAGCGTTGTAGGGAAGAGAAATAAGGCATCAATTTCTATAATTGTGTTGTTTTGCATACAGATGGGCTTGCCCTTCTACAGCTACTTACGCATGGGTTGCCTCTGGGCCTGAGGCAGTCCAGCTTGGTATAAAAGCCAGTCCAGCACCAGGCTCCCTCATCCACTTCTCTTGCCTTCTCCTCCTTGGTGAACAAGGTGAGCTGCAGTGGCCTTCTTCTCACCCTCCTCTTTCTCTGCTTCTCCCCTTGCTCTTCTGTTTTCCAAAGTGCCTTTCCTTCTATGCAAGCCTTGGTGTGAGCCTTGCTCCTCGATGGTGTCCCCACCAACTCTGTTCTGCTTGCCAGTGTGGGAGGAGGTGGGGGAAAGGCCTTGGTTGACTCAGGTGGGCTTCTAGGGGATCTGGGTTGCTAAGACACTCTCTCACCTTGCATTACCTGTCCCTGCTCCCCAGTCTGTGTCTCCTCCCTTTGTGAGCAGGACACCAGGCAGCTGCTCACACCATGTGTGTTTTGCTGTCCCCTCTCCAGGTCCACCTCCATCCCACAGCCATGTCCTGCTACGATCTGTGCCGTCCCTGTGGCCCGACCCCCCTGGCCAACAGCTGCAACGAGCCCTGTGTGCGCCAGTGCCAGGACTCCCGCGTGGTGATCCAGCCCTCTCCCGTGGTGGTCACCCTGCCTGGACCCATCCTCAGCTCCTTCCCCCAGAACACCGCTGTGGGCTCCAGCACCTCCGCTGCTGTTGGCAGCATCCTGAGTGAGGAGGGAGTGCCCATCTCCTCCGGTGGCTTCGGCATCTCTGGCCTGGGCAGCCGCTTCTCTGGCAGGAGGTGCCTGCCTTGATAAGGATCAGATGGATGTCCCGTGAGCCCACTGCCCAGGAAGCCCAAAGGCAGACGCAGGACTGAGGACAGAGCTGATGGCCAGCATTTCCAGATATGCTGAGCATCTTCCATGCCCTCCTGTAAAGCGGGAGGGATTCTATGTTGCCAGCTTTTGCATTCTGGATGCATGACCAGCAGATATCTTCTTTTCCCACTTTCTTGTCATCATCACACATCCCTGTTGTCTCCTGCTGTCTTGTGCCTCGGGTTCATCCTGAAGCAAGTTGTGATGGCCCTGCTTCTTTCCTCTCTCACCATGTGATGGAGTAAGATGTGCATCCCTTTATGCTGATGGTGTGTCTGAGTACCAGCTGCCCTCATAGCAGCCTGGGCCGGATTCCTTTCACAATACATTGCCTTGTTTCTACCTTCATTCTCAATAAATGCTATGCTGCATTCAAATCTTAGTCTCTTTGTGTAACGTGCTTGTTGAGAAGCTCAGCGACATTCCTCAATGTGAAATGGGAGATCTTGGGTTGTGAAGCTCAGCTCTGCTCCCAGTACTTCACCTGGTTTTGTAGGACCCCTGACCAGCATGTCTGAATTAAAGGCATTCCACAAGTCATTGACTGACCGGTGTGAACTTGGGAAGAAAAATTCTTCTGGTTGCAAGCGTTGTGCCATCTGGCCTTTTGGTCCACGTATGCTACGTCACCAGCATCAGAGTGGGACACGGGGCGGTTTGAGTGTGGAGTGGCCTGTGCTATTTTGTCTCACGTCAGCAGATGTGATGGTTGCTCTTGCCACAGGGAGTTCAGGAGAAAGCAAGGTACAGAGCTCTAGTTCGTATATGTTCTAGCCCACCTTACATGAGGCATTTGTCTGTGCCTCCCAGTGCTGTTGGAGGCAGAGTGAACGGCAGCTCTGCAGCTGCGCCGTGGGCTGTGGGAAGCCCTGCAATGCCTGCCACCTGTTGTGAAGCCATTGTGAGCTGAGAGTAGGAGGAAAATGTACATAAAATACAGTTTCTGGGATGGAGGGCAATCCGCGCACCTCATGGACGTGGGTGGCAGGGTGCTGTAGGGCACCAGAAACATTTGGGCAGATCCCGAGAAACAAGGACATATTTTTCACTCTTGAAATTAACAAAAGCTTCTGTTGAGGACAATGGAAATCCTCCCTTCCTTTTCCGTGGCAGATGAAGATAGTGTTTTATGTCCCAGGAGCATGGCCGATGTCTTCTACAGGCATATCGGTGGTCTGAGCGCTGCCAAAGGCTCTCCTCTCACTCACCTCGGGTCTCGCACCACACGCACTGACTGCGGCACATTGACCCAGGGCTTTTATCACACCTCTGCCAGCAGCTGTAGGCTGTCTCACCAGCTCACCGGGACACGAGTCTATTTCTGCTGTTCACAGACAGGTCGCTTTATGCCTCATAAGTGTCCCCTTGGACTGGATGCACTTTTGCCCAGGAACCTCTTCGGTCTGTCTGTATAATTCTGAAAGTGGTCAGGAGTGTTGGTCCATGTTACTGTTACAGCTTTGGAACATGAGCTGTGCCCTGACTTCCAGACCTGGCGAGTCTCTGATGAACCTGTCTGGCATTTCTGCATCTCCCTTGCTCAGGCACTGTGTAATGAGGTCCATTGGTGGTGTGGCTCCTGGTTTCTATTCTCTTCATCTTCCTAAACAAGACATTTGGTTATGTCTCCATGATGAGAGACATACCAGTGCCTGGTGGAGTCCCAGAATAATTGCGGAGTGCATTTTATCATGGCAGTGGGCTGCGGCTTGTGGCCTGGCTGGAGCCTGAGGTGTGTATGTTGTGTGTCCCTCAGGATACCTGTCACCTCAGGTCAACACTGTATAAAGCTAGATGTCTTCCTTTGGCACATATGTTTGGAAGAACCCTGACTCCTGCTGCTGTCCCCGCTGCCCTTGCTGGTGTGTGCTGCTGTGTCAGGATGTAAAGGCAATGGAGGATGCAAAACATGGACATGGCGGTGGTGGAGAACCAGTCAATTTTCTTCTTAGTCTTTCTGTTTGATTGCGGCAGGCATTGAAATTTATGATCAGTGATCAACATATGTCTGAATATGTGCGAGCAATGTCCTTTTTTGTGAAACACATCCATTCTGGGGTCAGTGGGCATCTCACAGCTGGAGACAGAGGAGAGAGGAATAATAGTGAGGCTTCGGTCTCCTGAGAGCAGTGCTAGATGTCGTAGAATAGCTAGAGTCAGAAAGCAGAGCATCCATGCTCGGACTGCTTCCAGCTGAGGCAGCCTGACCACGTAGATGGGTGAAGTGAAGACCATGTTGTCTTTGCATATGAGCCTTGTTGGAAGTCTGATCTTTAAGGCCATGCATGCAAGGAAATGATGCCCCACACACCGGGGCAAAGCATTAAAGCAAGTCGTAGGGAAATGAGAGGCTGTCACCAGCTGAAAGCATTGGCCATCTCCATCCCCTTGCCTTCATCTTCTCCCCGTGCTTCTGAGTTCCTTCCTCAGAAATGCTTAGGCCTCTAATTCTGTCACTTGAAAGGAGCTTGTGAGGCAAAATGGATTTGTCATGAACTGGGAAATGAAAACGGAGAAGTGGCATTGTCGGGAGGAGGAATAAGGCATCAATTTCTATAATTGTGTTGTTTTGCATACAGATGGGCTTGCCCTTCTACAGCTACTTACGCATGGGTTGCCTCTGGGCCTGAGGCAGTCCAGCTTGGTATAAAAGCCAGTCCAGCACCAGGCTCCCTCATCCACTTCTCTTGCCTTCTCCTCCTTGGTGAACAAGGTGAGCTGCAGTGGCCTTCTTCTCACCCTCCTCTTTCTCTGCTTCTCCCCTTGCTCTTCTGTTTTCCAAAGTGCCTTTCCTTCTATGCAAGCCTTGGTGTGAGCCTTGCTCCTCGATGGTGTCCCCACCAACTCTGTTCTGCTTGCCAGTGTGGGAGGAGGTGGGGGAAAGGCCTTGGTTGACTCAGGTGGGCTTCTAGGGGATCTGGGTTGCTGCGACATTCTCTCACCTTGCATTACCTGTCCCTGCTCCCCAGTCTGTGTCTCCTCCCTTTGTGAGCAGGACACTAGGCAGCTGCTCACACCATGTGTGTTTTGCTGTCCCCTCTCCAGGCCAGCCTCCATCCCACTGCCATGTCCTGCTACGATCTGTGCCGTCCCTGTGGCCCGACCCCCCTGGCCAACAGCTGCAACGAGCCCTGTGTGCGCCAGTGCCAGGACTCCCGCGTGGTGATCCAGCCCTCTCCCGTGGTGGTCACCCTGCCCGGACCCATCCTCAGCTCCTTCCCCCAGAACACCGCTGTGGGCTCCAGCACCTCCGCTGCTGTTGGCAGCATCCTGAGTGAGGAGGGAGTGCCCATCTCCTCCGGTGGCTTTGGCATCTCTGGCCTGGGCAGCCGCTTCTCCGGCAGGAGGTGCCTGCCTTGATAAGGATCAGATGGATGTCCCGTGAGCCCACTGCCCAGGAAGCCCAAAGCCAGACGCAGGACTGAGGACAGAGCTGATGGCCAGCATTTCCAGATATGCTGAGCATCTTCCATGCCCTCCTGTAAAGCGGGAGGGATTCTATGTTGCCAGCTTTTGCATTCTGGATGCATGACCAGCAGATATCTTCTTTTCCCACTTTCTTGTCATCATCACACATCCCTGTTGTCTCCTGCTGTCTTGTGCCTCGGGTTCATCCTGAAGCAAGTTGTGATGGCCCTGCTTCTTTCCTCTCTCACCATGTGATGGAGTAAGATGTGCATCCCTTTATGCTGATGGTGTGTCTGAGTACCAGCTGCCCTCATAGCAGCCTGGGCCGGATTCCTTTCACAATACATTGCCTTGTTTCTACCTTCATTCTCAATAAATGCTATGCTGCATTCAAATCTTAGTCTCTTTGTGTAACGTGCTTGTTGAGAAGCTCAGCGACATTCCTCAAAGTGAAATGGGAGATCTTGGGTTGTGAAGCTCAGCTCTGCTCCCAGTACTTCACCTGGTTTTGTAGGACCCCTGACCAGCATGTCTGAATTAAAGGCATTCCACAAGTCATTGACTGACCGGTGTGAACTTGGGAAGAAAAATTCTTCTGGTTGCAAGCGTTGTGCCATCTGGCCTTTTGGTCCACGTATGCTACGTCACCAGCATCAGAGAGGGACACGGGGCGGTTTGAGTGTGGAGTGGCCTGTGCTATTTTGTCTCACGTCAGCAGATGTGATGGTTGCTCTTGCCACAGGGAGTTCAGGAGAAAGCAAGGTACAGAGCTCTAGTTCGTATATGTTCTAGTCCACCTTACATGAGGCATTTGTCTGTGCCTCCCAGTGCTGTTGGAGGCAGAGTGAACGGCAGCTCTGCAGCTGCGCCGTGGGCTGTGGGAAGCCCTGCAATGCCTGCCACCTGTTGTTGTGAAGCCATTGTGAGCTGAGAGTAGGAGGAAAATGTACATAAAATACAGTTTCTGGGATGGAGGGCAATCCGCGCACCTCATGGGCGTGGGTGGCAGAGTGCTGTAGGGCACCAGAAACATTTGGGCAGATCCTGAGAAACAAGGACATATTTTTCACTCTTGAAATTAACAAAAGCTTCTGTTGAGGACAATGGAAATCCTCCCTTCCTTTTCCGTGGCAGATGAAGATAGTGTTTTATGTCCCAGGAGCGTGGCCGATGTCTTCTTCATGCATATCAGTGGCCTGAGCGCTGCCAAAGGCTCTCCTCTCATTCATCTCGGGTCTCCCACCACACACACTCACTCCGGCACAATGACTCAGGGCTTTTATCACACCTCTGCCAACAGTGTAGACTGTCACACCAGCTCACCAGGACACCAGTCTGGTTCTGCTGTTCTCAGACAGGTCGCTTTATGCCTCACAAGCGTCCCCTTGGACTGGATGCACTTTTGCCCAGGAACCTCTTGGGTCTGTCTATAATTCTGACAGTGGTCAGGAGTGTTGGTCCATGTTACTGTTACAGCTTTGGAACATGAGCTGTGCCCTGACTTCCAGACCTGGCGAGTCTCTGATGAACCTGTCTGGCATTTCTGCATCTTCCTTGCTCAGGCACTGTGTAATGAGGTCCATTGGTGGTGTGGCTCCTGGTTTCCATTCTCTTCATCTTCCTAAACAAGACATTTGGTTATGTCTCCATGATGAGAGACATACCAGTGCCTGGTGGAGTCCCAGAATAATTGCGGAGTGCATTTTATCATGGCAGTGGGCTGCGGCTTGTGGCCTGGCTGGAGCCTGAGGTGTGTATGTTGTGTGTCCCTCAGGACACCTGTCACCTCAGGCCAACACTGCAATTTATGATCAGTGATCAACTTATGTCTGAATATGTGCGAGCAATGTCCTTTTTTGTGAAACACATCCTTTCTGGGGTCAGTGGGCATCTCACAGCTGGAGACAGAGGGGAGAGGAATAATAGTGAGGCTTCGGTCTCCTGAGAGCAGTGCTAGATGTCGTAGAATAGCTAGAGTCAGAAAGCAGAGCATCCATCCTTGGACTGCTTCCAGCAGTGGCAGCCTGAGCACGTAGATGGGTGAAGTGAAGGCCGTGTTGTCTTTGCATATGAGCCATGAAGGAAGTCTGATCTTTAAGGCCATGCATACAAGGAAATGATGCCCCACACACTGGGGCAAAGCATTAAAGCAAGTCGCAGGGAAATGAGAGGCTGTCACCAGCTGAAAGCACTGGCCATCTCCATCCCCATGCCTTCATCTTCTCTCCATGTTTTTGAGTTCCTTCCTCAGAAATGCTTAGGCCTCTAATTCTGTCACTTGAATGGAGCTTGTGAGGCAAAATGGATTTGTCATGAACTGGGAAATGAAAAGGGAGCGTTGTAGGGAAGAGAAATAAGGCATCAATTTCTATAATTGTGTTGTTTTGCATACAGATGGGCTTGCCCTTCTACAGCTACTTACGCATGGGTTGCCTCTGGGCCTGAGGCAGTCCAGCTTGGTATAAAAGCCAGTCCAGCACCAGGCTCCCTCATCCACTTCTCTTGCCTTCTCCTCCTTGGTGAACAAGGTGAGCTGCAGTGGCCTTCTTCTCACCCTCCTCTTTCTCTGCTTCTCCCCTTGCTCTTCTGTTTTCCAAAGTGCCTTTCCTTCTATGCAAGCCTTGGTGTGAGCCTTGCTCCTCGATGGTGTCCCCACCAACTCTGTTCTGCTTGCCAGTGTGGGAGGAGGTGGGGGAAAGGCCTTGGTTGACTCAGGCGGGCTTCTAGGGGATCTGGGTTGCTAAGACATTCTCTCACCTTGCATTACCTGTCCCTGCTCCCCAGTCTGTGTCTCCTCCCTTTGTGAGCAGGACACTAGGCTGCTGCTCACACCATGTGTGTTTTGCTGTCCCCTCTCCAGGTCCACCTCCATCCAACAGCCATGTCCTGCTACGATCTGTGCCGTCCCTGTGGCCCGACCCCCCTGGCCAACAGCTGCAACGAGCCCTGTGTGCGCCAGTGCCAGGACTCCCGCGTGGTGATCCAGCCCTCTCCCGTGGTGGTCACCCTGCCCGGACCCATCCTCAGCTCCTTCCCCCAGAACACCGCTGTGGGCTCCAGCACCTCCGCTGCTGTTGGCAGCATCCTGAGTGAGGAGGGAGTGCCCATCTCCTCTGGTGGCTTTGGCATCTCTGGCCTGGGCAGCCGCTTCTCCGGCAGGAGGTGCCTGCCTTGATAAGGATCAGATGGATGTCCCGTGAGCCCACTGCCCAGGAAGCCCAAAGGCAGACGCAGGACTGAGGACAGAGCTGATGGCCAGCATTTCCAGATATGCTGAGCATCTTCCATGCCCTCCTGTAAAGCGGAGAGGGATTCTATGTTGCCAGCTTTTGCATTCTGGATGCATGACCAGCAGATATCTTCTTTTCCCACTTTCTTGTCATCATCGCACATCCCCGTTGTCTCCTGCTGTCTTGTGCCTCGGGTTCATCCTGAAGCAAGTTGCGATGGCCCTGCTTCTTTCCTCTCTCGCCATGTGATGGAGAAAGATGTGCATCCCTTTATGTTGATGGTGTGTCTGAGTACCAGCTGCCCTCATAGCAGCCTGGGCCGGATTCCTTTCACAATACATTGCCTTGTTTCTACCTTCATTCTCAATAAATGCTATGCTGCATTCAAATCTTAGTCTCTTTGTGTAACGTGCTTGTTGAGAAGCTCAGCGACATTCCTCAAAGTGAAATGGGAGATCTTGGGTTGTGAAGCTCAGCTCTGCTCCCAGTACTTCACCTGGTTTTGTAGGACCCCTGACCAGCATGTCTGAATTAAAGGCATTCCACAAGTCATTGACTGACCGGTGTGAACTTGGGAAGAAAAATTCTTCTGGTTGCAAGCGTTGTGCCATCTGGCCTTTTGGTCCACGTATGCTACGTCACCAGAATCAGAGAGGGACACGGGGCGGTTTGAGTGTGGAGTGGCCTGTGCTATTTTGTCTCACGTCAGCAGATGTGATGGTTGCTCTTGCCACAGGGAGTTCAGGAGAAAGCAAGGTACAGAGCTCTAGTTCGTATATGTTCTAGCCCACCTTACATGAGGCATTTGTCTGTGCCTCCCAGTGCTGTTGGAGGCAGAGTGAATGGCAGCTCTGCAGCTGCGCCGTGGGCTGTGGGAAGCCCTGCAATGCCTGCCACCTGTTGTTGTGAAGCCATTGTGAGCTGAGAGTAGGAGGAAAATGTACATAAAATACAGTTTCTGGGATGGAGGGCAATCAGCGCACCTCATGGGCGTGGGTGGCAGAGTGCTGTAGGGCACCAGAAACATTTGGGCAGATCCTGAGAAACAAGGACATATTTTTCACTCTTGAAATTAACAAAAGCTTCTGTTGAGGACAATGGAAATCCTCCCTTCCTTTTCCGTGGCAGATGAAGATAGTGTTTTATGTCCCAGGAGCGTGGCCAATGTCTTCTTCAGGCATATCAGTGGTCTGAGCGCTGCCAAAGGCTCTCCTCTCACTCACCTCGGGTCTCGCACCACACGCACTGACTCCGGCACATTGACCCAGGGCTTTTGTCACACCTCTGCCAACAGTCTTAGGCCTTCTCTTCAGCTCAGGGACGCCAGTCTGGTTCTGCTGTTGTTGGACAGGTCGTTTTATTCTTGAGAATTTTTCCTCTGGACTGGATGCACTGTTGCCCGGTGCTTTCCCAGCTCCCTCTTGGGTCAGTCTGTATTATTTTGGCACTGCTCAGGAGTGCTGGCCATGTTACTGTCACAGCACCGGAACATGAGCTGTGCCCTGACTTCCTGGCCTGGCATCAGTGCTGCCATAGCTCTGCAAACTTGAATGTTGAGCTGGTCTTTGGTGGACCTGTCTGGCATTTCTGCATCTCCCTTGCTCAGGCACTGTGCAATGAGTTCTACTGGTGGTGTGGCTCCTGGTTTCCATTCTCTTCATCTTCCTAAATGAGACATTTGGTTGCGCCCCCATGATGAGAGACATATCAGTGCCTGGTGGAGTCCCAGCATAATTGCAGAGGGCATTTTATCACTGCAGTGGGCTGTGGCCTGGCTGGAGCCCGAGGTGTGTATGTTGGGTATTGCCTGTTGGGCAGTCACTCCCTCAGGACGCTTGTCACCTCAGGCCAAGACTGCATAGAGCTTGAAGTCCTCCTTGGGCACATAGGTTTGGAACAACCTGACTCCTGCTGCTGTCCCTGCTGCCCTTCATGGCACTCCCAGACCACCATCATTTCTGGGCAAGAGTGTTTCCAGTGTAACCTGGAAATGTTGTGTGGTTTTTTGTGTGTGCTGCTGTGTCAGGATGTAAAGGCAAAGGAGGATGCAAAACATGGACATGGCGGTGGTGGAGAACCAGTCAATTTTCTTCTTAGTCTTTCTGTTTGATTGCGGCAGGCATTGAAATTTATGATCAGTGATCAACTTATGTCTGAATATGTGCGAGCAATGTCCTTTTTTGTGAAACACATCCTTTCTGGGGTCAGTGGGCATCTCACAGCTGGAGACAGAGGGGAGAGGAATAATAGTGAGGCTTCGGTCTCCTGAGAGCAGTGCCAGATGTCATAGAATAGCTAGAGTCAGAAAGCAGAGCATCCATGCTCGGACTGCTTCCAGCTGAGGCAGCCTGAGCATGCAGATGGGCGAAGCAAAGGCTGTGTTGATCGTTTCATATGAGCCGCGTTGGAAATTCAACCTTCTGCTCCATGCTTTTATGGAAATGATACCAAACGCATTTGTGCTAAAAATTAAAGCAAACTACAAGAGAATGAGAGGATGTCACCAGCATTGGCCATCTCCATCCCCTTGCCTTCATCTTCTCCCCGTGCTTCTGAGTTCCTTCCTCAGAAATGCTTAGGCCTCTAATTCTGTCACTTGAAAGGAGCTTGTGTGGCAAAATGGATTTGTCATGAACTGGGAAATGAAAAGGGAGCATTGTAGGGAAGGGAAATATAAGGCATCAATTTCTATAATTGTGTTGTTTTGCATACAGATGGGCTTGCCCTTCTACAGCTACTTACGCATGGGTTGCCTCTGGGCCTGAGGCAGTCCAGCTTGGTATAAAAGCCAGTCCAGCACCAGGCTCCCTCATCCACTTCTCTTGCCTTCTCCTCCTTGGTGAACAAGGTGAGCTGCAGTGGCCTTTTTCTCACCCTCCTCTTTCTCTGCTTCTCCTCTTGCTCTTCTGTTTTCCAAAGTGCCTTTCCTTCTATGCAAGCCTTGGTGTGAGCCTTGCTCCTCGATGGTGCTCCCACCAACTCTGTTCTGCTTGCCAGTGTGGGAGGAGGTGGGGGAAGGCCTTGGTTGACTCAGGTGGGCTTCTAGGGGATCTGGGTTGCTAAGACATTCTCTCACCTTGCATTACCTGTCCCTGCTCCCCAGTCTGTGTCTCCTTCCTTTGTGAGCAGGACACTAGGCTGCTGCTCACACCATGTGTGTTTTGCTGTCCCCTCTCCAGGTCCACCTCCATCCCACAGCCATGTCCTGCTACGATCTGTGCCGCCCCTGTGGCCCGACCCCCCTGGCCAACAGCTGCAACGAGCCCTGTGTGCGCCAGTGCCAGGACTCCCGCGTGGTGATCCAGCCCTCTCCCGTGGTGGTCACCCTGCCCGGACCCATCCTCAGCTCCTTCCCCCAGAACACCGCTGTGGGCTCCAGCACCTCCGCTGCTGTTGGCAGCATCCTGAGTGAGGAGGGAGTGCCCATCTCCTCTGGTGGCTTTGGCATCTCTGGCCTGGGCAGCCGCTTCTCCGGCAGGAGGTACCTGCCCTGCTAAGGATGAAGAGGTCATTGCATGATCACATCCTTCAGGAAACCCAAAGCTTGGTGCTGGTCTGCAGACAGAGCTGCTGGCCATGTTGTGCTGTGCACCCTCCTGGTCTGCTGCAAAGTAAAGAGGGAAGTTATAGTGTCTGCCTGTGCTGCCTGTAGACCCAGCCAGCAGATTTTTTCCTCTTTTCCTGCTTCCCTCTCATGATCAGGTGTCCTTCTTGTCTCCTGTTGTCCTGTGCCTTGAAGGATGTTTAGATGGCCCTGCTTCTTCTTCCTTTTGCGTTGTTATGGGGAAGACTTGCATCCCATCTTCCTGTAGTTTCCCTCCTAATGGCCAATGTGTTTGTCAGTTGTATTTGTAGCAGCCCGAAACTTTTCACTGTTTTCATTCCAATAAAAATTGATGCTGCATTCTAATCTCGGTCTGCCCGTGTTTCTTCCCTCATATTTATTCTATGTTTGGTACTCACCTAATCTGTCCAGGGTATGAAGTTTTTTACTGAAATGGAGATTTGAGTAGTATCCTCCTAGTGTGAGCCTTCTTGCTCTGCTAAGGTGCTGAACTCCATCAAAACCCCTTATGATTAGAAGAGAGATGTGTAGCTGGATGGGTGTATAGTGTTGGCATAGTATTATACTAGTGTTTATGCGCACCCTGACATGACATATCAGGAGTGAGCAAAGTTGAATATTTTTCAACTTTCAGATGATAAGACAAGACATTGGATTGCTAGAAGGCATTTCTGTACCTTCTAGAGCTCAGCTGACTGAAGCTATGTTTGGATGTTCACACTCTAAACGTTTTCTTCTTCTCATCCATTCTTCAAGCACATCTGCTAAATCTAAATTGAGGAGGGTCCTAAAGGAGTCAAAAGAACTGGTGGCAGCTGGGACAACAGTGTGAATTGAGATCTGAGTCCTCCCTAGAGGAATAATTAACCTGAGAGAGACCATCTAAGACCCAGGAGCGGTGGTGCCCTGCCTGGAAAGGCAATGCTTAAGAAAACCTGAGTGGGTTGGTGTTCATGGGTGACACTAAGTTTATGAAATTCATTAATCTGACTCCTGTATTTGATACTCTAGTGCATAGGGATTTCATTAGGAGAGACTCAGACAGATGTGAGGACTGGGGCTATGTGAACCTCATGAAGTCCAACAAAGACAAGTGCAAGGTCCTGCCTCTGTGCTGGAGAAAATCCCAGCTTCAGTATAGGCAGGGAAATTAATTTAGACAACTGAGATCAGCCTTCCAGAGGAGGGGTTGGGCATAATGGTTGATGGATAACCATATTTGAGTTGATACTGTGTGCTTGTTACTCAGAAACCACCCATATTCTGGGGTAAATGAAAAGAAGTGTGACCAGAAGGTCAAGGGAGGTGATTCTCCTCATCTACTCTGCTTTCATAAGACCCTCCCTGGTGCACTGCATTCACCTCTGGGTCCCCAGTACAAGGATGGTATGGACCTGCTAGAGCAGGTCCAGAGGAGGCCACAAAGATGATCAGAGGTCTGGAGCAGTACTCCTATGAAGAAAGGCTGATAGAGTTGGTGTCATTGAGCCTGAAGAAAAGCCTGCATGGAAATGTTATTGTAGCCTTTCAATATATAAAGGTGGCTTATAAGAAAGATGGAGAGAATATATACCAGGTACAGCAGTGACAAGACAAGGGAAAGTAGTTTTAATATGAAAGAGGGTAGAGTAAGGTGGGTTTATTAGACACTAGAACAGGCTGCGCAGAGAAGGTGTGGATGCCCCAGCATTGGGAACATTTAAAGTAAGGTTAGATGGATTATGAATAACCAGATCTACTGGAATATGTCCCAACTCATGTCAGGAGTTTGGACTAGACGATATTTAAAAGCACTTTCCAAACTAAGTCATTCTAAAATATAAGTTTTAACATAGTATCAGGGAGAGCAGCTGATGATGCTGGACTTCCCATTTGGAAGTTCAGGTGAAGCTTCAGGGTTATGAGGAAACCCGCTCCACAATGAGTGTTGAAGCAAGGCCCAAAGGGTAGAAGGCTGCTCTTCCCTTCTGAGGTTACCCACTGCTCATCACTAGCTTGCATCACTTGCTTGTGCTGACGTGTCATGTCTCCAAGAAGTATTTTGGCCTCTAATTCTGCCACTTGAAAGGAGAATGGTGGAAGGGCCATGTCACAAACAGGGAAATGAAAAGGGAGCGTTGCAGGGAACAGAAAAAAAAAGATACTTTTCTTTAATTGTGGTGTTTTGCATGCAAGATGAACTTGTTGATATATACAGTGTAAGTACAAAGGATGCCTCTGGACCAATGAGTGGTCCTGACTGGTATAAAAGCCAGTCCAGCACCAGGCTCCCTCATCCACATCTCTCGCCTTCTCCTCTTTGGTGAACAAGGTGAGCTGCAACAGCCTTCTCTTTGCTCTTCTCTTTCACTAATTCTCCTCTTCCTCTCCTTGCCTCCACTGAGCCTGAGTTTGTGCAGGCTTTGGTGTGAGCCTTGCTCCTCGATGGTGCTCCCACCAACTCTGTTCTGCTTGCCAGTGTGGGAGGAGGTGGGGGGAAGGCTTTGGGTGACTCAGGTGGGCTTCTAGGGGATCTGGGTTGCTAAGACACTCTCTCACCTTGCATTACCTGTCCCTGCTCCCCAGTCTGTGTCTCCTCCCTTTGTGTGCAGGACACCAGGCTGCTGCTCGCATTAACTGTCTTTTGCTGTCCCCTCTCCAGGCCAGCCTCCATCCCACAGCCATGTCCTGCTACGATCTGTGCCGTCCCTGTGGCCCGACCCCCCTGGCCAACAGCTGCAACGAGCCGTGTGTGCGCCAGTGCCAGGACTCCCGCGTGGTGATCCAGCCCTCTCCCGTGGTGGTCACCCTGCCCGGACCCATCCTCAGCTCCTTCCCCCAGAACACCGCTGTGGGCTCCAGCACCTCCGCTGCTGTTGGCAGCATCCTGAGTGAGGAGGGAGTGCCCATCTCCTCTGGTGGCTTTGGCATCTCTGGCCTGGGCAGCCGCTTCTCTGGCAGGAGATGCCTGCCCTACTAAGGATGAGGTGGAATTCCCATGAGCCCACTGCCCAGGAAGCCCAAAGCCAGCTGCAGGACTGAGGACAGAGCTGCTGACCAGAATTTCCGGATGGGCTGAGCATCTTTGTGACCTTCTGCTACGCAGAGAAGGATGCCAGGTTGCCAGCTTATGCTGCCTGGAAACATGGCCAGCAGATGTCTTCTTTTCCCACTTTCTTCTCATCATGACAAGTCCTCATTGTCTCCTGCTGTCTTGTGCCTTGGGTTCATCTTGAAGCAAGTTGCAATGGTCCTTTCCCCTCTATCCTTGTGAGGAAGGAATAAGTACATCTCATTTTGATGAAGTTTGCCAGCAAATTGCCAATCTGTTAACCAACTGCCTTTATAGCAGCTTGAAACTATGCACTGCTTTGTTTCTGTCTTTAGACTCAATAAAATTTATGTTGCATTGTAATCTCAGTCTCCTCTGGTTTCTTTCCGGTTTGCATTCATAGGAAAGCAATTCAGTGGAAAATGTTCTGTCTTGGAGTTGATGTTGTATAACATCCTGACATTTACCTACTTCTTGCTCATGGGATTTGAGCAGTCTCGAGGGAGATGGTATTTGCGAGAGCCAGAGCGAGTTGGGGGAGTAGGTTGTATTGACCAGTTCATTCATACATGAGGGTCCAGGACCCCCCTCTAATGGGAATGAGAGCAATGGATGATGTTAGAAATTGTTTTTCATTTGGGAGACAGGATAATTTGGATAGCTGGACCCAGGAGTTGGACTTAACAATCTTTATGGACCCTTTCCAACTCAGGATATTCTAATATTCTATGACAAAGGAAGACACTGGATTGCCAGAAAGCATTACTATGCTCACTGCTTCAAAAGCATTCTTCAGCATATCCCTCCTCGTAGCACATGTGCCAAACCCTCAAACAGGAAAGAGTCCCAAAGAAGTCTAAGTGAGGCCAACACTGCTGAAATCCAAGCCCTACTTTGATTTGTTACTACATGTATGTGTTGAGCGTGGGTGTGTATAGTGGTTATGAGTGCAAGCTGGAAACGCAGAGGCTATCTTCTGGCAACTGAGGAACTGGGCAGCATCTGTGATATCTCCTGAGGCCACTGCAGAGTGCAGGAATGGAGCAGGATGGTCTTCTCTGGTGGTGCAATCCGGTGGTCAAATGCATAGCTTATCGTGAAGTAGTTTCAAGCACATCACTGCGTCCTGAAGGGAAGTGGGTCTGGAGCTGCCCCGCAGGACTCCTCCAAAATTCCCCTTCAGCTGCTGAGCAGACTGTGCTGGGGCAGGTCCCAAACCACGCTTACTTTTGTCCCTCCACGCAGGCCTCAAGCTGGGGAGGATGAGGCAGTGGTACACCACCAACTTTGGTCTCAGTCCTCCTCCCATACTCCTGTCCTCCACAGCCTCTGCTTTGCTCCTGCCACTCTGATCCTGCCTCCAGTGGTACCAGGGGATCCTCTGGTGCCGTTGATCGTCCACCTGCCTTTGTGAGCACTCTCAGTGCTCGTGAACAAGGTGGCGTGTCAGGCGGAAATCCTGTCAAGTATTCGGTTGTGCCCATTGGGCTGCCAGTCCGGATGGGCAAAGCATGACTTGTGTCAAAGACATGGGCAGGTGGAAGGAGAGGTATCAATTGCCTACGTGTGCCTTTGTCACTGGGATTCCTCCTAGTTTACCAGAGGTGTCCAGCAAGGTGTCACTGGAGTGCAATCGCCTACATTTGCTATTCTTAGAAGTATGCTCCTTAAGGCACAGGGGTATGAAGGAGAGAAGTAAGATTGCAAAAGAAGAGCCAGGCCCATCGCTGCCAAGAGCAATAATTACTCTGTGAGATATTCCAAAATCCAAGAGCAGATGTGCCCTGACTGGAAAGGGGATTTCTAAAAGAATATGAGCAAGCATAGTTTATGGAGGTTGATTGATGTGGCCTCTCCTTGCCTATGGATGCCCAACCTGAAGCTTCAGGTTTAGGAGAAGAAGAACCCCAATCATCAGGACAAATGTTAGTGCAGCGCCCCGGAGAGTAAATGGCAGACGTCCCCTGGAGCGCTGAGACACTCTTCATCATTGGATGCATCATTCTTGTGATGATATGTACTTACCTCTGGAAATATTTTGGCCTCTAATGCTGGCACTTGAAAGCAGTCTGCACGTTGTATAGTATGTGCAGAACAGGAAAATAAAAGGAAGCATCACAAGGAAAATAAGGAAGACAGTAGTTTTAATAATTGTGATGATTTGCATGCAAGCTGAGCTTTTGGTAAACACATTACTTTTGCAAAGGGTGTTGCTCTAAGCCTGGGGCCGACTAGACCAGTATAAAAGCCAGTCCAGCACCAGGCTCCCTCATCCACTTCTCTTGCCTTCTCCTCCTTGGTGAACAAGGTGAGCTGCTGGGGTTATCTTTTCACTTTTTCTCTGCTTCTTCTCTTGCTCTTCTGGCATCCTCCAAGTCTTTCTCTGTATGTAGACCTTGAGGTGAATCTTGCTCCTTGACGGTGCTCCCATGTGCTCTCTTCTACTTGCCAATGTGGGGGGGAGGTGGAAGAAGGCCTGGGGCTGACTCTCTGTAGGCTCTTGTTGATCTGGTCTGCCGAGCCTCTCTCTGGCCATGCAGTGCCTGTCCCTGCTCCCTAGCCTGTGCCTCTTCTCTAAGTGAGCAGAGCACCAGGCAGCTGCTCACACCATGTGTGTTTTGCTGTCCCCTCTCCAGGCCAGCCTCCATCCCACTGCCATGTCCTGCTACGATCTGTGCCGTCCCTGTGGCCCGACCCCCCTGGCCAACAGCTGCAACGAGCCCTGTGTGCGCCAGTGCCAGGACTCCCGCGTGGTGATCCAGCCCTCTCCCGTGGTGGTCACCCTGCCCGGACCCATCCTCAGCTCCTTCCCCCAGAACACCGCTGTGGGCTCCAGCACCTCCGCTGCTGTTGGCAGCATCCTGAGTGAGGAGGGAGTGCCCATCTCCTCCGGTGGCTTTGGCATCTCTGGCCTGGGCAGCCGCTTCTCTGGCAGGAGATGCCTGCCTTATTAAGAATGAGGTGGAATTTCCATGAACGCATCCCCCAGGAAGCCCAAAGCCAGACGCAAGACTGAGGACAGAGCTGCTGACCAGAATTTCCGGATGGGCTGAGCATCTTTGTGACCTTCTGCAACTCAGAGAGGGATGCCAGGTTGCCAACCTGCAATGTCTGGAAACACAGAAACCAGATGTCTTCTTCTCCCACTTTCTTGTCATCATCACACATCCCTGTTGTCTCCTGCTGTCTTGTGCCTCGGGTTCATCCTGAAGCAAGTTGTGATGGCCCTGATTCTTCTCCCTCTCACCATGTGAGGGAGGAAGATATGCATACCATTATGCTGAAGGTCAATCAGACTTGCAGCTGCCCTCATAGCAACTTAAACCATATCCCTTCGACCATACAATGATCTGTTTCTATCTTCAAACTCAATAAATATTATGTTGCATTGTAATATCGGTCTCTTTTTGTTAATTCCTTCGTAAGACGCCCAATGACATTCCCGAAAGAGAAATGGGAGATCTTGGGCAGTGAAGCTCAGCTCTGCTCCCAGTACTTCACCTGGTTTTGTAGGACCCCTGACCAGCATGTCTGAATTAAAGGCATTCCACAAGTCATTGACTGACCGGTGTGAACTTGGGAAGAAAAATTCTTCTGGTTGCAAGCGTTGTGCCATCTGGCCTTTTGGTCCACGTATGCCAAGTCACCAGCATCAGAGAGGGACACGGGGCGGTTTGAGTGTGGAGTGGCCTGTGCTATTTTGTCTCACGTCAGCAGATGTGATGGTTGCTCTTGCCACAGGGAGTTCAGAAGAAAGCAAGGTACAGAGCTCTAGTTCGTATATGTTCTAGCCCACCTTACATGAGGCATTTGTCTGTGCCTCCCAGTGCTGTTGGAGGCAGAGTGAACGGCAGCTCTGCAGCTGCGCCGTGGGCTGTGGGAAGCCCTGCAATGCCTGCCACCTGTTGTTGTGAAGCCATTGTGAGCTGAGAGTAGGAGGAAAATGTACATAAAATACAGTTTCTGGGATGGAGGGCAATCCGCGCACCTCATGGACGTGGGTGGCAGGGTGCTGTAGGGCACCAGAAACATTTGGGCAGATCCCGAGAAACAAGGACATATTTTTCACTCTTGAAATTAACAAAAGCTTCTGTTGAGGTCAATGGAAATCCTCCCTTCCTTTTCCATGGCAGATGAAGATGGTGTCCTTTGTCCTGGGTTCATGGGAGATTTCTTATACATGCACATCAGTGATCTGAGAACTCCCAAAGGCCCATGATCCCTCATGCTCACCTGGGGTTTCCAACTCAGGCGTATTGACCCCGTGGCCTGTATTTCACCTCTGCCCTCAGCTCTCAGCCTTCTCACCAGCTCAGGTACACCATTCTGGTGCTGTAGTTCTCAGACAGGTTGGTTTATGCCTCACAAGGGTCCTCTTGGACTGGATGCACTTTTGCCCAGGAACCTCTTCAGTCAATCTGTATAATTCTGACAGTGGTCAGGCGTGTTGGTCTATGTTACTGTCACAGCACTGGAACATGAGCTGTGCCCTGACTTCCTGGCCTGGCATCAGTGCTGCCATAGCTCTGCAAACTTGAATGTTGAGCTCATCTCTGGTGAACCTGTCTGGCATTTCTGCATCTCCCTTGCTCAGGCACTGTGTAATGAGGTCCAATGGTGGTGTGGCTCCTGGTTTCCATTCTCTTCATCTTCCTAAATGAGACATTTGGTTGTGTCTCCATGATGAGAGACATACCAGCGCCTGGTGGAGTCTCAGCATAATTGCAGAGGACATTTTGTCACTGTGGTGGGCTGTGGCCTGGCTGGAGCCTGAGGTGTGTATGTCGGGTATTGCCTGTTGGGCAGTCACTCCCTCAGGACACTTGTCACCTCAAGCCAACTCTGCATAGAGCTTGAAGTCCTCCTTGGGCACATAGGTTTGGAACAACCTGACTCCTGCTGCTGTCCCTGCTGACCTTGCTGGCACTCCCAGACCACCATCATTTCTGGGCAAGTGTGTTTGCAGCCTGGCAATGTTGCTGTATGTTTGTTGGTGCCAGGATGTAAAGGCAAAGGAGGATGCAAAACATGGACATGGCGGTTGTGCAGAATGAGTCTATTTTTGGTTTTAATTGTGTCTGGCTTGGCAGTTCATTAGGAGTGCTCAACTTATTTTTAGTTGTTAGAGTGCAATGTCCTTTTCTGTGAAATATGCCTTTTCTGGGGTCAGGACCTCTATCAGCTGCTGAAAGAGGGGAGAGAAATAATAGCGAGGCTTTGGTCTCCTGAGAGCAGTGCTAGATGTAATAGAATAGCTAGGGTCAGAAAGCAGAGCATCCATCCTTGGACTGCTTCCAGCTGAGGCAGCCTGAGCACGTAGATGGGTGAAGTGAAGGCCGTGTTGTCTTTGCATATGAGCCTTGTTGGAAGTCTGATCTTTAAGGCCATGCATGCAAGGAAATGATGCCCCACACACCGGGGCAAAGCATTAAAGCAAGTCGCAGGGAAATGAGAGGCTGTCACCAGCTGAAAGCATTGGCCATCTCCATCCCCTTGCCTTCATCTTCTCTCCCCATGCTTTTGAGTTCCTTCCTCAGAAATGCTTAGGCCTCTAATTCTGTCACTTGAAAGGAGCTTGTGAGGCAAAATGGATTTGTCATGAACTGGGAAATGAAAATGGAGAAGTGGCATTGTCGGGAGGAGGAATAAGGCATCAATTTCTATAATTGTGTTGTTTTGCATACAGATGGGCTTGCCCTTCTACAGCTACTTACGCATGGGTTGCCTCTGGGCCTGAGGCAGTCCAGCTTGGTATAAAAGCCAGTCCAGCACCAGGCTCCCTCATCCACTTCTCTTGCCTTCTCCTCCTTGGTGAACAAGGTGAGCTGCAGTGGCCTTCTTCTCACCCTCCTCTTTCTCTGCTTCTCCTCTTGCTCTTCTGTTTCCAAAGTGCCTTTCCTCCTATGCAAGCCTTGGTGAGAGCCTTGCTCCTCGATGGTGCTCCCACCAACTCTGTTCTGCTTGCCAGTGTGGGAGGAGGTGGGGGAAGGCCTTGGGTGACTCAGGTGGGCTTCTAGGGGATCTGGGTTGCTAAGACATTCTCTCACCTTGCATTACCTGTCCCTGCTCCCCAGTCTGTGTCTCCTCCCTTTGTGAGTAGGACACCAGGCAGCTGCTCACACCATGTGTGTTTTACTGTCCCCTCTCCAGGTCCACCTCCATCCCACAGCCATGTCCTGCTACGATCTGTGCCGTCCCTGTGGCCCGACCCCCCTGGCCAACAGCTGCAACGAGCCCTGTGTGCGCCAGTGCCAGGACTCCCGCGTGGTGATCCAGCCCTCTCCCGTGGTGGTCACCCTGCCCGGACCCATCCTCAGCTCCTTCCCCCAGAACACCGCTGTGGGATCTTCAGCATCTGCTGCTGTTGGCAGCATCCTGAGTGAGGAGGGAGTGCCCATCTCCTCCGGTGGCTTTGGCATCTCTGGCCTGGGCAGCCGCTTCTCTGGCAGGAGGTGCCTGCCCTATTAAAGGCAACACCAATTTCCCTTGAGCTTATCCCTGAGGAAGCCTGAAGTCAGGCCCCGGACTAAGGACGGAGCTCCTGGCCAAAGTTTCCAGATGGGCTGAGCACCCTTATGGCCTCCTGCAAAGCAGAGACAGAAGATAAATTATCATCCTGTTCTGATTGCAATTATGCTGGATATTTCATTTTCAAAAATGTTCTTGTAGGTCATTTTTTTGTGCATTTAAATTTTGGGTTCTGATTGGTTTTATTTAAAGCTCTGCTTATAAATTACCAGTTTAGGGTTCTTAATTCATGTGTTAGGAAATCAATCTTGCTTTCTGTTCTTCATTTAGAATGGCTTAAATGGTTTCCTTCCTTCATGTAAACATATTTTGCTTTTTATTGTAGAGTACTTCATAACTTTTTCATTAAACTGATGTTGCATATTAATTTGTTTTGTTTGTCTCTTTTTTAGTCCTTGTTTCTTTCTCTCTCTTTATGGTGGAATATACTGTTACATGAAAAAAATGATCTGTGGAGTAATCAAACTGTAAATTCTCACTTGAGTAAGGGAATTGTCTGATTAGGAATAATCATACTGAGTAGGAAGTATACTGGAATCTATGTCATCCTGTTGATAAAATTGATGTGATTGAAGAAATTAGGTATTCACTCAGATTTGTGAGGAATCACTGATCATACTGATATTCATCCAGGAATGCTTTTGTTCTTGGTGGCATGGAGGTGTCTTCTGTGATAGACATGTAGCATTAAGAATATGAAAATATGTTTCAGAAGAATGAGAAGCCTGGGCAAGTGGCCTGTGTCCCACAGTGGCATATCCTGAATGGTCTGTTTTTTTATGCTTGTCTTGATGTGGAACTAAGGGACATGGTTTATTGGGGAAATACTGGTGGGAGGTAGATGGTTGGGCTAGATGATCTTGGAGGTCTTTTCCAATCTTCGTGATTTTATGATTGTATGATTCTGTGAATGAAGGAGCTTGGAGAAGTTCCTCGTCGTATTTCTTTAAGTCTGTTTATTAACACTGATTGATTTTAAATAAATATATCTCCTGGAATGAATCCACCTTTGGATGTTATGGCCCTAAGGAGTGTTTATGCAAGATGTTAAAGCCTTTATTAAACATTTCATCAGATAGTTCTTGAAGAATGTGAATGTCAGCTTGAAATCCACGTCCCCTCTGCACATTAAGATTGGAGAAATGGATGTAATAATTATGATTATGGAATTTTACAAACTTCTCAGCCTATTTGAGACTGGTGAGGCATCCTCAATTTCATGAACAAATTAGTTTTCATGTATGTTTTTCAAATTGAATCTTTTCTTGATAATGAAATTATTCTGCTTCTAGTTTTCCAGTCTACATTTGTCCTGGCATTGCTTGAGAAACATACTCTACCCATTTAAAACCCTTTCATCTTCACAGTTTATGGATTCTTTTTATTTCTGATACTTCCATTAGTGTCAGTATGAAATGAGTCAAAGCCCAGTCTAATGAAGCATTCTTTCCTGCTGCTCAGCAATTTGTTAGCTTGCAGGTGTCTTGGAAGTACAATCTAAGATTGAATCCAAGACATTTATTAAAGCTCTTTGTGTGTGGTTCTCTGTCTGACCTAGTTAAGTACAATTGCCATCTAATTTGTTCACCATTCTTTAAAAAAAAATATAATTCCAAGACGGGTTCCAAGCCTCTTGGATGATTTCTTAGAGCCAACCAGACCAGTCTGGAATCAGTTCACCACCAGAAGACAATTCAAGAGTCTTTTTGAAAATACTGCTGTGATCTTAGAGCTGGGTTTTGAAATGAGTTAGTATACCAAATTGAAGCTCTTATATTAATAAAAGGAAGCAGAACAGAAGTGTTGAAAGCAACATCTATGGACGTTGTTGCATGCTTTATGGGAAAATTAGTTATTCATTTTGCCAATAAGTACTTATAGAGAACTTCTGTTTCAAAAACATAGGTGCAACATATTTATTTATGGATTGGTATCATTATTTAGGTCTGGAAAGGGAGGGAACTATATAAGTGTGTATGCAGGTCACTTTAGATAATGTTACTAAAATAGGAAAAATTGTTTAAAGCTTGTAAAAAAGTTGATTTTTCTTCAATAGTTCAGAGATAGTTTTCACAGAGTCCAGTAAATTACAAAATTTCTACACTATATGAACCTAGATGGCGAAAGATGATCTTGGATAGGAGATTTTAAAGATATTCCATTAAATGGACAATGAGAGCATTCAAACTTCATTGTACATCATGAGCAATTTGATAACTCTTGACTTGATAACTAATTACATGAATATGCACATTCTTAATGGAAATGGCAACGGATTCTGAACCCTTTCTTCTTTAGGTTCTTAATTAACATAAGACCAAATGAATTATATTTCTCAGATATCACTGAGTTCTCACACACAATATTCAGTAACTTCTCCAAGAAGAGGCTCAAAACCTTGCATCTTGTGCAGTGGATAAAGGAGTAACTGTACAGAATATCTCTACAGTACCAAGTTAAAAAAACAAACAAACAAACAAACAAAAATAGTAAAACTGTGAATATATATTCCAGTTGTGCGATGAACTTGCTCCAGTCTGGAATATAATCACTGCTACACTGAAGTCTGCTGTAAGGGGAATAAATGTGATGGCAAGCAGGTAATTGTTGCGTGGTTTTTTCCACAATGACTCCACAGTTAAACTCATGTGAGGGTAATATTAAAAAATCATTTAAAATTCATGTGTGTCCTCAAGATGCTTCGGAAAATGCTATTCATATTTGTGGTCTGAGATGATACAGAAGGGAGTTATAGGTTGTCTTTGTGAAAGACATGAGAAATCAGGTTCAGAACTGGTCTGCTTATGTCTCTGGGTGATAGCAGCTGCAACTCAAAATGAGATAGCAAACTGGAAGAGTGTGATAATATCTCAATTAGACAAGACCACTTCTTACTTTTGTGCTTCATCCATGGTGAAGAAGTAAAATCTTGTCATGATAAGTCATGAAAGAGGTACATATCATTTTGTTCTGCTGCCAGCTGTTCAATTGGATCACCAATGACTGAGAAAGGACAATTTCAGCCTCTATCTTCTTGAAGTAAAGAAGTTATTTTCCTCCCTCACTTGATTCTTGGAAAATCACAAGGAAAACTCCTGCGGTCCTGGTACCTGAACTGAAATATAACTGCAATATGACTCCTATACTGCTTTCACTTCTGGTCCTGTATTTCCGGTCCACCTCCATCCATAGACATGTCGTGGTACGAGAGATGTCCTTCCATGCCCTGCAGTCCAACCCCACTGGCCAACAGCTGCAACGAGCCCTGTGTGCGCCAGTGCCAGGACTCCACAGTGGTGATCCAGCCCTCTCCCGTGGTGGTCACCCTGCCAGGACCCATCCTCAGCTCCTTCCCACAGAACACTACTGTGGGATCCTCAGCCTCTGCTGCTGTTGGGAGTGCTCTCAGTGCAGGGGGAGTACCCATCTCCTCCGGCAGCTCCTTGGGATTTGGGAGCTTTGGTTATCCCAGTCTGGGCAGCGGGTACAGCCGGCCCTACCGCCGCTACAACACCTACCGCAGCGGCTTCAATGGGCCATGCTAGAGCACGAGGAGCAGGCATGATGAGATGACCAGAAATGCTGAAGCATGACCTAATGTGGGAGAGAGCTCCTGGCCATGATTATATGTTGTTGGACACCCACAATTCTGCCTCAAGTTAATGGAGCTGTGGGAGTTAATCATTCCTTACAGTGAGGCCTTGTTCTTGTTAGACTACTTTATATTTCTAATCAAGTATGTACTTCTGCTATGCATCACTGTATTTGATACTGCCTGGTGCTAAACATGCTTTAATCAGTAAATTGGACTATATTTTCAAAGTACCATCCTGCTCTGAAAAAAGAGCTCTGTGGAACACATCACCATCAGATGTGTCTTTGTTTCCATGTCAAAACCTATTGCTTTGCAGCATTTTAATCCACTCTTTAGTATTATTAAAGCTATGCTTTTATCATATCCCAAGTCTTCTGTGATTTTTATTCCTCCTTCTACTTTTCATTGAAACATACGTTATTACTGCTAGAAGTAAGTACCAGATTTGCACAGACACTGAAGCTATTAAAGCAACAGCTTTTGGGGTAAAAAATTGAGGTGTCCTCATGTCAGGAAATGTTTGAGGCATTCAAATGAGTCCAGTTATCACATAGATTCTGTTGCAGCAGGTTAAATTGTTCACAATAATTAAATTGTTCCCAGCAGTTAAATTGCTTTGCTTATTGTTTATGTACCAGTCTCATCTCATTCTGGCATTGGATGAAAAGCCCTCTTCAAAGCTTCTTTCATCATTTAAATGCCTCATACTGTTAAATTCAACGCCTCTGAAATCAACACAAAGATGAGACAAATTTCAATTTGTGTAAATAATTTGTCAGCTCTTTGGCAATTCAGTTGTTCTCCAGCCCCATGAGTGCACTCTGCCCTTCTTTACACAGAGGGTTTTAATTGAGTGCGTGGAATTTGAAACACCATCATCAACTCATCTGTCAGAGCAGTTAAGTCCCGGTTCACCATCTTAGCCAACCCAAAAAGCAAGATCCAATGGCTCTCAACCTTCCACGTGAACTCTGGGTGCCCATTAAACTGGCAGAATATCAGTGAAAACATTTCCAGGTGGTTAATGAGATTGTTTCTGTAATCATAGAATCATATATTTTTAAAATCTATAAAATAAATTCAAGTAGTATGTGACACAGAGATTTTCTGGCAAGGGCAGGAAATTGTAAGTGTAGGGAAGCAGATTACCTTTTTTGGTAAAGACTTATTCAGCTGTAGGAATTTACAGATTATTTTTTAAATGAAGATGACCATTTTTTTAATAGAATAATAGCTTTCTGAAGGTGTGTATTTTGAGTTGTTTTGTGAAGTCCTTTGAGTGATCTTGACTCACATGCCTTGAGATCGGGTTTGTAGCCAGGCGGTGTGAGAGCTGAGATCCTGTTGTGTACCTTGTGATGTAAGTAGCACAAAACTTTGCATACTTGAGCCATTAGTGAAAAGCTGTTCTGAACTTTGAAGTCCTTTGTTCTTCTGAAGATTGAGACCAACCCATGTACAGTGAAACACCCTCCTTTTAGAATTAATTCACGTTTCTCGCTGGGGGATGGAGGTGCTAAGAGAGAACTGGTCCTGCTCTTGGAATAATTTTTATGCTTGCAGGTCTTTCCTGCAGGCCACTATTGACTGCAGAGGTGAAACAAATTGCATAATAATTAATAAAATATAGAATTGAATTACTAGGTACAACTTCTATCAGTGCTGTAGTTCTGCTGAGACAGAACATTGCCTGTAAGAACCAACAATTTAAAGCAAGCTTATTAGTCACATTTGTACCTAACTTGATGTGAAGATTGCTGCACATTTCCTTGACTTAGTAAGTTTCATGTAATAATGATGGTGATTCTTCGGAATAAACACCATGCAGATATCAGATTGAAAATTAGAGGCAGTCAATAAATGTCCCTAAGTAATAAGGTCAAGTCACAGCATTTTTTCATTAGATTGTGGTTGCTAGGGTTTTGCATGGATAAAGAAGTTAAAAAATGCAGACTTGTGTGTGCATCAGCTGTGTTCATGCAAACTGGAAGTAAAATCTGGGTCAGAAAGTGTTTTATTGTTTCTGGTCAGCATTTCTCACTGGTCTTAATTATCTTTACCTCTTGTAGTACTTATGGAAATCTGGTGCTTCCCAGCTGTATGTCTGTGTGGGATTGAAATAGTGCAGAAATGCAAAATTTGGGAATATTATTATGCATCTCGTCTTGTGGTCAGACTGAGCCCTTGACATGAAAATACTCATGAACTGAACACAGGCTCCCATCTCAGAGCTTAATGATTATTCACCTAAAGGAGTGAAGTCCGGAATAAGGACTATGCATCCCATACACTTCCCTTAAGCAGTGTTTTGATGACTAAAGTGAAACATAAAATGTACATTGGCCCTAGGAAACGATATAATTATTGCTGAAATTGAAATGAATCACCACAGTCTTCCAAGGATGGGTGCACATGGGTGAAGATGAAAGCTTTGTCTGTTCTGGAATGTGAGTATAATAAGGGGAGGGGAAAAATAGAGAAATACCAGAAGATGTTGGGGGAGGGGGGGGGGGGGGGGCAGGGGGAGAAAAAGAGTTAAATTATTTTGAGATTTTGCATGCCAAAGTATGGATCATTAAATAATTTCATGCATAGCATATGTTTTAGGTCTGCAGGCAATCTGGAATGCAGTATAAAAGCCTATAGAACACAAGGCTCTTCCATCCACTTCTCTTGCCCTATTCGCCAGGTGAACAGGTAAGTCTGAATCTACCCAAAGTCTTTTTAAATGCTAAATGTTACTTTGATGACTGCTTTTTGTTGTTCTTAGTTCTTTATAAATACTGCTTGGCTCTTTTTTCTTTTTTTTTCCTTTTGAAGAGGAAAATTAGAAAGGCATATTTCTGTCAAATAGAAAAGTTTTATTTATTTGTGAAGCAGGGTGTAACAAGGCAAGACTTGGATACTGGCAATACCCTTGGAACATGCATCTCCATGCTTCATTTTAAAGGCTGGTACAAGGGAATAGCACTAAAGTACTAGTACTAAAGGACCTGGCTGGGAATATGTAGTCTTAAGATATTGGAACTAGCCAACAGATAAATCTGGTATGAGTTCCAGAATATATCTGAAGTCTTCTTTTCCACAGACAGGAGAGATGGGTTCTAGAAGCCTCACTGAAAATGAATTTGGGCAAAACTTGTTGAGAAAACAATCCTTTTTTTCCCACTCTATGTTAGCCTGTTCTGCTCATTAAACTTTTGGGAGAAGAAGTTTCTTCTAAAACACTTTTCTACTGTTTTGCAAATGCTTCTGGCTGGGCTGTTAGAGAATAAATCTGTGCACTAAGGCACTAAACCAAGATAAGTGTCATGATAAGGCTCAGCATTTCCAGCCTTGCCTCCAATACCAGCTGGTGTCCTCCATCTCCCATGATACCTGCAGTGATTCCATCTAGAGGGCTGGGGAAGGGAAAACCCTAACGAATGGGAAGTGCCTTCGCTGTGAGGTTTCAGGGGGCGACTTATATGATCAGCAGCAGAATTCAGAGGCCAACAGCTCTGACAAATTTAAGAAGAATAAGAGAAGTCTCTATATGATATTCAGACTGCTCACTGTGGGTTTTGATCAGAAATAATTACCCATTCAGCCACCTTGTCTCGTTACTTCCATATCTGTTAACCTCATATCTGAGTTTTATAAATTCAACACAGTGCTTCGATTGCATGTGCTTTCTGGTCCTGTATTTCAGACGACTCTCCATCCTGCAGACATGTCCTCAAACGACCTGTGTGCTCCCACCCCCTGTGGCCCAACCCCATTGGCCAACAGCTGCAACGAGCCCTGTGCCCAGCAGTGCCAGGAGTCCACCTACATCATCCAACCACCTCCAGTGGTGGTGACCCTGCCAGGACCCATCCTCAGTTCCTTCCCACAGAACACTGCTGTGGGATCCTCCACTTCTGCTGCTGTGGGCAGCACCCTCAGCTCTGAGGGAGTGCCCATCACCTCTGGCAGCTCCTTGGGATTTGGGAGCTTTGGTTATCCCAGTCTGGGCAGCGGGTACAGCCGGCCCTACCGCCGCTACAACACCTACCGCAGCGGCTTCAATGGGCCATGCTAGAGCACGAGGAGCAGGCATGATGAGATGACCAGAAATGCTGAAGCATGACCCGATGTGGGAGATAGAGCTCCTGGCCATGGTTATGTGTTGTTGAACATCCACAACTCCGCTTCAAGTTAGTGGAGCTGTGGGACCTTGGCATCCCCTAAAATCAGGCCTTTGTTTGTCTTATATTTTGGATTCTTCATATTTCTAATGAACTTTTTTTCCTGTATCTGAGACTTTATTGTTTCAGTACATGGTAACACTAAAAAACAAAACCTAGGATGAAAAGATGCATCAGCTGTTGTCTTCCAGAATCCTTGATATGCTTATACTTTGTACTTTTTTATTCCACTTCTTGCTCATTAAAGTTATGCTGCATCACACAAGTCTCCTGGTGCTTGTTGGCTGTCTTATGCCCATGAGCAGCCTGCTTTTGGTAAAGTTTCTGACCATATATCTGTTTACTTTCAGTAATTAAATGCTGTGATTTCATGTTGGGTTACTACTTCTATGCCAAGACAGCATTTCTACAGCCAGGAAACTTTGGCTTCCTTACATACACAAGGAGAATTCTCTGCAGTAGCGTGTAGTAGTGTGTGCATGTGTGTGGGTGCACAAAGCAGACATGTAGAAGAGATGTGTATACGGAATAGATTGGTGTGATAGACTTCCTAGATTTCCTTCCCCAAATCTGTCTTTCACCACAGAGGTAAAGACTTGCACATAAACTGCTTGTTATTGCATCTCTTTTGTACATCAGAAAATCTCTCTGATGACCATGGTCTGAGAAACATTGTGCTCTTTGGGTAGAACTGTGCACTAAAAGGAAACCTATTTCCCTGTACATCATATTGAGTACTATTTTGTAATCAGTGCCACCTTATCCGAGGCTGCTTCAGTGAAGAAGTGGGATTCCTAATGCAGACAGAGCTCCTAGTGCTTCTGTGCAGATCTCCATGAGATCATGCTGAAAATGTTGGGTTTGGCAGAGGAAATTTGCATACATTTGTTGGCTGCAGGCAGCTCTGGATTTAAATGACAGGTTGAATGTTCACCCCATGGTGATGTCTGTAACTTTAATTTATTTGCAGTATGGAAATTCACCTCTTCTTACTGAGATGGAAAAGATTTAAATGTTTGTGTTTGTCCTGCATCTCCAGCTCCAAGCATGTATGCCATAATTGTTTCCTTCCTAAATGACTAATGAAAATAAACATAAAATCAGGGACCTGGCATATAATTGCAGTGAGGTCTCACGTAACCCCTGGCACAAATAAATGCTGGATTGTGAGAAGGGTTTCTACCAGTGATGGTAGCAACCCCCCTTGCCCTGAGATTGCAGGTACGAGCTCATCAGTCCTGGTGGCTGCAAGGTAGGTGGATCCAGCACAGGGCCACAGGTAGAGAAATGCTAATTACACTATTAGAATTTAAAATGTAATTAAATATCTACATTTGAAAAAAATATTCAAACACCTACTGGAAAACAACCAAAGCCCACCCAGTGTGGGTGTGGTACTCTACAGAAGCCCTGCTGAGTAAACAAGCTCTTCCCTATAGCATGAAATCATTTTTGATGCTGTTGTTTTCTACTATTCCCAGTGAATCCTGGTACAACACCACCACTACTGGCCATCCAGTTTTTGCAGAAAAACTCCATGGATATCTGTGCAGTCATTATTTGCAGTCATTTTTTTGGACAAAAAAACTATATCATCAGTTGTTTAAGCTCATTAGACCGCAGTACAATGCAAAACCAAACCTCAAACTTTTGTCATTTTAAAGTCCTTTACAGCAATATTTGAATAACATTAACAATTAAAACATCTGTGTATGAAATAGGTATGAACTCTGAGGACTGTATATATCTACTTATATCTGAATGCTTCTGCCTTCAGGGGCAGCACAAGTTGAAATGGTGAAGCTGACATTGGAGGCTCTGCCTCTACCCAATGACACCCCAAATTAAACACACAGTGTGTATTATACATCCACCTGTGTCAAACAACACATGGCCTCATTGGGATGCAATAGAAGCAGCAATACATTGCAGAGATACCCAGTCTGACTGAACAAATGGACCTTAACATACAGGTACATCTCCTGTTGTAAGCAGTAAGCCAGCAATAACTGGCGCCGTGAGGGTATTATCAAAATTCACTGCCAATGGCCTGGAACCAGGTCTCCTAATTTACTGGGTGAGCTTCAAATGGCGGTGCAGACTGTTGGTCATGCTGTCAGTAAACATTTGTATTAGCACAATTAGCTAAGATTGGGGTCTGAAGTTAAAGAGAGAACAATCAAACCCATTGTGGACAGTGAGAGAAGGGGCTGCATTGGAGGACTCTGTGCTGTAAAGAGCAGTGTAGATTTGTTCAGCTGCTCAGAGCCTCTTTCTTTTGAACAAGGTAATTAATTATAATTCAGATGTTATTGCATCTCTTCCCATCAGGGAAACTGCTCTGTTTGCCATGTGTCTGTGTTTCCATGTACAGATTTTGGGTCACTTGTGTGTCTGGAGCCATTCCGCAGGGATTACTATGAGTAAGATTCCAATTCCCTTTTGATGAAGGGCTTCTCTTCAGCCATTTAGTTGCTCACAGTTGTCTCAAGAAGATGTTCTCACATTATGCAAAAACTTTTAATTATAATATGAGTATACAGACCTGTCCTTGATCATATAAAAACAGCTGTGAACTTCTGATTCACTCGCTTTAATTGAGCCCAAAGATCAGGAGATGAAGTCATTCAGACTGTGCAGTGAAGTGGCTGGTCTCAGAACACCAATTATTGCAATCACTTTCAAGGAAGGTTACAGACATCTCTGAAAATATTTTTAGGTCCTTTTCTAAACTCTGAATCTGATATTGAAAGAATTCTATATTTCCAAATAGAGGTTGGAAAAAAGAACAAAATAATTTCTGAAAATTATCTGAGGATAATGTTGTCATGCAAATTAATTCCCCACATGAGTGCTAGGTATCAGAGGAGATTCTCTTTGAAAAACCTTGCTATTTCCTTAGATTACAGAGAAGTCCTGAGGAGTCGCCATGGTTGGCAAGGCCAAAAAGGTGAGAGTCATTTCTTTGAGAATGTCTTTGGAATATGAGATGGCTTGACACCAACCTAGAGCTATTTTTAATTAAAAATGAAATAGCCATCAATCCTGCCACCAGGAACAGTGGCATAAATTTTAGAAGCCAGTGAATGGTCTATACTTCCAAATCTTGATAATAGATTATTATAAGAGAGATATGAAAATTTAAACACGGGTCACATATCTTAAGCTTCACATAGCATGATACTTTGCATGCCTGGAGTTTTAATAAAAGTTTCTGATAAACTTTGAAGTTCTGAGGAACATCTGACCAAGCCAAACAAGTTTTTGTTCCCAGGGGATCTTCCAAAGACACTTATAATTTAGAGATGATTTACATGTCTCAGTAATTGAAGTGCTAGGAGAGCAAAGACCTGAGTGCTGATCTCTGTGCCAAGGATCATTTCTGTATTTTACCTCTTTACTATTTATCCTGCAAATTTTTCCTATAGAAGAAGCTCCATTTCTTTGCAAAGTCCAGAAAAACTCACAAATGAAGAAATTACTGAGGTTTCATATATTTCGGACACTTCTCCAGTTGGCTGCCACTGGTCTAACACCATGCACCAGCCTCTGCAGAGCAGCAGAAGTCAATACAGTGTTATGGAAGGAAGAAATATTGTGTGTGACTGTTTCTGCAGCCTGAGTTTTGCAAAGCCTTATCTTTTGCAAGACTCTTCCTTGAGAACAAATGGCAACATGTTCACCTGTATGGAAGTTAATCTAAAAGCAGCTGTGGATGTGATAAGGTCTGAGATGAGAATTGAGATGTATCTATGGACTCTCTTGATATAAAGCACCTAAGAGTCCATAACTGGAAGCAGACAAGCAAGATCCTGTATAAGGTTTTCCTTCTGAGTCTTCCACAGAAATACAATAGCTTGATAATATCTCATTTGACAAGATTTTTTGTACTCTTCTTTTACTCTTCTTCTTCCATGTCAAAGAATCAGCAACTTAAAAGCTTTTCTGTCTATATGGCCTTTGCAGAAAGTTCTAACTCTTTTCAGTCCCTCTCAGCTCTCACTGAGTTTTTCACAGCCCTTCCCTTTGCACTATTCATGGTTTCTTCTCTCATTTTTGGGCCTGAGTTGGGTGTGAACTGTGTGTGTACCTTACTTGCCATTTTCTGGAAAACTCTCCTTTTCTCCCTTAGAGCATCTGGAATCTCTCAACTATAGCTGCTCATGGACTGGCTTCCCACTCACAAAAGCTAAAATCCATCATGATTTGCAACAGCATTTACCTTGCAGAGGAGGGCTTGTCCACAGAGCTACGTTATGCAAATTCTGCTTAATCTACTATAAAGACACCAGGCAGATCCCAAAGGGTTTTCAAGGCTGGATAAGTTCTGAATTAATTATTCTAATGTTACCAGAAATTAACTTGGCACAGAATATTTTGAGATGAAAGAAACCTGTGGTCAGATATACATGCCACAAGATAAGGAAGCAAAGCAGCAATAAGCACAAATACTGAGGCAAAAAAACATATAATCAGTACCAGCTCATAAATAATTTCATGCACAATGAACGTCCCAAGTTGTTGGGCAACTTGGGATGAAGTATAAAAACCTGAGCAACTCATAGTCCTTCCATCCATTTCTCTTCCCTTCTTTGTCTTGGACAGTAAGGTAAGTCTGAACTCGTTGATTCTCTTTCTGTACATTGAACTCTTGCCTTGATGATGTTGCACTGTTGACATACATTCAGCTTATTCTTTTCTCTGAGACGAAGCTGAGAGGAGTTTTCATATGAAAGAGGAAGTTTTCAATTGGTGGTCTGTTACAAAAATCTTGGAATGAGGGCATCAGACCCAAGTTAGTGGGAAATTTATCTGTGGTCAGATGTTAAGAGCAACAAACAGGGATCCAATACTGCATTTTATCCTTTGCTGTCCTGGGTTGCCAGCTCTTCACGAAGAAAGCCTCAGTCCATGTCTGTCTTTGAAACTCACCTCATAGCAATTCTGCAGGCAAAGAGTGCCCGTGAACCAACTCCTCCCCATGCAGCAAACACCTGCAGATAGATTTCTACTGTAACTTCTGCTGATGATTTTTATGTTAATAGCAAGACAAAAAGTAGAAGGGTTCCTGAACTCAGCTGCCTGCCCTGCCAGTTCTTGTAAACAATTTCAAGTAGCCAGCTTGTATTTTCCAGTTTCTTCAAACTGGGAGAAGGTACCTCTGAGATGGGACTTGTGTGAAAGCATGGGAAAAGAAGGAAAAAAGAAAAATTATCTGATGTTTGAGCACTGGGTAGGATGCTTGTCATCTCTGGATGTTTGGCAAATATATAAGCTTTGGATCAGCAGTAACAAGCCAGGTCTCACCTGATCCAGCTGAGAACCTTCATCTGGAGGCTCTATTTCTCTAGGACACAAATACCTTTCCTATGTGCAGCCACAGCTGCAAGGGGAGGTGTTGAAAGTTCCCTTTTTCCAGGGTAGCATTATGGCCATGTGGTTAGGGCATTCTCTGCAATGGGAACGACGAGGTTTTCAGCAGCACCACATGCCCCGATTCCTGGGTGAGTTTACTAACCACGGAGGCTTCAGGGTAAGTGACAGAGCAAGATGCATTAGTGTTACCTTCCCTAGCAGTCTCCTTAAAGGAAATGAAAACTCAACCCTGTTTTGAAAGTACTCTGGAGCAAAAATATCATCTTGCTCCCCATGCAATCTCTTGCAAGTTTGCTGTATTCAGGAAGGGTTTCATCCAATTCTTGTATTGCATTTGTTTCCTTCTCTCTGTTTCAGATTTACCTCCGCCCCAGAGAAATGTCCTGCTATGACCTGTGCGCTCCCACCCCCTGTGGCCCAACCCCACTGGCCAACAGCTGCAATGAGCCCTGTGTTCGCCAGTGCCAGGACTCCACAGTGGTGATCCAGCCCTCTCCCGTGGTGGTCACCCTGCCAGGACCCATCCTCAGCTCCTTCCCACAGAACACTACTGTGGGATCCTCAGCCTCTGCGGCTGTTGGGAGTGCTCTCAGTGCAGGGGGAGTACCCATCTCCTCCGGCAGCTCCTTGGGATTTGGGAGCTTTGGTTATCCCAGTCTGGGCAGCGGGTACAGCCGGCCCTACCGCCGCTACAACACCTACCGCAGCGGCTTCAATGGGCCATGCTAGAGCACGAGGAGCAGGCATGATGAGATGACCAGAAATGCTGAAGCATGACCTAATGTGGGAGAGAGCTCCTGGCCATGATTATATGTTGTTGGACACCCACAATTCTGCCTCAAGTTAATGGAGCTGTGAGAGCTTGGCATTCCCTAAAATCAGGCTTTTGCTTGTCTTTTGTTATGCTTTACTTTATATTTCTGATCATATCTTGTTCTCTTCTACTATTTTTTTTGTGTGTGTGTTTTTTTTGTATTTCACAATGATTAGGTAAAATATGTAATTATTAGGAGTTGTTCTGCATGGCTGATGTAGTACAGTCCATTTAAATCATAAAGAAGGAAGATCAAATTTTGCTGAATATATCATTGTAAGAGGGATGAGTGGGTGCTGTCCTTACCGGACTCTGGAAATATATTCCTTACATTTTACATTGCTTCCTTCCATGCCTCAGCCTCATTAAATTGGTGCTGCATTATACTGCGAGTCTGCCTGAATTTCTTTCTACTCCCAGCCCATTTTCCAACCTGTCTGTGGTGAAACAGGTCTGTTTGCAACTCATCTGTGCCAGAAACCACTGTGCAAATAACTCCAAGTCAATTGCTAAACAAGGATGGTTCAGATTTCAATTGTGGATGGAGTTTTTATTCTGTGCTTATAAAGTAAATCTACCCCAAGAAAATAATTTCAAAGGCTAGAAATAAACAGAGCTCCCTTGCAATGTGTATGTCTCCTACTGTAGCAGAAACAGGAAATGTTATAAGCTAGCAAGTTCTGCTTACTTTCTTTAAATACTCTGTATCTATTGCACCATGAAGATCCAGACAAGCCCTTTAAACATTTTGATATCACTCTTCTATGAAACATTGTTAGTTTTGATGTGGAATTTCTTGAAGAGGAACAAGAATGGAGAAACAGGCTTGCTTGAGAAAAGGGGTGAGTTCCCATTCAGTGCTATGAGGCCAAGCACAATTTCAGGAAGAAACCCATGTGGGAGGTCATATTTCTCCTTATCCTTCTGTAGTCGCAATAAATAAGAAGATGTACAGAGAAAAGTGGGCAGAGGGATAGAGATAAAGCAGGAAAGTCTACAGGGATGAGGAACACTAGGAATAAATGGGATAAATCTTTTTCTGAAGCTCCACTTCCACTTAGCTGTTCTCCACTTGCTCACCAAACTGGAAGAAGATTGTGATGTTCTTTGCTCTACCAGTGAGAGTAATGAGGGGTCCTTTAAGAGAAGGGAGTGCTTATGCTGTCCTTGGGAGCATCTGAGCTTGCTAAGGGGGAAGGTGGGATAGCGTAACCCTCTGAGCAATCCAGAGCCTCCCACAGACCACAGGAAGTGTTGGAGGTGAGGGAAGGGAGGTGATGTGGTGTTCTTACAAAGGAATTGGGCACTGATGTTTGCTGGCCTGGGAAACACATCTGAAAAAAGTCAATGAAAGGATTGTAAGCTCCAGCTCTTTCTGATTGTGACTTTAGGTATTGTTGTCTGTTGTGCCTTGTAGATCTGAAAAATGCCTGGCTTTGCTTTGTTCCAGCATGGCTGTCTGAGTTATAATAAATGTGGTCTTCGGACACGGGGAGCTTTGTTCCCAGAGGAATATGAGCCTGAAAAGCTCTACCTGAGGGCTCAGGATGATTCAGTGTCCTGTTTCCCCATGCATCTGTGAAATCTCTTGTTTGGAGTCTGTCTATGCAGTCTGATGCTGAACTGTAATTAAGGCCAGAGAAAGATGTTGACAAAGTTATATTGACTACAGTCATTACCGGAGCTAAATTAAAGGAGATTCATCAGTCCCATGAAAGAATTCATAATTCCAAGGAGCAGGTTTTCTTAATAATTAATGACAGAGGAGAATGGAAATTGAGCAGTTTGATATTATAATACAGCAGAAGTTTGGTGGGAATTAAATGTGCATTATGATTTCATTTTTTGCTCTCTCAACTGGAGCTATTGCTTGACCAAACTGGACACATCCCAGAGAAGTTACCCTTCATCTGTAGTGCAGCAAAGCAACTACTCTTATACAGGTCAATCTGCCTATCCAAACCCATAGAGGGGTTATTGTTGCACTGTATCCAAGAGGCTGGGAAGGATCATGGCTGAGGCACTGTGGTTAAAGGAACTCCGACATATCCAATTGGACAAGCAATATCATTTCTTCTCCCCAAAATACATTCTTCTACAGCTATAATCCCCTTTTGCAGTTCTCTGTTATACTTTCATCTCTCTGACCCCCAGTGCAGAGGGACTGACACATACACATGTTCACGTGGAGTCTTTCCAAGGTTGGGATCTCTGTGTATTCGGAATGGTCTGCTACATTGCTCAATCCTTTAAAAAACAAAAATCACTGAGTGTGCATTATCCCCATAAATTCCTTTTCCCAATCTTCCATCTTTGAATTAAAACTTACTGAAGCAAAAATTTGTCTCAATCCTAACATTTGAAAAGTGTTATTCTCTGCTGCAGATTGTGAGCTGGATCTTAATGTTACAGAGAAACCCTCTAGGTAATACAAGCTGCTTCTGAAACTGTTACCGCATTAGAAATGTCATTCCATATTAGACTGGGATCGATGTAATCATCTTTTGTGCTCTGAACAAAACACAGTCATTCCTCCTAGATTTATAAACCCATGTCTGTTGATCTGCCACAGAACAACTGGAAGGATTTCTTCCCATAGAAGGAAGCAGGATACTCTTTGCTATCACAGTCAGGGAAGTTGTATTTTGATACCAAACTCTGTGAAACTAAAGGCAAAAATTACGGTACCTCGGTGGCTACAGGGATAAGATGTAGAAAGGTTCTTAAGGGCAGAGCTTCCATTGCTTTCTCAGGCTCCCTGAAGGACCCGGGATGTTCTTGCACTTTTACCAACCAGTCCTGCCTTAACTTTAAATTAATTTATTATTCTTCCTTTTTGCATATGGCTGTATTCCCACCAGTGAAATTGTTCTGTTTACTGCTTATGTTTATTGCCTGGACTTATCCTGCTGTAGATGGAAACCACGATCTGTGGTGTCTCTCATCTTTATGGTTTGCATCCTTTGAATATCCCTGGCTCCATTACACCAACTCCACCTTCTTGAGAAGTGGATGAGTCAAAAAATTCAGTTTGGTTTGGAATTTTTTCTGCTCGTCAGCATTTGGTCACACTGCTTCACGGCATTCAATTTCACAGCAAGAAATTTTAATTGAAGACTATAGTGCATAATTTCATCTCTGATCAGTGACATGAGGTTTAGATTTGCTTTGTAATATTCCAGTGGGAAATATCCCAAAGTCTTCAGCTCCTGGGAGGAGGAGATTGAACCAGAGAGGCACTTCTAACACATGATCACCATCAGGAGAGAATCTGTGACTCTTTCATCATCCCCATACCTTTTGATGAGCTTGTTTTTCAGAAATACTTGCTTCACTTATGATCACTAGATAGTTGTTGTTACTGAGGAATGTGTATTTTTGACATTGTATTGGACAAAAACCTGATAAACCTCAAGGGATAGAGGAGCTGCAGGCAGTAGTGTCACTAATGGGGACAGTATGGGTAATGTCATCACGTACCTATGGACATCTATCTAGTGACTGATGGTTGGAATGACATTTTGAAGCATGGGGTTTTTGAAGCAAATGCTTCTTCAAAGGTTAAGGAAGAGATGGACTGACTCTAGCTTCTGAAGCCACGGAATGTGATGTAGTTTGGGAAAATCATCATCCATACTAGTCACAAATTTCAAACACTGCTGGTGTTCAAATGATGCAGCACGCCTTCAAATTTTCTGCTCATACACTATTTGCATGTCTGAGCCATTGACGGAAATCTGTTGTGAACTTTGAAGACCTTTGTTCTTCAAAACTGTGCGATCAGCATTTATTTCCCAGGAGATTCTGATGGAGATGTTCACAGTTTAGACACAATTTACATGTCTCTGGAGTGGAGAGATTACAGCACCGACCTCTGCCTTAAAGTCTTCTTATGCATTGCATGCAATTACTTTTTAATCAAGAAATTGTCTTTGAAAAAGAAATTGAAATGTTGAACATTGCAATGTTCTTTAAGACCATGCAAAATGAAGACAAAGTTATTTGCTTTCAAGGGAAGAAGAAAGAATATTATACACTTCTTTAGGTAGCGACCATTAATTTGGGGTATAATTTTGTATAATAGTGCAAGACACAATAAGGGAAGAAAATACTATATCAGCAAATGTAAAACTGGCAACTTTAATTATCACGAAATTAAGTTGTGCAGAACTTTTAGCACCAAAAACCCACCCGCACCCTCAATTTGACCTGAATTATTTTTCCTGGAGTCTGACATAGGAATAAAGCTCAAATTGCCAAATCCCGAGATGAAGGACTTCGACAGTCTCCAAACTGAATATCAGTGTCTCAAATCCCTTCATGGAAATACAATAGTTTAATATGAAATGAACAGGTCAAACTGCTGATGCTCTTTCATCCTGAGTCAAGGAAGTAAAACAACATTTTCCCTTGGATCAGCTGTTTCCCAGGAAGTACCTTTGAGTCTGACAAAGTGCAGTCAGCTCTGCCAAGTGCTTTCTGTAGAAACATTATCTTCTGGATAATGCACATTATCTCCTTTGTGCAGCTGCTAGAGTGAAAATCAGTTTGGTTTAGAGTTGTAGCTATAGATATCTCAGTAACTGATGGACTTCATGAAGTGGAAGGAGGGGGTTCATGGGGTAGTTATCCCATGCATCTTTCCTGATAAACGTATTCATCTGTGTCAAACAATGTATGCTGCACAGATCATGTTTAGGATGCAAAATTTCTTCCTTAGTAGCTGAGGTGAATCAGTTCATCTGGCCAGGAATTAAAAGAGCTCATAAGGTTTTAAGATAAAAGAAACTTCTATAGTGAAACACATAATTTATGAAATTAAAACAAGGCAACAGTGAAGAAGAAGTACATAATCAGTTGGGAATGGTTTGCATACAAGACATCTTTAGCAATTGGCTGGTAAGTGGCTTCATGCACAAAGTACATCTCACGTCCGGGACGCAGTATAAAAACCAGCACTGTGCAAGTCACTGCCATCCACTTTTTCTCTTTTATTCTCCTCGGTGAAAAGGTAAGTCTGAATCCACTGCCTTTCTCTGTTTTGAATTGTTGCATTTGTATTATTTTATTTTTCTGCATTGGCTTGTTCGTAGCTGTCTAAAGTTTATCCTCTTCATCCCTTTCAGTACCTACAAACAAAAAAAAAAGGAGCCTGCAAACAGGAGGGGAGTCAATTCTAGACAAGGGTAGATAATGGCAGAGCAAGGGGAAGTGGTTGAAGTTGAAGGAGGGAAGATTGAGGTTGGATGTCAGGGAAAGTTCTTTACTGTGAGACTGGTGAAGTGCAGGAACAGCAGCCCACAGAGGTTGTGGATGTCTCATCCCTGGAGGTGTTCAAGGCCACATTGGATGGGACCCTGGGAAGCTTGGTCTATTATTAGGTATGGAATTTGGTGGTCCTGCCTGTGGCAGGGTGGTTGGAGCTTGATGATCCTTGAGGTCCCTTCCAACCCAAGTCATTCTATGATTCTATGATCCCTGCGTGGAGAGAAGCTGAGGGCAACTTTCTGTAGAGAAGAGCAGCTTTGAGGGGTTGCATTTGCTGGGCACAAGACTTCACATTCATTTTTCAGTGGGTCACTGGTGCATTCTGGTCCAAGACATTAAAATCTATGTACGTAAATAACTGAGAAAATAGAAGGGATTGTGAAGAATCTCCCAGCTTTCCAGGACGGGAGGGTCATAAAGATATCCCCTCTTCCTACCTCCTACAGGCACCAGGCATCCTGAAGGGTGCTGAGAGAAATGAGCTCCCAAACTGCTCCGGATAGGTGGAGGTGCCTCTGACACTCTCTTCTGTAGGGCAGAGGAATTTGGGTCTCACTGTGATCCCCTTTCAACCTAAGAATACATCACTTTATTCCCCACAGTCTCTAATGAGTTTCTGGTACTCTCCATCGTCTCAGGAGCTCAGTCATGTGTTTGTAATTACAACTTCTTTATTACCACCTTCTCTGTGTTTCAGATTTCCCTCCAGCCCAGAGAAATGTCCTGCTATGACCTGTGTGCTCCCACCCCCTGTGGCCCAACCCCATTGGCCAACAGCTGCACTGAGCCATGTGTGCGCCAGTGCCAAGACTCCACCTACATCATCCAGCCCTCTCCTGTGGTGGTGACCCTGCCAGGACCCATCCTCAGTTCCTTCCCCCAGAACACCACTGTGGGATCCTCAGCCTCTGCAGCTGTGGGAGATGTTCTCAGTGCAGTGGGGGTCCCCATCTCCTCTGGCTCCTCAGGACTTGGGAGCCTCAGCTATTCGGGTCTGGGGGGCCTTTACGGGAGGTCCTACCGCCGATACAACCGCCGCGGGAGCTGCGGGCCATGCTAAAGCCTCATGCAGAAAGCACAGATGAAATAACAGCCAGAAGCTTGAAAGCTTGATCCAGATGCAGGACTGAGTTCATGACCACAGACCTGTGCTTGCTGACCACCCTCAGCTTTGCCCGGAGCTCATGGGACTGCAGTAGCTTGGCATTTCTGATCCAGTGCCTTTCTCTGAGGTGAAAAATGTAACATATAGTTGCACTAGGAGTTGGCTGTTCTGCTGTAAAGCATTGCCTTGATTTAGGAGATTAGTTTAATCCACATTGAAACCTATTGCTTTCTTATGCTGTTCATTTTTTTAGCTGTTGTTCTACTTCTTGCTCATTAAACTCATGATACATCATAAAGAACACACTTCTCCGATATTTTTTACTCTCTTCTTCTCTTTATATCTTTCTCTGGAAGAAATTTATCAGTGAGTCAAGTTGTCAGTGCCAAGTAGATCTTCATATGAATCAGACCATACCAGTTAGCAAGGACATTTAAAACATAGATAATGATTAAAAGCCCTTTTTTTGATGGGGTGTTTTCTTTCAGTACAATATTAAATATTCATTCCTGGCTAACAGACAGTAGGGAAAACCAATCCTGTCTTGCAAGCAGCATGACCTTTCATCTCCTGCTCTTTTGTAGAGCTCATAAATCCTCAGCAATCTCTGCTATTATTGTTCTGACTCATCTTTCACAGTATGAAGAACAATTTGCAGTAAAAAAACATCCGTAACTAAAAATAAAAATATTAGATAAAGGAAAATTAGAATATAGGAGAATAGTATGATTCTTCCTTTGTTTGCTTAGGAATGCTGTAATTAGGGGGTGGAGGGTTTCTAAATTACGTGTTGATTAGGGGGCCTTTGAGGCGACAGGAAATCCTCAGAGCAATAACAATTACACTTCCCATTCTAAATCCTGAGGAAGATAATGACTTCTAAATTGCTAAACAAATATTCATTAGCACTGTGCATGCCTAAAGGATCTCAGTTGAACTCCCATTCTACAGACTGAAAGGACATGGAGTGGGGCAGATGCTGTGATCACTTCACCCTGCACACCAGGGAGTGCTGCTCCCACAGGAGGCTGAGGGAGGAAGGAAAAAAAAAGAGGCTCACATGCAACACCACAGGGCTTTATTGGGACACAAGAACATAGCAGGCAGTTACAGAAACTCAAGGTGATCCAAGGGGAAACGGGCAATGCAGAGACTGCACTGGGAATACAGTGCCCCTGCTCAGGACCCAGGGGACAGTGGAGGTGGCAGGAACATGCAGGGAACACCAAAGCTGCAGCCAGGGCACGTGGTACCACAGGTGAGTGAGGCACGGGGCACACAGCATCCTTCTGTCCCCATGCTGGGGCAGCTGATGGGTGCTGCCGGTCCCCTCGGCTCCTGCTCCATGTCCACCTGCTGCAGTCCGTGCTTCAGGGCTGTCTCTGGCTCTGGGCATCATGGCAATGGCTTTAGAATGCTCCGCAGCTCCCGCGGCGGGATCTGCCCCACCGCTGGGCACCAGGGAGGGAATAGCCAGCACCGCAGGAAGAGAAGCCAGAGCTGTAGGACCTGCCACAACTGCCAAAGCCGCTGGAGCCATACTGGCCCCCATAGCCCAGCGAGCCCCCGTAGCTCATGTCATCCCCATAACCCAGGCAGCTCCCAGAGCCCTGAGATCCTCCATAGCTCCCCAAACCAAAGGAGCCCCCATAGCCCCGGGATCCTCCATAGCCCCCCAAACCAAAGGAGCTCCCATAGCCCCGGGATCCTCCATAGCCCCCCAAACCAAAGGAGCTCCCGTAGCCCAGGGAGCTCCCGTAGCCCTGGGAGCCCCCCAAGCCAAAGGAGCTCCCGTAGCCCCGGGAACCCCCCAAGCCAAAGGAGCTCCCATAGCCCCGGGATCCTCCATAGCCTCCCAGACCAAAGGAACCCCCAGAGCCCAGGGAGCTTTGGGAGCTGAAGGAGCCCCCCATTCCGGCTGGACCTGACGATCCCACAATGCTCTCCTGAGGAAAAGAAGTGAGCACGGGGCCGGGGACTGTCACCACCACCGGTGGGGGCAAGATCACTGCTCTGGAGTCAGGGCACTGCTGCACACATGGCTCATTGTAGCTCTCGGCAATCGGCTGAGGGCAGCTCACCCCGTAGGGTCTGCAGGACTCCACGCAGCTAGACATCCTTCTTGGGGTGGTCGTGAGTCTGCAATGCACAGCATGAAGCAGGTTTAAGGTAAATGGAAAAGTATTAAAATTGCACTGGGATGAGATGAAGTTTTTAAGTCTGTAATTACCCATGCAGGAATCACATTCTTGATAAAAGCTTTGCTAAAGCAAATGCTAATCAGAATAGAAAGATAGAGTGAAGCCACACTTACCTTGTTCACTTCAGGGAATGAGGCAAGAGAAGTAGATAGAAGGGCTGCAGAAGGCTCGAGCTTTTATATGCTTCCCAGGACGATGTCTTTAAGCCAGCCCTTGTGCCTCTGGTCCTAAGTTGTTACAAAACAAACACGATGGTGGGAGCTTTCATACTGCCGTGTCAGCAATGTCCCTCCCAAGAAGCTACCCTGGGTGTGTGATACAATAATGATGACAATTGGTTATCTGCGATTTTAATATTAGAGGACTTAGGGAACTTACAGCCAAAGGGTGTAGTGCAGTCACCCACTGAAAATCAGAGCAAGAACTGTGTGTCACGTCAGTCCCATGGTCACGTTCAGGATACATACACAGCAGGAGGCCTTCGTGGTGCCACGTGCAAGAAGTAGGTGAAAGTTACCCAGTGTGGTTGGAAGATTAACAGAGGGCTGGTTGAGTGGAACTCCTCCAGAGAAGCAGAAAAGTCATAGAATCATTTCATAGAATGACCTGGGTTGAAAAGGACCATAATGATCATCTAATTTCAAGCCCCCTGCTATGTGCAGGGTCTCCAACCACCAGACAAGGCTGCCCAGATCCACATCCAGCCTGGCCTTGAATGCATCCAGGGATGGGGCATCCACATCCTCCTTGAGCGACCTATTCCAGTGCTTCACCACCCTCTGTGTGAAAAATTCCTTACTGATCTTATCAGAACTGTTAATGGGATCTCTGCCTCAAGCTAATGACTTTAAAATTTCATTTGGATTCTCATGTCCTAGAATTTATTTTAGAAATACGTTTTAAAGCAATCCTAATTTTCTTATTTATTCTCCCTCCTAGAAGTACTGATTACTTGAGAAAAAGTTGGAAATTATAACATATCTCTTCCAATACTATTTCATTAATTGAATCATTATGTGGCATCATACAATTATTTGCAAGTCTGTTGTTTTCTAATTTAATGATATTTCAAAAGATGGGCTATTAATTATCCCTAAATTGTTAAATAGCTGTTCCTTTGAAGTGTCATCAGAATTCACTGATAATAATGAGAGGCATCTGGAAGATAATGACTTTAAGCAGCTCCACAAGCACTCATTAATACTTAATGCTTGCAATTTCTGTTATTGTGATATGAAATGAGGAAGGGCAGGATTTAGAAGTTCCCTTGTTATGAAACAGCCTCATTCCAAAATATGCCAAGTGATGTCACTCATTTTGCTTCCCACATAAGGCCATGATTTTTAACTTGGATAAGAATTTGATTTTCTTTTACGATGTCATGCACTTTATTTATTAAACATTAATATATTTTGGGAGATTATGATGGGTTCATGCTATGGATGCTGCGTAGTAGTTTCACCTCAACCTGGAGAAGAGAAGGATGCAGGGTGACCTCATTGCAGCCTTTCAGTACCTAAAGGGAGCCTACAAACAGGAGGGGAGTCAACACTTGACAACAGTAGATAATGGCAGAACAAGGGGAAATGATTTGAAGTTGAAGGAGGGAAGACTGAGGTTAGATGTCAGGGGAAGTTCTTTCCTGTGAGAGTGGTGAGGTGCTGGAACAGCTGCACAGAGAGGTTGTGGATGCCCCGTCCATCCCTGGAGGTGTTTGAGGCCATGTTGGATGTTGCCCTGGTCAGCCTGGTCTGGTATTAAATGTGGAGGTTGGTAGTCCCGGCTGTGGCAGGATGGTTGGAGCTTGATGATCCCTGAGGTCCCTTCCAACCCAAGCCATTCTATGATTCTATGGTTCTATGATTCTATGATTCTATGATTCTATGATTCTATGATTCTATGATTCTATGATTCTATGACCCTGCATTTTTGTAATATATATGGAATGTCTAATGACTTAAATTCTAAGGAAGACTTAAGAGCCCCTCTTAAAGGTTACCTGAAGAAGGCTGCGAAACAAAGAGGCTAAAACAGATGTCCTAAAATCTCTGCTCTCATTGTCTCAGATCTTATGTTCACTCCTAGATGACCCCCTCTCTTATGCACAAAATTGTACAGAATGAAACAAAGCACATCATCCCAACATCTCTAAATTATTGTTCTTGCACAAGATTTTGACCATACAGTAGTTAAGTTACATTACTGAAATCTTGAAGTGCAATTAAATAGCAGATGCCCCAGTGCTGGTGCTGGGCACTAGGTGACTGAAAGATGCCATCAGTCATCAATCTAATGCCCACTGACATTGTCTCATACCTGTTTTTAAAGCTGGGGAGTGGCAGTGCAAAGCAAGCAAAATTAAATCCCTCAGTATCAGGTTTGTTTTGTGACTGTGTAAGACCTGGAGGACGGAGGGTGTTTCATATCCTGTGAGCAGTTCGAGAAATGTATAAAAGCTCACTTCACTCCAGACCTCTCAACTTCTCCTGCTCATTCTCCTTGGTGAACAGGGTAAGTCCTATTCAACTCAACTTCTATCCTTGTCGAGCTTTTTTTTCTGTTAATGCTAAATTGTACGAGATACTATAGAATGGGAAGTTGGAGATCTGCAAGAGTTGCAAGGTCCTAGAACAAAATTGGGAGATTTTGATGCTGTATTGACATTCAATTTCCCAAGCATGTTAGTTACAAATGGGTAGCTACATGCACTGTGAAATGTAGAAATGTCAGATGGAGTATTGTATCTACCTCCTTGTTGAAGAGCAAATATTCCCATTTGGAAGTTGAGTGCTACTATGGTAACATCTGGATCTGTTCAACAGTTCTTTTCATAATTAATGTAAATAGACTATCAAAATACAGTCTGTTTAAGCTGGTCATATCAATTAGATTAGTTATGATTGAAGCAAAAGCAGTGATATTATGTGTAGGATTCACTACATGTGACATTACATCTCTGAATCTAAACACAGCATTTAGGCAGACAGTAAGCAGAGTCCAGGATACAGTTGACAGGATTAGATGTAGGTTTGCTTTAGAAGAAGAATAATTTTGGGAATTAATGACATCCATTAAGCATAAAGCAAGCACCAACATCTAGAATTAAATCCACTTTGTTCTGTGTGTTCCAGACTCACAATCACCCCAAGAAGGATGTCTAGCTGCGTGGAGTCCTGCAGACCCTACGGGGTGAGCTGCCCTCAGCCGATTGCCGAGAGCTACAATGAGCCATGTGTGCAGCAGTGCCCTGACTCCAGAGCAGTGATCTTGCCCCCACCGGTGGTGGTGACAGTCCCCGGCCCCGTGCTCACTTCTTTTCCTCAGGAGAGCATTGTGGGATCGTCAGGTCCAGCCGGAATGGGGGGCTCCTTCAGCTCCCAAAGCTCCCTGGGCTCTGGGGGTTCCTTTGGTCTGGGAGGCTATGGAGGATCCCGGGGCTATGGGAGCTCCTTTGGCTTGGGGGGTTCCCGGGGCTACGGGAGCTCCTTTGGCTTGGGGGGCTCCCAGGGCTACGGGAGCTCCCTGGGCTACGGGAGCTCCTTTGGTTTGGGGGGCTATGGAGGATCCCGGGGCTATGGGAGCTCCTTTGGTTTGGGGGGCTATGGAGGATCCCGGGGCTATGGGGGCTCCTTTGGTTTGGGGAGCTATGGAGGATCTCAGGGCTCTGGGAGCTGCCTGGGTTATGGGGATGACATGAGCTACGGGGGCTCGCTGGGCTATGGGGACCAGTATGGCTCCAGTGGCTTTGGCAGTTGTGGCAGGTCCTACAGCTCTGGCTTCTCTTCCTGCGGTGCTGGCTATTCCCTCCCTGGTGCCCAGCGGTGGGGCAGATCCCGCCGCGGGAGCTGCGGAGCATTCTAAAGCCATTGCCATGATGCCCAGAGCCAGAGACAGCCCTGAAGCACAGACTGCAGCAGGTGGACATGGAGCAGGAGCCGAGGGGACCGGCAGCACCCATCAGCTGCCCCAGCATGGGGACAGAAGGATGCTGTGTGCCCCGTGCCTCACTCACCTGTGGTACCACGTGCCCTGGCTGCAGCTTTGGTGTTCCCTGCATGTTCCTGCCACCTCCACTGTCCCCTGGGTCCTGAGCAGGGGCACTGTATTCCCAGTGCAGTCTCTGCATTGCCCGTTTCCTCTTGGATCACCTTGAGTTTCTGTAACTGCCTGCTATGTTCTTGTGTCCCAATAAAGCCCTGTGGTGTTGCATGTGAGCCTCACTGCTTTTCCTTTGTCCCTTGCCCTGCTATGGTTATCCAGGCACAGAAGGTGAATTACTGTGATCTGTATTTCATCCAGTCTCTAAATACGACTTCCTTGCCTAAGTTTACCACTATGTCTACAGTCAGAACAAGTTGCTTGTCATTACTCTTTGTCTAATCAACAAACCCTTCCCACACCAAAGATCTTCATTTCCTCTCTCCACTTGCTAGCTCTATCTGAGTTTAATAACACTGTCATCTTAATGCTCTTCTAATTGTAAAATGCCTTTTGGGGGTTCCCGTGGGAACAAACAATTACTGCAGCTTTTCTCAAGCTTGTCAGGAACAAAGGATATCAAAGCAGTTTAGAAGCAGTGACTAACGATTTATGCAAGTGAACTGTTTCGTTATAATGCAATGCACATGCCTAAGTGGTGACTAATAGCATCAGGCTGAACAGGGAGGCTTATCACTCCTCTAATCAGAGCCAGGTTTGTAGCCGCTGGGGCTGGTCAGCCCTGTCCCTGCCCTGCTTTCCCTTTCGTCTCATCCAGGTAGTCTACCCCTTTCCCAATATGTCTGCAGATATCTTCAGTGGTAACCTGGAGCCTGCAATAAAAACTTCCCATTCTTTCCAGTGTCTCTATAGATTTTCTAGCAACCAGGAAAGATAAAATCATTAAGGTGAATTTTACAGGAGTGAGATTTAAAGAGATGACAGGTGATGTTTTAAAAACAGGTTATGACTCCTGCTCTTTAAAGGAGAGAGAGCAGTCTGGAAATGTATTACTGTCTTAAAGCAACTCATAAGACATGAAATGAGTGATGAAGTGTTCATTAAGGAAGAACACTGAATAGAGGAAAGTAACTGAAAGGATAGAGAGAAAATTGTATGTGGCAAAATATTTTGTCCAATGAAATATAAGGTATAAAGAAGTGACAACATAAGAAGGCTATGCATGGGAAAGGAAAAAAAAAGGCAAAAAAATTAACACAGAAGAGATTTATTAATAATAACAATGAAATAAAGCATAATACAGGAAACGAAGAGATTGACAAGAAGAAAGATGAGAGAAGCATAAAATTTCTATGCTTGCAAAAGACAGTATAAAACTCAAGCACAGACAAATACAGTGTGCAATACAAAGCTGAAGAAAAATAAAAAGATGTAGACTACATTAAATATTAACAGATATACAACAAGTAATAAAAGCCACTTTAAGAAACAAATTGATGAAAGAGGGCTTACAGAAAAATATGCAGAAAGGAAGACAAAACATATTAGAAAATATCAACGTCGGCATTGAATTTGAATACTCCTAGTGAGTATGGTTTCAGCCAGATAAAAGAGCTGCGACGATTGTTCTAGCAAGGCCCACAGGTGTCCCAGAGCTTCCTGCTGTAGCGGGGCAAGGCGCAGGGGCTGCAGGCAGGAGAAGCATAGGGTCTGCCAAAGGTGCAGAGGCCGCCCGAGCCCTGAGTGGCCCCGGCGCCGTAGAGGCCCCCCAGCCCCAGGGAGCCCCCAAAGGCGGGTGCTCCGGAGGAGCCCACCACGGCTTGCTGGGGGAAGGAGCTGAGGATGGGGCCGGGGAAGGTGACGACGACGGGCGGTGGCTGGATGAAGGCCGAAGAGTCGGGGCACTGGCGCGCGCACAGCTCGTTGCAGCTCTCAGCGATGGGCTGGGGCACGGTGACGCTGGTTTTGGGTGGGCACAGGTCGTAGCAAGACATCTTGGTGTGAAAAGAGATTTCCCTGCAAGGCAAAGCCACAAGAAGAGGAGCTATAAAGTTGGCGATGCCCTAGCAGAACAAAGCAAGTGACTAGGGACTGCAACAGGGCCTTAGTCTCTGTCACTGCTGCAGGTCCATAGTCAGCCCACAGCATCCTGCTCTCCTGCCCAGGCGATCCACAAAAGGACCAGCCAAAGGAGGGAAAGCCACTCACCCTTTTCCCAAGCTGAGCCAGGCAAGAGAAATGGATGCTAGTGCTCACACAGAGCAGTGCTTTTATGGGGGCTGTTGAACACGGGGAGGAGCTGGCTGTGGTGGGGGCACGTGGCTATCAGCAGCCAAGCCCAAGTCTCCTATGTGCATACCATGGGACTGTTTTGCTGACGCTGTTTCCTCAGCAGTCCCCACCCACTCACTCAGCCCCTAGAATTACCCTGCTCGATGGCTGGCAAGCCCTCTGATAATGGGAAAATTAGGCCGGCTGCCCTCTCATTCTCTGCCTGTGTAAGATGGCAGGGTACATGACAAATGCTGAGTGGCAGTTCCTTGCACACCACAGCTCTTGCCCAAGGGTTTGGTTTTGCTGTGTCCTCATGTCAGCTGTGCAGAGCCTCAGGGATGAGCCGGGCACAGCACTGGACAAGTTGAAAGTTTTTTGAGGCCTCCTGCATGCCAGCATCTGAGTGACAAACGCATTGCACTTGTTATCTGCAGATCGGTGAGGCGAAGTGACAACAAATCAAAGGCACTCCTCTCGGTCATAGCCTGCTCAGCACCACGAGTTTGGCATATGCAGCAGAAAGAAGAGGGAAGGCGGAAAAGTGGTCTGTTCTGTTCTGACCATGGGCTGCTGACTCTGGGAGGGCAGGAGCAGGCCACTCTGGCCTTGGATTCATGCAATGCAGCCTCTGCCATTGGCCCAGAGGGTGATGATCCATGGCCCAGCCTGGATAAAAGCCGGTGCTGCACAGAGCTCTCCAAAGCACTGCTCTGCCCTCCTTCTCGTTGGGAACAGGGTAAGTCGGAGAGCACTTCTCCTGCCCCTCACCTGGGCCTGCTTCAGGCTCCTGTGTCTGATCTGCTGCCATCTGCCGCTGCGTGACACTGTCTGCCCTCTTGCAGAGCTCCATCCCATCACACCAAGATGTCTTGCTACGACCTGTGCCCACCCAAAACCAGCGTCGCCGTGCCCCAGCCCATCGCTGAGAGCTGCAACGAGCTGTGCGCGCGCCAGTGCCCCGACTCTTCAGCCTTCATCCAGCCACCGCCCGTCGTCGTCACCTTCCCCGGCCCCATCCTCAGCTCCTTCCCCCAGCAAGCCGTGGTGGGCTCCTCCGGAGCACCCGCCTTTGGGGGCTCCCTGGGGCTGGGGGGCCTCTACGGCGCCGGGGCCACTCAGGGCTCAGGCGGCCTCTGCACCTTTGGCAGACCCTACGCTTCCCCTGCCTGCAGCCCCTGCGCCTTGCCCCGCTACAGCAGGAAGCTCTGGGACACCTGTGGGCCCTGCTAAACTCAGGTGCTGCCTGCTCCCAGCCCCACCAGCATCCCCTCATGCCTCAGCCTCTGGGCACAGGGTGCTGAGGAGTGCTGAGCGTCTCCTACAGTGGCTAAAGGTCTAGCAGATGGCAGTGCTTCTGGGGGGCCTCTACAGCCCCCCAGACATCTTCACTCTCCCTGTGTTCTTAGCTGCTTCCCCTACTCCCGGCCAGGATTCCCTGTCTGAAATGATATTCACTCTCTTTTCCCATTCTGCCCCAATGGCAATAATAAAGGTTTAATGCAGCCATTCCTGTCTTCCCCTTCGTTTCTTGTGATTCAGCTGAACTCCTGGGTGGTTTTGCAATAGTTGGGGAAAGACAATTGCTGGTGCTGAGATGCTCAGGTCTCCCTTGGGCCAGCAGATGAGGGAGGTGAATATGATTGAGGGAGCATCTTCTGGGGTTAGGGTGAGCTGAAGAGAATGGGCAGAGAGCGGGAGGGAGCTGCCTGCAGTCTTTCGCCTGCCTACCTCACACTACGGGTGGAACCAGCTCTGCCAAGTCGTGCTGCTCCTCATTATCTCAACACCAGATCTGGGAATGCCTGATTTGTCCATGGAAATGCAGGCCTGTTTCAGTGTTGATTTCTTCCATGTCCTGAGCATGTCGTTTACAATCATCTATGTAATGTCAGAGTCCAGGTAATGCATATTGCATGGAGTGCAGATTAATAAGAAATTGATGTAACCTGCAAGGGACCCATGAGAATGAATTTTCTTGGTACTACAAGAAATCTAGACAATAGGAAAGCAGTAGTAGTTAGGAGAGATTTTGGTGGACTGTGAGTATTCCAAATGGTTAGAAATGGAATGTAGCAGTAAGCTATGCAAAGTGCTGGGTCTGAAGAAACAGCTTCCGACTTCCTGCTGCATAAGGGGAGAAGTTCAAGTCGTCTCTTTGGGAAAAGCGCTTAACTGAGAAACTACTCAGGCACAGAACAGGCTCTCTGTGGAAGTGCTTTGGACTGAGCTAAAGATTAATGCTGGAATCTGAGGTGTTAGCAGCTGCATCTCCGATCCTCAGGATACCATGACATTCTAATTCTGGATATCCAATGAAGTGACGTAGGTGGCCCAGTTAGAGAAGGTGGCAGGAGGAGATAACTTCTAGATGTCCCCTCACAAGTAAGCCAGACCTTTCAGATAGGGCTGAGAAATGATTTTAGTTGAGCCTAGGAAAGCAACTGGTGATGGAAGCTGAAGGTCTGGAATCTGCCCTGCAGCTGCATGTCACGGAGGCGGGGAGCAGCCTGCATTCAGACAAGGTCCCTGGAGATATGTGAGCCAGAGCTGCCACGGCCAGGGGCTTTACTTCAAAGCAGTGTTTCCTGGCTCAGGATGTTACTGAGAGCCTGCCAAGGACCAAGGGGGTAGCTAAGTGGAGGGGAAGGGAGCTCTGGAACTCCCGTGGTTGCTGAAGAAGAAAAACCTGAGAGTCAAGAATTGGCTGCAAGTTGATTTTATTGAAAAGATAGAAAAGGACACAACAGCAGAGATGAGTATAAGGTCCAGGCAGATAAGAGGTGCCTGGGTCTTCAGAAGAGGAGTTTCTTCAGGTGTCCTCCACGCAGCAGCCATCACAGGAGCTGAAAAGCAAGCTGCAGGACAACGTTGACATCACACATCGATGCACACAATGAGTAAGGAGGAGGAGAGGAGATCAAGTGTTGAGTTTAGCAGGGCCCACAGGTGTTCCAGAGCTTCCTGCTGTAGCGGGGCAAGGCACAGGGGCTGCAGGCAGGAGAAGCGTAGGGTCTGCCAAAGGTGCAGAGGCCGCCCGAGCCCTGAGTGGCCCCGGCGCCGTAGAGGCCCCCCAGCCCCAGGGAGCCCCCAAAGGCGGGTGCTCCGGAGGAGCCCACCACGGCTTGCTGGGGGAAGGAGCTGAGGATGGGGCCGGGGAAGGTGACGACGACGGGCGGTGGCTGGATGAAGGCCGAAGAGTCGGGGCACTGGCGCGCGCACAGCTCGTTGCAGCTCTCAGCGATGGGCTGGGGCACGGCGACGCTGGTTTTGGGTGGGCACAGGTCGTAGCAAGACATCGTGGTGTGAAAAGAGATTTCCCTGCAAGGCAAAGCCACAAAAGGTAGAAGTTGTGAGTGAGGAGATGTGCTGGAAGAGCAGATCCTTTTATCGTTTCTGGCCTTCCCTGCCCTCAGCAGGGCGGGAGACTCTGCCATTGCTGCCCAGCCATAGGCAGGCCTCAGTACCCCGCACTACTGCCTGGGAGGCGCACTCCAGCCTCTGCCAGAGGATGCCCAGCCACTCACCCTTTTTGCGAGCTGAGCCAGGCAAGAGAGCTGAATGCCTGCACTCACTCGGGGCAGCGCTTTTATGGGGGCTGGCGTGCATGGGGAGGAGCTGTCCGTGATGGGGGCACGTGGCTGTCAGCAGCCAAACTCCCAACTCCTTCCTGCATGCCATGGGGTTGTTTTGCTGACGCTGCTGCCTTAGCAGCCCTCACCTGCTCTCTCAGCCCCTCCAATTACCCCACTCTGGTACACTGACCATCCCACTGCTAATCAGCAAATTAGCCCTGCTGCTTTCTCATCCTCTGTCTATCTGAGAGGGCAGGGAGTGTGACACAGGCTGAGTGGCAGCACCCTGAGTGCCACAGCTTTTTCCCAGCGATCTGGTGTCTCACTGGTGCCATGCCAGCTCCTCCGAGCGAGGAGCAGAATAGCTTTTTTGGGATAGGAGAGATCTTAGCCAAAGTCTCGTGCACACCGGAGTCTGAGTACTGAATGTGCTTTTGTTATCTGCAGAGGGGCAAGATGACAAAACACCAACTCAAAGGCACTCATCTCGGTCACTGCTGGCTCAGCATTACACGTTTGGTCCACAAAGCAGAAATGTGAGGGAAGGCAGCAAAGGGTCCTGAACTGGTCCAGCCACAGGCTGTTGACTCAGGGAGGGCAGGGGCAGGAAAGCCTGGCCTCAGCATCAGGGAGTGCCGCCTCTGCCCATTGGCCCAGCGTTTAATGAGCCACGTTCCAGCCAGGATAAAAGCTGGGCCTCTATGGGAATCTCCAAAGCACTGCTCTGTCCGCCATCTCCTTGAGAACAGGGTAAGTCGGAGAGCACTTCTCCTCCTGCCCCTCACCTGGGCCTGCTTCAGGCCCCTGTGCCTGAGCTGCTGCCATCTGCCGCTGCGCGACACTGTCTGCCCTCTTGCAGAGCTCCATCCCATCACACCAAGATGTCTTGCTACGACCTGTGCCCACCCAAAACCAGCGTTGCCGTGCCCCAGCCCATCGCTGAGAGCTGCAACGAGCTGTGTGCGCGCCAGTGCCCCGACTCTTCGGCCTTCATCCAGCCACCGCCCGTCGTCGTCACCTTCCCCGGCCCCATCCTCAGCTCCTTCCCCCAGCAAGCCGTGGTGGGCTCCTCTGGAGCACCCGCCTTTGGGGGCTCCCTGGGGCTGGGGGGCCTCTACGGCGCCGGGGCCACTCAGGGCTCGGGCGGCCTCTGCACCTTTGGCAGACCCTACGCTTCTCCTGCCTGCAGCCCCTGTGCCTTGCCCCGCTACAGCAGGAAGCTCTGGGACACCTGTGGGCCCTGCTAAACTCAGGCGCTGCCTGCTCCCAGCCCCACCAGCATCCCCTCATTCCTGAACGCCTGGGCCTGCAGTATTGAGGAGTGCTGAGCATCTCCAACAGTGGCTAAGGCCCGAGCAACTGGCAGTGCTGGCACCTTTGCATGCTCGGCCCACGTCTCCTGCCCATTCCTCTTCTTCCATGCACTTCAACATGAATCTGACTGGCCTTTTTTCCTCTATCCCCATCTCCAGCTGATCTGGGAACAATAAAGTTTTTCTGCATTGACAAACGCCTTCTCCCTCTCTTGGGTGTTGTTTCAAAAAGGTAGTGGGTAGTTTTGTGACAGCTGGGGTAGATTCAATCATGCTGATGAGGATCCCAAGCTCCCCTTAGAATGATGCAGTTGTGAGGAGTGGATATGGCAGAGAGGGCATTTTGGCGGGCTGTGGGAGCTGTGGAAGGGACAGAGAGCGGGATGGTGCTGACCACGCTCCCTTGCCCATCCTCCTCAGCTCTGCTCTGTGACCTGCTCTGCCAAGTCATACTGGTCTGTAGCAGCACAGCATAAGCTCTGGCTCAAAGCTCAGGGGAGGCTGGAGAGTGGTCACTGGAAAATGCTGCCTTGGATTAATGCACTGCCAGTTCCTGGCTGGAATGCAGCCTTACAGAAACAGACGTGCAAGGGGCCACAAAAGTGAAGCTTGAGCTAGCAATGTGCGCTAAGGCTGTGATCACTGGGAAACTGGATGGCATCAGCCATTACCTGGAAGCAGGCTGAATATGGATCACCTGTCTCTTTATTTCTGGTAACAGGATGTGCTGACAGCCATTCACAAGTCAGCCTGCTGGTGGCATGTGAATTAAATTCATCAGTGCTCCCAAAGCAGATGTGCTGGGACCACAGGATATGTGGGGACCGCTTGTTCTAGAATAGGGTGAATCACTGGATCTACAACTTATCAGCAGCGAGGCCCATGTTGGGCTGGGTTGCCTGGAGCTCTGACCCCTCTGTGGTCAGAGGTGTCTCTGGAGTCATCGTTTTCCTCTCACAAATGAGTGAGTCACTTGTGATCTTTGTGAAAAAGTCAGAATCTAGGCTATGACTGAATGCGTTTGAGGAAGAAAATGGCATGAAGGGGAGAAGATCCCGGTGACAGGAGTTTCAAAGTAAAGCTAGAAGAGGAGGTAACAAGAAATATCTGCTATTTACCAGAAGCATTTTTGACTTTCTTGTTTGTTAGAAGTTGAATTCAATATTTAGCTATGACAAGCGGTGGGATGTGAGGGAATTGCTTAATGCTTCATAAGAGGAATTATAACTAATTACGCTGTTAGGAATAATCTCCCAATGAGAGGATGGACAAGCACAGATGCTCGCCAAGAAAGTAGCGTGGTCAATGTTCAGGAAGAAAGTTTGAATCTGTGCTGTCAGGTGTTGGAGGCTTTATCTTCAGGATGCATTCCCTTCTAATTCATGATACCCAGTGATTGTCTGTAGAGGCTGTTGGCAGCACAGCTTGGGCACTAGGAGGGGCTGAGCTCAACAAGATCAGGCTGTCCCTACACATGGGGCATGGAAGTGATATTGGTGAGGCCATGGGAGCTGGGGAAAATCCTCAGGAGAGAGGATGGCAGTTCTCAGATGCCGTGTAGCTGCATTTCCTGCTGGTCAGGGAGCGGCCTACATTCAGACAAGTCGCATCAAGATGGACAGCAGAAAACTGTGAGCCAGAGTTGTCATGGCCAGGGTCTTTGACCCATGGAAATACAGCCTGGCTTGGCAGGGGGCTGAGAGCCTCTTCTGTGCCAGATGCAGGTACCATGTGTGGGAGTAGGGAGACCTGGAGCATCCACTGTACCCAAGGAGAAAATCCCAACATACGAACATGGGATGCAAGCTTATTTTATTGTAAAGACAGGAATGGACACAACATCAAAGACATACTACAGTCCAAGACAGGAAGTAGGAGGTGCCTGGGTCTTCAGGAGAAGTGCTTCTTGAGGCATCTTCAAGGCAGTGGCCAGCACAGGACGCAGTTCAGGGCCACACACACAAAAAAAGACAAAGTGGGCATCACAAATCAGCACAGAGAATGAGGAAGGAAGAGGAGAGGAGTCTTGCACCTGGGTTTAGCAGGGCCCACAGGTGTCCCAGAGCTTCCTGCTGTAGCGGGGCAAGGCGCAGGGGCTGCAGGCAGGGGAAGCGTAGGGTCTGCCAAAGGTGCAGAGGCCGCCCGAGCCCTGAGTGGCCCCGGCGCCGTAGAGGCCCCCCAGCCCCAGGGAGCCCCCAAAGGCGGGTGCTCCGGAGGAGCCCACCACGGCTTGCTGGGGGAAGGAGCTGAGGATGGGGCCGGGGAAGGTGACGACGACGGGCGGTGGCTGGATGAAGGCCGAAGAGTCGGGGCACTGGCGCGCGCACAGCTCGTTGCAGCTCTCAGCGATGGGCTGGGGCACGGCAACGCTGGTTTTGGGTGGGCACAGGTCGTAGCAAGACATCTTGGTGTGATGGGATGGAGCTCTGCAAGAGGGCAGACAGTGTCGCGCAGCGGCAGATGGCAGCAGCTCAGGCACAGGGACCTGAAGCAGCCCAGGTGAGGGGCAGGAGGAGAAGTGCTCTCCGACTTACCCTGTTCTCAAGGAGAAGGTGGTCAGAGCAGTGAATGGGAGAGCTCTGTGCAGCACCAGCTTTTATCCAGGCTGGGCCACGGCTCATCACCCTCTGGGCCAATGGGCAGAGGCGGCACTCCCTGATGCCATGGCCAGGGTGGCCTGCTCCTGCCACCCTGTGTCAGCAATCCCTGGCTGGACCAGCACAGGCTCCTTTACTGCCTACCTTCTTCTTTCTGCTTTGTAGGACAAATGTGCGGCGCTGAGCAGGCTATGACAAAGAGGTGTGCCTGTGATTTGCTGTTCCATCACCTCACCCTTCGCAGATAACAACTGCAGTGCGTTTGTCACTCAGACGCTGCTGAGCGGGGGGCGTGGGACAGACCTTCTCCTTCCCCAGTGCCGCCATCCTGCTCCTCCCTGAGGCTATGCACAACTGGCATGAGGACACAGCAAAACCACGGCCCTGGGGAGGTGCTGTGGCATGCAGAGCATTGCCACTCAGCCTTCGTAATGCTCCCTGCCCTCTTACAGAGGCAGAGAATGAGAGGGCAGTGCGGCTAATTTGCCCATTAGCAGAGGGCTGGCCAGCGTCTCAGAAGGCCAATTGCAGGGGCTGAGAGAGCAGGTGGGGGCTGCCAAGGAAATAGCGTCAGCAAAACAGCCCTGTGTCACACAGGGAGGAGATTGGGCTTTGGCTGCTGACAGCCACATGCCCCCATCCAGGTCTGCTCCTCCCCATGCTTACTGGCCCCCATAAAAGTGAGGTCCTGGGTGAGCACCAGCATCCATTGCTCTTGCCTGGCTCAGCTTGGGAAAAGGGTAAGTGGCTGTGCTTCCTTGGACAGGGGGTGGTGTGGGGATCCTGGGCAGGAGATCAGATTCCCGGGTGGTGCCTGTGGCCCTGCAGCAATAGGGGACGCTCTGGCCCTGTGGCGTGCAGGGAAGCCCCATGTCGTGGAAGATGCTCTGCCAGGGCATCTCCTCACTCACAGCTCCATGCTTTGTGGCTTTGCCTTGCAGGGAAATCTCTTTTCACACCAAGATGTCTTGCTACGACCTGTGCCCACCCAAAACCAGCGTCGCCGTGCCCCAGCCCATCGCTGAGAGCTGCAACGAGCTGTGCGCGCGCCAGTGCCCCGACTCTTCGGCCTTCATCCAGCCACCGCCCGTCGTCGTCACCTTCCCCGGCCCCATCCTCAGCTCCTTCCCCCAGCAAGCCGTGGTGGGCTCCTCCGGAGCACCCGCCTTTGGGGGCTCCCTGGGGCTGGGGGGCCTCTACGGCGCCGGGGCCACTCAGGGCTCGGGCGGCCTCTGCACCTTTGGCAGACCCTACGCTTCCCCTGCCTGCAGCCCCTGCGCCTTGCCCCGCTACAGCAGGAAGCTGTGGGACACCTGTGGTCCCTGCTAAACTCAGGCGCTTCCTGCTCCCAGCCCCACCAGCATCCCCTCGTGCCTGAACTCCTGGGCCTGCAGTGTTGAGGAGTGCTGAGCATCTCCAACAGTGGCTAAGGCCCGAGCAACTGGCACTGCTGGCACCTTTGCATGCTCGGCCCACGTCTCCTGCCCATTCCTCCTCTTCCATGCACTTCAACATGAATCTGACTGGCCTTTTTTCCTCTATCCCCATCTCCAGCTGATCTGGGAACAATAAAGTTTTTCTGCATTGACAAATGCCTTCGCCCTCTCTTGGATGTTGTTTCAAAAAAGTCGTGGGTAGTTTTGTGACAGCTGGGGTAGGGTAAGTCCTGCTGATGAGAATCCCAGGCATTCCTTTGTACTGTGGGAGTGTTTGGAGCAGATATGGATAGATATGGAGAGGGGGCCTTTTGGTGAAGCTGTGGGTGGGACAGAGAGCAGGATGGTGCTGACGGCACTGCCTTGCCCATCCTTCTCAGCTCTGCAGCGGGACCAGCTCTGCCAAGTCATGCTGCTCTGTAGAAGCAGCGCATGAGCGCTGGCTCAAAGCTCAGGGGAGGCTGGAGAGTGGTCATTGGCAAATACTGCCCTTGCTTATTGCCCTGCCAGTTCCTGGCTGGAAAACAGCCTTACAGGGACCCACGTGGGCAGGTGGACACAAAAGTGGAGCATGAGCCTCAAATGTGCCCCGAGGCAGGGATCACTGGGAAACTGGATGGCATCAGCCATTATCTGGAAGCAGGCTGAGCGTGGATCACCTGTCTTGGTCTTTCTAGTGTCAGGCTGTGCTGACATCCATTCAAAGTCAGCCTACTTGTGGCACGTAAATTAAACTCATCAGTGGTATCAAAGCGGAGGTGCTGGGATCACAGGGTAGATGGTGAGCACTTGTTCTAGAACGGGGTGAATCACTGGATCTAATACTTAGCAGCAGCGAGTCCTAGGTGGGTCTGAGTGGCATGAAGCTCAGATCCCACTGCGGTCAGGGATGTCGCTGCGTCCTCTTTTTCCTCTGAGGACTGAGCGAGTCACTCGTGATCTTTGAGGGAACATCTGAATCTAGCCTATGATTGACTGCGTTTTAGGAAGAATATGGCCTTAACAGCTGGCGATCTAGGTGACAGAAGGTTAAAGTAAAGATAGAAAGGGAGATAATAAGAAATATCTGCTACTTACCAGAAGCCTTTTTGACTGTATCCTCTATCATTTGTTAGAAATTTGGTTCAGGGTTTAGCTATGGCAAGCAATGGGGTGTGAGGGAAAGGCTGAAGTCTTCACAAAGGCAATTTTATCTAACTATACAGTTAGGAATAATCTGTGCAATGAGAGGATGGACAAGCACAGATGCTCTTCAGGGAAATAGGGTGGTGAGAGTCCAGGAAGAAAGTTTCAAAGTGTGCTGTCAGGGGTTGGAGCCTTTATCGTCAGAATGGATTCCCTTTGCTTTTATGGTACCCAAAGACTGTCTGTAGTGGCCATTGGCAGCACAGCTTGAACACACAATTGAAGTGGATGATTTCCTAGAAGTTTCCTCACAACTTCATCTGCGTCTTCAGATTGGGCACAGAGGGGATACTGCTGAGGCCATGGGAGCTGGGGAGGATCCGCAGGAGGGACGATGGCAGTTTGCAGATGCCCTGTGGCTTCAATTCCTAAAGGGCAGCATAGAGCCTACATTCAGTCAGGGCTCGTGCAGATAGGCAGCAGCACAGCATGAGCCAGAGGTGTCATGGCCAGGGGCTTTGTCCCATGGAAACACAGCCTGGCACGGCACGGGGCTGAGAGCCTGTTCTGGGCCCAACGTAGGGAGCAGGTATGGGAGAAAGGAGACGTGGGGCAGATATTGTACGCAGGAAGAAAAGCCCAAGATTCAAACATTGGATGCATATTAATTTTATTGTAAAGACTGGAAAGAATATAACGTCAAAGAGGTACTGCAGTCCAAGGCAGGAAGTCGGTGCCTGGGTCTTCAGGAGGAGTGTTTCTTGAGGCATCTTCAAGGCAGTGGCCAGCACAGGGCCCAGTTCAGGGCCATAGAAGACAAAGTGAGCATGGCAAATCAGGACAGAGATTGAGGAAGGAAGAGGAGAGGAGTCTTGCACCTGGGTTTAGCAGGGCCCACAGGTGTTCCAGAGCTTCCTGCTGTAGCGGGGCAAGGCGCAGGGGCTGCAGGCAGGAGAAGCGTAGGGTCTGCCAAAGGTGCAGAGGCCGCCCGAGCCCTGAGTGGCCCCGGCGCCGTAGAGGCCCCCCAGCCCCAGGGAGCCCCCAAAGGCGGGTGCTCCGGAGGAGCCCACCACGGCTTGCTGGGGGAAGGAGCTGAGGATGGGGCCGGGGAAGGTGACGACGACGGGCGGTGGCTGGATGAAGGCCGAAGAGTCGGGGCACTGGCGCGCACACAGCTCGTTGCAGCTCTCAGCGATGGGCTGGGGCACGGCAACGCTGGTTTTGGGTGGGCACAGGTCGTAGCAAGACATCGTGGTGTGAAAAGAGATTTCCCTGCAAGGCAAAGCCACAAAAGGTAGAAGTTGTGAGTGAGGAGATGTGCTGGCAGAGCAGATCCTTTTATCGTTTCTGGCCTTCCCTGCCCTCAGCAGGGCGGGAGACTCTGCCATTGCTGCCCAGCCATAGGCAGGCCTCAGTACCCCGCACTACTGCCTGGGAGGCGCACTCCAGCCTCTGCCAGAGGATGCCCAGCCACTCACCCTTTTTGCGAGCTGAGCCAGGCAAGAGAGCTGAATGCCTGCACTCAGTCGGGGCAGCGCTTTTATGGGGGCTGGCGTGCATGGGGAGGAGCTGTCCGTGATGGGGGCACGTGCCTGTCAGCAGCCAAACTCCCAACTCCTTCCTGCATGCCATGGGGTTGTTTTGCTGACGCTGCTGCCTTAGCAGCCCTCACCTGCTCTCTCAGCCCCTCCAATTACCCCACTCTGGTACACTGACCATCCCACTGCTAATCAGCAAATTAGCCCTGCTGCTTTCTCATCCTCTGTCTATCTGAGAGGGCAGGGAGTGTGACACAGGCTGAGTGGCAGCACCCTGAGTGCCACAGCTTTTTCCCAGCGATCTGGTGTCTCACTCGTGCCATGACAGCTCCTCCAAGCCTGGAGCAGAATAGCTTTTTTGGGATAGGAGACATCTTAGCCAAAGTCTCGTGCACACCGGAGTCTGAGTACTGAATGTGCTTTTGTTATCTGCAGAGGGGCAAGATGACAAAACACCAACTCAAAGGCGCTCATCTTGGTCACTGCTGGCTCAGCATTACACGTTTGGTCCACAAAGCAGAAATGTGAGGGAAGGCAGCAAAGGGTCCTGAACTGGTCCAGCCACAGGCTGTTGACTCAGGGAGGGCAGGGGCAGGAAAGCCTGGCCTCAGCATCAGGGAGTGCCGCCTCTTCCCATTGGCCCAGCGTTTAATGAGCCACGTTCCAGCCTGGATAAAAGCAGGGCCTCTATGGGAATCTCCAAAGCACTGCTCTGCCCGCCATCTCCTTGAGAACAGGGTAAGTCGGAGAGCACTTCTCCTCCTGCCCCTCACCTGGGCTTGCTTCAGGCCCCTGTGCCTGAGCTGCTGCCATCTGCCACTGCGCGACACTGTCTGCCCTCTTGCAGAGCTCCATCCCATCACACCAAGATGTCTTGCTACGACCTGTGCCCACCCAAAACCAGCGTCGCCGTGCCCCAGCCCTTCGCTGAGAGCTGCAACGAGCTGTGCGCGCGCCAGTGCCCCGACTCTTCGGCCTTCATCCAGCCACCGCCCGTCGTCGTCACCTTCCCCGGCCCCATCCTCAGCTCCTTCCCCCAGCAAGCCGTGGTGGGCTCCTCCGGAGCACCCGCCTTTGGGGGCTCCCTGGGGCTGGGGGGCCTCTACGGCGCCGGGGCCACTCAGGGCTCGGGCGGCCTCTGCACCTTTGGCAGATCCTACGCTTCTCCTGCCTGCAGCCCCTGCGCCTTGCCTCGCTACAGCAGGAAGCTGTGGGACACCTGTGGGCCCTGCTAAACCCTGTCCCTGACCTTAGCCAGGACCAACTGGTGCTGTGCGGGACACTGAAGTTCTGTAATTCCAGCTGTGGCTTGTTTTGTAGTGCTATTGTTTCAGAGTCCCTATTGTCTTCTTCCTCGTAGTCCCTCTGCACAGACATGGCCTGTTGCCTTGCCTTCCTCTGTTCTCTGTCCCTTTTCATAGCCCTGCTGCACACAATAAAGATTTTCTGATTGCAGTTCTGTCTCCTCCATCTCTGTTTTGTTCCAGGAAACCCCGCATCAGTTGTTCAGTTGCTGTAGAAGGGGAAACCATTGTCGTGGAATGGTTTGGGCCCTATAGTGGCAGACTTGTAAGAGGATCAGAGTGCAGAGAGGGCTTTTGATGGGGCTGCCAGAGCTGAGAAAGGGACACAAAGGAAGAGGGTGCTGAGGTCACTGCTTTGCTCAAACTCCTCAGCCATAGACTGGGACCCACTCTGCCATGTCAAGCTGCTCCATGCAAGCTCAGCCCCAAAGCTTCTGTGAGTCCAGGGAAGGCTGGAGAGCAAGTGTAGTGAATGTTGTTGGTGGTGATTGTACACTTAGCCCCTCACTGAACTGCAACCTTGAGGGAATCTACCTCAGCGGGTGACCAAGTAGATCATGAGCCAGAACTGTGTCCATGGGCTTTGACCGATACCTCCTGATTGTTGAGAATGTCAGTAACAGTAACCATAACTTGGAAGCAGGCTGATCATGGATCATCTGTTTCCCCAGTTCCTGTTTCTGGCTGTACTGGCACCCATTCACAAGTGAGCCTGCTACAGGCACTGAGGTTCTACCTATCATCAGTATCAAAGCCCATCTGTGTTATCAATTTCCAGGTGCTGGGTCCTCAGGGTGTGCTGACCCCCACAGGAGATGCTTTTGGGTGGAACAATCCTTCGATCCCTTTGTGGTTAGGGATGCCTCTGTGGTCAGCTTCTTCCTCTGAGGGCTGGGTGAATCACTTATGGTTTTTTAGATATGTGTGAAGCTAAGCTATAAGTGAAGATTACTAAGAATTTGATGTGACTTGCAGAAGGTTGTAGTGACAGAAGTGTTCTTGATATAATAAGAAATCTCAGCTAATTAAGAGAATGTTTATTTGATCTGTACTCTGCTAATTATTGGAAATTGTTAGTAACAACAAGGTACGCTAACTGTTGAAGTGTGAGTGAATACCTCAATGGTTAATGCTTCAAAGGGGAACTATAAGTTTGTTTTTCAGGAAAATCTCTTCACTGGGAAGCTGCAGAAGCGAGGAACAGACTCTCCAATGAGGTGGTTTTGACAGTGTTTAAGATACAGGTTGGAATTTGTGCTGTCAGGAGTTGGAGCCCAGATCGACACAATATGATTCCCTTCTAATTCAGAATACCAAAGATTCAGTGACTTGTTTGGAGGCGGCACCGCATGAGCTGGTGATTACCAGACAGGCAGTCCCTTCAGATGGGTAGAGACGGCATTTCATAATAGCTATGGGGAATTGGACAGCGTTCCCACAGTAGAGCCTGGATGTCTGCAGATGCTATGGGGCTGCATTTCCTATTGGCTATAAGCCTCCTGAATCCTCACAGGGCCTCTCCAGAATAAATGTAGCACTGTGTGAACCAGAGCTGGCATGGCTAGGGACTTGGCCCCAAGATAGCAAAGCCTGGCTCAGCATGGGGCTGAGAGCCTGTCCTGGCCAAGTAGTGAAGCTGTGCGCAGTGGAAAGGAGCTCCCATGGAGTCTGAAAAGAAAGGCCCAAGATTCAAACATTCGATGCAAGTTGATTTTATTGTAAAGACAGGAAAGAACTAACACGAGATATGTACGAAGCCCAATCAGGCAGGAGAAACCTGGGGCATAAGGAGAAGTGCTTCTTCAGGATTCACCAAGACAGCAGCCAGCATAAGGCCGAGAAAGGACAATGAAAGACAGTGTAGACATCATGAGTTAGTTCATTAACAGGATAAGGAAGAAGGAAGAGAGGAAGTCAAGGCCCAAGTTTAGCAGGGCCCACAGGTGTCCCAGAGCTTCCTGCTGTAGCGGGGCAAGGCACAGGGGCTGCAGGCAGGAGAAGCGTAGGGTCTGCCAAAGGTGCAGAGGCCGCCCGAGCCCTGAGTGGCCCCGGCGCCGTAGAGGCCCCCCAGCCCCAGGGAGCCCCCAAAGGCGGGTGCTCCGGAGGAGCCCACCACGGCTTGCTGGGGGAAGGAGCTGAGGATGGGGCCGGGGAAGGTGACGACGACGGGCGGTGGCTGGATGAAGGCCGAAGAGTCGGGGCACTGGCGCGCGCACAGCTCGTTGCAGCTCTCAGCGATGGGCTGGGGCACGGCAACGCTGGTTTTGGGTGGGCACAGGTCGTAGCAAGACATCTTGGTGTGATGGGATGGAGCTCTGCAAGAGGGCAGACAGTGTCGCGCAGCGGCAGATGGCAGCAGCTCAGGCACAGGGGCCTGAAGCAGGCCCAGGTGAGGGGCAGGAGGAGAAGTGCTCTCCGACTTACCCTGTTCTCAAGGAGATGGCGGACAGAGCAGTGTTTTGGAGATTCCCATAGAGGCCCTGCTTTTATCCAGGCTGGAACGTGGCTCATTAAACGCTGGGCCAATGGGAAGAGGCGGCACTCCCTGCTGCTGAGGCCAGGCTTTCCTGCCCCTGCCCTCCCTGAGTCAACAGCCTGTGGCTGGACCAGTTCAGGACCCTTTGCTGCCTTCCCTCACATTTCTGCTTTGTGGACCAAACGTGTAATGCTGAGCCAGCAGTGACCGAGATGAACGCCTTTGAGTTGGTGTTTTGTCATCTTGCCCCTCTGCAGATAACAAAAGCACATTCAGTACTCAGACTCCGGTGTGCACGAGACTTTGGCTAAGATGTCTCCTATCCCAAAAAAGCTATTCTGCTCCAGGCTTGGAGGAGCTGTCATGGCACCAGTGAGACACCAGATCGCTGGGAAAAAGCTGTGGCACTCAGGGTGCTGCCACTCAGCCTGTGTCACACTCCCTGCCCTCTCAGATAGACAGAGGATGAGAAAGCAGCAGGGCTAATTTGCTGATTAGCAGTGGGATGGTCAGTGTACCAGAGTGGGGTAATTGGAGGGGCTGAGAGAGCAGGTGAGGGCTGCTAAGGCAGCAGCGTCAGCAAAACAACCCCATGGCATGCAGGAAGGAGTTGGGAGTTTGGCTGCTGACAGGCACGTGCCCCCATCACGGACAGCTCCTCCCCATGCACGCCAGCCCCCATAAAAGCGCTGCCCCGACTGAGTGCAGGCATTCAGCTCTCTTGCCTGGCTCAGCTCGCAAAAAGGGTGAGTGGCTGGGCATCCTCTGGCAGAGGCTGGAGTGCGCCTCCCAGGCAGTAGTGCGGGGTACTGAGGCCTGCCTATGGCTGGGCAGCAATGGCAGAGTCTCCCGCCCTGCTGAGGGCAGGGAAGGCCAGAAACGATAAAAGGATCTGCTCTGCCAGCACATCTCCTCACTCACAACTTCTACCTTTTGTGGCTTTGCCTTGCAGGGAAATCTCTTTTCACACCAAGATGTCTTGCTACGACCTGTGCCCACCCAAAACCAGCGTCGCCGTGCCCCAGCCCATCGCTGAGAGCTGCAACGAGCTGTGTGCGCGCCAGTGCCCCGACTCTTCGGCCTTCATCCAGCCACCGCCCGTCGTCGTCACCTTCCCCGGCCCCATCCTCAGCTCCTTCCCCCAGCAAGCCGTGGTGGGCTCCTCCGGAGCACCCGCCTTTGGGGGCTCCCTGGGGCTGGGGGGCCTCTACGGCGCCGGGGCCACTCAGGGCTCGGGCGGCCTCTGCATCTTTGGCAGACCCTACGCTTCTCCTGCCTGCAGCCCCTGCGCCTTGCCCCGCTACAGCAGGAAGCTGTGGGACACCTGTGGGCCCTGCTAAACCCAGGTGCAAAACTCCTCTCCTCTTCCTTCCTCAATCTCTGTCCTGATTTGCCATGCTCACTTTGTCTTCTATGGCCCTGAACTGGGCCCTGTGCTGGCCACTGCCTTGAAGATGCCTCAAGAAACACTCCTCCTGAAGACCCAGGCACCGACTTCCTGCCTTGGACTGCAGTACCTCTTTGACGTTATGTTCTTTCCAGTCTTTACAATAAAATTAATATGCATCCAATGTTTGAATCTTGGGCTTTTCTTCCTGCCTACAGTATCTGCCCCAAGTCTCCTTTCTCCCATACCTGCTCCCTACGTTTGGCCCAGAACAGGCTCTCAGCCCCGTGCCATGCCAGGCTGTGTTTCCATGGGACAAAGCTCCTGCCATGACACCTCTGGCTCACGCTGTGTGCTGCCTATCTGCACAAGCCCTGTCTCAATGTAGTCTCCATGCTGCCCTTTAGGAAATGAAGCCACAGGGCATCTGCAAACTGCCATCGTCCCTCCTGCGGATCCTCCCCAGCTCCCATGGCCTCAGCAGTATCCCCTCCGTGCCCAATCTGAAGACGCAGATGAAGTTGTGAGGAAACTTCTAGGAAAACATCCACTTCAATTGTGTGTTCAAGCTGTGCTGCCAATGGCCACTACAGACAGTCTTTGGGTACCATAAAAGCAAAGGGAATCCATTCTGACGATAAGGGCTCCAACCCCTGACAGCACACTTTGAAACTTTCTTCCTGGACACTGACCACCCTATTTCCCTGAAGAGCATCTGTGCTTGTCCATCCTCTCATTGCACAGATTATTCCTAACTGTATAGTTAGATAAAATTGCCTTTGTGAAGACTTCAGCCTTTCCCTCACACCCCATTGCTTGCCATAGCTAAACCCTGAACCGAATTTCTAACAAATGATAGAGGATACAGTCAAAAAGGCTTCTGGTAAGTAGCAGATATTTCTTATTATCTCCCTTTCTATCTTTACTTTAACCTTCTGTCACCTAGATCGCCAGCTGTTAAGGCCATATTCTTCCTAAAACGCAGTCAATCATAGGCTAGATTCAGATGTTCCCTCAAAGATCACGAGTGACTCGCTCAGTCCTCAGAGGAAAAAGAGGACGCAGCGACATCCCTGACCGCAGTGGGATCTGAGCTTCACGCCACTCAGACCCACCTAGGACTCGCTGCTGCTAAGTATTAGATCCAGTGATTCACCCTGTTCTAGAACAAGTGCTCACCATCTACCCTGTGATCCCAGCACCTCCGCTTTGATACCACTGATGAGTTTAATTTACGTGCCACAAGTAGGCTGACTTTGAATGGATGTCAGCACAGCCTGACACTAGAAAGATCAAGACAGGTGATCCACGCTCAGCCTGCTTCCAGATAATGGCTGATGCCATCCAGTTTCCCAGTGATCCCTGCCTCGGGGCACATTTGAGGCTCATGCTCCACTTTTGTGTCCACCTGCCCACGTGGGTCCCTGTAAGGCTGTTTTCCAGCCAGGAACTGGCAGGGCAATAAGCAAGGGCAGTACTTGCCAATGACCACTCTCCAGCCTCCCCTGAGCTTTGAGCCAGAGCTCATGCGCTGCTTCTACAGAGCAGCATGACTTGGCAGAGCTGGTCCCGCTGCAGAGCTGAGAAGGATGGGCAAGGCAGTGCCGTCAGCACCATCCTGCTCTCTGTCCCTCCCACAGCTTCACCAAAAGGCCCCCTCTCCATATCTATCCATATCTGCTCCAAACACTCCCACAGTACAAAGGAAAGCCTGGGATTCTCATCAGCAGGACTTACCCTACCCCAGCTGTCACAAAACTACCCATGACTTTTTTGAAACAACATCCAAGAGAGGGAGAAGGCATTTGTCAATGCAGAAAAACTTTATTGTTCCCAGATCAGCTGGAGATGGGGATAGAGGAAAAAAGGCCAGTCAGATTCATGTTGAAGTGCATGGAAGGAGAGGAATGGGCAGGAGACGTGGGCAAAGCATGCAAAGGTGCCAGCACTGCCAGTTGCTCGGGCCTTAGCCACTGTTGGAGATGCTCAGCACTCCTCAGCACTGCAGGACCAGCATTCAGGCACGAGGGGATGCTGGTGGGGCTGGGAGCAGGCAGTGCCTGAGTTTAGCAGGGCCCACAGGTGTCCCAGAGCTTCCTGCTGTAGCGGGGCAAGGCGCAGGGGCTGCAGGCAGGGGAAGCGTAGGGTCTGCCAAAGGTGCAGAGGCCGCCCGAGCCCTGAGTGGCCCCGGCGCCGTAGAGGCCCCCCAGCCCCAGGGAGCCCCCAAAGGCGGGTGCTCCGGAGGAGCCCACCACGGCTTGCTGGGGGAAGGAGCTGAGGATGGGGCCGGGGAAGGTGACGACGACGGGCGGTGGCTGGATGAAGGCCGAAGAGTCGGGGCACTGGCGCGCGCACAGCTCGTTGCAGCTCTCAGCGATGGGCTGGGGCACGGCAACGCTGGTTTTGGGTGGGCACAGGTCGTAGCAAGACATCTTGGTGTGATGGGATGGAGCTCTGCAAGAGGGCAGACAGTGTCGCGCAGCGGCAGATGGCAGCAGCTCAGGCACAGGGACCTGAAGCAGCCCAGGTGAGGGGCAGGAGGAGAAGTGCTCTCCGACTTACCCTGTTCTCAAGGAGAAGGTGGTCAGAGCAGTGAATGGGAGAGCTCTGTGCAGCACCAGCTTTTATCCAGGCTGGGCCACGGCTCATCACCCTCTGGGCCAATGGGCAGAGGCGGCACTCCCTGATGCCATGGCCAGGGTGGCCTGCTCCTGCCACCCTGTGTCAGCAATCCCTGGCTGGACCAGCACAGGCTCCTTTACTGCCTACCTTCTTCTTTCTGCTTTGTAGGACAAATGTGCGGCGCTGAGCAGGCTATGACAAAGAGGTGTGCCTGTGATCTGCTGTTCCATCACCTCACCCTTCGCAGATAACAACTGCAGTGCGTTTGTCACTCAGACGCTGCTGAGCGGGGGGCGTGGGACAGACCTTCTCCTTCCCCAGTGCCGCCATCCTGCTCCTCCCTGAGGCTATGCACAACTGGCATGAGGACACAGCAAAACCACGGCCCTGGGGAGGTGCTGTGGCATGCAGAGCATTGCCACTCAGCCTTCGTAATGCTCCCTGCCCTCTTACAGAGGCAGAGAATGAGAGGGCAGTGCGGCTAATTTGCCCATTAGCAGAGGGCTGGCCAGCGTCTCAGAAGGCCAATTGCAGGGGCTGAGAGAGCAGGTGGGGGCTGCCAAGGAAATAGCGTCAGCAAAACAGCCCTGTGTCACACAGGGAGGAGATTGGGCTTTGGCTGCTGACAGCCACATGCCCCCATCCAGGTCTGCTCCTCCCCATGCTTACTGGCCCCCATAAAAGTGAGGTCCTGGGTGAGCACCAGCATCCATTGCTCTTGCCTGGCTCAGCTTGGGAAAAGGGTAAGTGGCTGTGCTTCCTTGGACAGGGGGTGGCGTGGGGATCCTGGGCAGGAGATCAGATTCCCGGGTGGTGCCTGTGGCCCTGCAGCAATAGGGGACGCTCTGGCCCTGTGGCGTGCAGGGAAGCCCCATGTCATGGAAGATGCTCTGCCAGGGCATCTCCTCACTCACAGCTCCATGCTTTGTGGCTTTGCCTTGCAGGGAAATCTCTTTTCACACCAAGATGTCTTGCTACGACCTGTGCCCACCCAAAACCAGCGTCGCCGTGCCCCAGCCCATCGCTGAGAGCTGCAACGAGCTGTGCGCGCGCCAGTGCCCCGACTCTTCGGCCTTCATCCAGCCACCGCCCGTCGTCGTCACCTTCCCCGGCCCCATCCTCAGCTCCTTCCCCCAGCAAGCCGTGGTGGGCTCCTCCGGAGCACCCGCCTTTGGGGGCTCCCTGGGGCTGGGGGGCCTCTACGGCGCCGGGGCCACTCAGGGCTCGGGCGGCCTCTGCACCTTTGGCAGACCCTACGCTTCCCCTGCCTGCAGCCCCTGCGCCTTGCCCCGCTACAGCAGGAAGCTCTGGGACACCTGTGGGCCCTGCTAAACCCAGGTGCAAGACTCCTCTCCTCTTCCTTCCTCATTCTCTGTGCTGATTTGTGATGCCCACTTTGTCTTTTTTTGTGTGTGTGGCCCTGAACTGCGTCCTGTGCTGGCCACTGCCTTGAAGATGCCTCAAGAAACACTTCTCCTGAAGACCCAGGCACCTCCTACTTCCTGTCTTGGACTGTAGTATGTCTTTGATGTTGTGTCCATTCCTGTCTTTACAATAAAATAAGCTTGCATCCCATGTTCGTATGTTGGGATTTTCTCCTTGGGTACAGTGGATGCTCCAGGTCTCCCTACTCCCACACATGGTACCTGCATCTGGCACAGAAGAGGCTCTCAGCCCCCTGCCAAGCCAGGCTGTATTTCCATGGGTCAAAGACCCTGGCCATGACAACTCTGGCTCACAGTTTTCTGCTGTCCATCTTGATGCGACTTGTCTGAATGTAGGCCGCTCCCTGACCAGCAGGAAATGCAGCTACACGGCATCTGAGAACTGCCATCCTCTCTCCTGAGGATTTTCCCCAGCTCCCATGGCCTCACCAATATCACTTCCATGCCCCATGTGTAGGGACAGCCTGATCTTGTTGAGCTCAGCCCCTCCTAGTGCCCAAGCTGTGCTGCCAACAGCCTCTACAGACAATCACTGGGTATCATGAATTAGAAGGGAATGCATCCTGAAGATAAAGCCTCCAACACCTGACAGCACAGATTCAAACTTTCTTCCTGAACATTGACCACGCTACTTTCTTGGCGAGCATCTGTGCTTGTCCATCCTCTCATTGGGAGATTATTCCTAACAGCGTAATTAGTTATAATTCCTCTTATGAAGCATTAAGCAATTCCCTCACATCCCACCGCTTGTCATAGCTAAATATTGAATTCAACTTCTAACAAACAAGAAAGTCAAAAATGCTTCTGGTAAATAGCAGATATTTCTTGTTACCTCCTCTTCTAGCTTTACTTTGAAACTCCTGTCACCGGGATCTTCTCCCCTTCATGCCATTTTCTTCCTCAAACGCATTCAGTCATAGCCTAGATTCTGACTTTTTCACAAAGATCACAAGTGACTCACTCATTTGTGAGAGGAAAACGATGACTCCAGAGACACCTCTGACCACAGAGGGGTCAGAGCTCCAGGCAACCCAGCCCAACATGGGCCTCGCTGCTGATAAGTTGTAGATCCAGTGATTCACCCTATTCTAGAACAAGCGGTCCCCACATATCCTGTGGTCCCAGCACATCTGCTTTGGGAGCACTGATGAATTTAATTCACATGCCACCAGCAGGCTGACTTGTGAATGGCTGTCAGCACATCCTGTTACCAGAAATAAAGAGACAGGTGATCCATATTCAGCCTGCTTCCAGGTAATGGCTGATGCCATCCAGTTTCCCAGTGATCACAGCCTTAGTGCACATTGCTAGCTCAAGCTTCACTTTTGTGGCCCCCTGCACGTCTGTTTCTGTAAGGCTGCATTCCAGCCAGGAACTGGCAGTGCATTAATCCAAGGCAGCATTTTCCAGTGACCACTCTCCAGCCTCCCCTGAGCTTTGAGCCAGAGCTTATGCTGTGCTGCTACAGACCAGTATGACTTGGCAGAGCAGGTCACAGTGCAGAGCTGAGGAGGATGGGCAAGGGAGCGTGGTCAGCACCATCCCGCTCTCTGTCCCTTCCACAGCTCCCACAGCCCGCCAAAATGCCCTCTCTGCCATATCCACTCCTCACAACTGCACCATTCTAAGGGGAGCTTGGGATCCTCATCAGCATGATTGAATCTACCCCAGCTGTCACAAAACTACCCACTACCTTTTTGAAACAACACCCAAGAGAGGGAGAAGGCGTTTGTCAATGCAGAAAAACTTTATTGTTCCCAGATCAGCTGGAGATGGGGATAGAGGAAAAAAGGCCAGTCAGATTCATGTTGAAGTGCATGGAAGAAGAGGAATGGGCAGGAGACGTGGGCCGAGCATGCAAAGGTGCCAGCACTGCCAGTTGCTCGGGCCTTAGCCACTGTTGGAGATGCTCAGCACTACTCAATACTGCAGGCCCAGGCGTTCAGGAATGAGTTGATGCTGGTGGCGCTGGGAGCAGGCAGCGCCTGAGTTTAGCAGGGCCCACAGGTGTCCCAGAGCTTCCTGCTGTAGCGGGGCAAGGCGCAGGGGCTGCAGGCAGGAGAAGCGTAGGGTCTGCCAAAGGTGCAGAGGCCGCCTGAGCCCTGAGTGGCCCCGGCGCCGTAGAGGCCCCCCAGCCCCAGGGAGCCCCCAAAGGCGGGTGCTCCGGAGGAGCCCACCACGGCTTGCTGGGGGAAGGAGCTGAGGATGGGGCCGGGGAAGGTGACGACGACGGGCGGTGGCTGGATGAAGGCCGAAGAGTCGGGGCACTGGCGCGCGCACAGCTCGTTGCAGCTCTCAGCGATGGGCTGGGGCACGGCGACGCTGGTTTTGGGTGGGCACAGGTCGTAGCAGGACATCTTGGTGTGATGGGATGGAGCTCTGCAAGAGGGCAGACAGTGTCGCGCAGCGGCAGATGGCAGCAGCTCAGGCACAGGGGCCTGAAGCAGGCCCAGGTGAGGGGCAGGAGGAGAAGTGCTCTCCGACTTACCCTGTTCTCAAGGAGATGGCGGACAGAGCAGTGCTTTGGAGATTCCCATAGAGGCCCTGCTTTTATCCAGGCTGGGCCACGGCTCATTAAACGCTCGGCCAATGGGCAGAGGCGGCACTCCCTGATGCTGAGGCCAGGCTTTCCTGCCCCTGCCCTCCCTGAGTCAACAGCCTGTGGCTGGACCAGTTCAGGACCCTTTGCTGCCTTCCCTCACATTTCTGCTTTGTGGACCAAACGTGTAATGCTGAGCCAGCAGTGACCGAGATGAGTGCCTTTGAGTTGGTGTTTTGTCATCTTGCCCCTCTGCAGATAACAAAAGCACATTCAGTACTCAGACTCCGGTGCACACGAGACTTTGGCTAAGATCTCTCCTATCCCAAAAAAGCTATTCTGCTCCATGCTCGGAGGAGCTGGCATGGCACCAGTGAGACACCAGATCGCTGGGAAAAAGCTGTGGCACTCAGGGTGCTGCCACTCAGCCTGTGTCACACTCCCTGCCCTCTCAGATAGACAGAGGATGAGAAAGCAGCAGGGCTAATTTGCTGATTAGCAGTGGGATGGTCAGTGTACCAGAGTGGGGTAATTGGAGGGGCTGAGAGAGCAGGTGAGGGCTGCTAAGGCAGCAGCGTCAGCAAAACAACCCCATGGCATGCAGGAAGGAGTTGGGAGTTTGGCTGCTGACAGCCACGTGCCCCCATCACGGACAGCTCCTCCCCATGCACGCCTGCCCCCATAAAAGCGCTGCCCCGACTGAGTGCAGGCATTCAGCTCTCTTGCCTGGCTCAGCTCGCAAAAAGGGTGAGTGGCTGGGCATCCTCTGGCAGAGGCTGGAGTGCGCCTCCCAGGCAGTAGTGTGGGGTACTGAGGCCTGCCTATGGCTGGGCAGCAATGGCAGAGTCTCCCGCCCTGCTGAGGGCAGGGAAGCCCAGAAACGACAAAAGGATCTGCTCTGCCAGCACATCTCCTCACTCACAACTTCTACCTTTTGTGGCTTTGCCTTGCAGGGAAATCTCTTTTCTCACCAAGATGTCTTGCTACGACCTGTGCCCACCCAAAACCAGCGTTGCCGTGCCCCAGCCCATCGCTGAGAGCTGCAACGAGCTGTGCGCGCGCCAGTGCCCCGACTCTTCGGCCTTCATCCAGCCACCGCCCGTCGTCGTCACCTTCCCCGGCCCCATCCTCAGCTCCTTCCCCCAGCAAGCCGTGGTGGGCTCCTCCGGAGCACCCGCCTTTGGGGGCTCCCTGGGGCTGGGGGGCCTCTACGGCGCCGGGGCCACTCAGGGCTCGGGCGGCCTCTGCACCTTTGGCAGACCCTACGCTTCTCCTGCCTGCAGCCCCTGCGCCTTGCCCCGCTACAGCAGGAAGCTCTGGAACACCTGTGGGCCCTGCTAAACCCAGGTGCAAGACTCCTCTCCTCTTCCTTCCTCAATCTCTGTCCTGATTTGCCATGCTCACTTTGTCTTCTATGGCCCTGAACTGGGCCCTGTGCTGGCCACTGCCTTGAAGATGCCTCAAGAAACACTCCTCCTGAAGACCCAGGCACCGACGTTATGTTCTTTCCAGTCTTTACAATAAAATTAATTTGCATCCGATGTTTGAATCTTGGGCTTTTCTTCCTGGGTTCAATGGTTGCCCCAGGTCTCCCTTCTCCCACATCTGCTTCCTACATTTGGTCCAGAACAGGCTCTCAGCCCCCTGCCGTGCCAGGCTGTGTTTCCACGAGACAAAGCCCCTGGCCATGCTTGCTCTGACTCACACTGCTGCTGCTCACCTCAATAAGACCTGTCTGAATGTAGTCTCCATGCTGTCCTTCAGGAAATGGAGCCACAGGGCATCTGAGAACCACCAACCTCCTTCCGGTGGATCTTCCCCATCTCCTATGGCCTCAGCAATATCCCCTCCATGCCTCACCTGAAGGCACAGATTGAGTTGAGAGGGAGCTTGTAGAAATAATCCAATCCAACTGTATCCTGAAGCCGTGCCACCCACAGCCACTTCAGACAATCACTGGGTATCATGAATTAGAAGGGAATGCATCCTGAAGATAAAGGCATCAACACCTGACAGCACAGATTCAAACTTTCTTCCTGAACATTGACCGCACTACTTTCTTGGCGAGCGTTTGTACTTGTTCACCCTCTCATTGAAGATCTTCTTCCTAATAGCATAGCTTTTTGAAATTCCTCTTATGAAGCATTCAGTCATTCCCTCACATCCCACCACTTGTCATAGCTAAACATTGAACTGAATTTCTAACAAATTATAAAGGATACAGTCAAAAATACTTCTGGTAAATAGCAGATATTTCTTATTATCTCCTAACTTTACTTTAAATCTTCTGTCACTGGGATCTTCTGCTCTTCAAGTCATAATCTTCCTCAAATGCATTCAGTGCAGAAATCATAGCCTTGATCCTGACTTCCTCAAAAAGATCACAAATGACTCACTCAGTTACAGTCCTCTGAAAAAAAAAGATGACCGAGAGACACCTCAGACCTCAGTGGGATCAGAGCTTCATGCCACTCAGGCCCACCTAGGTCTCGCTGCTGATAAGTTTTAGATCCAGTGATTCACCTCATTCTAGAACAAGTTGTCATCATCCATCCTGTGGCCCCAGCACCTCCTCTTTGATGAGTTTAATTCACATGCCACTAGCAGCCTGACTTGTGAATGTTTGTCAGCACAGCCTGTTACCAGAAAAAGAGAGACAGGTGATCCATACTCAGTCTGCTTCCAGGTTATGGCTGATGCCATCCACATTCCCAATGACCACAGCCTCACAGGGCACATGGCTAGCTCACGCTTCACGTTTGTGGCTGCCTGCCTATGTTTGTTTCTGTAAGGCTGTATTCCAGCCAGGAACTGACAATGCATTAATCAAAGGCAGTATTTTTCATCGAGCACTCTCCAGCCTCACCTGAGCTTTGAGCCAGAGCTCATGTGGTGCTTCTACGACATCACAGACCAAGACATAACAGAGCAGGTCCTACTGCAGAGCTGAGGAGGATGGGCAAGGGGGAGCAGCCAGCGCCGTCCTCCTGTCTGTTCCTTCCACAGCACCCACAGCCCCACAAAAATGCCCTCTCTGCCATATCTATTCCTAACAACTCCACCATTCTAAGGGGAACATGGGATTCTTGTCAGCAAGATTTGCACTACCCCAGTTGCTGCACAACCACCTGGTACATTTTTGAAACAACATCAAAGAGAGGGAGAAGGCATTTGTGAATGCAGGAAAACTTTATTGTTCCCAGCTCATAAGGAGAATGGAGTAGAGTGAAGAAGTCAGGTCAGACTCAAGTTGTAGTGCATGAAAGAAATGGAATAGGCAAGAGAACAGGGCAGAGAGTGCAATGGTGTCAGCAGTGCCAGCTGCTCAGGCCTCAGCTGTAAATAGAGATGCTCAGCACTCCTCAACACTGCAGGCCCAGGCGTTCAGGAATGAGTTGATGCTGGTGGCGCTGGGAGCAGGCAGCGCCTGAGTTTAGCAGGGCCCACAGGTGTTCCAGAGCTTCCTGCTGTAGCGGGGCAAGGCGCAGGGGCTGCAGGCAGGAGAAGCGTAGGGTCTGCCAAAGGTGCAGAGGCCGCCCGAGCCCTGAGTGGCCCCGGCGCCGTAGAGGCCCCCCAGCCCCAGGGAGCCCCCAAAGGCGGGTGCTCCGGAGGAGCCCACCACGGCTTGCTGGGGGAAGGAGCTGAGGATGGGGCCGGGGAAGGTGACGACGACGGGCGGTGGCTGGATGAAGGCCGAAGAGTCGGGGCACTGGCGCGCGCACAGCTCGTTGCAGCTCTCAGCGATGGGCTGGGGCACGGCGACGCTGGTTTTGGGTGGGCACAGGTCGTAGCAAGACATCTTGGTGTGATGGGATGAGCCTGCAGTGCAAAGTTGCAAAAAGGGGAGCTATGAATGAGGAGATGCCCTGGCAGAGCTAACCACGTGAACAGGGACTGGTCTTCACAAAGTAGGACCATAGCCTCTGTCATTATTGCAATGCCATAGTCACCGAACATCAGCCTGCTCTCCTGCCATCAAGACCCACTCCAGCCCCTGCCAGAGGAGGCCCATTTACTCACCCTTTTCCTGAGCTGAACCAGGCAGGAGAGGTGAATGTCAGCACTCACCCTAGGCTGCTCTTTTATTAGGGCCTGTGTGCATTGGGAGGAGCTGACCTGGATGGGGTCACGAGGCTATCAGCAGCTGATCCTCAGTGTCCTATGTGCATACCATGGGGCTGTTTTGATGATGCTGTTTACTTGGCAGCCCCCACCTCCTCACTCAACCCCAGCAATTACCCTGCTAAGACACTGGCCAAACCTCTGCTAATGGGCAAATTAGGCCTGCTGCTCTCCCATCCTCTGCTTGTGTAAGTGGGTACAGTGACATGACAACATGACAAATGCTGAGTGGCAGTTCCCTTTGTGCCACAGCACTTCCGCAGAGGTTTGGTTTTGCTGCAGCTTCATGCCAGCTGTCCATAGCAACAGGGAGGAGCAGGGTCACAGCACTGGGCAAGTAGAAGGTTTTTCCAAAGCCTCTTGCATGCTGTCATCTGAGTGACAAACGCACTGCAGTTGTTATCTGCAGATAGGTGAGGTGATGAAACACCAAATCAAAGGCACTCCTCTCAGTCACAGCGTGCTCAGCACTACACATTTTGTCCACAAAGCAGGAAGAAGAGGGCAGGTAGTAAAGGGGCCTGTGCTGGTCCAGCCAGGGACTGCTGACACAGGGAGGCACCCATTGGCCCAGAGGGTGATGAGCCATGTCCCGGCCTGTATAAAAGCTGGGTCTGCTCAGAGCCCTCCAAAGCACTGCTCTGGCCTCCTTCTCCTTGGGAACAGGGTAAGTCGGAGAGCACTTCTCCTCCTGCCCCTCACCTGGGCCTGCTTCAGGCCCCTGTGCCTGAGCTGCTGCCATCTGCCGCTGCGCGACACTGTCTGCCCTCTTGCAGAGCTCCATCCCATCACACCAAGATGTCTTGCTACGACCTGTGCCCACCCAAAACCAGCGTCGCCGTGCCCCAGCCCATCGCTGAGAGCTGCAACGAGCTGTGCGCGCGCCAGTGCCCCGACTCTTCGGCCTTCATCCAGCCACCGCCCGTCGTCGTCACCTTCCCCGGCCCCATCCTCAGCTCCTTCCCCCAGCAAGCCGTGGTGGGCTCCTCCGGAGCACCCGCCTTTGGGGGCTCCCTGGGGCTGGGGGGCCTCTACGGCGCCGGGGCCACTCAGGGCTCGGGCGGCCTCTGCACCTTTGGCAGACCCTACGCTTCTCCTGCCTGCAGCCCCTGCGCCTTGCCCCGCTACAGCAGGAAGCTCTGGGACACCTGTGGGCCCTGCTAAACTCAGGCGCTGCCTGCTCCCAGCCCCACCAGCATCAACTCATTCCTGAACGCCTGGGCCGGCAGTATTGAGGAGTGCTGAGCATCTCCAACAGTGGCTAAGGCCCGAGCAACTGGCAGTGCTGGCACCTTTGCATGCTTTGCGCACATCTCCTGCCCATTCCTCCTCTTCCATGCACTTCAACATGAATCTGACTGGCCTTTTTTCCTCTATCCCCATCTCCAGCTGATCTGGGAACAATAAAGTTTTTTCTGCATTGACAAACGCCTTCTCCCTCTCTTGGATGTTGTTTCAAAAAAGTCGTGGGTAGTTTTGTGACAGCTGGGGTAGGGTAAGTCCTGCTGATGAGAATCCCAGGCTTTCCTTTGTACTGTGGGAGTGTTTGGAGTAGATATGGATAGATATGGAGAGGGGGCCTTTTGGTGAAGCTGTGGGAGGGACAGAGAGCAGGATGGTGCTGACGGCACTGCCTTGCCCATCCTTCTCAGCTCTGCAGCGGGACCAGCTCTGCCAAGTCATGCTGCTCTGTAGAAGCAGCGCATGAGCGCTGGCTCAAAGCTCAGGGGAGGCTGGAGAGTGGTCATTGGCAAGTACTGCCCTTGCTTATTGCCCAGCCAGTTCCTGGCTGGAAAACAGCCTTACAGGGACCCACGTGGGCAGGTGGACACAAAAGTGGAGCATGAGCCTCAAATGTGCCCCGAGGCAGGGATCACTGGGAAACTGGATGGCATCAGCCATTATCTGGAAGCAGGCTGAGCGTGGATCACCTATCACCTGTCTTGGTCTTTCTAGTGTCAGGCAGTGCTGACAGCCATTCAAAGTCAGCCTACTTGTGGCATGTAAATTAAACTCATCAGTGGTATCAAAGCGGAGGTGCTGGGATCACAGGGTAGATGGTGAGCACTTGTTCTAGAACGGGGTGAATCACTGGATCTAATACTTAGCAGCAGCGAGTCCTAGGTGGGTCTGAGTGGCATGAAGCTCAGATCCCACTGCGGTCAGGGATGTCGCTGCGTCCTCTTTTTCCTCTGAGGACTGAGCGAGTCACTCGTGATCTTTGAGGGAACATCTGAATCTAGCCTATGATTGACTGCGTTTTAGGAAGAATATGGCCTTAACAGCTGGCGATCTAGGTGACAGAAGGTTAAAGTAAAGATAGAAAGGGAGATAATAAGAAATATCTGCTACTTACCAGAAGCCTTTTTGACTGTATCCTCTATCATTTGTTAGAAATTCGGTTCAGGGTTTAGCTATGGCAAGCAATGGGGTGTGAGGGAAAGGCTGAAGTCTTCACAAAGGCAATTTTATCTAACTATACAGTTAGGAATAATCTGTGCAATGAGAGGATGGACAAGCACAGATGCTCTTCAGGGAAATAGTGTGGTCAGTGTCCAGGAAGAAAGTTTCAAAGTGTGCTGTCAGGGGTTGGAGCCCTTATCGTCAGAATGGATTCCCTTTGCTTTTATGGTACCCAAAGACTGTCTGTAGTGGCCATTGGCAGCACAGCTTGAACACACAATTGAAGTGGATGTTTTCCTAGAAGTTTCCTGACAACTTCATTTGCGTCTTCAGATTGGGCACGGAGGGGATACTGCTGAGGCCATGGGAGCTGGGGAGGATCCGCAGGAGGGACGATGGCAGTTTGCAGATGCCCTGTGGCTTCATTTCCTGAAGGGCAGCATGGAGACAACATTCAGAGAGGGCTTATGCAGATAGGCAGCAGCACAGCATGAGCCAGAGGTGTCATGGCCAGGTGCTTTGTCCCATGGAAACACAGCCTGGCACGGCACGGGGCTGAGAGCCTGTTCTGGGCCCAACGTAGGGAGCAGGTGTGGGAGAAAGGAGACTTGGGGCAGATACTGTACGCAGGAAGAAAAGCCCAAGATTCAAACATTGGATGCATATTAATTTTATTGTAGAGACTGGAAAGAACATAACGTCAAAGAGGTACTGCAGTCCAAGGCAGGAAGTCGGTGCCTGGGTCTTCAGGAGGAGTGTTTCTTGAGGCATCTTCAAGGCAGTGGCCAGCACAGGGCCCAGTTCAGGGCCATAGAAGACAAAGAGAGCATGGCAAATCAGGACAGAGATTGAGGAAGGAAGAGGAGAGGAGTCTTGCACCTGGGTTTAGCAGGGCCCACAGGTGTTCCAGAGCTTCCTGCTGTAGCGGGGCAAGGCGCAGGGGCTGCAGGCAGGAGAAGCGTAGGGTCTGCCAAAGGTGCAGAGGCCGCCCGAGCCCTGAGTGGCCCCGGCGCCGTAGAGGCCCCCCAGCCCCAGGGAGCCCCCAAAGGCGGGTGCTCCGGAGGAGCCCACCACGGCTTGCTGGGGGAAGGAGCTGAGGATGGGGCCGGGGAAGGTGACGACGACGGGCGGTGGCTGGATGAAGGCCGAAGAGTCGGGGCACTGGCGCGCGCACAGCTCGTTGCAGCTCTCAGCGATGGGCTGGGGCACGGCAACGCTGGTTTTGGGTGGGCACAGGTCGTAGCAAGACATCTTGGTGAGAAAAGAGATTTCCCTGCAAGGCAAAGCCACAAAAGGTAGAAGTTGTGAGTGAGGAGATGCGCTGGCAGAGCAGATCCTTTTGTCGTTTCTGGGCTTCCCTGCCCTCAGCAGGGCGGGAGACTCTGCCATTGCTGCCCAGCCATAGGCAGGCGTCAGTACCCCGCACTACTGCCTGGGAGGCGCACTCCAGCCTCTGCCAGAGGATGCCCAGCCACTCACCCTTTTTGCGAGCTGAGCCAGGCAAGAGAGCTGAATGCCTGCACTCAGTCGGGGCAGCGCTTTTATTGGGGCTGGCGTGCATGGGGAGGAGCTGTCCGTGATGGGGGCACGTGGCTGTCAGCAGCCAAACTCCCAACTCCTTCCTGCATGCCATGGGGTTGTTTTGCTGACGCTGCTGCCTTAGCAGCCCTCACCTGCTCTCTCAGCCCCTCCAATTACCCCACTCTGGTACACTGACCATCCCAGAGCTAATCAGCAAATTAGCCCCGCTGCTTTCTCATCCTCTGTCTATCTGAGAGGGCAGGGAGTGTGACACAGGCTGAGTGGCAGCACCCTGAGTGCCACAGCTTTTTCCCAGCGATCTGGTGTCTCACTGGTGCCATGCCAGCTCCTCTGAGCATGGAGCAGAATAGCTTTTTTGGGATAGGAGAGATCTTAGCCAAAGTCTCGTGCACACCGGAGTCTGAGTACTGAATGTGCTTTTGTTATCTGCAGAGGGGCAAGATGACAAAACACCAACTCAAAGGCGCTCATCTCGGTCACTGCTGGCTCAGCATTACACGTTTGGTCCACAAAGCAGAAACGTGAGGGAAGGCAGCAAAGGGTCCTGAACTGGTCCAGCCACAGGCTGTTGACTCAGGGAGGGCAGGGGCAGGAAAGCCTGGCCTCAGCATCAGGGAGTGCCGCCTCTGCCCATTGGCCCAGCGTTTAATGAGCCACGTTCCAGCCTGGATAAAAGCTGGGCCTCTATGGGAATCTCCAAAACACTGCTCTGCCCGCCATCTCCTTGAGAACAGGGTAAGTCGGAGAGCACTTCTCCTCCTGCCCCTCACCTGGGCCTGCTTCAGGCCCCTGTGCCTGAGCTGCTGCCATCTGCCGCTGCGCGACACTGTCTGCCCTCTTGCAGAGCTCCATCCCATCACACCAAGATGTCTTGCTACGACCTGTGCCCACCCAAAACCAGCGTCGCCGTGCCCCAGCCCATCGCTGAGAGCTGCAACGAGCTGTGCGCGCGCCAGTGCCCCGACTCTTCGGCCTTCATCCAGCCACCGCCCGTCGTCGTCACCTTCCCCGGCCCCATCCTCAGCTCCTTCCCCCAGCAAGCCGTGGTGGGCTCCTCCGGAGCACCCGCCTTTGGGGGCTCCCTGGGGCTGGGGGGCCTCTACGGCGCCGGGGCCACTCAGGGCTCGGGCGGCCTCTGCACCTTTGGCAGACCCTACGCTTCTCCTGCCTGCAGCCCCTGCGCCTTGCCCCGCTACAGCAGGAAGCTGTGGGACACCTGTGGGCCCTGCTAAACTCAGGCACTGCCTGCTCCCAGCCCCACCAGCATCCCCTCATGCCTCAGCCTCTGGGCACAGGGTGCTGAGGAGTGCTGAGCGTCTCCTACAGTGGCTAAAGGTCTAGCAGATGGCAGTGCTTCTGGGGGGCCTCTACAGCCCCCCAGACATCTTCACTCTCCCTGTGTTCTTAGCTGCTTCCCCTACTCCCGGCCAGGATTCCCTGTCTGAAATGATATTCACTCTCTTTTCCCATTCTGCCCCAATGGCAATAATAAAGGTTTAATGCAGCCATTCCTGTCTTCCCCTTCGTTTCTTGTGATTCAGCTGAACTCCTGGGTGGTTTTGCAATAGTTGGGGAAAGACAATTGCTGGTGCTGAGATGCTCAAGTCTCCCTTGGGCCAGCGGATGAGGGAGGTGAATATGATTGAGGGAGCATCTTCTGGGGTTAGGGTGAGCTGAAGAGAATGGGCAGAGAGCGGGAGGGAGCTGCCTGCAGTCTTTCGCCTGCCTACCTCACACTACGGGTGGAACCAGCTCTGCCAAGTCGTGCTGCTCCTCATTATCTCAACACCAGATCTGGGAATGCCTGATTTGTCCATGGAAATGCAGGCCTGGTTCAGTGTTGATTTCTTCCATGTCCTGAGCATGTCATTTGCAATCATCTATGTAATGTCAGAGTCCAGGTAATGCATATTGCATAGAGTGCAGATTAATAAGAAATTGATGTAACCTGCAAGGGACCCATTGAGAATGAATTTTCTTGGTACTACAAGAAATCTAGACAATAGGAAAGCAGTAGTAGTTAGGAGAGATTTTGGTGGACTGTGAGTATTCCAAATGGTTAGAAATGGAATGTAGCAGTAAGCTATGCAAAGTGCTGGGTCTGAAGAAACAGCTTCCGACTTCCTGCTGCATAAGGGGAGAAGTTCAAGTCGTCTCTTTGGGAAAAGCGCTTAACTGAGAAACTACTCAGGCACAGAACAGGCTCTCTGTGGAAGTGCTTTGGACTGAGCTAAAGATTAATGCTGGAATCTGAGGTGTTAGCAGCTGCATCTCCGATCCTCAGGATACCATGACATTCTAATTCTGGATATCCAATGCTCCAATGAAGTGACGTAGGTGGCCCAGTTAGAGAAGGTGGCAGGAGGAGATAACTTCTAGATGTCCCCTCACAAGTAAGCCAGACCTTTCAGATAGGGCTGAGAAATGATTTTAGTAGAGCCTTGGAAAGCAACTGGTGATGGAAGCTGGAGGTCTGAATCTGCCCTGCAGCTGCATGTCACGGAGGCGGGGAGCAGCCTGCATTCAGACAAGGTCCCTGGAGATATGTGAGCCAGAGCTGCCATGGCCAGGGGCTTTACTTCAAAGTAGCGTGACCTGGATCTGGATGTTACTGAGAGCCTACCCAGGACCAAGGGGGTGGCTAAGTGCAGGGGAAGGGAGCTCTGGAACTCCCGTGGTTGCTGAAGAAGAAAAGCCTGAGAGTCAAGAATTGGATGCAGGTTGATTTTATTGAAAAGATAGGAAAGGACACAACAGCAGAGATGAGTATAAGGCCCAGGCAGATAAGAGGTGCCTGGGTCTTCAGAACAGGAGTTTCTTCAGGTGTCCTCCACGCAGCAGCCAGCACAGGAGCTGGAAAGGACCCTGCCGGACCACGTTGGCATCACACATCGATGCACACAATGAGTAAGGAGGAGGAGAGGAGATCAAGTGTTGAGTTTAGCAGGGCCCACAGGTGTTCCAGAGCTTCCTGCTGTAGCGGGGCAAGGCGCAGGGGCTGCAGGCAGGGGAAGCGTAGGGTCTGCCAAAAGTGCAGAGGCCGCCCGAGCCCTGAGTGGCCCCGGCGCCGTAGAGGCCCCCCAGCCCCAGGGAGCCCCCAAAGGCGGGTGCTCCGGAGGAGCCCACCACGGCTTGCTGGGGGAAGGAGCTGAGGATGGGGCCGGGGAAGGTGACGACGACGGGCGGTGGCTGGATGAAGGCCGAAGAGTCGGGGCACTGGCGCGCGCACAGCTCGTTGCAGCTCTCAGCGATGGGCTGGGGCACGGCAACGCTGGTTTTGGGTGGGCACAGGTCGTAGCAAGACATCTTGGTGTGATGGGATGGAGCTCTGCAAGAGGGCAGACAGTGTCGCGCAGCGGCAGATGGCAGCAGCTCAGGCACAGGGGCCTGAAGCAGGCCCAGGTGAGGGGCAGGAGGAGAAGTGCTCTCCGACTTACCCTGTTCTCAAGGAGATGGCGGGCAGAGCAGTGTTTTGGAGATTCCCATAGAGGCCCAGCTTTTATCCAGGCTGGAACGTGGCTCATTAAACGCTGGGCCAATGGGCAGAGGCGGCACTCCCTGATGCTGAGGCCAGGCTTTCCTGCCCCTGCCCTCCCTGAGTCAACAGTCTGTGGCTGGACCAGTTCAGGACCCTTTGCTGCCTTCCCTCACGTTTCTGCTTTGTGGACCAAACGTGTAATGCTGAGCCAGCAGTGACCGAGATGAGCGCCTTTGAGTTGGTGTTTTGTCATCTTGCCCCTCTGCAGATAACAAAAGCACATTCAGTACTCAGACTCCGGTGTGCACGAGACTTTGGCTAAGATCTCTCCTATCCCAAAAAAGCTATTCTGCTCCATGCTCGGAGGAGCTGGCATGGCACCAGTGAGACACCAGATCGCTGGGAAAAAGCTGTGGCACTCAGGGTGCTGCCACTCAGCCTGTGTCACACTCCCTGCCCTCTCAGATAGACAGAGGATGAGAAAGCAGCGGGGCTAATTTGCTGATTAGCTCTGGGATGGTCAGTGTACCAGAGTGGGGTAATTGGAGGGGCTGAGAGAGCAGGTGAGGGCTGCTAAGGCAGCAGCGTCAGCAAAACAACCCCATGGCATGCAGGAAGGAGTTGGGAGTTTGGCTGCTGACAGCCACGTGCCCCCATCACGGACAGCTCCTCCCCATGCACGCCAGCCCCCATAAAAGCGCTGCCCCGACTGAGTGCAGGCATTCAGCTCTCTTGCCTGGCTCAGCTCGCAAAAAGGGTGAGTGGCTGGGCATCCTCTGGCAGAGGCTGGAGTGCGCCTCCCAGGCAGTAGTGCGGGGTACTGAGGCCTGCCTATGGCTGGGCAGCAATGGCAGAGTCTCCCGCCCTGCTGAGGGCGGGGAAGCCCAGAAACGACAAAAGGATCTGCTCTGCCAGCACATCTCCTCACTCACAACTTCTACCTTTTGTGGCTTTGCCTTGCAGGGAAATCTCTTTTCACACCACGATGTCTTGCTACGACCTGTGCCCACCCAAAACCAGCGTTGCCGTGCCCCAGCCCATCGCTGAGAGCTGCAACGAGCTGTGCGCGCGCCAGTGCCCCGACTCTTCAGCCTTCATCCAGCCACCGCCCGTCGTCGTCACCTTCCCCGGCCCCATCCTCAGCTCCTTCCCCCAGCAAGCCGTGGTGGGCTCCTCCGGAGCACCCGCCTTTGGGGGCTCCCTGGGGCTGGGGGGCCTCTACGGCGCCGTTGCCACTCAGGGCTCGGGCGGCCTCTGCACCTTTGGCAGACCCTACGCTTCTCCTGCCTGCAGCCCCTGCGCCTTGCCCCGCTACAGCAGGAAGCTCTGGGACACCTGCGGACCCTGCTAAATGCAGTCACGTGTCCTCTCCTCCTGCTCCTTCCTCATCCTGTTCACAGATGCATGATCCTTTCTGGGCCCTGTGGTGGCTGCTGCCTTGAAGATGCCTCGAGAAGCACCTCTCCTGAAGCCCTAGGCATCTCCTGCCTACTCGGATCTAGTACACATCTCTGCTGTTTGTTGTGTCCTTTCCTGCCTTTATGATTAAAAGGTTGCATCCAACGCTTGAGTATTTCTCTTTTCTTTTCAGGGAGCATGGAAGCTCTAGAGCTCCGTTCCCCTGCACATGGCCAACCCATTTGGGCAGAACAGTCTCAGCTTCTTTCTGAGCCAGGCTGTGTTTCCTTGGGTCAAAGCCCCTGACTATGACACTCTGGCTCACATAGCACCATGACACTTTAGGAGATGACGAGTCAGAAAGCAAGGCTGCTCTTCTGGCCTCTGTGACTTACATCCCCATGTCTTCTGCTATCTCCTTGTTTTGGCTCTGCATTGAATTCTTCCTTTTTTTTTTTTTTTTTTTTTTTGCCTGTATTGCTCCAGAATATTTTCTCCCTAGTCAGCAGATGCATGGCTTTTTGCTTTGTTAATTAACAAAAATCATTCCTTTGCTGTCACTCCCATCTATTAAACTATCTTGCTTTTCCAGTCTCAAAGTTTGATTCCCTCCCCTTTAATGCCAATCAGCTTTGTTCTAACTGCGTGTTAATTGGAATGCTTCTAAATGACGGACCAGTGCCATTAATGCATACATTTAAGGGGAGTTTTTCCAAGACTAAGCCTTAAGTAATCAACCAGTAACCACCATCCATTCCTTTAGTTCTCAAATGATATTAGACACAGACTAAAAGAATATAGTTACATACTGTTTTGCAACTAGACATGACCTCACCCTGAACAATCAACCAGCTCAAATAAAGCTATGCAATCGTGTTAGTTGGGTGATAATAGCACTCACCAATCTTGTTATCTTGGGCTAGGCACTTGCTGTCTAACACAGTATGCATCTAGTTTTAGCTGGCTTGCAGCCTGCCTGGCACTCTCAGCAAATCCATTGGAAGTTTGGTAGGAGAAGCTCGCATGTTCAGCACCTAAGTACCTTTTAGAGATGTGCATGAGAATGGGGATCCCAGTGTTGAGAAGAGAAACAAGAGAAACAGAGAAAAATCAGTCATCTCAGTTTTGTAAAATAGCTGCAGTTAATGAGCCGGCTGGGAGGAATCAGGGCTTTGCTCAACTCAAGAGGTGCCTGAGCCAAAGAGATGCAGGTTGGTGTGGCATAAAGTAGGATGCTAGTTGTTTAGCTCCAGGGAAGTCAGCACAGCAGTGTCCTTGCCTCAACATATGTGAGACTGGAGGGCAGCAGCAGGAATGGAAAGCCATCTCCTTGTACCCAAAAGGTGGGAGACCTTCTCCATTCTGGCTGCATGGGTTGCTTGCCCATTTGTGGGTCCCTTGAGGGAGACCAAAACATCCTCATCTGAGCCCTGCAGACTTCAGCACCATCCTAGCTTCCTACAAATTCCCAACAAAAAGCCCAAGACCATGAGAGCAGGTGGTATTGGGAGGCAAGAAAATGGGAGAAGCTTTTGATGAGGGTCTCTTTTTTTTTTTTCATTGCAGTATTCTCAATATATATTTTTTAAATAAGTAAACATAAAATATTATCATCTTAAAATAAAAACAGGATGCATTATACAAGTAGTCAGGCTACTTTTGATTTCAACTCATTGCTACTTTCAGCATAGAGTCATCTGACATACCCACATACATAGGGGACAGTAAAATTATCAATTAAATTCTGGATTACTTCTTCACAGTGCTGAGGGCTGAGCTCAAGAAATCACACGTTCACTTTTTCATTGAAAGTGCCTGTGAAATAATCCCTAAAGCATAGGTAAAGCAGTACTTCATTTTCTTCGTACTTCGTTCAGCTGATGTACAGGCTTGGCCAAAACTTCCTTGAGGCAACAATTAGCTTAGCAGTGAAAAGGTAGTGCTTGATCACTGCTCATCAGATACCTATCTTAAAAATCATCTCCCATTTATCTTCCTCCTATTGTTCTTTTTCTGAATGTAATTTGACAGAACTTCAAGATAAGTTTATCACTTTATACATGAACACAGTGATATGTTCTAGTAACTTATACAAGATTTAAAAACAAAAACAGAACTAAACTCTAATCAAACACTGGAAGTTTGACAGCTGAAATAATTAGTGTTGAGGAGATGCAAGATAATTCCATCTCAGTAGCAAAGGAAAACTGGGCAGATAGCTTCCTTCATTGCAGGACTATGTGAGAGCTCCCAAGGGCTCTCCCCCAAGACATCTCAGCCAGGAATAAGAGTGGGCTGAAAGCCTGCCCTGGGTGGGAGGCAGGCCACATGCAGGGGAAGGGACACCTGGACCCCTACAGGGACTGCGAAGGAAAACTGGAGTCAAGCATTAGATACAGACTTGCTTTATTATATAGGTAAAGAACACAAGAACAGAAATGCAACAGGCTCCAGTGGGAAGGAGGCCCCAGGGCTTCAGGAAAGGGATTTCTTCAGCTTTCTCCCATGCAGCAGCCAGAGCAGGGCCCAGAAACAACCTCTGGGGACATGGATGATGTTGAACATGCCTGGCCACTGACAGGGCAAAGAAGAAATGAAACAGGTAACAGAGGAAAAAAAAATTAGAAATGAGATTTAAGGAGCTATTCTGACTCCACTGTAATAAGAAGAAATTGTTGATGCTTGGCCCCTTATTCAGGAGCTCAGCTGAGAATCAGGATAGTACTGCTCATTTGCTGGTTCGCTCCCATGAGGGGAATATTCCTGCATGACTTAGCAGGGCCCGCAGCTGCCACGGCGGTACCTGTTGTACCGGTAGGAGTAAGGGCTGCAATAGCCAGAACCATAGGATCTACCATAGCCATACAGGCCCCCATAGCCCAGGGAGGAGCCTCCATAGCCATACAGCCCCCCATAGCCCAGGGAGGAGCCTCCATAGCCATACAGGCCCCCATAGCCCAGGGAGGAGCCTCCTTGGCCGTACAGACCCCTGTAGCCCAGCGAGGAGCTTCCGTAGCCCAGGGAGGAGCCCCCAAAGACAGGTGCTCCAGAGGATCCCACAACTGAATCCTGGGGGAAGGAGCTGAGGATGGGTCCAGGAAAGGTGACAACAACAGGAGGTGGCTGGATCACAGTTGTGGAGTCAGGGCACTGCCGGACGCATGGCTCATTCCCACTGTCAGCGATGGGCTGGGGGCGGCTGATGCCACCGATGTTGGTGGGACACAGGTCGTAGCAGGACATCTCTTAGGAATGGAGGTCAATCTGTATAATACCAGGTTGATTATATTAAGCTCAAGGCATTATTTGCATGACTATAACCACTATAGAGCTCTCTACCTTTCTTTCAACAGCACAGTCCTTTGAAGCACACTAATTCCTCCATATGCATTAGAATTGAAAAATCAAAGCAGCAAAACTATTTTTTAAGGTGCTTTGGTGAGTCATTGGATTAGCACAGGATTCTGAGTCCCCAAGAACTCAGTGTCGTGTTATGCATGATTTCATGACTCTAGCTCATATTTACTACTGATCTTCTCTGTGCTGAGCCTTATAGAGAGAAGGATTGTAAGTCACTGACTATTCAGATTTGCTCAGTAATTTGTTTGATGAGACCATTCCAATGGAATTGCAAAGGCTATTGTCCCCCTTTTCTAAACACTGGATCGTGGCAAAGATATTTTTGACCAGTTTCTCTAAAGAGCTTAGAACTCCATATTAAAATGCCCTGTAACTAATCTCCCTCTAAACGACTCACTTCCATCAGCACCAAAAAACAGCTCTTCACTAGTTACCTCCTTAAGTTCTCAGCATAACTCCTTATTGTTAAGAAACACCTTTCATTTCCTTTGTGTTTTGCCTCTAATTCGGTGCCTAATCTCCGATAGCATTCATGCCCATTTTTCTGAGTTCATTTTAAAGCAGCTTCGGTAATCTATAATAGACATAATGGAAAGTCCACTTCTAAGTGGAAACCTTTCCTGTAAACCACATAGATTTAAACTTTTTCAAAATTTTCTGTTTATTTAATTATCTGTGTTATGGAAAGGGCAAAAAGGGCAACAGATATTGAACTTGTCACATCATTTCTTCAACTGTTGGAAGTAAACTGATAATCAACTTCTTATGCCCTATCAAGAAACTTTTGGTTGGCTTTGAAAGTAAATGCCAGTACTGAATATGGTTGTGCATAGTCCTTTAAAACATTTCTGTAGAATTTTCTCCTAAAATTTACTCATTAGTACTATTTAGAGACCATCCAACATTAAATAACATAGAAAAGAGGTATTATAGTAGTCATAAAGAGCAGATTCAAACTTACCCAATTCACCAAGAAGAGTAAATGAAGAGATGAGGTTGGAAGAACCCTGAGTGGAGAGTGCTTTTATACAGCACTGACTGCCTGAGGGGTGAGAGGCTGGTTTTGTGAACATCAAGCTAATAAGCTGACAGGACGCATTTTTTGTACTGATACCTCCATAAAGTGATGAAATTCTCTTGCTTTCTGTTTTTGCTTATTACTTGATTCCAATTATCATGCAACATAACACGTTACATCACACAAGGGTCTTTGATCTAAAACAGTGATGGGTGAAATGAGAGCATCTTTCATCCTAAAACATGATTCATGAGACTAATATCGGTTTTCTATCCTCTGTGGAGTTGCACCATGTAGTAAGCTGCTTATATGTAGTTAATGCTTCTTTTGCTGTGTCATACAATGATGATACTTTATCACAAATAATCTGTTGAGAGTTCTAAGTACCTTACATAAGGCTACATTGAACAGATGAATTTTGGATGTTCGAAACATAAATCGAAATAGCTGTTAAAGGGTTTCTGCCACTCTTTCACTTGTATTTCCAATAGGTAAAAACATCACCTTTAAGATATCAGTGTCTGAAGTGCCATTGAAGTGACACTAAGTGGACAGATTCCCTGTGAATATCAGAAATAAGCATTCAGATACTCAGAACACTCAGTTTATTCCATGAGTTTGAAAAGGTGCATTTTCCTGAGATTCAATTAATTCCTAGCTTGCTTGATCCTGGAATCCTTGATCCTGGTCTACAACTGATCTTGCATAAAAGATGATGATTGACAGCATCTCTCAGCAGAAAGCAATTATAAGCTGGGAAACCATTGGGAAAAGAAAATAGTGGCTTTTGCTGAGGTTTCTTTCTTTACAGCATTATTTTAATACCATATCATTATGATGGTTATCATAATCATCATAATTATCAACCTAGTAATCTTCATATCATGTATTGTTTCTAAATTATGAGCTTTTCCAGATCAGGAGATTTCCTGTACTATAATACTGAAAACTGTCCCCAAGTTTTATGAGGACATTCCAATGGACTTTCAAATATCCCACAAATAATCATTACCACTTTGTGCATACTGAGTCAGTATTACATTAAAAACCTGGATGCAGACACTTCCCTATTATGAGAGATTATCACATTGAAATATATAGGTGAAGGTCACTTGGCTCTTTAAAGTAATCAGTTTGTGGTTTATAACACTTCTTGGAACTTCGACTTTCTATTTGAAATCTCATTTCCATTTTATTGAAGCATGCTTTTGTCCACAAGAAGTAATCTACGTGTTAAACATTTAACAACTAGATGACAACCCATGGTATGATAGTCATTGCCTTCATTTCATGTCAGAATAATATAAAGGAAAGTCAGTTTGATGGAAAAAAAACTCAAAACTCTATTTCCAGAGAGGTTTGTGATTACCAGCTGAAATATTCTTCTTTTCCCAAGACTGAAAGACAACTGATAGAGAATTCTCCAGAAGTCACTAAAAGACACTCTTATTTCCTGATCACTGCAATTGCCCTGTGATGCGTGTTTGGAGGTAGAAGTGTTAAGCCTGCAAAAAGCCTCCAGCCTTCATTGGAGCTCCTAAATAAATTTAATTTTCCCTGTGGGTAAACTATCACCTCAACTGATTACACTAAAAGACGCTGTGAATGGATAAAAAGAAATTACTGTCCTGTCACCTTAATAATGTATGACTCTTAAATAAGTTGAGTCAGCTTGCTTGATCCCCTAAAGAGCAACGAAATAAAAAAATTACTCCTGGAGATGATGGAGAGGTCTGCAGTGGAGCATGCATGTCACGCTATGTGTGGGTTTGGAGTGCCTGCAATATGCAAACAAAAAAGCAAAAACAATTTCAGCACTTAGAGGAACTGCGTGTCCCACAGTTTGGGGTTGGTACCTAATTATGAACTCAAGCACGGGATGCCTAACATCCCCCAGGCAATGGTAGGAACTGTATAAAAGCTCTCTCCTCCAGGTCCTTCTATCCACTTCTCTCGCCTTACTCGCCTTTGTGTACTGGGTAAGTCAGATTTCTTCCAAGCTGCAAAGATTAACTTGTCGCAAACTCTTGGTTTGAACTTAGAACCAAGTGCTCTTCAGGTCTGCCAGACTGTGAGCGATCTGTGATTGATTGTTTATGAAAATAATGCTTATTTTTTCCATTTACATGAGAGTCCTCATGGAGCCAGGCTCCAGAAAAAGACTTTGAGGGTATTTTAAGCAGGTTAGATTCCCAGGCTTCTTACATCTTAATGCTGAAAAGGATTTCCTTGACTATCTACAATTCTATATACTATTTTAAGACAAAGAATAGTTCATACATATAGGCAGAATTATGGTAATGTTCAACAGATTTCTACTAGTAGCAAAGAAGTACTAGTAGCAACTGGTACTCGCATTGTGCTACTGAAACTAGCTCACCTGCAAATAACAGAAATCACATTTGAACAGGATGTGAATTTGCCATATTAAGGTGAAGACCGTTCTTCAAACTGCAAAGCAAAGAAGAATAGTAATAGACTATGCGTACTTCCCAGATTTATTACTGATGCTCTGCTGGACTCCTTCATCACAGTCTATCTAATTTTTGTTATTTCTTTAATGCTAACGTAAAGGCCCATCTTTTGCAGGTTGACCTCCATTCCTAAGAGATGTCCTGCTACGACCTGTGTCCCACCAACATCGGTGGCATCAGCCGCCCCCAGCCCATCGCTGACAGTGGGAATGAGCCATGCGTCCGGCAGTGCCCTGACTCCACAACTGTGATCCAGCCACCTCCTGTTGTTGTCACCTTTCCTGGACCCATCCTCAGCTCCTTCCCCCAGGATTCAGTTGTGGGATCCTCTGGAGCACCTGTCTTTGGGGGCTCCTCCCCGGGCTACGGAAGCTCCTCGCTGGGCTACAGGGGTCTGTACGGCCAAGGAGGCTCCTCCCTGGGCTATGGGGGCCTGTATGGCTATGGAGGCTCCTCCCTGGGCTATGGGGGGCTGTATGGCTATGGAGGCTCCTCCCTGGGCTATGGGGGCCTGTATGGCTATGGTAGATCCTATGGTTCTGGCTATTGCAGCCCTTACTCCTACCGGTACAACAGGTACCGCCGTGGCAGCTGCGGGCCCTGCTAAGTCATGCAGGAATATTCCCCTCATGGGAGAGAATCAACAGATGAGATGCAATGGGTTCCCAACTGAAGAGCTCCATGTTGCTCTGATTCAAGACCATTGAGCTTTTTCCCTTCAGCTCCCATCAAATTTCTCCTCTGAATTCTACTTTCAGTTTCTACTATAATGCTTCTCCCTTTATGTTCCCATCCTCTTGTTTTACCATGGGTAAATGTAACAAAACTGCAGAAATTATTCCTGGTTGTTTAGATAAACTAAAACACAGGAAGGAAAATGAATCATGTGAATATATCCCTTGCTGAAGATCAGTTACTTATTTTCTTGGAGACTCTGAACGTGTATTACTTTCTCAGTATCATTAAAAGTTTATTGCATCATACTTGCAACTTTCTGGTGTTTTTTTCTCATATTTTTATCCTAATTATTTGTTTATTAAGAAGCCTACAACAGTTTTACAGCCTGTCCAGCTGAAAATCTACATCATGTAGATGAAAATCCCAAAAGTAAATCACAGAAAAAAAACAAATTTCAAGTATACAAAAGCAGAGTTCAAGCCCTCAGAACAAAAGGAATGATTGCTCTATTCTCCCCGTATTTCAGACATATAAAGATCTCCTATGGAAACAACTTCTCAGAAAGGTTGGGGTGGTATACCCACCAATCACAGATCAGTAGCATCAAAGAAATGAAACTATAGATTCACGACTTTAAATGCTTTCCCAACAATTTAGGATTCACTGTTGATTTCTCAGAATCACAGAATATCACGTGTTGGAAGGGACCCATAAGCATCACTGAGTCCAGCTCATGGTAGTTGGGCTGATTTCTTCCAGTTGAGTCATTGAGTTATTGCCTTGAATTTCAGGCATTCCCTCCACTATTCAAACACCGTTCTTGGGACAGACCTTACTGAAAATTGACTTAATTTCCTGTCAAACTCTTCAAGAATGAATATTCTCCTGTCAGCTTCATGCAAATTTTATGCTCAGGGTGCAATTAACAGTCTGTATAATCAGTAAATCTAAGACATTGCAGAGCTTTTGGTAGAGACAAAAAGGCGCAGAAGATCTGCACAGTTTTACCATAGTTATACATTAGTGTTGAGTCATCACTGTTAGCAAAAACAACAGAAACAATCAGGGTATTTATGATATCCAAAGAGCTTAAGCATTAGAAAAATCAGAGTTCTATATACACACTGTCAACGCAGTGTTTCTCAGTTCCTCCTATGTAGGAGCACCTCACAACTAAAGCTTGCACTTCCATCTCCTTTATGCTACAGACCCATCCTCCAGATTCTCCTGACTCTCTGGCTTCTCCTGCAATACTTCTCACCCAAGAGAAGTACTTCCACTTACTTCAACTGAAGAGCCACACCCCTCTGAGAATCACTTCTTTTTGCAGCTTTTCCCTCTCAACAACCCCCTATCACCACTCTTGACCTCCCTAACTTCCTTCCCATGCAGGAGCATCCCTCCCACCTGAGGGCCTCAGCTGTGACTCATTTCCCCATAATCTGCTCATCAGAGCCATTGGCTCTTCTGCTGTGATCAAGGAAGATCGCCAGGAGGCTCATTAGGGGAGGGAGGTTTAGTGTGGCTATTTTCTAAACATTCTGTTATTCTTCTATCACCGGACTAGGAGAATTCCTGCTCACAGACATGTGTTCAGTGAAGCAAAGAAGGGTCAGTGTTTACTAATGAATTGCTTCAACTCTTTCTAAAAGTTATCCCATGTAAGGATTTATCTTTCTTTCTGCAGTTCTCTCTATCTAGAGAACTTTTCTCCACAATAATAGAAATTAAAACCAAAAGTTGATTTATCTGATTTGGAAGAAAATCACTTTAATAAGAAATGTTCACAGAAAAGTATTACAGAATGCCAAGAATAAACATTGGAGTGCAGACAGATCGTTCCATAGTTATTATTTGGTGAAATACCATTTTATAAGGATTAAGATTGCATATAGTACCCACCAAACTATACACACAGGAGGAAAAAAAATATCAAAGAGACCATGAGTAGAATGTGAGGCGATTAAAGATGCTCTGTGTGCTCCCAGCTCCACTGCAGTGGGGTGGGACCAATCACAACTTCATATCATCTCCTTTGGGAAAACTGCTATGTATCACGGAGTCACTGGATATTCTTGTAGGTTATTTTTGCATGACTTAGCAGGGCCCGCAGCTGCCACGGCGGTACCTGTTGTACCGGTAGGAGTAAGGGCTGCAATAGCCAGAACCATAGGATCTACCATAGCCATACAGGCCCCCGTAACCCAGGGAGGAGCCCCCATACAGACCCCCATAGCCCAGGGAGGAGCTTCCATAGCCCCCATAGCTTCCAAGGCCATACAGCCCCCCGTAGCCCAGGGAGGAGCCTCCAGCGCCCCCAAGAATGGGTGCTCCAGAGGATCCCACCACAGCTTGCTGGGGGAAGGAGCTGAGGATGGGTCCAGGGAAGGTGACAACAACGGGAGGTGGCTGGATCACGGTTGTGGAGTCAGGGCACTGCCGGACACAGGGCTCGTTGCAGCTGTCAGCAATGGGCTGGGGGCAGCTGACGCCACCGGTGGTGATGGAGCACAAATCATAGCAGGACATCTTTTGGAGATGGATGTAAGCTGCAACACACACTGATGATGAGACTGAGTAGAAGACAAAGAAACACAAAGAAATGATTATAGCAGTTTACACAAAGGTAACGAGTAGACTATAGGAGTTTCAGCAAATAGCCAGTTTTGCTGAATTATGTAAACACAGATTATGTGGCTTACAAAGTCGTTGGATGTGACAGTAAAGGACAAATTGTTATGCTATTATCCCAGTTCCTATCTAGGCAACCAGTGCCCTGATATAAGCCATAAAATTTCAATATTAAATAAATATATGTTCAAACATTCTGGGCCAGGATGTTCTCCAAAAAGCTCTTTTGAAATGACTAGTCCCGAGATTCTGTGAACTCCTGAATATGCAAAGACTGCCATAGATTAAATGCAAGGCAGTCAGGGTAGTGCAATGCAAGTCCCATAGTGAACTAATACTGAGGCAATACCTCCGCAATGCCCCCCATATTACAGGTGCATTTGTCAGCCCAGAGCTGATGCTAGGTTCTCTGTCCCAATACAGTACAGATGCACTCAACAGCATGGATGGTAGACATCAGCTGAGGTTAAATCCAGAATTAAAGATGTAGCAGTAGAGAAGAAAAAGGCTTACCTGAGCCACCAAGAAGTCAAGGGAAAGGTTTGGAAGAGCTATGAGAGAGAGGAGCTTTTATAGCCCATCGGAGCAAACGTAGGTACAAGATAAACATTTGTTGCCCGCCCCAATTTCAAATGCAGGTAACCCATCAAGATGATGACATTGCTTTGTTCATTATTGGAGTTTACAAGTCCTTTCAAAATTCTCTTGTAAAAGAACATAAACATTACATTAGATGACGGCGAATTCTTTCATCTTGTGACTTGTTGGGGACAATTAATGCCTGGCATTATTCCAGTCACTTCATTGAAATTACGAAAGAAATGTGCTTGCTCCTCTTGTATTAACACCTGGAGAGTGTCTCATGGGTTTATCAGAATAATAAACTGCTGTCATGGACATGATTTTTGTTTAAGAACATATAATTCACATTGCAGCCTGCCCAAACAGCAGTTAAAGACTGACAGTGTAATATGTAGGAAGGTTGGGGGTGGTTGCTGCATGCTTAGCTTCCCCACCCACAGGTGGAGGACCCAGCATCACTGGTTGTTGATAGCTTTTGGCTGTGAAGGGACAATTCAGCTCTGAAGGGCAGCAGCCCCTCCAGGCGCCTGCAAGGTTTGCTTCAGTTCTGCTCTCTACATAGGATAGGATTTTAGGTAGAAATTGAAATTGAAGCAGAAAAATAGCACAGTCCTTATATTTTGGAGTGCTGGGATTTTTCTTTGTACAGATATCAGCTGAGGGGGTTTCTCTTCCCAGCAGTCACTTAAACTGTGCTCTCGGATGCAAGAATAGAAATGGGGAAGAAGTGCTTTGAGTTGCTGACATTGATTCTCAGGAATCTGTGACCTGTAATGCTCAAGTCCAGGACAGTGCTGAGCTGGCAGTTTCAACAAATAGAGAACAATTATGCACTTGGAATGAATTGTGAAAAATAAAGGCTGGCTCTTCCCCTGTTTACAGATGTGTTATTTTAATACTGCAGACTCTATGCCATAGATTAGCATAAATTATCAGGTGGGTCTCTCAGCCTTTGAAGTGGCTGGAACTTTTTCTGGGAAATATTTTCAAGCTTCCAGGGAACAAGTCTTTTCAACCGCCACAAATCATCCACAATGACTTGAGAATGCATTCCTACAAGTATATTAAATACCTGGATTCAGGTGCCTAGCAATTATGAAATATCACATTAAAATATATAAGTCAAGGTCATTTGTGTTCTTGCTATAATCAGTTCATGACTGTTTTCTTCAGTGGAGAAATATGAAATGAAACACGAACTTTTCAGTAACAGATAGCTTATTAAATGGGTGTAGCTTTGTCATTCCCAGTTGCACATCAGACCATGAAAACAAAGACAATGGAAAAGCTGAAGAAAAGCATTGGCATTGCTCCTGCTGTACCACTAAGGACATGAACAGAGTGATAACAGGAATGAATATGATGTCAAAGCATTTGAGATGAAAGAGACTTCTGAGACAAAATGCAACTCTTGTATTTTGTGAGTGTTTGAACCAACAGTCAGCCAAACTTTGATGACTTCTGTGTCATATTAATTTGGGGTTTGCCCCAATTATGCACATGTACAAATTGTACCTTAGGTGATCCCCACGATCTGAGGAACTGTATAAAAACTCTCTGAACCAAGAGCTCTTCATTCCACCTTGCTTGCTTTATTCTCCCTGTGAAGAGGGTAAGTATCATTCTATCGTGATCTCTTGCCTAAAATCCAAATATCTCTTTTTTAACTCTTTTAATTAAGTATGTACGGAATCATCTCTAAATACTCTAAGATTCTTAATGATGATAGATTCTCCCTCAGTAACCATATTTTTTCTTGTATAGTATTAGACATCAGTGTATTCAGGTTCTTCAAAGGTAGTCATTTCCTCTTAATACAAACTTGAGCCACTAAAGCAGCACTCAAAACTTCAGCAAAAGGCTATTCATGTCACTAGGAAATTTTTAAGAAAAATATACATATTTTTTTTTATTCATCTTTTTATATGTATTGTATTATGAGTGGATCAGCTTGGCCAGAAAAATGCAGAAATACTGTTGAAAGAGATACTGGAATATAGAGATGAAACTAGAAAACCTTAACCTTCACTTGTCCTCCATCTGAGCAAGGAGTTGGTCCAAATGACCTTCAGAAATCTTTTCTAAACTACTATTTTCCATAGATCTATGTTTCAGTATGGTTCTAGTGAAGAAAAAATTGTTCAGAGGAGGTATTGAGCCTTTTCCATGGATTTTCCTAGAAACTGGCTCAGATCCTATGGTGACAATCTTTCTGAAGAGCTCAGCACCCAACAAACGTGTCTGCAGTAGAGGCCAATCTATAGCTGCCTGAGTGTACCAGTTTCACTCTGGAGAAACCAAACAGATAATCTTCTCATCCACCCTGTGACTCTCAATCTACTTTGAAAATACTTCAGGGCAGGGAATGCCTTATTTAATCTGTTTTTCTAGCAGGCTCAGGATGCCGGCAGCATTATTTTAGCTATTGCTTTTGGAAACAAGTTACAAGTCAGTATGTCAGAGTTGTTATTCCAGCTACCCATTAATTTACTGCAAGAGCTTCACTGGTATTCAGGTTACTCTGCTTTGTTTTTGCCAGTATAAAATAAAATGTGAAACAACCTCTTAGAGACAGACATTGCAAGAGTGACTGCAAAATATCGTGAAAGCAATCGGCAAAGCAAGTGGTCAGTTCTTGTAGTGATCAAGAGCTGGGTAGGAAAAAAAACTTCTAATAGGAAGCCAAGCATGAGAAATTAGGAAGGATACAATAAAAGGAATGATTTTTCAGAATGGGACCTGAGCAGTGCTTGTTTTTACAAGTGATAGAGAGAGATACTGATGAACTAGATTGAAAAGGATGAAATACAGACAAGATCTGAGAGATAAAGCCATTATTCTTATCCATGTGTCCAACTTTTAAACTCCTTTCTTCAGTAGAGTTTCTGCCTTCCATTTAGTCTCATCATCAGTGTGTGTTGCAGCTTACATCCATCTCCAAAAGATGTCCTGCTATGATTTGTGCTCCATCACCACCGGTGGCGTCAGCTGCCCCCAGCCCATTGCTGACAGCTGCAACGAGCCCTGTGTCCGGCAGTGCCCTGACTCCACAACCGTGATCCAGCCACCTCCCGTTGTTGTCACCTTCCCTGGACCCATCCTCAGCTCCTTCCCCCAGCAAGCTGTGGTGGGATCCTCTGGAGCACCCATTCTTGGGGGCGCTGGAGGCTCCTCCCTGGGCTACGGGGGGCTGTATGGCCTTGGAAGCTATGGGGGCTATGGAAGCTCCTCCCTGGGCTATGGGGGTCTGTATGGGGGCTCCTCCCTGGGTTACGGGGGCCTGTATGGCTATGGTAGATCCTATGGTTCTGGCTATTGCAGCCCTTACTCCTACCGATACAGCAGATATCGTCGTGGCAGCTGTGGGCCCTGCTAAACACAACAGGAAAATCCACTGAATGAAGTACCAGTGGAAAACAAAATGCAGATTTACCAGCAAGCAGATGAGTGACAGCTTTGTGAAAGCATTCGCTAATCCTGCGCGGGGCTCTGCCATTTGTATGCTCCACTCCTCTACATTTTTCCTTTGAATTCTTCTCTGGTACCTTTCTGGTTCAATATTTTATCATACTGGTTTCTGAGTGCAGTGAGACATGTAAATAGTTCCTTTCCAAATGCATCTGTCTCCGACATCCTGCATATACATACTTGATACTGTGATACTTGTTTATTCTTTCCGTTCTCATTAAAATTCCACTGCATCATTAAAAAAAAAAAAAGTGTGTTGTGGTTCATGGGTTCCTTCCCTCCTGAGTTTGCCAACTTCTCTGGATGAAGCTGCCAGTTGAACATAGAGCTACAATAGCACTGTGCAAACTCTGCCCACATGGTCCATCAGACGCCCTTTCTAGATTTGTTTCACCACTGTTTCACGCAGCACCAATGTGGTCACAAGATACCTGCCATAGATGAGCAGGAGCTTTCTTGACACATTACTCCATTAGATTTCCCACTCATGAGTCTGTGAGATAAAACTTTGAACTAATTACACATTGAGCCCTTGCTTATTCCATTGCAAACTTGTAATCTGATGTCATAATGTAATCTAACCACAGCCCTTAATGGAAGATTGGTGGCTGATACCAAACTAATTTTGGAATTTGTGTTTCTCTGGCCCAGATCTGCCTGAGTCCAGCCTTTTGAAGAGTCTTTCTCTGGTAAATCCTGGCTGTATGTAGGTGACACTTCTGCCAATCCGTTTGCATATATTCACAGTACTTCTATTTGGATTCCTGGTTTTGGGAGTTCTTTGGTTCTCTTTAAGTAACATGCTTATTAAATATAAATATATTCTATATAAGTATTCAATGGGTAGCCTCAAACCAAGTAAAAGTACTGCACCACATATGGTCTATCTGTTCTTGCTATCGGAAGAGCATCTGTCTCCTGATGAAGCAGATACTTATCTTATAAAATGGCTTCTTCCCGTGGTTCTGCTGCCAAAAGATCTTAGGCTACATATTTATCCACAGCAAAACAGCAGCCAGAAAGGATGCACAACTCACCGCCTTGCCTTTAAATGCTGTGGGAAAGACCAGCATAATCAAAGCTCTTGTTAAGAGAAAGAGCCCCAAAGTGTGTGTGCTGCCAAGGATCCCACTGTGTTGTCCTGAAGGAAGGAACCAAGCATTGGGCTGGGGAGGAGAAGCCTATGTGTGGTTGTTGATTCACTGCCCTCAACTCAGGGCAGCTGTTGGCATTGGAGCCAGATACAGAGTGAATAGCAGGAAACATGGCAAAGTCTAATTGCACAGATTCCCTGAAACAGGAGAAGCTCAGATCTCATGGTGATGGGAAAGGCATAGCAACACATAATTCCAGACCACCCCACCCAACTGCAGCCAACCAGCCAAGATCTACCTGGTCAGGTAAATGGAGTTCCTCAGAAGTGTATGAGCCCTCTAAGAAAAATATTTTTAGATAATAGTTAATCATTGTGTAGTGAAAACAGAGGAATGTAGAAGGTCACCTTGCTTCACCATACTTCACCAGGTAAATGGCCACTCTTGTCCTGTGCCTTGTCTCTGATAAACGTCAGTTCTACATGGCCTGAGGCTAAGTGTAAAAATCTGGATGCATTCCATTATTGAATGAGAAGGCTCACCCAACTCCTAGCACCCAGGGGGCCCTTTTTGCACCAAGGAAGCTTTCCTCACATTCCTTTAAAGCTTTGGCTTTCTTCCATGTGAACTAAGTTGAAATGGCACCTGGAAGACCAAGAAGACGTGTTCTTTATTAAATAAGGTCCTGATTGAGGTCTTGGGAGGGTAAGAGTGCAATTTGTAGGGCTGCAGGGGTTTGGTTTCTGTTCAGCAGAGTGCAACCCCAAAATCTGGTCTTATGAAGAGCTGACAGCTCCTGAGAATACATGGTGAAAAATACCAGCTGGACCCTAAAAATCAGAATATAACATTGTCACCTTGTAAGTGACAAAAGAGTATTTCTAAATATCACAGGAATCAACAGCTTGACAGCTAGAAAATAGTTGGCTCCAAGAAGAAGAAGGCAAGAGAAACAAATACAAGGCAGTAATGAGAAGGGCTTTATATGCATTTCCTCGAACTGCCTGGAGGACCCGAGGTTCCCATTAACTCTAGCCCACATCTATCATACGTGGTTCACCTCAAAATGATGAAACAGGTTTTTGCTCAGTATTTATGTTTATTAGTTGATTTAAATTCTCACTCTGCATGAAATGTGAATTACAAAACAAACATTTCTTTCATCTTAACACTTAATTGGCAAGATTCATTCCTGGTAATGTTCCATTAACTACATTAGAATGACAGGAGGAATTGTGCTGGCTTCACTTATTTACCTCTTCTTTATTAGCTGACATAATGATGGTGGCTCAGAAGTGCACTGTAATTGCCATCTGCTTTCATATGCAGATTTTTTTTCCATCCTTTCTTACTCATGCTAGATAATGTATAATTGAGACAAACGGCGTCTTTCTTGCGAAACCAACAATCTACATGAGGGTGGAACAGGACCACCCTGCACTCTTTTGGTGAAAAATCCAGAGAAACATTACAAAGCACTTTTTAAACCATCTATCCCCATGCCCCGTGTGGCAAACTACCTAATTCTGTAGATCAATTTGCCACAATAAAAGACAGATAGCTTGTGGAATATGTTTTTTAGAGGAAGCCAAGTATGTGTTTCAGTCATAGAGCCAAGGCAGACAGCTCACAGATAGGCTTGGAAAGCATCAGGGAAAGCTTCCAAACATGAGGTTGGAGATCTCTGTGCCACAACCAGACAAATGAAGAACTCCTTTGGAACAGGAAATCTGCTGAAAGCCTGATGCTGGAAATCATGAGCTGGTGAAAAGGATAGGAAGAATGCACCTGACCAGTGCAATTTCAAAATTACATTTCAAAGCTCTGGGCTGCTCGAATCTGACCACATACCTGTATGGCAATAATGATACACCAGTTCATACCTAAGCCATTAGAAATGCTTTATGAAGCACTTAAAAACCACACACAAAAACTAATTTAACATCCCTTATGAGTGCTATTGTGCCGTGATCCCCCAGGGCTGCCTCAAAAAACCCTCGTAAATTAAGGATAATTTCTGACACAAATATTGTGGTGATTGCTATTTAACATCAACTGACCCATGAGCAAATGGGGAAACGTAGGAGTGGATTGGGCACTGTCCATTGCCCAGGATTTCAGAATATGGGTGGGTTGCATCTCAATGCACCTCACTTGCTTGGAAGCTGGGTGTTTCATTAATCACACTGTGTGTCAACGACAGCAAAATTGGCATGTTTTGAGGACGATACAAACACCAGTAAGGGAAGCATGAGGCAGCATGAGTGTCTTGTAGTATTCTTGTTCCTCCCTACTGAGCACAGGGAAAGCCTGAATCAGTGCTTTACACATCACTTGGAATCTGGCAAGGAGATCACTCTGCAGATGTTTTGCTGATCCAGGAAAAAAAGAGAAGGAAAATAATGCTACTCCTGTAATATTCCATCTTCCTGCCACCTGCCAGCATGTCTGGGAAGAAAGCATTTAAAGTTATTTCTTTGGGATCACCCAGTGAAACACAAATTCAATTCTTCTATAAGGCAGAGGGGTAGATAGGGGCAAACTGTGAATTACACTGGTATCCCTTCAGATTTAATTTTAATCACTATTTCAGGTACTAAAGCAATCTCTTCTGCTGGTGCTCCCAGGCAGCAAGGAAAATTCAACATTTCTGAATCAAAGCCCATAGACTTTCATACTGTGGCTTTCCACAGGGATGGGTTCACCCCCACATTTTGGGGCTGTGGGTGGGAGCAGGACCAGAAATTGGCTTCCATCTCACTGACCATTTCATTGCAAAATGCGTGAGCAGATCAGATTATAGCCCAGATCTGCAGAGCTCAAACGCAAACATGCACAGCAAGCTACAGCTCTGATTAAAATCATTACAGGAAGTTAATGAAGGAAGTGCTAAATAAATAGAAACAATTTAATACCTCCTGTGATGCCAGTGAGGAGGGTGGAATGATACCAGCACTGCAGCCGGTCAATTAAACATTGAGATGAAAGAGTGCTGGGAGCTGGAATGTGCCTACCACGCTACTCAGAGATTTAGGGTGATTTTGCAAACAGCAAAGCAAAAACAATTTCGTCATTTTGGGAAGTTCGGTGTGCTTCAGATTGGGGCTGCTTTATGATTATGACCTCATGTGTGCAGTGCCTCAGACCCCCCCAGGCACTGGGGAGAACTGTATAAAAGGAGACCTGTGCAGTCCAGTTCCAACTCCTCCTGCAGATTCTCCTCCATATCAGGTGAGATTTTGTCTTTCTCTTCTCTCTCCCTTCATCTTTTATTTTATTATTTGCAAGGTGGCAAGTTTTAGGGTCAAGACCAGGGCTTGGGGCATTGAATTCTGTTATTCCTATTTTGCTATTCCCATCCTGCGAGCAGATTGAAAATATCAGATGGCAGAAGCTTCAAAATGCAAAGTTCTCTTGCAGCACTTCAGTTAATACCTAAACCATGTCTGAATACAAAGCTGTTTGAGAAGCCAGCTGAGTAAAGAGCATTATACACATAGAAATCTTATTGCAAAATAATCCTAACTTGTGTTTATCTGACAAAGAAAATCAGCTCTTTACATTTTCCAACTTACTCCACGCTCTGTAGAAAAAATGTTATGCCAAGAAATATTGGACAGAAATATTTCATAGGGTATCTATATTTAACATTGCAAGTATATGAATCATGAGTTCAAGTTCATCTTGGGCTCTAATTCTTTAGGGTTTTACCAGGGGGATTACAGAGATGAAAGAATGTAGAGTTGAAAGAGAACATTGGGAGTGAATTATCCCCAAGAGCATAAAACTAAACAAAAAAAAAACAGAAAAGGAGCATGATACCTGCAATTAGAGCAGTTGTGTGTGCACAAGAAACTCTTTAAGCAGTGTCACCGATTTTGCCTGTGCATCAGCCCCTCTTTGCGTTGCTCCCCAACACCCCAGCAACAAACGCTGTGCTCCAGCACACCTCGTGCTCTGTGTTCACTCAGCCCTCTCTTTCAGAATCACCTCTCTGCCGAGCCATGTCCTGTTACGACTTGTGTCCCACCACCAGCAGCATCGCCTGCCCACAGCCCATTGCCAACAGCTGCAATGATGTCTGCGTCCGGCAATGCCCCGACTCAACAGCCCTCATCCAGCCACCGCCCGTCGTCGTCACCTTCCCCGGCCCCATCCTCAGTTCCTTCCCCCAGCAAGCTGTGGTGGGATCCTCTGGAGCACCCGCCTTTGGGGGCTCCCTGGGGCTGGGGGGCCTCTATGGCGCCAGGAGCTCTTATGGCATCGGGAGCTCCTTGGGATACGGAGCGCAGTACGGCTATGGGAGCTCAGCCCTCTCCACGCTCGGCAGTGGGTTCTGCAGCCCCTTCTCCTCTCGTCGCTACAGCCGGATCCTAAGGGGCAGCTGTGGGCCCTGCTAAGGGCAGAAGGGCAGGGGAATCTCACATGAAGGCCCAAGCAGAGCAATGAGGACGGGGCTTGGTGCACCAGCAGGCCGGTTTCGACTTAGCATTTCTGGTCTTTCATCTGCTTTGTGTTTTTCCGTCAGTTTCTGGGTTGATGTTCACTCTTATCACCTGTTCCAGCTGTCCCAGTTACGTTACATGCAACGTAAGCATCACTCCTAATGGCATCTTCACCAGGAGCTGCACAGCTACTGAGAACAAAACCATCTGAGGACAGCAGTCTCTCATCTGTGTGCAGGACATTTGTTGAACATTCTCAGGAACTGTCTGGAAGCAGTTGGTTGTTTTTTGTTTTTTTTTTTCACATTCTGTGATATCTTGCTTTGCAAACAAAGGCATTTCTTTCTCATTAAAGTTTTGTTGCATCACACAGCAGCCTCCTGGTTTCCTTTCCAAAGTGTTCTCCCACGGGCAGACCCAAGCTGGTAATTGAGAACTGCTCCTATGAAACACTCCAGCGCAGAGTGAAGATACACAGTGTCACAACTGTTTCTATAATTACACCCCTGAGGAAGAGCTTTCCATCCTCTGGAGGCACAAGAGGTTTAAAGTAACGTTGTATCTTAACTCAGGTTATGCAAACGTGATTGCAGTGGGGCCCCAGTGAGCATTCAGAGGGATAATTGTAGGTTTCCATGTTGAGCTCAAGGTGAGAAAAATGCCACTGAGGTGTTGCCCAGCAGAGGTCTTTCCAAATGTAAATGTGCAACAAAAAAAATTAATCCATCAGATGCTCAACCTGTAGCACTGCCATTGCTCAAAAATCCCCAGTACCCCACGTTCCTTCTTGTGGTCTTTCTGCCCCAGTGAGAAAGAAATAATCGCTGTCCCCTTGAAGAAATAACTGTTGTTCAGTATCAGAAGCAGCAGACAGAGCTTTAAACTGCTGGTAATACACCGGGTCAAATTGTAATGAAGCTGCAAATGAGGCATGCTTGGTGCTATGCAAACAAAGAATAAAGCCAAACCCTGCCCTCAGGTGCTTTCAGAGCAAGCAGACACAAGCAGAGCATGAGCAGCACTGCTCTTTCTCTGCCCCCCTCTCCCCCTCTCCACCCCTTGCCTTCCCCACCCCCCCCCCCCCCCCTTTCGGATAGACATCTTTGTTGCAGAGATTGAAGGCTGTGCTTTCTGTACCGAGAAAAAAATTAGACAACATAGGAATTGCCTGGCAAAGCACAGGACTGAAATCTCTGCAGTGTCCCCATCAGACAGTGGGTTTATGGTCTCTGGTTCGAACTTTCTATACTACTGCTTTACCCTTCATTTCCACTCCCCTCTCCTTTAGGAAAGAGGAAAACAGCAGCAGATAAGGAGCACAGAGTGGAGCATTCCTGTCTGGTATACGCTGGGATGGGGAGAATTTCTATAATGTCAGTTCCCATCTCAAAACTCAGATTTGCCTGTCACTTAAGTTGCTGTTCTGGCTGCAGGGTATGAGTACATTATGATGATGTTTAAGATAGAAAATATTCTGATTACATTTTTTAAAAGATAGAACTGAAAATGAGATCATTAAACTGACACATTTCCATGGCTGCTTTCTTATTTTAGATGAAAGAGACATACATGACAGAGGAAACTCAGGAGACTCAAGACATGACTTATTGTGGAGTTCGTCTTATAAGTAAAAGGGGAGAAAAAAAAAATTGTTTCTTCAGGTTTCTCTGATAGGTTATGGAATCATAGAGTCATAGAATGGCTTGGGTTGGAAGGGACCCCAAGGATCATCAAGTTCCAATCCTCTGACATAGGCAGGGCCACAACATCCAGATCTGCTACTAGCCCAGGTTGCCCAAGGCCACATACAGCCTGGTCTTGAACACCTCCAGGGATGGATCACTCCATTTAAAACATCTGAATCTTTTGAGTTCAGATTCTCCAATTGCAAAAATAGCAAAAGGGTGACTGTAAGGAGGCCACTAATTGCTCTGGGATTAAAGTCCTGGAGGAAGCTGGCACCCAGCAGGGCACATTTCTGTCCTGCTGCTCTGTGCCACTGCACCTATGGGACATCAACCGGCAGTGAGAGTCTGAATGTGTGAAAAACCATTAGGCTTGAATAGGGAGTAGATACATAGTGAATCCATCTATTCAAATCAGACACGAGAGGCTTAGCTCCCACGAGTATCTGCCTTGAAGTGTGATGTAGTGCGGAGGAGTATTTATGGACTGTGTTTACAACATCTTCATGAATCAACTTCTAATTGCACCACCTTTGCCGATCGTGTTACCTTGTTCTGGGGTGGGAAAACATGTAGATGAGAGTGCAGTGACCTCTATAGTTCAAAGTGAAAGTTGCTGCAAGTTCAACATAGAGGTGCAGCAAGATGGGCTTAGAAGAGGGTTTGTGCGTAATGAAAATAATCCTATGGAAAAAAGCATCATTTGTAGATATGAATGGCATAGGGATATGATTTGAAAATGTCTGAGCTTGTTGCCATGGTTCTCTGCATACCTATGCAAATGAATGGTGGTTGCTTTTTTTTTTCTTTTTTTTTTTGGACAGCATCCTTGTGATAGAGTAATCATCCAGAACACAAGAACCTCAGACACATCCTAACAAGAGAGAGTTGCTGCCTGGCCATCAATCTGCAGCATCTCACTCCAGCCTGTTTTACAACTGAAGTCACACCTCTAGTCTCTTTGAAGTTATTGCCACATGCTTCATCCTGCCCAAATAAATTTCTCCAGCATGACTCTAGGCTTTACCTGGAATTAGTCTGATGGAGCAAGGTGAGATTTGTCACCACACTGCATTTCACACAGGAAACAGAATTGCTGAGCAATGTCTGACCTCTGGTCCATTGGAGCCCAGTTTGGAACTGCGACCACAGGAGCTGCTGGGAGGAGGTGAGTGCCTCCCAGTGTTCTCCTCCTCCTTGTTCCGTGCAAGCAGGATGCCACCAGAGGATGACAGCTCTGCAAAACACAGCTATTAAAAACTGACAGCCTGGAACCCTATTGCTGTTCAACAAAGGGAAGTGCTGAACGTGCCCAGAATCTACATCCATCTATGAGTAGGTTGGAATTGATGTGCAAGCCTGATATGGAAAATATTAGTTGAATTATGTGTGTAGGGAAGACTTAAGAATTATTCCCCTATTTGCTTTAACTGGGACTGCCAAGAATTTAGAGGTACTAATGGGCAAATCCAAGAATTCATAGCATTTTGGCAAGGGCTTGCCACCCAGTTTAAGGCTCCTGTTGGCGATTCCAAGGAAAGTGTTACGTACTATTTTTAAACAATGGAAAACGTCATAAAACCAACATAAGGTATATAATTAAGTCAGAGCCTTGGGCAAGCAGTGAGACAGGAAAGATCTTCAAAATCACTTGCATATGTAACTTTCTTTGCTGGCACGTAGCTAACACACATCGTAACCTCTCCTTTCCTGGAGGAAATTTCAAAGTTGGTTGTACGAGTTACAAAACATGTTTATTTAGCATAGAATACTGTTGTGCAAAAGGCACTCCATATGGTACCTCTTGTTAAAGGACCTGGTCACTTACCAGCTTGAGGTGCTGAAGGAACGCAGACATACAGCTGCCTACAAAGGTTGATACTCAACAAGAGTGGTATATAAATAAAGAATGGGGACCAAAAACAAGACAAATACACTGAGTTTTGATGCAGAAAAATTTAATGAGAGAATAAGCAGCAGAAGATAGATGGAAAACAAAAAAATACAGGTGATACATTGTCAGGTTCTCATTAAAGACTGAAGACAAAGAATTGTTTTAAGTCTGTGCATTCCACACACATTACTCTTTAAGAGCAAGGGAAGATTTACACAATCCTGCCCAGCTTTCAACAAGTAAAGATCTTTGATATAACTAGGATGTTACTGTATGGAGTCACTGGAGAAAATAATCAGAGTACTAAACTAAATCATTAGCCTGACACCTGCATGCAAGTGTGGTATTGAGAGATGTACAATTCATGCCCCAGGAAAACCACACCACCACCAGAGTTTGCAGAAGTCCATCTTCCTCTGTGTTGGGTGATGGCTCCTTTTCCTTTATTCGTTGTGCATTTAACACGGTCTGCAGCTCCCAGCACCATAACCACCATACCCATAGGAGGAAAAGGACCTCCCATATTTGTACAGGCCTCTAGAGCCATAGGAGCCCATGGAACCCTGAGAGCTCCCGTATCCAAACGAGCTCCCAATGCCGGCTGGTGCTGAGCTGCCCACGATGCTCTCCTGAGGGCAGGAGCTGAGGATAGGGCCTGGGAAGGTGATGACCACAGGTGGGGGGTAGACAACAGCACGGGAGTCCCCACAGGAGGTGACACAGGGCTGGCTGCAGGCATCAGCGTAGGGCTGTGGGCAGGTCACCTCGCAGGGCGGCAGGCAGCGGGAGCTGATCATCTCTCTGTAGCAAGACATCGTCCAGAAATGGAGATGGATCTGAAACACAATGCCAGGGCAAGAAAAGGATGGAAGATCAGTATGTAGGAATGTCCTTGGTGGGTTCTGCATAGCCTGCGATTGTGGCTGCGACTACATAAGTCATTGCTTTTCCAGCTTTAAGGAAGAGGGAATTGAGGCTCAGAAACGAATGTTGCGCAGAGCCATTTAGTGAAGTAACAGGAGGGACAGGGGTAAATGTGGGCAAGCTTATTGTCAGAGATGGCATTATTCCCAAATCCTGTAGGCATTCCTTGCAGCTCCCTTCAAATTCTACTCTAAATTGTGGAAACTTAAAAAAATGAACTGAAGAACAGTAGCAAAGACCTGACTGTAACAACAACATAACACGATGCCTGACAGGTTTCCAGTTAACTCAGAAATAATTGCAAAGAATGAGACAAAACATTATGGCTGGAAGTATATTTCTTGCTCAGTTTTAGAGCCAGAGTTCATTTGTTATGGTAGTCAATGTATACAAAAGAAGGTAAATTCCTAAAGGAGGAATGGTCAAGCTGCAGGACACAGGAATTCACTACATTTCACTATAACTAAATTCACTTACTCTAAACCTTAAACTACTCTGAATACCCTGTTCTTGCCCATTTACAGCCTGCTACTACCTGGAACACAGTCCTCACCAAAAGAAAGCTTCAAATATTTTAATCATTTCTAAAAATCATAGCTCTGTGCCAGTTCAAGTCCAACACTGCTGTAGAAATAGCATAAAAACAGAAGGAAAAAGGCTCAGACTTACCCCTCCTCAGCACAGAGAAGCAATGAGAGTCAGTTGTTGTAGCCCAGCACTGTGAGTGCTTTTATGTTCTTTCTTGGGCAATCGGGAGGATGTGAGACATTCCTCACACATGACGTCCTAATGCATTATCAAACAGAAATTCACTCCACCTGTAACTGCCCCAGATAATGCAATTATTTTGCTCAGTGACAGTGATTGGCTATTAAGCTCTTGTCATTGTTACCATGGCAGAAAAAAACCTTATGAATGCTTTCCTCATGAAGCTTCAAGCTCTAAATTCCTTGCAGGTATATATGCATCTTTTTTCCTCTTGTTCTGGAATGATTTTTTTTCCCCTATTTCTCTGAACTCCTCATAGAGCAAAGTTTGCTCGGAAATTTATCCATAAACACAGTACCTGGGATGCCACTTTTCCAAATTATCACTCAGTAAGGGGCCATTGTGCAACTGATCGCATCATACCCACGTGAATTATTTCCTATGAATTACATGAGACACATTAGGCTCTATAGTCACCTTCCGCGACAGCTTAATGGGTTTAGAGGTGGGAAACATTTGTTACAGTCCTCCTGGCCAAGAAACAAACACAAATCATCCGTCCTACTTCAAGCTCTGATAGCATAAAGTGATATGTAAATGCTATCCATGGATAATAGGGACCATGGACAATGGGAAATTTTTGTTCAGCTTTCATCATCATGGACTCCATGGGGTCATTACTGAAGATCTCAGAGCCAAACCATGCATCACCCTGCAAAAACCTGAGGCTGAAATCTTTAAGTGCGGTTGCAGCTGATGCAGAGAGATTCGCTACTTATTTCGGCAGCTCTACTGTGCTGATCCAGTACCCTGCCTTCAGTTCTCCAGTTATTTACCAATAAAATTATTTTCAGTATCATCTACACATTGATGTAATGCTACTAATTCTTGTTTCTGTCCTCAAGGTGGTGTGTTCTCCAACTCAAAAATCCATCTCTTTCATGGCAGTTTGAGGTTGAATCCTTGATTTTGAGTAACCTTGTGACTCCTCTTCCAAACACAGTTTTTGTTCCAGTTCACCCCCTGCATTTGGTAACTGTTATCAGTACAAATGATGCTGTGCAGGTGACCCTTGCAAAAGGCTGGGGAGCGTCTCTCAGGGCTGCCCTGGGGCTTCCCTGTCAATTCCTAGCAGTGCCTACGGACACCTTTGAAGTTACTGGTAGTGAAAGACTCACACAAACAAGAGACACAAATAGAAAAAAAGGGAGGAAGGAGGAAGTAGCATGTTTTGGGAAAATGACCCACCCGGACTCTTCTTGCTGCCTCAACCACACCTGGTTTCACTTGGTTTGGAGATGGGTGATGACAGCCATGGTGCTACTTGCAAATGAATCATACAGTTCTTGGAGATGCAGCCCTCTCCGAAGCATCCTGCCCTCCAGAAAGGGCAGAGGAAACTGCATAGGAGAATCTATCGATACTGCTGACACTCCAAAGTTGTTCTTCTGACTCACAGTGTTTACAGTGGCAGCCCCACGCTTCAAGTTTTTTATTTTAAAAAACAGGGTCTAGAGTCCCATCTTAATGCTTTTCCCTTATATGCGTTTTGCTGGTCTGAAAAACTCAGCCATTACTGTCAGTGCAAATGCATTATAAAACAATATCCAGAGAGAGTTCATCGAGAAGCAAATTTAGCACAGAATAGTTTTGCATATACTCCTTGTACGTCAATTGACAATACCACAAACGTGGATTCTTTGCATGTGAACTATCAAAGACATTCCCCAAATTAGTGTAAAAAAACCTTTTTATATTAAAAAAATTGTTTAACATCATCAAAAAAGACATTCAGGTGTACCTGCAAACCTTTCATGAATTGATTTCAGATTATTTCTTTAAGAGAATGGTGGAGAATTCTTCCCAGCTGGTTCAGAGGACCACCACAATCAACAACAATTGGACAACCGAAATCCTAACCCAGGCCATGACGCCAAAACATTTCTGCATGATTCTTCCAAGCCCATGGAATCATCCATCCATGAGTGCATCCCATATAGAGTGGGTGGAATTTGTCTCGCTTGGTGACAGCACACCCAAGTTGCAATGGCATGTCTACTACACCCTAGGAGGAGTCAACTAACAGCACCCATCAACTAACAGCACCCAAGTGGATGAGACACCTCAAAGAGAAGAGAATGCAATGGAAAAGGAGTCATTGCCAAGGAGGAGGACTGAGCAGGACTTTCTGCTTGAGAACAAGTAATTCTCAGTGCTTCAAAAACAACACGTATGCCTTGCCATGACTATAGTTTAAGCCAAAAATGTGACTGCTGTTGTTGTGGCCAAGTTAAACTGTGGCTGGAATGGCCACAAAACCTAACTGACCGCAGGATAAATATCCATGGTGTTAAGGCAGGACTCAGCACTGCGCTCTTGTGGCTTCACTGAGAGTGACTTGAGCGGAGCGAACTCGTGTCTGAGCTGACAAACCTGGAACACACAGGCTGCACATCACTCCTCACTCTCTTAATGACTTCCACAATATTACTCAGCTCAGGGTTTCCTCAGCATTCTTCCTTCGAAGAAGTCATCCAATGGGCATCCCTCCATTTATCTGTTTGTGGTTTGGTTTTGTTTCTCTTTAGAGTCATTAAAGATGCTCTATCAGAAAGGTTTTTTTTTTATTCTCCCATTGTATTCGTGACTGTATTTTAGCTCTGGATACCTTATTACCTTATTAGGGACCACTATCACATTTTCACTGGCAATGTCAAGAGATACAGAAGACTTTTCCTCTTGCTTTTCTTCATGCAGACCAGCTATGATGCATTGGATCTCTGAGAACACTGCAAGCATCCACTGACCTCCCACCTGTAATCTAAGCCCTGCAGCGCTTCACCTCAACGTCAGCAGGAATTAAAGAGAAGAAAATCAGCCCACAGAGCATTGCATTACTTATGATTCTAAAGAGTGCTTGGCACACACTGGCTAAAGCGGAGTATTTGCATAAATAGTTTTCCAACAGTTTCAGAACATCAGAAAGGAAAAATAATAATAATAATAATCTGTGTTTCAGGAAGTGAAGTGGCTTCAAAAATCTAAGGAACAAACAAGAGGGTGTTGGGAGAAACTGATAATTGTTAAGACAAAGACTGAATAAAGCAATCATAGAAGCCTGGGGAGTGACACGCACCGCTGTGTTTTGCAACAAAATGAACTCGAAATGATGTCTCATTTCCCGCAGGCAACACAGGATAGTATATAATGGCTCTGGGCTCAGAAGTCCTCAAACCACAGCAATTCACTTCTCCTCCTCATTGAGACAGGTAAGTTTGATTCCTTAACCTCCTTTGTGCTCTTTAGAATTAAGGTTCATGCTACCTCAGCCCATAGCTTTGCAGGAAAGCTGTGCAGAACCTGAGGGAGGGGATGGAAGAACGGCATGGGGGCTGAGCAGGGTGGACCCTACGATGGATTGTGGGTGCTAGGAGGATTCATCTCCTCCACTGTGTTGCAGGTTTGCCTCCCACCCTAAAGATGTCCTTCTGGAGCCAGCAGCTCAGCTCCCGCTGCCTGCCGCCCTGTGAGGTGACCTGCCCACAGCCCTACGCTGATGCCTGCAGCCAGCCCTGTGTCACCTCCTGCGGGGACTCCCGTGCTGTTGTCTACCCCCCACCTGTGGTCATCACCTTCCCAGGCCCCATCCTCAGCTCCTGCCCTCAGGAGAGCATCGTGGGCAGCTCAGCCCCGCTGGGGCTGGACCAGCCCAGGGGCCTGCAGGGCTCCACCATCTACGGAGGTTCCTTCTTCCAGCAGGGCAGAAGCCAGCGCTACAGGGACTGCAGGCCCTGCTAAGCACTGCTAAAAATGTGCAGGGGTAGAGGAACAGCGAGAAACCAACAGCAGGAGCTGGAGGTATAGCAGAGCTGAGGGTCACCCCAAAGCCCTGCTTGCCTACAGCTGCCAGCTGTTCCCTTGAGCTCCGTGGGAACCACCGGTTTATGGAACTTCTCTTCTGCCTGCCTTCTTCTTACAATCTTTTTGGCTTTTAAGTCATATTACTCAAAAATGCATCTTTTCCACTCTTAGAAATTCAAGTCTTCTTTACGCAAAGCGTTCCTCAATGTCAAAGTAATAAAAGCTAGCATTATTGAAACCAATCTACATGTGTTTATGTTCTTTGGGGTCCATGTGTTATTTCTTCAATAGTATTTTTATTACCATATGTCTCATGCTCTGGTGTTTAATGGGAAAGATCCACAGATGGGATCCTGCACTGAGACTCATCCAACCCATCTGAGCCTTAGCTGTACACCTTCAGTGCCTGTTCACATTTGAGGCAGATTATTAAACTGTCCCTTTTTTGACACATCCATGTCCATCCAGCAGTGCTTCCTTTGTTTTGCTGAAGATGAATAGATCTTTGCTCCCAACAAAGATTTAAGAATGCCTTCAAATACCATTCAGATTGGCTGTCTCTGTTTTGGAGTAATGCAGCTTCAGAAAACCAACTGAACCCAACCACCCTCTTATCTCAAAGATTAAGGAGATGAATACTATGCTCTCATCAGCAGTGTTTACGCAGTGCCTAGGGATCCATTCATCATGTAACTCTCCTTACAACATGCCAGGCTTGACTGCGTGCATGATTTAATCTTTACAAGAAACCACATGTGAGAAAACTGCCCAGCCTTTGGTTAAAAGCATCAAGACCATTGTGGAATACTAAATATCCACTCTAAAACTATTTCAATAGCTCATCCTTACTTCCCCTGCCTTTTTAATCAGAGCCATCCCAATTCCACATAGCAGAGAAATAGAGAGTGGATATTAGCTTATGCTAAGTCTAGGTGGCATAAAGAAATAAAGAGGAAATATTGCCAGGTGCATAGCAACAGAGACAACTTTACAGTGACAAAATATTATCCACAGTTGAAACCTAAGCCTAAAATAAAGGAAATTTGAGTCCTCGGTACTTTTCCAGTGCACAACATGGTGTTATGATGTGAAATACCAACGGACAGCCATGAAACCATGGCACCAGCTCCTTGAGATCATAAAGTTACCTCAGCTGGGACTGCAAACAACCAAGAGTAGATATCATTCCCTCCTTCAGCTTCTGTGCAAAGGAGCGCCTCAGTAGAAACCTCAGAGAGAATTCAACACGGTCACCTTTCACAAAGTAGCTTAGATAACCACAAGAAGAGTACCTTAAAGTGAAAGAAGCATAGAGAACTCCCAATAAATAGGGAGTGACCCAGCAGTGCTTAAGGACCATCTGGAAACCATAAACAGTTGTTGAGGTGTAAATTGAGAGCAATTAGCTAAGTAACCTCACAGCTGTTACATTACTACAGTGTTATTATTATTATATTAAATCCATTTAAAAGAGTATTGCGTAGTAACTTGCTCATTCAAGATCAGAACTGTTCAAGTTTACTGTCTTAAGGATAAGTGCAATTAAATTAAATGCGTGATGTAAAGTGTTTGCTGAATGCAAACTGTGCTCCATGTTGTGATGAGGGTCCTTAATGAGCTGCTGCCTTCTGCTGACTATCCTGTGCTCTCTTATTATGCTTCCTCCATGTATTGTGTCTGAGCATGAAAATCACTGTGTGCCTCTTTTCATTTCCCTGCATTATTTTTTGACATCGTTAAGTCCTGGCAGTGCAAAGTTTAAAGCAAGAACACAGCATCATCCAAAACCTGGGAAGAAAACTCTCTAACACCAGTGCAGTGTCAGAAAGCAGCATTCCTTTATTCCTCTCAATTCATACCAGCTGATGTGACAAACAAGCACACAATCTTAGAGTTCAGATTCTACATTTGAACAGTTAAGTAACATATGCAGTACATTGGTATACATATTCATTCTTTTCCAAGAACTCATTAATATTTGCCAGTAATATCCCTCTAGACCTGTGCATTCTAGGGTGGTCGTATTCTGCTTACTTTATCCCCATTTTTCCACCATCAGCTTCATTGCTGATGCTTTCAGCTGACCTTTCGCTGTTTTTCCCCAGTTTGGCAAATGTCCATTTCTCATTAGGCCATAATGAGTGACTTCCAAAACAATATATGTGAAATCCAAGGAAAACATCCTTGCACTTTGTGAAATTATTATGACTCTAGTGCTTCTTGAGCAGAATTGAGAAAAGTGAAGGTTGTTCATCCACCAAGCAAAGTTGAAATGGAAAACTTTAGAATTAGCACTCATTGATTCCTTTTACTAGACTAATATACTAGTCTAATATACTTTTACTAATTTTTACTAATATACTAGTACTAATATACTTTTTCCTATGGCTGAGCAAACCAGTATATATATCAGTAGCATGGGAAAACTTGCTATACTGAAGAGTAACGTAATGCTTTTGGTCATTTAAGGTCTCTCCTCCCCTCTCGCGTGGAGCTTAACCAGGATGGAAACACCAACACTCTGAAAAGGAGATTGTCTCTACCAAGTTGACTTGAAAATCAGATAGAAAAGAAAACAAGAATGCAAATATCATAATGCAAAGTGACTTTTTAATAGGAGATAGCACAGGGAAGTTTACAGTTGAAAAAACATGTTCATACAGAAAACAGAAATTGAGGCTATAACAAGCAAGGCTGCTTCTTCAGGAATCTTCATTTCAAGCACAGTGTTCTCTTCTTCTTCTGCAGCTTTAAGTCTGATGAGGCAGTCCAGTTTTCATCCCTTAACATAGCTCTTGATGGACATCAGGCAGTGTCAGGTGAAAAAAAGTCACAGCATCATAATTCTTCCATTATGCTTGTATAACATACAGTTGAGCATAGAAGAAATATTAATACATTTGAAAATCTGGACCATAAGAAGAATAGAAGAGCACACTTCTAACAAAGGAAGAAGTATATAAGCAGATATGAGCACAAATATACTGTAAAGCATTAACAAGGATCATTCTTTTTAGGCCAGCATCTTAGAAACTCATGTTGGTTATCTTACTCTTGAGTTTGGATCTTGCATTCAGTCTCCTGACTGCTCTTGCTGCAAGTATATTCTTGCTGGGTTTGGCAGGGCTCACACTTTCTAGAGCGATAGCCACTGAACCTCTGGGAGCAATATGAGAACTTATTTCCCTGTAATCCCCCATGAACCAGAGAGCCTCTGTAGCCATAGGACTCCCCATAGCCAAGTGAGCCCCAAACACCAGCTGGTGCTGAGGACCCCACTACGCTTTCCTGAGGGCAGGAGCTGAGAATTGGCCCAGGAAAAGTGATGACAACAGGGGGTGGGTAGACCACTGCCCTGGAGTCACCGCATGATGTGACGCATGGCTCGTTCCAGGTGTTGGCAATGGGCGGTGGGCAGGCCACCTCACATGGATTGAAGCACTGGTAGTTGCACAGCTGTCTGTAGGAAGACATTGTTCTGCAGTGGAAGTGGATCTGAAACAGAAGAAGACAGAGGAATACACGTGGATGAAGTGGTAGGACAGGGATCTGTTTGCACATCCAGGTGTATTTGCTGTGGATGCTACCAGGTTGAGTAGTTTGCTGAGGACAGCTGATACGGTTCTGTAGTTCCTAGTTGTCTTCCCATCCTTGAGTTACATTTATCCTCTCTACTTACCAAGCTCTCAACTCCTCCTAGCCTTTCTCTGTACTCCAAACAACCCTCATTTTTGCTGTGTCTATACACAACGCTCCCCTGGTTACACTGCCCAATTGCAGCAGTTTCTATAGCAGGTTTAGGAACCAGAAGTCTCAAAACTCTTGAAATACAGAACTTAGCAAGGTCCCTCAAGGAACTGGATAACACCATTACCACATTCTCTGCAGGATCAGTAATGTGCCTTTAAGGAAAGGCTGCCCAGTCTGTGCATAAGCAAATAGCCGTGTAAGACTCGGTTAGAATTATCATTAAAAGAGTATATTGAAAAGGGAAAGAGAATGAACAACTTACTTGAGTTGCAGAGGAGAAGTCAGGAAGAGCTGTTGGAGGAGAGGTGAGCAGCGCGTGCTTTTATGCTGCTTCTCAGGTAGCCAGGAGGATCTGAGGCACCTTTTGTGTATGAGGTTTGATCAGATTCAAAACAGAAGCAATTACACCTCATAGTATGTAATCATTTTACTCACTGTTGGCATCTATTAGGCAATTCCCAGCTTCCCTTTACGCCTTTCTACGTCATCCTACTATAAACGTCTTTATCCCATACAGATTCACCAGATATCGACCTCTCTGAAACAAGTCCCAGGTTTTAGCCCTCCATAGCATTGCAAAGTACCTCAGTTAGGATGAAACTGGCTGACAAATGTACGATATCTTATAAATTCTTAAAATTTGTTGTAAAATCCATTTGGAGCTGAGACATGGACTGTATTATCCTTGAAGCTCCAAGGTGCAAGAGATATCTAATACCTGCAACCAGACACTAAGGAAATAATGAATTATAGTGATAATATCCACTATCACGGCATCATGGACCACTCAGCCAGGTGCCTGATACTGCTTAGGACAGAGAAGTAAGCAAAAATCAGGGAACCATAGAAAGATCCTGATTCATTCCCACTTAAAACCAACTGAGGGAGTGGATTGATACCAGGAAGGATCTGGTCATTGAAGTCTTGAAAGGAGCTGAAACATGAGGTGCATTGTTGTGTAACAACATGATGAAGAAGGGAACATCATAGTAATTACGATAAGTCAGGAAAAAATTTGCATCATCCACGCAAGTTGCACATGCTACAGATACTGGTTGGTAAAGCAGTGTGACCTCATGGACAATGGTGTTTCATACTCTTGAATTCTTTGGAAAGCAGAAAAATGGTGCTGACCTGTCAGACCTCTTCTGGGCACTCCTTATGATGTATGTTATATGTCAGCATGGTTGAGGTGATAGAAAATGTTCGATTGAAGGCTGATTTCTTCAAATGAGTCTGCAGCTTGCAATTTTGTTGTGGCCAGTAAGCATAGCTGTGATATGATTAGCTAAGCTCAGTTCTGCCAGTCTATGCAGTATAGCTTGCATAAAGCTGGGCATTTTCCTGCACAAGCCCAGCTCTCGGAGATGTTGACAGGAGAGGAAATCAGTAATCCCCATCTAACTTACCGTCTGAGGATGCATTTTTTTCTTTGTTCAGGGAAAAACACCCTTGTCTGAGCTTGTCATGGCAAGGACTGAATCGAGAGCCTTTTCCTGTAGGAGGAACACTGAAGGGTACATGTTGCTCTTTACCATGGGTATGCCTCTGTCAGATTTTCTTCTGGAACATCAGGTTCTCAAATGCATCAAATATATAGTACTTGTATAACATCCATGTGAAGTGTTTAGGATCCATAGCAAAGCTGGGATCTCCTTTAAAGACTTTATTAGGTACTATTCATCAAGGATTATATCAGTATCAGTGAGCTGCAGATTATAAACCAAATTAATAGAAGAAGAAAACTTGATATCGTGCAGCAGGAAGGATTTTATTGAGAACAACAAATGGGATTTATCAGAGCACTGCAATACTGCAGGGAACAACGCAGAGGGATTGAGTTAAATTTACACCATAGCAAAGGAAAAAAGGATGAAGTAGAGCACAAGGAGACCTTGAGCAGAGATCTCATGCAAAGGGGGGCTGGCATCTATGCTTGCTCCTTGGGATGGCTGAGCGTGCAGCCAGCTCCTGGCGATGCCCTCTGATAGCTGCACCTCGGTGCTTGCTCAGTGGCTGCGGATTTGCTCCTGTTCCTGTTCTTGCCAGGTCTTGGTGGGCGGTGGAGGTGGCAGAGTGATGCAGGGCTTCAGAGGGCGGAATGCTGGCCGGCGGGTGTAGCAAGGGTAGGAGTAGCGGCCGGCTGCAGCAGGACCCACCAAGCTCTGAGCCTCCAGGTAGCTCCCATGGCCAAAGGAGCTGCCCAGCTCCAGCGGGGCTGAGGTGCCCACAATGCTCTCCTGAGGGCAGGAGCTGAGGATGGGGCCTGGGAAGGTGATGACTACAGGCGGAGGGTAGACGATAGCACGGGAGTCCCCGCAGGAGGTGATGCAGGGCTGGCTGCAAGCATCGGCATAGGGCTGTGGGCAGGTCACCTCGCAGGACAGCAAGGGGCGGCTGTAGTCGCAGGGCTGCCTATAGAAAGCCATTGTAGGGATGGAAGTGAGCCTGGAAGACAGAGAGTGGCAGGGCCCTGTCAAGGGTTACAGTGCAGTACAGACCTCTTTTACCCAAAGCCATCACAGTGAAGGAACACATGCTGAGAGCAAATGCTACAAGGAGATTGGTTATAATGAAAGGTCAGAAACATAAAATACATTTTACTCTATTTCCCATTACTCTGTTTGATATTTTTAAGTAATACAGCACTCTCAACCTGCATGGAAATGGAAATGACATTTTTGATGTTACCCTCCCCCATCCCACAGAGAGTATTACTTACTTGGTTCAACAGCAGGTGCAAAACCAGGAGAACCAAAGTGGCTTGAAGACTCTGGGCTGCAGGGACTTTTATATGGTCCCTTTGCATCCACGTCATGGTTTGTCCTTGTCCCTCCAGTTACCAGATACACTGTTTGCACATGTCAAGGTAACCGCTTTGTGCATTGTTTCTCTTAACTGAGCAACTCCACCCTACATAGAATTGTATCTGTGTTATTGTCTACAGATGTCTTACATGTCAAAGTGGTGGGGGCCATCTTTGTCTTGACTATAACTGGATTTGTTGGAAACAAAGGGAAATCAGATTTGTTTTGTTACAAGGATTCAAAGTAACTTTTCACAATATATTGCTGCATTTAACCAGTATCTGCATATGCACTGGCCATATACTGGTGCTTGCATGTGTTTTCTAGTATTATGAATACTAGGTCAAAGCTGACAATAAGGGTCCCAGATTTCTATCTGAAGCCACAGTAGTCTGTCTGATCCTTTAATTACTATTTCCTATTTCCATTCAAACAAAGAAAGTCTGCACTTTGGGGCAATACTTGCAAATCCTTCGTTTTGAATTCAAACTCTATCCTTAGTGTAGGACTGTTAACTGGAAATTGCTATAAAGGGAAATACTTTTCCACTACCCAGAACAGAGCACTGCAAAACAGAATACAAGGCTGTGGCTTATTTAGTATCTTTGGTCTTAAATTGTCTATGAAACAGGAAAACTCATGCCCAGCTCTCAGCTGATGTAACTGAGCTTGGAATCAAGGCAATAGTATTGTCATATTGATCAGCCCTTGGCTTAGGGAATATCTTTTAGTAATCTTAAGGATTCCATACATCAACATGCATTGTTTAACATATTTTGAAGCTGAAAGGCAGAAATAAGACTGTCAGCAGGCTGCGTTAGCCATCACACCCCTGTCCCAGAAGTTCTGTCAGTTATGTTCGACAGTATCAACTGTATAGTCTTAAGTTCCTCTAAAGGAGTTCTTCCTTTGTGTTGTGTAGACAGTAATTGTTCTTCCTGCTGCCTTGGAGATGTGTATTTAGGCTGTCAGTGCCTTGTAGCTGGACTATCTCCTCTTTTGTGTCTTGTAGTTCTCCAAACAATGATCAATGACAGAAAATGAAAGAGGAGTTGACATGCTCAGGTTCTCCTCCCAGCTCTCCCTCTGAACCAGCAAGTGTGTCTGAGCACATTATTTAGCCTGTCTTCTAGCAATTCTATCAAAAAATCAATAAAAACAGCCCAATTCACTCAGCTGGCTTTGTATACACTCTTCATTTTGAAAGGAGATAGGTCATTACCAGCTCAGGCTTCTGCCTAGAACACACCTACCCTCCTAGGGATGTCCAGCCTGTAAGGCAAGGCTAGAACCAGAAAATGCAGGTTTGGTGTTTCCCATACCCCACTGTTGTGCTCACTCTGGCAGCAGGAACTGCAGCTTTGCCTCCCAAATCCTCAGCCCAACACCTCCTCAGTGTTGCAGCAGTAGGGTACATATATATATGTGTATAGAATACACTTTGTAGCAGATACAGCTGTTCTTATAGGGAACTATCCACACTGTACATAAAGAAAGAAACTGTAGGCATACTTCACCACCCTTCACTATCTTACCATCCTTTTGAGAATCCACCCCAACTCAGATGATTGTTGGTGTTGTATTGGCAAATGTGACCACAAGCCACCTGACTTACTGAGGATTTCATTCCAGAGGACCAAGGATTTCATTCACAGGATCAAGGAGGTGTTGCAAGACTTGGAGAGTCCAGCATAAGGTCCATAAAACTCATTCAAACTAAACTGCTTTCACATTGGCACAATCTAGGTGCACACCACAGCCGTTTTTTTCTTTTCTGATTTCTCCTGCCTTCAAGTCAGTCTTTCCCTTTTGCATTTTTGTATCGTATTAAGTATTTTGCCCAGCAGGTATAATACTGCTCTGGGCAAGCCTGTGTAACAGCCTACATGAAATGGGAAATTACTGCTGATGATTTCTAGAGGGGACGATTAAGACAGAGTCCAAATAATTTACCAGCAGATCTTGGCAATTAAGTGAGACTTTGGGAGGAGATCTCAGGCATGTCTTGCACTTGTTAGCATTATTATTTATAATTACCATTCTATTATCTGACAGTTTATGTAAATGAGGTTGGCAGCCAGATAGAGAGTTGAGACAGCCAGCACTCTCAGGAAGCAGTAACAAAGCCAACTAGTTCTAGGTATGAGAGGAAGGATTCCTATTGCCTCACTGCACTGGAAAGACTCACACAGAGGGTGGGCTGCCCTCACCCCTGTGCACACAGGATGACCACAGCATCTTAAAAATCTCTCCCCCGATACCTATTGTAGATTGCTATGCCTTAACTTGGACATCTTTGCCCTGTCTTGGGTTTAGACGTAATACGTTTTCTGTGTTATAGTTGCCGTAGCAGGTTCAGGGAATATCTTTATCTCTGATAAACAACCGTTTTTCAGAAACCTCCGAGAGCAGTCAGAAGAATAAACCCAAACTTACTTGATGCACTGAAGAGAGAAAGCTGGAAGAAATAAGTAAACCGCTTTCAGCTGCAAGTGCTTTTATACTTCCTCCAGCTGCTTGCCGGCTAGGAGACCTATTTGTTGGTGATTATCTCATTTACTTGCAAATCAGATGTTGTTGTGAGGATCGTTCCTTCAATTGCTGTAATTATTTTGCTTATGGTTAATTGTTAAACAGTTCTGAACCCCAAGTAGTGTGACACCCAACTGAGAAATGACTGAGGTTTCCTTGTGATCACTAGTTATAGCTGAAAAGTTTCTTTTCAAAGGAAGTGTGCACAATTCCTCATTAGATTTTGAAAAGTTTGGCTTGAAACCCAAATCCTCCAGCTGGAAGCAGAGCTAGACGCTGATTATATCTATGGCTTCTCCACCTCCATGGAGTTATAACTTCTTTACATAGGGAAATAATAAAGCTACCACTGAAGAAGTAGGGATTTTATCATTTGTAGTATATATGTTTAATTAGGAGAACTGCAAGGACAGTTTTCTATCTTTTTTTAAACAATACAAGTCCACATTTTGTGAAGGGTAATCCCCCCCCCCTTTTTTTTTTTTTAATTTTCAATTTGTATCATGTAAAGACAAGAAGTCTCCAAAATTTATCTACTCAACTTCAGCATAACATGACCAAAATCTGTCTTTTGTGGCAAAGAAAATAACTTGGACCTGCAGAGATATGAAGGGTCTGCTTCGGAGATAAGATCTTGTTTTAAAGTGAAACTATTACTCATTACCAAGACTCAAAACTGCAGTAACGTGCCATTAATTTTATCGTAACAGATTACTGTATCTACACCATGTTAATCATGCAGAGGTACTTTGAAGTCTTTTATTCTGTGGAAAAATTAGAACAACCCAGATAAACATTGCCTAGAGCTTCCTCATAACCATCCCACATACTTCAACCATAATCTATGCTATAAAGAACAAGGCTTAAATTGTCAAGGGTGTAAACAAGCACAAGAGAGGAGTGAATTGAAGAAAGGCATATTTATGCTGCTCAGCCTACATGGGAGGCACCCTCCCTTTTATCTTGCTGAACTGAATGGCAAGATGCCTACTCAGAAGGCTGCATTCTGCCACTCCAGCCTTGTCCATAGGTCCGCTTTATAGTTCTACAATACAGAATTTTGTCCAATGGAATGTCTCTCCCAAGACCTTGATAATCACAGTTATTGCAAGCAAAGCCTCTACGAGTGTCTGTCATTTTTGCAGACTGGAAGTTTGCTATCACCTTTCATCCCTGTCCTTCAGTATCTCAAAGAATGACTGGGGAATTCCTGGGGGAAGATGCTAGAGTGGTTTTTAACATAGCTGACACCCTTTTTTGGGAATCAATAGAAAATTCTACATTGGAACTTTTGGACATGTAAATTTGTGTAGTTTTTAAATGCCACTAATTGTTAGATGCTCATGCTATAGTAAAAACCCTCAAGGGACAGATACTACACAAAGTCAAGCCATGAAACTTGAAGAATTTGCCATATAAACCTAAATTATTAGCAAAAATAGCAGTGGGCAAATTTAGAGTGATAGTGATACAACGGTAGTTAGATTTACCAGTAGGTGCTAATAAGTGCTAGAATAGTAATGACTGTTAAGAAAAAATGCTCATGCTTATTGCTTTAAAGCTGACCTTAACAGCATTGTCATTGACTTTACTAACATTTTCACACAGCAGTCCTGTTTGTGCCATTCAACACTGGACTCTAGCATTTGTGAGTCAGCAGCAAAAACAAATGAACAGTTTATAGTATAAAAGCACAACTTCAGTGGTGAGTTTTCTGGTTGAGTTTGGAGCTCTTGTAACTTTCATGATGGTTTGTTGACCAGGAAAAAAGCTGAGGCTGTTATTTTAATGGGGAATATGTGTTGTCTTGTCAAGTCAGAACAAGCCAGCTCCTCCTCCCTGAGCACAGCATGCATTGGGAAAGACAGTGGAGCAGTGGAGCACAGTGACTGGAAGTGCCTTGGGATGTCCACAGTTCAGGTTAGATGTTGTAACTGTGTTCAGAATCAAAAGCTTCTAAAGAAATCCTAAGAGCCAGAAGTGTTGAACTGTATAATAGCACATGTTTTGGAGTACTACCTTCAAACACCCATCAATTAGACACAATTAGAGTCACCACCAGCATGAATCCCAATCTATCATTGTTGGAATCCTTTGCCTGTGACCATCTCACAGGTCCTTCCCATTCCTCACCCTGTTCCCAGGAAGCAAAATAGGCTACACAGTACAGCATCAGTAACACTATGTCATCAAAGTAGTGAACATTTTTGCACAACCCTCTTTTAAATGCTAAAAAAAGGGATATGCAACATCAGAGCACCCTCCAGGCAGCAGCTATATGCAATTGATTGCCTCCATGCAAGCATGGGCTCCCTGCCATAACCATGCTCTTGACTGTGTGCAGGAGTGAAGGCTGTGCATTTAAAAAGAAAGAAAAAAAAAAAGAAAAAAAAAGATTCAAGCATAAAGTTAAAAAGCCTTAATTTCACCAATGTACTGAAATAACACCAATGTTATGTTTTAGACAGGAACAATTAGTCAACATTGGGGCATCTCACTCCAGCAATTACTGGGATGCTAATAACCCTGCGTGGCACTGAGGTCAGAGAGCTGAATTCAATGTCTCCTGAAGCACCTGTTCCGAACAAGCCCAAGACTTTCCCAGGCTGTTGTTCCAGGGATCTCCAAAGTGATTCAACATAATCTAGAGATCATTTCGAAACATTGGCAGCAAGCTCGTCAACAGAGAAAAAAAAAGCATGAGCAGATTAAGCACAGAAACACAGATATGGTGAGGAATGATGAGTAAACCTGGGGCGCAGAGCTGTGTCCTGACCTATTCCAATAAAGTGTAGCCATCATCACTAAGAATTAAGACAACAGCCTGGGTTTTCTGCATTAAATACATTGTGCCTTTTTCTCTGAACAGAAATAAGCTTTGGTCTGAATATACATGATATGTGGTCAGCTCTTACTTTGGATGGTATACTGAGCTCCAGATATGCATATTTGAAATATTCTGAAAGCAAGTCTCTCTTGATCTTTCTCATTTGGCATTAATCTATTCCTTATGCCACTTAGAACCTGGTGATTTATTTTTGTAGGCTGCCACGGAAGTGTTACAGGGAGGGAATAGAACTCGCTTGGGAGGATCTACCTTTTACACACTACCTTTGCAAAATAATATCTTTTGGTTCATTTGCATGTTTTACTGACTCAAGTTTTGGAAACTAAATATTGCTTTGAAGACTTGTAGGGCTGACTCATGTGCAAAGATTAAATCTTGATGAAGGATATGGCATTGTGAGCACAATGTGTGATGAAACATTCCTTACTGTTCTGAAAATGCTGCTTGCTCACAATGCAATAATTGCTGATACTTGTCAATCTCATATTGCCTTTCCTATTGTGTTTTATCAAAGCAGTTCTAAAGAATAACCATAAACACAGGTAGTTAAGGGCATTATATAGGGGCAAGTAACTCTCAAGAGTAGCAACACGAAGATAAAGGCTTCTGAACTCTCCCCATGGGGTTTTGTGCCACACATGAATCCAGGGGGCCCAGACTTTCCAGGGATTTTATTTAATAAACTGTTCTGAAAATTTACCACATTCTGTGCAGTTCTTCCTCACTTGTAAACGTAAACCAAAAAGTCTTCCCAAACATGTTTCTTTCCTTCCTTTCTAGCTGCTTTTCCCTGCTAGCATGGCCAAATCTCTCCGATACTTCATTTATATCAGCAACCAAACACCAGAACTCAGCTGTCGTGTTTGGGAAATACTATCATTTCTGTTAGATGTGTCAAAAGATAGCAACACTGAGTCTGATCCAAGCTTCTCCATGGAAGTGTCATTTAGCTTTAAGGCAGCAAATACAATCTTCTGTGAAAAGTGATATCATAATAACCCACATTCAATAAAACATCAGCAACAACATAAAATGGTGAAAAGCAAAGCAGCAGGGAAAGTGACACTTGGAGTTCTCTCACAGGGTAAATAGAAAAAGAGGTCAAAGCAAGGGGCTGGCACAGGCTTTCATCAGGTTTATTTTTACAAAGAGGTAACCATGCAGCTCTGCAGAGGCTGTGGTGTAGCAGCAGCTCTCCTGATGCAGTTGGCATCAAGGACCCTGGACATACAGCCAGGCTGCTTTTACGGCTGGTTCACCATGACCTTGGCCTAAGGCGTGTACTGGAGTATGCCCCTTGGCTTTCAGACAGGTTTTGCACCACCATTTGCAGTTAAATTTGCACCTCAGCTTGCCTGCAGCACATTCTGAGAATTCTCCATAGGCCCAACAGGAGCAGGCTGGCGCCACAGGAGGGCAGCAGCTTCAGAGTGCAGACAGCCTGCCCTTCTGCTGGGGCCTGCCATTGTGGGCGGGCCTCCCTTCTGCTGGGGCCTGCACTTCTATTGGGGCCTTCACTTCGGAGTGGGCCTTCACTTCTGGGTGGGCCTGCACTTCTGGGTGGGCTTGCTCTTCCACTGGGGCCTGAACTTCCACCAGGGCCTGTATTTCTTGGTGGGCCTTCTCTTCCACTGGGGCCTTCAATTCCACTGGGGCTTGCACTTCTGCTGGGGCCTGCACTTCCGGCTGGGCTTTCACTTCCACGGGGGTCTGCACTTCTGGTTGGGCCTTCATTTCCGCTGGAGCCTGCACTTCCGGCTGGGCTTTCACTTCCACTGGGGTCTGCGCTTCTTGGTGGACCTGCACTTCTGCTGCAGCCTGCACTTCCAGCTGAGCTTTCACTTCCAGGCAGCCCCGCTGTCCCAGCAGCTCCCCCATGGTGGAATATCCTGCTCCAAGCACGGCCCCACCTGGCAGGGATGGGCAGTGCAGAGGAAGATGTTCCTGCTGGTGCCCAGAGCCTCTGCTTTAATACTTTTGGTGTTCTGTCATGTCAACTGCTTTATTATTAAAAAGTAGCTTCTTTTAAAATGTAGGCACCTGGAAGGTGATCTTGTATACCTGGAACTGCTCAGCTAAGGGGTCCCAGCGTGCCTTTCTTTTGAAGTCAAGATGATTGGAAGCAGCCGTCTGTCTTGATTGTTAAAAGCTATCATCATAAAACAAAAGAAAAGCAACTTGATCTTGGAAATTGTCCATTTACTAAAATAAAATATCCTGAGTAAACACGGAGGTAAATGTATGTGAAATCATGACCTTTTTTTTCTTTCCAGATCAGAGTTATTACAGAGTCTTGGGGAATGTAACCCAAGTAATATACTATTAACATTGTATTAACATACCATGCTACATGTGTAATACCTTGGAAGGTGCCAGTGAGGCACCCGGGCAGCCCTTTGTTCTGCGGAAATCTTGGGATGTTTCTGAGTGGATATAATTGCCAGAATGACGAAGTATTTCCTAGGCTCAAAGAGACTGTGCTTTAAATAAGCCAGCATGCGTATTTAGCCATTAGAGAAGAAGCAAATCAAAATAATCTTTAGAATAAAAACAGCATGTGAAGTTGCTTGGCATGAGCAGGACACAGCTGACTTCCCAAGTAGCGTCTGCCTGGAGGGACTCACTGCTGGCACCAGCTGGGCAGACACAGAAGTGAGGAACTGGTGCTTCAAGTCTCCAGGTGACTGCTAATATTCATGAGTGAAGGTGTTTCTCTGGTTGTTCCCCTTCCCCCCTCCCCCAACCCCCCAAAAGCAGGCTGGGAAGGTTTTAATGCAGAAATATGAAGAACTGCAACCTGTCAGAAGACTTCCACATAGGACTGGATACACATTAGAACATAACATTTTAAAAAAATACACATTTTACTATAATCTTGAGGCATATACCTTACAAAACACAGATCCACGTTTCCCTAAGACTAAAATTTGCTCTCAGTGGTTTTCAGGCTGCAGCCTAGACTGAAAAGAAGATATTCCGTTTTTTCACAGCAGAACCAAACCCTTAATTTCCCCTGGGCATCAAGTTGTGGCTGGTCTGGAAAGAGGGTCAAGGACAGCTTCTGTTTCCTCTGTATGACAGAGTATCTCCAGGAGAGCATTGCAAATGAGTAGCAGAGGAAAAAGGAGATTCAGAAGGCCAATGGTTTGATGCAGCAGCCTTTTAATGTGAATGCAAAGTGGAGTAAACATTTGCAGAAAGAATAATGAGGTCTAGAAAAGCGTATATTTCTAGAAACAAGGAAAGCTAGAACCAGTTACCCATTCCAGTGTGGTGCATTTCATCAAGATGTTCTTTTTTCCTCATTTTTGGTGAGTGTGACATTCAAATCCCTAGGTGTGCTTTTTTGTTTGTTTAAATCACAAAGTCAAACTGTGTAGAGGAAGTTAAAAGCACAGATGTAAGATGCAAAGCCACAAGAATAAAGAAAGCATTAATCTAAGCTAAAGCACTATACAGGAACTAGAAGCAAGGTCCTGATTTTGGGGTGCTTCCCTCTGTTGTAGGAAGAACCTTAAAAGTCATGCCTGTAAATGATGATCCATATCCGTTCACTCCTTTTCTTGCTGTTTTCCTGTGATTATTTTCTGGGGTAAGCTGATTAGAGCTTCTTGCAGAAGCCTCTCTGGCAAGGATGCTTCCACTGGGTGGAATAAGTGTAGGAGCGCTCTGGCACACACTGAGGCACGCACTGAGGCTCACACTGGGGCACACACTGGGGCACACACTGGGGCACACACGGAGGTGGGCACGGAGGTGGGCACGGAGGTGGGCACGGAGGTGGGCACGGTGCCACACACGGGGCCTCACACTTTGTCACAAGCTTTGTGGCACAGGGCTCAGCACAAGGCAGCGCGCACTCAGCCCCCTTCTGCGCTGAGCCAATGGCTACACCTGACTCCAGGGCGCTGGCCAGCTCGGCTGACTCCGTGGAGCCCACGATGGTCTCTTGTGGGTAGGTGGTGAGGATGGGCCCTGGGATGGTGACGACCACAGGTGGTGGGAAGATGATGACACGGGAGTCAGGGCAGGCGATGACGCAAGGCTCACTGCAGGCAGCAGCGCAGGGCTCGGGACCTTTCACATTGCCTACAGCAGCACATGGCTCTGTGCACAGGGTTTTCTCACAAGACATTGTTTAGCTGTGCTGTAGACCTGCAAGAAAGGAGCAAATATCACCTCAAAGAGCCAGGAGAGCAGGGTCAATGATGAAGCTAAGCAAATGTTAACCCCGAAGAGACACCATGGATTCTATGTCCTTTTGCTTTTAAAATAAATCAAAAAGTGGAGAAATAATTTGGAAAACATAAAACTAGATTTTGAGCTGTCATTTCAAGCTTATGTAAATGCCTAATCGAAGGGCCAAATAAAGGAGGTAGGCAATCTGTTGTTTGAGATTGAATGGAGTAGTCTGTTTTAGCCAAAACAATTACCTAATTTTTTTTTTTCTCTAGCTGAGCAGTATATTAGAAAAGCCTAGGTGGGGTTCAATTTGACTCAAGCTATTTTTCTTGGATTTTGTTTGTTTTTTGTTTTAGGCACAATGCCAAAATAGACATTATTCACCTAAGCTTCTCTTGGCCCTTAAGCCCTAATCCAGACATCTTCAGGCTCCCACCCTTTCAAGCTGCTTCATTTTATCAATCCAATGCTCTTCAACTGACCTGCAACTCCCTCAGCAGAATCAAAACCATGGGAAATGAATGAATGCGTAAGAAATCAACCCCAAATCCATACATATGGTATGAAACATATATACAGGTTAATATATGCTTTTACAGCCTGTTGAATGCTTTGCATAAGAGCTTTTTTTTTTTTTTTTTTTTTTTTTTTTGCATAAATAGTAGAAAAACACCCAAAGCAACTCCTGGAGAAATATACACCTTACGTAGACATTCACTTTGTTCCCATTTCTTCTGCAGAGCTGCATTTAGCAATGCCAAAATATTGTCCTGGGCTATTCAGGACAAGTGCCCAAGAGGGTCTCAGGTGCAGCATTCCCAAATTCAGACCAGGAACTCTGCAGGGCCACATCCACAGGTACGTGTTGTCCTGAGGGCTGCCTCCGCTCCGAAGGGTGACTGCAGCCATCTCACCATCTCACTCTTTGTATTTCCTATCTCAATATTCACCCATATTTTCTCTGCCCAAGGTAAGATAAAAATCAGTCGTCATGAGGTCTGAAAAATGCTGCCAGATGTGTACTGCTTGCTAAAATAAACTAAGGCACCCTAAAGGCCTTATGCATTAAATCTCTATATAACAAAAGTAGACGTCTTTAATTTTATCCAGATTTCAAATGTATTTTGAAGCCTCAGTCCATTGCCGCCTTCAAATGAATAATAAGCAAATGAATTTTTTATGAAAATAAATTCCATACAAAATTGCAGAATATTAATCCAAAATTCAACCCCAGAATTAACCCAGATATTTCAATAAATGCTGATCTTTTTTTTTTTTTTTTTTTTTTTGTTTGTTTGCTTTTGCTTTTGTTTTCTTTTTAGAAAGAAGAAATTATATCAGAATCCAACTTACTCTGTTCACCGAGGAGAAGTCACGAGAACCTGCTGGAAGGTGTCTGAATCATGGGTGGTTTTATATACCGTCCTGGACCACCAGGCTGATGCAAGAAAATAACGTCATATTTGTGCATTAGGTTCCATTACTCCCCAAACAAAATTTGACGTGTAATTACAGTAATTGTTTTGCTTGCTGTTTGTGTTGATTACCCTATTCTAACCAGCATGTGACTTCAACAGTCCCATCCCCAGATTCCTTTCATTTCAGGATTTTAAGCATCAAACTCCTTCTTGAAGCCCTGAGAACATGAAGGCAGCCTATAGTAGTAAACCCTGGCTTGCACACAACTCCAGCCATGCTGCAGCAACTCAGAGCCTCTGTGGGACTCCATCTCTTAGAAAACAGAGGTTTGTTTTCCTTCCCTAAGCATCTTGACCTCCAAGAATGCATAAGAGCCTAACCTAATATTAGCAGTAAGTGTGCTTGCTGGTTTGAAGCTAGTTAGGACATGTTTACAGAAACTGTAGTCACTGCATGACTGTAGTGTCCAGGATTGCCTTGGAGAGACACTCCTGGGGCTGAGCATTGCCTGTGGTCGCTCCTCACTTCATGTCGGAGTCTCTTCCGAGCAGGGATGCATTACTGTGCAAGGGCTTGGTGTGGCAGCAGCCTCAGCCAAACCCAGGAAGAAACACGAAGAGAGAAAGCTCTCTTTGGTGACAGCAGGATCTAGGAACTGCTCAGTCTGGTTTCGATTAAATCACTGTCCCTCCAGTCACTTCTCCAGTGGTTATGGTCACAGTTGCATCAGAAAAGTTCCTAAATATGGAGACCTGAGTGTGCCTGACCTGGATAAGGGAGCAGAGCTCTGGCAAAGCAAGCAAGGCTGGAACATCCCCATTTGCCATGCGGGCTAGCCAGGGAAAAAGAACTCCACTGCTTTATTTAAGATTGCTCATGAAGGCTTTGGTGATTCAGAGTTGCCAGTCTGTGCCCAGCTTGACCTGCTGTGATGCACAGCATCTCCCTGTGTTTGAGGCACAAACCCAGCCCCCTCAGATGACATAATACTATTTAATTTTGTAAATATGCCCTCTTTTGGAAAGGTGAATATTTGGCCAACGTATTTTAAATAGTATGATTAGGCTAACAAATGGAGAGCTGGCTTTTAATCAAAAAACAAAACAAAACAAAGATCCAAATTCCCAAGGTGCTTATCACTGCTTGAATCAGAGAATCACGTGGGTGGCCCTGGCATATATATTTTAAAGTGACGCTATGATTCAATACTGTGGAGTTTTATACTGGCAGCCTGTTATTAACCTCCTAACACCACAATACTTTGCATGTACAAAACATTAGTGGGTGTTTGCAAAACTGTCTGAAAGCATTTCCTCAGAACATTTCCAATAAGTGCTCTTGCCTAGAGGATCCTCTGAAATCCCTTTGCTTCCAAGAGATAATTGATAGCACAGAAGTTGCAACATCACTAATGAAGGAAAATGTGTACATATGGGTACTGGGGGGGGGGGAGGGGGTGCAGTTAGGAACCCAGAAACTATTCAGTGATTCAGCGTATGCAGACACCCTTTGCTTGGATGAACCCAAGAGCATGGTGACAATCAGAATTATTCTTACCCAGACAGAGCAGCAGCTGCAGTTTTTACACAGTGTTCTGGAGCTGTTCAGGGCAGATGAGATGTGATGCTGAGAGAGAATTTCAATGGTTTCTGCCCAGGCACAGCCTGACATGTCAGCCTCTGGCACCTTCAGAGAGCGGAGCCCAGCGTCACCCAGTTCCTTCCCTTAGTTCTGAGCCCACCTTCTGCACTCTGCTGTTGCTCAGCCCACTCAGCAGCCTCCTCCTGAGGCTTTCACCTGTGCCCATGGCCTCAAGACCTCTCCAGCCTCAGCCTCAGCCTCCAGCCCTCAGCCTCAGTCTTTTGCTCTCAGCCTCCTGCCCACAGCCTCAGGTCCCCTTCAGCCTCAGCCTCCAGCCCTCAGCCTCAGGACTCCTCCAGCCCTCAGCCTCTTGCCCTCAGCCTCAGGACCCCTCCAGCCTCAGCTTCAGCATCAGCCTCAGCCTCCCTTCCCACAGAACCCACAGCAGGAGCAGGGCTCAGCAGCCTCCTTCGACTACCTGAGCTCCGGGAGCAACTCTAGAGGGAGCACCTGAGCCCAGCTCTCACACCCACACATGCATTTATTCTCCTGATGATATCTGTTCACGTTTTTACAAGCAGTGATGAGCAGGTAGTCATGCAAACACCGTTGGGAGAGGATTTTTGGATAACTCAGAAACTAGAGAAGTAATAAGTGTAGTTATGAACAGGTAAACTACATGGATGTGAATTGCTTGAGGAGGAGAACATCCTTTAGAAACTGCTGAGCAATTTGAAGGGCTCAAAAAAGAGATCATTTTGGAAAAAAAGTGCAATCATACAAAGCAGCTACGGAAAGAGAACTGCTGAGGTTTCTCATCCCATGCTCTCCCCTGAATTATCTCTGGAAAAGGTTTGTCTGAGCTGCTCTCAACAGTGTCCCAGCCCTGGGATACCACTGTCTCATTTGTATGTCAGCACCTCATTGCTTCTGCAGTTGGGAGGGAGTTCTTTCCCCCTCAAACTGATTTTGCTCTTCTTTATGGCACTGTAAGCCAATGACTTCATTTCCTATTATCCCACTGGATATAAAAGGGTTTTTAAGTCCTTTCTCCTTGAAGAAATGTTGTACAATTTCATATCCCTTTTATGTGAGCCTCTCTAAAATAAGTAAATCAAAGGTGCTGGATAGTTTATGTGAAATAAGATCAAGAATACATGCAAATAACTGTGGGCAAAGGGGAGGTCTCTCCAAATAGGCTGTGATTAGAGAAGGAAGAATATGCAAAAAAAAAAATCATAACTACAATTAGCAATTGAAATAATTTGGCAGGGATGAATGAATCCCAAAAGATTTAAAATCAAAAGTGAGAAATTATGGAGTAGATTTAAAGTACTGGGTAATATTTTCTGGTTTAAATTGTCCAGAAGTTCCTTCTGGCACAAAAGCAGAGTGAGCAGAGTGATATGACCAGATTCATAAGGATGAGTCATGTTATTATGGGAAAGTGTCCACATAGGAATTAAGCGGCACATGGAGCACTTAGTTAAGCCAGAGCCCAAGGGCATACATGCACACAAATCCCAATATCCAGAAATTCTTCAGAAAAATAAAAAAAAACAAAGCCCTTCATATCAACAAATTACTATATTATAATTGATTTAAACAGATATTGTAGGTTCCTATTCTCAAAAGGAGCATGGCTGTCACTAGCCTGTATTTCTAGGAAGGCACTGGTTGATTTACTTTTTTGATTCTATGCCGCATGACTTTACCACAAGTACCAAAGGATCTGGTGTAAGATTTATCAATCTTACCCATCAGCCACAAAATTTTGGTGTAATAAAGGGATATGACTCTCATTTAGAACACTTGTAGATTTCCTGAATTATTCAAAAGGTGAAAAAGAAAACATGGATTAAAAGGGAAAAAAACAAGAGAGAGTTGAGTTTGAATGCAAAATAGTTTTAATGACAGGGAAGTACAGTGCACATTTGGTGAAGGCAGTCACAGAGCACACAGGACATTCCCCTGCGAGCTCAGTGCAGCCCAGGAATGGGAGACATTGGCTTTTCAGAAGTAACCACAGCTTCCCCCACTCGACCTGCGGAACCCGGAGGAGCCACTGCCTCCATAGCAGCTGGCTATGCCAAAGGAGCGCCCTCCCCCAGAGGAGCCCCCTCCATAGGAGCTGCCTCCTCCAAAGCCACCTCCGTAGCAGCTCCTGGAGATGATGGATCTTCTGCCTCCAAATGAGCCCCCGGAGCCAAACGACCTGCCCCCTCCATAGGAGCTGCCTCCTCCGTAGGAACCCCCAGTGCCCCCTCCATAGGAGCTGCCTCCTCCATAGGAACCCCCAATGCTCCCTCCATAGGAGCTGCCTCCACCATAGGAGCCACCAGAACCAAAAGAGCCCCCTGATTCACTGGGGCCCAGTGACCCTGAGAAGCCCCCAATGGGTACTGGGAATGAAGAGCCCACAATGGTCTCCTGTGGGAAGGAGGTGAGGGTGGGGCCTGGGAAGGTGATGACCACGGGTGGAGGGTAGACGAGAGCACGGGAGTCCCCACAGGAGGTGACACAGGGCTGGCTGCAGACATCAGCATAGGGCTGCGGGCAGGTCACCTCGCAGGGTGCGGAGCACCTGCTGCTCAACATCTGTCCTCCTGAAGACATCTTTTGTGATGCAGATATACCTGCAGCAGTGATTAAGGAGTTAAAATAAAATACATGTGCATCTCTGTGCTCTTGTACCAGCTTTGTGATGACACAAACTGTTTGCTTCCTATAGAAGAAATTATTTTCTTACAATATGAGACTATTTTCTTACTGTATTCTTCTTATCTTCTGTCCAATCTGAATTATTATTGCTCAGTATGGCTAAGTCTAAACAATACAGATCCTAAAGCAACTTCTCTTTCAGTCTGGTGTAGCAGCCAGTAAGGAATAAATCTTTCCAAAGTACCTTCCTCCTGCCTTGGTTCTGAAGCAGTGTTTGTTCTGATCAGTGTTCCACCACTATCAGTTCTGCTAGAGACCAATTTCTGCCTCAGTGTTTTCAGTTAATGGGTTATCTTGGAAACAGATTTGTCAGACTGTGTAGTTACAAGCAGAAATCAACTGAGGTTATCTCTTCTGCATTAATATATACACATCTCTTAATTACTGCTGAGTTCCAAGTTGTAACCTCCTTAACAAATTAAGGAGATTTAACTGACTCCTTCCCTTTGTGGTTTGCATGAATGCAGCCTCACATTTTAAGGCCACTTATCTATCATTGGCTACAGCTGAATGGCTACAAATATCCTAATATTTAACAAAACCAACATTTCTGAGCATCACAGAGAACTGACATAGAGTTCACTCCCCAGTTAAACAGCAATAGAAACATCTCAGTAACTGTAAAGAAACTTAAGGAGAAATACTTACCAGGCTCACAGAGAAAACCTGATGAAGTGAAGTCGTTGGTGAACCTGGAAGAAATGCAGTGCTTTTATACAGTCCTTCCAACTGCTAGCAGGATACGCAACACGCTCCTGCACATGGGGCATAGTAGTTAGCCAGCAAAGCATTTTGCTGTATAAGCTATTTCTAATTGTAATAATTATTTTGATAACTGATAATGGCTAGTAAATCAGCCCCGCATCATTCTATATACTCAACACGCCCTTTGTCTTACTGTAATACCTAAATGTTTTTTTTCTATTCCTTTTTATGACTAGTGCCATCTCCTGACCTCATTTGAATTGCAGTGGCAATGAACTGAGCTCTGTTTGCTGACCAAGGTAAAGACATCAGTCTTTAGGAAGAGAAAGACATGAGTTTTCCTTCGTCAGGGGAAACATTTTCTGTTCTGCAGCAGGTTCTGTTGAAATTCAGAATTGCAAATAATTGGGAGAGTTGCGAATTTCATCCCTGCAGCTCCTCAGATAGGGCAGGTCAGTTCTGTCTAACATCCACCCAAATAACTGCTTACAGAGGAGCTTCATCAAACGTACAGTGTCACCCAGTTAACTACAAGGAAGCACTGCATGAGAACATTTAATGCGTTTATTGCTCTCCTTCTTTTGTCACCTTCCAGGAGAGCTGTGATGGTTTAGCAAGACGGATGTTCTCCAGGAGGCATCAGTAAGGGAACAATAAAGACTTCTGGGGCATGGAATGGATGCATGTGGAGTATGTCTAAAGGTGGTTTAAAATAAAACAACTGTGAGAGTCTTAAGAATGGGAAAAGACTCTTATTTTATTTTATTCACGAAAACCTCAGCAGTATTTCTGGAATAGTGCTTACAAGTCTCATGTACCAGCACGAGGTAGGGCTAAGAGTCCATAAACAGAAAGAGATCTCTCCATACAAAATCTCATTTACCAATAACCAGGGGGAGATGATCAGATCAACCTTTTTGTGGGGTTGTAACGAGCGTCAGGTGGATAGATGTCAGCAGTATCAAGCATCCAACTTCAGTGCTTTGTTGCTGAGTTCAAATAATCTGAAGAAATCGTCGACTTTGGCTCTCAGTCACAGCTGTGGGAAGAGAGCAACCACAGATGATCTGAAACGAATTGGTTTGGTTTCCAGCCTTGTCCCACTTGTCACACTGTACTTAATGTTTCCATCACAGGTTTCCTGTGTTTTCAAACACCATTAGAAAATAGAGCACAAAGAGCTTATACAGTTAAAACCTTGCATCACAATGCAAACGAGTTCTGTCAGGCATCAGTGGGTAGCTCATGATGTGACAGTTTTTGCTAGTCAGCAATTCTTCGTTAGCTGCTCAGTTAATGTCAATCGTCTACAGTTGAGAAATAACAATTTACATGCAGGACCCTGGGCACTGCCTTCTGCTTCTTCCCACCACGGGTGAGTGGCAGCATTCTGTTCACCACCCAACATGTTGCTCTCCCAATTTTGAAGAAGAGAAATGGAATATTATGCAGTTTATAATGTATATAAAGCAGTTTATCAGCTGGATAGAGTCCTTACATAGAATTATAGCACCATTCCCATTTCAATTTCAATGAGGGCCAGGAAAAATATCAACTGCTATGTGAATCTGTCATGGTCAGAGAATAAGCTAAAACTCATTATGCTTGTAAAATGCTTGTAACGTGACTTAGAGTTGAGTATAAAGTTGTGATCACATCACTTAAGAGAACAATTAGAACAATTAACGAAATAATCCATACAGCAAAACACAGTTTGGCAATAGGTAGGAAGCTCTTGCACAAAGCGTGGCTCACATCCTACTGGTGGTCTGAGAAGGGATATAAATACGAGTGCTCTGAGTGCTGCAGTCTCATCCACATCCACTCTTCATCTACACTTCTCCAGATCCGGTGAGTTGGAACTCCTTCATTCTCTTTTGGAAGCTTTAGGAAACTATTTTCTGCTCTTCTCTGTATGTTCTTGTATGGGGAATGTGCTGCTAAGCTCTGTTGTTTCCTTCTGGTTTTAATGTCATTTTAAAGCATGTCTTCGTAGATACAGATTTTTAATGGTAAGACTGAATTTTTGCAGATGCTCCAATTAATTCAGTGTTGTCAGATCACTCCAGAGCTATGCATTGTAAACCAACAATCTCTGAGTCTTCTAAAGACTCAGAGATTTTGGCTCTGCTCTCCAGGTTATTCAGTATTTCTAGAGCAGCAGGGATTCAATTGTAATTTACCAGCTGCTACTTCATGCATGTGCAGAAAAATTTGTAAGGGAGATAAGTCTGAACCTTTCCCAAGTCATCTTTCACCTTTTCTCCATGCTGATGCAAAACTTCAGTGCTGCAAGCTTTTTTCACTCCAGCTTCTGAGCTCCATCCTTCTGTTTTATGTCCTTCTGCAGGTATATCCGCATCACAAAAGATGTCTTCAGGAGGACAGATGTTAAGCAGCAGATGCTCCGCACCCTGTGAGGTGACCTGCCCGCAGCCCTTCGCCAACGTCTGCAGCCAGCCCTGTGTCACCTCCTGTGGGGACTCCCGTGCTGTCATCTACCCCCCACCTGTGCTCATCAACTTCCCAGGCCCCATCCTCAACTCCTGCCCACAGGAGAGCGTTGTGGGCAACTCATTCCCATCACCCATTGGGGGCTTCTCAGGACCACAGAGCTCCGGTGAATCAGGGGGCTCTTTTGGTTCTGGTGGCTCCTATGGTGGAGGCAGCTCCTATGGAGGGAGCATTGGGGGTTCCTACGGAGGAGGCAGCTCCTATGGAGGGGGCATTGGGGGTTCCTATGGAGGAGGCAGCTCCTATGGAGGGGGCAGGTCGTTTGGCTCCGGGGGCTCATTTGGAGGCAGAAGATCCATCATCTCCAGGAGCTGCTACGGAGGTGGCTTTGGAGGAGGCAGCTCCTACGGCGGTGGCTCCTCTGGGGGAGGGCGCTCCTTTGGCATAGCCAGCTGCTATGGAGGCAGTGGCTCCTCCGGGTTCCGCAGGTCGAGTGGGGGAAGCTGTGGTTACTTCTGAAAAGCCAATGTCTCCCATTCCTGGGCTGCACTGAGCTTGCAGGGGAATGTCCTGTGTGCTCTGTGACTGCCTTCACCAAATGTGCACTGTACTTCCCTGTCATTAAACTTATCTTGCATCAGTACGTTTGCCTCACGGTTTTCTTTTTCACCTTTCCACCTTGAAATCTCTGTGATTACGAAATACTTATTCATGCAGCTGACTGACAGCTGAGCACTGGTTGCTCGAATCTTTAAGAGGAAAAAACTTTTTTTTCTACTGTCTCCAAAAAAGCTTCAGTTATTTATTTATCTGACCACTATTTTCACCTTAACTTTGACAAAGATATGGAGGCTAGATTTTCAAAGTGACACTGGGGTCTGAAGACAGTTATATTCTGTGATCTCTCTCAGCTGATAGATTCCATGTTTCACCTCATTCTTCACAATTGCATAAACACTAACGATTTTATAGTAAAACATGAAATATTAAGAACAAATGCAAATAAATCTTTGTTTGGTTCCTGATTTTAACTATATATTTTCCAAGTAATGTCATCCAAAAACAGGGGAGCCAGGCTTAAACATGTCTTTAGCATTCAATAGACATGTCTTGGAAATTCACCCGTTGATCTCTTTGCATTTTTTACTCCCAGCAGTAACTATAGAAAACAAAAAACAGAGCATTATTTCTCAGTCTCCTCTTACTCATCACTTATGAAACTCTCCCTCGCATGCCACTGTGACCTGAAAGCAATTATGCTGTCATACAAATACAGCCCACTGATAAGGCCATACTGAAAGAAAATTCCTAAATTGCTTCTCTAGTTTATCCTGCAAATACAAGGCGATCAATCTCAGGCATCAAATCAGGCATATCACAGAATTGTAGGGGTTGGAAGGGACCTGAAGAGATCACTGAGTCCAACCCCCCTGCAAAGCAGGCTCTCTACAGCAGGCTGCACGGGTAGGCATCCAGGTGGGTCTTGAATATCTCCAGAGAAGGAGAATCCACAACATCCCTGGGCAGCCTGTTCCAGTGCTCCATCACCCTTACCACGAAGAAGTTCCTTTGCATATTGGTGCAGAACTTCCTATGCTCCAGTTTATGTCAGTTTCCCCTTGTCCTGTCCCCGCAGACCGCTGAAAAGAGGTTGGCCATGTCTCTTTGTCTCCCACAATTAAGATACTTGTAAACATTAATAAAATCACCTCTGAATCTTTTTTTCTCAAGGCTGAACAAACTCAGTTCAGAGGGGGAGGATCACCTCCCTCAACCTGCTGGCCACACTCCTTTTAATGCAGCCCAGGATCCCATTGGCTTTCTTGGCCACCACACTGCTGGCCCATAGGCAATCTGCCATCCACCAAGACCCCCAGGTCCTGCTCTGCAGGTTCTCTCCAGCAGGTCATGTCCCAGCCTATGCTGATACGTGCGGTTATTTCTTCCCAGGTGCAAGACTCTGCACTTGCTTTTGTTAAACCTCATCTGATTTATCGCTGCCCAGCTCTCCAGTCTGTCCAGGTCTTGCTGAATGGCAGCACAGCCTTCTGGTGTGTCAGCCACTCCTCCCATCTTTGTATCATCGGAATGCTTACTGAGAGTAGAAACTATCCCCTCATCAAGGTCATTGATGAAGATACTGAATAAGATCAGACCCAGCAGTGACCCCTGGGGAACAATGCTAGTCACAGGTCTCCAACCAGACTCAACCCTCTGAGCTCAGCCAGTCAGCCAGTTCTCAACCCACCTCATTGTCCACTCATCTTTCCCACAGTTTCTCAGCTTCATTATCTGGATGTCATGGGAGACAGTATCAAAAGCCTTGCCAAAGTCAAGGCAGATGACATGGTTGATCTTCTTGAGATGTGACATTTCAGCTCTTATCCCTCATTTGACATGAAATTAAATATTTGCTCTGATGGAAAAAGATTTCTCTAAGGGTTGTCTGTGGCAAAGGATTTCTGCTTGTTACCCGTTCCTACGCCAGCACAAATTATTGAGTCATCAGCTTCAGAAACCTCTGCACCCTACAGAAATGCAATCCCAAACTGCTTTGCATATTTAATTTTGAATGCCTCATTCAACTATTCATTTTCACAACACCTGCACTACTTAAGCAATTACTATCATATTACCATAAAAACACATAATTGCCACTCATAGGTGACATTAAAAGCTCTAGAAAGCCTAAAGAGCTAGTGGAAAAGATAGGACCTAAACTGTCCTTGGGAGAAAGAAAAACTGAACACAGTTTGATTTTAATTCCAAGGGGAAATAGGGTATAGATTGAGATGGCAGCACAACATGAAGCAGAAACCTTCTCACTTCCAGGGACAGCTACAGCCATCACTGCCTGTAAGGAGTTGGCTTTCCGCCTGTTCTTATTATGTCAGAGTTTTATTGACAATCTCTGTGTCAGGCCTTTTCAATGACTTTTTTTTTTTTTTTTTTTTACACTGGCATAATGAAAATAGGTATCTATTATCATAGGGTGATTAACAGAAGCGGTCATTAATAAAACTAAGCCAAAAAGAGGTGTAGGCCTGCATTTCAGAGGTATCAAGGAAGGGAGACTCCTACTGACACAAAAGGCTTTCCCCATCTCCAAAAGAAGTCCCACCTGCAGGCTCAGAACTCGTGTTCTCACCTCCCAGGTCATTGCCTGGTCTGTGCTCACAGTAATCCAAGAGGCCTGATTCTGCCATGGTGCTGGATCAACCACTCAGTTGATAGAGTACAGGTGGGGATGCAAAGAATGCTGACTCCCCCATCAGAAGTGATGCAATTTGGGAGGCATTATACCTAAACCCAAGGCTTGCAAATAATTTGTGTGGCTGACACATCAGCTAGGTGCCTTCCTGAAAGCCATTATGGATAAACACACAGAGAGATCAACTCTTGTTTCAACCAGAATCATTGAGTTTAGACAAAAGAAAACTGCTGGGTGTTGTAATTCACTAATTATGAACTGAAAGGAGAACAATTAGGAAGATTAGAATAATATGCTTTTGTGATAAATGACAAGAATTCAATGGACAGTGGATGACCTCATATCCATCCTATTGTCTAAGAACATATATAACAGGGTATGGAAATAAGAAATCTTCTATCCTTCCATCTCCACTGACATCTTCCTCGGAGACAACAGGGTAAGTCTGATCTCAGTGCATGTCTATAGCTACAGATCACTTAGAATTTATGTATGCTTTCTTATCCTGTAAAATGCTAGTAATTTTGGAAATTTTGAAGAGAGAGAGCAGAAGTCAACAGAAGAAAACCAAGATAAGGGGAAGAACAGAGTAAGGAAGAGCCTCACCTGCTCCTTTCCACTGGAGATTTTCTTAGAAGTAAACCTTCTTGCAGGTTGACTTGGAAAAGGGAATGAACGGGACTTTTTAAAGCAAGTAATTGTATAAGCATCAGATAACAGAGATAATAAGAGCAATGCTTTCCAAGAGATTCTAAAGAATAAAAGATGTGGTTGAGGAAGTGAGAAGCCTTAAAAAGGGGTCAGCCAGGAAGAAAACTGTGGGGAAAATGAAAACTGGAAGAGAGGTTTGAGCTAGAACTTAGTGGGCAGCTGCTGGGAAGGATGAGATGCATGCACTGGAAACCTGTGCATGATGGTTTCTTGACAGAACACTGTCTTTTCTAGCTACACCTCCACTCCTCAAGACAAATGATGAACATCAGCTCTGAGTGCTTGCCCACCTGCGAGGTGGCATGCACACAGCCATATGCCTGCAGCAGAAGCCTTGAGCCCTGTGTTACGTCCTGTGGGGACTCGAGAGCTGTGGTGTACGCCCCTCCAGTTGTCCTCACCTTCCCAGGCCCGACCCTTGCCAGCTGCTCCCAGGAGAGCATCGTGGGAACTTCAATTCCCCAGCCGTATGGTCCTGCAATCCAGTATGGCTCTGAGGAATCCCATGGAATGGGGGGCTCTGTTGGCATGTCAGGGAAGGGGGTCTCCTTTGGGGCTGGAGGGGCGTCAGGAACGGGAGGCTACTTTGGATCTCAGGGTTCAGTTGGGTATGGAGGCATGTTGGGGATGGGGGGCTCTGCTTGGTGCGGAGGTCTGTCAGGGATGGGGGACTCCTTTGGAAATAGGGGCTCCTTTGGGTTTGGGGGCTCCTCTAGGATAGGGAGCTGTTACAGCAAGCAGTCCTACAGAAGCTACCGTGGATCCCGCTTTGGAAACTGTGGATCCTTTTAAAGCAGCCTGAATGAATCCCTGCAGACCACACATCAGCCTGGGAGATGAAAGCACAAGGTCTGAGTCTGCAGTTGGGCCTGGCTTCCAGGGATGCGAAAAGTCTTTGTGTCAGTGGGAGCCTCCCTTGCTTGAAACCTCCAAAAAGCAGGCCCATGCCTCCTTTCCGTGTCTGCCTCATCGTCTATCAATAGCAGTTTCATGTAATCCCTTCTTTCTTCAATTGTTATTAACCTTGCACCATGCCTTTCCTGGTGGAGTGGAAATATTTTGAAATTTGAAAGTGGGACTTTTCTGCCAAGATTCCAGCTTTACCTTACAAAGTAGAGTCCCTTTTGTTATCAGCACAGACCTTCTGGCTGCCTTTGGACTGTGTAATAGACCATTATCAGACTGTACTCTTCCATTCTGTAATGCTTACTTCATGTCATATTAAAAGTCTTGTTGAATTATAGCCCTGGATTTCCAGTTTTCCTTTTAGCTCCTTCTGCTTTACCAACTAGGCTGAGAGAAATCAAACTCAAGAGGAGTCAAAATAGCAGGTGGTGCTCCGTGTACACAAATAGGAGTGGAATTCAATGTCCTAATGCCTAGCTGCATGAGAGCACCTACCTCACTATTTTTCACCTCCCCAGTAAAACATGCAAGATGAACTAAGATGATCAGATCTAGAGGATTGGAGGCTGAGCCAGGAATGTCTATATAAACTATTACACACGTGGCATCCGTGAAGGCTGTGCCTCACATTTTACTAAAGAGAGTTACACCCCTCATGCAATTCTTACTCAATAATCTGAGGAACGAAACTCTGAGTAACAGGAGTGAAAATTGCTGGGGCACTGCTGCCTCAGGCTGACTGTGGTGCCCTAAAGAAAATCCAAAGCTGAAGGCAGAGCACCAGGTCCATAACTCCATCAGTACTTTTGGACCCCAGTTCTCACACACATACAACAAACACATGCATCACTGTACCCTCAGCCTGCAACTCAGAACACCACTCTTGCACTAAGAGAAACAATGTCTATCCAAACAAAAGCAATCTTGCTTTCCATGCAATCAAAATATGTATTGTTGCCTAATTCTATGTGTACTGGTCTGACTAGCAGAACATCATTGTTTAGCTCAATAGACTTCTCATTAACAAATGCTGGGAATCATATGTAATTCCATCAAAACTGTGTAAACACTACAGTACATTGCACGCATACACCTGCAGTATGAGTATAGGTATCAGAATATTTCTCCAAAATCTTCTGATTTAAATTCCTTTTTCGTCAGAAGGCTCACGGGTATAGGAGACCTACATTAAAGATATGAAATAATTTTTACTTTCATGTCTGATTGTAAAAAAAAGAATAAAGTTGTGGAGTAGAAACAAGTGTGAGACACTTCAGTATCCTGACTTCTGAGAGAGCATGGGGACAACCAAGAAACATCCTTGTAGCTGTTGCCTGAGGGAACCTACTGCGATGTTCTTGACAAGATCCGATCATTTCCTGAATAAACGCTCCAATTAAATCAACAAACCACAAGGATTAAGACAGTCAAAATGAGGAAGTGAATGTTATGCTTGGCAGAGCAGCCTGTGCTCAGCCTACGCATGAGTCCATTCTTGTGAGCAGCAACACAATCTAAACAGCTCCAAATGTCTGACACAGCCATCAAGGTGAATTTCTAAGCTTCAAAGTTATCTTGGCTTTGAGGAGGAGCTGCACCAGACCACCTCTAGAGGTCCTCCAACATAAACTAGTCTATGATTGAGTTCTATTTATTAGAATGTATACAACAGAAAGGGGAGTTACTCTAAAGAAGAGTAACTGACAGTGATATCGACTGTAGACAATAATTATGCCCCTAATGATAGTCATTGATGCTTCAGAATTGACGCACTAAATTATTTAAGACTGGTTTGTAGCTAAGGAACCGCAGCAAAATGAAAGCCAAAAGATCATGCTATGATGCAACAGGGTTTTAATACAAACAAGATGTGGAATACATTCTTGTAGAATGAGGCAACGCAGAGACAAAGAATGTAATTTCCATTTCAACAAGGACTACAATCGATCAGGTGTTCAGAAGAACACAGGGTTCACAAGGTGTTCTTTCAGCCAGAAGCATCCAAGTTAAGTCCCATTAATTGTTTTACCCTCTTCAGGTTTAGAAAGATCAAAACATAACATGAGCAAATGACAAAGTGAGGCAACATTGGGATTTTAAGCCTTAGACAAAACATAGCACAAAGAAATGCCAAGCAACCCCAGCTCCTACTGATTCAGCTGGAGCAAAGGCTGCTTGACACATCTGATTTCTAGCCCTGTATGTCAACCATTGGTTTGTATCTGATCATTTCTTCAGTCATGACTCTGTCTTAAAGACTTAAAATGGCCCACAGTTTCCATAGCGGTACCTATAGTACCTAGAATAAAATGGGAAATAATTTCTACCAAATCCTGAATAAAATGAACTTCGGTAATAGCCTCCCAAGCGAGAGAATCCACCACCACATGAGCCCTCCCCGCCATATGAACCACCTCCTATTCCACCATAAGAGCCCCCAGAGCTATGGGAGCCTATCCCACAGGATCCACCTCCACCATAGGAGCTTCCTCCACCATAAGAACTTCCTCCACCATAGGAGCCACCTGAACCCATGCCTCCACCTCCAGAGCCCATGCCTCCACCTCCAGAGCCCATGCCTCCACCTCCGGAGCCCATGCCTCCACCTCCGGAGCCCATGCCTCCACCCTCAATTTCAGGCATGGCAGTTCCCACGATGCTTTCCTGAGGACATGAGCTGATAATGGGTCCTGGGAAAGTCACAACAACGGGTGGTGCGTACACAATTGCTCTTGAATCTCCACACGTGGCAACACATGGCTCGTTCCGAGAGTCGGTGTATGGTTGTGGACACGACACCTCGCACGGTTGAGCACAGCGGAAGCTCATCATCTGTCCATAGGACATCTTTCCAGAAGGCAAGTCAACCTGAAAGGCAGAATGCACTAGCCTAGTGGTTACAACTAGAGGAGTGAAAAAAACAAACAGTAAATAGCAACCTGGATTGTGTAGATGTGTTGAATGACAGACATCTGAACAGACGATAATGTACAAACAGCGAGTGATTAAAAAAATAAATCACCATTTCTAAGGAAGAGTCCATTCCATCCTAAAAGAGACTTGTGCATCGCAGATCTCTCCAATCAAGTGAGAGGAATCACTGGGTAGAGACCTCTAGTCAGCTTCCACCACTCTCTAGTGTATTGCCCATATGTATTCCAAAATAAGGCTCAATCCTTTTTTCACATCACTGGCTTTTGTAGGTTGTTTTGTTGTTTTTTTTTTTCCTAGGAGTCAGAGCTATCTTGATAGTGTTGGAGTGTTTTCTCTCCTTAGATATCCTCTTTAAAAAGATGTGCTACTTTAGACTTTGATGTATAACACCACTTCCCTCAACAGCCAAAATACACGAAGGGCCAAAACTACTACGCTACTTAATCTGTAGTCTAGATGTAGAAATAATTTTAGAAAATTGCAATAAAAAGTAGTAAGAGAGATGTTGTTGAAGAAATAGGTATATGAATATGTGGGATGAGTTTGCTCAGTTTCAAAGTAGCAATATCAGCCAGATCCCATGAGAACTGGGAACCCTCTTTCTAATGTTATTGTAAAGCTCTTGTAAACTGCAGTATTCACCTTGAGAACTGACACAGTCTCCTGATCTCATACTGTATATGAAATTTTGCCTTTCATTAAAGGTTTCACAGCTTTCTTTTAGAACTTTTTGGTCTCTTCTCTGTATAAAAAATCAGAAACAGCAATAAGAGAAGAAACAGCATTTTCCCATTCTTCTAAATGGAGATAGTAGCTGAATTCCTAGGAACCGCTGCCATCCACATTTTTGAAACTCCCATTATTATTTCCCTGCTCAAATGATGATGCCTTTGTCCACCCTATTCATGCCTTTATGGTTTCAAAGATGTTCATAGAGAATAAGTTCCTATCCTGCCAGAGGATAGGTTATATAACCACATATTAATGCTACCTATAAAACCACATCTATAATTCCAAACAGATACAGTTATATTGGACTTACCCAGTCACCAAGAGGAATAAGTCAGCAGAAGAGGCTAAAGACACCGCAGTTACAAGCACTTTTATATGCTGTCATAGAGAAGAGAAATTGGGAGACACCTTTACGCAATCATTCCCTACATCTTGTGAAACAGAATGTTTTCCCCAGTGATACCATCCTTTGTTGCAACTGTTTTGATATCGGCTTATGATTATTAGATAATTTTCAGTCCCACGCAGCATGTTATACACATTTCCCCCCATCTTGTCTTTTCTGCTGGAAAATCTCATGGTAAAATTAGGTTGGTTTTCCTTCAAACTGTTGCATTTGTGAGGATTGCTCAGCCGGATACTCAATGACCTGTGGGCAAACACAGGATTGTTTGACACATCGGATTATAGACTTAGGGAATTTTCCCTTCTAAAGGAAAATATACTCACATTCAGTATTTCATGCTAAAGAGCCATTGGTGTCTGGGAACAGAGGTCCCAGAGAAAACACTACTTTAAATACAGACCTATAACCTCAGTCCAAATAAATTTACAAGGCCTGACAAACATTGATATGATTCACTGGATCACATTTACATCGTTCACCTCTGACTTATCTTTGTGTGGCAGATTATTAAAGCCAAAGCTAAAATGAAGTCATCTATATTTTGGGTTTTTTTTTTTTTTTTTTGTATATCGTGACCCCCAAATCAGAATAATAATAGAGGAATGCATGCAGCCAATAGAGATGTGACAGCAATCTGAATAGTACAATGAGTCACATAATTTCTGGGAATGAAAAGTAACCAATAATTACAGCGATCGATAGCAGAAGCAATTAAAGGAGTTACCAAACCAAATATTTCATAGAGGAAGATAAGGAGCTCAAAACTTTTGAGTTCCTTGTTTTTAAGTATATATATATACACACACTTAAAATAAAAAAATATATATATATAAGTATATATATATATATACACATATACACACATACACACAACTCATTCAAATCACAGCTTCTTAACTACTCCAATGCTATAGGCAGAACATGGCACTGGTTTGATCATTCATATGATTATGACCAATGCTTTTCCCTGTGTTAAGTGAGATGAATTCATGGTTTATATAAGATTAAAAAAAGTAAATAAATAAAAAAGTACACATCAGATGAGGCTTTTCAAGCCAAACTGTTCTTAAAAGAACACTCTTAAAAGAATATATATAGAGAAAAAAAGGTGGGAAATGAAAATGCAATGGAGTAATTGACAATATTGCAGCATCCGTTTCACATCACCTGAATCTCTGTTATCTTACACCAAATAATTATTTCATAGATGGAAAAATAAGCATCCTCCTTCACCAGATGAAAGCTAAATGTTTCTAAAATAGGAAGAAGGAAAAATAAACCCCAAAGCTAGGGACCTTATATTTCACCCTAAAGAATTTCTTGCTTTGGATATAGAGCTACAAACCACATAACCCAGTGATCTGGTCTGGTGGAAGAAGCACAAAGCTGGTGCTCATAAAGTTAATTTTAAATTCACCTCATGAAAAAGAAAACTCAAAATGTGGATGAAAATGTTGTTTTTTGATGCTGTTGGCCTTCACTGATTTTCTGGCTTCAGAAATCCCAGAGCAGCACTCTGATGCTCACACAGTTGCTTTGCACACGAAGATTAAATCTTAAAGAGGAAGCCGCCTTAATTGCTATTGCCTTCACCTGTGCCATGCCATAATTTTCTAAATTGGTCTGAAGGTTCATTTGTCTGAAAGGAAATGGCCTATCTTCTTATTGCAGACTGTAACAAAGCATTATCCTTAGCCCTCATTTTTTTTCTACGGATTTAACCACAACAATTCCTTGGTTGTGAAACTCTGTGATTGGCACAGGAGAAAGGAGGACACAGGGGGGAGAATCAAACCCAGGGGGACTCAGGTATTGAAAATATTTCTGCTTCTCTTGCTGGCACAGCAGGCACACTCAGTGGCACCTGGAGATCTATCCATGCATTCACCTTCCCACAATCACATTTCACCACATTGTGGCACTAAAGGATGAGGCTTAGTGATGGGTCTCGTTATGTCAGGTTGGTGGTTGGACTTGAGAATCTCAAAGGTCTTTTCCAACCAAAATCATTCTGTGATTATAAGTGAGCAGTTCTTCTGCCCTTTGCAAAATTGGACTGAGGAAGCACTGGAAGTTCAGAAACTCTTCTGACATGGAGATCACAGAGTCACCACAGTGTGTCAGTTTTTATTGGCATTAAGATCACTTTCTTCTATGTTTTGCATTCTAATCTCAGCAAGAAGAACTGGCAGCAGATACAGGTTCCTTCAAGCCTATTGGGAAAAAAAAAACTCTGTTCTGGTGGCACAGAACACAGTTAAATGAGTTTATAGTTAAATTATCTCCTCCAAAATCAGCTAACAAACCAACCAACCAACAAGAAAAGACCTACTGTGCCATCCAGAGCAAACATCTGAATTACAATGCCAGATCCTCTTCTGCAGCAACCATTCATGTTGCATTCTACTCCTTCTCTTGCCCATCCCGTGCCTCGGCCTGCCTGGCCTCCATCATAAATCTAGCTAATGTGCAATATTAGAATTATAATGACAGGTTATAAGTATTAAGACTAATGATAATTAGGTGTGTCTAAATCCTAGATCCACCCTTCTGTATAGAGTGCCCTTATACAGGTTAGGTAGCTTTTAGGTAGCAGTTATCTCATAAGGTGATAATTGCCTGTGCCATGCAGGTGTCAAGAGAATGAGAGCTTGCGAGAAGCAGTGGTGATGTGGGATGTTCAAGTAAAAATGAAAGGTGGCATCCTTGGTAGTAAATGGAAAAGCAGGGCAAGGCAGAGGTGCCCACATGCAGGTCAAAATAGGTAGAAAGCACAGAATCAGGGTCAGGCAGGGGAAGTATGTTTGTGGCAGGGCATTCAAGTTGGGTAAAGGAGAAAAAAGCAAGTGGGGAGGTTAAATAAGCAGGAAGATGCAATATTATCAGGAATAATGGATTTTTTGCTAGGCTGTTTCTCAAAATCTCTCAAGCTATGGCTTGGATATTACACATACTTCTCCAGCAGGTGTTGAGCTCTAAGTCTTTATGCTGAGATGCTCAGGGCTTGTGCAAGGTGATTTGTTCCCAAAAACAAAGCTGTTTTCAGGCTTTGAACCTTTTTTCTAAAAAATAATTTGTGTGTCATCTTCAGCAGGTAAAAATCGGTCCTTGAACCCTGTTGTGCAACTGGATTATCCCCAAACTCCTTGAACCCCTGGGCTGGATGGGGTGGAGGCAGTGAATCAGACTGGGTCTTTGGGATTGGAGGCTCCTGGGAACCTCACCCTGTCGACGACCTCGTTACCAACATTTTCACAACATTTTTTGCGTGAGCCAAGCAAACAACATGGGCTTGTATGCCTGCACTGCCTCCCATCTTATCAAGGGTGGGGAACCGAGGCCCCACAAGCTCATCCTTTGATGCAGCGATTGATCCATATCGGATCAATAAAGTAGGGCACACGCTAACATCAGTGACTAACAAGCAAGAGTTCCCATCTTGTTATAGGAGCAATTCAGATCACTCCAAGTTTTGCCTTTTAGGATTCACTGGGTGAGCAGAGCGACCTTATATTGGAAGAAAGAGGTGGGCTCGTGCAAGGAAATACAGATTTGGGGGGCTAGAATGCATGCATTAGTTGCTTGTCTTCAGGGTAGACATCCAGATGAGCAGAGCGGTGTGAGGATGACAACAGTGGATGGATGGATGGATGGATGGATGGATGGATGGATGGATGGATGGATGGATGGATGGATGGAGGGAGGGAGGGATGGATGGAGGGAGGGATGGATGGATGGAGGGATGGATGGACAGACAAGTGGAAAGAGAGACAGTGTCAGAGAGTCTGGCAGCTTCCCAGCAGGCAGGGTAGGGCAAGCCGGTATCCTGGCAGGAATCCCAGCTGCTTTCACCTTGTTGTAAAGTTTCTTGCAATTCCTTTTCCCTTTGAAGTCTCTGGCAAAGCATCTGTGTCTGTGGGGCCGCACAAAATGCTTGCAGCACGAGGTGCACACCCTGGTGTTCCCATCATCTGCTCACAGCTCAGCAGCAATGGGGAATTAGCATTCAGCCAGCTGTCCTGTTTCGCTGCGGTTAAATAATTCTATACTTGTGCTAGGAACATGTTTGCCTGTGCATTTTCTTTGCCTTAGGTTAGAAGGGGCTGTTAGTTTACGAAAGATGTGGACTGTACCCATGTGTTCCTGGGATCAAGCGATGCATGTGCTTAAAACGTGCACAAATCCTTAGTGGAATCAGGACATAGAGTTGAGGGGGAGCTAGATTATTTTTCTGAGCAAAAATAAGTCTTAAGGAGTATTTCTCAGCACGTTGTCCCTTTTTATCTTATCACTTGCAGCAGCAGGTTGAGCCAGGAGCTCTCAAAGCCACAGAATGCGGCTGAACAGGATGAGGGCTGAGTGAAAGTTGTGAGATGAAAGTGAAAATGAAGGCTCTTCCTGCATGGGACTGGGGACGCACAGTGGGCTGATTATTTCCTCCCTCTGTGGGTGAGCAGTCTTTATGCTGGCCATGTGAATTGCACCAGAAATCATGCGAACATTTGGAGCTGAAGAGAAAGAAAATGAGAAAACCACAATGATGATGCAGAATAACTTTAATGGGGAGGGAGAGGACAGGATGAGGCTGCTGGAATAAATAACAGAGCAAAGGACACCATTCGAGATGCTGATACAGACATTCTCATGCTGCATTCAGCCTTCTGTATACCAGTGACACGTTTCACCAAATAGCATTTTTATTTTCTTAAGTAAAAGTAAACTATAAATACAGTATTTATCTTCTGCTAGATTTCTACTATGCAGTGAAGCTGAAAGGCAGAAGCAAATGGCCTATGTATATATAACATGTTTGTTTATCAGAGGAAAAAGTGAAGTTCCTGATGACTAATTCCCCAAAGTGCAAGGACCAGTCTAACAAGCTTCAGCAAGGAAAGGGTTTGTAATATCTTGTCTGACTCCATTTGTGTCGATTTTGAAACTACTGCTGCCTGCCTTTTTCCGGCAAAGCAATGCAAAAAAGAGCAATTTTTTCCTGAGATGCTGGATGTTTCAAAGGTCCTGTTAATGCAAACTGGAACTGGGGGCATTTCTTCTTGGCTGGATTGCCTACTGGCCTGAGAATGAGCTTGAGGAAAATACTATGGAACTAATGTAAAGCGTAACTTCAAGAAGACATAGGTAAGTCTGCTTAGGAGAGGCAGAAGGAATGTAAAACACCTTTGGACTTGCTGGTTGGGGCCCGTGCTGCTGTGCTATGCTTCTGAGATCTCTTTGTCTTCATTTGCTGTATCTGTGTTTTCTGTTTCTTGTTTCTCCTCTGGAATGTGCTCTTCCTTCTCGCTCTCAGGCGGTTGCTGTTGTCTGTAGCTGGCTCTGTTGCAAGGGTGCACCCACTGGGAAGCAAACACATAAGAGCACCGTGGGGTGCACTGGGACATGGGTCTGGGGATGGAGCTTTCTGCAGATGGCTCCGAATGCAGGATTTCTGCCCCTACAGATGCCAGGGAGGCTGATGCGCATCCATCTGGGACTGCAGAGCTTCCCACCACTGTCTCCTGTGGGCACGTGGTGAGAATCGGCCCTGGGAACGTCACAACGACGGGAGGGGGGAATATGATGACTCTGGAGGCAGGGCAGGATACAACACAGGGTTCATTGCAGCTGGTAGCAAGAGGCTGCGGGCATTGAATGGAGCAGGGATTGGAGCAGGGTCCTGCATACCACCCGGCCCCGAAGGACATCTGGGAGGAATGGTGGCGAAGCTGCAGCACAGAGCGGGGATTTGTGAAGTGCTGACACCTCGCCCAGCACCCTAAAACACAAACAGTGCAAATGGTAAGAATGCAGCTCAGGTATTTCAACCACAGGGGCTGTGCATATAACATAGGTGATGCAGCAGAGACAGTTCAACCCTGAGTTCAGGAGATGGAGCTCCTGGGTCAGCCCAGGATTCCCAGCCTATTTCCAGTCCTCTTGCTCCACTCATCCTATCCCCACCACCATTTTCATCCTGCGATGGTTAAATCCTCCAGGTTTAATCCTTCTCCATCCCATACAATTTCTTCCTTTTGTCCATGGGCTGTTTCCAGCTGCTCAGAGCCTCTTTTCTACTTCTATCTACAGATCCTGGCTGGCAGCTTCAACCAAAGCACTGCTTGTGCCACAAAGCTGCTCATCATGCAGGACTGGGTGTTTGATATCCCTGCTCTGCCAAATGGATGAGTGCTCTGGGATCACTGTGGTGTCTGTGACAAAGCACACCCAGTCCTAATTCAGACAATCTCTTGTAATAGGATTCTGCACCTCTGCTGAGATTGCACCGGGCACCACATCAGCACAAAACTATCTAGGGGATCCCCTCACCATCTCCTGTGACATTTCTTATTTGTCAGTGCTCAGCATCAGATATTCTCGTGACAAAAGCCCTGAAATCGCTCAGCATGAAAACTATTGTCTTTGCAGAGGTACATCCTCCTCTTAATGCTCCAATAAAGTGTAACCCAAAGAGGAAGGCTCCAGCTACGAACAGAGCAGCAAGTGATGGCAAAGTCTGGGAGACAGTACTTCTTAGTGAAGTGAACTCTGTTCTTTCCACATGCAAGTATGGTTGTCATTGCACACCCCGCCTGAACATCTCGGTTCTTTTCCAATCTTTAATGGAAAAAGTTACCCAAACTCTACCCAAATCAGGCTTAGAATATAATTCTTATTAGGTAACATGAAGATATATACAATTACTTAATAAGAAGAAAATTACATTTCATTTTTAATGAGGAAGCGAATGTCCTCTCAAGCATTTTTGAGGCTGAACACAGTCCAGGTTTACAACCAGGTAATTTCTAGCAGACTTCTCTAGACAGAATCCCCCTTCTACTTTTAGAAACCAGTGTGCTTTGCTTTTAAATCCCAGCTGATAAAGAAACACCTTGTTTGATATATTTAGATACATGTGAATGGGACTTACCAGCTGTCCAGGAGGAAGTCAAGAGAAATGGCCAGAGGAGCTCTGAATCCTTTGAGTTTTATATTCCTTCTTCAACTTCCAGGAAGATGAGACATGTGCATGAGGTCTTAATTACTTTCCAAACAATTTTTCCCGCATGTGTAACACTTATAATTACTATAATTATTTTAACATTGTTTACCAACATTATTCAATTCTCAGCAGTACATACTGTTACACGCTGCAGGGTTCCCCTGTGTATCTTTATGGTCTGAATTTGGTGCTGATGTGATTCTCCCACTTCCGCCTGCCTTAGCGTGGGAATGCACTGAGCTCCAGTTTGTCTGGATTTGGCTTCAGTGCTGACTGTGCAAGCAGTGGTTTGCAGATGACAAACAAAGCATTGCAGATGTGCAATATGATATGCACCAAGGTATGGGATCTTTAATTCAGGCCCCTACGTCCACCATACCCCACGCTTACATGGGGGCTCTGTTCATCTCTGTAAGCACTGTGGAGGAGGGGAGAGCAAAGTTTTTCTGACTTCACATCCCCAGTTTTGGTGACTGTGGAACAAATCTGGTTATTTGGTTCCTGCTCCTTTTTCCCCAAACTATTGTCACAGCCTTATAGATGGAAGCTGACATTCTACTTGAGTATCCCCACTCCTGCTCTAGGTATCAACCAGCTGGTGAGCATCTGGCACCAGTCACCGAGATCAGAAGCTTAAAATACATAATCCTGAAGGATGCCCACTTATAGAACAGAAGACCGGGGGGAGATAAGGTAAGAATGTCTGCAGATTAGAGGTAGTTAGAAAAATTGAAGCATTCAGTTGCAGTTTATACTTGGTGAAGACAAAAGAAGAAGTCATGGGCTAAAAATCCATCATGGAGAATTAAGCAGGGGGTAATTTTTTTATTCACGTGATTACTGACATGCAGAAATTGCTGAGAGATGTCGTGGAGTCTCCATCTATGGATGCTCTGAGCAGTGGATGTGATAAACAGTCAGGAAGGGTTCATCTGAACAGTCTGGACAATGGGGAGATGCAACTGTTGGTGTGTGGGGATATGAGCAGAAGCCCTTCTAACCCATTCGGAATGACTGCTTTTGATTGCAAACAGAAATGCAGCACTTAATGAAAATGTGAAATGCTGTGAGTTATCAGGGCTCAAAACAACATCCTGTTTGTGGGAACAGCGTAGGCACTTCAATCAAAAAATGCATATTTTTAAGGTGCTATTACTCAGCCCTAAGGTGTTTATCTCAGCTAACATGCTATTAATAGTATAATGATAAAACTCTTTGCGTGCATAAAGCGATAATGAATATTTTGGAAATGCTTTGACGTTCCTTGCTGTGTGGCAATCTCACCTTACCAGTCTCAGTTGTCGGGGATATTTTCCCCATTCTTTCACAAATGACAATGAAAAGTTCACACAAAGTTATCTGAAAAGCCAGTGCCAGGATTCTGGGTTCCCCATAGAGCCCTATTGAGCTCTGTTAATAGGGGTGGCAGACAGTTTGCATATAATTGTGCTACATGTTCCTCAGAAACTAGGAAATTCCTGTTTCTGTGCTGCTTTACCTGCAGGGCACCCAAACACACAAACTGGAAACTCACTGACATCTCCTCATCTGTTCAATTTTCAGACGTTATCTGCACAAAGCCAACCTGGGATTGGGCTTAGCAACCCAATCCTGGACATCCTGCACCAATTAATAATAGTGGTCACTATGGACAGGGCATCCAGTGCTAGGATTTACAAGGCTGTACCAAGTGAAATTAAACACCAAGAAAGCTGCTTAGTAGCTGACCCTATTGCTGTGTGCATCAGAGAAGAGCCCATCCTCTCTCAACCCTTATGTGGTGAGTGAAGGCAGAAATAAGATGAACCCACCAAGCTCTCCTCTCACTCCCCCTGCCCTGGCTTGTTGCCACTTCCCAGCTGAACGCTCAGAGACAGATGCTGAGGTCTGGATGTGGCTTCCTAAGTGCCAGCGGAAGGCAAATCATCACTTTCCTCCTGCCCACACTATGGCTCAGGCAGCCTGTGGTTGGCTTTCACTGCCACAAGGATGCAGCACTGCCTCATGTCACCTCCAGGGCCACCAGAGCTACCTCACGTTCAGGGCCAACAGGGCCATGTCAACTTCAGGGCCATCTCACCTTCGGGGCCATCAGCTCTTTGCAGAGCTCCTGAGTTCTCTGTGAGCAGATACAACCCAGTGACAGTGATGGAGCATGGATCTGCTGCCAGAGCAGCTTAGGGAAGAGGGGAAATGATGCTCTCACTTGGGATACAGCATGGGCCATATGAGCATGAGCAAAGTGGCCAAAGGCACCTGGGGCTCTTCAGCCTTTCTCCAGCTGCTATGTGAAAGACAGAGTTATATTACTGACTCTCACCAATAAAACAATATCAAAAGTCCAGGCACCATTTAATGGAGAGGTCAACTTTTTTATTTATCAAAGCCCAAACACCTTTCTCAAAAGCAAGAAGCACAGAAACAACTTCCAATTTTTAAAAGGAAACCTTCTTCTGCTGGTCTTTCTCATGGAAACCAAAGGGAAAGATGGGCCCTGTGGTGCTTAGAGCAGCTGAGAGTAGTGAAGTGCCCTGAGCCGTGCAAGCGGCATAAATGCAGGTGGCAGAGCTTCCCCTTATGAGCTGTGGAGCTCCATCTCTCTGTGGGGCTGCATCCCCATGCCTCTGTGATGTGTGTGATATGAAGGAGGAGCCAGGTTTGCATGGAGATGGGACAGGAAAGGGGCTGAGCTAGGGGAGGCCACCAGGAGCTTGCTCAGCTTCTTCTCTTTGCATTTAATTCCCCAGGGTTAAAGTTAATATCATAAAATTGCTCAGGTTGGAAAAGACCTTCAAGATCATCAAGTCCAACCACAACCAAACCATACTACCCTAATTCTAACAACCCACTAAATCATGTCCCTAAATGAATGCTCTCTCCCTACAGGGAGTAACAATTCCAGTGTGGGAGGACTGCAAGCAGCATTGGTCTCTTTGTATGAGCAAATCTGTCACTTTATTAGAAAAAGGAGGCTATGGAAATCCTGCTCGGAGAGTTTTATAGTGCTGTAGAAGAAGCAGAGGGGCCAGGAGGAGTTTAGCAGCCAGGACACAGCTCAGCATGAAGGCAGCATTGGGAGGAGCTGCCAGGTCCTGTGCTATGCCTTTAGGTGGTGGCAGAGGGCCACTGCCTGCACTGCTCCACTGAGTGAACAAACAGGGTGGTGTGCTTTGGGGCCTTATGTGTATACACCAGCTAGGCAAAATATTGATCAAGCAATTCACTGATTCCTGCTCTCTAGGAAGATGTCCCCGTGTGGTAACAGCTGGAGCTGCAACTTGTTTGTCCCAGTTTGCAGATTCATCACCGCAGATGGTTGATGCTGATCATTTTGAAAGCAGACAGAGCCAGCCTGGAGTCACAGCATCACAGGGACTTTTGGCATCACCCTCCCACCTCTGCTATCCCAGGGGCTGTGCCCCAGAACCAAATTCATAATTTGCTCAGCAGTGGTGAAATTACAGCAGACAGCTGCTAATGAATCTCATTGCACTAATGAAGTTTTCCTCTGTATCACAGCCTGTGCTGCTGCTTTTGCTGTGTCTCTGCCCAACTATCCAGCACCAGGATCAGTTCCCACTACCATAAACCTTTCTAGTCCTAACAGCACGACTGCTGTCTTCATTTTACAAAGAGTGAAAGCACAACAGCAGGGAGCAGTCTTGTCAGGTGGTGTTGGAAAGAATAAAAAAAAAAAAAAAAAAAACGACAGAAACACAAGGAAAATGACTGAGACAGCAGACAGCGGTGATCTGGCTGCAACCTGAGATTTAATACAGTGGGCACAACCAGTTAACATCTCTGATGAAGTAACAGTAACAACCTCTTGGAGTGCAAATGCTACAGCAGAGTTGTATCAGCTCAAAGCTCAAATCTGAGCACCTGCTCAGAGCTACTTAGTGTCTCCTTAACATAAATTCTGTTGCAGGAATAACTACAGGGGAACCACAGAAGGAAGGCAAGCTACCATACAAGGATAGTATTGATTACAATAAGGGGAGGACTGGGCAAAGCACTTCCAGGGATTAGGAACTGGGGAAAACACAACCTCAGGCCTCAGCTACGTGGCTTGCTGTTGTCACAGCAGCTTCAGCCCCTTCACCAGAGCCATTTGGAAGCACAGCGGCTCTTCTTGGAGTGGCTGGAACGCTTCGCATCCCCCGCATGGTGCCGCGGTGAGCGCTGGATGGCACAAGGGTGGAGGCACTTGGACTTGCTGATGTGCTGAGTCGATGAGCTCTTATGCTTGGCTCCCTCCTGCAGCAGCGAGCACTTGGCCAGGCGCTGCTGGGATGAGCTCACCTTGGCCCCGCTGCCGGGGGGGCACTTGGGCACCTGCTGTGGAGTGCAGGTGGTGATGCACTCCTGCGTTGGGTACCCCTTGGAGCACTTCTGGTGGGGAAAGGGGCTGATGTACTCCTCCAGGAAGCACTGTGTCGTGCACTGCTGCGGGGGGCACTCGGTGACCCCCTGAAGTGGCAGGGAATAGCCGCTGGTCATCCCCTGCAGGCAGCGGTTCTCCGCAGCATACCGCTGTGACAAGCACCTGGAGACCTTCCTTGACCTGCATTCATCCTTGCAGGAGGATGAATACCTGATTCCACACGGTGGGAACTTGAGCTTGCCTGGCTCTGGGCACCGTGGAGCACAGGGTGGGAGGCTCTTGGCCACGCGTTTCTTCTCCAAGTGGCCGTTCTCACAGGACTGCAGAGCTTGTGCAGGGCTGAGCCGCACGCTGGGCTTCCTGCAGGGCAGCAGACATGTGGTCTCGCAGGGCTCCGGGCACAGCACGACACACTGCTGCACACAGGGCTGGCAGGGCAGCAGCGTGCTGTGGGTCACGCTGGGCTGTGAGCACACGTAGGTGAAAGGCTGCACGTAGCTCTGCCATCTGGGCATCGGGCTCTTGATGATGCTCAGCGGGTGGCATGTGGTGCTGCATGCATCAGGTTGGGATGTGCAATGCTGGTGGCTTTCGGTGACGTAGCTGGAGCCCGGCAGGTACAGTTGTTTGTACCTCTCCCCATAATAGTGCATGGTCCTGGGAGGTTGTTAAGCCTGGAAGAAGCAGGAAGAAGAGGGACAGTTCACACCCACATTGGCTGTTTCCTGGTGATGCCTGCACCCAGTCCTGCTGGAGGTCACTGGCTGTAGGTGACTCAGAACCCAGCTGGGATTACCCAGAGGAGCTGCTCTCAGCTCCCTCCCCTATATCCTGATGAGCCCCAAAACAATCAGAGGCAGGAAAACAAAGCAGCTGTTTGCTGCCCTTCAAAAATGAGCTAAATATTAAACCTCCCCCATCCCCGCTGGGACATTCTTTCAAGTTCCTATCCTGCACCTCCCAAGCACTGAGGATGAAAGACAAGCCAGAATTAAAGGTGTGCCCATGCTGCAATCCTCAGGTGTGGCTGCAGCTCAGCAGCACAAAGCCAAACCGTAGTTAAAAGGGCTGAGGGTGAGGATAGGTCTGTGGAGCACATCTGAGCTGAGCTGCCATCGCTGCCTGGTCCCTTATACCATATCAGCACCTCTGCAGTTCCTGCTTTGTGCTGTCCTGTGGGCAAGCATCAAGAAAAGTAAGAAGAGAAAAGCAGCAGGAGCGTTCCGTTTAGCCAAACCAAGGAAGGAAGGAGGAGCATCAAGGCAGAATCTCTGGCAGGTTTCACCCCAGTCCTGCCCAGGTATTGGAAACAATGGCATATGAAAAGTGCTCAGAAAATGTTCAGGTTTTTATTTTTCTTTGTTTTTCATCTTGACGTTATTTAGGAATTAAAGTCTGTAATTAAGTAATCATAAAAAAAAGTGCATCTTCTGAGCACCCCTCTTTCTGTCTATAATTACAGTACAGTGCTCAAAAGTCTATCGCTGGGTGACTATTAATAATAACATCGCTGCGTGTTGCTATCATTATCACTATGATTACAATAATCATTGACTAATATAAACAGCCATTGAAAAACAACAATAGCAATGCTATTACTGCAAATACAATACCAAAGCATCTGGCGATGCTCAGCAAGATAAAAAGCTTCTAGAATAGGGGGATTATTCACATCCAGGGAGATGTTTGCATCCCTGGCTGTTAGCCTACGGAGAAATGTAAACATGTTCAGGTTTGGCTGGAGAATCTCTGCTGATTTCACGTTGATTCTGAAGTTGATAGGCTTCTTGCTGTCCTCTGAAAAGTTGCTTTGTTCAAATTCCACCAGATCCTTTAGATAAGCCGCCTCTCCACATGTGGGCTCATGCCTGACTCCCAACAGCACCAAGCCCCTCACGCAGCCCATAGCTTCCTTTGGACCAGACCTAGCAGCAAGCGTAGAGAAGCCCACAAATCCCATTCCCAATTCCGCAGTTCTTCAGGAGGTGCTTGCCCAACATCCTTCCCTTCAGCACAGAGCTGTTCCTGCTGTCAGAGCCGCACACATCCCCATAGGATGCATCTCCGTGAGCGCAGGACCGCCGCCTGCTGCAGCCACCCAGGGGAACAAAGCAGCATTTCAGCAGCTCCGTGAGAAGCCAGACTTACCCACTTCATCAGTGAGAACAACCGGAGAGAAGTGCCTAGGAGAGCCCTGTACTGTCTGAGCTTTTATATAGTGAATAAGTGCCCTACGGGGTGAGGTGGTTTGGCCCGCGATGCTCTAATTGCTGCCAGTCCCAGCTGGGCCACGTGCAGCTTCATGCTGGAGGGAATGGCCGTGCTGTTGTCACCGGGGCACCATGGGGACATTGCTGAGCTGGAGGATCCTGTGAGAATATCCTGCTTCTCCCCATGCTAAGCAGAGCACCTGGATGGCCAAGGGCATCCCCTGCGTGTGCTGTTAGTGGTTCTGATGCTGTGAGTCCCCATGCATGGTGCTACAGCTCCTCTGCTTCACTGTGGCAAATCCAGGGCAGTAGAATTGTGTTTTTCTACAGAGAGAAAGATATTGGCTGAGATAAACATAGGAAAGGGTCTGGGCCACCCAAGGGACTGTTCATTTCCGTGGGAGCTGCATGCATAAGGCCTTTTGGTGCCTTTGAAAACACCATCCAGGAAGGACTCTTGGCAACTTCTTGCAGCCCGTAATTACTGTGGCATGCAGACTTCCTCCACCTGCGCAGGAGCTGAGGGTGACTGGGGCTAAGGAGGCCTTGGGTGAAAAGCATGGCCACTGCTGGAACGACCCACACCAAACAAGAGCCTGTGCTGAGAAGGGATGCCTTCCCAGCACAACAAAGGGCAGCAAAAAGGGGCAGCACTGGGGCAGCTTGGGAACGATGGCTGAATCCCTGCAGTCCTAAACACACAGATCCCTTTTCCCGCTCTTTTTCTCCCTTTTTATGCTAGTTTTAAACCCAAGGGGAAATTAACAGCAGCATCCAGTGCTGGCAGGGAATGAGTTTTAACACGGTCATATCAACATAAGCAAAGGCCCTAGCTTTTTTTTTTCTCTCTCTCCCTTTAATGCCAATTAGATGCCTATCAACTGTGCTTCAGCATGCTGGGAATCTGAGAGAGGTCTTCCCTGCTGGAGAACAAAGAGTTGAAGTTTGTCCTCTTGGAGGAGGAGGTGGAAAATTTCTCACCCATCAGAAGGAGAATATCTCCAGCTGCTGAACCATTGGAGTGCCAGGAAACCAAACTCCAAGAGCAACATTAAGCAAAGGGACACGTGCGCTCTCCAGGCTTACCTTGTTTTCCACAACTGAAGACAAAAGCACTCATTCCTACCTGTGCTTCCATTAGCTGCGCTTCACTCCCCTGAATTACAACACCCTTCTTACAATTAAGTGATCTTCCTTACCATGAAATGTCCCTTCTTAATATTAAATGATCTGACCCAAGATTTTAGGAACCAAGAGCAGGAATGAAAGAGCAGCTAAGCAGATTAAGAACATTTTTATAAGCTCCATAAATCCAGTTCATTCTATAGAACCAGGCCTGGTAGCCTTCAAGTAATCCTAATGTATATTTTAGTGTATATTTTAGTGTTTGCAGTAAGGTAACAAAATACTAACCCGATGATAGCATCATGCTCTGTCATCCAAACGTTCTTAATTAGCATCTGGGAAGTCCTCTGAAATCCTTTCATCTTGAGAAGACGCACAGTGTAGCGCAGGGCAGAGTTGCGGGGGCTGTTATTATTCCCAATTAAGCACAGGGGAAATCGAGGCACACCGCTCTGCAGTCACCCAATGAGTCAGGGCCAGCGCCAGGCTCCAATCTGAGCTCTGTGCTCTCATGGCCACTCCACCCCATGGGATGAGCTCCGCAACTTGAGTGATTTTTGTGGCCATCCCAACTCCTACAGGGAAGTCACACTGGTGTGAAGTCTCCCCAAAGCCTTCAGTGATGGTCTTCCCATAAAAGAATGCGAAGCACTGGGTTGCAAGATCATCCCTTGCTCCACACAGGAGAGGAGAGCTGTGGTCAGTGCCACTCATGCTCCATCCCCAGTTATCTTCCATGTGTGCTCTGAGGAGGTGGGATCTCAGCTCCCATCACACCCTGCACCCCACAGGACACAGCTGCCCCACTCTGACCACAGCCACCCCTAACCCCTCAACACAGCCCACGGTGGCACCCCAAGGTCACCAAGTGGGTCAGAACCAGGTAGGATTCAAGGCAGCGTCCCAGCCTGGGTCACACCCAGCTCCTCTTGCATCACTTGTTTTGGCTCTCCCAAAAGGCATCATCCACTTGGCGTGAACAGCCTCCGATTCATTCTCTTAATGATAGGGCATGCCATAGGATTTTTGTATTTTGCACAGACACTGTTTGTAATAAAGAACAACCACCAAAGGGCAAAAAGACAAAATGTTTACTCTGAGGTCAGAGAACTATATTTATTTAGGTATATATATATATGTATATCATAAGTATACATATATATAGTTTGTTTTCAATACAATGCAGAGTACACATCTTCAGGCAGCATAAAGAACATAGTTTATCACTTCAGTATCTCAAACATTTATAAAGGAGTAGTGCTACAGCTTTCAGTCTCATTTCCAAGACTTTCTTTTGTTTCAGGCTTTGTTTTCCACATTAACCAAAGCAACCAAGTGAATATTAAAAAAAAAACTTTCACGTATAAAGTTTCAGCAGAACCAACTTCTCTGACCAGAGATCCTGCCTCGCTCGGGGACTTCGCTGAAGTCAGTGCGGAGTCAGCAGGGATTGTTGGCCACCTCCTGCAATGAAGGCTGTTGGAACAAGACTCGGATACATTTTGCTTAGCAAATTTACATTTGGCTTCCAAATCTGTGAGCAAAAATGACTCTTTTGGAGAAAGTGCAGCCTTGGGGAATCCAGGACAGCCTGGGTATCATCTCCTGAGGCCAAGACTGAGCCCAGAGCCCTTGTTGGGCACTCCATTGGTCCTCTTGATGCTGTCATCAGAGGGACTCCTTTGGCAATTCTACTTTTTTTCCCCTATTAAAACTATTCCTTTCAATGAGGTGAGAATTTAGTAACATCCCACTAAACTACTTCTTGCAGCAGACTAAGGAACAAGCCACAGATATCTGGAACGCAAGGAATAATATTGCACCTTGGCCCAAAATAGAGTTGAGCTACAGGAAAAGGACTGGAAAACAGAGATAAAGCAGAATTAAACAATAGCAATAAGTTGGCTGGTGATACAAGAAGATAAATAACTTTGCCTCAAAGCCATACCTCACTGGTTTTCCATGGACCCTCCTTTTCCCTGCTCCTCTTTACCAGGGCCATTTGGGTGCAGAGCAGTATTTCTTAGCATGACTTGAAATTTTTACTCCACCTGACTGATACGGCTGCTGTGGGATGCACTGAGTCACACTTTGCTGTGGGATACCCTTGGTGGCACACTGCTGTGGGACGCACTTGGTAACACACTGCTGCTGTTGCGGGACACCCTTGGTGGCACATTGCTGTGGGATGCACTTGGTAGCACACTGGTGTTGCTGTGGGGCACACTTGGTGGCACATTGCTGTGGGACACACTTGGTGGCACACTGGTGCTGCTGTGGGATGCCCTTGGTGGCACAATGGTGCTGCTGGACGCACTTGGTGGCACACTGCTGCTGCTGCGGGATGCACTTGGTAGCACACTGGTGTGGGACACACTTGGGGACACACTGGTGCTGCTGTGGGATCCCTTTGGTGGCACATTGGTGCTGCTGTGGGACAGCCTTGGTGGCACACTGCTGTTGGACACACTTGGTGACACACTGGTGCTGCTGTGGGATCCCTTTGGTGGCACATTGGTGCTGCTGTGGGACACCCTTGGTGGCACACTGCTGTTGGACACACTTGGTGACACACTGGTGCTGTTGTGGGACACTCTTGGTGGCACATTGGTGCTGCTGTGGGACACCCTTGGTGGCACACTGCTGTTGGACACACTTGGTGACACACTGGTGTTGCTGTGGGACGCCCTTGGTGGCACACTGGTGCTGCTGTGGGACACAGATGCTTGCATCCTTGGTCTCACATGGCTGCGGCACACACGTGGTCACACACCTGGTTGCACACTGCTGCTGTGGGATGCACTTGGTGGCACACTGCTGCGGGGCACAAGCGGTCACATAGCGCTGCGAGACACACCTGGTGGCATGCTGCTGTGGCACACATGTGGTCACACACCTGGTTGCACACTGCTGGTGTGGGGTGAATGTGGTCACGCAGTGCTGCGGGATGCACACGGTCGCACTGTGCTGCTGGTGGATTCCCTTGGTCTGGAATGGCTGTTGTGGCAGGCATGTGGTCACACACCGGGCTGAATGCTGCTGCTGCTGGATGCACTTGGTTGCACATTGTTGCTGTGGGATGAACTTGGTTGCACACTGCTGCTGGGGCACGCACTTGGTCACACATGGCTCTTGCGACGTGCACTGGGTGGCACACGACTGCTGTGGCACACAGGTTGTCACACACCTGGCGGATGGGATGTGCTGGGTCACACGCTGTTGCTGTTGAATGCACTTGGTTGCATACTGCTGCCGTGGTATGCACTGGGTCACACACTGCTGCGGGGAGAAGCTGGATGACAGAAACCGCTGCCGGGGAACACAGGGGGTCACGTACTGCGGAGTGCACAGTGCTGACTGCCAGCTGTGCATCAGAGGGTGTGTTTGGGGGCACTTAATGGAGATGTGCTCTTGATGGAGAGGAGGAAAGCACTGCTGTTGGTAGCACAACATCTTAGTGAGGTTTTGGCAGGGCTGGAATGAGAGGTGAGAGAGCAGAGCTCTTAGAGAGGCACCCAATGGGTGCTGGAGGTGCATCCATCCATGCCACAGTCCCAGAGCTGCACCCAACCTGTAACTTATAACTCAGAAACATGGCAGTAAGTCTAACAGTGGGGACATTCAGAGATACACAGTACGAAATATCCCGCTGGACCTCATCTCCCTCTCCATCACCTAACCTGCAAGGAGGAAGAACTGATTTTTGAGGTCAGAGGAGAAATTCCTCATTCAGAGCTGCCTTCCAACCACAAAGCCCAGGTTTTGCCCTCTGGTTTTGTTGAGGACCACCTATGTCCTCTTGCTGACATGTTGAGAAAAAGCCATGACCCAGATGCATCTCAGACCCTCAGGTCCCATTTGCCATAGCAGGAGACAAGCAGCACCCAAGGCAACACTGCCTGCTGACCCCACAGCACCATGAACACGCAGAAGCTCACAGCCTGGTCTCAACATCACCAAGTTCATCCTCATTAGGAAGCCAAAGCCAATTAAGGGGCAGCAATACCACAGCTGAACACAGCCTGCTTACAGCTCTTCTAGCTCTGTGTTCCCTGATACACCAAAGCAGCTCTGCATGTTGTCAGACACCCACAAAAGCAAACTACAGCGCAGCACCCCAATTACTGCTAACAGCTGTTCCTCAGATTGCTCACAAGTGGCCCTTGGGGTCGGATACCCAGCTGGAGACACAGTAAGAGTGCATTTCCACACTTACGCAGCAATTCACATTCACTAGCATTAAAAACCTTGCCCACAAAGCATTTCATATGTAAAAAGGCAGCAAGAAATCTGCATTTCCACAGCCTCAGAGGCTCAGCACGAAGCAGACTTACCCAGCTTCCCGATGAGAACGGCGTTGTGATGTGACCAGTGAGCCCTAATGGAAGCTGACCTTTTATATAGCTGCTAAGTGTGCCCCAAAGGCATGAGGAACCCACGACACAGCCTAATAGCTCCGTGTACAAGCTGCCCTGTGTGCAATGCTCACAGTGACTAGCATCAACTCACTCATCCTCATGGATGAGTAGTTGGATGTCAGCTCCCCATAGTAAGTGTAATTACCTCCTGTCTGATTCTCTCTGGCATGGTAAGATTGAATGGTATTTGGAGAGGCAGTGGCAGACCCATCTGCAGAGATCTGTCAAGGGAGGAGTGCACACAGCATCAAGAAATGGCCCTTCTTCCAGCCTTGGAAACCTCCTGGGTAGACCCCAGGGGTGAGGCTGTCCCAACACATGGCCTCCTTCTGCACACAAATGGCTTTGGAAGCCTCATTGAGTTCTCCGTGTCCTTCTCTACCCATAATCATTGGTTAGGCCAGCACCTCCCATCCTCACTATGATGTCCAGCTGTGCGTGCAGCTGAACACAGACACTGGCTCCTCCAGGGAAAACTAGAAGCTCCCATTGGAATCCACATCACCCCCCTGGGTGGGTGATTAGAGCCACCTGCATCCTCAGCTCACGTAGCTCTGGAGCGTGGCTGCCAATCCCAATAATCCCATGATCCCAATGCAGTCAGCATCATCAGAGCAGTGGGAAACACCATCCAGTGACTCTCATATGAGCGGAAAAGATGATCTACAGTCACATCTGATTGCAGCCATTGCGTAACTCAGCTGTTACCAGCAGCACCAGGAGCAGATAAACTTCCTCTGGTCTTGTGGTGCCTTTCAGTGAGTCAACATCTTATCACACACCATGCTCAGATCAGAAAACGGGGATATTAATTTTCTGAAGTCAGTGAAGATTCAATCAACGCTTTCATGTGCATTTTGGCCCATTAAACATTCCATAAAGAGACACGTTCTCCATGTAGAGATGTGGGGATTCAATCAGAGCAGTGCTGAGCCAAACCAGCATTGAGCACTGGGGGAGATGGAGCTCACCCCAAAGGAGGGCAGCTCCTGAACATGCTCATTAGAACCTCAGTTTGTTGTGAGCTACAGAAATAGCCCTCCCATGTGATTATTGAGGCCAGGAATGAGGTCCATATACAGCTTCATGATGCAACTGAATATGAAAGCCTAGAAACTCTTTTGTGCAGCAATGAAAGTGGTTCTCAAGGTTTATTCATGGGTGAAAAACTGGATTTCACTGGGCAAGAATCGCAGGGAATGAAACACTCTCTTTACCATAGGCATCTCCAGCACTGAGTGTGCTCATCGTTAGCTGAACCACAAGCAGCATGGCTTTGTTGTGGCATTCCTCCCATGGAAACCCATTCTTTGATCCAAAGCCATAACTCCTCACTGCTTTTCAGCTCCAAAGCTTGCAGGTCTGATCCTCCCTGTTACTGAGGTGAGCAGTTCACATTTGTATTAGTTTTACTCTAGTCTGGATGCAGGCACTGCCCCAACCTTCAAACAAATCCTTATTTCATTCAATACTTGGATGCAGCCCATGAGTACCTGCCTAACTCACTGAAAGCCATAGCAAATTTAATTAGCAGATCCCAATGACAACTTGTCTTTTATGTCCATCATAACTACGTGAATATTCATCTAAATCCACTTTCTCAGCACACTCTGAAGCTGCAGACTCAAAGAAAGAAAAACCAACGAGGCTCCATTTTAATTTTGGCAGCAAAACAACTTGGGAGACTTTCACTGCATGGCATTTGGATGAGCATTTCACTCTCACACGACGACGCCTGTCAAAAAATGTGTGCTTTTGTTGACACCTGCTCACGCCCCAATAGGATCCACCTCCTCCCATCAGTGGTTGTCACCTATGGGAACCTCCTGGGCTCTTTTCAACGTACCTGGCTCATCTGGCAGCATGGGCAACGTGAGACAGACGTGGAAAATTAAGTTAGAATAGGAACAAGGCATCTTCCCATGGAGAGAGAAGATGAAAAACCTCCTGGAGGAGATGCCAGGGGAGATGCTGGGAAACCACTGCCTTCTCTTTAATAAGCCAGCAGTGCAAGGCAGCATGGTCACACAGTGGCATTTTGGGAATGTGAGCTAATGCCCCAGGAATGCACAGCTCCTGGCCTGCTCCAGATATAGAGATGTGGTTGGAAGAGCAAGCAAACGAGAAGATGGAAGAAACAGAGTAAATAGGCCAGGTGTGATCCAAGACACCAGGCTGAAATCTCAGGCAGCATAGAATTAGCCTTGCTCCACTAAATTTAACAAGAAAACAGTGATTAACGAGACAGAGTCGTAAAGCAGGAGGGAGCTACAACAGTAAAATAGTGCTTAGCAAAGGATGTTGTGCATATGGGGCTACAGCAGAGGCAAATGAGAGGGCCTTTCCTTGAAGAAAGGATTTGGAGGAGTACCACCACGGACAAGTTCTGCTCAACACCTCACAAGCATAAGGAGAACCCTCAGGTGCCAACCACTGGTTATGGCCATTGCACAGGTCTGGGGTGGCCACATTCTCCAGCATTGCCAAAGCCATGTCCTCAAAGCCCTACAAGCCACTAGAGCGCAGCATACGCACACACAACCACCTCCTGCAGCAGCATTGCACAACTAGACAACAGCAGCTCGGAATGCATTTCCTGATGCTCTCTGCTCTCCAAGAAAAAGAGCCTGTGAGCTCAGCCCAAATTGCTGCCTTTGCATCAGAGCAGTGTAACGTCTGAATGCTCCTCAGCGCAGTGCAGGTATTGAACCAAAGCCATCAACGCATCCTGCAGCCCACCTGAAGCCTCCTGTCCTCATTCCAGCTGCTTACCATGCACGTGTGTTTCTGGGCACTAAAAACAACGTGAAACAGATGCCAGGCTGCAAGCAGGGAGCTTCACAGTGAGGGGAAGGTGAAGAATAGGGAAAAATATGAGAATAAGCAGACATGGCATATTTTTTATTGTATCAGACTTGTAATTAGAAAGAAGCATAGAAGCTGCAGATAATAAAACGTGGTGTATTATTAGCCCAGCAAGCTGTAAAATTGCAGAATAGATGTTTCAATGATTTAACAGCGCTGAAGGCAAAATACAAACCTCATCATGCATTAAAAAAAAAAAAACAAAAAAACCATCTTCTCTTAGACTCCTTACTGTATTTTAAAAGCTTCTTATTACTTAATGAACTCTTGCTGTTTTGCAATTAGCAACCCTGGTGCACCTCTTTGTTCTGGCTGCCACCAGGCTCCATGAGGTCAACCTCTGCAGAAAGTTTGACTGCATGATTGCAATAGCTCTGGTGACTTGAAGCTGAAGTTTCAACACTGCCCCTAGCACTGTGTCCATCAGATACACCAACTAGGCTTCCAGTGCAAGAGAAGCTGGGATGCTGCTGCTACCTGATTGCACCCAAAACATGATTGCCACTTTAGTGTTGGTTTGCAGCCCCTAAGCCTTCTTTGCTGCTCTGGGATTTGCCCCTAGGGGGTTGGGAGGATTTCTATCAGCCAGGGTTCGTTATTACATCAGATGCTCTCCACATACTGAACTTTAAAAGTTGCCCTTTTCCATAGCAATTCAACTAGCAGCATGGTTTTAGGATTAACACACGTTTGTACAATCTCTCTGGGCCTGATCCTTTTCCTGTAATCTCCTAGGACAGTGGTATGATGCCATCAGAGTCATGAGATTGGCACAGGTATGACTCAGATTATCTCCATTAATCTGTGGCATTAAGCAGATGCAGAAACAGCTGGAGAAGAATTGGTCTTTCCATAAGAGCCTGCAGCTCCTGCTATTCAATCTCAATTAATTCCATTTACAATAGGAAGAGTCCGAAATTGCCATTGCTGCACTATAATTCCACTGTAAGTCATATTTTCCACATCCTTACCAACAGTATTTAACAGATTCGCCAGAATATAACTCACCCCACCCATCAGTGAAGCAATGAATCAATGCAAAGGTAGGGGAAGGGCCTGGAGTGTCAGAAAACTCCTTGTAAATCCCAAGAGCTCGACTTCCCAGGAAGGCTCTAGCACAGGTGCTTCCTTTTTGGCTTTTGGGAGCGAATGCTCCCCTTTTTCCAGCATTTTGTATTTTAGCAGCTGAAGACTGTTGGCTGCACCTGAATCCTGGGAGCTCCTTCTTGTTCTAGCACTTTTCAAATGCTTTCATCTAAAGCCCTATAGCTTCAGTCTTGCCAGAAATAACAACAAATGCAGTTCAGGCTGCAAAGGCAGTAGGTGAACATCAGGGATATTCAAGGTCTTTTTGGAAGCATAAAGCAATTTTAATCTGAAGACGAGCAATGCTCCCCATTGCAGCAGGCACCTGCCTGTGTGCAGATGCCATTTCACCCTTTCATCCCCTCCCCAGAAGCACAGGAATCTGTATTTGCACCCCGACTGCTCCCTGTTCCCCACCAGCAGCATTGCAAAGCTGAGCACAAACTCAGGGTGACCCCTGGAGCTGTTCTGCTTTGCAATTTGCAAATCCTCCTGCCTGGGCCAGAAAGGGCTGGTGGCAGGCTTAGCTCCAACAAGTCCACTCCTGAGCACCAGTGCATGAATGAAGCAATTGAGAATTAGTCTCTTTGATGTGCTGACTGCCTGGAAAGTGTTCCTGTTGCGCCCAATGGGTTTTCAATGAGGCACTGTGCTGTACTTGAGAAGCAGAGCAATTCTGCACCAGCAGTTAGGAATACATTTAGGCTGGGAATTAGGTTTCCAAGAGGCAGTGCAGAGGGCTCTGGAATTGGCTGTCATCTCAGAGAACTGGAAGTAAAATGTATAAAAATCTTGAAAATGAAGGTTGGTGGATTTACAGAAGAGCTTTTAGAGCTCTGAATGTGGAGTCACAGACAATTTGGTGCTTCAGCCATTTCTGTCTCTTGAGAGCTGTTAAAGTAAACGTGGGGAGCGTGGGTGCTTCATTACAGAAAAAAAAATGAGAGAAGTCTCTCAAGGAATAACAGGCAGAGGAAAAAAAGCCAAGTGCAGACTGCTTGGCCATCCCTGTGGGACTGGGGAAGATTGAGTCTGCAGATGGTTCAGTTACTGGGATGGCAGCAGACAGACCGATACTAGGAAACTCAGTAACTGGTAATTAAGTCTTTTGTCTCATGAGATGAGCTAATCGAGGTGTCCACCCTGAAGTGATGACAGGTACAATAATAAAGAACAAGATGGGGTGTTAACGAAACAGTGTCTAATTAAGCCATCAGGGTGAGCCCTGTGTTGGGAGATCCAGTTGAGCAGCTCATGAATCACATCAAGACGTGAAATCCAGGAGAGAAACAGCTTCTGCAGATCATTTTCTCTGTGCACAAAGGTTCCAAGCCCTGCATAGATAGAAATCAATGAGCACCCTTGTGGATGTGAGGGGAGGGTCACATTTCACCTCCTGAGCTGAGGTGCCCTGCAGTACTCTATGCTTATAAGAAAGCTCCTCCTTTCTTTCAAAGTGAAGTAGTATAGCAGCAGGGATAGTTGAGGTACTGAGAGACCTCCGTGGTGTGTCAGACAGTTACGGACTTCCATTTGGAGCTGCTAGTGTAATTGCTGTGCACACCTCCAGGTATCTTAGACTCCTGGGGACTTGAGTAATTAATGATGTGATTAGCGCTTGTAAAGCCGTTGGGGGGCTGAGGGTAGCTCAGCACCTCCACGAGCTGAGTGGAACCCACAGTGGCAGTTTCTGTCTAGGAAGAAGGATGGGCTCAGGACACTTCTATCAGCTGTGGTATTGCACTGCCTGGAATTTGTGGCAGCAGGAGCAGAGCCAGGGCTCCGCCAGGCGGGAGCTGAGCCCACATTGGCTGCCAGGCCACTTTCCTTGATGCACGTTTCTCCCGTAGTTCCCCAGAGGTTTTAGCAAGGCAGGTTTCACTGCATATGGCATTTGCCTCTAAAAATAGCCTTTGTGCAATTCGCATGGAAGGGGAAAGCAATTATCCTGCTATGGTGTGAAAAACACTCACTCCCTATCCACAGGCTGAGTTCAGAACCTCTCTAGTGATAATTGCCATCATTTTTCTGCTGAGGTTGCAGCCGTGGACATGAAATGACCTCCTGGAGCCTCTGCAGAGCTGGATCCAAACCAGGGCGGAAGGTCAGGACAGCCTCGCCTGGTCTGCAGACACGGCGCAGGTCGTCTCCCCTCCAGCTATGGAAAGTGATTTTCTTTACTCACAGAGTGTTGCAAGCTGAGTCTGGAAAATTGGCACCCAAATTGGTTGTATATTCCCGAAAGCTGCTTGCTTAAATGAAAGCAGTGTCTCAACACAGGGCCGTGGTGGTTGCACCTGTAGCTGCCTTTGCCTTAGTGCTGGACACAGGTGCTACGTGCCCTATTTCTCTCTCCTCGATGGCTGTAACAAAGGTTACTGAAGCTCTGGCCTGAACCTGCACGTTTGCTTTTCTCCATTGCAATATTTGACCTAATGAAATGTGCTGTCTCACTCTGAACACAGCTGCTCTGTCCTCTTCAGGCTAATGGGTGCATTATAAAATTCAGGGTTTAGGGCCTTATTCCCCCTTGCTGTATTCCTATAGCCCTGCTTTGAAGGGCTGTAGTCCTAAAGCAACCTCAGACGAAGGGTTTTGGTAACCACGAAGCCTGATGCTACCTAGAAAGCAGACAGACAGATTATCTGTGTCTGGAAAGCATTCTGCCTCCTGCCTTCAGTGGGGCCATGGCTGCAATTTGTGTCAGTAGAGCATGGGTGAGGCTTCAGATGCAGGTTGATCACAGGCTGGGACCATCCCTTGCTGGTGACCAGAACTCAGCAGGTTCCAGAGCCAACCAGGCACCAGCTCAGCCCCACCTGCAGTGAGGCAAGAAAGGAAGTTGCATGGGTGAAGTGACGCTATGGCAGAAGACAAAGCGTGGTCTAAACTTCAGGTGTTCTGTGCTTCAGTTGCTAAATGATTATCAGCAGAGGAAGTTACACCATAACTGGAGCCAGCGAGTTTGCACCGGGAGCCCCAGCAGTGTTGGGTACCAGCTCAGCCTGTTGCAATGATTGCATCTGCAGTGCATGCTGTGATAAGGTGCTCTGGTAAAACCAAGGAGAGGAGACAAAGATAGACCTGAGACAACCAAATGTGATGAAATTCACCTCTGTGTGGGATGTGTCACTGTGTGGGATCAAACTGCCCCTACCCTCGATGGTGAGGACGGTGTGATTGTATCCTAACAGCACCGTGAGATCTGAGGGTAATCATCAGTGAGCTGTTTTCACTTCATATACTTTGAACGTAGAATAACGCTCTGAGAACACACTGCATGCACTACAAAATCCCTTCATCTCACTGCTATATTGAAACATTCTTCTCAAATGCCATCCTAGCATCCAAACCAGTGTGATGTCCCAGTTCCATCCTACTGTGATAAATCTCATATGCTCTTAAAAGTCCCTTTACTCTTCATATGGTAGATGAAGATATACTCAGGTCCCACTTCTGTCATGTTTGCTAGCTGGGAACCATAACATGGATGACAATGTGCATTCGAAATAATCTGCTCTGAAATGAGGGAAGAATGAAAGCTATGAAGATCTTAATGGGAAAAAAATAAACCCATCCATCATGAGCAGATAGAATGACTAGGAAATCACTTTAGAGAATTCATTGATGAAAAAGAGGTGGCAGATGTCAAGAATAGGAACAGTCCCCAGGTCTTAATCCATAAATGCATCCTACGAAATGGGGGCAAGACCATTAGCTGTCATGGAAGACCTCGGTGGGTCAATGGTGACAGTGTTAACCAAAGGCAATGACCTTTATTCGCAGAGAAAGTTTTGTGTTGGCTCAGACCAACCAGAAAAGGGATCAAAATGCTTTCTGCACAAAAAAAATAGCTGTCTCTTCACACTGCCTACGTGTAAAACAAGTCTGTGGAGGAAACACACAACGGCAGTTGTGAAAGAGTGAGCTCATTACCTGGAGGACTCATCCCCAGAAGGCAGGGCTTTGAAACCATATAAAAGTTCCCAAATCTCCACGCTGCTCCATCCACTCGACTTTGCACTTCTCCCTGTTGACTGGTTGGGTAAGTCACTAAATACTGATCCTTCTTGTGATGCTTGTGATTTAATGCTAGCTAGAATCTCAGAGAGGTTTAATGTAGGCAGGCTCTTTAAAGACGTGCTTTATTTGGTAACTCTGAGCATGCAAAAGATTCCTACAGAGGAGGGAAACTGTGGGCATTGGGGTTGGATCAGCAGTCTGGGAATGGCTCTGCAAGGCAAGTTCAGATAGTACGTAAATTCAGGGATAGTTAAGTGCTAAATTAGATCCTTTCTGAAGAAATTAGATAAAATTATGTTGGTTTAAGTGTAACTGATTCTGCCTTCAGAGAAAGGGAAGGTCTAAAAGGCCTACTGAAGGCCCTTCCAAATCCATTTTCTATGATACTGTTATTTATAATGTGATAGTTTTTAAAACTTTAATTTCATCGAGTAATTATTTATTCAAAAGACAGACCTGTGAGTATGAGGGGCTGATAGAGTAGAAGGGAGAAAATACTCCTCTGTCATCCATGGCTTAAGATGCCATCAGGAAAGGAAACAGTAAAGGCATCAGATAGTGATCTGGATGATCTGGCAGGATGGGAAAGAGAGCAATGATTTGCTCTGAAGATGTGCTGAGCAGGGCAGGTGCAATTTGGAAGGGAGAAAACTTGCACACACACTTTATCTGCATTGGCTCCAGTCCTTTTTGGTGGGACTTTAAAACAACTCTTCCAATTCATGCTTCCATGATTTTAACCTTTTCTTTGTGTCCTTTAGAAAAAGAGCAGCATGGGATTTGCCAGAGCCACAGCACCAGGCAGCCAAGCCTGATCCTGCTTCGGCAGTGCACCAAAGAGAGGGAGTTTCATAAAGCTTTAGGAGAACCCATTTGGCACATTGCACATCCTGGGAGAAGAAATCCCTTTTGATTATCCTGATTCATGTGAACTACATGCATTATGAGTGATGCTAGTGATGATAGTCCAGAAATGTAGGGCAGCATCACCACTGCTTATTCTTTCCATGGCAGCTGGAAGGACTGTGACACTGCAGCCTTGGTCCATTACATCACCATGAAGTGAGTGATAGCACTGAGGTGGAGCTGACCCATGACATGGGCACTTCTAAGGCTCCCAGCACTACACAAAGATGTTACTTACTGGGGAGGTCCACCCTGAGGCCTTAATTCCAAGAAAAAATCCAGAAACCATTTTAAAAAGGGGCAAACAAAATAGATGATTTCATTTCTGTCAGTATGGGGTGTTTTGTTGGACCCAGATTCATGTTTTCTACTTTCTGATGCACCATTTTTTCGGGTTTTTTTTTTTTTTAATGCTTGTCTTTAGCGGTCCGTTTTATTACGATTATTTTGACTTTCTGAAACCGCTATCAATCCAGCAGATCTGTTATTTGCCAGCTCCTCTCGTCAGTCCCCTAGGAAAGAAATGAAAGGGAGTTAACACGTTGGGAAGAGCAAAGCAACAGGAGGAAGAGTTCTGAAGTGTAAATCAGCTCCGATTTCAAAGGAGTGATTCTACCTCTGCTGGACCTGTCCCACACTGCAGAGCGGAGCAGAGGAAAAAGATAAGGCAGAGTCAGAGACAGGATGAAAAAGAAAGAGCAAATCGTAATTCCTCCTGAGCCAACCTGCCTTGGGTAACCAAGGGCAAGCTAAGAGAACGTTAGTCTTGCAGATGATTAATGTTTCTCATAATTGTTTCACTCTTATCCCAATGCAGTTCGTTCAGCAGACACAATAACTCTCTGACGTTTCTTTCAGATAATCTTGTTTCCTGCAAAGATGTCTCTGACTCAGATGCAATGCAAGCAGGAAATCACTCTCCCACCTGGCCTGGGCAAAACGATTTCAAAGGAAAATCAAGAGCCAGAGCCCCACGTGGAGCCTGTCCAATGCCCTCAGCAGCACCAGTCTGAAGCCCAAGTCACAGAAGTGGCCGCAGTCGTAGTGGTGCAGCACCCAGAAGAAACAGAGCCATTGCCAGCACCATCAGTGGAACCAGGCAAGGGAGAAACACCAGCAGTCGTGATACCTGAGTGCCCACCCCAAGAGCAGCAGCAGCAGCAGCAAAGCAAGCTACCAGCAACTTTCCCTCCAGTATCACAGCCTGAGCCTGTTGCATGCTCCCAAGAGAAGTCAGCATGCAAAGAGCTGCCAGAGCCAGTCCTTGCTGTCTGCCCCGAAGCTGTCCCCCAGCAGAAGCAGGAGTGCAAGGAGATCCCCGTGCAAGTGCCTGTTACCTCTCCTGAACCCGCAAAGTGTCCTCAGGAGAAGCAGGAGCACAAGGAGGTTCCTGTCCAAAACCCTGAGCCTGTACCCTGCCCCCAGGAGAAGCAGGAATGCAAGGAGGTCCCTGTGCCAGAACCTGTTCAAGAGCCTGAACCTGCACCGTGTCCCCAAGAGAAGCAGGAGTGCAAAGAGATCCCAGTGGTGGTCCCTGTCCAAAACCCTGAGCCAGCACCCTGCCCCCAGGAGAAGCAGGAGTGCAAGGAGGTCCCCGTGCCCACCCCATGCCCTGCAGAGAAGCAGGAGTGCAAAGAGATCCCAGTGGTGGTCCCTGTCCAAAACCCTGACCCTGTACCATGTCCCCAGGAGAAGCAGGAGTGCAAGGAGGTCCCTGTGCCAATCCCTGCACCCGGCCCAGAGCCGGAGCAGAGCTCCCTTCCTGAGAAGCATCCTCCCCTTGAGCAGCAGCAGGTAAAACAGCCCAGCCCGTGGCCACTGACACAGAAATAACTTGCAGCTGGCAAGGGAAGCCTCAAAGAGAGAAGCAGGATGCAAGACCTCTCCCCATATCTCACACAGATCATTTTCCAACACCCTTTTACCCACTGCAGAATTTCTGTTAGGCACAGCTCCCAGCTCCCCCCACTAACGCTCACGTTGCCCCCACTAACAGCTACATGCTACCTGACACGTCAGGGCTGCCATAGATAGGAAGGCTCCCAGTGGTGGTGCAGGCATGAATGCTTGGCTTTCCAGCAACCTGAATCTCTGCCATCTCCCAGTCATTCAGTCATCCAGAGAGAAAATGAAGAGCATGATGGTGGGCTGCAGCCAGGGCTCATCATGCCAATTATTCCACTTTCACCCGATGAGTCAATGCATCCCGCAGACCTGCATGCTGCCTCCTGGTTCCTACGCATCCCTCCCCAGCTCCCTGCACGCCAGCACAGTCTCCCACCTCACATTTAGGGCTTTGCCTATCACTAATAGGATCTGAGGTTTCCACTAAAGCTGCAGCTAAGGGGTTCTGATTGGTGGCACCAAGGCTTTCTGGACCATGAACCCACAGAGCTGAATATTTTATGCAATAAAAAGCCCACTGGGCTAGAGGAAAGGGATAGATCTTTACAAAAGAGCCACCACCTCTTAATTATCTGCTTTGCTAAATTAATTGTCATCAGCGCTTTCCTGAGAGAGCTCACCTCAGATTTTCTAGGATGTGTCAGGAGCAGCTCAAGCTGAGAGTATTCATGGAAAAGATATAGGTAATTAAATGCAACCCAGACGTGTTTTGAAATAGATTAACCCCCGGCACAGCTTCTAGCTGTCAGACAGGATGAAGGAGGCAGCGTGCACGGTCTGAGTTACACCCTGCAACATGTTTCACCACACACTGCTCTTGCATATGTGTTTGGTGCTTCACCCTAATTGTTTTAGGCTGATGTTGTATCCAGGATTTATTTCACTGTGAAAACGGTCAATAAAAATGACTTTGAATACTGAGCTGTGAGATTTTTAATAGCTTCTTCTCACAAAGAGAACCAGGGCTTTCAGCTTGCATGTCACTCAGGCTGAATGCCAGGTGACCAGGGACTCAAATGTGGGTATTTGAGGGGAATGCTGGGTCTTCTGCTTCTCTGCAAGCACCTGCAAGAAACCATGTGCTGCACCAGCCCATGGGATGGCTGATTGTACTGCAACACTAATTAATTGTGCACTGAAACACTAATGAATTTCACTGACACACTTCCACAGGACGCTCCACCCCAAAGCAGGACGCAGCTCATGTCCTGCTCCGTCTGCCCTATTCAAACACCATCTACAGGGCGAGCTGCAAGCAGCAGCACACAATTTCCCACCCTTGCTGAGCCAGGAGCAATTCAATCTCACCCTGCTCTGCTGGATGGGTGTGGGATGCATGCAGTCCCATCACCGGATTGCAGATCTGCACCAGACACAGCCTCTGGCTTGCAGAGTCTGCTGATGACTGACTGCAAGGCATCAATATCACATCATTCACCACCTCTGCCTCTGTGATAATGTTCCACCTCTGCATTTTTTTACAGCTGGCTGGAAATCAATTAGCTGAGCCAATATTTCCTGCCGAGAAACAGAAACATTCAAAATCCTGCTTCTGGTTCTTTTAAAACTGGAAATAATCATTCGAAGTAATCAAAAGCTTCCCTTCAGTGTTAGAACATCCACAGATTGCAGCTATACTATATCTGGGACTCCCAGTCGTGATTAATTGCTTTGATAAATCCCACAGGAATGTACTTCAGAACGTTATACCTTGCAGAAAACTGAGTTTTGCCTGGTTTGCTCCAGCTCAGGATGAAAACAACTTGCAAAGTTTCATAATCCAGACCTGAGAATGCCATTTCCCCCATAGGAAACCTGGATGTGCATGGGCCCCTGTGGGTGTGCCTTTTATGCATGTGTATGCTGAAAGGTGACTCTGACTACAAAAAGAAAGCAAAAGATAATGATTGACACCAGTAAAGCTAAATATATACATGTCAAGAAGCAAGTGAGGAGGTTAATTACACTTTTATTGCAGCGTGTCCCAAATTAAAGATCAGAAGGAAACAGCCCCGCGATTCCTTTATAGTAGAAGATGAATAAATCCGAGATAATGAATTGCATCTCTTTGTGACTTCTGCAAGCAAAGAAGGCACCTTGGAAATTTCTAGCTATTCAGGCAGAGCTGGAAAGCAGAAAGAGAGCACGGAAAGACACGTTTGCATTTTCCACAGCCCTTTGTGGTCGCTGCTGGGAGCTCTACTTCTGCTTGGGGCACTGCTGCTGCTGCTGCTGCTGTGGGATGCTCTTCACAGGGCATTTGGTCTGTCCTTTGGGGGCCTGGCATTGCTCCACACCCTTCGGGGGACATTTCTGCTGGCACTGGGCAGGAATTTGCTGCTGCTGCTTCTGCTGGTGGGAAGACATCTCTGATGAGCCTGGAAAAAAAGCAAGGTGCACCTCTGGTTACTTTGAGCCCTACAGAGTTCTCTTTCTGGATATTGTAGCTTCAGACACTTTGTTAGCCTTGATCCAAAGCTAGCAATGTGGAGCCTTTAAAAGTCATTTCTAGCAGTCAAAGAACATGGGAAAAAAAAAAACCAAACCAATAAAAACTTGGAAATCCCTCAGGATGAGGCTGTTCAAACCAACCCTGTATTAGTGACTCCAGCCTGTCGTAGCTTCCCCATACTTCATTTTCTGGGCTCTATGGAGCTCTGCTGAGGCCCCGAGGCATAACTGTATGGAAGCAGAAGAGAATGCAGGAGGAAAGCACTGCCCTAATGAAGCTGTGATCCAACAGGCGAATGGTTCCAGAAGAAGAGGGAAGAGGAGGAGAGAAACAATGAATGGGTTTTTCCTTCTGTTCCATGTATTCTGAACACTGATAGATTAAGAAGCAAGACAAATTGTGATAAAATCATGGAGGCTCAAGACCTCAAAGTAGTATTTGTCTGGTGCAAGAGGAGCAAAAATCCAGTGATATTTCAGTGTTGCAAGTGGTTTATTTGGAAGAGAGAAGAGTTGGATAGCAATCCCTCTGCTTATGGTCACATGTCTGCATAGAGCACTAAGAACCCGGAGCAGGAGCTGTGTCCCCTGCTGCAAATGCAAAGAACTGTCCTCTGCTGCTACCACTTTGTGCACAGAAGTGAGACTCAGAGCCCTGGTGATCGGCACACGACTGCTCTGCAAACACAGAACAAGTTGGTGGATGCCATCCTTTGGTGTCTGATCCTCAACACTTGGTGGTTATCCAAAAGGATTCTTATCAGCTGGAAGAAAATGCTGAGGGATGACAAGGGTTTGCTGATTGAAAGTCAGCAAGCCACTGTCTGGAGCCTCGGAAAGTCTCGAAATAAAAGAATATGGCTTTCACCTACATGCGGGAGAAAATGGGCTGGAGTTGCTAGCAGAGAAATAAAATAAAGAGAAACCATCCCATTTCCCAAGAGCAGAGCACCATGACAACCCCCAGTGTTGCTGGATCTGCATGGAGGGACTCACCTCGCGTCAGCTGCTGCTGGCAGAAGCGGAAAAGCCACTGGGTGCAAGGAGCCTCAGGAGCAGGAGGCTTTTATACGCGCTCCAAAGGCAGCCCCAGGAGCTGATGACAACAGATTAACTTGATGACCAGAATCTTTCACAACCAGAACCTGCTCCACTGACACCTCCATACTCCTGGACCTCAGTCAAGGACTGCAGAGATGCCTCCTCTTTCGGGTGCGGGGGATTTGTTGTTTTTAATCCGAGGCACACCCAATCTGGTAATAACTGGCTAATTTATTAATAATTCATCCCGTTCCGACCCTGGGCAAAGATCCCACAGGTGAACTCAGATTTCAGCTCCAGCTCAGATCCGGTGACATTAAAACATGTTTGCATAAGGTTGAGGTGTCTCCTGGTAATTTTGCCCATGATCACCAGGACAGTTGTTGCTTCTCTTCTGCATTTCCATCCCAAAAAGGGACCTGAAAAATTTTATATTATCAAAAAAAAAAAAAAAAGAAAGAAAGAAAGAAAGAAATAGAGATCTTCCCCCTTATCTTTCCTTGAGATTTCCCTTAGTTTTTCACTGAAGGATCTAAAATTTGTTTACAAGCACTGGGCTTGGCTTGCTGAGGTCATGGCAGGATTCCTTTTGCTGGGGATGGATCTATGTTGGAGAAAAATGTCAGTCCTCTTGAATTTTTCCCAAGGAAGATACAGAGAAAATCTTTCAACAGAAACATTGCTTCTAGCTCTAATGGAAACAGTAGTTCAGGCCTTCATTGAGTGTTCCTCAGCACTGTGCCCTATGGGGTCACGTTCAGCCTTACGAATTACAGCTCAGACTCCAATGTACTGGTGTGATATGCAAAGAAACGATGGACATGGCTTCCACTGGCTGTAGGAGAGCAGAAGGTGCTAATGGAAAATCCCATCACATAAGATCCCCCATTCATTGCTGATTAATCAGGGGTCTTAATGACCATGAGGTTAACATGGACGAAACATCATTCATTTGTTCTAAACGCATGGAAGAATCTTAGCAATGCTCAACTCTGACCACAGGTGCTTAGGGGAGCGATGTGTCAGGGCTTTTGCAACACATGGTCCATCACACACAGGAAGCATAATGGACACAGCCCAGCAGCTCTTTTTGCCACTGCCCCCAGCATGCTCACATCTATCATTACCGTGCCTGGAGCAGTGCTCGCAGAGAGGGGGAGAAGAGGAAACTTAAATGACTAATGTGGCTGATAGAGCTGGATGAAGAGGACTGGAATCAGTCAGAGGTGATTAAGCTGGACAACAGATCTCACTAGCAGCTGCACATGACTGCCTGACAGATTTTTTCCACATCTGGAAGTGGGCACTGATGCTTTGTGGGGTTAGGGATGGCAAAGTTCATGGAACACAAAAAGTTTCTGTTCAACAGCACATGTGTGGTCTCCGTCCTGCCTTCCCCTTTCTTGCTGTCTGATCCACCTGCCATCAGTTTGTCTCTCCATGTGGAAATGTGTGTTCTAGTGTAGAAACAGTTTGCCTTCGTGAGGTACAACATTTTGTCTGTCGTTATTCCTGTTTAGTGATTGTACCTTCTGGTGTTGACAGAAATAAGACAAAAAGTAATCTACTGTCAAACTCTACACCTGCACACAAGGTTTCATTAAAAGCTGATTTGGTAACAGTGTTTACACACACCTAAATATAACTCTTTTCTTTTCTAGATCAGTCCCTCTCCACCCTTGCCATAATGACATGGTAGGTGGGTAATAATCCTCTGTCCCAGACATGGAAATTTTATGGCCATCATGGAGACAGAGGTGAGCAAGTCACATGCAGGTGTGTAAGACAAAGGGAGCATTATCTCTGAAGCTCAACATCTAAATGGTTATAACTCCATCCAGACAATGGTTCTCCATTGGCTTCAGAATTGTGACTCGAAATAAATAACGTGTGCTTGTGAATGAATTAAAACCTTATTGTCCCCTACCAGATGTTAATGAACCTACAATGCCAATTGCTTTATCAGCTAGGGAGGTAACTTCTTATTGCAGATAGAGAATGGATAGGTAACAATGATGAGACTTGCCCAAAGTCATACGAAGAATCTGCAGCAAACTTGGGAACAAAACTGCAGCTTTGCAAGGCAAGGACCTGCTCCTGAGTGATGACAAGGTTCACCTCCTGAAGCCAGATCCTCTACTTTCTGTCTTTAGTCAATGAGGATCACGGGAAAAGTTGCCTGAAAAGGCCGTTTTCATCTCCTCTGGATTGGTTTAAATGAATAATTAAGATCACACCGGTGATCTTAATGCCTGCTCAATGCCTTCTCCCTCAGGTTAGGGTTTTTGTTACTTTTGAAGTATCCTTTTAACAGATTTGGCCACAAAATCCAGAGCCACAAAGGCCAAAAATACCATTATTTTGTGGTAGAATGAAACTGTGACATCTGTCAGAGTGGTATTCATGGGGTAATGTTTTGTTTATGTTATTGGCTTTGTTCAACGTTAGGATGCAAGCTTGGTTTGCAGCACTGTAGGCACAAATCTTCCGTGACCATACCAACTTTTTAAGAGGAAAACTAAAAGAATGTGTCCTTTGGTCTGAAGACATGGGAATTTGGGGTCTGAAGAAAGACAAGATGACACACTGATGCCATCGATGGTCAATTTTTATTGCATGTAGAAATTGAAAGGGAAGAGGACGAACATTAGAAGACTTGAAGAGAATTAAAGAACAGAAGGGGTGACATCTTCCATCAACTGCTCACAGTACAACCATTGCAGAATATCTCCCCAAGATAATAGAAGATTGGCCAACTGCAGTTACCAAGAAAAAGGTGCTGAGATTGCAGATGTAGCACAGGAAGAAGAGATACAGCAAGAAAAACACAGCAAAATATTTTCCAAGTCAAAGAGAGCGTGGGTTAACCATGTCGAGAGAGGTTTTGATACGTTGCAGGTAGGTCTGTCATCCGTATTTCATTCCCTGGGTTCTCACGAGCCTGCAGATATTGCAATGCACCAAAGCATTGGGGCTGCCCACAAGGCTCATGCAATGAAGACAATTAGCATGGACGAGTGCAGACGGTGCCGGACGGCTCCAGGCACACGGTCTCACATGTATCTACACACTTCTTGGTGCACACCTCCACACACGGTGCCGGGCAGGGCTCTACACACTTGGTGCTGCACTGGGTGCTGCACTGCTCCACGCATGGAACGGGGCACTGCGTCGGGCACTGGGTGGCACAGGGCTTGATGCAGGCATCGATGCACGTAGGGGGACAGACATCCACACACTGAGTGGTGCACTGGGTGCTGCAAGGCTCCACGCACTGGGTGCTGCACTGGGTGCTGCAAGGCTCCACGCACTGGGTGACACACTGGGTGCTGCAGGGCTCCACGCACTGGGTGACACACTGGGTGCTGCAGGGCTCCACGCACTGGGTGACGCTGCACTGGGTGCTGCAAGGCTCCACGCACTGGGTGCTGCTGCATGTGGTGCACTCAGAGGCACAGGGGTTCTGGCAGACCTCCACGCATTGCGTTGGGCACGACTTCACGCAGATGTTGCTGCAGGGCTCCACACGCTGGCTGCATTTCTGCAGGCAGATGGGAGGCGGCAGGCAGGGCTGCTTGTGCTGCTCGTAGTAAGACATCCTGCTGGATACTGGAAGGCAAAGAGAAGACAAACAAATCACGACTCTTTTTTCCCCAAGCCACGCAGTTCACAACTGAAGTCCTTCAAAGAGGCGTAGCAGTTAGTTGGTGGACTGAGAAGTCAATTAGAGAAAAATTTTATGCTTGAATGATTTTTGGATCTGGATACATACAGTCAACATTTTCTTGGGAACCTGAAGGCATCACTGCCAGGAAAACCACAGCCAAGAGCTCAGAACTGCTGCACACAGTTTAGCTTTGTAAAAGCCATAACGTAACAATAGCCCATTTCCTTATTTTCTTAATTATATCAGCAGACATTCCACACCATATCTTTTGCTGGTCACTTCTTCAGCTCCTCAAACAGACCACAGAGCACAATCCCATTTGTGTAGACATCAAGCTGCTAATCCCAGAGGAGAAAGCCCAAAGTCCACCAGTTCAGATGCTCTGTACTATGTATCATAGTACAGCGTTGGAGTTGTATCAATTTTAATGGGCTTCTCCTTCACGAGGAAAGAGTTAGCCCAGAGATTGCAGCTCCTGTTTCTGTATCAATTCCCCACACTGAATTCTCCCATTCGCCTGCTGCAGCTCAGCCCTCAGGTGTCCTGCAGCTTCCTTCTTCATGATAATGTTTCTTCCCACCCATCTCCTTTGAAGTCTCAAGTCTTACTCTGCAGCATCCAGTAATTCATGTAATTTCCTGACTTAATGAGGTTCAAAAAAAAAGGTTAATGAAGACAACACGAAGGAGGATAAGAGACAGACGGTTGCTGAAGATGTGACAGGACATTTGCAAGCTACCTAAGGAAGAGCAATCTCTAAGAGTCAAACATCCTCATCCCATTCCAAGGTAAATCCTGGAATGGGAGCACCTGAAGCAAAGCTTTCCTGTGACAGTTAATATATCCTTTTGACCAGAGCAACCAAGAAGCACAGTCATCAAATTATCCCCTGATAAATCCAAGAAAGACTTACCGTTCACCAACACAAGTGAGTGAGGGAGTAGACAAATGAACTGATGCGGGCATCAAAATGCAAACCTTTTTATATGGCGTGAGTGGCGTCACCTCCGGAAACAAGGGAGCCCAGGGGAATGGAGACCTGACCACTAACAACCTGCATAGGCTCCACCTGCACATGCTTTACATATTTGTCTACAGCCTAATTTTTGATGGAAACCTTCTTCCAGGCAAAACATGATCCTGAGCAAATCCTGCTTCCACTTATGCATATGTCACGCGGTACCCAATGGGAATGAGACAGTAATTGGAAAAAAATTGTGTAAGTATGAGATGAATTGCTTTTCCAAGAAGATTTAGTATGCCTGGATATATTCATCTCATTTTGTCCATAAATACCTGAACAATATCTTTGTTGTTTTTTTTTCAGTAAAGTAAGAACAGACAGCTATTATTAGGGTACGTGGGAAATTGATCTGATTTACTATGAGAAACATTGCATCCTACTTCTCATAGTAAGAGAGACCTGATTCTACAGTGTTCCACCAATGCTTCCAGTATATATTGAGATTTCTGCTTCTCCAGTACCTTTTTGGCCACCAAATGTTCTTCACCCACTCCTACCCACTGTTGCCCTATTAGCAACATTCATACTTGGCAATGCCAATAGGGACACAACTCCAATGGGGACCTCTTCAAGCTATTGAGGTAATAAATAGAAAAGGGGGACACATTTTAAGGCCTATTTTTCATTGTCAGAGCAGTATAAAGCACTTCATTTTAAACACAATTTAGGCCCAGGGCTCGATGTAAGCTATTAAAGCCTTACCTAGCCATGGTACACCACTCAGATACACAGCACAAAAAACCCTCATTTCTCCAAAATGTTCCACTCATGGAGATGGAATGTCATCACTAAGCTATGTGTAGGCAGCCAACTACATCACTAACAAAAAAGCTGAATGGGCAGAAAAAAAGCCAACAACCCATTCAGCATCTATGCGTGATGCATCCTGTTTATACTGGACACCAGGATCACAATGGAGAATGACATTCACCAGCACCAATTCCTTTCTGGTGTTTACATGGGGAACATGAGTTCCTGTCCTGAGCCCATTTGAGCATATTTGCATTGCTCCTGACATCCTCCCAGCAGCACCTCATGGTTCATACATTCTTTCCGCTCCTCTCTTCTTTTGCAGCAGGGATGTGGTGCATCACATGCCTTTTTTCCCCCTAGACTTGAACTACAGCTTTTGTAAGAGATAGGAATCATAGAATCATGGAATCATAGAACCAGAGAATAAAAGAATCATAGAATCATAGAATGGCCTGGGTTGAAAAGGACCACAGTGATCATCTACTTTCAACCCTCCTGCTATGTGCAGGGTTGCCAAGGAAGAAATGGGAATGTATAAGGTCTGGTTTGCTCATGTTAGGCATCTGTTTCAGAGTGAGGGAAAAGATCCATCAAGTAGATCCCACAGATTGTAAAACATACAGAGAGCAGCTAGCTGAGATTCAGGTGCTCAGTAGTTTGGTGGAAGAACATCTCCCCATCTCCTCCTCCTGGCACTAACCCACTAACCCTCCTCCATGATGCTCAAAAAGCAGGCACCCTCCACCACCCCAAGGTCCCTTCACAGCTGCTGCCAGCATCACTTATCTCACTGAGGAGATTCTCCAGGACTGGTTTGTTCCATTCTCCACACTTACCCAGAGCTCCAGGCTCTCTTCTGAAACCAATGGTGAGGGCTGGTCCTACCTCTCCCTTTTTATACTGTGTTATTGTATACCCTATTGTTACATTTGATTAGCAAGAAATTGTAATGAGTTCTGGGAGAAATAGATATTTTAGGAGATATAAATTGATCCATATTTGTAATGGGTGGGAACACCGGAGTGCTGGATTATTATTTTAAATTAGCACTTATTTGTGGATCTCTATTACATTTATGAGCCATTTGGCTGTTTGACTGTTCCCATTAAGTTCAGTGAGTCAGCACTCCGCAGCAATGTCCATTGGTGGCCATTTTGGCTGCGCTACTTTGAGCCATTCAGTGAGAAAGAACTGTTTCAGAGGCTCCTGAATACTTTAGAGATAGGACACCTGTGGATTTCTTTTCATCCTCTGCTTTACCCAAGAGCCTCCTAAGTAAGACTTCTTCCTCTGTTGCATCCAGCACTGTTGGCATCAAGGATTTCGTACACAACTGGAAGAAGCTTTGTGTCTGTGCAGCATCCCTTTCAGCACACCACCCATATTTTGATGTACAAAGCATTTCCATGGGAAATAAGGATTCTCCCTCTGTTCCTAGCGCAGCAAGGACTTCCCTGCATGCTCTCCTGTGATTACATCTTTCAGTCTGGGGCTTCATTACACCCGACTTTCCCCTCCCATCATTCCCCACCAGCAGAAAGGCACTCAGCACCAGGGAGCTTTCCCATGGCTATTGCTGGGCTTTGGAAATCCTCACATAGCTGAGATGCCAACAGGCTGAGTGCAACGCAATTAGCATCACATGAAAACAAGTGGCTTGTCTAGTTCATGCCCCAGGGACTGTTTGATCAAGTAATGAGATCGTTACTTCTGGGCCAAGAGGAACCCCAATCCAGCACTATCCACCTCTTTTCCTGTTTACTCAGGAAGGTGAGTGCTCCGTGAAGAATGATAAGTGTGCAGCTGGATGCCATTAAGGCTGAAAAAGAGGAACTAGCTTTTGCCTTCTGACTATTGCAAATCCTTGCTTTGATTTTCCAACACTCAAGAACACGAATCTGACTTTTCTTTCCTGAATAAATCTGTGTTCTGATCCCTGAGGAGTGTATTTCAGAGCTCAGAGCATATTAGCTGGCCCAAAAAGCACTGAAGGCTGTTAATAACTGTTATAATAGTCTCAGAGCCACAGACTTCCAACTAACCAGCATTCCATCAAATTTGGGAGCATGACCAAAGATAATCCCTGCTTCCACAGTGAGTTTTGGAGGAGCCTTGGAGCCATGCCAGATCTCCACAGGGGGGTAATTAGCCAGCTCTGATTGGCTTGGTGCCTCTGTGGTGTAGCAATGGGACTCAGGCAGCACCTGAGCACTAGGTGAGGACCCTGAGTACTGCCTACCAGCAGCAGAGCTGTGCTCTGTAGGGAGAATGGGACCAGGAGAGGCAAGAAGGCAGCGTGATTTGCACGTGGGCAGCATGACCTGCATGTGGGCAGCATGATCTGCACAATGCCAGACCTCCCATAGCGTGCAATGCCACATCCCTGGGTAGGACTGAGCTCATCCCACTACTGGTCCAGCTAACCCAGACGTGTTAATTGCAGGTTAGTCATCAGCCTCACACCCTGGGGCACCTTTAAGAGCAAAGCAGTGGGTGTCTACAGACAGAGGTGCACCCACACTGCTGCTCAGTGGATGGGTGGCTGCCTCCCTCCCTTCTGCAGCTGCTGCTGAGCTCCCTGCAGCATCTCTACCCAGAGAACTGAGGAGCAGTGTCCTTGGCACAAGCAATGATGGGGCTTTGAGTTCTTGGGCAGGCTGCTCATTCTCAGACTTTGTAAACAGATTTGGTGCTAAAGAGGAATCCCTTGGATCCTTGTCAATCAATGTTCATGGAGGGCTACAGAAATTGCCCAGGACATCTTGCTCACTCTGACAGCATTTCTGCAGAGTTCAGTGACAAGAAAATCCCTGTCATTGTGCCTTGGTGAGATGCACCCATCCACAAACAGAGATGAGGAAACACAAGTGAGCTGCAACAGGCCAAGTCAGGACCTCTGTACACAGGTAGCAGGGTCATAAGGCACAGTCTCTCAGTCCTGCTCGTCTTCCCCCTCATTAGTGGCTCATTTGCCCGTTGCTCTGAAGGGAACATTTAGCTCCTCCACTTCAGCATGTTTCCTCAAGACACACAGCACCCCTTTCCCAGCCAGCATCTGGGGAAGCCTGGATGAGTGCTGGGTCTCTGGGTACTGCCTTACATCTTGTCACACCTTCCAACAAGAGCTACTACGCAGAGATTACTCTTTTAGGTAGAAATTAAGAGAGGGTGTGAGAGTGGGGGGGAGTGCAAAAGAGAATGAGAGCTTGCAGACAGCTGGTGCCAAGATCAAGTGTTTTATTGCTTTGTTTAAGAAAAGGAGATGATGGCGAGGAAGGACAAATTCCTCCAACCACATCACTGTAGAAAAGAATGACAGAATCTCTCACCCAGGCAAATAATCCTGGGGGCACAAAATCAATTGGTTACATGTTACAAGGAAAGGCATTACTCTTTAGATAAATCTATTATATATGATGCAGAATGCAAGGAAAACCATGTGAGGATCTGCCCTTCCTCGGACAGACAGGGCACGAGGAGAGCCAAGAGGTGAGGAAAACATCAGAGGGTTCAGGAGGTCTGCAAACTATTTTCATTCCGTAGCTGCTGGGGCTGCACAGAGCAGGGACACAACAGAGGGATCCCCTGTCAGCTCCCATTGTAGGACCAGCCCTTAAGGAGCCATTCACTTGCGGCAGCAGATGTCAGCACAGCTGATGGAGTAGTGCCGGCCACAGACACTGGCACACAGTGGGGTGGGCCTCGCAAAGCAGGGGGGAACACAGGGATCCACACACGTGGAGGTGCATTGGTTTGCATCCTGGCAGCAGGGATCTACGCAGGTGGTAGTGCACTGGGTCGCATCCTGGCAGCAGGGATCTGCACACCTGGTGGTGCACTGGATCGCGTCCTGGCAGCACGGGTCCACACACGTGGTAGTGCACTTGGTCTCCCCTCTACAGCAGGGATCCACACACGTGGTGGTGCATTTGGTCACCTCCTTGCAGCAGGGATCCACGCATGTGGTGGTGCACTTAGTGGCATCCTGACAGCAGGGATCTACGCACCTGGTGGCACACTTTGTCACCTCAGTGCAGCAGGAATCTACACACGCTGGGGTGCACCTGGTCACCTCCTTGCAGCAGGGATCCACACACCTGGTTTGGCAGCCGGTCACCTCCCTACAGCATGGATCCACACACTTGGTCACTCTGCCACAGCAGGGATCTACACACCTGGTGGTGCACTTGCTCACTTCCCCACAGCAGGGATTCTTGCACCTTGCACACTTGGTCATTCTGCTGCGGCATGGATCCACACACTTAGTGGTGCAGCTGATCACAGCTCCGCTGCACGGATCCACACATCTGGTGGTGCACTTGGTCACCTCACGACAGCAGGGATCCACACACCTCCTGGTGCACCTGCTCACTTCCTCACAACACGGTTCCACACATTTTTTGCTACATCGGGTCACTGCTCCACAGCAGGGTTCCACGCATCTGGTGGTGCACTTGGTAGTTCTGCCATAGCATGGATCCACACATACAGTAGCACATCTGGTCACAGGTCTACAGCAGGGATCCACGCATCTGGTGGTGCACTTGGTCACTTCCTCACAGCAGGGAGCTGCACATCTGGTAGTGCACCTGGTCACCTCCTTGCAGCAGGGATCTACACATCTGGTAGTAGTACACTTGGTCACTTCCTCACAGCAGCGATCTACACACCTGGTGGTGCACTGGGTAGCATCCTGACAGCAGGGATCCACGCATCTGGTGGTACATTGGGTTGCATCCTGACAGCAGGGATCTACACATCTGGTGGTGCACTTGTTGACATCCTGACAGCAGGGATCCACACACCTGGTGGTGCACTTGGTGACATCCTGACAGCAGGGATCCACACACCTGGTGGTGCACTGGGTAGCATCCTGACAGCAGGGATCCACGCATCTGGTGGTACATTGGGTTGCATCCTGACAGCAGGGATCTACACATCTGGTGGTGCACTTGTTGACATCCTGACAGCAGGGATCCACGCATCTTGTAGTGCACTGGGTTGCATCCTGGCGGCAGGGATCCACACACCTGGTGGTGCACTTGGTGACATCCTGGAGGCAGGGATCCACGCATCTGGTGGTGCACTGGGTTGCATCCTGACAGCAGGGATCCACGCATCTTGTAGTGCACTGGGTTGCATCCTGGCGGCAGGGATCTACACATCTGGTGGTGCACTGGGTTGCATCCTGGAGGCAGGGATCCACACATCTGGTGGTGCACTGGGTTGCATCCTGGAGGCAGGGATCTACACATCTGGTGGTGCACTGGGTTGCATCCTGGAGGCAGGGATCCACACATCTGGTGGTGCACTGGGTTGCATCCTGGAGGCAGGGATCTACACATCTGGTGGTGCACTTGGTGACATCCTGGCGGCAGGGATCCACGCAACTTGTAGTGCACTGGGTTGCATCCTGGAGGCAGGGATCCACACACCTGGTGGTGCTGCATCTGGTCACATCCTGACAGCAGGGATCCACGCGTGTGGTGATCCCAAGGCAACAGGGATCCAAGGCAATCTGCCTCAAGTCACAGCTACCAAGCTTCAGGTAGGTTGTGGTGCCCTGAGGAACCCTGGCGTAGTAGCAGGGATCTGCACATGTGTTCAGGCATGGGATGCTGCAGGGATACACTCTCCTACTGACGGGCAAATTCCTCACCAGGACGACGTGAGGTGGGAGGCAGGGCTGTCTGCGCTGGCAGTAGGTCTGGCGAAACATGGCTGAGGGAGGAGGAAAGTCTGAAAGAAGGAGAGGAATACCCTGTGTGGAAAACAGAGGCACTCATCTTTCATAAGGATGTTTTATGCAGTGAGGTACCCTATATTTTTTCCCTCGGAATACTGAGCAATGTGTTGGGAAAGAGCACTGAAATCACAGCAGGGCACTAACTCCACATGGAAACATCTCAGGCACGGCTGCAGCTTCCCACTGCACGTACATCTCAAACTGTTCCTCAAAACAGGAGCGAAAAATGGTGTTAAGCAAACTTGGACAGATTCTATTGCATGGGCAGAAGGCACAACAACCTCCACCTGCCCACAGAAGTCCTCAGCTCCTCTCATCCAGACTCCCTTCCAGGCATGGCTTACCCCGCAGCCTGCGAGGCTCCACTTCTTATCTTCCCTCCCACTTTTGTGCCTTTGAAGTCCTTGCCTTGCCTTTTGATCCTTCTCAAACCCAATAATTTCCTGGTTAAAACAGGGCAGCACTGTGCCTGGGAAAGGGGAAGGTTGGTCCACTCTCAGCTGCCCTGAGATACACCTCAATGGAGAAAATACAGCAATTGCAAAACACACAGCAAATAGAAGCTGGAAGAAGGTGGAATGGATATTTACCCTTCGCTTAGCTGCTTGATAAGTGCTGCATACAAGTCTTACTAAGCAGAAGCACTTGTAAGTCTTCTAACTTGCTTCTGCAGGTACCATTCAAAAATCCAATCTCCCCAACCTTTACACTACATCCCAGCAAGCCAAGAGAGACTTACCCAATTCACCACCAGGTACAAGCAAACGAAACCAGAATGGCTTGGGGAACACTACAATATGAACCCTTTTATACGATTTCAGTGTCCGTGTCTCCGGAAGTGAGACACCTCAGGGGTATGGAAATACAATTTTTTAATAATCCAGACCTGCTCCACCTCCAATCCTAAAATTACTTGCTTACATTATAATTTTTAATGAAACCTAGCCACTGAGGTGGTACATGTAACACTATGACAGCTGCCTGCAAGGCTGAATTCCTGATCCACATGTTATGTACGGGAGGTAGGGAACAAACCATTGGTGATACAGCCTGGAAACAACCCCCTTTGGGATTAAACTCATATTTGGATAAATATTACTTTGGTATGTGTTCTCGCACCTTCCACCGTGACGCCATACAGAGCAGGGCTACAGGTAGCATGGCACTATCCTGTGCAAGCATCCATGCTCTTGCTTCTATACTATATTGCTTCTACCAAAAATTGGAGTCTCCAGTGGGTGACTTTGTGTGCTCCTCAACCAAAGGCAGCATTCCAGCCAGACTTGAACATATAGCATTTTGGCAGTAAGGCAGCCAAAGAAGACTTCACACTGTGCAAAGGCTTTTAATGTCACTTAGGTTCCTTGTAGGACACCTCCTGGCGCAGCCCATTCCTCTGCAGTGACGCTGTAGGACAATGACCCACCTCCTGCCTTTGGTGCCCTGACCACAGTAGTGCCCATTTGGGGTTTGTTGTGCCCATATCTATGGTGCAGAGGTCAAACCAAGACCAAGATACACCCTTCATAAAGGATAGCACGCTGTGTGGCACTGCAGCAACGCAATGTGGCTGTTGTTCTGCCTGCCACAGTTGAAGTGAAGGAAATATGTTCTCCTTGGAAATCCCCTGGTTATAAACGAGAATGGAGAGGCAACGAGTGAAGTGCCTCCAAGAGATCAAAGACTGAGAATTTCTTCTGTGCTGGCTCCGAATTGGCCTTAAGTCACTTGTGACACAGACATGGAACCAGTATTACTTGCAGGCAGAGACATGGACATATATCATCTGGAGACAAAGGAGTGCTCTTGTGTCTACACTCTGCCCTCCCTTTAACTGTGTGCTCACACTGCTGAGCATGCTGATGCCCCATGTAGTGGCTTTTGGTTACTGAAATTGAAATCAAATCAGGATGCGTGACCACTTGGGTTGTCAGTGTTCTGCCGACCACAGTGGTTTGAACTGGCATAATTGAACTGACTTTGGTAAACCAATGGGCTGAATGGGGATGGTGATGGTCAGTGCTCCTGCCAACCTTCTGCTCTTCAGGGGTGAACCTACACCAGGGTAAAGGCAATGTCTATGTGGTGGAAGAGTACTTTGTAATTCAAGTTGGAACTCCAGGAGAAGATGCAAACTATCACGAGACCAGTGATGATACAAGAGTTTCCATGAGCATGTCAGGAGCATACAGCCAGCAGTACCGCATCCAAACAGGACATGGGCAGGGACAGAAGCAGGTCAATCGTGGCTAAAAAGCAAAGAATCCCCCGTATCCCACATCCCATCCAGTACTTAGTGGCCAGTGACGATGTGTTGGGCTGGAGGAAAAACTGAGCTGTGACTGTCCAGCTATTTGCCAGCGAGCCAAGAATCCATTCATTTCCCAAATTCATCCCTGACGTCAGCCCCGCTGGAAGGCCACGTGAATTCACAAGCCATCTTGGCTCACTCGAGGTTATGCTGCAGCCACGGAAATAGCCGGTTTCCATTAAAAATAATTAGTCAAATAATCCATCAGAGGGCAGAGGCGGAGCAGGGCCGTGCTAGGAAGGGCTGCTTGTCTGTGTGCCTGGGGCAGCTGTCTCCAGAGGCCAGGCTCCTGTGTGCACACACAGATCCCAGGCTGAGGCTGTTGGGTCTGCTCACCATCTCCATGCGTTGATATCTCGCTGGGTGAGTATCCTCAGGCTTTACACATCTAGGGTGTAAGGCTTCCCCTGAGATAGATGACGGTTGTTACTAGCTGCATGACGAGGAATTGCTTGTTACTTCTTCCATCTCGCTGGTGATAAGAGTAATCATTTTCTCCCTTTGCATTTTGCTGTAATTCCCACGGATGCTCTGTGAAATGCTTCCCGGTATCCCAGCACTGGATTTAGAGGCAGAAGCCACACAGCTTTCGTGGAAGGGCAAAGAGAGCACAGCATCGCACACGGCAGCAGCTGAGATTCCAGGTAAGAGCACTGAGCTCCATGGGAAACCTGGGCAGCGACTCCTGGCTCCATCCTGTTGAGCCTCTTGCTGCCTTCAGCAATTAGAAAGGCGGGATGGAGAGGGCTGCTCGAGTTGGGTGTTCTACAAGGATGTTACAGGGTGAGGAGAAAGCACCTGGAAAAGAGAGGGATAGAGAGAATCACAAAGCTCTGCTAGGAGTGTTAATTAAACCCATCCTTATCTGCACAAGGAAGGGCTGCTGGAGTGAAATTATTTGGCTGAACACTGACTTTAAATATAGAACTTGGGTTTGGGTGTCCGTGCAGAAACACAGCATAACCAAGCTTCTTTTGGTAAGAAATTCCTGTAGACTTTGAAATAGCAAATGTCTGATTTCCCCTCTACTGAGTTTTCCCTTATATCTGAATTGCAACAGGATCAGCACAAACCTTCCTGGGGAGCCTAGCAGTCAGGAAAACAACCATTTGGAAGCATTGGGTTGGTGAACATTGAGTTGTTCTTATTTCCTCCAGGAAGGAAGATGTCGGAGCCATGTGAGCAGTCCTGCCTGCCACCTCCTGCCTGTGTGGGGACAGCTGTGCCCACTGACCTCTGCACATCATGCAGTGTCACTGCACACCCTGACACCTGCTCTGCGCAGAATGCATCTCCCTGTCCCGAGCAGACTGTTGGGGTGGATGTGTGCCAAGCTGTGCCCTCCTGCCCTGATGTCTGTGGCCCTACCTGCCTGCCTCCCACTGTCCCGGCACCTGGGGACATCTGCCACCCCTGCACATCCCAATGTGTCACCACCTGTGTGTGCCCAGCTGAGGACCCCTGTGATCTGCAGCAATGCCAGGCGGAGACCAGCATCTTGCCGCAGTCCTCCACCTCTCCAGCAGCCCCCAGTGCCTCTGAGACAGCGGGGACGTGCGTGGAAGCTTTCACCCCCCAGCACGCCGTGTCACCCTGCACTCCTGAGACAGATGAGGTCTATGTGGAAACCATCCCCGTGCAGCACCCAGTCTTGTCCATGAAGCTTTGCACCCCTGGGGCAGCAGGGACGGATGTGGAGACCTGTCCAAGCCAGCATGGGATCACACCGGTGGAGCTTTGCTTCCTCAAGACAACTGGGACCTGCGTGGAAACACCTCCCCCACAGCACCCAGAACCACTCTGTACCATCGAGGTGCTCGAAGCCAGCACGGAGACCCCCCCAACCATCTGCATAGAGGATCTCAGCTGCCCCCAGGCTGCCATCACTCTCCATCCCGAGCAGAGCCCGCTTCCATGCGTGGATCCCTGCACGGCTCAAACCTCGGTGTGCACAGAGCCCCGCAGCTCTGCAGCCACCCAGGGCCCCAGCAGTGCTTCCAGCCCACGGGCACCATTCCGCCTCAACACCCGCACTGCTGCCATCGTGGAGCGCTGCCTGGCCCGCTGTCAGAGCTGGCTACATGGCACCAAGTGAGGAAAGGGCTCTTTGCATCAGCTCCCCTGGTGAGTTCCTGCTTTCTCATCCGTATCAACAGGCGAGGAAACTGCCTCACATTAAATAAAAAATATTTTTCAATCATCAGTTAATTACGCTCCTTATTCTTTATTGCCTCACATGGGCTGCAATAATCACGGCCAAAGTGCAATGCACGTATTAATTGCGTTCTCCAAGCCTCGTTTCATCATCTTCAGCCTTTCTGCTTCCCACATATAAATAACTGCTTTCATAATCTGCCTTAAATTCAGTTAGGATTCTGCCTTTGGGTTTTCTATCTTCTTTTTCTAATGGTCTCTTAGATTGAAATTGTTATGAGAATATTGAGGAAAGTAGCTCAGAGTTGTGATTTTAACAGCATGAGAAAGGTCTTTTAAGGAGATATAAAATGACAGAAGGCTTCCAGGGTGAGGAAAGGGCAAAGGCTGAACAGAAAACTTGCAGTGAACAGCAGAAGAGGAATAGTGCTGAGAAATTGAAGTTCTGCTGCACAATGTCCAGTGAAGTCTGCAGTAAACACTGTATAATTAAAAGTTTTCTGCTCGTAACAGCATTCCCCAGAAGTGGAGTTCTCTCTCTAAATATCCACAGCAGCCTTGTGCCATGGGTGGGTAAATGGGTCATAGAAATGCCATGGGGAGAAGGATAAACCGATGGCTCCTGCAGCCTGGGCACTGCTGCCTGGAAATGGCATGGAAACAGTGCAGGCAACCACACAGCTGCCAATGAAAGAGATTTTTATTGGATTATGGCTGGGTCTTTAATGTCTTCTGTTAGCAAGGGTTGTTCTGCCTCCGTGTGTGCATCCAATAAAGCATCCCTACACATTAGCGCGCTGCATGCGTTTGCAAAGAGTTGAAGCAAGCCCTTATATTGGAGCGAGAATTAAAGCTTAGTGGGTGGAGGGAATAAATTCTCATCAATCTGAATCTGTCATCCATTTGCTTTTTTTTTTTTTTTTCCCCCTCCCTCTCGGTAAATAAATCAACAGACTTCATTCTGCCACTCCGCCAGATTCTCGTGCCTGGAAGTATATATACTGTCCGTTGTGTTGCAATGTGACTCTTTTACGAGTTAGATCAGATCTGCAGTACTAGATTTAGAGACAATATAAATCAAACATTAGTGGAGATAGCCTATAGTAACGTAAAAATAACTGAGGCAGAGGATTACTGTTTACTATAATCCCAACCACGCTCTTGCAAAGTCAGACAGGCTCAGCTTATTGCTACAAGACCCTCTTTTGACACCCTATTACTAAGCTGTCCATCACAAACTGTTGTGCTTTCCCACATCGTCTCAGATAATAACTTCCTTACACACTTACATCACCCTGGCTGTGCTTCTCCTCCCATCACCGTATCTAGCAATGCCAGCACAGTGCACCATCCCAGCACGTCTGGTGCTCAGACACCCATTCATGGTGCTCAGGGTTTGTTGGCTACTTCTGAGCACATAAAGACAACAAAGCAGAGCCTGAGCCTGAGCTGTTTCCTCCAGGAAGCCGCAGTTCCCTTCCCAAAGCTCCATGGGGTGCTCACCAAGACCCAGGTAAAGGCTCCTCTGGCCCTTCATAGGACTCCATATCCCACAGTTATTGATGGTTTCTTGTGTTTTATATGGCAATTTAGCCTCAAAAAACTTAGTTTTTTTGTTTTTTAGTTTCAGTGGACGTTTCATGGAATCATAAAGGTTGGAAAAGACCACCAACATCATCCAGTCCAACCATTTCTTCACTCAAACAAACTGGGGCACCACCGCCTTCCCCCAGCACCCCATTCCTTTGGCAGTTCTCATGTTCCCCTGCCATGCTCTCCTCTCATCTGTCATTATTCCTGCCTTGTGACAGCTCATCAACATCAGGGTGGAGCGTAATTGGTACAGCTGGAGGAGAAGCATGAGGTGTGATTGTGGCATTCCTAACATATCAGCTCGTCATCTGCCCTTGCCTACAGAAAGGAAGAGAAAGACAAAATGCCACCTTCTGGAGAGCAGATATCCTTAATTCCTCAAATGAACCTCGAGCACTGCCTCAGTGGGGGCAATAAGTAGGAACCAGGCTGGGACACGTCCTCCCTGTGCACAGTGCTCACATCAGTGCATCCAGGACACTCTTCACAATATACACTTAACAAGAAGACTTCAGCCATTTCCAGGTTGGATCTAGGTGAAAATCCTATTTTTTTCCCTCTTGTTTTCAGGATCCAGTTCAGCATTCATCCAGTTCACATTGAGTGTCAGGCAGTTTTGGTCCATGGGCTCCATCTCCAGCACAGCACAGCTCTAAATTTAGGGAGAGAAGCTCCTGGAACATCCAGACCCAGCACCATTCCCATGCAAACACACACTGCTCTGTGCACAGCAGCCCACAAGCAGAACTGGTAGAGCCAGGTCTCCTCCTCTCCAACATCCAACAGCCCCACAAAGGGAGAACTGGTCGTTTCCTTCTGCTGCAGCAGCATTATCCACGCTTCTACTCTTTTGTCATAAGATTTGTAGAAATTTATCATTTGTTTTAAGCATATCACTCAGTCAAATTTGGTTGCAAATAACAGGTTAGGATATAACAACCGGGAGCATCAAAACTGTGCTTCTTGGGAAAGCCAGGCTGAAGGAAGATCAGCCCAATGTTAAAAGGAATGCTGGTGGTTTCCCCAGCTGGAGGTATAGAATAGCAGTGAGCCAGAGCTGCATTGCTGCAACACTGCCAGCACAAGGGGCAGCTCCTCACCCTGTGCTGCCACCACCCCAGCTCTGCTCCCAGCCCTCATGGGGTTCCACCAGGTCACATTTCCCAACATGTCCCCATTGCCCCATCCCATCCCACAGCCGCCTCCCAGCCCTTCCCCATCACTTCCTCTGTGCCTGCCCTGGGTGCTGCTGTGCTCTCTTTTGTTCTGGGCAGCAGAAATTAGGTTCATGCCCCAAAATCCATCACCCCACACTGCAGCTTCCTTCTAAAGCAGCTAGCAAAAAGAACAGACCTCTCTCCCTCTGAAGCATTGGGCAGCAAGGAAGCTAACGGGGAAAGGCACTGAAATTGTCCCCATCACCACCACTGGGAGCAGCTGAAATGAGCACAGCTGATTCACTGCCACCACAGCCACAGAAGGTGACTCAAATCCCCACCAAACCCTCAGCCCCGAGCAGAGTGAGCCCAAAGGGAGTGCACAACTCCATCCCAGCTGCTGGGAAGGGAGAGGGCAGCAAGCAGCTCTGGGTTGGGGGAGGAGGGGGTGGTCTCCAAGCTCCTAACACACAGCAGGGAGAGAAAAGCAAAGAGCTCACAACCTGCCCAGCCTCTGCATGCTGCCACAAAGAGCAGCCTGGGGTACTGCATCCAGATGTGGAGTCCTCAGTGCAGGAGAGACATGGAGAGTCCAGAGAAGGGCCACAAAAATGATCCATGGAATGGAACACCTCTCCTGTAAGGACAGGCTGAGAGAGAAGGCTGCGAGGTGATCTGAGAGCAGCCCTTCAGGATCTAAAGGGCAGCTACAGAAAAGAAGGGATCAGGCTCTTTAGCAGGGTCTGTGGCAACAGAACAAGGGCTTCGAGCTCAGGGAGGGTAGATTTAGGTTACATATAAGGAAAAATCTTCTATAGTGAGGGTGGTGAGGCACTGGAAGAGGTTATGTTGTGATATTGTTGATGCTTCTTCCCTGCAGACTTTCAAGGCAAGGCTGGATAAGACTGTGGGCAACCTGATCTAGACGTGTTGTCCCTGTTCATTGCAGGGGAGTTGGAATAGATGGCCTTCAAACCCTTCCACCTCTAAGGATTCCAGGATTCTGTGATTCTATGATAGAGCTGCTTTGTGCTCAGGAGCTTTCCAAGAAATTCTCATAGCGGGATGCATCATGGGGGAGAGGTGGGGAGCAGCAGAGATGAAGTCCTGCGCGCTCCCAGCCGTTGTGTGCACCGCTGTGCACGCGCGCAAGTCTGTGCACGCGCACAAATCTGTGCACGCGCACACCGCGCGCCCTCTGGCGGTGCGCGCTGCGCTGATTCCTGCTGGTGCAGACGTTGCAGGGAGAATGCAGACAGTGCTTCAGAAAACACGGGATAATCTCATCTCACCTTCCTCTTGCTCTCTTAGCTTTGTTTTTTTTTTTATTTTTTATTATCTCTAATCACTAAATATTTGCTTAAAATGAGATACAGGCATTCCTACACGCTCTCAGTGCAGCACCACAGCGACGGCGCACCGGGAGCTACGCGCCATCGTACGCTAAAGCAGATCTGGGAGAAGAAAAGAAACTCAGAAGCTCCTTTGCCCCTTCAGGAAACAACGTGCTCAAAACCGCCTTCTGTGCTTTGCATTCAAACAGCCGTCCTGATAAGCTGTGAGCAAACAGAGCGCAGACAAATCCTGCCTTCATGAGGAGGATTAAGGGGATGAGATAATCCGAAATACCTGTGCCCCTCTGTGGGTCCTTCCTTTCCAGAGTTTAATTAAGATTCTCCAGAATGATGGTTAACACGTGTATTAAAAGTGCCTCAAAACAAAGTATCCTGGAAAGCCTTGTTTCAGCCGGGAGATTAATTCCTAATTTTCATTGTGGGATTATTCAAATGCAGGAAAGCCTTTTTGATATTAGAGGCGCTGCTCGTTGGTTTTGGGTGCAATACCACAGGGAGCCTCGGAATCCAATTATCTCTGAAGAAATATGTTAAATGTGCTCATTAACATGTTAAAAAAAAAAAGTAGAAACATGTATTAGAGAAAAGCTGATGTATTACGCTCCTTAATGTCACGATGAATTAGCAGCGAAAAAGGCAGCAACAGAAATAACTTGCTTGAAATGCCCAGACAGCACAGGAAAATAAAGCATTTTTACTCCAATTAGCTTAATTCCTGATAATGACATCGATGTAGTGATAAAGTGCTTTGCATAATGGGCTCTGGGAGAGTTTGGGAATGGTGTTTTGTGCGTACAGTGAGGCAGAATGGGGCTCAGCACCAGGTGCCCTTGGAGACAAAGAGGGGAAAAGGCTGAGAAGGAGCTCATTGCGATGGCCACTGCCTCCCAGTGCTGCACAGGGCAAAGGCACCACAGTGTTGGCTCCATCCTCCAACCCCCAAAGCACACCCAGGCTGTTCGGTCCCCCCAGAGGCCCCCATCTCCCCAAAACCTGCATTTCAACACCTTGAACACTTGGTGCAACACTTCACCACCACCACCACCACCCCCCTTCCTCAGAGCTAACCCACCCCTCTGCTCTTCCCTGCTGAGCAGGAACAATTAAACTGAGTCATGTGGGAATAAACAGGAATTTCCTGCTGCAGCTTTGTTGAGAAATTCAACCGCTGGGACAGACCCCTCCCCACCCCATACACCCCCAGCCCCACATCTCAGCATCAGCCCCACAGCAGCCCCTGCTCCCCCATGTGCAGCACTGCCCCTGCATCCCCTCCATCCCAACCCCCCCTTGATCTTGAGGGCTTTCTGAAGTTTCCTAAGGCTCCATTTTCAACAAACAGAACACTGGGTGAGTTTGGTTCACCCCAAGTTTAGGTCCTACACATTAAAATACAGCAGGAGACATTGAAGCCTGGCCTACGTTGCAGACCCATATCAATCAAAGCCGCTAAATTCTTTCCAGCCTCTTGTGCAACGCTCCACACTTGCATTTTCCACACCTTTTTCTTTTGTTTTGCTGCACGTCCGACATGAATCACGCTCACAACGAGCGCACCGGATCACCCCCATCCCAGCTGGGGATGAGCACGCACTCTGGCATGCACAGAAGCTCCTTTGTGCCAAAGAGACAAAGGCAGGCAGACTGGGTGGACGTGGAAAAAATTAGGAGGCCCAACTCTTTAAAGGAAGCAATGGAGCGCAAAGGCTCCCAGCAGCCTAAGCCTGAACACACAGCGCCTACCAGAGAAGCGGGTTTGCCCGGTGCCCAGCACATTTCCTACCAGTGAGCTCAGAAGATGGAGCTCCTTTGGTAAATAGATCTCAATGATTTGGGATGGTTATGGTGAGCAAACGGCAGACCCACTGCTCTGCCACACCTCGTGCTGTGCCTGGGCAGACCCTGCTCAGTGCTTTCTTGGATTGGCTGCCCTGTGGCTGCTTCCAGGGCAAACTCCCACAATATTTGCTCTTCTCATGAGCACAGGTGGCATCACAGGAGAGGGAGACACGCCAAAGCAAAATCCTGCCCTACAACCAGTGCTGCAATGTTCCCTCCCTCCCCCAGTCAAACCCATCAGCACTGCAGTGCCTTGAGGGTCACAGGGTGCTGGGGAGCTGCTAACAAGGGGAGCAGCCCTAAAGGCCTCTTAATATTTTCAGGTGGTTTCATTATTCAGATGCATTTCAGGTGGTTTCATCAGCTCTGCAGCACCTGCCTTTTGCTCCGTGGCCATTTGTTTCAAGCTGAAAGCAGCATTTTGATTTCTTTAACTTCACCTACCTCCTGACCTCCCAACCCTTCTGCTCTGTAAAGCATGTGTGAAACCCTGAGCAGCATAAACCTGTTATTGTCTATGGTTATCTGCAGGAAAGTACCCTGCATGGGGCCCTGGTGCCCAGAAATAGCAGCAGTGGGAACAGCCCTTGTACTTCTGCCTCTCTGATGCTCCCAGAAACTGCCCCCCACCCCACTGCAGCTTAATGAGAAGCAAATGGGCCCCACCTGAAGAGGAGTCTTCATGGAGTACAGCAGATGGGTTGAGAGATTAATGGAGAGGAATTAAAGTAGAATCCATGCTTCAAGTTTCCTCCGTTCAGTTTGGGTCACCAAAGCCTCCTGTCCTGCAGCAGTCCCAGCTGTTTGGGGGGCTCCTTGGCTCCCCCACTTATCCCATTCCACCACAACCATTGGGTTCTTATTAACCTCTCCCCATGCCAGGCATTTTACCTGAAAATGCCTTTTCTTGCACAAAACTGTGTGTTATTTTCTGTACCCAAAACCCAGCGTACATTATGAGCTGTGTGGATTTCCAATTTTTCAGTCTCTCTTAGTAGCCACGTCCTGCAGGACCAGGGGCACATTGGGGCTGTCACCACCTCGAGGAGCAGGTGTCCCCTCCTCGTACTGTGCCTCAGTTTCCCCACGCTGTACAGGGGTGACTGCAGCTCGTGCCACCCCTCTGTCCCCCTCCGCGTGCCACTTGGTGGCACTGTTGGAAAGGATTTCTTCGCCGGGTGCCTCCCTGCCAGCACCCAAAAGTGGGACTTTGGGGAAGGGGTCAGTTGGATCTGGGCATGGTGTATCCTTATTTTTTACCCTTTGTTCTGTTTCCTCTTCATTCCCATACGGGCACTCCCAGCCTGCCTCCTCCCATGTCAGTCACTCGCATCGCTCACCAAACACGTTCACTAGAGAGACCTGGGTGTTGCTTGGGCATCACCTTCAGCTAAATCCCACAGAACTAAAAATAACCTTTTCTGCTTAATTCCTCTGCAATGCGTCCACAGGTGGGGTGAGCTTAGGAAGGATCATCTCTTCACTCCGGTGTAAAGCACCAGAGCAGAAGTTAATGAGCAAGAGACAAATGAAGACAGGGGGATGACAGTTTCATTGGGCGAGGATGCGGCACCCTGCTGACGCTGTCTCCCTGCATGATGCTGCTGTATATAAGGCTGCTGGGAGCAGGTTGGCTGCACACCGTGCTCTTCTCACCCAGGTAAGCCCAAACAGACCCTGGAGGAAAGTGGGAGCTCAGGGCCTTGAGCATTTTCCCAGAGCTGAGCTCTCCTAAAGGGAAAAACACTCCGTTTGGTTTTGTTGAGTCCTTCTGGCTCATCTTCCTGTCCAGCTGTGCTGTATGAGAGGGGCTTACCTGAAAACCAAGCGAAAGACCCTTTTTGTTTTTTCGGTATCTTTCTCGCAGGCTGCCTCTGTTCTGTGGGGAGATGGCCCAGCTCCAGGAGAACATCAATGGCATCATCACTACCTTCTACACCTATGCCAGCAGTGACGGCGACTGCAGCACGCTGAGCAGAGGGGAGCTGCGGCAGCTCATCGAGCAGGAGTTTGAGGATGTGATCATGGTGAGGATCCAGCAACACGTGCCACATGGGTGGCACATGGGGATGGCTTTCTGTTGGAGTGATTGATCCCAGTGAAGTCCTGCAAAGGGTTCATGGGCCTTGCTGATGTTTCCTTGCAGGATGCCCGGGATCCCAGAACTGTTGAGAAGGTGTTGCTCTTCCTGGATGAAGACAGCAGTGGCAAGGTTGACTTTAATGAGTTCCTCAACCTGGTTTTCCGCGTGGCCAAGGCTTGCCACAAGCAACTCCAGCAGTACCTGGAGCCAGAAGACGATCAGGAGCTGACAGTGCAGGAGGAGGCAGATGGGGAGCAGCACCACAAGCAGGTCCTGGAGGAGGGGGTGAGTGAACAGGTGTGGGAGGGTGGGACACCCCAACAGGATCAGGACACCCAGCAGCATCAGGAGGGTGAGGAACCAAAGAAGCACCAAGACACCCAACAGAATCAGGAAGGTGGGACACCAAAGAACCAGGACACCCAAAAGATTGAGAAGAGTGAGACACCAAAGGTTCCGGATACTCAAAAGACCCAGGAGGTTGAGATACCAAAGAACAACCAAGGCACACAACAGAAACAGAAGAGCGAGATGCCAAAGGACAACCAGAACACCCATCAGGATGGCAGAGCCAAGGCACCAGAAGAGAGTCCAAAGAGAGGTGAAAATGTGATCACTGAGACCTCAGAGAAGGACAGAAATACCCAAAAAGCCGAAAAAACACCAAAACATGACCCCAAACCCCACCAGGACAAAGTGACCGAGACACCAAAGCTGGGACAGAACCATCACCAGAGACAAGAGCTGGAACCAGCAGAGCAGAGCCACATTTCTCCCACCAAGACACCAGAAAGAACCACGGACAAGACCAAGGACCGTGCAGCCCCTTGGCAGGACCCCAACCCCAAAGGGACCCAAGAGCTGCCACCTCCAGTGAGAGGCACGAGCCCCCACCCGGATCCCCAGCCCTCAGGGACCCGGCATGACCCAGCTCACCTTCCTGACCTCACAGTGACGGTGCGAGAAGGCAGTGGTGTTGAGGCTGAACGTGTCCCAGGACAACAGCAACATGGGGCTCATGGCAAAGGAAAACATGTGGCAGAGCAGGAGCACCTGCAGCCTCAGTGGCCCCCGAGGAAGTAAGAGCTGCAGTGAGCCCTGTGCAACTGTGGCTCTTGGTGCCAGCAAGGTGGGATATTTTGTCCAGTGCCATTTGTCATATCTTGTCTGACCTTTCTTAACCCTGGGCTTGCACCCCTAGCTTGTACTGAACTATTCCTGGTTTGATACCTTCTCTCTTATCCTGTATTAGGCTGCCTCTGCCTGTATAAGCAAAGCAATAAAACTGACTGCAAATCAGCACAGTGTCCAGGTGTATTGCTGCACCATTCTGAGCTAGCACAAAGGACCTCAGTGTCCATCCCATGCGTGACACAGGGCCACGTGGCCCTGGAGTGCTGTGTCCTGGGGGCACGCAGCCCAAGGTGAATCAATGGGTCCCTGCAGGCAGGGATGTGACATCCAGTGTCTTCAGAGAGGGTGAACGTTGGGATTGATGCGATGGCATGATGACCTCTGAGCAGCTACCTGGCAGTGTGCATCTGCTCCAGGCACTGCGTGTCTGCTGTAAAAAGAACCAAGAGCTCTGAATGCTCAGTGGGAGGGATTTGTCTTATTTATAGAATAGATTTATAGAATTATTAAGGTTGGAAAAGACCTCTAGGATCATCTTGACCAACCATCTACCACCAATATACTGCCCCATTACTGAATTGCTGCCAGAAATTATGGCAAATCCAGTAACACCAGGTAGCTTCCTGAGATCTACTTCTATTTTCTCACCCCAAAAGGACTTTTTTATGACCTGGACTGTCCCGAAAAAAAAAGAGGGAGATGCGGAACACAGTATGCAAATAGAAAATTCCTATTAGCTACTGAATGCTCTGAGAGGAACGGAGGGATATTAATCCCCATTATTCACATACACACGGTCCCAGTAACACCTGGGAGGCTGGGTGCAAAAAGCTGACACGCAATCCATGCACACGTGGACCTGGCCCCAGCCTCGGGAATTTCGGGTACTGGCTCCGGATGTGCACGTAGGGATGTGGGTGACTGTGGGTGCAAGCAGCCCACTGAAATCAGGGGGGTTATTATGGGTTTGGATTTGCCGGACCACCAGGATTCCGCATCCCGCAGGGAGGTGATGCTCAGCCTGTTTTTCCCCATATTATCTTTTGCCGGTGACCTATCAGCCAAATCAGTGGATGATAAATGCACCCGCACCTCCTGCTCTGTGGCCGGTGACAGGCAGAACACAGAGACCTCACTGGGAAACAGGACGTCACTGCTCCGGGACACACCGGAATTTCACAATTTGCTGTGTGCTGAATCAGAACCAAAAAAGCAGCATTTCAAGATGATCTCTAAGAAGACGCTTTTTGAAAATGATTTGGTCTATGAGCGCTGATGTCACAGTTAAATGCGCTGGACACAAAATACACCGCTCTGCTCTTGTGATGATAAAACACATGGAGAAAGCAGACCCTGACCCACCTTCGTGGCAGCTGTGAGTGTTGTCAAAATGAAATGGGACAGACAAGATTTAAATTCCATCACAAATCCATCAAAACTCCCATTCCATCTGAGATGTTCCTCAGAACATTTTCCTTTCCAGAAAATGCCATTTTTCTTGCAAAACAGCTCTCAGCTGAGGACTGTTGAAGAGCCCCCTGCTACTTATTGGCCCCACCTCAGTTCTCCCATCACCAGACTCCTCAGTCCATCAACCACAGCCTTTTGCAGCACCAGTAAAAAAACGACCCCCAAGTCCTGTTAATGATGTGATAAATATACACTACTCTGAATTATTATACTTTTTGAGTGTTGCATTTGAAGTTGGGGGGAGGGTTTTTTTTTGCTTCATTTTAAGGAGAACATTACAGCAGAGCGAAAATCACCCTGCAGACACAAGGACCTGTTTATGACACCTGCAAGGCCGGGAGGTGTAAAAAGTCTTTTATATGCCCCATGAGGAGCACAGTTCTTCTGAGATTAAATCATAGAATCAATGGATGATCCTATTAAACAATGGGCAATCCCAGTGATCACTGAACGATCCCATTAAATAATGAGCAATCCCAATGATCATTGGATGATCTCACTGATTGACAGATGATCCAAACACCCACTGACGGATGACCCCAATGACCAACAGGAGATCTCAACAACCAAACGAGGTTTGGCCACCCTATACGAACACAGACAGCAGTTCACACAGAACTGGATGGAGAGAGGAGAATGGAGCCCACCCTGCTGGGTAACAGCACTGAAAAATTGACCCAAATCCCCCTTTTGAGAGCCCCCTCTGGGGACATCCAAGCCTTTGGAGAACATGGTTTGGTGCTGCCTCTATTAACACCCAAAATTTGCCCGGTGCCTCCCAATGTCCCCAGCCCCTGCGGGGATTGCAGACTGTTATAGGACACTGTGTATACAAGCTCCAGCCACACTGTAATGCTCTAATTTTAATAATAACTGCAATCTACCATAAAATTACAGTTTCCCAAGGGTATCATTATCCCACAGGTGGGGTATAATTTACACCAGTATAATTTAATCCTGAAAAAAAGCTCAAAAATGAAGCACGGTTAGTAACAATCCTCCGTGAGCACTTGTATGAGTATCCCCAAGGTGTTACCAGCACTAATTAATTAGACTCCTACACCCAGTATGTTCTTACCATCAGATGGGACAGATGAGCAGCTCAGCCAAGGCTGTGTGGCAAGTTCCTGCTCCGGAGCTGCCCGCAATGTCTCTGTCATGTCATGCAGCTCAGCTCCAGCACAGAGCCCAAGTGGCATGGCCAAAGTTTTCCTTGTATGCTCCCTGCATGGGGAGAGTTTGGGAGCAATAAAGGAACCCATTGGTCTCTAATTCATTTACACTTTCAGGAAAAAAAAGGGAAGGGGGGGGATTGGAGAGGCAATTACAGCAAAAGTTGCCTAGAGCGACCAGATGAAGCTTCAACATGAATTGAGCTCCCAGCCGAGACGTTTCCACTTTTAGTTTTAATTAAAGATCAAGAAAAGTTGGAATGAAATCCGCTCACGGAGAAGAGTTAACATAAAAACATGTTGTATCATCATTTTTCTCAATGAGAAGTCGTTGCACGTTGAATAGATGTTTTCTGGTTAAAAAGTCCGTTTTGCAGATTTGACTGTTCACAAAAGTTTTGTTGGTTTGGGTTTTGTTTTTTTTTTTCCCAACAAAAAACACGGATAACACAATGAAAGTCTCTTCAGTAAGAAGTTAGCAAGGAGAAAAAAAATACATGTATTTCAGCACATGCTACAAGATCACCACACCAGCTGAGATCTCCTGCAGGATTTGGAGATGTCTCTGCTGCCCACCTACATTTCACTTCTGTAGTTCCTGGGGCTTCTTCTGCCCTTCCTCCGTGAGTAAAACCCAAAGCCAAACTGCTAGACCCCAGCCCCAAGGATCTGCAAAACAGTGGGCAAGTCTCCACATCTGCTTACAACACCCTCCCAGGTTCACTCTGGTGCTATTTTTATGTGCATGTATTATGCATACATAAATGCATACCTAGGAAGATACACGTTCATAAAAAAATACGTCCTCCCATTAACGTATATATATACTTTATAGGCAGTCTAGACTTTTTTTTTTTTTTTTTTTTTTTTTTTTTAAATCTGAAATACAATCAGCCCATAAAATAACTTTACAGTCCGGATTAGGCGGAACCAGCAGATGCCTGAATTGCCACATGGCAACTGCTATTTCTGGGTTAAAATGATAGGTAATGGGATGATAAGTTAAATAACCCGTTTGAGGACATGAAGGTGCAGCTGGGTTTGGCCAAAGATGAATCAGGACAATGTCCACAAAGGGTGGCTCCTTTCTGCTCCTCCACCAAGGACCCTATAAAAGCGCTCGGGTCCTCCGATCACTCCGCACGGCTTCACAGGAATCCCATCCGATCCCGTTGTGACTTGGGTAAGTCGTTCCTTCTGAACAGCATGCTTTGCTGGGTGAAAATGAATGATTTCTGTAGGATCTGTCTTGGGTGGCAGTGACGTTTCTGCTGCAGTATTTTCCGGGCGTCTTTCGGGTTTATCAGCCATGAAATGTTATTTTTCGCCATTTGGACGGCTGCGTGCTCTTTGTTGTGTGTTGTGTGGAAAAGCAGTTTTCCTCCAAACAAAAAGGAGAGATTGAGCCAGGTCTGGCACCTCACTTTGGTCTGCACTCGTCTCCCACCCGGGGGGAACAGATTGAAGAAGCGTTCGGTTTTTCATAAAGATAGCAAGACGCAGGTTTTGCATGCAGAGGTGCGTGCATGTGTTCATGCATGTGTGCACACTGCAAGCAGGCAGGGAGCAGCTTCCCCAGCTGCAAGCCGAGATCCTGGCACCAAAGCAGCCAATAACAGGCTTGGGGACCCTGAAAGGAGCACAGAGATGGCATTTGAGGTTTTCAGACACAAAGCTCAAACAGAAGCACTGCTTTCTGCCCAGGAGATTGCCATTGAATTCAATAAATATTTCTGACCTGGGTGATCTGACTGTTCTCTTCGGCCAAAATCTGTTGGACAACAAGCTGGTGCTGTAACATGAGATTCATTACTTGATTTGCATTGCTGCTGGTCACGGGGCTTGTTTAACCCTCTGTGAATGCTCTATCCACCTCTGCCCAAGCTGAGTCCTGCCTCAAGATGTGCCAGGACTGCTTTAGACATCCTCTGACCTTTCCAGAGGAGCTGGTGTATCTCAGTGCCAAGCAGAAAGAGCTGCGTTGGTTCTGGAAACTGAAGGAGCTGGTAGAGCCCACAGGGACAGGTTCTTGGGGTGTCTCTTGAATCACCATCCCCAATCCCCTCCCTGCAACCCAAAAATGCTGGCATCCTGCCATCCCATACCAAACGTCATTCCAATACGTCAGCAGACAAGTTGGAGGACACTCCCCATCCCACCAAAACCCCTAAGCATCTGGATATCTTCCCAGTGCCCTGGTAAAGCACAGCTTGCCATGGTAGAGGAGCGGACACACAGCTCAGGGCACCCAGACTCTCATTAATGTGCACAGCTTGACCCCAGCAATCCTCCCCCTCTTCCATGCTCAGTCAAAAAATCTCCCATCCTTAGGTCTGCTACTTTTCTTGCAGGCTTGCTTGAATCTGCAGAAAGATGTCTCACTTCTTAGACAGCGTTTCCACCATCATTACTGTCTTTCACCAACATGCAAAGGAAGATGGAGACCAATCCAAACTCAACCGAAGGAAGATGAAGGAGTTCATCCAGAAGGAATTTGCAGATGCCATAGTGGTGAGTGCTGCAGTGATGGGAAAAGATTGAGGGCAAAATTGAAGTGTGGGGACCAGAAAACTTTCTGGAGAGGGAGTGATTCTTGTGACCAGAGGGAAATGGGATACGCAGGCTTTTGCCAAAGGGGAGCAGAAGATGTGTGGTTTTGTACTGTTTGCAAAAGCTCTTCCTGTAGGTTTTGCTGTGAACAAACAGGAAAAATTGGAGAAAGAACTGTGAGGCGGTTTACTTTCAAAGATAGGAAAGAAATGCATCTAGTGGAGGGATATGGCATCACCAAATGTTTAGCTGTAGCCAGGGAACCACCAGGAAAATGGAGAACACAGCCATGGAGGAGATGCTGAGCAACAAAAGTGAACCTAAGAGAGATGCAAGTAGAAGAGACTGTCATGATCACTGGGTTTGTATTACCTGACAAGGAATAGCAAGGCTTTTTGTTTCTCTGCGTGTGTTTTTCCCACAGAACCCACACGACCCTCAGACAATTGACAAGATTCTGCAGTTTCTGGAGTGGGATGGGGATGGGGAAATCGATTTTAATGAGTTCCTGCTTTTAGTATTCAGAGTGGCTAAGGCCTGCTACTGGTACCTGCAGAGGGGACAATGCCTTCTGCAAAGAACAAAGCTGATAACCAGCAGCAAGACAGTCCAAGAGCCTGAAATTAAGAACAGAGGGAGCCGTCAGCAGCTCCAGGAAGAGGAATCACAAACACCTGAGCGCAATCGCCATCCCCCCTGCATACCTGAGCCACAGCGAGACACCAGGGTCCAGGATCTTGAGACACACGAGGAGACGGGAAGTCATCGCCAGCAACGTAACACACAAAGTAGAGCTGATGCAAGACAAAGCACCAGGCCGAGGGAAATGATCCCTCGGGAATATGAAGAACAAAGCCAAGAGCCATGCGACCAACGAAGCAGCCGAAGACGTCAGCCACCCGAGCTGGACAGACTGGGAGATTTACAAAACCACAAGCGCGGCAGCTTGAAGACAGCACAGAGAGATGAGAGACAAAATCAAGAGAAGCCTCAACGAGGACAACTAGCAGACGTGAGGAGCTGCAGCCATTCCTGTGAACCACAGTTGCTGCCAGACCGGCGGAGTGGCCGTCAGCCACGTGAATCAACATTGCCAGTGTATGATCAAAGAAACCATCGACCACAAGATCAAGAGGCAGTGGCACATGGAAGAAGCAGCCGTCAGCCACATGAGCCAAAAGAAGCAGATAAAGGAAGGCACAATCAAATGCAAAAGCCTGAATTACTCAAAGATGAGAGAAGCCGCAACCACCTACGTGAGCTGGAACAAAAAGAACTTGAAAGAAGCAGCCGCCAGCCGTGCAGGCCTGAATACCTGGATTCAGAAAGGCTGCATCAGTCATACCTCCAGGAACCGCTAGTAATAGACCACAGATACAATAATACAAGGAAGCTGGAAGAAGACTACTATGAACAAGGGAAAACACAGAAGGATAGGAGACCACGTGAATCCATGACGTATGAAAGGACAAGAGAAGACACTGTGGCTGAAGCTGAAGCTGATGTAGAGATCCGACGTGTGATACAAAACAGGGAGAGAGAAGAGGAAGCCAGGAGACCCCGTGAATCAGTGAGGTATGAACGGACACAGGAGGACATTGAGGCTGAAGCTGAAGCAGATGTGGAGATTCGCCGTGTAACCCAAGAAAGGGACAGAGAAGAGGCCAGGAGACCTCGGGAATTGGTGAGATCTGTGAGGATACGAGAGGATATTGTAGCTGAAGCCGAAGCCAATGTGGAGATCCGACGTGTAACCCGAGAAAGGGACAGAGAAGAGGGCAGGAGACCCCATGAGTCGGTCAGGTATGTGAAGACACGGGAGGATATCGCAGCTGAAGCTGAAGCCGATGTGGAGATCCGACGTATAACAAGAACAAGGGACAGAGAAGAGGCCAGGAGACCCCGTGAATCAGTGAGGTCTGAGCAGACACGGGAGGACATTGAGGCTGAAGCCCAAGCAGATGTGGAGATCCAACGTGTGACCCGCGAACGGGACAGACAAGAGGCCAGGAGACCCCGTGAAACGGAGAGGTATGTGAAGACATGGGAGGACATTGAGGCTGAAGCCCAAGCTGATGTGGAGATCCGCCGTGTGACCCGCGAACGGGAGAGAGAAGAGGCAAGGAGACCACGTGAGCCAGTGAGGTCTGAGCGAACACAGGAGGACTTTGAGGCTGAAGCTGATGTGGAGATCCAACGTGTAACACAAGAAAGGAACAGAGAAGAGGCCAGGAGACCCCGAGAATCAGTGTGGTATGAAAGGACACGGGAGGACATTGAGGCTGAAGCTGAAGCAGATGTGGAGATCCGACGGGTGTCCCAGGAACACGGGAGACAAGACGACACGAGACCCCGTGATTCAGGAAGGTACGCGAAAACACGGGAGGACATCGTAGCTGAAGTGGAAGGAGATGTGGAGATCCGCCGTGTATCCCGCGAATGGGAGAGAGAAGAGGAAGCCAGGAGACCCCGTGAATTGGTGAGATCTGAGAGGACACGAGAGGATATTGTAGCTGAAGCTGAAGCTGATGTACAGATCCGCTGTGTGACCCAAGTAAGGGACAGAGAAGAGGCCAGGAGACCCCGTGAGTCGGAGAGGTATGTGAAGACACGGGAGGACATTGAGGCTGAAGCTGAAGCTGACGTGGAGATCCGACGTGTAACCCAAGAAAGGGAGAGAGAAGAAGCCAGGAGACCCCGTGATTTCGTGAGGTCTGAGAGGACACGAGAGGATATTGTAGCTGAAGCTGAAGCTGATGTAGAGATCCGCCGTGTGACCCAAGAAAGGGACAGAGATGAGGCCAGGAGACCCCGTAAAATGGTCAGGTATGTGAAAACACAGGAGGACATTGACACTGAAGCTGAAGCCGATGTAGAGATCCGACGTGTAATCCAAGAAAGGAACAGAGAAGAGGCCAGGAGACCCCGTGAAACGGTCAGGTATGTGAAGACACGGGAGGACATTGTGGCTGAAGCTGAAGCCGATGTGGAGATCCAACGTGTGACCCGAACAAGGGAGAGAGAAGAGGCAAGGAGACCACGTGAGCCAGTGAGGTCTGAGCGGACACGGGAGGACATTGAGGCTGAAGCCCAAGCTGATGTGGAGATCCGCCGTATAACCCAAGAAAGGGACAGAGAACAGGCAAGGAGACCCCGTGAATCAGTGAGGTATGTGAAGACACGGGAGGACATTGAGGCTGAAGCTGAAGCAGATGTGGAGATCCAACGTGTGACCCGCGAACGGGAGAGACAAGAGGAGGCCAGGAGACCCCGTGAATCAGTGAGGTATGAACAGACACGGGAGGACATTGTGGCTGAAGCTGAAGCCAATGTGGAGATCCGCCATGTGACACAAAACAGGGACAGAGAAGAAGACAGGAGACCCCGTGAATTGGTGAGGACTGAGAGGACACGGGAGGACATTGAGGCTGAAGCTGAAGCAGATGTGGAGATCCGAAGTGTGACCCAAGAAAGGAACAGAGAAGAGGCCAGGAGACCCCGTGAGTCGGACAGGTATGTGAAGACGCGGGAGGACATTGAGGCTGAAGCTGAAGCAGATGTGGAGATCCAACGGGTGTCCCAGGAACACGGGAGACAAGACGACACGAGACCCCGTGATTCAGGAAGGTATGTGAAAACACGGGAGGATATCGTAGCTGAAGCTGAAGCTGATGTGGAGATCCGCCGTGTATCCCGCAAACGGGAGAGAGAAGAGGAAGCCAGGAGACCTCGTGAATTGGTGAGATCTGAGAGGACACGAGAGGATATTGTAGCTGAAGCTGAAGCTGATGTAGAGATCAGCCGTGTGACCCAAGAAAGGGACAGAGAAGAGGCCAGGAGACCCCGTGAGTCGGAGAGGTATGTGAAGACACAGGAGGACATTGACGCTGAAGCTGAAGCCAATGTGGAGATCCGACGTGTTACCCGAAAAAGAGACCTAGTAGAGGAAACCAGGAGACCCCGTGAATCAGTGAAGTATGAACGGACACAGGAGGATATTGTGGCTGAAGCTGAAGCTGATGTGGAGATCCAACGTGTGACCCAAGAAAGGGGCAGAGAAGAGACCAGGAGACCCCGTGAGTCAGAGAGGTATGAACGGACACAGGAGGACATTGTAGCTGAAGTGGAAGCTAATGTGGAGATCCGCCGTGAATCCCGCGAACGGGAGAGACAAGAGGAGGCCAGAAGACCCCGTGAATCATTGAGGTATGAACGGACACGGGAGGACATTGAGGCAGAAGCCCAAGCTGATGTGGAGATCCGACTTGTAACCCAAGAAAGGGACAGAGAAGAAGCCAGGAGACCCCGTGAATCAGTGAGGTACGAACGGACACGGGAGGACATTGTGTCTGAAGCTGAAGCCGATGTGGTGATTCGACGTGTGACCCGAACAAGGGAGAGAGAAGAGGCAAGGAGATCCCGTGAGCCAGTGAGGTCTGAGCGGACAAGGGAGGACATTGAGGCTGAAGCCCAAGCTGATGTGGAGATCCGCCGTATAACCCAAGAAAGGGACAGAGAACAGGCAAGGAGACCCCGTGAATCAGTGAGGTATGTGAAGACACGGGAGGACATTGAGGCTGAAGCTGAAGCAGATGTGGAGATCCAACGTGTGACCCGCGAACGGGAGAGACAAGTGGAGGCCAGGAGACCCCGTGAATCAGTGAGGTATGAACGGACACGGGAGGACATTATGGCTGAAGCTGAAGCAGATGTGGAGATCCGACGTGTGACCCGAACAAGGGAGAGAGAAGAGGCCAGGAGACCCCGTGAATTGGTGAGAACTGAGCGGACACGGGAGGACATTGTGGCTGAAGCTGAAGCCGATGTGGAGATCCAACGTGTGACCCGAACAAGGGAGAGAGAAGAGGCAAGGAGACCACGTGAGCCAGTGAGGTCTGAGCGGACACGGGAGGACATTGAGGCTGAAGCCCAAGCTGATGTGGAGATCCGCCGTATAACCCAAGAAAGGGACAGAGAACAGGAAAGGAGACCCCGTGAATCAGTGAGGTATGTGAAGACACGGGAGGACATTGAGGCTGAAGCTGAAGTTGACGTGGAGATCCGACGTGTAACCCAAGAAAGGGACAGAGAAGAAGCCAGGAGACCCTGTGATTTGGTGAGGTCAGAGAGGACACGAGAGGACATTGTAGCTGAAGCTGAAGCTGACGTGGAGATCCGACGTGTAACCCAAGAAAGGGACAGAGAAGAAGCCAGGAGACCCTGTGATTTGGTGAGGTCAGAGAGGACACGAGAGGACATTGTAGCTGAAGCTGAAGCTGATGTAGAGATCCGCCGTGTGACCCAAGAAAGGGACAGAGAAGAGGCCAGGAGACGCGGGGAAACGGTGAGGTATGTGAAGACACAGGAGCACATTGACGCTGAAGCTGAAGCCAATGTGGAGATCCGACGTGTTACCCGAAAAAGAGACGTAGTAGAGGAAACCAGGAGACCCCGTGAATCAGTGAAGTATGAACGGACACGGGAAGATATTGTGGCTGAAGCTGAAGCTGATGTGGAGATCCAACGTGTGACCCAAGAAAGGGGCAGAGAAGAGACCAGGAGACCCCGTGAGTCAGAGAGGTATGAACGGACACAGGAGGACATTGTGGCTGAAGTGGAAGCAGATGTGGAGATCTGCCGTGAATCTCGCGAACAGGAGAGACAAGAGGAGGCCAGAAGACCCCGTGAATCATTGAGATATGAACGGACACGGGAGGACATTGAGGCAGAAGCCCAAGCTGATGTAGAGATCCGACGTGTAACACAAGAAAGGGACAGAGAAGAAGCCAGGAGACCCCGTGAATCAGTGAGGTCTGAGAGGACACGAGAAGATATTGTAGCTGAAGCCCAAGCTGATGTGGAGATCCGACGCGTAACACAAGAAAGGAACAGAGAAGAGGCCAGGAGACCTCGTGAGACGGTGAGGTATGCGAAGACGCGGGAGGACATCGAGGGTGAAGCCCAAGCTGATGTGGAGGTCCGCCGTGTGACCCTAACAAGGGAGAGAGAAGAGGCCAGGAGACCCCGTGAATTGGTGAGATCTGAGTGGACACGGGAGGACATTGTGGCTGAAGCTGAAGCCGATGTGGAGATTCGACGTGTGACCCGAACAAGGGAGAGAGAAGAGGCAAGGAGACCACGTGAGCCAGAGAGGTCTGAGCAGACACGGGAGGACATTGAGGCTGAAGCCCAAGCTGATGTGGAGATCCGCCGTATAACCCAAGAAAGGGACAGAGAACAGGCAAGGAGACCCCATGAATCAGTAAGGTATGTGAAGACACGGGAGGACATTGAGGCTGAAGCTGAAGCAGATGTGGAGATCCAACGTGTGACCCGCGAACGGGAGAGACAAGTGGAGGCCAGGAGACCCCGTGAATCAGTGAGGTATGAACGGACACGGGAGGACATTGAGGCAGAAGCCCAGGCTGATGTGGAGATCCGACGTGTGACCCAAACAAGGGAGAGAGAAGAGGCCAGGAGACCCTGTGAATTGGTGAGGACTGAGCGGACACGGGAGGACATTGTGGCTGAAGCTGAAGCAGATGTGGAGATCCGACGGGTGTCCCAGGAACACGGGAGACAAGACGACACGAGACCCCGTGATTCAGGAAGGTACGTGAAAACACGGGAGGACATCGTAGCTGAAGTGGAAGCAGATGTGGAGATCCACCGTGTATCCCGCAAACGGGAGAGAGAAGAGGAAGCCAGGAGACCTCGTGAATTGGTGAGATCTGAGAGGACACGAGAGGATATTGTAGCTGAAGCTGAAGCTGATGTAGAGATCCGCCGTGTGACCCAAGTAAGGGACAGAGAAGAGGCCAGGAGACCCCGTGAGTCGGAGAGGTATGTGAAGACACGGGAGGACATTGACGCTGAAGCTGAAGCCAATGTGGAGATCCGACGTGTTACCCGAAAAAGAGACCTAGTAGAGGAAACCAGGAGACCCCGTGAATCAGTGAAGTATGAACGGACACGGGAAGATATTGTGGCTGAAGCTGAAGCTGATGTGGAGATCCAACGTGTGACCCAAGAAAGGGGCAGAGAAGAGACCAGGAGACCCCGTGAGTCAGAGAGGTATGAACGGACACAGGAGGACATTGAGGCTGAAGCTGAAGCAGATGTGGAGATCCGCCGTGAATCCCGCGAACGGGAGAGACAAGAGGAGGCCAGAAGACCCCGTGAATCATTGAGGTATGAACGGACACGGGAGGACATTGAGGCAGAAGCCCAAGCTGATGTAGAGATCCGACGTGTAACACAAGAAAGGGACAGAGAAGAGGCCAGGAGACCCCGTGAATTGCTGAGAAGTGAGCGGACACGGGAGGACATTGTGGCTGAAGCTGAAGCTGATGTAGAGATCCGACGTGTGATCCGCGAACGGGAGAGAAAAGAGGAGGCCAGGAGACCCCGTGAATCAGTGAGGTATGAACGGACACGGGAGGACATTGTAGCTGAAGCTGAAGCCGATGTGGAGATCCGACGTGTAACCCGAACAAGGGACAGAGAAGAAGCCAGGAGACCCCGTGAATCAGTGAGGTATGAACGGACACGGGAGGACATTGGGGCTGAAGCTGAAGCAGATGTGGAGATCCGACGTGTAACCCGAGAAAGGGGCAGAGAAGAGGCCAGGACACCCCGTGAGTCGGTCAGGTATGTGAAGACGCGGGAAGACATTGTGGCTGAAGCTGAAGCAGATGTGGAGATCCGACGTGTGACCCGAACAAGGGAGAGAGAAGAGGCAAGGAGACCCCGTGAATCAGTGAGGTCTGAGAGGACACGAGAAGATATTGTAGCTGAAGCCCAAGCTGATGTGGAGATCCGACGCGTAACACAAGAAAGGAACAGAGAAGAGGCCAGGAGACCTCGTGAGACGGTGAGGTATGTGAAGACGCGGGAGGACATTGAGGCTGAAGCTGAAGCAGATGTGGAGATCCGACGGGTGTCCCAGGAACACGGGAGACAAGATGATACGAGACCCCGTGATTCAGGAAGGTACGTGAAAACACAGGAGGACATCGTAGCTGAAGTGGAAGCAGATGTGGAGATCCGCCGTGTATCCCGCGAACGGGAGAGAGAAGAGGAAGCCAGGAGACCTCGTGAATTGGTGAGATCTGAGAGGACACGAGAGGATATTGTAGCTGAAGCTGAAGCTGATGTAGAGATCCGCCGCGTAACCCAAGAAAGGGACAGAGAAGAGGCCAGGAGACGCGGGGAAACGGCGAGGTATGTGAAGACACGGGAGGACATTGAGGCTGAAGCTGAAGCTGATGTGGAGATCCGACGTGTTACCCGTGAACGGGAGAGACAAGAGCAGGCCAGGAGACCCCGTGAATCAGTGAGGTATGAACGGACACGGGAGGACATTGAGGCTGAAGCTGAAGCTGATGTGGAGATCCGACGTGTGACCCAAGAAAGGGGCAGAGAAGAGGCCAGGAGACCCCATGAAACGGCAAGGTACGTGAAGACACGGGAGGACATTGTAGCTGAAGCTGAAGCTGATGTGGAGATCCGACGTGTGACCCGAAAAGGAGACGTAGTAGAGGAAACCAGGAGACCCCGTGAATCAGTGAGGTATGAACGGACACGGGAGGACATTGTGGCTGAAGCTGAAGCTGATGTGGAGATCCAACGTGTGACCCAAGAAAGGGAGAGAGAAGAGGAGGCCAGGAGGCCACAAGAATTAGCCAGGTTCCAGAGGACACAAGAGGACATTGAGGCTGAAGCTGAAGCTGATGTAGAGATCCGCCACGTTTCCAGAGAACGGTTGCATGAAGAAGAGGCCAGGAGACCATGTAAATTGGTGACGTATTCAAGGACTCAAGAGGAAACTGTGGCTGCAGCTGAAGCGGAGACCTGCCGTGAGGACGTAGAGAGGAGAGATCGCCTGCATAGACATGAGGAACCTGTGGTGGAGAGGAGGACAGTACGGGCACAAGTGAGGGAAGAGGCTACTGTAAAGGAAAGGAGGCTTGATCGTCAGCAGGACCTGGAAGTGGAGCAAAATAGGTTCCCAGTACGCGATGATCAGGGAAGAAGGCAGGACAGAAGCCTCTACCAAACTGTGGACATTGATAGTAAAGACCTCATCCCCCGTGGAGAAGTACCATCTGTCACTGATGTGAGGGTCCGCTATATTCCCTCTGACCCTGATGTACACCCAGAGGTACAGACTGTCCCTGAGCCCTGTGAGCCTCAGACCATCGCATATTTGATCCATGTTATCCAGAACCTGAATGATCCCAAAGCTACCACATATGAGATCATCTGTCAGCAGTCCAATGACTCAGAGCAGCCTGTCTATGTAAGGAAATGCTACGTTTCACCACAGCCACCAGCTGGGCCGTGCAAAGACAGCAGTGTCCTGGAGCCCGAACCGCAGCATCTGCCATCTTCCCAGGAAAATGCAAGGGAGCTCAAGGAGCCTAGGAAAGGTGAGACTCGGGAAAGGTCTGCAACAGCGGTAAAGGAAGGGGCTCAGCAGGCTTCTGCCCCTGAGTTGGATGGCTTGAAGGGTGACACCAGCCAGGCTGAGCCCAGGGAAGACAGGAGGGACCACCAGAGTCCCTGGGTGCATGATGTGGAAGAGAAGAATCGTCAGCCAGAGGGTGATGGACCAAAAGACACTGGAGAGGAAGTCTCACAGGAAGCCGAATCCCAAGGAAACAAAGACAGGGAGGCCAAGAGCCAACCACCTCCATCCCGGGCTCCAGAGCTGCAGGAAGCTCACAAGCAGGGCCAGCAAGCTGAAGAGGAGCCGCGTCACCCAGTACCCCAAAAGGACGAAGCTGGCTGCTGCCACGAGGATGCAGAGCTCCCCTCAGCAGAGAGGAGCCGCCAGACACGAGAAGAGGAAAACAGCAAAAGGAGCTCCCAGCAAGAGGGTACCACTCAGCCTCAACATGAGGAGGAACACAGTCCCATGGCCCCACAAGAACAAAGCCATCCTACCGGGGATGAGGCCAAGGCACCCTGAAGGGTTATCCCGTCTGTAGCACCCACGGGGCTCCTCTGAGCATCTTCTACCCTACACTTAGGATGTGACCACATGGTGACATTGAAGTGCTCAACACAAAGAGGGTGAGAGGCTTTGGGGATTCCCGTCCTGACAAACCCTCAGCAACACAGACAGGTAGAGAGCTATGCCAGGATCAGAAGCTCCTGCCTGCCCTCTTTATGTCTATGCCCCCCTTCCTTCCCCCCCACTGCAGTTATTTAGTTAGTTTCCTGCTCTAATTGGGTTCCTTGGGTCTCAGTCTTTTGTGTTCCTGTCATCTCTTCTGCCCTGTGACATGACAGCTCTGCACTTCAGTGGTTTGTCTCCCTCGCCCCGTGGCTGGCTCTGCTGCTTATCAGATTCTACTGTGCACTGCACAAACAAAAAATCCCATTCACTTGATTGTACTCCTGGAGCCTGAAATTCCTCAAGGCTGGGAAAACACCTCTGTAGGCTCAAAGTTTTTGGTCACACCTTTCTGCTCTCCCAGCAGCTGAGCAGAATTCCAGCCCCAGCATCACGGAGGCTTTGAAGTGGCAAAGCTCTGTGTGGATACCACAGGGAAATGGTGGTGGAGGGTGCATTGGGGTTTCTTCTTCACACTGATGTATTGCATGAAAAATCATAATAAATAGTTGATGACTGCACTGCCTGCTGCTGTCTTCGTCTGTAATTTATACAGAGGCTCAGTCTGCTGGGAGGGTGTCTCAGTTCAGATCTCTCCTTGTTTCAGGCACCGAATCCAGACAGGGGCTGCTATAATCACACCAAATCCTCCTACTACATGCCCATTGCTTTCAGTGGGTCCTACTCACATGGTTTGATCTGAGATGCACGCCAGGACACGCAGCCAGGAGCCCCCCTCAGATCTCCTCTCAACAGACCCTGCCCCATCCAGCCACATTGCTCTGCTTCCCCCCACCCCCCTTTGCACACAACTGCTGTGTGTCCCGGTGACAAACGCACAGCAGCACAGATGGGCTGTCTGCACACACTGCCAACGCCTCCATAGCAAACACAGCAGCAGCAGAAACCTCCCACGACCCCGTATTACAGACAGCACTGGGCCAGGCACAGCCCTGCTGGGATTTCCTCTTGCAAAGGTGGGAAATGGCACTCAGCCCCCGGCCCAGCTTTTATTTCCAGGTTCAGGACACAGAGGGAAGTGCAAAGCACAGGGGGAAGTGCAAAGCCTGCAGAGCAGCAGCCTTCCTGCTCAGGTCTGTTCTGTTGGCAATGAGCTGCTTCCAATTTAGTAGAGGTTGGAGTTTGAGGAAAAGAAAAAGCAACTTCTTTTTTAATTATTATTTCCAACACGTGGGGCAATAAATGAGGGAAATCAGATGGGGAAAGGGTCCCTCCACACCCATTTCCTGCCCGCTCTGAATTTTCCCCTGCTCTGAATCACAGTTTCCAGCAGGAATTCCTGAGCAGGCGTGGGTGCAGCCAACATGCCCGAGCAGCTCCAGTGTTCCCCCTGTGCCCATCTGAACCCCACAGCCCCATCCTAGCTCTAAGCAGCCCCATTACAGGGGGGAGCACATAACAGGGTATTCTGGGCAGTGAGAAGAGGCAGGGAGATGGGGCAAGCTGCCTTTAGGGATGCCCAAATCAAAAGCAAACCCCAGGGATGCTGCAAGGAGCAGCGGGGCAGCACTGGGTGCTCAGCCCTAAGCTTTGGGGAAGGAGAAACGAAGAGAGATGTAAAGGTGTAAAAAAAAAAGGCATAAAAAAAAAAAGAAGAAAAAAAAAAAAAAGGAGAGAGAAGAAATAGAGAAAACAAAATGGAAGCGTGATAACTGCAAAAACTACAACGCAGAAGGGAAGGGAGGGGCACAGGCCGACGTGGGGACCGCAGGCACGTCCCGATCCGCCGTTACAGCCGCCGATTGCCCAACGTGGCCCCGGGGGGGGCTGAACCAGGGCCGGGCGCTGCTGGGCGAGGCTCACACCGCCCTCAACTGCTGCACAACGCCGAGCACCGCACCGCGAACACCGCACCGAGCCCCCAACCCCAGCCATGGTGAGTGAGCGCAAGGCGGGGGGGGGAAGCAGAAGCGCAGCGGGACGCGTCGAAAAGTGCCAAAAGCTGGGCTGAGGAGCTCAAGGAGGAGCCTGGGCGCAGGGAGGGGTGGAGGGGAGGAGAGCAGAGGGTCCCTGTGGTTGTGGGGGTGCAGCAAGCTTTCTCTTTGCTCCATCCGCTCTCTTGGACCCTGCGCTGGGGGCTGCAGTTCTGGTCCAGGGTGGGGGATACGAAGGAACCGAGAGGCGAGGCAGAGGGGGGAGGAAGCTCCGAGGTGCAGGTCCACCAAATAGGAGTGGAACGGGGCCTCGGGCAGCGCAGGATGTGGCAGCGAGGCCCGAGGATGCTGAGGTTGGAGAGGGAAGGGCAGATTCCACTCAGCCCTGCCTGCAAGACTGGAGTCACGGGACGGGGAAGAGTCCCACATCCCCCTTCTGCCCATTGCTTTGTGCCTTAACCTCATCCTGCTGGAGCAGCCCAGCTCCCCAAGTTCTGGCTGCAGTTGGGTGCCAGCCCCATCGCATTTTTCACCAGTGACTCAGAGTTTCTGCTCTGACCAGACAATGCAAGGGAGGGGGGATGGGGAGAAGGGGAAGATATCATAGAGGCACGGCCAAGTAGTACTGGAGAGCACAGAGGAAGGCAGCAAGACTTCAGGAAGAGGCAGCTGCCCTCACCCCTATGTCAACTGATGGTTCCCTAGGGAAGTTTCCATGTTCCCAGAGTTGCCAGGAGCCGCTGCAGCCCTATAGCAGCCACCACTCCCTGCTCTGCACCACTCCCATCCCTCCTCACCACAGGGCTGTGCTGAGCAAGAAAGAAATGAATACGAGAGAAAAATGCAGCTGGACAGGTTGGGCACAGGAAACAATGGATGGCAGGTGGCCCTGAGCCTTCCTCTAGGAGCCACGACCCTTCTGCAAAGGCAGAGCAAGCTGCAAGCACACACTGAGCCCCTTTTCTGCTCCACAGTCCAAGGTTTCCCCTACTGAGACCGAGCGCTGCATAGAGTCGCTGCTGGCCGTCTTCCAGCGGTACGCAGGGCGTGAAGGAGACAACCTCAAGCTCTCCAAGAAGGAATTCCTGGCTTTCATGAACACCGAGCTGGCTTCCTTTACAAAGGTGAGTGAAAGCCAGGCCAGGAGGCTCCCAGGGCAGTGAAAACCTGTGTCTTCACCACAGCATGGAGGGGAAAGCCCTGATTTCCACAAGCAGAGCACAACCTGACCAGCACTGCCCCAAATTGATGCTGCTCCTTTTGTCAAAGCTGTGCTGGGGTTGGACTTCCATACTTGGGGGTGCCTTTTCCTCGAGGCAGACAATGATCCCCTCCTTCGTTCTCTTGCAGAATCAGAAGGACCCTGCTGTTGTGGACAGGATGATGAAGAGGCTTGATATCAACAGTGATGGGCAACTGGACTTCCAGGAGTTCCTGAATCTCATAGGAGGCATTGCAGTGGCCTGCCACGATGCACTGCTCGTTCAGCCTCCTCGCCCCTAGTCCCAACTGCCTCATCTCACCCCCACTGTGAACATTCCTCAACCAAGACCCTTGCAAACGTGGAACAAATGCCACAACATCCCCACTCCTTGTTTTTATGAATAAAGGTTTAAAATCCTATCATAAAGCCTTACTTTATTTCAGAGAAAATACCAAGCAACTAGTGCAGCCCCAGAGGGAGCAAGAGCTCTAGGTTCTCTCTGCTGATGCAAGAACACGTGTTCTCACTCATCTCTGCTCCAAAGTGCAATCTGCCCAACAAGGATGATCCTCCAGTCTGCTGCTTACCATGAGGAAAGCACAGCAACACCAACTGGTACAAGGGCATGAGGTAATGAGCATGAAGATAGCTGGAGCACAGGCAGCTGCAGTTACACACTAAGAATTAGCAGAAGCAACTCCTGCCAGCATGATTATTTCAGTATTGTATTATCTATTTTTTGGAAATAGAGAAAATTGTTACCTGGCAGCCTAACAACACAAAGGGGTGGGGTGGGTGACATGGAAAGAGGAAGTATAACATGGTATCTAAGAGCTAAGCTACAGAACAGGAAGATCAAGGCAGTCAATTCACTTTATTCATGTTAGAGGCAGATTATGCAGAGAAATGCTGCTAGGACAACAAAACAAAGAGTCAACACAAGCACTTGGGTGCTGAGCTGCTCTCCAGTCACTTCTGAGAGTGCTGTGCTGGCCCCAGTTCCAGACAGTGCCAGCTTCTACAAGTCAGGCTCAGCTGCTTCTGCCATCCATGTGCTACAGGATCTTTAACGAGACCAACATTAAAGAGTGTGAGAGGCAAGCAGTGCCTCTTGAACAGCTCCTATTGAGTCCACTGTAATATATAGGTCTCAGCAAGAGCCACATTATACACTCTGGAAAAGATGTGACTGGAAGCAACGGTACACAAACACAACATTAGCTGGATCTGAAAGGGGATTCCAAGTTATTACTACTTAGAAGCAGCAGAGAGCCTCACTACAGCATTCCTGGGTGGGGAAGAGCAGTTAAGACACAGCATAGATACAGCTACAGTGAAGGGATATGACTGGAAGCTGGAACAGTGGGAGGTGGAAGTTTCCACATCGTGCTGTGAAACAGGGCCATCTCCCTCTGGTCTCACACCTCAGCGGAACTGGAGGGGGCTGATCCGCAGCCCAATGACATCTTTGCCAATCTCTGTCACCTGAGGAATGAAAGGGTGATGATTAATGCTTAAAAGTAACAGAATAGCCCAACCCCATATGCAGCACTGAGAGCCTGGATTGTTCTCATAATGAACTCTGCTGATTCCTGCCATGGCAGGCCCTGAAGACAGCATCTAAGCTACATTGTATTTTGTAATTCCTAAACTGCTCCACCTCAAAGGTCAAGTCCTCTGCCCTCCAACTTGATCCAAAACCCAACTCAGGTTTAGAGGGAGCAAGGAGAAAGCTACTGGAGAGGAATTCTCAAGGAAAACACAGGCTAGGTAGAAGTGAGTGGCAATAGAAACTCCCTTACTGTTGTGACACGGCAGATCTGCCCCTGAAACTCAGGGCAGTAGCAAGCTCCACTGAGTGGACACTTCTCCACAGGCTTGCCACGATAGATGGGTCGGTAAGAGGCAGCACAGATGTCAAAGGGGTTGTGCATGTCATAGTTGAGCTGGTAGGTGTCGGTGGGATTCTTCTCACATGCTGACAAGATCTTGCGGGTCTGCAAAAAGCAACCGCATCAATAAGAGGGGCAACTAGAAAGCAAACCAAACAGAATCTGCCACAAGAAATATTTCAGGCTGTGCACCACAGACATACCTGCTGGGCCACCTCAGGCTTTGGACCCAGCTCCAGCAGCCGACGAGCAAAAGTAGCAGCTGTCTTGAAGTTTTTGAGTTTGAAGAAGAGGTTGAGAGCAGTGCGCAGTACCAAGATCATGTGGACAGGCTGCAGGTTGGAGTGGGTGAAATAGGCAGCCATCTGCATCAGGGAGAAGGAGGAAAAGAAAGGATACAATCACTACCAACCCCACAAATAACTGGATGCCCTGAAAATGACTCAGGAAACACACCAACCTCCCCCAGTTCATCATTGCCATCTGTTTTAAAAGGCAAGAAATGGCCAAACACAGGATTCTCCTAATACTTTTGTTTTGTTTTTGTTTTTTTTTTTAAACCTAAAGGCTATTTCTGACACCCAATGAGGAAATTCAGTTTCTGTACCTCACAGATTCGCTTCTGGTGCTCCAAGGTCTCCTTGGGCAGCTTCTTCCGCTCGATCTCCATTGAGAGTCCTACAATATACTCCCGACAAATGGCTATCAGCTGCTGGGCCTTTGAGAAAAGGAGACAATCAGGCATTTGGCCTCCAACCCTATGGCCACACTGACAATGGTCAGAAGAGGTCTGCCCCTCACCTCAGCAATCTCTTGTTTATTGTCCACCACCAGCAAGGGCACACTCAGCAAGATGGAGCGGAACTTCTCCACAGCCTCCTCAAACTTGCCAGCTGTTGTGAGCTGGTAACACAGCTGTAAGCGCTGAATCAGGTCATTGAGCTTCAGCCCAACAGCTGGGAGAGCATTCTTCAAGCCAGCTTCTTTCCTGGAGGCACCACAAAAGGGATGGGGTACAAACAGGAGTAACATAGAGGCCAGAAATTACACACCAGCATTACACGGCTACAACTTAGCAGCATCGTGGCCTAGAGCTGTGCTGTTTATCTTGGCCATTAGCACAGCACAAACAACACAACTTCCACAGTTGCCACCCTCAACGCCAAGCTCACTACATTAACACAGGCTGGAAAAGTCTGACATTTTTCTACAGCAGCTTCCCACCATCGCAATAAAAATACACACCTGTGCTTCTTCAGATGTTCTACCTCTGACAAAACTAGTCTGAAGGTTGGGACATCTAACCAAGGGTTAATTCAGGCTACAACTGGTGAATACTCATGGATATATGGCAACAGGAAAAGAGCACAGGAGAGGAGCTAACCCAGTTGCTTACCAGTTACGATGTGGGTAGCCATACATGGTAGGCAGACATGGCAGAGCTTGGTAGGTCGTACGGCCACGGGCATAGGTCTGCAGGAACAGCTGCTTATAGGGTCCAAAGTTTGTTACTCCCACCTGGTCATGGAGAAGCTGAAAGGGATACACTGATGTACTGAGTTGTCCAGAAGCATAAGGAAGCTGCATAGACATCACTCTGGTTCACAGACACTCTTAATTTACATCCAGAGAAAGAAACGTACAGAATGATTCATAGAACAAAGCTTCAGGGTGCATCAGAGACAAAAACAGAAGGAGACAAGGGCATATTTCTTCCCCAGCCCCCAAAACTCCAGGTGTAACTTACTCTCATTGCTGTCTCAAAGGAACCTGCCAGAATGTGGTCAACAGGAAGCTGTGAATTGTTACACCACACCTGCAAGAATGGAAGGGAAAATCATACAAGAGGAACTGTGCATATACACACACTCACCACCCTTAATTCCCTTCACATGCTCCTGTGCTGTGCACACATAAACGTTAGTAATGACTAAATCTGGAAGAAGAAAATGAAGCAGCATCGAAGTAGAAAGTTTCTGAAAAAAAATGAAAGACTTGTGATATTACCTGAGCTGGGCTGGTGCCCTTGGTGGGTGGCACAAAGAAGCCATCTTCTGCTCCTCCTGCGGGACCAGCAGGGACATCCTGGGGGAACAACACAGAGTAGAGATTAGTTCCCAGCACCCAGATGAAATCAGAAGTGGCCACAGCTGTAGAGACCAAGCTCCTGATGAATCCCAGATCAGTATTCTCCCTCCCCATCCAAACCCAAGCTGCCACTGCCTCCCAATTCACTACAACTGGGCTATATGAGAAGCCTCCCAAAAGCATCAATGATTAAGAAAATCTCCCTACCAGTTCAGGAGGAAGATCCAAGTCTTCTTCAACTTCCCATCCACCTCCTTCTTCCTGCCCTTTACCCAGACCTTCCTCTCCAAAGCCTTCTCCAGCATCCACAAAGCCATCTGTGCAGGGGAGGGGGGGAAGAAGCAGTTAGCTCTTACTCAGACACATGCTTTTCACTTCTAAGAAATATTCACTCACCTTCATCGAGCTGTAGTTCTGCATCTTCTCCCCAGCCTTCAGTACCAACATTGTCAATATCTATGTCAGCAGCCAAGGCACCCCCTTTGCCTAAAAGAAGGACAGGGTTATTTGTTTACTCATCTCTGACCGAGTCAGGAATTAAGAAAATAATTGCCAAAACTCATGTTAAAAAGACAAAGATTTTTTAGATTTGCCAAGGACAGTATAAATACTAACTCTGAATTCCAAAAATCCATAGATTTGTTACCTGTAGTAACAACAAATCTGTGGCTTAACAGCAATACCTCAGAAGGCATAGAAACAAACATATCTGCTCTGCATATTTTAACTTAATACAGCCTTCCATGTATAATAAATACCTTTGCTAGCAATTGTTCCTTCAAAGAACCCCTTGGAGACAGTCAGCAATGGCCAGTTGGTATCTAGAGGCATGACAGGAGCAGGAGGCTGCAGTAGTTTTGCATTGGGATCAATGTCTGGAATCTGGAAAGGAAGAGAAAAAACACATAAGGGAAGTCTCCATCTTTGGACCTACCCATCACCAAGCAGCACAATTGAGAAGTGGTGATTGGAAAGAAGGTGGTATCCCCCACTCCCAGGAAAGGAGCTGCCAAACTGGTCAAATTAACATCTGATTCCACTGTCAATCATCCCAAACTCCAGCATTAATCAAGTTGCTGACCGTTTCCTTTTCAGGATCAAATGTTTCCTTCAAGTTTTCAGCTTCTTCATCCAGACCATGAGTTGCAGCTGTGAGATAGGCCAGGGACTCTGAAATCAGATATAACTAACATGAATGCATGCCCTTTGCTGTCTGGAGAAGAAAGACCACTCACATCAGCTTTCTATCTGCCTAGTTCCATTTTTCATCTCTCCCCCAAAATCAGTGGTCATTCCAAAAAGACTCTCCAGCTCCACCCTAAGCCAGAGAGAAACACATTAATCTGCTATTACTTACTTTGTCCACAGTTCTTCAGGATCCTCACTCTCTCTGCCACATCTCCTAGATACAAGGCATTCTGGTAGTGGCCACTCATATCTTTACGGATCTCAGCTAAACCAAAACAAAAAGAGTCAGTCACAATAACTGCTCTTCTTGGCCTTCTCTGTGCTGCTGCAATTTTCTCTGGGAATGATGCTCAGCTCCTCATCTCATTCACTTTTGCACTCACCTATCTTCATCATCTTCCGAAGCTTCTCCAGGTTGCCAGTGATAAGATAGAGGAACGAGAGCCTATCAAAGTTCTTGGTGCGCTGGTAGCACATCTCCACAATCTGGTGATTTCCCTGCAGTAGTGCCACTTCTCCCAGTTTTTCCCAGCAATTCTTGTCATCCAGAGCCTTAGCTGCCTCCAGAGCAATCTAACAAGAGAACCGATGTGGTTACCAACAACAAATCCGAAGGAAATGCTTAACGCACAAGACTTGAGCTCAATTCTCTGCCCCCCAGAAAAACCACTGCAGTTCTCTGCAGACAATACTCATGATGTAAAAAACAAGATTACAAGGAAGCAATGACCCAAAGACACATCGTTCTCACAGCACTACCCACCATCTCACCTCAATGTTGCCACATTCCAGTGCCAGACTGAAACGGGTCTTCTCATCCTTGACAAAGTGCAGGGCCACCTCAGGATAACCCTTTTTCTGCAGGTAGGCAATGATGGACTGACCCACAAGCTTAGCATTCCTCACCATGTGCAGCACCTGCAAAGAAAACACCCAGGCAGTCATGCTGACAAGGCCACTTGCAAGGCACATTCCTTAACCTTCAGGCCACAATCAAGAAACACTGTAGAGTTTCTCATGCCTCCTCACCTCATCATACTTTCTGTTGATCAGTGCCAGCTTGAATTTGAACTCTGTGGGATCAATGGTGAGGACCCTGGGGCGACATTCTCTGTCCAGGCAGTACACATTGTTCCCCTTCACACGAGTAACGTAGATAGGCAGGTCCAGCGTGCGGATGATGCCATGATCCCTATGCCAACACAGTACACGTGTGAGAAACACACCAACACATCTGTGCAGCCACATCTCCTACCTCAAAGGAAGCTCACTACATTATTATTTTAGCCTGTATTATAGAAGCAAGCTCCAGTCAGACAAACAGTGCAGCCAACCAATCCAGCAGTAAAACTCCAGCGCACAAGGTAAGCAACCAAACAGAAATGAAGACTTTTAGCTCTGTCTTAGGGAACACCCACACTGTACTAAAAGCACAATTACAGCAGCACCAGCTTTAGTGTCTGCCCCCCAAAAAAAAAATCACCATGGTGCAAGGTCAATCATTTCAAGGACTTGACGTGTGACCCCCACACCCACCCTGTGGTGACAGCATATTTGATGTGGTTGCTGGTGGTATAGATGAAAACACCACTTTCATCCCAGGCACCACTCTTAACACGGATGTTTTCATGGATGTTACACAGTGATTCCAGCTTTCTGTTGCAGATCATGATGGCTGGTGACAAGAAAAGAAACAAAAAGAGATACAGTTGCCTCTGTTAAGTATCTGCTTCTGAATTATAGCTTCTCTCCTCCACAGCCTCAGAGATATTGACTGTAATCACAATCAGATATTAAGGAGATGATGGCAATCACTATGAAATCACCATCTGCCCTTATTTTGTGAAAGAGAGACTAGCTGAATACTCTGAGGAACAAAGGAAAGCCTGTGTCCTATAAGATTTTGCTAAAGAAGACAAAGTGGAAGGGCCCCACTGTGAATCTGTCTCCAGACTCACTGCTAGCCAGAGCTCTGAGCAGTTACGGAAGCAGATCATGCTCCAACTAAGGAAGGAACAAGCATGCCCTAGGATCCAGGTGAAACACTGCAGCCCTGCCTGCTTACCATGCTTAGCCAGCAGAGCTACGTGGGACATGTCAGCTGACCAGATGACATATTTCACCTTGGAGATCTTCACTGAAGCCAGAGTCCTGGAAAAAAGACAACACTGACATTAAAGAGTTAAAACAGTATTCCTAGTCTGTTTCTTTGTGGCTAGCAACACATAACCAGCACAAGCCTGCTATCATGTTGCAATTTTAAGAGCATTTTGAACAGATATAAAACCTAAGGGACAAGGCATTGGGCAAGCTTAGCTTGATTGAGCCTGGATTTTTGATTTCTTTGCACTTTTACAGCACCCAATTCTACAGTCACAGAATTTACAAGGGTATGGCACGCATCTCCCTGTGATCAATGGCATAATGCCTGCAGCATAAATTACACCTTGGCTATGTTTGCACTCTGCTCTTCCTAACAGTTGTTAGCCATGGTTTGGATCAGACTGATGCAGCCTGCAGCTGATGCTGAATTCTGGAGTGCATTAATAGCTATTACTCGTCCCCAGAGGACTCAAGCCAACAGGATTACAATATTAAAACTTCTCCCAGCAGACTGGATCTTACCGCTTCTGCTGCACGTCAAAGAGGGTGATGGAGTCTGCGTCTCTCAGTAACAGGTTCCCTGTGCCAGCATAGAAAATCTCATCACAGTTCGGCACCTGAACCTTCTTTGTGATCTCATTCTTCAAGTTTTTGATGAGGATCTGCCATTTGACGAGAGAAAAATGTAACAACACGCAGCAGTTAGGAGGATTCAATGAAGAAATCTAGGATTATTTTAGCCCAAAATTTTAGCTCAGCATCAAGATGCAAAACAAAACACATGGTCTTCCACAAGATTTTCCATGACTGTTCTTTTCCCCCCTCTTTCTCTTATTACATTCCACATAAGAGAACAAAGACTGGTATAAAGAAACCCAACCTGCTTTTTCACCACTGCATTACTTCCACACTGTGAAAGCAACCAGAGTTGTTTCACTGTCCTGCTCTGGTCAGCTGTCATACGTGAACCACCTGCTGTAGCAGGCTTCCAGCAACAGAGCCAGCATTTGCCATAAGAAATTAAATAATATTTCAACTCACTACATTTTCACCGCATTATATTTCTTCACCTCTACCTGCAGCCCACTCTGCTGAGAGCTCCTTGCCAATCCACTCGGATCTCTAATAATGCTGTTAAGCCAGACTCCTCCCATATCCATTTGTGTATTTCCAGATGACAATACTCCCCTTGAAAAGATGACCCTATTAAGCCTGTCCCCTTACCGAATGCATGCGATCCAGGACTGCGAAGCGGTTACGAGCTACCCACACAGCTGTTAGCCCTGAGGAGCGCTTCCCTTCAGGGGCTGGGGAGAGAAAGACACAGGCAGTGAATAAAACCTCTGGCAGGCTCTTATGGCAACACATTACTCAGTCTTGTTTGATCCCATCTTGGCTGTTGGAACCGCTTCCTGCTAATTCATGTTTAACCTGAGGCTATTCGCAAGACTCATTTCCTCCCCCGATGTCCTTTCAGATCACAGCGTGGCCAGCGCCAGCCCCTCTCTGCAGCCAAGGCACAAGACAAGTGGCAGGCTGTGCAGCCAATGCCACTGCTTGGCGCTGGAGCAGCCATCCTGGGCGACAGCACCGTCTGTCAAGCTAACGAGCAAAGCCTCACCAGCCAAACCATGCAAGCAGCGAGGGTCCCGGCTTCAATGTACAACACCCCCCTTCTCTCTTCTACACCCCCCTGCAAACTGACATAACGAGCTGGAGGAGAAAGGCTGCACTCTCCCCAGCACGCAGCTGTTCTCTCAGTTTTAAAATGCTAATATAAATACAGCGCTCTGCATGTCAGGCGTGCATAAAGAACCATGCTGCAGGATGTCTGGGGTGTGGAGAAGGCTTCTGGAAGAGGGGCAGGGAACTGGAAGAGAGGTGAGAGCTGATGCTGTTTTGCTAAAGAAAGAAAAAATAAATCAATATCTCATTAAGAGAAATACTTCTTCCCTAAGAGGAATACAGCTTAAGGATGTGTTAAATACCTACATCCAAGACCAGAGAGATGATGAGAAGTTTGCATACACAGCAGTTTGTTATACAAGATATTTATCCATCAGTAGAATTCCATGCTGCTCCTGAAGATGCCTTAAAAACGTACTTAGTTTTCTTGAGGCCTAGACACAACTTCATCTGGAAGAACCCCTTTCCTCCCTAAAATGGAGGCAAGCTGGGTGTCCCCAGACAAGCAAGCTCTGACCAACTCAGTCAAAATAAATATCTGAAATACACTCAGTAACATTTAATCTGTATAAAGTTACTGAAAATCTCCCTTCTCTCCCCAAATATACCTGCTCAGTAAAGAAATCTTCCCTTCATCCATAGAAATCAGGACATCTGTGAACAAGGGAGCTGAATTCCAGTCTCACTCATTCATCACTCCCACTCATTTCAAGATCCTTACTGCCAGGACAGAGGCAAGAGGAACCAGCTGGAGTTTCAGATCCCAAATGGAATTTGTAGTTAGGAGAAAGAAATTTTTTGTTCTCCTAAATCATGTTTTGACTTGTAAATTGCACAAAACTGATGTGAAATTTGCTGAGAGGAAGAATGAGTACTGGCATCCTGGCACTGTCACTTTTACAGCCACTTTTCGGAGTGTAAAACCTCTTCAAACAAAATATATCTGGTTACAACCCATCTCTGCTGACAAGCCAGGAATGCTGCCTGCTGTGTCAAAAGGGAGAATGGAAAGTTCCTAATAACAAAATTATAAAATATATATTTGTAGCAGTAAAAGTTTGGGATGAGCATGAATTTTTCAAGTCAGTGTAGTGTGATATAGTAAGCAGGAAGCCTGCCAAATGATGTGTGCTGCAGGGACAGTGGGAAACATGGAGAAAGAATCTAATGAGAGGCTGACAGAAATGAGACTTCTCTTTTTACATATAGCACAGTTGGAGAGAAAAGGGAACAGCTACTCAGCAACACACACACTGATGTGAAGACATGCTTACCATCTGGATTCTGGGAGTCTGCATCTTTGGGAATGGTGTATAGGTCATAAGTGCTATTCTCCAAGTTGCTTGCTCTCTGCAAAAGTGGGGAGAAAAAATATTCTGAGATAGGATTTCACAGAACTGCCATTCACAGCCATGTGAAAAGTTCTTTAGCACGTTATAAAGCCAAACTTGACTTACTGTGCAGAGAAGGACAGCATTCTCAGCTGGGTTGTATGACATGTTGAACACAGGGAACTTGGAACCACTGCAGAGAAGACACAAATTGAAGTTACAGTGAACTACAATTATTTCTAAAACAGCTGTCTTCTAGTGAACATTTTTTTGGTTTTGGTTTATTTAAAGAAATAAAAACGTTTTTATTAATTTCCTGAACCACCTGGAAACACTTCCTGGAAATGCAGAATATATCAGCATTTTGTAAGTGGAAGAGCTGACATTTCAATTTGAACTACTGAAAACTTAAAACTAGCAACCAGAAGAGCTTTTATCTATGCACAACTGATCTAAAAACACTTCCTGCAGGCTCTGTAAGTTCATCTGACAGAACTGGCTGAACCAAAGTTATATGAATAACATGGTACAAAACAATCCATTTGTAAGAAGAACTACCAAGGGGTTCAGGACACCTGTGAGGGCTCTTTAACTCTGAGCACTCATCTCTTACCTGCGCAGCTGCATGACAGCAACATCTTTTGAACTGTTAAAGTCAAGCTGGCGGAGGAATCGGTCCTTCACATAATACAGCATATTCCCATGCACTGCATAAGCAGGACGCTCACGCTCCAGTTTGAACACAATCATACCACCATCATGGCCTGGGAAAAGGCACAGAAGAGGTCAAATGTGAATTAAATCCTCTGGGTTCTCTCACTGCTGAGGATGAGAAAACCCAGCCCTTCAAACAAAGAAAGAGCCAACAAGGATATCATTTTCCTCCCCTCGTTGTTCCCATCCATTTAAATTTCCTCAGACCTAAGAGCTGACATCCTTCTAGAAACATTTTCCCTTGCTGTCACACATCTCACTAAGTGTGATTAGCCCAGCACAGCTCCCCTTGGATTAGTCCCAGCCCTCAGCCTCAGATCATTCACTAGTTAAGTTCCTCTAGTATTAAACAGCAGCTGAAACAATGAGACTGCATTCCACACGATGCTTTCAGATGTTATGTGAATTTAAATAAGGCTGTTTTCACTCCAGGACATTTAATAGACACATCTGCACATCAGCATGTTCTACAAAGCGCGCTAAGGAAAAGTAAATCCTTGATTCACAGAGTTCCTATAAGGAAGACACTTTCAAGCATCCTGCCAGACACTGAGTAAGGTTTTTCTTTGTTGCCTTTTTTTTTTTTTTTTTTTACCTGCAGCAAAGAGGTTGAGATTGGGATGAGCAGCCAACACCCAAAAGCGATCGTGATCACGGCGGAAGGTCTGGACACCCGTGCTGAATGTGCAAGACAAGGAACAAAGAATGTAAAACTTCACTGTAGGCACTAGTTCCCAAAAAATGAAGATCTGAGCTTCATCTCATCCCTAGCATTCAGAACTAGGAGTCCACAGAGTTCAAAATGTTGTATTCACAGCCTTTTTGGCAAAGAATATGTTCCCATTTAAAATATTTACAGCAGCAATATCAGTGGATAGGTCAGCACTCTCCCACTTGATTTTAAATTAAAAGCTCTGCTCGTAACATGCATCTCAAATGGACAGAACACGAAAAACATTTCTCTCTCAGAAGTTACCAAATACTAGAATAGATGAACTACTAGACTTCAGTTTCTCTAAGAACTGTGGGCCTCTCATACATGTAAAATCCTCCCTATCACAGATGAATCAGACACTTGCCACACACTAACCGTTTCGACATATCCCAGACACGGATGCTTTTGTCCTCTGAATTGCTGAGGATCAGCTCCTGCCGAGGGTGAAAGACAGCACACGAGACATTGTTGTAATGCCCCCTGCAAGTGTCAACCTCCCAGGCCTTCGATTCTAAGCAGAAGTTTAAAAAAAAAAAAAGGAGAAAAACAACACTTAAACACATTGGATAGCAGATGTACAGCAAGCATGTTAATGAAGTGGGCTGTATCTGCTAATTACTAGACCATTCTCTGCAATTTACATTTGTGATCTTTAACTGCTAGCAAAAGCACATCCATTTGTGGTGGAGGGCTTCTGATTCTGGAATCATTTCCCTTTCTTATTCCACGGGCACATCTTCAGAGTGGATTTTTTCTGTTCCAACAAACCACTGCTCAGCAGTGCATGCAAATCAAAAGATGCTAGAAGTGTTTACTAAGGAACTGAGCCCTCTTCAGATTGCAAAAGTTAAGCTGCTTGGGATTATTTACCACTGCATCATAAAGATGTGCTTCCAAAGCATAATTTCCTTTCAGGTTCAGCCTACAGATGTTCAAACAAATGTCAGCTCTTATCACCCTTATCCCTATGGGTTCCCTTCAGGGAAAATCCACTCACCATTCATCCTCCAGATCTTCACTTGTCGATCATCAGCTCCTGACACGATCAGTGGCATTGTGGGATGGAAGGCAGCCCAGTTCACTCCACGATCATGGCCCTAAAAGATAACAGAAAAATCACTTGAAGCAGTTTTGTGACTGAAGAGTAAAGACAAGACTGCAGCCAGGCTTGCCAAGACACAGCTCTCACTCTTTGTGTGTCATGCTGCTCACACTAAGTGCTTACATAGACTTTGCCCACAGTGATAAGCTCTGCAGATACCATTCTTCATCAGTAGAGCAAGGCTACAGAGCAGCACTACTTCCTAGCTTTAAACAAGCCATTGTTGTCTCTACCATAATCTCCTCTGCTGCTTCCAGCAACACAAGGTAATAATTTCTGCTATTTAATGGAGCTTTTAACCATACAGAGACAACAGCACTAGTTTGGTTAGAGTGCAAACACCTCCAGACTTCAGTATTTTTAAGTTCTTAAAGCACAAAATTCTGCAGAGCCAAATTCAGTAGTTTAAGTCTTTTTTTCTTCTCTTAGAGGATGTCACATCATGGATCATACAGATTTGAAAAGACTGCACAGTGCACACACTTACCTCAAGAACGTGCTTCACAACTGCATCTGTTGTCCCAAACAAATCCACCCCAGTTATCCCCCTGACATCCGACTCCACAGCTCCAGGGGACAGGTTCTTCTTCCTTAAGCCTTGTAGAACAAGCAGGAAAGAGAAGCAGGAGTGGAAGAAGCAAAAATTATATCAGAGACAAGATTCCTAACGTTGCAACAAGTTGAGGGCTCCCCCTTGCCCTTTAGACACATTCAGGTGCAAAGAGAGACCTTCAAAGCGGGTGAGAAATATCCAGAACATCCTCCTACTCCCTCCAAAAGCGTAAGCTCAGATGAGGCATGATAAAAATGAAGTCTGCAATGCAGTACAGCACATACTGCCTCAGCTCACCAGGACACAGATTGAAGCATCTCAAAGGATTCCAACTCCTCTTCCTCTCACCTCTTCACCAACCTGTGCTTGCAGCTTTCAGGAGACTTTCATCCATGCCCCATGGATGACCTCATAATAACACACTTGGACAGCCTGCCTGGACACAAGATATTTTCAGGAGCTAAAGCTATGGAAAAGCCTTCTCCTAGTTCTGGAAAACATTAAATTTTCCAAGTTGAAAAAGACCTGATCAAGCAATCCTTTCTTAAACCCGATGGAATGCAGCAGGGAAAGTAAGAATTGAAAACAGCCTCTCAACAGTACAAGGGAAAAGACTACACATAACACACAAACAAAACCTCAAAATAAGCTTTTAAATATAAAAGTACTTGGCAATTTCGCCATTTGCAATTCTGATTCCTATACTCCTTGTGGATCAGCAGCTCAAAAGCTCAGACTCTTCAGCACTGTTAGTCTGATGAAGTCACCACGTAAAGCAGTGTCTCACAGCAAAGAACAAATGCTCAGCACAGTGGGTGAGGAACACACACAGGTGATCCAAATAACAATGATGAACTTGAACAGCTGAGTGGAAGCTTCTATAAAGCCAACACAAACTGCCCCAGAAAGGAGGAGTAAAACATATATAATTTGGGGGAAGCAAGTGAAGAAATAAAGGACTTTCACAAGAGAAAATACTTGAGCCTTTCACAAGCCAGTGAAACGGGACTGGAACATGAGTGGAAAATTTCTGGTGTGACTGCACAAATCAAGGAAAGGCAGGACACTCACAGAACACTGCTCTGTGTTGCTCTGAGAAGGGAGCAGGGACAGAGAAGGGACTTGCAGCAGAAAGGCAGATCTTATGCATTCTGAGGACAGCTGTTCAGAAAAAATAGCTCAAGGGGAAACTCAGCTGAACATGCACACAAGCACTCAGAAGAACAGTTACTAAAATCACTAGAGAAAAAGGGCAACATACTGAGAATTGTAAGTCAGAAGTTAAGTGAGAATAAAAAAGAAAACAGCAAGACATCAGAACATCCCTGTGATTCATTTTCTGGAGCACACGATGTGTTAGACAACTCTGACCCAAAGATGGTCCTTTGAAAGATTCTTACGCTCTGTTCTCTTCCTCACAATTCAGGCCTTATACGTAAAGGTCAGAAACCTACTAAGATGGGAACTAAAGAAGGCTGTTGGCTGCTGACTCTTTCATTGTTGGGCTTAGGTGCATTCTGGCCACTCCTGCATTCAGTGGAATTTTCCTGCCAAGCAACACACTTCAGTATTTGCCAACCAAGATGATGGTTCAACAGGAATTGGTGCACAGTGTTGCAGCACACACAAAAAAACTCTGATGAGGATACGACCACTAACAACCTCCTTGCTGGTTAATACTTAAGAAGAGACAGAAAAACAGAAGGTTGTGTTTTGTAGTTTCTGTTGGTTAGTATCAGCCACAAGAGCAAGAACTTCATTCCACAGCACTGGTAAATAATACAACACAAATATTCATGCATTTTTATATGCAAGCTTATTCTTGCTGCATTCACACAGTCTCTCTCAGGAGATAAGCAGGAAATAGACTTCAACCTCCAGCATATTTGTTTTACACTGAAGATCCTTTATCGGCAGGGTTCAAACCAAGGAGCACTAAATCCACTGATAATCAGCAGATGCAGCAGGCTCCAGCAGCATTCTTAAGTGGAGTTCTTTATGACTAGGATTTTATGCATAAAAAAAAAAAAAACCACAGAAATAACCATTTCCACTGGAATGCTACAGAACAGAACCCTGCCAAGGAGAAGTCATTCTGGAGAAAAAGAAACTTTTTTTTTTGAGGGAAAAAGCAAGTTGGATTTTTAATCTGCTTCTCATCTATCCACATTTCCCCCCCACACACACACACACTAATATTCTTGCAGTGTTGTGTCTGACTGGAGCAACAGCTGAGTCAATAATTCAGCCTGTCTCTAAAACCTCTCATCATATATCAGCTGAGGGGGAAAAAAAAAAAGGCTCTGTACCATCTCCAAACCAATTTGGCAGCTGGAACTCTACTGAGAGAGTGTGTGGGAGAATGCAGCAACAAAGCTTACTAGCAGGATAGCTGTTAAATTCTCCATGCTGGCAGTACAGAGAGGGTGACAGGTTTTAAATAACCAGGATATCCTGTCCCCAGTCCCTACTGTTGACACAGCTGGCCATGTCTGAGTGTGTACCACAAATACTGCAGCATGCCCAACCAAAACTGCAATGGCGAGAGCGGCAGGTTAGATAAAGGGCCACAGTCTGTCCCTAGAATAATTTCCACTGGCACACCACCACACTGTCCCTGCCTGCCTTCCACCAGTCCTATTTCCACCTAATCTGTACATCTGGCTTTTCAGTGATGGATCATATTTTTAAGTGAGATCTTGTGGTCCAGGTATAACCTGAAGAACAGCTAGGATTATCAAAGTACTCTGGAGTTTTGACTTGTGACTCTTCTCTGATCTCCAAGCAACACTTCATTTTATAGAAGAGAAGCAAACTGGATGCTGAAGATACAGCTTCCTGTCACCACCCACAACTAAGCTACCAAAAAAGCCTTTGTTCATTGTGCAGCAGAGAGGACTTTTGTTTTTCTTTCAGAACAAATGACTTAGTTTTTCAAAGGGCTAAGGCAACCCAGAAATTTCTAAAATTTCTCCTACAAACCTGGAACAACGAAGTTAATCAACTGATAATAATACCTCTATGCTGATACCAATATTTGTTACCTATGTTGGCTGTAAAATCAGATTCTTAGAGTTTTTTTGGTTGTACAAAGCTACAGCTAGCCTCATCTACTGTTGCAAAAGCCTTGGCTCCAACTAAAAGTTGGACTAGGTGAGCCCCCAACAGTTACTTTGAGTCAGCACCTGTTCTGTTCAAGAAGAAACAGAATTCTGACAGGTTCTTGGTGACATGAGGCAAAATACTCACAGGTAGGCCAATAGTCACATACAGAAAAAGAGGAGAATTCACCCAACAGGTGAAGGAGCTCTCTGGTCATATAACACTCCTCCTCAGAAGCAGCTTAGGTCCAAGAGATGCTCTCCCTTCAGTGGCTAGCCCTGTAAGGGTCCACCCCTTCTGGTCAGATGCACATAATTTGTACTCCCTGGGCTAGTCAAGTCCCATTACAGGTGCTCAATCACCAGTTCAAGCCCTGACCTTACAGTTCCCCTACAGCATCCTACAACTTCATGGAAATTGAGGGAAACAGATCCCCATCAATACAGAATTTCTCTAGTTTTCTGCCTGAGGTTCTTTCAGCCAACAGGCTACTTTTCTGCTCTCAGATCTGAATCTGCCTTGTATGGCTTTCAGCAATTGCAGTTCTGAAGTGGGCTTTGCCACAGGACACCCCTTTGACCTGGGCAGCTCACCAGAAATATCCCAAACGCGTACAGTCTGATCCAAGCTGGCTGACACTACCAGGTCCTCAGAGGGGTGAAACTGGGCACACATCACATAGTGGTTGTGTCCTGTCAGCACACTACAACAAAAAGGACAGAAAATATCATTTAAACATAGGATATATCAACATGCATTTTAATTACTAACAACAACAACCACCTAGGTTCTAAAAGGGACAATGAAAAATGTGACTGGCAACACCTAGAACAGAAATGCCATTCTTCAGACAGAGCATTCGTAACTGATCTGCTCTTCATGTCAGTTCTATTCCTTTAACTGTACACAGTTTGAAAAATCAATAACTCTTTCTGCTTGAGAACAAATTAAAATAGCTCGCCCCCAAATTCCACAGTTACTTTTTAAAGCCTCTATGGATTTTTACCAGACACAAGTTCTGGACTGCCAGTTCCAAACCCGAATGGTCTGATCATCAGAAGCACTCAAGATCCACGGATATTCCTAAAAAGTCAAAGTATTTCACATGTGACATAAATGCACATCCCATACAAACCCTCCCATAGAATATTTTTCAATTGCCAACCTTTTTTTAATTTTATTTTACTTAAGATCTAGGAGAGAGAGTTTATGCCTCTTACAACTCTAGACATCACCACCATACCTGCACACTCATACTATTAGCTCCAGCACAACTTCAATATTCCCATCTGGGGCATCAAAAGACAAATTCCCTTCCATAAAGGAAGGCCACAAATTGAGGTATGTACTTCAGTAGTAAAGCTGCTTACATGATGGAAGAAGGTGGTGCGGATGTAATCCAAATGCCCAAGCAGAGTGAAAAGACAGCGGCGCAGTTTGTAATTCCAGACCTGTGCAACACAAAAGCAGAACAATCAGGCTATATCTGTGACTTACTAGACTTTTTTTTTTTGTACTTTCTCACAACAGGCTGAAATCTTGGTATTCTAGTTTACCTACAAGCAACCTTCCTCCATTTTAAAACATTTCTAATGCAAGTCTCAAATAAACTTCAATTTGCTGTGATTATCACTAATCCTTCTGAAACAGATGGAGCATAACTCCAGAGCAATTCCCTCCCTTGGGCGGTGTTCTTTGAAATAAGAATTGCTAAAGCAATAAACATTACCTTTATTTTATAGTCATCACCTCCAGAAACAAACAGAGGCTGCTGCTTGTGAAAATCAATACCTCGCACAGGTCCTACAAAAAGGAAGAACAGGTTGGATACGGCAAACAACAGCTGGAGCTGACCCTCGTATCACTCAAAGCATGCAATTCACACTCTCCATTTCTTCTTTTGATAAAAAAAATTCAAAGCAACAAAAACCCAAATTGAAATCTGACATCTCACTCTTAAACCCATTCAAGTCTACCGGCACAACAGCAGAAACACACTGCAAAGCACCCTGACTTCTTGCTCACTCATTGACAAGTTTGCTTTTACACTTGAAACAAAACGACAGCCTCACTTCACACACACGAAAGAAGCATTCAGAGACCAGCAAAGAGGCTGCAATGAAACGCAGGGTACATCACACAGCTCCTCAGGACTGAGGGCCAGGGCCACCCTACAGGCCACAGCAGTTCCATCCCTCCCTACCACTGACCATCGTGCTCGTCGAACTTGTCGATAAGGGTGCACATGCGATAGTCCCACAGCTGGATGACGCCATTATGTAGGCTGGTGAGGATCCACGGCCTCTTGGGGTGGAAGCTGAGCCCTACGGAGACACAGAGAGAGATGACACACACACACAGAGATGAGAGACAAACTCCACCAGATCTCCCCGCACCGCACAGCCCTACGGCTACCTTTCACCCGAGCCGATTTGGTCTCGAATTTAGTCAACATCCCAGCTACACCCCCAGCCGCCGCCTCGCCGACCCTCCACGTCGGCGCCCCGGAAGTACCCTCTCCCAACTTCCGCTTCCGGCCATCGAGTGCCGGTCCTTCCGCTGACACAGAGCGGCTTCCGGCGCCGCGCATGCGCGGTGGCGCTGGAGGAACTGGGCTGGAAGATGGCGGCGATGGAGAGAGCCGGGAGCAGGCGGGGAGTGACGGCTGTTGTAGGGAGTCGCTGGGTCTCGTTCCAGACTTGGTGCCGGCCGCTGCCGGCGCTGCTTTTCGCCGTGCTGGTGGCGGGTGAGGCTGGCTGGGAGAGGGATAAGGCCGGGCCTACGCGGTCTGGGGCCGACCCCTCGCTGAGGTGGAGGTCTTTTGCGAGGTGGGGCACTGGGAGCCCCGCTGAGGGAGCTGGGCTTCTTCAGCCTGCAGAATAGAAGGCTGCGGGGTGACCGCTCTGCAGCCTTCAATACCTAAAGAGAGCCTACAAACAGGAGGGGAGTCAGCTCTTGGAAACAGCAGGACAAGGGGAAATGGTTGGAATTGAGGGAGGGCAGATTTCAGTTGGGTGTCAGGGGGAAGTTGTTTGCTGTGAGAGTGGTGAGGTGCTGGAACAGCTGCCCAGAGAGGCTGTGGATGCCCTGTCCATCCCTGGAGGTGTTCGAGGCCAGGTTGGATGGGGCCCCGGGCAGCCTGAGCTGGTATGAAATGTGGACGTCAGTGGCCCTGCATGTGGTGGGGGGTTGGAGATTTGTGATCCTTGAGGTCCTTTCCAACCCGGGCCATTCTATGAGCCCTCTCCTGTTCCCCTCCACCTGGGGAGAGGTTCAACATCCCCCTCCCACACTATTTTAGGGAGGGCTTTGAAGTGTGGGAGCTCCTCCCTGAAGTGGGCCTGTGTCCTCTCCTCAGGCTCCTGTGAGGGGAATTCGGTTGAGAGGAAGATCTACATCCCCCTGAACAAAACGGCGCCGTGTGTTCGTCTTCTGAATGCTACACACCAGATCGGCTGCCAGTGTGAGTACAGTTGGAGATGCTCCTTGGGGTGGCCATCTCCAGACAGATGGGATAATAATGCTGCTGTCCTGTGTGAATCAGCATTGCCTGTGTTCTCATCACCATTTGCTGACTTTTCCAATCCCATTTCAGTCATACTGATGTGTTTCTTCTAAATTGAGGATTAGGCCTTAGGAGAGTCTGTGTCCTTGAAAATCCATGCCTTGGCTGGCACAGAGCAGCATTTTCAGTGCACACAGACAATGTTTGCTCAGGATAAAGCTAAGGTACAGCACAGCATTGTGGCTGCAGATTCTGCTGTCTGTGCCCCACCAGCATCCTGGGGTACAAGGTGAAGTTGTGAGCCTAATGCAGAAAGTGTTAGGTGTTCACAACTTAGGAGAGGAAGGGGACAGAGTGTTAAGAATTAAGAAAGTGACATCTGAAGGGACTGGAGGGTTTGGCTTAGCTGCTTGTGCACTGCTTGCTAACTTTGTATGTTTTTTGTCATATTAAGGTGTAGGAACAGGACTGCTTAACTGGTAGAAATGAGAATTAAAACAAGGTAGCCCAATTCACATACTCTTTTCTGAAGTTACTATGTGTAGAAAGGGGTTCCTATGAGTCATCGTTTTGCTAATTTGTAATTGAATTTTGCTTCCTGATTGAGTCACTCCCTGCAGCAGAGGTTGTCAGCTGCCACTGTAGGGCAGCACAGCTTAGTCTGACAGGTAGCCCAAGGTGCATTGTTCCCTGACTTCTGCCCTCTGACGTGAGCCTGGCGTTAGTGCAGATATGGGCATGGGGTTCTGCCTTCCCAGTCATGAGCAGTGTCCAATGATGGCCATTAATAATTGTGGGGCTTGTTTGTATTAGTGGACTCCTATAAAAGTGTTTTGTCTACCCTCTGCTTTCTTTGGTATGGCATGAAATGACAAGCAGGGAGACCTACTCAGTTGCTCATCCCCTTTGTGGCCATGATCTTTTGCTCTTATTTCTCCTTGCTGAGCTCTCTTTGAGCTCCCAGTTTCTGAATTTGCAATCTTTAGCCCGCCATGATGGTCAGCTGCTGTGACTATGTCCTTGAGGCAGGCAGGTCCTGTCTTCCCCTCGTGTTTTTCTTCCTCGTGCTTTTCTGTCTTGAGGTCTCAGTTTTCTGCTGTATTATGTCTTACTGCCTCCAGCTAAAGTCAGTGCTCAAACAAAGCAGGCTTTTAAAGCTCAGAGCTTGTTTCCATAACTTTTTATCCTGCACTGTTCATTGCTTTTTCCTGAGAACTGCTGTTCCTTCTTCTGTGTCAGTGAAACAGTGCCACTTCACCAAATTGCTTCCTCCATCTCTCATCTCATATCAGCTGTTCTTTCTCAAAGATCTTTGATTCATGCTGCCCTATTTTGGGGTTGCCGAGGGTGCGAAGGAAGTAGAACACAGTGAAACATGAAGGGTATTTTCTCTTTCCACAGCCTCCATCAGTGGAGACACAGGGGTGATACATGTAGTTGAGAAGGAGGAGGACCTAAACTGGGTGCTTGCTGATGGCCCACACCCACCCTACATGATATTACTAGATGGAAACCTCTTCAACAGGTCAGTTGTCATAGTTTTTATCTTCCCTAGGTCACAGAAGCCCAGAAGACCAATGTGGACCCATAATTTTATTATAAAAAATGTCATTTTTCAAGTGAGAGATGGCAAAATCATCTTTGACTGTACTGAAGTACAGTGAGGGTGGCACGCTTGTTTTTACTGTGTTTTACTGCACAGGTTTGCATCTTCTTAAATGTATGGTTTGGTTGTCAGAAGAGCTCTGTTCTGTGTAATTTCTAATGCCAAGTTAATCGCTGTAGCTTTTCCTAAAGCTCATTAAACAACATTGTTAGTGTTTGTTACATCTCCTAGGCAGAGCAGGAAAGTGGTTGAAGTTTTCTGGTTGTTGCCATCTTAATACAGTTTTCAAATGGTGAGGAGAAAGGAACATGATGGTTATTTTGATCAAAAACATCATCATGTGCTTGAACGTAGTGTGTCTTCACCATCAGCAATGGTGTGTCTTGGATTGTAACTTTTCATTAATGAATTCAAAATTTCACCTATGTTTTCTCTGTTCCAGGAAGGTAATGCAGCAGCTGAAGGGAACCTCACGAGTGTCAGGCCTTGCAGTGTCTATTGCCAAACCTAACCCTCCCCAGGGATTTTCTCCTGGTTTGAAGTGCCCCAATGATGGGTTTGGTAAGGAAATGTTAAGTCTTTCTTATTGCTGGGAGAAGCAGTTCCATTACATTGTAAGGTCAAAGCAAGAAGTGCAGAGGATGCGTGAAATTGCAACTTCACTTACATGTCAAAATTTATCTAAGATAACCTACTTGATATGCCCTTTTGAAATAACTGCCTGAGCTGGAATCTCATCAGTTCCTAGTGAGGCCTGGACTGATGTCTGGGGGAAGACTGACAAGCTGGATAAACCAGCATGAAATCACTATTCAGTCTGACCAAGGTTTGCTAATTTCTTTTTCTTTCACTTTTGAAACACATACTTTTTCCACACCTCGTCATTAAAGCTTGATTTTCCATAAAGTGGATGAAACGTGTTAAACTCCCTGAGCCATTTGGTACTGTTTTTGATTCCTACCTGAGTTCCCCATGTGATTTCAGTTAGGTTTTCACTTTACTATTTTTTTTTTCTTGCAGCTAATTTACTGTCATACACTGCGTGGAGAGAAATTGCCATTCTGTAGTTTGCACTAAACTTTCTCCTCCTCAGCTGTGAGGGATGATGTGCAAACTCTGAGATGAGTTTGTACTGGCATTTGTTGCCTCTTTGCCTTCATGCTGCTTGCTCAATACCTAGGTGTTAAAACAATTGGCACATTACAGATGCCTTAGGGGTATTTCCAGCACATGATGAGCTCAGAAAATGCTGTTTAGTATCTTCCTCCTTTTAGAGTATAATGTTTCTCTGTGTGCCTCCACTGCTCTCTCAGCATGTGATAAATGCTCACTGAGTTCTCCTGCCAGCCTCCTGGCATGGGATGGCTTTAAGCATGCATGTTTTGTATTCTCCATGCATGGCACAGCTCTCAGACTCTGCCACTCTGCCTCACGCAGTGACCAGCTCCATGTCTAAGCTTTGTCAGCTGGTTCCCTAGCCCATAATGGTGCTCGTTCTGTACTTGCTGCCATTTTCTCAGCAAGCCCTACCTTTGCTGTAGTTTGTTATTCTCTCTGCAGGCTCAGATTTGCCTGTTTCCTTCTGTTTCTAGGTGTCTATTCCAAAGACTATGGCCCTCAGTATGCACACTGCAATAGGACTGTGTGGAATCCAGTGGGGAGTGGGCTTTCGTATGAGGATTTTGACTTCCCCATTTTTCTACTTGAAGATGCCAATGAGACTCAAGTTATTAAACAGGTACTTAACTTTCCCAGACTGTGAGAGAGGGGAGCTGCCACACAGTTCAGGAAAGGGGCCAGAAGTTGAACTAACTCAACACAGATATTGATATCTACAGTAAAAATACATGATCCAATTTCATAGGCAGTACATAATACTATTTCAGACAAGCTAAGTTTCATGATGATATTTATTTCTGTCCAGTGTTACCAAGACCATAACGTCCCTACTGATGGATCTGGCCCTGAGTACCCTCTGTGTGCCATGCAGCTTTTTTCCCACATGCATGCTGTCACCAGCACTGTTACCTGCATGAGACGCAACTCCATCCAAAACACCTTCAGCATTAATCCAGGTGAGCAGATTTCTCTCCTTGTCATGATGAAACTGGTGAGCTACAGCTGACAAGCAAGATTGTTTTTCAGTTCTCTCTACTATAATCTCAAGTTTCAAGCGATGTTGTTTCTGCTTTTTAGAGACTGTATGTGATCCTCTGCTTGATTACAATGTGTGGAGCACCTTGCACCCTATTAATTCATCTGAAAAAGTGGATCCTAAGAAGGAGTTTATTATGGTTGCTACACGAGTAAGTATCTCTTAATCTTGCTTTGCAGAGGGTGGACTGGAAGGATTATGGGAAGATGTGAATGTAGGGTCTTACTTATTTCCATTTCTTCCTGTGCTCCTGCCCTTCGTTTGGATTGGATTGGCTATTGCAATTGGTATTTGAAGTTTCATTGGGCAGTATAATTTGATTTTTTCCCTTGACAGTGGGATGAGTGGGATTAAAAAGAAGTGGCAGATTTGCTTTCCCAGTACAGTATCCCTCTGCACATTTCTTATGCCTGCTGTTCATGCTTACAGATTGACAGCCATTCCTTCTTCTGGAACATTGCACCTGGGGCAGAGAGTGCTGTCTCCTCTTTTGTGACCCACTTGGCTGCTGCTGAAGCCCTTCATAAGGCATCAGATGTTCATTTGCTGCAAAGGAATATAATGTTCACCTTCTTCCAAGGGGTAAGAGCAGCAGCCTCGCTCCACCATTTGGCTTGTTTCAGAATAGCAAATCAGCCTTTGGCTCCTTGCAAATGAACTCTTTCCTACTCTTTGTGCAAAGTCATTTATCTGCATCCCCACACCGTGGTTCTCTCCACTCCCCTAGTGAGAACAGGATCTTAATTTCACTGGGATGACAACAGCAGATGGAGCTTCCAATGGGGCAGTGCATATTCTGCCCCACAGTTCATTCTGGATGAATAAGTCAAACTTTACTTTTCCTCCTGTCTCTTCCCACTGTGCTTCTCTGTATGTCTGTTTTTTGTCCCACTCCCATTCAGAATGAACAGCAATGGCTAGGCTTTAAATTCTGAAATGAAGCCCAGAAAAAAAAACTAGATTAAAAATATATGTGTTGACAGCGTCAAAATGTAGTTCATTTCTGAGAGCCCAGCACTGGAGTTGGCAGCTGTGAAAAAAACAGAACAAGCTTGTGGAGGAGGGACTGACGGCCAACAGCTGATGTTCCCCTGAAGGCATCTACATTGATGGCTTCTTTTGTGCAGCTCTGTGAAACTGGCTGCCACAGCCCCATGCTGTGGCCATGTGATTCCCTTCATTCACCCTCCCCAGCACATACATCCCTAGTCAGAATTTCCCTCAGGGAGAAGAGCATACAGCACTGTAGAGCAAACACTCTCTGTCGTGCTCTCAGAATGTAAGTGGAGTGATAAGACTTGGCTGTATAATAGTCAAGAGGAAAGTCTGGTGGCTGGCTGACTTCGCTGTCCTTTTCTGTCATGGGGATTCTCTTCTTTGGGGCACTGATTCATTCTAGACAATGCTCAGCTTCTTGCAGTTTCCTTGACGAAGCTGTTGATATCATCTTGCCTGCTTTTTCTAGGGAAACAGATAGCCCTCCTTCCAGGAGAGCTTCATATGTTTAAGTCCTGGAATGGAGGATTTGCCCTTTTCTCTGACTTCACATTCTACTCTCCCAGAAACAGGGGTTGTACACCAAAGTAGAGGGTGTAGTAATGCCTCTCTGCTGTTACTCACTGCAGTACCGTTGTGAGTTATCAGTACTCACAGAAGTCTGACTTTCTCTCTGTGCCTTTCTTGCTTGTGCAATAGCTGTCTCCTGGTTTTTTGCTGTTTACCTTCATTTTTGTCCTTTGCATCTCAGCCTACAACATAATATTTCCTTTGGTAGTCTGGTGTCAGCCAGGCTATGCAAACCTTCCGAAATATTCAGTGCAGCAGTTAGCCCTCAAACTTTTGGCTTTGCTCCACCTCAGCTTCTCAAACGGTGCTGTTAATTGTGCCGAGCAGTGTTCTGTATGTGAGCCATGTGTGGATTTTTTCTTATTTCTTTTTATTACCTTGTTGCAGGAGACTTTTGATTATATTGGCAGTTCACGAATGGTGTATGATATGGAAAAAGACAAATTTCCTCTTCGTTTGGAGAACATCCATTCTTTTGTGGAGTTGAATCAGGTGAGAGATGAACTGGGGGATATTTTGATTCTTTATTTCTCTGTAATAGTTTAGGTGTGGTTTTCTCAACCATCGTTTTTCACTGCTTTTGTTGTTCTTTTTTCTGGTCTGGATTTCCTGACTCTACTGGATTTAGTCATGTCCTCGTATGTGTTGAAGGTGTTTTGTTACTTGTTTCTTTTCTTGCAGGTGGCTTTAAGGAATGGCTCCATTTTGTGGATGCACACAGACCCTGTCTCTCGGTTGAATGCCACTGTTGAGCCCCAGGTGAGTGAAAGCAGTTTGTAGTTGTTCACCTAACCGAAATTCTGAGGGATCCTTAGCATTTTACAAATGTTCAGGATGTTAAACTTCCCAGAAAAAAACTGCTCATTCAAAACAAAAAGATTGGAACAGTGCTGTTTTTTCTTTTTCAGATTAAAAACCTGCTCGATATTCTGAGTAATAGCAGCGTAGGAGCAAACGTAACTTTACAGGAAGTTGGATTTTCACAGTCTCTTCCCCCATCTTCATTCCAACGCTTCCTTCGAGCCCGGCACATTCCTGGGGTGGTCCTGACCGACCACCAGGCTTCCTTCCAGAACAGGTATTACTCTGGGCTGCCCCATGGCCGGAGGCAGTGGGGCCGGCAGAGGGCAGCCCCAGCTCCTGCAAGGCCTCTGCCAGGGCTGTGCTGCCCAGCACATGTGGAACGGCAGGCCGGGGGGAGTGGAGGAGCAAACGTGTGCCATGTAATTGAACAAGCGCAACATAATTATTCTGACAACCGAAAGAAATCCAGTTTTGTACAGAAAATGTTCCCCACAGCTGGCTGGGAGCCAGAGGTGAGCAAATGGCAACTGAGCGTGCCTAAGCCTCATCTGTTCTTCCAGAAGCTAGATGCTTCTTTTTCTTTTTTTTTTTTTTTCCATATAGTTTTCTATTTGTGATGGCAGAGAGCCCCAGGCATTAGAAAGGGCACTTTCATTCACCTCACATGACCCTAATACTGGGTGTTCTTTGGGGATCTGCTTCGCTTCAACTTTGGAAATGGGGATGAGGGGTAGAGGACAGACATCCCCTTTTCGCTTTTTCTCTTCTTGCCTTTTCCCCTTCATCCAAACTCTTCAAATTGTTTCTTTGCCTTCATTTTCTACCCTTCTCTGTTACTGAGAATCTCTGGCATGATCAAAAGGAAGTAGCTTCCCTTTCTTCCCTTTTAGCTCTAAACGTGCACTGCTTTGAAGGTGCAGGAGGAGCTGAGGTGAAGGACAGCATGCTTTCCTGGTCTGTGACCATCTCTAGTCTGGGGAGAGCAATCCCAGGTTGTCTGGGAATGTCAGGTGTATAGACCATGCAATTCCCAGTTCAGCTGTGCGTGTTGCAGACACTTTGGTATAAATCTCTCCTAAAGTTCACTTGTAATTCCTCACTGCCTTCAAAATAAGGCATTAATAAAATCCGCTAGCATGGCTTGCATTGAAAGCTCTCTTCCCATGAGACCTTCTGCATGAGTTGTCCTTGCCTCAGTTTCTCTATCCGTTTAATAGATGGGGCTGTCGCCCACCTGAAAGCTAATCACAGCTTGTAAATTGCTTGGAGATCCTCAGATGGGAGAAGCTGTGGAAGGGCCAAGTTAATTATAAAGCCTCATTAAATGGTTTAAGGAGCGTGTGGCAGGGCAGTGCTTTGGCAGAGCTGTCTCTCTGCTCCCAGGAGACTGCTCCCACTGTTTGCTTTAAGCATACTCTGAATTGAATTCCATGCCCCGTGGTTTCTTTCTGCTCCTCCCCAACCTCTCTTTGCTTTCTTCTTTTCAGATACTACCAGAGCATGTATGACACTCCAGAGAACATCAGGATGCAATACCCTGAGGGGCTTAGCCCCGAGGAGACCCTGGAGTATGTTACAGACACAGCCAAGGTTCCAACTTTATATTTTCTTTAGCTGCTCTGTCTGGGATGGACGAGGCTTTCAGTAGGGGCAGAATGCAGGTGGGCTCACGGAGAGAGGGGGAAAGCTGCTTCCAAAAAAGGCAGAAAGAAGGTGGGAATGCTTTGTATGTTTACAAAGGCACTCAAATGCTGGTGCGACATAAGCATGCTGATGGATGTGTAGGTTCTGGCTTGCTCTTAATTGTTTTGCTGGGTCTGTCTATCTTGATTAACACAGAGTACTCTTCCTTTGCAGTCTCTGGCAGAAGTTGCCACAGTGGTCGCCCGTGCTCTATACCGGCTTGCAGGGGGAGCCAATGACACCTCTGCTATTCAGGCAGATCCAAAAACGGTACGAGCAGATGGAATTGAGTCCCTGGCATCTACGATGAGCCCTCACGTACTTCCCTTCTGTCTCTGTTTATGTGTGTTTACACAGTATGCTGTCCTGTCTGTCTCCATGAGGGCTTTGCCTCTCCCCCCTTTCTCCATCACAGCTGAATGAAAAAACTTTCACTCTAGTTCCTTGCCTCTCCATCTCAGGGCAAAGAAGTGGAAACTGAGGTGAGATGGCAGAGTGTGCCACAGGGATCAAGTAAAGAATCAGTGGATCTGGAATGAAACTCTTGTTTTCACATAATGTACAGTTGTGACATATAGTCTCTGCTTTGCTATGCTCTTGGTCTCTGTAGTGAAAAGTGCATTCTGTGCCAAATAATCTTGAGAGATGTAGCCATTAAGATGCTGTGTTCTTTCCTCTTTGTATAAACCAATTTACATCTCTTTCCAGATCACTCAAATGCTCTATGGGTTTCTGATTAAAATGAACAATTCCTGGTTTCAGTCCATCATTAAACCAGACCTGAAAGGGATTCTGGGTAAGCAACATAGGGAAGAACACAGGGATGTGTTTGACCCCATATGTTACCTGGCAACTTTGTGAAGCTCCACAGTATCACTGCTTCTGGCATTTTCCCCATCAATTTCAATTCTCTGACTGTTCCAGGTGATGATGTTCCCCAGCACTACGTTGCTGTTTCCAGCCCTGTGAACACCACCTACCTTGTGCAGTACGTCCTGGCCAACCTCACAGGCACTGTTGTTAACCTCACCAAGGAAGAGTGCTTGAACCCTGAAAAAACACCTAATGCTGAGAAAGAAGTAAGTGCCATTGGAGTGGCAAGGACAGATCTGCTGTTCCATTTTCTGGTTTTCTGCTTTTGAGGGAAGCTAGTTAGGATTGCTTTGTACTGCCTGTAATCACACATGGGAGAACTGGATCGAATCCTCCAACAAGGAAGCATTCTGACACTGAAGGGCAGAGGAGAAGTAAATAAAAGGATCCCCTGACAATGAGAACAGTTAGAAAAACCCTTCTCTCTCTTACCAGAAGACAGTCTGGTTATTTGCTAGTGTCTCACTGTCTCTTAATGTCTTTTTTTTGTTGCAGATGTATGACTATGCCTGGGTGCAGGGTTCCCTGGACCCTAACTCAACATCACGAGTCCCCTACTGCGTTCGGTCAACTGTTCGCCTGAGCAAAGCACTCTCTCCTGCCTTTGAGCTGAGGGAATGGGGATCTACAGAGTATTCCACATGGACAGAGAGTCGATGGAAGGAGATCCGTGCCAGAATATTTCTAGTAGCCAGCAAGGAGCTAGAGGTGAGTTTGCACTTTGCGTGGTGCCTTAGTAGTGAGTCGTCTCTGTTTCTAACAGTGACCCCCCATTCAATAAAATTTCTATGAGATTTTGGTCTATCTTTGTTGGCAACAATGCTAAGTATTTCTCATCCCTTCCTAGATAATCACTTTGGTTGTGGGCATTGCCATTCTGGTCTTCTCTCTTGTCGCCACACATTTTATCAACGCCAAAGCAGATGTACTTTTTAGCATCCCTCGGGACCCTGGGGCTGTGGCTTACTGAAGATGCTCTCAAGGCACGAGAAGTCTTAGTCCTTGGATTGCAAATATCAAAGATAAAACTACACTGGAATGCCCCTCTCTCTGGATAGGGACGGAAATGGTTCTCTCCAGAGCCTCCATGCTCGAGTTCTGGGGACTGAGCCCTGAAACGTAAGAGACTGTGCCGATCAAGCCCGAAAGAAATTGTGACTGAGAAGTTCCCAAAGCCTTCTGTTTTTAATTTGTCCTTATTCTGAGAAACGTGAGAGGATTGTTCCTGAATGCCACCAAGGTGACAAAGCAATGGACGTGTTCCCTACATGATGGTGAGGGTGGGAGGGGTGTTTTCTCTGGGGTATGTGTGGACCAGTGCATTTCCATGGTGTCCAATAGCACGGGTTGCCTGTTAACGTCCAACAGTTGCTGTGAATCTGTGTATATACTACAATGCAGGGAGGACAAGCGTGTTTAACACATGATTAGTTGTAAAATATCCTTTTTTTTAAATGGTGCAATATTTTCTGGGTTTTTGTACATATATAAATAGTTCTGTTTAATTAAAAAAGAAATCTCTGCTTACAGATTAACCCATTGCCTGCATTATCTTTAGTTGCTGCCCAAAGGACCAAAATCAGTGAGTGCTGCAATGTGTTTTGGTCTTGGGAGGAACAGCATTTGTTTCAGCTTAGACTGATAGCTCTCCAAGGCAGGGATGGTTGCTCTTTTCTTATAGTGCTGTCTGTGGTGATGCCTCCATCTCAGTTCATTTTAGGCACTGATATATTAAACATGTTTAATAAAGAGCGTGCTCGCAGCAGGACTGGGCTCTGAGGGCCAGCAGTGATGTCTGACCAGGCACTCAGCCATTCCTCCTTGTTCCTTTTATGTGAAAATTCACCTGTTCTTCAACAGTATTGATTCAAAGGTGTGATAGTGCTGTTGTCCAAAGTGAGGATCTCAAAAACAGGTAGGGAGGATTAATCACAGAAATCAGAGCTGACTAGCACTAAAGCCAGCATCATTTTTTGCTTCCCTAGAGGGCTATGCAAGCTTATTGTGTTTAAGTCTTTTCTCAACCAGACATAAACTCTGGAGTTTTAAAGTAATTCAGACCTTGTGCTTTCAGTGCTTCCCTGAGGGAGACTTTTTCCAGTTGCTAATGCATCTTGCTATCAGGAAAACTGTTCCTGATACTTGGCAGAATGTTTCAGTGCCTGATTTATTTTCATCTCTTCTAGCAGCACCGAAGAAACTGAAATCTCAGTTTAAATGGAGATATCTTTTCTTTATAGTAAGGGTTTTCATAGCCTCTAACTCCTAATCTTTGGACAGAATGAATCAGTTTCCTCCAAATTATTGACTATTTATGTGCTGAACGTGCTTCAGGTGAGATAGACTTCAAAACAGCCTGTGATGTGACAAGAGTTTTGTACCCTCATAAGGTAAGTTGGTTATATTTTCTTTACATAGCAAATTAATTTCAAATCTAGATTCAATGCTTGGGTCTGGGCTTTTATTTTCATTAAGGCTTCTGGTTGTTTTTTTTTTTTTTTTTTTTCCCTCTCCTTGCTCGTTTTCCCCACACAAACAGAAATAAACCCTTTCACCACTCCCAGCCCCATTTTCCACTCCCAGCTTTTTGTTCCAAGCTGCTCTCTGGTGAGGCAAACAAACAGCTGCCTCCGTTGTCTGTGCCTATGCCACTCCTCAGATGGCCAACAGGTCTCCCTGTGGACAGTGCAATGAGCAGCCCTCCTATCAGTGGCTGACAAGGGGACGGGAGAAGCAAGGGGCTAAGCTGGCAGCTGCTGTGGCAGAGACACATTTTCCATAGTGCTGCCAATGCTGGAGAACACCAAAAGACTTCGCTCGACTGTCAGCCCAAAATTTACCCCGCATCATAGATTTGTGTGTCCTTCAAACTTATGGTGCCAGCAGTGTCGCTGAGCAGAGGGGTGAAAGGAAAGGCAGTAGCCATCAGTGTGCTTCCAGCCCTCCTCATTGTGTTTTGCCATGGTCAGTAAATTAGTTTTGCTCAGCTGGCTTTTGATGATCGGGCTGTACTGCTCAGATCTGAGCCTCCCTTCCTCTGGGAATTGGGCCTGAAGGATGAAAGGGGGTGGGGAAGAAAGGGGATTGCTGGATTCGTTGGGAAGTAAATGAGCCACAGGAGTGAGTCTCTGCCTGGGTTTCTGTGCCCTGCCCTTCCCCTGTGAGTGCCCATTCCCATCTGTGGCACGAGCCCAACTCTGCCCTGCTTCCCAGTGGTGAGGGATGCTCTCGAGACCATGAGCTGAACAGTACTTAAAATAAAGAGGTGTTCTGTTGGAGTAGAGACAGCGTTGGTGAAAGAGGAGCTGCTTTTCATGTCATGGGGAATGAAATCCCATTTCATATGGAAACACACCTGCATCTTTCTCCAGATTGTAAATGGGGCGTGCCAGGAGGAGCTGGAATCAGTATGACCAATATTCAGTTGCTCAGTCTCACCGCTGATCTCCAAACAAAGAGCTGACAGTGGATTTGGGAGTGCTCATTGCCCTCCGCTGGGACTGGGAAAGCCTTTGCTGCTTTTGTGTATGGCAAGTAAATTGCTGTCCCTTGGGGAGCTGCTGTTGGCTGGTTTAAGCCCAGAGTTCGTGCTTTATCCCTGCAAATGCTCACTCTTAAGCCATCTTCCCCATGCCTTCACTCCGAGTACAGTTATCTGCAATAGGTGCATGTCCCTAGTTTGAAAATGAAACAAGCTTGACTCCCTGTTTATCTTCCCTCACAACATGCAGTAGCTGCTTTGGTTTGGAGCTGAGCACGTCCCCATTCCTCCTCCCATCCTCATACAGCAAGCAGCAGCTGTCCTCAGCTGCGCCAACCTTAAAGTTGATAACTCCCCTGATACACTTTTCTCCATCACTCCTGAGATTATGTGCATTAATTAGAGCATCCCTAATGCTAATAAGCAATGGGGAATAAGGGCTTTCTTAGTACGTAAATGTGGAAAGTCATTTGAGTGTTGGTATAAACGTAGATTTATTTTTATCTTTGCAGAAGGAAGAAAATTACCGAGTTTTTGAGATGCAATTGCATGCATCTGGATGGCAAAGTAAGGTAAAGCTGAAGTCAGGGACCTCATCTCTGCTCCCATTCATGCTGCTGCTGCTCTGGGTGACAGTGCAAAGCTGGTGGTACGGCCTTCCTTGAGGTAGCTGATGCAAGCAAGATAATTCCCATGTTCAAAGCCTGTTTTCTGTAATAATTAGATAAGTTTGCATGGGGAATTATGCGTAGCATATGGAAAGCAAACAACTTTGCTGCTCATGTCTGCTCTTCTTTTGAAGCTGCCACTCAAAGCAGCGCACCCTCTTGGTGCAAGGAAGGTTTGCAGCAAGCACCACGTGTGCCACAGGTAGTCCAGGAGGACGGAGGTCAGTGGGGAAACAATTCATAGGAACACTCCCTATTTTCTGGCTTTGAGAAACCTCTAGCAAGCTTTGTGCAATGACAGAGGTTACCACCCCTCCAGCATTGTCATTGGAGGGCACAAAAGCTCCCTCCAATGCAGTTGCTGCATTACAATCAAGTTCAGGTACTGGGAAAAAAACGTTCTCTTCTGCCTCTCAGACTTTGGCTTGTTCCAAAGCACGAGTATTGAGTTTCTTCCAGAACTACTACATTTTGAAGTTGTTTTACATCATTCTTGGTCTAACCTGTTCTTCCTGATGCACACAGATGCTGGGCAGCTTTGAGTGCTGTCCAAGCACTCAGCATCCTTGGTGTTTTTTAGTCATTGAATTCAGCAGGTTGCTTATTCTGCTAGGGTGAAAGGTCTAGGAGATCATTTCTGCTCCATGTTTGACCAAAGAAATAGGAGAAAAGGGAGAACTGTGCAGTCAAGAGCAATTTCACCCCCAAGGGATGGAGCCTGGGAGAAGCAAGTTCTGCAGCCTCCTGCCAAGGGAAAAAGAAGTTATGCAACCTCTTGCAAGTCTTGCTGGACTGCTCTTCAAAATAAACATGCTGCTGACGCCAGTGAGGGCTGGGGCAGCAGTTCCCAGGGGCAGCTGCCTGTCTGCACCTTGTGCTGTTCGTTCTTGGAGGTAAAAGCTGCAGTTCTGCACCTTTTCCCATCTCCCTGGGTGCTTGGGTGATCCTGGTGGTGGCAGGACAGCCCTGGAGAAGACCAGTGCTGGAACCAGCTTTCCTGATGTGCTTGGAGAGCAGTGATTCACTCACTACCTGCTGCCTGTCATTTTGCTACAATGTGCTGAGCCAGGAACCCAGGGGTCTCTGCCTCCGAAATCTACTTCATCTCTTTGCCTTGCCCAGCTCAGTGAGCTCTGTCCTTACTGAGCTCCCTGCAGACCCTTCATCCACCTCCCACCCCTGCCCTGCTTCTGAGGGAGGTCGGTAATCCAGGCACTGCTCTAAAGACATTTTCCCCATTCCACTTCTAGCAACATCAAAGCCTAGACGAGCTTTTTTTTGGGAGCACAGACTCCCCTTGCTGAGAAGGGCAGCTGGCACATGCTGTCTCTCCAGCAGAGCCCCCAGGCATCTCACGGAGACACTCCCCTGCCACGCATCTTTTGCAAGCATCAATTTCCTCTGCTCTCTCCCCATTGCTGCTCTACCAGGGATTTCTGTACAAAAAGAAGATGCCACTGACGCTCCTGACCTCTGAACTCAGCTGCCTCCCAGGAGGCAGAGGGCTGGGGCTGAGCCCAGAGAGGAGGGTTTGCAGCTGCCCTTGTGCCTGGAGGGGGGAGACATATGGGGGTGACAGTCAATGAGACAAGGAGAAAGGAGAGGAAATGTGTGTTTTCTTAGCGCCCAGCATCCCAGCTCATGGGAACTTTATGGCTCCAGAATATTAAGAGGCAGGAAAGTTAATTAATACCCAGAACAAAGCCAGGGCTGTTTGGCTTCTGTGAGAAGGAAGCAGTGGAGACAGGGAGAAAAAAAATTGGTGTCTTCTTAAATAATTTTTCAATGTAAAATAGACTGTGTCCCAAACGGTGCTTACAGTCATTCTCCAGCACTCCCACTGCTGTGATCATTGACAACTTTGTGTCATACCCAATGGGCAGCAGTGAGTCCAGATGAAGGAGAGAAGGCTCAGCTCAGGGTAACCACTGCAGCAAAGCAGAGGTTGTTGGCCGGCAACCAGTGGGCATCTGAGTCCAACATGTGTTTTAAAATCAGGGTCTGAATACTACAAATAACATCATAGGAATTGCCAGGCTGGATCATGCCCAGGGTCCATCTCTGCCGCTGCTCTTGTCTCCAACAGACCAGCACCTGCTGCTGGGAAAGGTATGGGAAGACCCTGGATGTAGTTGGAGAGGAGGTGTTGGGAAAACTCCCATTTAGTGGTTCCAACTCGCTCCTTTTCTGCCTACCCTGTGCTCCTGTGGCCTTGTCCTTTCATCTCTGTGCTTTGGCCATCCTTTCTGCACAACCCACCCATCAGCAATGCAGGGTCCTGCAGGGATGGAGGATGCTGCTTAGGACCTCCAGCACGCTGCTGCCCAGGTGATCCCTCCCCAGCGCCAGCACGGCTCCAGCAGAGAGGTTTCTGGGGCTAATCAAGATCGACATACAAACAAAACAGCATCCCTGCATCTCGCAGCCAGCAGAAAGGGAGAAGCAGATGGGCGAGAGGAGGCAGGGAGCTGCTGCTAAATGGATTGATGGAGAGGCCTTTAAGAGAGATGGATTGGAGAGGGAGCCGCTGGAGGAAAGGGCCGGGGCGGCCACTGCGAATGGGGCAGGGGCCCAGGGAGATGATGGGAAGGGAGAAAGGCCTGCAGATAACAGATGGATGGACACAAAGACTGGAAGGGAAGAGAGGGACAGATGGACAGGCAATAGAGAGAGTCAGGAGAAGAGAGGGATCTGAACGTAATTAGATTGGATCCGATTATGACAGACTCGATTAGAGCAATATTATGATCAGGAGCTTCTGTCGCTATTTGGCTTTTAGGGGGAACAAAGCCAGAGAGCACGTGTGGAAGGGGGACAAGCGGAGGCGAAGGGAACTGGGAAGGATGAAAGGAAAGGGGCTCCTTGTGAAAGCTGTCAGTGGTGGTGGTGACAGATTGTCTGGTTATCGAGCACCGGGGCCGTCTGTCACCGGCCGCTCACAAAACCTGCACTCAATAAAAGGCAGGGAGACAAAGGGAGAGGAGAGGAGAGGAGAGGAGAGGAGAGGAGAGGAGAGGAGAGGAGAGGAGAGGAGAGGAGAGGAGAGGAGAGGAGAGGATCTGCCACAAGTCAATCTTGGGGTGTTTTGCATGGCTCAGGGGCTGCTGGTACATGGGCACGTACACAGGGAAACATGGGTGTGCACACAGATGAGCTGAGAGGTGCTGGGCTGTGCTCTGCCACCTCCCCAGGTGTCCTGTAGCTTAGCTTTGCTCATGCACGCTCTAGTGTGCACAGGTTGCATGGCCAGTCTGCTCTAACACGTGCTCCAACGCTGTCCAAAGAGGCTTCGAGCCCTGGGCTGGAGCTCCAAGGGCTGGAGCATCAGCCTGCTGAGCTCCAGCTGTGCACTGCGATGTGGTTGGCAAGGCCTTGCACCATCCATGCAGAGCACTGTGCCCTCTGCAGCCCACTCAGCTGCAGCAGTTGGTTGCAAACCAGTGGCTGCAAACCAGGCGTGATGGGGGTGGCAGCTGCCCACTTTACCAACTGCACTTGTGCAGTCCTGGAAAAGAGCAGCAGCAGCAGCAAACCATCCCTGTTGATGCTGGAGGAGCTCTGCTGCAGGGAGCAGCCCAAAGCTGCTCCAGGAGGCTTTGCTGTGAGCGAGCAGTGGGGTTGTTGCAGGAGCAAAGGCAGCTCAGCACCTCTGATTCTGCAGAAGGCTCTCTCTGGAGAGGTGGATGTGCTCACACCTCATGCATGGAGATGGGGACCATGGTGCAGAAGTGATGATGCCCCAGCACCATCCCTTAGCAGTGGCAGGGACTCCCCCCCCCAAAGCTCTCCCACTCATCTTTTGGGTGCGTGGCCCCTCACTGTAGAAAAGTTGGGTCTGCCCCAGCAGCCCAAGGGTTAACGCTGCCTGTTTTCCCTGTCAAGCAGAGGCCAGTACGGTCCCGGGTGGCTCTGTACAATATGTCACCTCCTCTCCTGCCAAACGCTGCCTCTCGGAGCCTCTTTCCATACTGTGCACAGAGCTGGGAGCAGCTCAGCCCTTGGGGTGGGCACAGGGATGGACCTCCCTCAGCCACAGCATCGCGGGGCACAGGGAGGGAGGGAGTGCTGCAGTTGACTGTGCTTCCATTGCCGTTCACTGCTCCTTGAGTGCTGTACTGAACAGCAGAACCTGGGAATCCTGAGGGTTCCTGCAGGCTGTGATGTGTGGGCACCGCCATGGAGAAGCCCAGGTGGTCATGACGAGGAATACCAATTCCTGCCAGAAGGAAATTGGGAAATTCAGAAGTGAAGAACAAAGCCAAAGGCTCTCTTGTCCTCCCTCCCCCAACTCCCATCAGTTCTTGGCTGGCTGTAGGACAGCCAAAGCCCAGAAGTTCTTTGCAAAGGAAGCAGCAGCCAAACTCGTAGGGACCGTGGTTGCTCACATGGGCCCTGAGCAAGGGGAGGTCAGAGCCGAGGGGAAACATGGGGGTGGGTTACAGGAAGATGGCCCTGAGCTTCTCATGCTGCTGTCAGCCTCCTGCAAGACCTGGGGCTGTGGCTTCACCTGAGGGGAACCATCCCAACAGGAATGGTTTGCTGCTGCTGTTCTTTTCCAGGACTGCACAAGTGCAGTTGGTGAAGTGGGCTGCTGCCATCCGCATCACACCTGGTTTGCAGCCACTGCTTTGCAACCCTAACTCTTGGCAGTGGATGCTGAGAAGTGAAGGGTCGTTTGTAACCTCAGCTCAGCACCTGTGGGGGGAGGAAGGCTGGGAGGGCAGAGTTAAGGTGATGGGAGCTCTGAGCAAGGGGCTGTCCCTGGCTGACGTCCCCTACCCACATCCTGTGCACTGCCCCTGGAAGCGCAGCGGGGAGAGAGCAGGGAGCCACGGGAGTGGGAACCCATTGCAGGAACCCTGCAGCATAGTCCTGGCTTCCCTGTTGGGAGCAGCTCTGTTCCATCCTTGCCCACAGCCGGCAGGGTGCCCGCAGCAGCCCGGCATCAGCTGCAGAGAGAGGGGGGGCCCTGCTGGCGTCCTGGCAGGGACACGGAGCAGAGGAGGCAGCAAGGAGCGAATGCAAACAGCCCAGCGGGCTCTCGGGGGAGATGGGGCCAGGCTGTGAGTGTGGGGAGGAGGGGGTGTGGGGCTGAGGACCCTGCAGACATATGTGTGCTGCTCTCCCTCGCGCGAGGAGCGATGTGTGCGGGGTGATGGGTGTGCATTGCATCCCGTGCAGTACCCGGGTGCTGTGCGTTTTTCTCGGGGTGGATGCAATGATTGCCATGAGCTCATTAGGCGAATATTGTTTGCTAATCGGTGCCATAGCAATGGTGAGGCAGTTCTTCTCACCACCACCTGATCCCTCCGCCTCGGCCGCCGCTCGCTCTGCAAACCCTGAGCCCATCTGCTGAGCCGTGCCGCGGGCTGGAGCTGGCCCAGGTGCCCATGCCCATCACCTGGGCTTCGTCGTGCTGGGAGGAAGCTGCCCCAGGGGCCAGAAGTGGGGCAGGGAGCCAGCACCGAGGGATGAGGGGGGATGCTGCAGGCAGGAGGGCACACGCAGGAATGGAGTGTGGGGTGGGAGATGTGCGGCTGTCAGAGCTGGGAGAGAACAGTTAACGGAGTGGATTTTTTCAAGGCAGAGTTTAATGGAAGAAATTGAAATCGGAGAATGGGCGAGAGGTTCAGATGAAGCCTAACCCACAAAAGAGATCGTTGTCCCGTGGTGAGCAGTGTGTCAAAGCAGCACTTGCACGCTCCGGGTGCCTTTTCCTTTCACTTTCTCTCTCCTCCCCAAACTTTACTCCTGGTTAATTTTACAACAGCTCACAGGGAGCACCTATGGGACAGTGATGCTATTGGAGCTGCGTGGGATTGGATCTCCAGCCCCACTCCTGGGTGATGCACGCACAGCACAGCCCGCCTCACCCCGCAGCAGGCAGGGCTGAGCCTCGGCCCCGCCGCTCCCGTCCCACCCAGCGCTACGCCTGCCCATCTCTCCCCTTCCACGCTCACTCCCATCTCTCCATTTCTCCTTTATGAAATATGCATGGAGAACAGATGTCGCCTTCTCCCGGAGCACCCCCACCCTCCCTCCTCCCTCCTCCCAGCCCACCACCTCCATCCACCCTCCAGGACCACATCCAACCTCCACCTCCCTCCTCTCCCGGGGGCTCCAACCTCCCCCACAGCCAATGGCATCCCCTCTCTTGGCTTTAATATTTATGAGGGGGGGAGCGGCGAAGCGGCCAATGAGGCAGCTGGGGTCGGACCCGGTGTGCGAGGCCGGGGTGCATATATAGCGCGTGGGGCACATGCCTCCTTGGTGTCCATCTCCCCGCACGGTCCTTGAGCTCCTGCCCCATTCGTGGCATGCTCGGGCCCCAAGGATCCCGGGGCTCATCCCACCGAGCAGGTCGCCAACTTTCTGCCTCCTCCATGGACGGATGAGCGAGCGGTTCCTGGATTACTTTGGGCTTTAGGAAGAGGAAAGCTGGAGCCTGGGAATGGTCATCAAGTCAGGGGTAAGGAGGCTTTGCTGGGGTGGGACAGTGATGCGATGCTGTGGGGTTGGGTGCTGAGAGAGGGGCAGGAGGGGGATTTCTGAGCAGAAAGAAGGAAAGGAGCATCCGCTCAAACGGCCTCAGAGTGGGTCTGGTGGGGAGCGCTCAGAAATGGTCACACTGCTGCAATGGAGCACAAGGAAAAGGGTGAGGTTGGGAAACGTTGCTTCTCTTGGGGCATCACCAGAGCTCTGCTGGAGGTAGGACTGGGACAAGCGTGGGTTCAAGGGGAGTCCTTGTCACAGATGGACTTAGGAATGTGGCAGCTTATGGCTGATCCAGAGCAGAGAAAAGCTCAGAGTACGAGGTACCCGTGCAGAGGAAGAGCTCATTGAGGGGGGACCAACCCTGCAAAGAAGGAGCAAGGCTGAGCAGGACTGGGGTGCAGCACTGGAACTTGCCTTCATGCAAGTAGTGCAGTGTCCACTGCCAACATCCTCCTGAAAGCAGGGAGAGAGGCCCCGTGCAGAACTCGTCTCTGACACTACAACTTACATGTGAGGATGCAGAGGCAGCACCACACTGCATCCCACAGCCCTCTGCACACCATGGCACAGGACTGCCACTTGACAAGGGTGGCAGCATCCAAGGAAGCAGCCCAGCCATTTGCCTCCTCCCACCCTGCACTCCTGGGTCCAGACAGTGGATGGGAGCGATGCTCCAAGGCAGAGCCACCAGCAGAAGGGATGGGGTGGGAGGATGGAGGTCTTGGCTTTCCAAGAATGGGATGAGAGGAATATGGGGCTGGAGAAGGTGAAAGGAGTGCAGGAGGCACTGCTGTCCCTATGGTGCAGCAGGTAGGGCTGCTTCAGGAACTTCAGGTGCGCAGCTCCGTGCTTCTCCCATTGCCTGGAACAGGCTGGTCTGTATCTGTGCTGAGAGTAAGCAGAGCACATCAAACGCAGAGCTCAGCTCAGGCTTCCCCCAAGGATACAGTTCATTATCATGGGGTTTATTGGACACTCAGAGCCCTAACGTTACCTCCCAAGAGCTGCCTTTCTATCAGCACGTACCTAAAGCAGCTCCTTCCCTCTTCTCCAGGCCAAGGACTTTGCAGGAACAACTTTTTGTTCAGCATTTGGTGCTTTACTTCTACTGCCGCACTGGTTTGTGTTCTAGGAAAAAGTCCAGGTAATTTATTTTAGTGAAATCTGAGTATCCCAGTGCAAGGGTGGGTGTGTGCAGGAGTGAGCAGAGACCTGGTGGGCTGAGATACGGACACGGGTGGGAATTAATGGCCATAATTGCATGTGAGATTGGTGGGGACTGTATGTATATGCTTCTGCAAGAGCACATCAAGCACTCTGTCCATCACCCGTCCTTCAGAACGGGACGTGGGCTATTTCTCCCCAGCCATCACCTGTCTGTATTCGTTTGGTTTCCATTTCTCAGCTCATTACAAGCTTGTCAGGCCAGAGAGATGTAATATGTTGTACATCTCCACCTGGCTCTCTTCCCAGCCCGGCTGCCGTCTCTTTGCTCAGCAGCATTTCCCCTTCCAAAGTTCATTCCCCATCCCCTGCCTGGGATCACTGCCCCCATAGCCATCCCCAGGCTGTGGGCACCTGTACAGGTCCCTGCCTGCAGCACCAAGAGCCCGGGGCCAGGAGCCCTCAGGGAGCACGCAGCCAGCTCCTATTTGGACATATCAAGCAAAGCAGCTGTGTTGGGTTCCATATGTCTGGGGTGCCAGGATCCATGACATACGGGCTCATTTAGTATACAATTGAGCCCCCCTTCCCCTCGCCCCCGCAGTCTGTTTTTCCCCTTCACTCATCCACCACCTGTCATCCCTCCGGAGAGCCGGGAGGAGCAGCTTCCACCTTCTCCCAGAGCCACTCTGAGCTCTGTCTCAACCACTGGAGCCTATCCCCTTTCCCCTTTCCCCTTTCCCCTTTCCCCTTTCCCCTTTCCCCTATTTTTCCTATCCCCTTCCCTGTCCCTGTACCAGCCCTATCCCCATTCCCCAGCCACCACCGTGGAGCAGGGGTGGCACAACAGTTTCCATGCTTCCCCGCTCCCCACCCTGAGCCCCTCTCTCTGTTTTGCAGCTCAGCTCTGACACCTGACAGCCCCCGGCCCGGTTCAGCCGCTCGAGAGCTGCTGATGTTTGTATTTTTGTTGTATTTTTATGCACCCTGCCCTTCTCTCAGTTTATTGCCATCGCCCCTCCAGCGAGAAAAAGGAAAACACTCTGAAGTCGCGCAGAGACGCTGTGTGATGAGGAGGAGGAGGAGGAGAGCCAGCGGGGCTGTGCTGTGAGCCGGAGGTCCTGTCCCAGTGGATCCACTTCACCTGGCTCCATCCTCAGCTCAGCATCTGTCCGTCTGTCCATCCAACCACCCACCCATCCGCACCCACCATGCTCAACTCGGAGCAGACGGAGCTCGACCTCCCCCCCGCGCACTCCGAGCCCGAATCCGTCTTCAGCGACTGCGGCCGCGTGGGCAGCGCGGAGGAATCCGGCGTCGCGTTGTGCCCGCAGCCCCGCGGGGCCGAGCAGGGGGAGGCGGTGAAGAAGGACCTGCAGCACCTGAGCCGGGAGGAACGGCGACGGCGGCGACGAGCCACGGCCAAATACCGCACGGCCCACGCCACGAGGGAGCGCATCCGCGTGGAAGCCTTCAACATGGCCTTCGCCGAGCTGCGCAAGCTGCTGCCCACGCTGCCGCCCGACAAGAAGCTCTCCAAGATCGAGATCCTCCGCCTGGCCATCTGCTACATCTCCTACCTGAACCACGTGCTGGATGTCTGAGCTTCCCAACCTGTGTCTGTTTGTCTGTCCGGCCACCCGTCCGTTTCCAACCCAAACATGCTGGGCCGAGGGCTTGAGTACGTCTGTCCAGATGTGACCCAACCACGCTGCTCCTGTATCTGTCTGACTGCTCGGATGGACCGAATCCCACCTGCCCGCTCTGCCTCTATCCAAACTGCATCTCCCCACCACCAAGCCCACATCCATCTGTCTGTCCGTCCTGCCTGAGCCAAGCAGGCTGTTCCGCCCATCAGACGTCTGTCTGTCCTGCTGGACCTGCTGCCTGAAGCCCGTCTGTTCCCAACGTCTGTCCGTCCTTCTGCTGCATGTCCCGCCGATAGCGCCAGCAGGATCCTGAGCCCACATCCGTCCATCTGTCCCCACAGCCATCACCTGGTCCACCTTCACCCATGTCTCCTCTTTTCTACAAGCCACAAACTGCACCATGAGGCACCAAGCAGCCCATAGTCCCATCCGTCTGCCCCTCCAGCCACAGGGCACCACCTGGGGACCACCCCCCCTCCCCAGCGCTCTGCCCTGTGCACAGAGAAGCCCCTCCAGCTCCATCTTGGTGGGGCACAGAGTGCTCAAGTGTGCTGCAGATGTAGGGCAGGATCCGGCCACACTGCACCATGAACAGCTGCACAGTGCCTGAGGCTGCACTGGCCTATGCCTGGCTGGAGCTGCTGTCACCTAAGGCCCGGCTGAGCCCTTCTGCTGCACACCCAACCTCCCCAATGCCTCCCACTGTGGGAGCACCTCATCCCAGAGCTGTGCATCCCTTCCTGCACCGCCCTCAGCTCTGCGCAGAGTGAGCGTGGAACCCCTGGCCCTTTACACACTCCTTTTTGCACCAACATCCCCGAGAACCCCGAAGCAATCTTCACACCCTGCCTCTTCCTCTGCCTCCCCCGTTATTTTCTAAGAGTTAATTTTGCACTGGCGGTGGCAGGAGCACAAGCAGAGCTCCCCAGGGTCCAGGACAGAGCAGAAAGTGCCCGCTGTGCCCAAAGGCAGTGCGCTGCTCACTGCAGGGTGGGACATGGCCCAGCTCCATCCCTGTCCTTGCACTGCCCACAGCTCCAGCCCCCATCACCCTGCATCCCCAGCGCTGCCTCCATCCCATGGGACGTGCTCGGGGATGTGGCATCCCCAAGGGACACGCACAGAGCAGGGCAGCCCACCCATCCCCTCCACTCAGCCCACACCCCTGTGCCACGAGGATATTTATTGAATTAATTTATTGATAAATGTTATTATTTATTTGCTGTGTTGTGCACTTTTCGGAAAGGAAACTTAGGAAGCAAAGAAACAAACAGAAACGACCACGATGGAAAGCAGCCCAACCACCCCCGTGTGCCCCAGCGTGCGTTCATCTCGGCTGTTCGGACTGCGTGAGGATTTATTATTTATGAGTTCACAAGGAAGTCGGGGAGGGGGAAATGAATTAAACTGCCAGCAAAAAGAGATCCTGAACTCGGAGTGCCCGCTTCTCTTCTTCTTTCCTGTTAACCTTGTTTGTGACCACCTCCTCCCAGCAGCCGTGGGGTTCTGGAGGCGGTGGTGGCAATGTGACGAGCATCCCCCCAGTGCCAGAAGAGAGATGGGGACATCTGCTCCAGGCACCAGCACCCCCAGTCGAGCCACCTTCGCTCTCCCTGAGCAATCAGCACAACCTCAGCTCCACAGCCAACATCACTTCTCTGCACCCCTCTGTTCCCATCCCCTGCCCCGTCCCCATGAGCCCCTGGTGCCCTCCTGCTCCCTCAGCCCGCCCCGTGTGATGTGGGGAAGCAAGTTTGCGGCTCCTTTGTCTGCGCTGCTCCCGAGCATCCCCCGGGGGGCAGGCTGCAGCTGTTCGTCGACTTGCTCCAAATTTCTTCATATAATCAATTGGCCTCGGCAGCCGCTCTGCTCAGCGGAGATGCGTCAAAGGGGAAATAATAAAGATGGGGAGGGAGCAGGGGAAGGAGGCAGGGAAAGGGGGGCAGCCGGGGGCGATGGCAGCTGATGGATACTGGAGGTGCCCCCAGCACTCCCAGCCTGCCCCACTCACCGGACGCATCCCCATCCCCATCCCTCCCCACCCGCATGGAGCTGGGGATGAAGTTAGGGGAGCTCAAGCCCCTGCATGGCTCCCAGACCTCCGCTGTCCCCGGCTGCCAGCCCAGGCCCTGACATATGGTCCTCATTGTGCCAAGCACAATGGCAGCACTTCATGCTCATTCACTCTCACCCGGCCTCACTGTCGCCTCAGACAGATTGGGTCCCTCATCCGCTCTTTGTGCTCGGGGTCTCCGCTCCCTGGGTGCTCCCCTGCTCTGTCTCTGCTCCCACTGCTGCTTCCTGCTCTCTCCAAGCACATATCCATCTCTCCATGCTCTCCAGGTGATACTGAGTGCACAGGTAGATGCTTGCACAGGGAAGCCTTCACCCAACGTTTGAAAAGGAACCATGCAAAATAGCCCCAAACGTGCCAAAAAGGGGACTTGCATGAAACCACCTCTCTGCTGCTCCCTGTCCCCCAAGAGGAGAGGTGCAGGTTCCCGCTTTGGAAAGGGGGAAGCACTCCCTTTGTCACAGCCTGCCAGGGCCTGGCGTGCCCCCAGCGGGTGGCCTTGACCCCAGGGATGTCACCACAGGCAGCAGCTGCATCCCCATCTCTTCTACATGAGGCGGCAGTGCCATCTGCTGGGTCCCCATGACAGGGTCCTATAGGCTGAGGCCGGCTGCTGGCACCCCAGGCTGGGTGGTGAGAAGGGGGGGGGTCCATCCTGCACTCAGGTGGGATGTTCCCAAAGCCACCCCAGCGCTCGCAGCAGCCGGCAGTGCTCTCGGGGTCCACAGAGGGGCAATGCTGGACCTGAAGGGATGATGCTGGGATGAACAGAGAGCAGAACCCCCTTCTTTCAGAGCAGGGAAAGCCATAAAGCCATCCGGGACCTCGCGCCAGTGCAGTGATAACATTGGCAGAGATAAGAGGTGATGACATCAGCAGAGGTGAGCGATGATGATGATGATATCAGTGCAGCTCAGGGATCTGGGGGAGGGGGCGTGCAGCTGCTCAGCACCGGGTGTCCCCAGGTTTAGTTGCAGCTGTGGGGCTGTGGTCAGGAGGGTGATCTGCACTGTGCTGCCCCAGGGGCTGGCAGACAAACATCAGTGCGGTGGGTTGGGGGGAAGGTGGTGTGGATGCTTCTGATCCAGCCTGCAGCAGGGATGCTGCTTTCCAGGACTCCCAGACTCCTGAGCTGTTTGCTCGGGGTCCTCTCCTTGTTCCCATGGAGCAGTAAATGCAGCTGTGACACAGGTAGGGTCCTGGGGCCAAACCTGCCGGGGTGCAGCCTTTGGGGTGGTGGCAAAGAGAAGGCTTTCAGGGTGCCCTCCTGTAGCACCACGTGGGGAATAAAGGTTCTTTGCAGGAGATTTCCAGGATGAGACGTCACAGAGCTGGTGCTGGGGATGCTGCTGTCCCCGAGGGCTGCGTGCTGTGCTGCTGAGCCCCGGTGCCATAACCTGCCTGACGTGGGATGTGAGAGAGGGGGGGACGGTCCCTGTAAATCACCAGGTGGAACAATGCGGCCCTTCCCAGATGGCAACGAGGCTCCCGCACCCCCAGCTGGCCAGGAATGAGCTCGCAGGGCCCATTAATCACTCCTGGAGCCGAAGGACAGCCGGGGGCAGCTGGCTGCAGGGGGAAGGGAGGGGAGAGCAGTGGGGCACACAGCCCATAGCAAGCCCTAAAGCCCCAATCCAGCCACCGAGCCACGTATAAGGGTGACGGTAACCCCCCCACCCCCCCGGCTCTGAGCCAGGAGACCCGAACGGGCTGGGATCCACCTCCAGGGCTGCTGCTGGGTGCAGCATCGCCGTTGTACGGTAGAGACAGGACGATCCCGAGCAACCCCGGAGGACGGGCGCTGTGCCACCCGAAGGTAGGAAAAGGCAGGGTGGGTTTCTCCTGGATGAGAGATGGAAGGAGGGACAAACTGTGCGGCTGAAGGGTCCCCCAGCCCCCGACTGCCCCTTCCATCCTTCCCTCCACTCCCAGCCATGTGCTCTGGATGCTGCGGGGAAAAAACGCTGCCGGGCACCACCTGCCCAACGCCTCTGGCATAGAAGGGGAAGAGGGGGGGGTGTGACCCCGAGGGCCCCCAGCCTATAGCCAGTACCGCACAACATCCGAGAAAGGAAAAAGAAAAAGAAAAAAAAAAGCCCCAAACTCATCTCCTAACGCCTCTTCCCTCCCCTTTAAGGCCAAACAAGCCATTTAAATCTCGCCAATGGTGTGCACCGGGAGGGCAGCGCGGCTCTCCATTGGGCGGCATGGGGGGGCGGCCCGGCCCCCTCCCATCCCAGTCCCATTGATATAAAGGGCCGCGCTCCCAGGGCGGCTGTTCCAGGCAGCGGGCGCGCCCCCCGCCGCCGCATCCTCGCTGTAAGCATTTTGGGGTGGGGGTCCCCCACTTTGCATCACCCCCCAGTTTAGGCTTAGAGCCTGGCAATTGTCCTCCAGTGGGACGTGAGTTTGCAGGAGGCTCTGCAGTGCACCCAGCCCATTTTTTTGGGGGGGGTACGCTTTCAGCTAATAGAGGATTTGGGGGTGCTGTCCCCCGTACCCCCAATGCACCAATAGATGGGGGGGAGCAGCGCTTGCTGCCTTCATACCTCGTTTCTTGGGCTTGGGGGGCGGAGCTGCTGCTGAGTGCTCGTTCCGAGTGCTTGTTCCCGGTTGCCCCCCTGGGGACCCCAAATCCTGGCATAGGGGCACTGCGGGGCTCAGCCTGCTCGTTGGTTGCCTGCATTCCTTCTCCCACGGGGTGGGGTTTGCCTGTACGTGCTCCCCCTGCAGCCCCGTCCGTTCCCTGCAGAGTTCAGCTGAGTAACCTCCTCGTTCCTGGGGCTTCCAGGCGCTCCCACAGCTCGGAGCTGGGCCCTGCACCATCACCTTCGGCTGGGATGCTCTGGTTATGACGGGCATGGGCTGAGCCGGGCAGCCCTGGTCACCGTGCTGCATGCAGCTTTCATAGGGGCGGACTTATGGGGGGGGGCACGCAAAGCCATTTGTTCGCACTCCATCCCCAAAAGCACCCAGAGCTGGGCAAAAAAAAAAAGCTGGGAGTTGGGGGGCACAGCCCAAGACCCCTCCAGGTCGCCTCCCAACGGACAAATCTCGTCCCTGAGCAGACGAACTCTGCTCATCCACGGGCTCTGCTGGGGCGGATGGGAGCCCCCGGGGGTGGGGAGCGGCGCCGTGGCCTCCCCGTGCTCACACCCATCGCGAGCAGCCCCCCCCGGGAGGGTGGGGCGGGTCCCCCCCCCAGCCGCGCCGTCCCTTCGGAGCCGGGGTTGGGAGCCCCGGGGCCGCATCAGACAATGACCCCCCCGCCGCGCTGAGCCCCGGAGGGGCGCCGGGAGCGCCGCGCGGAGACAATGGGCGGTGCGCACTATGGGGGGGGGGAGCGGCCGGGAACAGCGTCGGCGCGGGCGGGGGCTGCGGGGCGGTGCGGGGCCGCCGGCGGGGCGGGAGCTGCCGGGCCGGGGCGCGGTGGGGCCGGAGAGTGCGGAGCTGCGGGACCGCTCCGCCGGGATCTGGGGCTTCCTCCGCCTTCCTCCTCCTCCTCCTCCTCCTCCTTCTTCCTTCTCCGCCTCCTCCGCCGCAGCCTCGGGATCCCGCGGCGCTCGGTGCGGGGGGGACGCGGCACAAAGGTGCGGGGCGCGGTGAGTGCGGAGCGTGGGGCGGGGGCCGGGTGGGGGCGGCGGGGGTCGGGGCTCAGCGGTGCGCTGGAGGGGTTGGTTGGGAGGGGGGGGGGATACGGAGACTTCCGTGGGCCGCGGCCCGGCGGGGGGAGGCGCTGCGGGGCGGGGAGGGGGCGCGGGGAGCAGCGCGGGGGATGCTCGGGCCCAGCCGGACTGGCGCTGGGTTTTGCAGTGCAGTGATTGCGGATCTCAGCCCTCCGTGCCGGAGCTCTTTGTGTTTTCCCGGAGCAAAGCGGGGCACGGGGGTGGGCACGGGGCTGGGGCCGGGATACGGAGGGGAGCGGTGAGGTGGGGGCTGCCCGGTACCGCTCACCTGCTGGGACAGCCCCGTTCGGGCCGGGCTCGGTCTGTCCCGATGCGTTGAGCTCCGTGTCCCGTGTGGAGCTGCGATCTCCGGGAGCAGGAGCTGAACCCCCCAAATCTCCCCCCCCCCCCCCCCGCCAGGCCGTGTTGTAATCACCGAGGCGGAGGCTTGGGGGAAAAAAATAATAACAAGAGAGAAGAATTAAATATTATCTTCATGGGGCCCCTGGGGACGGCAGTTACTTAATCACAGCGGTTGGAATTGTGTTGGGACCGAGCCGGGCTCGGGGGCAGCCCCAGCGCGATGCGATCTGCACACAACCCGGTGCTGCCTTTGTGCTGGGGGAGCGCTGGGTCGGGCCGGGGGGTGGGGGGGGGCATGGCAGAGGGTCCGTAGGAGCTGCCCGGGATGCTGTGTGCCCGTGGCTCCTGGCACTGTGAGATGTGGGGCAGCCCGGGCTCCTCCTCCTACTGTTCCATCAGCAGCACCCATCATCACTGCAGGGTTTGGGGTCTTTGGGGTGGCTCCACGTTTGTGGTACCCATGCGTTCCTGGGATGTCTGGGAATGCTTCACAGCTGGTAGTGTTGGAGGAAAGCTATCCTGTCCCGGGGGATTCCCTGCTGGGAAGGGTTACCCCAGGAAGGGCATTGCTGGTGCTCACTCCTCTGCCAGGATCGCTTTGGGTGATGCGATGCGGTGTCTTGTTTGGATCTGATCACAGACAATGGGGCTGGAGGGGTCATGGGGGAAGGTGAAAGCTCATCTCCCAGCATCAAGCACAGCTGAAGCAGCCCCAGGTCTTTGGTCTGAGCACATCTGAGATCTCAGCTCTGTTCCTGAGGGCCGGTGTGGCCAGTGGATGCTTTATGGCTTTATTGTGTGTCTGGGATGTTGGGCAGGGCCCTGGAGCAGCAAAGACACGGCTCTCCTCACCTGGCTGCCCCGCATGGAGCCGTCACAGGGTGATGGAATGGAGCTGGAGTCACTGCGAGGCCAAACCACAGCTCTGCCACCCCCAGTCCTGCGCTGCCTTTCCAGCTTGGAGCCATGGACACCGCCATCTGCCCGTCGCAGCCCTGCAGGATTTAGCATCAGGCACCTGGAATGGATTAAACTGAGCTCAAACACATCTCCGAGGCCGTTGTTTACCCAGCCAGCGTTGCTCTGGGGTAGGAACTGTCCTTTGTGGCATCGCTGTGGTGCATCGGAGCTTCCCACGATGCTTTTGGAGAAGCAACGCCCCCAAAATGGGACAACACACAGCCCTGCTCCACCCCAGCACTGCATGGACGTCTGGGACTGATGTGGCTGTCACTCCATGGGTGCACATGGAGCAGGAGCAGCACATGGTGATGCCCTGGGAGCTGCATGCCCTGTGCTGGGCTGAGCACCACAGTGCTGTCCCATTTGGAGCACTGCAGCAGCAAGCAGAGCGCTTTGCAGGGCAGGGAGAGGTGCAGCTCAGTTAGGCTCCTGGGAGCTGTCACGTTTTGCAATGCAAATGGTTTGTCTCTTTGCAAGGAGCCCTCATGCAAATCCCATGCTTTTGGTGCATTTTCTGGTTCTGCACCTGGCACAGCCCTTCCTACCTGCGTGGAGGCAGCGGGTGCTCCGACCTGGAGCTGCAGCAGGGGGACGGCCGTGCTTTGTCTGTTGCAGCACAGTGGGAATCCCCGGGTGCACACAGGACGTTCCTGTGGATATTGTAACAATCCCGCGTGATGGTAATTAAAGCTGGCAGTTGGGAAGGGATATTAAACCTTCTGCATCCAAGCTGACGCTGAGCAATTTGAGAGCAGAATGGGACCCCATGGGGGAATTGGATTAAGCTGCTCGGTCTTCCCATGGGCTGTCTGTGCGTCCCACTGGAGCTGCCGGCCCACGGGTCTCTTCCCACGTGGAAGTTTGAGAGTCCTCCGTGGGAGCACGGTGCTGCTCAGGGCATTCGGCATCCGTCAGAGCAGAGCAGCCCCTTTGCAAGGGCTGCGTCCCAGTATGGGGCTCCAGGCAGCAGGAGGAGACGTGGCGAGGAGGTGCTGGGAGGAGAGAGGGCTTTGTGTTTGTGCCACAGTGGGGAGATGCTGTGCCAAGTGGCCACGGCTCCTGCCTGGTCCATCTCCATCTCCACCTCCTTGCAGAGCACCCACGGAGCTTTCTGCATTGTGTTTCACCTGTGGGTGTCTGGCAACTCCCTGCATCCCAGGGATGCACCCACAGCTGCTGCTCTGTTCCTGTCCCCATTGATTGTGGTGACTGTCACTGCAAAGAGCCAAGCAGTGGCTGCCCAGGGACGGTGCCTATTGAGTGAAGGCAGCAAGGCGTGGTGGTGCAGTGGAGCGAGCAGATGTGCTGGGTGCAGGGCTTGGCAGAGCCAGCACTGGGACAGGAGTTGCCCTGGCACCCAGGCTGCAGGGAGCTGTGGGTTTGGAGGCTGCACTGGGTCTGTTTTGGGGGCTGTGTTAGGTCTGGTTTAGGGGCTGTGCCCACCTGGTACCCCATGGAGGGATGCTCGCTGTGCTGTTTCCTGGATCAGCCTTGCCAAGGCCAACCTAAAAGTCTGCTGACTTCAAGTGAAGCACGGCTGAGTGTCCCATAAGGTTTCCTGCTTGTGCCTCAGTTTTCCCTGGCAGTCCTCTGGGCTCACTGGGAGCATCAGCAGCAGTGGAGCCCTACACTGGAATCCAGGACCCCGGACACCCAGTGTGATGCTGCTTGACCCAGTTTCCCTATTGCTTTACTGCACAGAGGAGGGAGATGCTCACCCCTCCATGCTTGTGCAGGCATTCCCTGCTGCTGCTTCTGCTCAGCTGCTCTGGTGGGAAGCAGCAGTGCTTTGTCCCTCCAGCAAATGCCACCTCTGGCTCTTGCACACTCATGGTCTTCGTGGTGCTTACAGTCCCAGTGGTGAATGGGACGGGCAGAGAGAGCCCCATAAACGTGGTTTTGCTCTGCCTTGCTGGGAAGAGGAAAAGCAGGTTTGCTTGTTGGGCTTTTCCCTGGAGCTGTTTGAAATCAGAGAGCTTTCCCATGCAGAAGCACTTGGATCTTTTGGGGTCATTTGAATACAAGGGATGGTTGGTGTCGGAGATGTATGGGCTCAGGGGCGGGGAGGTGGCAGCTCCTTCTGCCCCCACTGCTGGGGGCCCTCAGCCCCATCCAGAGTGCACTTCTGTGCACTTTGAAGCCATGTTGCACTGCAGCCACATCCCAAACGCCATCCAGTCTGGACTTGAAGATGTCAAGAGATGGCAAAGCCTCTCCTCCCCTGGGGAGTTTGTTCTAATAGTTAATCACCTCGCTATTAGAAAAGTGAGTTTTTCTCCTCATTTGCCTGTGTCTGGCTGTGGCTCCCAGCCCTCGGCACTGCTTTGCTGGCGCAGGGGAGGGCAGAGCCAAGGGAACCATTTCCAGCTCCTCCACCTGTGCTGTCGAACCGGCTCTCCCCCCCCTGCCGGGCGAACTTTTCTTTTTGAACAGCAATAATAACAATAATAAATCCCCGTCCTGATACTGGCTCAAGGAGGGATCGGGTCTGGATGGGGCCAGGACCCATGGGTGATGCAGGAGGGGTTTTGTTCTTCTGTGCATGGGGTGGGAGGGAGGGCAGCGGGGTGGGTGGCAGCAGGGAGGGGGCGGTGCAGGATGCTCAGCGTGGGGCTGGGGGCTGAGGTGCAGCACGGTGAGCTGTGCTGTGCGACTGCTGGGGTCGGTCCCCCAAGGCGAGCCTGTCCTCTGCAGGTGGCCGGGGAGGTGACGCGCTTAAGGATGCTCACGGTGCAGATCCACGGGAGGGGACGTGGTGGGGCAGGGATTCTCCTTCCCTCCTGATTCCCCCCTTCCTTTTTCCCCTCAGCTTGGAGCCCGACGTGTGAGCGGTGCCCATGCCCCATTGCCTGCCAGCTGGATGCCGTCCCCTCTGCATGCTGACGATGCCCTGCGCGCCCCGGTGACCACTCAGACGGGGACAGGACCCGTCTGCAGCTCGGCTGGTGAGTCCTGCGCTGTCCCCAAGCCCCCCCCCCAATCCCCGTGGCTCCTCCAGCCCACGGTGTCCAGCTCCTTAATGGCGCTAATGAATAGGGTTGGGGAAAAGCCCAGCCGTGGCCCCCTGCGCCAAGCATTGTTCCTGCCAGAAACCCGATCCCAGCCTCCCAACAAAGCCCAGAAGAAAGGGGGGGTGGGGGGGGGGTTGCTCCAGGGGGCCGGGGTGGGGGGGGGTCCCTTTCTCCCTGCCCCTTCCCCCATTGCTCGCTGGGGACGCCGGGACGAGCTCCCAGCCCCGCTGCCATCTCCTAGACAACCGGCATGGGGGGGCTTTTGTTTCCATAGTGATAAATGTGCGAGCATCCAGCATCTGGGACAAAAGGGGGTCCTTGTCCATCGCCCCCCCACCCTTTGCTTCTTTTTCCCCTCCTCGACCCCATCTCCCCCTCTCCGAAGCCTCGGAGAAGAGGCCAAAAGACATTCGGGTTTTATTTGGTCCAAATAGCATTTCCCTGGTAACCTGCCCACCCAAACACAGGCAGCTCTGGTGTGCACGGGGGGGGGGGGGGTTGGGTTGAGAGGGAAATCAGGGTGCTGGTGGTCCCCCACCCTATCATCAGGGATCCAGGAGAGGCAGGCAGGGGGCTGCCACCCCCCTGGTGGATCTGGGATGTCCCCTAGGAGCATCACTGTGGCCATCCCTCAATCTGAGTCCCTTTCTTGCAGCAGGTGGGGCACGAGCAGCACCCCAGCCCCTGAGCCATGCGTTGTTTTCCCAGTCCAGCAGAGATACAGCCCGGTGCAGGCATAGCTGGGCACACCACATGCATCCACACCTGTGTGTGTATGGCCATTTCCAATTCACACAGCTGCAGTTTGAGGCTGGGGTCCCATCCTTGTGCCCACAGCCCCCAGCTTCACTGCGTCCATGGGGCTGCGCCGATCAGTGTGAGATGGCAGCTCTGTGCTGGGAACTTGTTTGGGCAGAGCCCCAGACTGTGAGTGGGGCTGGAGCCTGCGCCAGGCTCTTTTTTCTTTTCTTTTCTTTTTTCTTTTTAAAGTTGGCTCCCACCCCAGGCACTCTCTTGGCAAATTAAAACGATTGTGATATTCATTAAAGTGTAAATCACCCGAAAGAGCTGGGTTCAAAGCTCACGGTACGATAGCATTACTAAAGGGGAAGGTGGCAGTGCTGGAACCAGCTTGGGTCTAAAATGCAAGATACCCCAAAGTGCCCCAAATTCCTCCATCCTTTGCCCGCTGAGCTCCTGTTTCATGGGGACTGCAGGCAGGTGCTGGCCCCATTGCAGCCCTGGGGATGCTCATGGGCAGCAAAACTCCAGGAGTCCCAAGGCGTGGGTCTGGGGGCCGTGGCAGTGCCCTAACCCCATGTTTTCCCCCCGCTCCTGCAGGCGGCCGTTCCCATTTCTCCGAGCAGAGCCCAGCCCAGCATTCAAAATAGAGTCCCTCAAGGTGACGGTCGACTTCCTGAAGGTGCCCCTTGGCCTGAAGAAGCCCCCTCTGAAGGAGGCCGTGGCCATCCCGGGGTCGGGCAAAGCCAAGCCCCCCGGCGTGGAGCGGCACAAACCCCGGCGTGCCGACAGCATGGACAATGAGTCGCAGTACTCGGGCTACTCCTACAAATCCGGGCACTCCCGCAGCTCCCGCAAGCACAGGTGAGGACTGGTGTGTCCCTGGGGGGTCCTCGGTCCCCAACCTGGATGTGCACCTACCCTGCTTCATCCCCCCCCCTATGCCTTGCAGGGACCGACGGGACCGGCACCGCTCCAAGAGCCGGGATGGGAGCCGTGGGGACAAGTCAGTGACCATCCAGGCACCAGGAGAGCCCCTGCTGGACAACGAATCGACCCGGGGGGATGAGAGGGTGAGGATGGAGGGGGGGTGATGGTGGGTGTCAGGGCAGGGAGACGTGTGGAATGGAGATGGGGCTGCTGCATGAGCTGCCCTCCCGCTGCCCAGGGTAGAAAACGCCTTTGGGATCAGCTCCCTTGGGATCGGTGCCTTTGGGATCAGCTCCCTTGGGATCAGTGCCTTCAGAATCAGTTCCCTTGGGATTGATGCCTTTGGGATCAGCTCCCTTGGGATGGGTTTCCTTGGGATCAACACCTTCAGGATCGGTTCCCTTGGAATCAGCTCTCTTGGGATTGGTTTCCTTGGGATCAGCTCCCTTGGGATTGGTGCCTTTGGGAGTGGTTTCTTTAGGATCGACGCCTTCAGAATCGGTTCCCTTGGGATTGGTGCTTTTGGGATCAGCTCCCTTGGGGTTGGTGCCTTTGGAATCAGCTCACTCCGGATCCACTCCGGCTCTTTGCTCAGCGCCTGCAGGGCGACGCCGCCTGGCCCTGCCAAGCTTTAATAACCCCAGCTCCAGCTTTGGGAGGATCAAACAGACGAGCGGGTTTGTGCAGCTGGGTGAACTCTGTGCTGGTGGTGCGAGACCTGCAGCCTCCAGAGGGCTGCTCCAGCCCAAGTTGTGCAGCACTGACCCTGAGAAGCGATGCTCTGCGTGGACAGAAAGGTTACTCGGAGGGTCCAAGCTGGATGCCAGCTCCTCCACTCTCTCCCTCCAGAGAGCCCCTGCTGGTGGTGGTTCTTTTGCTCCACTATGGAACGAAGCCTCCAGCACGTGGAAATTCCAGGACGAAAATTGCAATTTAATCCTATGCAATAGAACCTCCAGCTTTGGTTGTGCCAGAGCAGAACAAGAGGATGGACGGACAGACGGACCCTCGGTGTGTCAGAGCGGTGTTTCCTACGGCTGTGTGGTGACATCTTTTCCCTTTGCTGAAGCTCTGCGTGCTAGCTGGGAAGGGAATGAAGCTCATGTCCACACCTGTGTGACTTCAGTGGAAAAAAGAAATGAATGGGCCCAGGGCAGCTGCGCTGCAGGACTGCCTCGCTGTGTTTGGGAAGAAATGTGCCAGCTGCTGGATCTTTTGCATGGAAGTTTTGCAGTAAATATTTCTGAAAAAAGCAGCAGACCAACACACACACAAAAAAACCAAAAAACAGCATACCAATAAGGAAAAGAGGTTTAAGATCTCAGCAAACTGCTGCATTCTCCAGGGAGAGATGCCTACCCCAAAATGCACTCGCGGGGAGCCGGCGCCAGCGCGGATCACCACCAATCTCATTCTGCCTGGTGCTGGAGCTGCACGGAGGAGGAGGAGGCAGTGGCTGCGTTAGGACGGGGTTGGGCATGTTGGCTCTGGCCCTGCTAATGAGGGGATTTGCCTGGAAACAGAATGCCTTCCACTTGCAGAGCCGCTCTCGGCCGCGTCGTGCGCGCGGGGCGGAGAGGTGGAGCGCAGCACGGAGCCTCCGACGGGGATTTCCTGCAGGGCGCTGCCTGCAGCGCTGTCCCTCGGCTGCTCAATGGGGGTGATGGCTCCGGCCAGCACGCCAGGCTTGGAGGTCTGAGGTTTGGGGGGACGCCAGGCTGCGCTGGGGTCCCGCGGTGCTGCAGCCTCACGCTTCATAACCCTCTCCCCTCCCCAGGATGACAACTGGGGCGAGACCACCACGGTGGTGACGGGGACGTCGGAGCACAGCATCTCGCACGATGACATCACGCGCATCACCAAGGACATGGAGGACAGCGCGCACCTGGACTGCTCGCGGCACTTGGGCGTTGCGCTGGCCGGGGCTTTGGCTCTGCTCGCCTTCCTCACCCCTCTCGCCTTCATGCTGCTGCCCCAGCTGCTGTGGCGGGAGGAGCTGGAGCCCTGTGGGACGCCTTGCGAGGGGCTTTTCATCTCCGTGGCCTTCAAACTCCTCATCCTCCTGCTGGGCAGCTGGGCGCTCTTTTTCCGCCGCCCCAAAGCCTTCTTCCCGCGCGTCTTCGTCTTCCGTGCGCTGCTCATGGTGCTCGTCTTCCTGCTGGTCGTCTCCTACTGGCTCTTCTATGGCGTGCGCATCCTGGACTCGCGGGACCGCAATTACCAGGGCATCGTGCAGTACGCTGTGTCGCTGGTGGACGCGCTGCTCTTCGTGCACTACCTGGCCGTGGTGCTGCTCGAGCTGCGCCAGCTCCAGCCCCAGTTCACACTCAAGGCCGTGCGCTCCACCGACGGGGCCAGCCGCTTCTACAACGTCGGGCACCTCAGGTGCGGGGATATGGGGTGCGTGGGGGTGGGGAGTGGCACCGTGGTTGGGTGGGTTTGGGCATGTGCACTCCCGTGTGTGTGTGTGTGTGTGTGCACGTCTGCATTCATGCGTGTTGGCGTGTGTGTGTGTTTGTGTTCATGCACACGCAGCTGGATGTGTGCACGCTGCTTCCTGCTGCGCTCCGGCAATCCCTGACCGGAGGAGCTGTGAGCGCCCAGGTGTCCCTGCAGTGAGATCTGTGTCTGCGGTGCCAGCTCTGTTCCTCCCTCCTGTCCTGTCCCCATGTGCCTGCCCCGGCGCAGTGCTGACCTGCTCTCTGTGCCCTGCGCCCGCTGTGTCTCCCTGCAGCATCCAACGAGCAGCCATCTGGATCCTGGAGAACTATTACCACGATTTCCCAGTCTACAATCCCGCCCTCCTCAACCTGCCAAAATCCGTCCTGTCCAAGAAAATGTCCGGGTTTAAAGTCTATTCCCTCGGCGAGGGTGAGCTCCCGTTCCCTTGACTTCTCCTCTTGTTCCCCCTCTTCCTGTCCCAGTGTTTTCCCCCCCCTGCTCCCCACAGGCTCCATCCCATGCTGAGCTCCCAGCCGGTCTCTCCGGATTTGCACGCATTTGTCGCGGGCGAGCTGGGTGCAGGTTTCCAAGCCACAGCAGTACCGCCCTGCTGCAAGCAGGAGCACGTCGGGCGCGTCCGTGGGATGGGGCTGTGCTGGCAGCACTGGGAAGGGGAACATCTCACCCCTTTTCCTGCAGAAAATACCACCAACAACTCCACGGGACAGTCCCGGGCTGTCATCGCCGCGGCCGCCCGCCGGCGCGACAACAGCCATAATGAGTACTACTATGAGGAGGCAGAGCATGAGCGCAGGGTGCGGAAACGCCGCGCCAGGTATGGGGACATCAGTGGGGAGCGGGCTATGGGGGCCCTAAGAACCATCCCAGGATCTCCCCTCCCCCCAGGGATGTGGGATGGAGGGTGCAGATCTGAGTCTCCCCAAGGGCGCTGGGCTGGGAGCTGGAGCAGGGTGGTGGTGCTGGGGTGAATTTGCTTTTGGGGTTGATGCTTTTGGGGTTCAAGTCTGGGCTGTGGGGTGGAGAGGTGCCAGGTGGCTCCTCCAGGCTCCTAGGGACGGGGCCACATCCAAGTGGCTTTTGGAGGTCTCCAAGGGGACAGCACGAGTGTTTCTCGACAGGCTGGTGGTGGCAGTGGAAGAGGCCTTCACCCACATCAAGCGGCTGCAGGACGAGGACCAGAAGAACCCACGGGAGATCATGGACCCACGGGAGGCAGCCCAGGCCATCTTCGCCTCCATGGCACGGGCCATGCAGAAGTACCTGCGCACCACCAAGCAGCAGCCCTACCACACCATGGAGAGCATCCTGCAGCACCTTGAGTTCTGCATCACCCACGACATGACGCCCAAGGTGTGTGCAGTGGGCTGGGGGATCCTGGGGTGGGTTTGCCCAACCATGTGAGAGCATCTCTCAGCAGGGTGAGGGGTGGGAGAGCGGCGCAGTGCTGTGCAGCTGGAAAAGCGGGTGTGACAGCAAGGGAGGGAGGGATGGGGCAGGTTCCCAGCCGCTGGGAGGCTTTTCCTGCAGGACCTGCTGGGCAGCTCAGGGCTGCAAGTAAATAGAAATGTGAGCAGTGTGAGGGTGATGTTCACACGTCTGTCCTCCTGCAGGCTTTCCTGGAGCGGTACCTGAGCGCCGGGCCCACCATCCAGTACCACAAGGACCGCTGGCTGGCCAAGCAGTGGACGCTGGTCAGCGAGGAGCCAGTGACCAACGGCCTGAAGGACGGGGTGGTCTTCGTGCTGAAGCGCCACGACTTCAGCCTGGTGATCAGCGCCAAGAAGATCCCTTTCTTCAAGCTCTCGGAGGAGTTTGTGGACCCCAAGTCGCACAAGTTCGTCATGAGGCTGCAGTCTGAGACCTCCGTGTGAGCACAGAGTGCTGCAGGGGCTCCAGGGTGGCCCTGGGTCGTGCAGGTCCCCGAGCTCCGAGCCCCATCCCTGGCACGAGGCCGCTCGGTGCCCGTCCCCACGCTCCCACACCCAGCTCCTCGCAGCCGTCCCCAGGAGGCACTGCCAGCACAGCACAGCGTCACAGCCGGACGGGCAGCATCTCAGTGCCATCCCCCCCCCAAGGGCTGACCTTTGGCTGAGTTCTCTGCACCAGCAGCCTCGCTCGTGGCCAGGTCTGAAGCATCTCCTGCGTCTTCCTCTTCTGCTGCGACCGCCGCGTCTCCGGTCTTAAAGCACCACCTGTGTCTGGGCTGGTTGGTAATAACGACATTTTGGGAGTGTTTTGCTAACCCCTGTGATCTGAGGCTGCTATGGAACGAACCAACCCTCTGCCCCATAGCCGGGGCAGACCCCACAGGCACGGTGCTGCCGCCACGGGAGACCCTCAGCTCCCCGTTGCTTTGGGCACGGAGCTCCTCTCAGAAGCAGGAGGTCTGATGGTGAAGCTGAGAAACATCCCAGCGCTGTGGGTACCCCAGCCCACCCCCAGCTCCCAGCACGCCCCTCACGTAGGGCCGTTACCCCACTCCAAGCTGGCTGCCAGAACCACAGAACCACTGAGATTGGAAAAGATCGCTGAGTCCACCCATCCGTCATCACCAGCACAACGGGGCCGGTGAGGGGATTTGGGGTGCAGCACCCCGTGGCTTGCAGTGGGACAGCCCAAAGCACCCCTAGGCTTTGGTGCTGGCCCCAAAGGGCTTCTTCGTGGGGACCGTGCTCTGTGGGCTCCTCGGCTGCTGTGCCATGGAGGTGGTGAGGAGGTGACCCCCAGGGGTGAGGAGCGGGGGGACCCCAATGCTCAGGGCTGCACCACAGCTTCTGCCTTCCCTCAGCTCCGTGAGGGCTGCCAATACCTCATGGGGAGGGTCCTGTATTTATCCATTTTTCATGCTGGGGGTCACCCCAAGCCGGGTTTGGGCTTCTTTGGCCCTGAGAGCTACCAAACCTCGTCACTGTGACACACACATCCCCCCCCACCCGAGGGGCTGGGGGCTTCCCAGTAAGCACCAGTAGCAGAAAAACAGATCCAAGTGGATTTCAAGGGCTTTCCCAGCACAAAATGGGTGGGATGTAGTGTGTGTGTGGGTTGGGGGGGGGGGGGAGGGGAGGGGACTGTCCCAAATTCCCAGGGATTTTTCTGGAAATCTTTTCTATTTTCCAGACTTTCTGTGGCTTTGTGACTCCGCTCAGCCCTGTGCAGCTTCCAGTCCCGTTTACACACGCAGCCCTTTGGGGCTGGTGCCGCCAGGAGCCCAATTTGGGGTTGTTTTACTGCAAAAAAAAAAAAAAAAAAGAAAGATTTCAGTGAGCAAGAGCAGATCTATAGGCCTTGGGAAGGTTTGGGGGGGTGGGGTGGGGGGGGGGGATGTGTTCCACTTGGAATTTAAAGAGGAATAAACTTTCTTTTTGTTGTTCTTAAATCCCCGTGGGGCTGAGACCTTGTGCATGTGTGTAGGGGGGGAGATGGGGGGGGGGGGGGGGGGAAGGAAAAAAAAAAAAAAACAGAATTGTAAAATTGTTTTTTTAATATATATATATAGAAAAAAAAAAAGGAAAAAAAAAGCTCGTTTTTACAGTTTGCAGTGTTAGGAAGTCGGATGTTGTTTTTGTTGGTTTTCTTTTTTATGATTATTGTTTTATTTTATTTTTTAAATAGAAGAACTAAAAATCTAAAATTATCCTTTTTTTTTTTTTAAATAAATCCATTGGATATTTTTTGGCTTTGTCTTCCCCCCCCCACCCCCCTTCTACCCCTCAACCCCACACCTGCAGTGCCATCTATGACCTCTAGAGAGCACGATGGGGGGGGTGGCATCCTGCCCTGGGAGGTCGCACAGCACAGCTATGGGATGTGAGTTTGTGGGGCTGATGTTGGGAGTTTGTGGGATCGAGGATTTAGGGTTTGTGGAGCCCAGGGTCTAAGGCTGACATGGCCAAGGGTTTGAGGTGAATGGAGCCAAGTGTTTGGGTTTATGGGGCCGTGCTCTCGGTGTTTATGGAGGCGAGGATTTGGTGTTTATGGAGGTGAGAGTTGGTGGTTGGTGGAGCTGTGGGTTTGGGGGTTGTGTAGACAAAGTTTTGGGTTTGATGGGGAAATGAATGGGGATTTATGGGAGCAAACATTTGGGGATGGGGGTAGCGAGGATTTGGGGTTTGGATGTCCAGTGGTTGGGGATTTCTGGTGCCGAGGTCTCAGGGTTTCTGGGGGACGTACCAGGGCTTTATGGAGCTGCAGTTTATGGGACCAGTCCTTTGCTTTATGGAGCTGTGAGTTTGGGGTTTATGGAGCCAAATTTTGATGGTTATGTGGCCAACAATTTGGAGATGATGAGGACAGGGATTTTGAGCTTTTCCAGGGCCAAGGGCTCGGGGCGAGCAGAGCACAGCAGAGAGCTGAAGAAAAACCCAAAGCCTTTGGGACTCGCGTGTTTCCCACCCCCCAGCCTGCAAACAGCAGATGTGCACAACGCCCACAGCTCAGCGCCCACCTGCACCTCTGCCTGCGTCACTGGGAGGGGATGTTGGGGGTCCCTTTGATGTGTTTTTTTTCAGTGCTTTTTGAGTCCTTGCTCTCAGCCCCCACGCATCACCCTGGGGGTCTGCACCTTGCACTTTGCTGTGCATGGAAGGAGCAGAGTAAGAGGCAGAGGGGGCTGCTGCTCGCTGCACGATTGCTCCCCCGGATGAGTAATTTAGCACCAGCATTTCCAACCATTCCCCTTTTCTCTGCGTGTGAAGTCCTTAGCTGCCCCCACTCCTCCTGTGTGCTGGGCCACGTGGGGGTAAATGACAGCTTGATGCACAGGGTGCAGAAAATCCAGGATTTCTAGGGCAAAAGGCTGCTTTATTGGTTCCATTGTGACCTCCCCCCAAGCCCTATCCTTAGGTACAGTAAATGTACACATCCCACACAGGTCCTCATTTTGCAGGGAGGTGGCCATGCATTGAGCATCCTTCGGCTGGACCAAGGTGGTGTGTGATGCTCACATCCTCTAGCATCCATCTGGCTCCTGACCAGGTGTGTTGGGACAGTTTGTCCCTCTGGAGTGGCCTTGTGCTCCTTTAAGGTGTCCAAAAGCTGCTGGTTCCCCTGCTTTACCCTCAGTCGTCAACAGGAACCCCAGAGCAGAGGGAACTGCCTACAGTGGTGGGATCCGTGGGCTGCTGAGAAGCAAAAGGAGGTGCTGAGGGGGACGCAAGCCCTGGAACACTTTGAGAGCATCTGAAAACCCCCCTGCACGATGCTTTGGGTGCACCCAAGGTTGTGCCCCGAAGCTTTGGGCTGATGGCATCAGGGATGGGGTGAAATACCTGGGAAGGCTGTTCTGAGGGGGGGGCTGGCTGGCAGGGGGTGGTCTTGCTCAGCTCCTGGGGTGGAGGGTTGTCTGATCTCTTCTGCAAGAGAGGGACAAAGTGCTGAGCATCCTCATCCCTGCGCACCACAGAGGGGAAACTGAGGCACAGAATGCAGCTTGTCCAAAGCAGGTTTGGGGGGGGGTGAGGAGAGGTCAGGAGGAGCAGTTGGGGAGCAGCCCCACCTGGGCAGCAGTAACAATCAGAGCTGTGTCGTTTTCTGGGGTGGCCTCATCTGCAATGCAATGAGTGGAGGTGAATCCAAGCAGTAGGAGTGAATTAAGGATGCTCCAGCAAGAAAATGGCTGAAAAATCTCACCTGAAAAGTCACTGATGGAGGTGGTTGGCTCTTGTGACCCTGTGGGAGAGGGCAGAAGCACGTTACAATAAGGAGGCTGAAAAAAAAACTGAAAAACCAAGCAGCTCCTCCTGAGATGAGCTGGGAAAGTTTAGAGTTTGCTTGGCTCTGCGTTGAGGCCAAAGCTGGCACAGGGTGGCCCAAAAGGTGCCAAACTGAGCAGGAACTGAGCCGTGCCAGGGGAGGTGATGCTTTGCAGCATTTCTGTGATGCTCTTGGGTGCTCTGAGGTTGCCAACACCCTTTCCTGTGGAGCCTGGGTGGTGCTGGTGCCCCAGCACAGCAACTCACCATTGCCTTTGGTCCTGCGGTAGGTGAAGAAGAGCACAAGCAGAGCGAGAACCACGAAAATGATGGGGGACCAATACCTGATGGGGAAACCCGACTCATTTCCTATGGGAAGAGACAAGAGCTGAGGGCTCCTTGCCCAAAACAGAGCACCAGTGTCTCTGGGGGCTGCAGGACCCTCCAGGGCAACGGTGCATCCCCGAGCCACATCTCCTCTTCATGACACTCACGGGTTTGGTTCCCTGGGGCACCTGCTTGCAGTGGCACAGTGATGGTGGTGAGGTTCCCAGTATCAGAGGGGCTGGGGGAGCCCACTGGTCCCGTTGTCAGCCCACTCACATCCCAGGTGGTCGTGATGGGAGCCCCCGTGGCCTCCAAGATATCGCTGTGCTGGGTGATGTTGTTGTCCCCCTGACCCTCTCCCTTGAGGGCGAGTGCTAAGAACAAAGTTCATTAATTCACATTAGGGCCGAATAGCCTCAGCAACACCAACACTGTGCTTTCAAATGTCAGGAACTCACGGTAAGACCGGTTCAAATCTCCCAACTGCTCGCTAACGAAGAAGGTGCTAATGAGAGCAGCATTGTGGTGGGGGCTGCGCATAGTGGGGAAATGACACCGGGGGATTTTTGGAGCCAGCAGCAGGGAAAGTGTGAGGGTGTTTGTACCGCAGGGCTTTACACCTCTGGCCGGGGTGTGCAGGATATTTCCCAGCAGGCTGAGCATGCCCCGTGGCACATTGCAGCAGTGGGGACATCGTGGCCACGCGCTCACGGTGACGCAGCCACTGGAGGCAGGAAAGCTGGTAGTGGGGATGGCTGCACCCTGGTGTGCAATAGGGCCGGGATATGGGAGCACGCAGAGAGCCCCAAAGACGTGCAAAGGGCTGAGGGCAGCGAGCAAAGCAAAGATTGAGCTCGCAGTTTGGCTTCCTGGAGCCTGGCTTTGCAGCGCCGCTCTGCCTGCTGGGTGTCACACCTGCTGCCTTCGCAGCACACCACCCACTCTTCTCCCGCTTCCTCCTCTTCCTCCCCGCCTCACCCTGGGTTTTGGGCAGCCCCCGACCCCCATCCCCACTCACCAACACCCACACAGAGCACAGCAAGGCAGAGTCCCCCGCGCCCCGCTCCTTTCGCCTCCATCCTCTCCTGAGAGCCCCCCCCCCCACCCCGCAGCCCCGCAGTGCCTTCCTTCCCCTTTCTCTACCCTGCCAACGGCTTCCTGTGAGCACGAAGGTGTCGGCAACATCACGGGGTGATTCATGGCCTAAAATTATCCCCGGGGGCATTTCTGGAGCTGTGGTGGAGCAATGGACGAAGGGCGGTGGAGGCGGCGATGCCCTGGTGCCAACACATTGTGCACAGCCCCATCCGGCAGCAGAGGGCTGGGACAGATCTGGTGCCACAAGGATGAACCCTTTGGATAAACGCATGATCCACAGAGCATTAAATCTGGTTTTAATTGATGGGTACGAATTCAAGAAACAGAAAAATGAACCGTGTATAACCATGCTGTGAAAACGCAGAAAACGCACCGTGGGTTTGTCAATAAGATGCTTTTCATCAAAAAAAAAAAAAAAAGAAGAAGAAGAAGAAGAAGCAGAAAGAAATGGAGCTCAGATGTGTCTTGCATTTCTATTCCAGCAGCTCCTAGAGGGCTCTCCTGTGCCAGGCACTTCAAAGGATCTCCGGTTCCATCCCTGAATAATTCAGTATCCGTGCAGACAAGACAAAGAGCGGGGGAAGCAGCACGTGGGAAGATGTGTCCGTCTGGAAATGGATGGCGAGGGGCACTGGGACAATGCAGAGCAACACATCCCCCTCCTGCAGCCCAGCCCCTGTAAGGAGCAGCCCCAGCTGTGCTCCCCATGCAGCACCTCAAGGCTGGGGGCTGCCCAGGGTGGTTCAGAGCTGCTTGCAACCACAAGTCTCCGGTGCTTCACATACCAGTATATAAAAGGAGTTGTGCAGAATGGCACCGGGCCACATTCCTTGTCACGTTTTTTCCCCTGAGAGTGAACCCCCTCCCTCCCAGTGCAGCCTTGCAGCATCTCCTGCAGGAGCACACGTAGCTGAACTGCAGCACGGAGCAGCGCTGGGTGCAGGGGATGGGCACCGCAGGGGCTGTGAGGTCGCTGCAAGCGGTGCTGTGGAAACTCAGTGCATGGCAGAGGTGTGTGTTCTCACACTTGGTTTTCTACCACATTTTACCAAGTGTTATTTTTACTTTCTTTGTTCAGTAACCAAAGCAGTAAAGTATTCAGGTTAAAAAGCAATTAAAAAAAATGTGGCTGAAGAGTCTCACTGAGCCCCCCCCCATCCCTCTGCACAGCCTCTGCTGAGGCTCCTCGCTGCAGGAGCATCCAAAGAGCAACAGGATGGGCAACGCAATGAGCAGGGCAATGTGTAGCCACAGCTTTGGCCCATGTCCCCCGGTGTGGCCACAGAACACAAATATAGGATTCCAAATCTCACCCAGATGGCAACATGCAATCAGATCTCTTGTCCCAGGTGAGCACTGCGTCGTGATGGGGCGGCTCCCCAGTGGCAGGGAGCAGATCCACAGCAGGCACGTGGGCACTGCAGGGCTGTGCCATGGGCTGCAGCTCAACGACCATCAAGCAGGGGCTCTTCTCTTGCTCCCAGCACCCCAGCATCCTGCTGCTCATCTTCTCATCATCTGCGACTGCAAACAGACAGAGCTTTGCTTTGGCTCCTGGGAGCCGTGCCATCCCATGCCTCCGCATCGAGGCACTGTGATGCTGCCATGGGATGAGCTGCTCCATCCAGCTGTGGCCCAGCCACGGGGTCTCAGGGTCTCAGCACACAGGGATGGCCACAAACATCAAACTCACCTGGGCCATGTCTTGGATGGTGGCATAAATGGTGTTGAAGGTCTCCAACCCTGAGGTTGGCAACTTCTTTGGGTCACCTTTCTGTGCCCTAGGGAAATTTCATGCATGCATACATGGAAAAAGTTATTTAAATGTTTTCAGGGCACAGAATGGGCACAGCTCCATGACCCTAGGAACCCTGAGCTCAGCGGGAAGGAGCACATCCCAGGTGGATGTGTTGGTCCCTGGTGGCAGAGGGGAAGTGCAGGCAGGTGGCTGAGGCTGTCCCCCATTGAGTTCCCAGGAGGAAGCAGCAGTTGAAGCTGGGGCTGTCCAACTGCTGTCCTTCCTCTGTGTCCCCACCACACATCCCCTGTGCTGTCCCCATCCCAGGGCTGTGCAGATCCATCCTGCCATGCACAAAAAGGACAGGGATGGACTCACCTGCTGGACAGCAGCGACCTCAGCATACGCTGTCATGTACTCTGCTGCAGCCCCTGCAAAGACACACAGTTAGAGGGGCAGCCCCAGCGCTGGCAGCAGCATCACTGCTGCACCACTGGGATGCTCCTCGCTGAGGGCTGCAGGGATCCCATGCAAAACCACAGCCATGCACCTGCAGCCAAAGGCAGCCAAAGCAACTTGCTGTGACAGTCAGCTTTTTGTTTACATGCAGGATCCATGGCTGCTTTCATGCATTTTCTTCTCCATTTTAAGTACCATTTCAGAAAGCATCGGTGTCAGCACATCGAACAGAGAAGGAGGGTGGGTTTACATCCTGTATTTGGGGTTCAGGGTCAGATTTTCAGTTTCTATCATCTGAAGCAGCCACATGGACTTCCGTTTGTGCAGCGTTTTGCTGTTTCCCACGGAAGGGCTGGGCCCCAAAGAACAGCCAGGAGAAACCCCTGCTCCAGGCGCTGGACGTGTCTGCACACCCCACTCGGACACTCAGTTCAGTGCTGGATGTGTAGCCTGAGCCTCAGCATCTGGTGGAACTGATGCAAAGGTGATGGAGCTCCTTCTGCAAAGCCCCCAGAAGTAAGGAACCCAGGCAGCAGCAGTTTGGGGCAGCTGCTGCAGGCAGGGGGTGCTCAGCTTGGGCAGGTGCTGCAGGAGCTCATTCCTCTTTCTGGATGGGGCGCAGCCACCTTGCAGCTCGACTTCTCTGCACCCTGCCTGGCTTCCTCCTGTCCCCAAAGTCCCTCGAGCTTTGGAAATGTCCTCGTGGCTCTGCTTCCTTCTCTTGGGGAGGGCACAAACGTCTCCAAAAAAGGACCACGGGCACCTTTTCCTGTCACTGTGCAGGCAGGGTGAAGGCATGGGGAACACTGGGGGCTTGCAAGCCCACACACGGCTAGGAACCAACACTGGGATCACACAGACAGAGGGGGTGAAAGCATCCAGAGCTCTGGGAACAGCTACACTCCCAAGCTGTGGTGATGGATGGTTTTCCTCCGGATCTCAAGAATAAACAAGGAAGGAGGCTGAGGGAGCCAGGAATCCTACCTGCTCTGGGAGCTGCAGGAGCAGATAGGTCATGGCTCCTCCTGCCTGGGGAGAAGTGACACGGGGCTCCTGTTAGAGCAGCCCACACGCTGCCAGGCAGGGAGATGTGGACTCTGCACCTTACCTTTTAATTTAACAATGATAATGACAATAGCCAGGTGTAAGAGCAGTCCAGTCACCAACCCCGCTATGATGGCAGTGTGGCTGTTGGAAAAGGTGCCTGGGAAGAGAAGGAGGTCCTGGTAACGACAAAGGGGTATCCCAGGCACATCCCAAAGCACCTCTGCTCAGCATCGGAACAGGGGTGCTCCAAACCCTGCTAAATCCTTCCTGCCTTGCACCTCTGCTCCCCCCAGTTCTGCCTCCCTGCTGCACACCCCCATCCCACAGCTGTGAGCCAACACAGACCTCCCCTCTTGATTTTCCAGTGGCAAAGAGAGTGAATGATGCTGAAGCTGCACAGAAAGCCTGGATATCCCCCAGGAGCTGTAGGAAGAGGTAAAATGCTCCGGCAGCTCACCTGTGAGAAGTGAAGGGGCTGTCAGCAAATTCCCCAGCCCCACTTCCAGCCTGGGGCCAGAAGCAAAAAGCACTCATTGTACACATGCAGGGTGAAGCTGACTTTGACCTGGTTGTTTTTTGTTAAGCAGGTGCCAGCGTCGCTCCTCCTCAGCTGAGAGATGGTGAGCGAGCTGCTGTTGTTGGGAAAGGCCACGCAGAACACGAAGGGTTTGTCAGAAAACACGAGTTTAGGAGATGCCCCCAAGCTGATGACCAGTATGGGTTCACCATGGAAGCTCCAGGTCAAGTATTCTCCTATCAGGTTCTGAAGGTGGGATGGTCCATCCCACTGCTAGCACACACTGAGGAGAAAAACCCAGCTGAGCCCAGAGGAGGGGTGCAGGGCTGTGGGTGCTGCTTGTGGAGCCCTCCACCTTAGGGGATGGATCTTTGTTCCCTGAGCCCCTTCTTGCTGTTTGTACTTTCACATCCCCCCAGCACATGGCTGCACCAGGAACATGCAAGGGGTGAAGCAAAAGCGCAAGGAGGAATTGGGATCAGCTTGAGAAGTCAAGCAGGTTCCCTACTCATGGCAGACAAGATGGCCAAGTTCACCTAAAGGAGCCCGTGGAAAGCAGGTGGCCTCTTCCTTGAATTTGACACTTCCTTCTTCTGAGGAGGGAGAAGACACTCTCCTGTTATTTTTCCTACTTCCATTTTAAATCCCCTCTGCCTTGCTTGGACCTGGAGTGGAGCTTCCCCCATCCAAGAGCTTGGAAAGAATGGCACCAGGATGCGTTCTCTCCCCAGTGCTCATTTTTGAAGCCAAGCAAAGGCAGCTCAGCCCGCACCCCTTCCCTGGTGAAAGCTCCAAGGACAAGCTGCCTTGGCCATGGGGAAGTGCTGGTGGGGGAGATAAGGATGGAAGGGAAGGGATGGAAGTGCTGCTGCATGATGCATGTCCTTCAGTTCCCTGCCCAGGCTGATAAAAGGGGCACGGGGTCACCACCAGCATCACAGCTGCACCCCATTGCCCCTGCAAGTGTCACAGCCAGCTGCAGGCCCTGCATGAAGCATTGGTTTCTGATTACAGAGAGCATCTCCATCCTGCAGGGGAGCAAACCCCATCCTGAGCCCACACCTGGCCAAAGCCAGGACCCCAGCAGGGCTCAGGGTCCTCTCCTGGCTCTCCAATGCGAGTTGGGAATCATTGTGATTTTTCCTTCTGCACTTCCCTCAGATTTACTTCTGTGCCCAGGACATAATGAGACACACAGACCTTCCCAGTGCTCGTGGCAGCTTGGAAATCAGCCAGAAAGCTGCTTCATTTTCAGAAACGGACCTAAATACTCCGCAATGAAAACGTGAGAGCTGGAGGTACTGAAAATTCTGAAGCAGCTCATGGGTGGCAATAGGGCGCAGACCCCGAGCTCAACACAGGAGGGGGTGCAGAAGGATGCAGAGAGCAGCAGCACGGTGGCAAGGCTGGAGCTGGGAGCTGGCACTCATCATTAGTGGGATCTGGGGTGGGATCAGGACAAGACCTGGGATCTGCCCAACTGCTTTGGGCAAAGCCCTAATAATGAGTTAGAAACCAACATCTGTCCTCACAGGAGGCACTGTGTGCTGATGGCTCTGTTCTCCTGGGTGTCCCCAAACCACCCCCAGCTGCAGGATCCCACCCTCCCTCCCATCCACGAGGGAAGTGCACATCTCACCCCTGCTTGCTTACTGGAGGTGGAAGGTGAGCAACAGGCATCAAAATATGTCCAGCCGACCTCACAGCACAGCTGGGTGTGCTCTGCTCAGATAAGTAACCAGCGCTTGCAACGACAAAAGGAAGTGAGAGTATGCCAGAATCATCGTGGTTCAAACAGAGCTTTCAGATCAGCCCAGCTCCAACACATCCCCGCTGTGCTGGGAAACATCAAAGGATGGTGACACCCTCCTGGACCAGTGCATCACCACTCCTCTGGAGAAGGAACTGTTCCTAATGTCCGTTCTGATGCCTCCCTCTGCATCCATCCCCATTTGGACTCACCCCAAACGCCATCCCTAAGGAAGGCATGTGTGATAACGGAATTCCTCCGAGCCCAGCAGCTGGCAGGAGATGAGTGATGGAACTTCCATAGCGTGTGCACTTTTTGGTAGGCTGGGAAAGAACGGAGCACTCAATGGGGAGCGGTGTATTTCGGGGGCAAGATCTGCGTGAGCCCCGGCTCCCAGCTGCTCTCTGCCCTGCTGATGGTGCGCAGATGGATGAAGGTGCGCATGGTCCCCCTGCTGGCTGCCATCTCCGTGTAGGGTCGGCAGCCACCGCTGCTCCCCGCAGCTTGAGGCCATCACCTGCCATCACGTCGCTGTTTTCTGGGTGAAGAGACCAACCCCCACCCCACTACATCCTCCTTTTAGAGAATGGGGCCAGGGGAGGCCCTCCCCTGGGCCTCCTTTTTTGGTGATAGAGCGCATGGGGGGTTCTCTGCATTAACCACACCTTGCAGGCATTTCACTGCCCACCTGCAGGTCCCTCTGCTTAAGCTCAATTCTGTTTCTCAGAGGGCTTCCAGGTGTTCCTGGTGATCTTAGGCCCTGATCCAGAAGGCTCAAAAGCTTCTGAAGCAGAACCCACAGGCTGCTGTGCCAGCTGCTCTGCTTCTGCCCGTGCTCAGGCTCATCCCTGTAGCCCAGAGAGGAGAGCTTTGCAGCTTAACCCACAGATTTCCTTCCCCCCATCACTTCAACTTGATGTTCCCATTGCAAAGAGGGGTGAGGTGCAAGAAAATCCCATAGGACGCATGGAATGAAAACGAAAGGTGAGAAGCTCCCAGGCAGAGCGTGGAAGCAGTGACACAAGGCACAATCATGTGTGTGAGCAGTGTCACACCCAGCAGCGTGCTTCTGCTCCTGGACCCCCATCACTGGGCCATGCAGTGTAAGGGAGATGAGAGCCAAGCTCTCTACCTGCACAGACCACTCTGTGGGCACCTCTGACACTGGACCTTACAGCAGCAGCACAGCTCTGCAGACTTCCCAGGGTAAGGGGATGGAGAGGGAGGACCCACGTGGTGCTGAGGGCATGGATGGTTGTGCCAGGCTGGACAGCAGAGGGTCAGCTGAGACACAGCAGCTACTTCCCTAATTGGGCTTATTTTGGGAAGCAGTCTGACCCTGGCATCATAGCAGAATTGGAGTGGGGAAGTGTGCAAGGCCAGATGGGGATGTCTGGCTTTGAACTTGTGATGATTTCTCTGCTGGGGTGAAGGAACAGGTTCAGCTGTTGCTCTCCTCCCCAGTGTTGAGCCATGGGAGGGTGAGCAGGAGCAGCGGATGTGATCAGCTCATCCTGTGGGGTAATGCAGCCACTTCTTCAGCACAGGATGCGTGCAAGTTATCATTGCTCAACACAGAAATAGTTATCAAGCCCTTAAGGGAAGCTTCTTCTTTGCCCCATGCTGGTGGAGGCGAGGAGGAGGAGGAGTTATGGGGATGTGCTCCTGGGGAAGTGGCATCTTTGCAGGCTGACTTGCCAAGAAAGCAGATCAGCTGTTTATTTCTGAAGTAATAGGAAGAGGAAGCTCGAGATGTGTAGAAATGCACTTCTCTCCCCCCCAGAGCCTGACCCAGCTGCAGCCCTCGCATGCTCTTTCACAAGCCTTCCAAAAAGATTTTCCTATAGCTTTATTTTCTCTAGCAGGTCAGGTCGGCCCTGCTGCCTGAGCCCAGCAGCGGTGGGATTATGGCACAGCTGGAAAGAGCCGACAGCCCTGAGCCACCCCGTGTCCCGGTGCTGTGCGTGATGGGGGCACAGAGCTGCCCCCACCCTCAAGCTCAGCCAGACACCCAGCCCAGGGGATGGAGAAGCGACGCGGCGCTTCCCACGGCCACGGGAGAGCTGGGAGAGCCGCGGGGCTCCTCGCTGTGACACCGCTTCTTCAGCGCGCACCTCGAAACCTCCCACGGGGCACCTCCTGATTCGTCGGTTTTCCTTTTCTTCTGTAGTTAGGCAGCCCACGTTGCCCCCTGTGGGCTCCCCCTGGCGAGTCCGTCCCTCCGAGAGCTGCTGTTGTCTCGTCCCGTCCCCGCGCTGCTCTCTTTGCTTTCTTCCCTTCCTTCGGCCATACGCGTCGCTCCAGCGATCATCGGCGCGATGCTTTGGGGCCGGGAGCAGCGTGCCCCGTTTCCGCAGGGATGTGCGAGGTCCCCTGCAGGGATGCGGGGTTTGGATGCAGGGTGCGGTGGCGGAGCCGGGTCCCGCCCCGCGGGGAGGCTCAGCTGAGGGGCAGCATCACGCTGGCATAAACTGTCATAGGCTCCGTGCTGGGGCTCTGCAAGGCAAAGTGGGGTGAGCAAAGTGCTCGGATCAGGGTGGAAACCACCTCAACTCCTTTCTACTTACCTGAGAGCTGTGGGGGGCCAGGGATGTGCCGGTGGCTGCGGTGTAAATGGTGGTGCAGGTGGGGTGATCAGTGCCCAGAGGGCTGCAGGGGGACTTTGGCTTCTGTACCGGGAACAGAAAGTGAGCAATAGCAGCCAGCTCGCTGCTCTCCCCTTCCTCCAGCACTACAAGGCCTCCTGATACAGTTTATCCCCAGAGCCACCTTGGGATGCTGAGGGCCGGGGAGATTGCAGCACCCAAAACAATCCCAAAGTAAAGTGGCCGTGCCAGAGGTGACACTTGGGGAGCCCACAGCCACCCCGCTCCCGGGTGGGTATGACCTCACTGTCTCCTGTTGCAAGGCTGCTTTGGCACCCTGTGCTCCAACCTCACAGCCCATAGAGCTACAAGGACACAACTTTAGGGTGCAGGGCTCACTCACCTCCACCCGCTGCACCTGGGAGTAGATGGTGTGCACTGTGCTGTCCTCAGCCAGCGGCGACTGCTCCCTTCCTTGTCCTGCACCAGGGACACAGCAAAGTCACCACAGGGATGGGGTGGCAGCAGGACCCCCGCTGACCCCATATTCCTCCCCCTGTTGGGTTCCCAGCATTTCCCCACATTGGACCCAACCCTGGCGCAGCTGTTTGGCCTCAGGCTCGTTGGCTTGGTGAATTTGTCACTTCTCAGGGGCACGGGGCACCCTCACCAGGGTGTTCTGCAGAGACGTTGCTCTCTTGAGCTTGGGCTGAGATCACACGTTTCCCCTTGAAGCTGTGTGATACCATCAGAGAAGCGCAGCATCCGCACAAAACCCTTGAGGTCACACACTAAGCAAAACAGGTATCTGGGTCTTTTGTTGTTTTCTTTTTTGTTTGTTTGGTTTGTTTGTTTTTAAGCTGCTCTCCTTCCTGCCTGTTATCCCAGGCTTAGAAATAAGCAGCTCCCACTCAGCCTTCCCCCCCCCACAGGAGCAGGATACCCCAATACAAGCCTGGGGGAGCTGTGAGCTGCTCCTGTCACCCCCAAACCTCCACGCCCTGCACTCACTCATGTTTGCAGCCACATGGGCCACAGTGAAGGCCCCAGCGAGCACAATCAGGATCATTATGGGCAGCACCACCCCCAGCAGCAGCATCCCTGTCCTCCAGCCGCCTGTGGCTCAAAGAGAGTGAGGGTCAGCATCCAGCAGAGAGAGCTCATCGTTAACCCCACCCCTCCCTGTACCTTCTTGCCTATTTATGGGGCTGAGGATTTCAGAGAACGATAACAAGGAGCAGAAATGCTTTTTTTTTTTTTTTTTTTTCCTTTTTTAAGCTGAACTCTCTATAGTCAGCTTCAAAATGCAACCGCCAGCAAAAAAAAATCTTGCTGAGGGCCGGATGAGGCTCTGACACGTCTCTGGAGACTTTGTGGGGAGCCTGGGGGCAGAGCTCTGCTCCTCCAGTCCTCCTAAGGGGACAGAGGCTGCCACTAATGTAAGTGTCACAGGGGTGTCCCTGTGTGTGTAAGGTTTGGGGGGACCCAGTGCTGGGAAATGCGCCCTGCAGCATCTGGGATGCCATCAGCATCCGGGATGCCATCAGCATCTTCCCCTCTCCAGTGAGATCTAGAAATGACGTGGGGACCTTTGTCGGGCACAGGGCACTGAGAGAGCCCCGTGTGGGTGGGGAACAGAGAGGTGGTGTCACTGCTGTGTCCCCAGGGTGAGGGACAGCCACTGCGTCACACAGCCACAGCAAAAGTCCCCACGTCACAAGGGAGGGCAAGAAAAACCCAATGACAGAGAGCATGATTTTGGCCTCAGGAGCCTCCTGGAGGAAGCTGAGGTTCTCATCATCCCCAGCTCTCCTGCTGTGCAAATCTCATGCGTTTCAAGTGAGCCTTGGGCAGTGGGGCGCAGCGAGCAGAGCTCAGTGCTTACGGGAATGGCCACGCAGCCCACAGAGGTGCTGCGGCTGCTTTTCCTGCCAAAGGTTCCTCCGAGGTGAAGAAAGCAATGTGAAAAAATCCCCCGTGGGGCTGAAGGTGGGAGGAAGAGAGTGGGGTCAGGGCTGCTGCATCCCTGGGGGCTCACCTTGCTCCTCGGATCTGCAGACGGAGGAGTGGAGGGCGGCGGTGCGGCGGCTTACGGGGTTGCTGGCGGTGCAGGCGCAGGGCAGGTTGCTGTTGGTGGGGTCGTAGGAGAGCAGCAGGAGGCTGCCGTTGCGGGTGCAGAGTGATGAGGTGCTGGCCTCGGAGCTGGCCCAGCTGTAGGACACGTTGTCCCCTTGTGCTGCCGTGCAGTTGAGGGTGACCGTGCAGCTGTCGTTGGCCAGCATCCAGCTGAGGATGTGGATGCTGGGATCGGACACGGGTTCTGGGTGGAGAGAAGGGATAAAGGCTGAGAAATCCTATCGAGCCCTCCTACCATCAACTGGAGGTGGGGAGGTGTTGCTCCAGTCCTGCTGGAGGCTCTGGAAATGAGGCTGAGGTCTGCCTTCATCAGAGGGTTCTGGGAGGGCCTTGGGCTCACCACCACATCGCAGCCCAACGCTCCCATCGTCCCATCAGTGCAATGGGGCTCACCATACACCGCCAGTCGGAGCTGCCAGTTTTTCTCCCCCGCTCCAGTGGTGACAGAGTATTCGTAGAGCTGCTGGTCCTGCCGTTGGGTGCTGAGGATCTCCAGTGAGAAGTTGGATGGGTGGAAGAGAATCTGTCCCGGTTTGTAGTTGGTGTAGTTACCTTTGTTGTATGTGAACAAGTATTCCTTGCTTAGTGGATTTTCCACACTCCTCTTCCATGTGGCTGTCCCAAAGTGCTGGGTGAGATTCTGGAAGTGAGCTGGGATCCCCAGGACCGTTGCTTTCCCCAGGGTGCCAAGCACTGTCTCCATCATCCCACAGCCTAAGCCTGGAAGGAGAGCAGAGATGCATGGGAAGAGCCTGGGGAGCTTGGAGGAGCTGCGACCTTCTGGTCACAGCGCTGCATGAGCAGGGGACAGCGTTGGGATTGCCCTGGTAATCTCACATCAACCCCTGTGCAACGATCTGCTCGTCTCTCTACTGATGTGCCTCATGGTGTTTTCAGCCTGAGCTCTGGGTTGGGCACCACATCCTGCCCCAGTGATAGTGGCCCCACACTCCAGCAACCCCTGCGTGCCCTGAGGGTGTCTGAGCACCACCAGCGGCAGTGGTACCGGGTGCTCACCAAAGCACTTTTGTCACCATCAGCCCTGGGTTGCCTCTGGTTGTGACCATGAATCATAGTTGCCTTCAGCCCCCGTGAGCCGTGGGCTTGTTTTTGTAGGAAACAGCGTGTTTTTGTAGGAAACCAGCTCAGCACTGCTCACCGACAGAGCGTGGAAGGGACTGTGCCACGTCACCCTCATGTCTCCTGCCCTCTTCTTTCCGATGGGGCCAGGGCTCATCCCAGAAGGGAAGAACACAGAGCAGGACTCGGCACAGATAACGTTCATATCTGCTTTTGCTACAGCACATCCACTAAATCCTCAACCGAGCTCATATAAAATGCTTCCTTCCCCCAGCACAAGTCCTTGCCACTGCTTATTTTTTCTCCCTCCATGGCATGAAACACAGCAGCTTCAGAGCTGTCCCTGTGAATTACATCTCTGGGGTGCCGATCCAGCCATGCAGAGTGGCTGCTATTGCACAGGAAAGCAGCAAAGCCCAGCATGGAGCTGGAGGCTGCATTTTCTCAGTGGCATGGAGCGCAGCGGTTAAGCTCCTGATTAATTACTGAATGGAAAAGCCCTTTTTGAAACATGATAGCAATGCCCTCAGCCTGGCAAGCTGCAGCTCCTGGGGAGAGGAGATGCTCTGTGGGGGAAGATTGCTGGGACTGGGGGTATGAGAGGCCAGGAGCACCCGTGTGGAGCAGCTGGGGGAATGTAGGCATAGTGCAGGGTCCAGAGCAGCCCCTGTGTCAGGAATTGCGTTCATGGGACTTTCAGAGTGCTGTCCAGGCAGAAAAACCCAGGGGGATTTTGAGGGCAGGTATTCTAGTAACTGTGAGCCAACAGAAAGGAGGCAGCCCCGCGCTGCTGCTTTGCCAGGCAGACCCTTCACTGCGTCCTGCTGACGGTGCAGCAGCACACGGGGATGCACATTGCCTTTGGGAATGGCAATGTAAAGAGGGGGTCGGGGCTCAGCCCACCTCCCCATGCACTGATGCTCCTATAGATGTTCTGTTGCTCAAGTATCACCTCCCCCCCAACCAGCACCCAGAGCTGAGTCCTCCAGAGAACATCTGCCAGGACCTACATCTCCTGCTCCCCAGCCCAAAGCACCACTGACACCCCATGAAAACCACAGCAGAGTATTTCACCACCACAGATACACTCTGACCATCACTGCCTCTGTTCATTCATCACCTTTTATTCTCTCCTCCCTCTGTCTGACTATAGAGTGCATTAGGGATGCACCACACATCCAACCTGGAGTCAGGAGTCGTTTGTCTTCCAGATGAATATTTACATTTATCCGCCTGCCCACCCAGCCCACAACACACCATTTCTAATACCTGCTGATCCCCCAAGCCATCCAAACCACACATTTTGCAGATAGGAAAGATATACATACCCCAAACCCAGCAACAAGAGATGAGCAGCCAGAGTGATGCTCTGCAGCCCATGCCTCGGCTCACGGAGCTGCTGCTGGAGTGGAGTTAATATCAGCTGCCGTGCTCATTATGAGAACAGGTGTACTCAAATCAGAGGCACTGCTGCGGGTGATGTGTTTCCTGTTTTTTTGGCTGAATGATTCTGTCTTGAGTGGAAAGTATTCAAAGTGCTGCTGAACGCATCGCTGAAGAGCGCCGCGGAGAGTTGCAGTACGGCCCAGAGCATCGATTTATGGTTTTCTTCAGAAGTACATCATCTGCCACAGGCCCTTAACTCACTCTCCATGAGAAGAGGAAATGGCCAGCACCAAGTTCACTTTACGTATGGTAACAGATTCCTGGGGCTGCCCAGCACCAGCTGGGGGCAGAGGATGCGGCACGAAAACAGCCCACACCACAGCATTGGCTCACAGCAGGAAAAACAGTGAATATTTGGGGATTAACCCACTCTGGGTGCATGGGATCCAGAGTGGTCCCAGTCCGCAGCCTCAGCTCCAAAGCTTCGCTGCAAGCAGGAGCGCAGGCGGTCCTTAAAGCCCACGAGAACCTCAACCTGAGCACTGCGGGGCTCCGGTTCGCTCCTGCAGTGCTTAAACCCAACCCCAAGACAATAAATAGAAAATGCTTGCTGACGTTTTAGACTCACAATATTCTCATGAGGAATGAGAGATCTTTCCTCAGTGGCAGCCAGGACTTAAATGGGGTCTAGGAGAGGTGGAGCCAGGCTCCATCCCTTCCATTAGCACAAGTGAATTACCTTTACCTGTGCTCCCACAGCTGACTCATTGCCTGCCTCAAGTGGTCAATCAGAGGTTCAGGCCGTGATTCAGCAGCTCCCATACAGGGGCTGCCCTCACTGCTGTGGGCATTCCCTGGCTGAAGGAGGAGGGATGGGTCACGGATGGGGAAATATTGGGTGGGATGAGATGCAGAGCAGGGATGGGATACGCAGGAAACATAGATGACACAGATGGGACATGAATGAGACATGGATGGGACACACGTGGGACATGGATGATACATGGATGTGACACGGATGGGACACAATTGCAGCATGGATGGGACGTGGACATGAATGTTGGGACGTGGACATGAATGGTGAGACGTGGACATGCACAAGACATGGATGGAGCAGGGGCAGCACTCAGCACACACTAAGGCTGGAAAAACTCCGCCTGCACGTTCCATTGCTGGAAAGGGGTGAGAAGATCTTGGTTGTTTTTGTGTTTTTAGTGGAATGAATTATTCATCTCTGCCGCTGCTCAGCCTGCGCAGCGCCGCTGCTTTACAATGGGAGAAGGGTTTTTTCCTATTACTCTTTTCAAGTTTTTGTTACTTTTTCTCTCTTGTTTTGCGGAAGAAAGCGGAGGCAGCAGCATGAAGCGCAAATTCCTCTGTTTGTTTTAAAACAGACCGCATTTAGGTGTCAGGATGAAATAAAAGCTGCATTTATGCCTCCCACCGTTTTCCAGAGGAGCCGGGCTCTGAGCGCTCCGTGACTTTTGTCACCAATAAATTATTTCTGATGCTAAAAGCAAAGCTATGCCCAAACTCACATCGGACCTGCAGGGCTGTCCTTGCTCAGGGCTGAGCACCAGGCAGTGCAAGCTGATTGCTCTGGGCTGGAAAAGCATGTGAGGCACTGGGAAATATCACAGAGGGGAATTTCTGCAGAAACTCACGTTGGTGCTGGAGGTATCGGGCTGTAACACACAAGGAATTACCCCGGGCCTCCCATTAAACATGAGCTGGAATGACTACTGCTTGTTCCTGGTTCTCAGATGAGAAGGTCCCCCCTGCGGCAAGGGCATTCGATACCAGTCCAGATACCTTACTAAAGAGATACAGAAGTAGAAGGTCCCCCTGGAGGGACCTTCTGGGAAATGGCATGGGACTGCTGTCCACAGTGAGGGCAGTGGGAATAAAAACAACTCCCCGTCACCCCCAGTCCCCAGCATCAAACCCAGAGGAAAGGAGTAAGAGAAGGGAACAGTGAGCAGGAGGGGCAAAACGCGCACACCCAAAAACGTGAGAGCAATAGTGAAAAGGAAACCATTGAATGCATCGCAGCATGGAGTCCCTCTGCTGCTGTCTCAGAATGAGAAACCCCTGCTCTGCCTCCTGGGGGTGCCTCAGGGGCCGGTTTTGAACCCTGAGATTGACCTGGGGTATCACCGTGCATTGGTCCCACTGGACATCACTGTGACTGGCAGATACCTGGAGATGCCCGAGGCCATGAGGAGCCCCCAGGAAGGGCTCAGCTCTCCCTGCATGTCCTACGGTTAAGGAATGGACTGGTTTTGAGCAGTTAACCATCAATTTATTGATTTGTTTTGCTGGTGTTCTCACAGCATCGTTGTGGCTGTCACGGGTTTTCATTGATATTCCATATCTGACATCCTGCAGTGAACTGTCATGAACTGTCAAAGCTGGGAGGGCTGTGTTTCTTGGCTCCCGAGAGCTGTAAGCTACAGCTCCTATCAGCTCTGGTCATTCCCATGTAGTTTCCGAGGGGGGGAGAAGTGACAAACAAGGATCTCCTTCTGACTGTACTGCCATCCCACAGCGTGGTTAGAAGCTCATGTCCCTCTCTCCTTCATTTGATTTATTACCCTTGATTCCTTTTATACCGTATCACCTCACGTTCCTTTACCAGTTCTCATAAACTAGTTTCTCTTTATCTCAGTCAAACCCCCCACCCCATCGTGGGACAAAAGATTCCAGTGTGGCCCAATGGCACCCAATGTGGGGCACAATGTTTGGGATAACATATCACTGCTGAACACCTATGGTGCACTGACAGTTTTGCCAGACATTTAAGGAAGATTGCAGCTCTCTGGCAGCCCTCCCAGCTCTAACAGTTGTCATGATATGGAATGCCCATGAGAAACCGTTCACGGTTGCATAGCAAAGGTTGAGATGTCGGCACAGCACGTGGGGTCACTGGAGTGTGTGTCCTGGGTGCTGGTTGTGATGGATTCCCGGAGAACTGCAGTCCCTCAATGGTCAGAGTGCTGCATCCACGCTGGTCCCTCAGTGGGAGGAGGATAGGCATCAACTGTGATGCATCATTAAGGCGGAGTGAGGAGGAGGAGGAGGAGACATCCGAGGGACACCAGCACGCTGGTCTTGATGGAGGTAGTGGCAGCAGAGGACTCAGCTGGAGGTAGAGGGAGAACTGGGGCAGCAAGTGGGACCACCATAGGGCTCACAGCCCCACTTCTCCATCAGCCCAGGGGCTCCTCCACCTCCAACCCAGGGGAAAAGGGACACCCCCCTGAGACCGCCTCCAGCCTCACAGGGAGACCCCATATCACTGCTGCTGGGCACTCTTTGAGCCAATGCTCTCTCCCTCTTGTCCTACTCAGTACCTTCCCAGGAGCAGGGATGCCTGTGGATCAGCCTAGAGCTGTTGGAGGAGACAGGATTCTTGGCTACGCAGGTGTAGACTTCCATCAAGGGGCTGAAGGAGAGGAACAGCTCACTGCCTCCATTTGATGTGATCCTCATGGGAGGCAACCACTCATAAGTGACATCCTCCAGCCCCACCGAGCAATTCAGCGTGACTTTGCAGCTCCCCGGGTTGCTCTCATCCACCACGAAATTTATGGTGGGTTTGGGGACCGCATCTGAAGGAGACAGGGAGGTGTCACAGCCACCCCATTCCCTGTGGGTTGCTAGGGCCACCCCCCCGACTCACCATACACCTGCAGTCGGATGCTTTCAGGGTGCTCTATGCCCACACCATCCTCCATATACACCCAGTAGGTGTTGCTGTCGTTTTTCCTCAGGTGGTCCATCCTCAAGGTGTTGTTGGAGAAGAGTTCCAGGCGGCCCTTGTAAGGGCCGTTGGGGTAGCGGACCTTCTCCCCCCTCTCATGGATGGCAATTTTCAGATCCTTGCCGAAGCGCCACTCAACTTTGTGGAAGGAGCCCTGGGTGCTGGGGATGAGGTAGGCCACCCCCCCGCTAAGCCCTTCCACGTGCATCTGGTCCTGCTGCGCCCATGCTGCTGGGAGAGCACAGAGCTACGGGAGCAGCTGGGACAGACGGTCACAGCCCCCACCTCTGCAACTCCTTCACAGGCTCAGAACACCCGTTTTCAATTCCCCTTTTCTCTCTGCTCGTTCCCTTCCCAGCTCACTCACCTCCAGCACGATGGGACAGGGGGGGTGTCCCATGGGGAGCGACCAGGCTGCAGGGTGTCCCAGCAGATCACATTTGGGGCACAGCGTGGGGACAGGAAGAGTGAAGGGAGAGCATGGGGTGGGGATGGGCGCCCCACACATCCTTCCTGCACACCACCATCGCCATCACCGCCAGCATGTTCCTCACCAGCACCTCCTCCAGCACCGTGGCCCCAGTCAACGTGGGCCCAATCTACGCCGTCCCCACTCAGCTTCAGCCCAGAGGACCCCAGACGTACCTTTCACAAAGAAAACCAGAAGCTGCCCCGTGAGCACCACCACCACCTTCATTCCATGTTGGCGTCCGAAATCCACACCGAGCATCTCAAACAGCCCCCCAGCAGCAACCCCCTGGTTGCGGGTCTGAGATCCCCACTCTCAGAAGCGTGCTTGTTGCCCCAAGCCTTCTCTTGTGGTTTTGATGACAGCGTACTTGCTTGACTTCCGTACTTGCGGCGCAGAACGCTCAGATGCGCAGTTGGGGTCAATAAGACCTCCTGGTGGCTGCTGATCACTGCCTCCTCCAGCAAGCAAGTAGGGGTGAGATGTGAGCTTCCCTTGGGGCCAGGATAGGAAAGAGGGGAGAATCCTGAGGGTGGGGGTGGTCTGGGGATACCCGGGAGAACAGAGCTCCCCCAGTTCTGTCGCATGCAGAGCCGTTGCCCCAGCCATGCCACCGCACCATCTGCTGGGCTGCTCTGTTGTCCTGGGGTTCTCCAGATGAAAGAACTGACCAAAGCCCTCCTGTACCTTGCAATCAATCGCTGCAGTTCTGGCTGAGACAGATCCAAAGAAGCAAGCCTGTCATGGTTTTATGGTTTTTTTTTTTTGGTTTTCAGTATTCTACATCATAGCATCATGTAGTGCACTGGGAGTTAAAATGTTAAGACTCCGGAATTCCAGGTATCCCTACGGACATCATGGATCTGGCCCTTCTGGTTGGGCGCTCTCTTACTGCCTGACAGTGGGTGCTGGAGGTGCTTTCATACCCATTCCAAGCTTTTCAGGTTTGACTCGGTCTCAGGAACTCTCTCTCTCCTATCTTATTTGATTTATTAGTCTCAATTTCAATTAGATTGTATTATATTGCATTCCGATACCAGCCTGGGCTCTATGTCTGCAATGTGAGCAACCCGGCCGGCTGGAGCACGGCCAGCATCGACACGGCCACAGTCTGCACCCAGACAGGTGATCTGTCCTCTGCTCCACCAAAGCCGGGTTTGGGGCTGCATACCTGCAGATTCGGGGCCCCTACCTCCCCATCCCCATAAGCTTATATGGTGTTGCCTGGGAGAAAATGTGCCCTTCTGCTAAAAAGGGAAACATCACCGTTGGAAACTGCATGCAAATGGATGTTGTGGTTTCCTGGGCAAGTCTCCTCCCCATGCAGCAGCCATGATGGGGGCTGTGCTTTGGAAATGTCTGCTCTCTGCCCCTCATCACCCATCCCTTCTGCCCTCGTTCCTTCCCAGGGGTTGGTGCCATCCCGATCAGCGCAGTGACCTTTTGCTGCTGCTGGCTACCTGCACTGCTGGCTTCAAAATCTTCCGGAGGAGGAATAGGAGTAATGATGACCCTGGATGTTCATCACCGCTGGGAGCGGGGATTTGTCAGCACAGAGCAGGGGATGGGTCAGCACCTGGATGTTGATGGTGGCATTTTGGCCAAACCTCAGATATTTTGAGCAGTACTGCAGTATTTTATCCCCATCCTCAGCATGTTGGCCAAACCCATAGCAACTGCTCTCCCCAAGCCCCAAATTCTGCTCCTCCTGCCACTGAGGAAGCTGCTGCTGCACTGTTTGCTGGTGAAGAAATGGAGGCACCAAACAGTGAAGCAGCAGGATGCTGAGAACACCTTGCTGAGCTCTTCATCCCTGTGCCTCTGCCTGTTATGAAATTCTCTTTCCATCAGCCAAGCAGTCCAGAACTTATTGGCAGAGAGTGGGAGAACAAGTGCATGAGCTGTGCCTCCTTAGGAATTATAGACTGGTAGAAGTAGCTGTGTTGGAAGGGGCCTTTAAAAGTCATCTACTCCAACTTCCCTCCTGAAGCATCACACACGTTAGGGCCACTCCTACTGAGAAATGCTTGTTTTTGGGGGCTGATAGAAAGGGAATGGCTTTTTTTCCACAGGCAAAGAGAAGCTCAGACCCGACCTTCACTTGTTCTTCATTCCCATTCCCCCAGAGCACAACAAAGCCCCACAAGTGCAGCACGCTCTCGTAGTTATGTGTCTTTCTCTTAAAAATAAAACTCATCTGTTCTCACAACAGCTCTTTTTTTAATGCCCCGTTTCTTTTGATGGCCGCGCAGAGCGCATGCGTCTCCCACTTCCTCAAGCCATATTTTCCCATCTGAGCAGAGCACAGACAGATGTGCAGTTGGGGCCAAACAGACGTTCTGGTGACTGCTGCTCACCCACCTCCTCCTGCAAGCAAGTAGGGGTGAGATGTCAGCTTCTCTCGGAGCCAAGATGGGAAATGGGGTATCCTGAGGGTGGGGGTGGTTTGGGGACACCCATGAGAACTGAGCTCTGGCAGCACTGTCACGTGAGGAGCCATCAGCACACAGCGCAGTGCCTTCTGTTGGGGATGACATTTCTTAACTCAGGACTTTGCTGCACTGTCTGAAGCCGTTGGTCCTCACTGAGATCCCACTGATGATGAGCACCAGCACCTTAAGCCTTTTCCCAAAGTAACAGCTGGTTCTGTTTGTGGGGGCAGTGGGGTACGGGCACATGGCGGTGCTGCAGAGCTCTGAGCTGCTGGAGTCCAACTCCAGCTCATATCCACCAAAGAGAAGAGCCGGAGCCTGCAGGAGAGGTTTCTCACCTCCCTGATCCCTCCTGCAAAACGAGCCAGCAGCCTCAGCCCCTTCCAAGTGTTCTGCCCTGGATTTCCTCCCATGCCAGCACCGCACCGCGTCCCGACCCCATGCGGAGGTCCACCTCCTGCGGCCGAAACAGCAGCGAGTCGGTGCTGACGGCACAGGAGCAGACTTTGCTCGCCCAGAAGAACGAAGAAACCAATGGATTTGCGATCGTTTGCATTTCGCCTTTCCGTACGTCAGGGCCAGAAGTGCTTTGCTCCCTCCCACCTGGATGCCTCGAGGTGCGGATGACGGCACCAAGCAGCAGCACGGCTCTGCCTGAGCCCCAGTGAGCAGCGCCCACCCCCCGAATTTCCTGCCGTGACAGCAGCCCCCCAGCCCCCCCCCACCCCTCTACCATAGCAGCCTCTTAGCACACTCCCCATTAACGATCCCAATTAACGCTCCTTTCGCAGGGAGCAGACACAAAGGTATTTTGATGCGGGGGACTCAGACAGAAGGAAGCGGGCGGCGCCGTCGGGAGTGAGCTCCCATCAAAGAGACACGTTTAATTTTAATCCCAAATAAAAGCCTTGATCTCGCCTTTGGTGCGATTTTTTGAAGCCTTTCTCTCCCCTCTCCCCTCCTCCCGGAGTCTCTCGTGCCGTCGGAGGGCGTCGGAGGAAGGAAGGACCGTTGGGTGCGGGCTGAACCCCCCGCAGCAGTCAGGATAGGGGGTGGTTGCGGTCTTAGCAAAACCCAAATCCAGATGTTCCCAGCCCCACTGAACCCCCGGGCTGCGGGGAAGGGGGGGGGGGGGAGGGGATCTGAGTTCCTGCGGGGGTCAGGAGTTGCGGTGGTCCGTGGGAGGTGTGGGTGAGTTCTGAGATGAGGGGTAACGTCTCAGAGGCGCCGTCACCTGCAGGTAAGTGGGTGAGGGTCAGTGCAACAGAGGCGTTTGCAGCCATTCGTGGTGCTTGGTGTGGGGCTTCTGCTGGTGGCCAGAATCACCAAAAATCACCCAGAAAGTCACCCAAATTCCGGCACCAAGAAACTCAAGAGCGTGGTACTCGGAGAGGAGATGTGCAGGGCTCATCCGTCTGCTGCCCTGTGCCTGTTACCTCCATGTAGGCAGTAGAAACCAGGGCTCGGTCCAACTTCTTCCTCTTGAAGGAGGGGGACTGCGAAGCAAAGTGTGGATCTGCCCTTAGGGATGGGGTAGGGGGCTGCTGCCCCACCAGAGGCCCTAAGGGCAGCCCCAGAGCTCCAGGGCTGTGAGGTCCCACCGGTGCCCTCAGCATTGGTGAGGATTTGAGCTTCTTTGCTTCTGCAAAGGGGCCGTAGCACAGAACACTCACCTTCATCCTGGGCTGAACAGTGGAGTAAATGGTGCAACTTTCAGGCTTCTGAGGGCTTCTGGGCCTCTGCCAGGGGGGAGCAGAGGAAATATGGAGTGAAAAACAAACGATGGGCAAAAGCCCTTCACCTCTGGGGCCACACATCTCCCCTGGGATGGATCCCAGCACAGGGTCCCACCTGTCCTTTGGGGTTGACCACAGCGTAGACAGTGTTTCCTACTATGTGAGCCTCACTGTTCCCGTTCTGCAGGAGAAAGCAGCCCCAGACTGGTCAAAGGATGCAGTCCAGGCTGACAGCAGCTCTCCTGGGGCCATGTGCTGCCCAGGGCTCAGCGTGGGGGTTGGGGGGGGATCCCAACACTCACAGGCTCTCGACCGGTTCGGGCTTTGCCCACCTCCTCATAGACAGTCAGCGATGGCTCTGTGTGTTCTGGGAGAGCAGGGGGGGTCAGATCTGGGGAAGAGAAGTTACAGCTCACAGTGCCACACATCCCAACAAAGCAAAGCAGGGAAGGAAGGCTCCTCTCGGCCATGGGCTAAGGGGTGCTTTGCCAGCTCAGAATAGAGCAAATGTTGACCAAAACCCAAACAAGTGCCCCAAACACCATGAGGTGGATTCTCCTGTGCCAGCAGCAGCTTTGGGATGGGAATCAGTCCCACACAGCAGGGCAGAGCCAGGGGCTGCTGGCAGCACGGCGGGGCACTAATCGGGGACGCAGGGGCACAAGGGGTCTCAGGAGGAGATGCACAGCCAAATCCCTACACCAAGAGGATACAAACCTGCAGGGCTGTCCTTCCTCCTCCTCCTCCAGCACCAGTAGGTGGTGGAGCCAACAATGCAGACAGCCAGCACCAGCACCACCATCACTGCCCACCACGGGATGGCACCAAACAGCCCTGGGGAGGAATGAGTGCAGAAGGAAGGGGTGACATGAAGCAGAGGGCAGACATTTGAAGATGACTCTATGATTTCCAAAGAACTGCCCCCCGTCACGGCTGGTGCAGGGGGAAAAGACTTGCCCAGGAAACCACAACATCCATTTGCATGCAGTTTCCAATAGTGATGTTTCCCTTTTCAGCAGAAGGGCACATTTTCTCCCTGGTAGCAGCAAAGCAGCTTGGGGTAGGGGGGGTTGGGGGAAGATGAAGGCCCCAAATCTGAAGCGATGCAGCCCCAAAACCCAGCTTTGGTGGAGCAGAGGACAGATCACCTGTCTGGGTGCAGGCTGTGGCCGTGTCGATTCTGGCCGTGCTCCAGCTGGCCGGGTTGCTCACATTGCAGACATAGAGCCCAGGCTGCACATCCTCGGGCACTTCCAGCACGCTCTGGTTGCCCAGTGGCTCCCTGTCCCGGGACCAGCTGTAGGACACGGCGCTGGCCCCAGGCACAGTGCAGGACAGCTGGAGGCTGCACCGTTCCTCATCCTGCTGCAGCACACGTGTCTCCAGGTGTGGGCTGCCCACGGGCTCTGCAGGGACAGAGAGGTTAGAGGGGATGGGGAGGGAGCAGGGCAGGAGGTCCAGGCACTCACCCCACACTGACACGTGGAAGCACTTGATCAAAACGGAGCCATCTCTATTTTCAATCACTGCAGAATAGTTGCCGCTGTCTGCTTGGGTGACAGCACTGATCTGCAGGGAGAGGGGCTCCCACTGGAAGGTGGCTCTCTTAGAAAAAGAACTGTTTGTATGTTTGACTTTGTCCTTCACAGACACCAGGATGCGCTGCCGGGGTTCTGTCTCCAGTGCCACTTTCCACTCAATTGCTGTCCATCGCAGTGGCAGTGGTTCCTCCAGCAGCAGCTGCAGATCCGTACCGGTGAGCGCTGCTCTGTCCCTGCACCCTTCAGCCCCTGTGGAAGACATGAGGTGAGCACAGTGTCCCCATGCAGAGGGACAGTCTGGGATGGGGACCCTGTGCTGCACCCCCTGTGCTGCTGCTCCATCCCCTCTGGGCAACACTTCTTGGTGCAGGCGGAGCAGGGCTGGGTCCCTGCACGCTCCCATCTCCTGCAGTGCTGCGTCTGCCCGCAGCCTGCACTCTGGCCACGTATTGCAGCTGCCCGTGCAACATCCCCTCTGCCCTGCCCGGAGAGCAGGCAGTTTCAGGCCACACAGGAAGCGTCCAGTTGCTCCTTCTTGCCCCATCTTCCTCCTGGCTGCTGCAGCCTGAATTTGGCCCAAAGGACCCCTCCCTCCCAGAGAAGCTGTGCTGCGCTTTCCCTCTTTGCAAAGCAGCCACGGATGTCCCGGGCTCTGGCAGAGGCGAGATAAAAAGCCCCTGAAGCAAACGCAAGCCAGCAGTCAGCAGGGCCTGGCGTGCAGCACTTCCTCCATCTGCGTGTTTGGGACAACATCGGACGCAGCAGCAGCCCAAAAGCAGTGCGCGTCTGGCCACCACAGCCCCAAGGTGCGAGGTGTGAGAGGTGGTGTGAACCACATCTGGGGGGTTGCATGCAGCCCTTCTGAGCTCCCGCTTGCTGCAGGCTGTGCTGCACAGCTTCCAGCCAGCTGCACCCCCCCACCTGCAGCCCCCGGGGATGGTTTGCACGGCGGGGGTGGTGGCGTTGGGGCTGGGAGGAGAGCAGGGGAGGAGGTGGCGGGCAGTTGGACTGAGAGTTTGGAATGGAATGGGAGCTCTGGAGGTGTGCGCAGAGTCTGGGGCTGTCAGGGGGTTCTCACAGCACAGCCCTGCCGCCCTGCAGCACCGTCCCTGGATTGGGGAGGAGAAACTCGGGCACAACCGTCTCCAAGGACGTTGCAGTCAGAAGGCATCTGTTGCTTTGCAAGGGCTGGGGGTGGCTCTCCCTGTGCTGGGAGCAAAGCAAAGCCAACCCCCCCAGTCTGCGCTCCATCTCCCAGGTACCCTGAGCCCCTGTCAGCTCTGCGCCCACCCCACCGTCCTGCATGGCGCCGCCCCGACCCCCGACTCCCCCCACCCTGTGCCCCCTCCTCACCTTGCCCGCTGCCTGCCACCCCCAGCACGATGCACAGCAGCATCTCCAGTGCATCCAATGCAACCCCGTGCTGCTGCATCTCCGCCCCGTGTGAGCGAGCTGCCTGCAGCTGGAGACAGCGCTGGGAGACGGCGCCCGGCCATCAACAACTTCCTCCCTCACACCCCCATGGGCGCGTGCTGTTGTGCAACACCCTCTGCGTCACCACCTCCCCTCGGCCCCCCACGCCGTCCCCACGTCACCAGTGGGAGGATGGGGGCATCCAGGGCTCTGTGCCCACAGGGGATGGATGCTCCCGCAGGGCCGGGTGGCTGCGCGTCTCAGGGGAAGCTCATTCTAATGGCTCAAGGGGCTTCTCTGGGCGTTTTGCTTTCTTTTTGCACCTCTGCTGCGGGAGGGCTGGGTGTGACAACAGGAGAGCACCACAGCTGCAGCTCAGAGAGCGCCGAGCTGGCTCTGGACACCGGAGACCCCTTATGGCATGAAGTGGAGGGTCTTTGGGGGGGTTTGTCTCATGCACTTTCCCGAGTTTTGCTGCACCTCCCCTGGTGTTGGGAGCCTGCTTTGGCGGGGGGGTTCGACTCAATGATCTCTGGAGGTCCCTTCCAACCCCTACAATTCTGTGATTCTGTGATTCAGCACCATGCAGTGGTGCTGCCCAGCAGTGCTGGGGGAGAATAGCTGCCATCAAGGGGTGCTGAATGCAGAGGACGCTGCTCCAAGGGACAGAAATTCTCCCTGCTGTGGGTGTTACTGAACTCGGGTCCTTAAGAAGGAGTTGTTGTGAGAAAAGATGAGGTTTATTTTTAAGAGAAGAATGCGTATTATGGCAGTGTTCTGCTCTTGTGGGGCTTTGGTGTGCTCTGGGGGTATGGGAAGGGGGAACAAGCAAAGGCTGTGTCTGAGCTTCTCTATGTCCATGAAAAACAGCCATTCCCTTCCTATCAGCCGCATATAACAAGCATTTCTCGGTGAAGAAAATAGCCCCAAAGTGGGTGTATTGGCAATCGCTCCTTCTCACCAGCCCGGGGCGCTGGAGGATGTGGGAGGTGTGGGAGGAACTGAGAGCTGTTTCCCAAACCGAGGGAACCACAGCGCTGTGAGTGCGATGCTGAGCAGCGCTGTGACCCCAGCAGCACCAGCACTGCATCCACCCTCCATCCTCACTGCGTGGGGAAGCTCAGCCCATCGCTGTGCATCGTTGGAGGTTTCTTCTCACTGCTCCATAACTCCAGGTCTGCTGTGTCCAGACAAACCATGCAGCGTGGACCGGAGCACGCAGTGATGTGTCGGGCCCTTATTGGGCTCCATAGATCCATCAGTAAATCAGCAGAGATACCGACAAGATGAGGGCAGCTTTACTCCACTCTTGGCTTTTTTCTACCTGAGATTTCAAGGCTGCCCCAAGCACTGCAGGCAGAGCCCCACGCAGCCCTACCAGCTCACACCAGCAGTCCTCTATTGGTGCACATTGCTGGTGACACAGAGCTGAACACAAGGAGGACCCTGTTGCACACAGCCTTTCCTCCATGCGAGCACTGCATTAAGGGACAGACAGACAGCTCCTGAGCAAACCCTTGGGAAAACTGCATGCAAGAATCCCCAGCTCAGCTCCATCTCCCCAGCAGTGAGAAGATCCCCACATCCCTAACACAGTGCACGAGGTCCTCCTTCCTCCTCCTCCACCGCACCCCCCGGTGCCTCCACACCCCTGCAGGACCCCAACAACCGAAGCGATGCAGCAATCAGCATCACCCCCCTCTACTCCACTCCTCCTTTCGGTGGGGTGGGGGTCGGCACAACCGCGCTCATCATTCACTGTTAATTGCCGGGCGCTCGTTAGCTGCCACCGGGCCGATCCCCGCGTGTTCCCGCAGTGACGTGGGACCCGGACCCCAACCTCCCCCCCCCTCCATCCTTCCCCCCCCCAGCTCGAAGGCAGAGGAGCAAAAACTAATTAAGGCTACAAAGGAAACTCGGCGCTCCGCAAGGTTGAAAACCTCCATTCCAGAGCAGGGGCTGAGCCGATTAATTAGCGCTTTTGTCTGCGGCCGAGTTCAACATGTAGGGAACGATTTACATCAAGGGGACGTTCCCTTTGCTGTCGGAGCTCCTCGCAGCCTGCCCGGGGAGAGCTGAGCTGCAGGAAGGAGAACGAAGGAGGGGGGAAAAAGGGACGGGAATGAAAGGGAAGCGTTCGGCACGTCTCACGGACCGCGTCGAGGAGGAAGGGAAGATGCTGCATGCTCGAAGCACCGCATTGCAGAGGAGAAGGTGTTTTCATTCAGTGCATCATCCGTGGATTCTCATCCCCCTTCCAGCGAAATGTGGCCCCTGAGATGTGCAGGGGGCTCGAGGAGGGGGGGGGGTGGGACGGCTTTACGTGCAGGCGGCGCCGCTCGCGTGGTCACAGAGGGGATGGACACACGCGGCCAATGCCACCCCCGGTGGGACACCGTGTGGGGTGGGAGCAGGACGAAGCCGCCCCGCATCAGGCTGTTATCCGCCCTCAACCCCCGCCCGCGCACAGCCCCATCCCGCAGCATCCCACCCCCCTCTCCTCCGCCAACGAAACGGGGGAAGAATGAGCGATTTCAGCCCCAGCGCTCTCGCGGCCCCGCGCGGCTCCGCCCGGGAGGTGGCAGCACGGGATCGCGTTCAGTGTCACCCGGCCGGGCCCCCCCTGCACCCTTTGGTGCTGTGGATGAATCCCAAATTCGTGGTGGGGGCACGAGCTTCATTTCCGAGCGGGTCGGGGGCGGCAGAAGGCTCGGGGGGTGAATGAGGGGGGGGGGGTTGGAGTTGTGTCCATAGGGAGCAAAACAAAGCCCCAGAGCTGCTCTGAGCGATGCCTCTGAGCCCAGATGTAACTCACTCATGCCATGGGGCGCAGCACTGAGATCCCTTTTCCAGGTGGATTTGGTGGGATGGGGCTGGGACACTCCTATGACCACTCCCAACCCATGAGCACCATCACCCCCGGGTTCCCAGCATCCCTACAGTTTGAAGGGCTCAGCACAGCACAACACATTCATCCTTCCCCCCACCAACCATCCCCCCTGGGCAGGCCCCAGTCCTGGTACATCCTGGCAGAGCAGCTGACACTTCCGCAGTGATGCCCATCCCACTGCCCCCACCACCACTTCCTCACCCAAAAGCTCACCCACGTCCCTCCCTGCGCACACTGAACAGTTCTCCTCCTTCCCCAATCCTGGCTGCAGCACCACCGCGCTCAGCCCCACAGATTGGGGGTCTGCAGGAAGGGACCCCCAGGCATGGCCAGAGCTGGGGCTGTGCTGTTCAGCTGCGTGCTGCTGGTGATGGCTGGTAAGGGTGCTGCCTTTGGGGTGCTTTGAGGGATGGATGGAGGCACCGCTTTCACCGCTGGGGTGGGTGGGGAGTGGAGGGTGAGGGGATGTCACCAGCACACGTCACCCTGTCCCTCGCAGGTCTGCAGTGCTGCCATGCCCTCAAGGTGATGATAGGGAAGCGGGGAAAGATGCTGTCCTTCCCGCCGTTGCGCCCCTTTGCTGAGGACATTGTGAGGATCCTCTGGATTTCTGAAACCCACAGAACGCACATCGCCGAGGCCAAGCCTGGGACAAAGGAGTTTGCAGTGGATTTCCTGCCTGACTTCCAAGGCCGGCTGAGAATCCATCCCCAGTTGCTGTCGCTGGAGATCATGGAGCTGCGCAGGGCAGACGCAGGCCTGTACTTTGCAGAGGTGGACATCGCCTCCAAACCCAGCAGCCCCAGGAAGTTTACCTACCGTGTGTTGGTTCTCGGTGAGTGCCAGTGCCCCTGGGGGAGACATCTGATGGATCCCCACTGCACGGACCCCCTGACCCCAGCCCACTGGCCCTGCAGCTTCCTCTGGAGGATGTGGTGTGTGCAGAAATCCCCATTCCCGTTGTGGTAACATCACCACATTGCACCCAATGCATCCAGACTCGTTAACACCCGAATCCTTGGGGGAGGGGAGGGAGGGAGAGGGATGGATGGAGACATTTCCCCCCCACAGAGCACTCCCAGGCTGACCCCATGTCCCTCACACACAGATGACCCCCCTGGGACAACTGACGGTGACACAGGAGGACACAGCAGGAGCACAACTGGACCAGGAGTGAGCTCTGAGCCGCATGCTGGGGGGGGGACCACGCCAGACCCGGGCAAGGGGCAGCTCCTGGATGCTGGGGGGTCTCTGGGGCCATGTGGGGTGCAGGGTGGGTACTGCACATTCAGAGGGTATCTGGTGGCTGCTGTGTTTGGCCCACTGGTGGTGTTGCTGGTGGCTGTGCACGTGGTGACCAGGTGTTGAGACTGGGGGATGAGCAGGACCCACGCTGGGCTCCAGAGGGACAAGAGTGAGGTCTGAACCCACCCAGCACAGCTCCACTGTTCTCCCAGGATTGCTGGATTTACCCAGACAGAAAAAGCCACATTCACCCCAGTGAAGCCCTATAAGGGCATGAGATGCATGTCATCATCTCTTGCACAAGCCCCAAACCCAGTGACACTGCTTCCTCCCAGAGGCCACACAAACCCCACTGCGTCCCAGCACTCCCAGTCTGGGATCTCCTCCTTTATGGGGTCAGCACTGGATTCGTACCCGCAGCCCCGAATTCGGTGCGAGGTAACGATTCAGCATCTCATCCAACCTTCCACAGTTTATAAGAAGTGAATTATTTACTGGTGACCCCAACCAAACGCCACGCGGCATGAATTATGGACGGGCAGATCTGTCAAAAAGTTCTCATAAATAAGTGATCCGGTGCCATCTTCGTGTTCCCAGAAAATTACTCATTCAATCTCCTGTCTAAACGCTCTCCTGGGAAAACTCATCACGCCTGCTCTGCTGCTTTATGAATCGGGAGTGGGAAGGTAAAGGGCAATGGGGAGGGAGAGCCCCTTGGGACCCTCCCCCGTATCCATGTAATGTGGGGTGGGGTGGGGGGAGCTGCAGGGGTCACAACTTGGGGACCTGGGGAGCACAGAGCAGCACGGATCCTGCCCTTCCCTATGCATCTCTTCCACTTATTGGGAGTCATATCCTCTCCAGCACTACCAAAGGACCCCTCCAGATCCACGAGCAGAGCCTCACCACCGCTCCACAGCAACGCCGTGGCACAGAGGGAAAGCCCTAAGGCACATCCCATGTTCCCCACCACCCACCCAGCCACCCCCCCGCGTTTGCGTTAATAATTGAATGCCAGTCTGGGGGACAATGATTTATTTAAAGGAAACAGCGTGTTAACAAGAACACAGTCTGATCCCCCGCCACAGACGTCTGCTTTATTAGCACCTCTGTCCGAGAGCAGCGCCCCGGAGGCAAACAAACAAACGTGGCAAATAAAACCCTCGTTTGGAGACACGCTCAGGAAATTACCATGTAAAAGGGGGAAGGAAAAAAAAAAAAAAACCCACAAATACACAAAAATAGAGGATGGAGGCACTGCTCCCATGCTGCTCACATCAGCGATGGAGCACTCGAGGTGAGGAATGTGCAGAGCTGGGAATGGGGCAGCCCCCCCTTTCCCCTCCCCCAGGGTGATGATGCTGGAGGTGATTTCGGCCAAATCAACGGATAATTTGGCCAAACCGTGGATATTTTGGCCAAACCAATGGATATTTTGGCCATATCACGGATATTTTGGCCATATCACGGATATTTTGGCCATATCGTGGATATTTTGGCCCGAACCCCAGTATTTTGGCCCCATCCCCAGCACGCTGGCCAAACCCATAGCACCTTCCCCCCATTCCCCGCCCCAGCCTCCAAGCTCTTCTCTTCTTGGCACTGGGGAAGCCGTTGCTGCGCCGTTTGCTGGTGGGGAAACGGAGGCACCGAGCAGCAAAGCGGCCGAATCCCGAGGACGCCCCGCTGAGCTCTTTATCCCCGTGCCTCTTCCCGGTTGTGAAATTCTTTTTCCATCAGCCAAGCAGTCCAGAAGTTATTGGCAGAGAGCGGGAGCACGAGCTCATGAGCTGCATCTCCTCGGGAAAGCGGCTCCTGCAGCGCTCTGCAAATCACCGTGCGCCGAGCGGGCGGCAGCGGGCGAGCAGCACCCACCGCGCCCCCTCCTTCCCCCCCCGGGGCCGTTAATTACCGTGGAATAGGGGTCACAGCGGCGGGAGCACAGGCAAAGAGCTCCCACGTAATTGCTTTACAAGAAATAATAATCGTAAAGAGAGCAGCCGCCGCTCTGCAGACTCGGCAGCCCGGTGTGGCTGCGGAGGGAAATCCACCTCCTTTCCGCGCCGAGGTGCTTTGCAGAGCTCGCAAATTATTTCTCCATCCCGGCGAACAGAAAGCAAAACCCATTTCCTTGGAGCACGGTGGGCGCAGGGAGAGGAACGCAGCCCCCCAAGGCCTCCAACCGAGGGGACGGCGGGGACCCCACGGTGTCACCAAGCGCTGCGCCCGTGCGGACCGGCCAAATCCCCGACGAGCCGCCTAACGAGCTCTTCGTTAGCCATTCCGCTCCAGCGCGCAGCTCGTAATGAGCAAAGGCGAGCGGCTGCCTCCAAATGGGCTCTGGAAGCCGCTCGCAGACATTAGGCTCTGTATAAATATCGTTATGATTGTTATTATTATTGGCACAGATGGGCTTTCATGGACCGCCGCGCACCGCGGGAGTTCCTGTTCTGCCTCCGGCGATCGGCGAGGGGGAGAAAACAAATTGCTGATGCCAACTCCACGCGGGGCGCGGGGGTGCTGAGAGCCCGGCCCCCAGCTGGGGGGGTGATGGTGACCCCGAGGTCAATGGGGGGCACGTGAAGCACGAGGACGGGCTCGCAGGCTCAGCCCACCCCATCCCGATGGGGGCCGGGAATCCTCCCCCCCCGTCTGCCACTTGTTGGTCCCAGCGCTGTCCCCATCCCCGCTGCTGGCAGCTCCTCCGCTGCGCTCCATCAGCACATTCCTCTCCTCTCCCCCCTGACCTCTCGCCCTTTCCTTTGCGCTCCACGAACTCCCGCACGTTTCCTCCTCCCCCCCTCTCCCCCCCCCGCGCCATCTCTTCTCCTCCCCGAATTCCTGCGGGACGCGGATCCCGCCCCCCCCGCCCCCCGCCCTCCCTCCAAACGCCGAGGGAAAGGGCTGTGGAGTCTGGGACAAGAGGACGAGCTTTGGAGAGCCAGACGGCTTCTGTGCCCTGCCGGACACGGCGGCACAGCGATCGTCCCCACGCAGACGCCACATCACCCGCGAGTGGCTGCGGTTTTAATCAATTAAACAACCCATTCGCTTTGCTACTTCCATTGCTGTCTCCTATCCAACCCCTCGCTGCTCCGTCCCGGGACTCCTGAAGGCACCAGGGGGCAGCGCGGGGCCGCCGTCCTCGATCCGGAGAGGGGAACGGACGGGGAACGGGAGGAGGTGCGGGGAACGAAGCTGCAACCCCGAGTGGGGCGGGAGGTGAAGGGGAGGAGGAGGAAGAGCCCCCGAGTGGGGAGCAGTGCCCACCGTGAGCCCCCTCCGTATGGCACAGGGGGTAAGCACAGAGCGCAGGGAGGAGGCTGGAGGAAGCAGGTCTGGCAAACAAACAAATAAGTAAATAAATACGACTAATAAATAAATAAAACGATCTAAATCGGTGCTAGAAATCCCCGCTCGAGCCAAGGAAAGGGCCGCTCTGCTCTCGGCCCCAGCTCTGCTCGCCTCCACCCTTGGCACAGCCGCAGCCCGGCGGGCGCAGGAGATGCTGCTGACTCAGGCAGCCGCGCTGGTTCCCATTTGCAATGTTTTCTCTAAAACCCTCAGGGCTAGAAATTCTATTAAAAAAAAAAAAAAAAAAAAAAGAAAAGAAAGAAAAGAAAAGAAAGAAAAGAAACCCAACAACAACAGCAGCCAAAAAAAAAAAAAAAAAAAATCAAACCCCAACCATGAAAGCTGAAGCTTCTGCCTCTACCCAGAGCTTAGCCCGCTCCGCTCTACTTGGAAAGCTTCCCTTCCCCGGAGCCTGCAGGCAAGAGGATTTTTGGAGCCGCTGATATCCAAGGCCTTCAGCTGCGGCTTAGAAAGTTTTCAAAGAGGAATAGAGAGGGATGGATCAGCGTGTGGTGAGCGGGGAGAGGTGAGGAAGGAGCGGGGGGGGGGGTTAGAGGGGGACTTAGACTGCAGCGCCCTACCTGGGTGGGAGCAGGGGGTCCTGGAAGGGGGGGAGCTGGGGGCTGTAGGGGGGATACAGCGGGTCCTGGAGGGGAGGTGTGGGTCCTGGGGGTGTATTGGGGGCTTTAGGGGGGTCGTGAGGGGAGATGTAGGTCCTGAGTGGGTGCTGCCAGACCCACGCGAGTGTATGCCATGCTGCACACACGCAGCCAGCAGGCACACACGTGCGTGCACACAGACACACACCAACACGCACACAGAGGGTGCAGCCAACACACACGCACGAGTGTGCACGGAAAAGAACAACCCCCAACCCCGCGCTCACACATGTGCTCACACCAACATTCCTGCAGCCACGGGCAGACGCGTGCACACACACGACACGCGTGCACACACACGCACACGCACGCACGCTCGCTTCCACACCAACACGCGCGCACCAACATGCCTCCACACGCGTGCACACACACGCACGCATATCCACGCACCCGCAAACACCCCGAACACCGCGCAGCCCCCGCCCTCCCTCTCCCCCTCCCCAAAGTGTCCCGAGTCCGCCCCCGGCCCGGCTCCGCCCCGCCGGCAGCGCGCACTCCGGGGCGGCGCGGCTCAGCTCGGAGCGGCACGGAGCGGTTTTGCACGGAGCGAGCGGAGCCCGTGGCCCTTCCCCGGCCCCGGCCCCGGCCCCGGCCCGGCCGGGCCATGCTCTAACGGCGGCGGCGGCGGGGCCGAGCGGGGCGGCGGGGAGCGGGCCCCCCCCGCGCCCCGTGCCCGCAGCGCTGCCGGGACGGGAGCATGCGACTCCTCTTCCTCTGCCTCCTGACTCTCGCTGACTGCTACGGGCAAGGTGAGCACCGCGCTCCGGGAGCGTCGAGCATCGCGTACCGGCATCGAAGTGCGTGTCCCAAGTTGCAGCGCACCGCTCCGGCTCCGTCCCGATTCGGTTCGGGCCCCCATCCCATCCCGGTTCGGCACGGTTCGGCTCCAGCCCCCCCATCCCGGCTCGGCACGGTTCGACTCGGCCCTCATCCCGGCTCGTTTCGGCTCGGGTCTCCATCCCTGCTCGCCTTGGTTCGGTTCGGCTCGGCCCCATCTCGGCTCGGCCCGGGGCTGTGCTCGAGGGTGGGACCGCGCTCCAGTGCACCGCGCCCCACTGGGATGCGCCTGGGGGGGTCCCGAAGCCACGTCCCGCGGAGCCCCCGCGCGGCGCTGGGGGAGAGCTGAGGGATCCCCCCGCTACCGCGTCCCGGTGCGTGATTCTGCCCTTCTCCGAGGCTGAACCCCTCCGTTTGGGTCTCGGGTGGGGGTCGTGCTCCCTCCGTTCGGGTCACGCTGGTGCCCCTCGGTTGGGGTCGCGCCCCCCGTTTTGGGTCCCGCAGCGGCGATGGCGGTGAAGATGGGGCTCGGGGTGGGTTGGTGCGGGGAGCTGTCGGCGGGGGGAGCCAACCCCGGGCACCCCAGGGACTGGAGGGGACCCGTCACGGCGTGATGTGTGCAGGGATGTGGCCTGGCCGAGGTCATATCGGGGGGAGCCGTGTGGGGGCTACTGTGTGCGTGCAAGGGGGGAGTGTGGGGGCAGCTCGGACCCCCGACCCCCACTGAAGCAGCCCTCAAGGAGCGCAGGGTTGGGGGAATGCAGAGCATCTCCATTCCCCTGCTCACTTTATGGGGTTTGCTGCAAGCCACAAGCTCCCCCCTCCTCCCCCCCCCCACCCCCCGTGTCCCTGTGTGACCCCAGAGGGCCTTTGGGGGGAAACTGAGGCACGGGGGCTGTTCAGCCAAGGTCATTCAGAGTGAGGGGTGCAGAGCCGGGATGCGGCCACGTGTGCACTGAGCTGGGGGGGGCTCAGCCAGGGCACCCCCCCCTTCAGGATGGGATGGGGGGGAGGGGGGGAGGATGAGGGCACTGCCCTGCGCCACGCCAGCCCTGCACGGCCTCCGGCTCCTTCCCTGCTGCAAAATCCAATCTAATTTTTAATTAAGGGGGCGGCGTTGCTAAGATGCCAGGAACAAAAATGAGTCGAACCGGGGTTTAAAAGGAGCATGCAAAGCCTCTTAGAGGGCTGGGGCCGTTGGGGGGGGGGTGGGGGGGGGTCGATCCCAGATTCCCCCGCGCAGGGCTGGGGGAAGCGCCGCGGGGCTCCACTGCCCTCCCAGGAACAAAAGCGCTCGCGCTCCCGCTCCGTGCCATGTGCCGAGGGGAAGGCGAGGGGATGGGGGTGGCAGCACCCCACCAACATAACCGCACCCCCCCGGTTCCACTGTGAGCCCCACCGTGCTTCCACCACTGCCAAATTCTGCTCCCCCCCCAGCCCTGGTCCCGCAGCAGAGCAGGGAGATGAGGGGGCAAACCTGGTGCCCCCCCCCCGTGCCAGGCATGTGCGTTCCGGGGGGTCGCTGCCATTCATGGAGTTCCACTCGCTCGCACAAAGATGTTGAATGGGTTTCATCACTCTTCATTTCTCACTAAATAATTTTCTGTATCTTATCTAAATGAAACCCATTATTCTTCCCCCCGTTTCAATCACTCGCTGTGATTGCGCCTCAAATTGAAATATTTATTCATTTTCTGGGCGATTCTTCTTCTCTTTCTCTCAGTGGGTTTTTTTTTTTTTTTTCTTTTGGTTTTTGGTGTTTTTCCCTTCCATTCCCTTCTCCTCTCCTGAGAAACTGAAACAGCAGAGATGTGGCAGCGGGGGCTCACATGGAGTTGGGGGCAGCGGCTGAGACTCCCATGTGCCATGGGGGACCCTGGTATTTCCACCCCATGGACAGGAGTGGGACTGGATGCTGTGGGTCCCCGTGTCTGGGGTGATGATGTGGTTGTGTGGGAGAGCAGGCAGAGGGCTGTGGTTCCACTGTACGTGCCCCAAGGCGATACCACCAAGGAGGAACCCCCCACCTCCTCCATTAGCACCCACACCCCCAGGGTATGGGGCAGGAGGGACGGATGGTGCAGGGCACAGGGCCGCTTCCTTGTGCTGTGAGTGGGGTGAGGTGGCTGCACCCCAAATGTGGCCATCTGGGGGGGCTCAGGGGGTTGCTGAGGATGGTGGTGGTTGCCTGCAATGTGCCTCCCCCCCCCCATCTTTCATCCAGGCTCGGTTCCCCACATGCTGCCGGAGCCACAATGCCATGCCCTGGTGCCTGCTGTGTGTTGCTGGGCAATAAAAGCCCCAGAGAAAGCAGCAGGAAAGGAGGGTGGCCCTGGGCCTGAGGCTGGGGGATGCCCCAGCACGTGGCATCGTCCCCTCCATGGGCTGGGGGATGCTGGGATGTTCACAGAGCAGAGGAGCTGCTGTTGGCTCTGTGATGCTCCTTTGCCCACCCGCAGAGCACTGTGTCTGCTGCCTCCAGCATCCCCTCCGGGTCACTATGACTGTCCCCACTGTCCCCTCCTGACCATGTCCCCAGAGCACCCCAGGGGGGAGATAGAATCTCAGGGGAGGCACTGCAGAGCACAGTGAGGGGGCCCTGGGGTTGGCCCCTGTTCTCATCACCCCCCTGTGCCCGCAGTGCCCTTCAGAAACCCATTGGGCAAATTGGGATCAGGGCACCCTGGGATTAAGAAGCTTAAATGCAGGGGGAGGGGATGAATATCATGGGAGAATATCATGACCCCCAGTGCTCCCTGGCCCCACAGGGTTCCATAGCAGCCTTGAGGCCGTGGGATGGATCCTGCATGGCATCACCATGCTGTGCCAGGGCTTGCCTGGGCTGCCCATGCCAGGACTGAGCCGGCTGCTCCCACCTGGGGCTGAGCTTCATGGGCAGGCAGCATCCCTACCCCAGTGATACAGCAGCCACCAGCAGCACCTGCAGGGTCGCCAGGTCTGTCTGTCTGTCCGTCCGTCCATCCACCCAACTGCTGTGACCTCTGGCACCAAACCACCCTCCTCTTGGAGGTGAGATCAGGGCCGTTGGCCCCTCCGCCCGCTGCCCACCACTAATTACATCCACAGCCTTTCATTTGAGATCGATTGAATCCTAAGCCAGCTTTCTTGCTGCCATGACCCCACCTGGGCTGCACCCGTGGTGCCCACCTGCCCCACTGAGCGCATCCTTAGGGGCATCCTTATGGCACCCACCTCGCCCCGTGGGGTCAGATGGGGCTGCCACCCCCCCAGGATTCCCAGCAGTGTCCCCAGTGCCCATCCCTGGGTGGGGATGCAGTGTCCCCCAGGTCTTGCTGGCTCTGTCCGTGGCTCTGTCCGTGGGCACTCAGCCCCCCGCCGCGCTGCAGCAGGGGGATTATAGCTAACTCTCCATAAAGATTCCCCTAATTGCTTGCCTTACCTCAGGTTTTATCATCAAAGCATCCGTTATTCCCTCTCTAGCCTCCTTTTCTTTTTATTATCTCTTAATTAATCACTCCAGCTTTCACACTTACCAGATAATTACAGTCTCCTGGGCACACGGCTCATTTTCATAACCTCCTGCTCCCAGCCAGGGGTGGGCACGGCGCGGGCAGGGACTGGGGGCCAAGGAAGGGATGAGGACTGAGGGGCACGGACCGCGGGCAGGGGACGGAGGTGAGGGGCAGGGGACAGAGAGGCAGGGACCAGGGGCAGGAGATGGTCCTGCTTTGGCTCCTCGTGTCACCCTGCAGCACTGCGCCCACACCTGGGCACAGGTGGCCAAGTGGCAAACCAACCACGATGTCACAGTGATGAGCCCCGAGGTGTCCCTGCGCCTGGGGTGTTGGGGACACAGCAGTGCCCCAAGAGGTTCAGGGGAGGAGGATGCTGGGATGGGCAGAGTTAAGGGGATGTGGGTGCGGGACGCAGTGCTGGGAGTGATGGATGGGATGTGGTCGTGGTGCTGCATGAGAGCCGGGCACTGTGACTGCTTGGGGACAGCAGTGGCAGGGGCTGGCCCTGCGGCGAGGAGGGTTTCGCTCCTCAAACCCCTTGGAAAAGGGAAGGGAAAGCGGGAGCGGGGCCTTTTCTGCAAGGGCTGGAACATAATGGGCTGCCAGCGCTGCCATGGCAACGGGCGGATTATGATCCAAATGGAAATCAAAATAAGAGAGGGGGGGAAAAGCGAAAGAGTGGAGTAAAGGAGGAGGGGAGGAAAAACAACTTTTATTTCAAATCGGAGAGCGGTTGTGTGCCATGCGGAGGTTGCCATAGGAACGGCGGAGAAAAGGAGCGGGGCCGAGTGTGCAAGGGAGCGGGTGTGCAAGGGAGCGGGTGTGCAAGAGCCCATGCGGACGTGGAAGGGAGCACACTTGGATGTGCAAGGGGTGCGTCGCAGGGTGGCACCGCGGGCAGGGTGCCGCTGGTGGCGCTGGGGATGGGGACGCGCAGCGCTGTGCGCCGCTCAGCCCTCCTCACCAAACGCCCCTTCCTGCGTGCAGGACCGCAGATCGGAGCTGGGCTCCGTGGTGCGGGGATTTCCCAACCTCTTGAAGCCCTCAGGGGGCGGGAGCGGGGGCTGGGACGTGGTTGGGGGCTGCGGGGGGGAGGAAGGGGGGGGCTGACACTGGTGTTCCTATGGACCAACATGAGGACAGGCTGGGGAACAAGGGAGAGGGGATGGGCTCTACCAGGGGTGCTTGCTGCAGTGGGGAAACTGAGGCACGGAGCTGTTTTCCCCAGAGGCAACGCAGGGCTCTGCAGCTTGACTGAAGCAGATAGGAGGGGGGAGGCAGCAAGGAGTGAACCCCCAAAACAGAGCCCCCCTAAGAGTGCTCCCCACCCCGCTGGCATCCCCCACCGCCATGGGATTGGGGCCGGGCGCAGGGAGTCGAGGGTTAAGCGCTGCTTTTCTTTCTCTCCCTGTCTTCCAGAGAGCCTTGGCAGGAAATTCCTCAAATTCCAGGCTTGTGGGATCATTGCTGGGCTCTGACCGCAGGAGCGCAGCCAGCTCTGCTCCAGCTTCTCCTGCACGGGGCCGTGGTGGGGGTTGCAGGGTCCCCCCCCCCCCGTGCCATCCCCACCGCCCTCACCCCATGGGGACCCCAACTTCAGGGCTGAGCCACTGCAGTGCCGTGGGCACAGAGCCCGTGGGACCCCCTGCTGTCACCACCCCGCAGACCCCCACCACCATCCAGGACACCAAATCCTCACAGAGTTGGTGTCAGGAGGGGCTGAGGCTCCTGTGTACGGTTCCCCATTGGGATTCGGGGGGAAGTGAGGGAGGGGGGTGGGGAACACAGGTCCACGCAGCTGGAGCACACCGGGGTCCCCTCATCCCTGCAGATCCAGGCATGGGGTGGGGGCACAGCACACAGCCCCATGCCCACCAATTCCCTCCCAACAGTGTTTCCTCCCAGGTGAGGGCTTTTAGGAGTTGCCCCTTTCACCAGGTTTGAACGCTGCACACTGCCAGATCCACCCCACAGCAGTGGGGGGAAACTGAGGCAGGGGTTGTGCCCCCCCATGGCCGCTCTCGCTGTGCCCCATGCCCGAGTGGTGCTCGCAGCTGCTCGTCCCGATTCAATGCGACTGATAATCCCATTATTAGGAGATGTCTCATTAAGACATCTGTAACGAGCCCGCGTACCAGCAGCTCGGTGGAAGGCTGCCAGCCCCGTTTCAATATTTTCTCCCCTCCATTAATGATTGGGGATGTTTTTTGTCCCCCCCCCCCAGTCCTTTCCTAAAGAAGGAGTCCCCTCCCCCCAGCGTGCACACACAAACAAAAGTCTTAATTAGACATTGTTCCTAACAGGGATATTACACAAATTAATTAAACTCGAGCCAATAAACAGCCCTGCTCCATAATTCTGACAGCCCCAAAAATGAAGAGGAAATAACGAGGGCAGAGCTCTGCCAGCTCTGTGTGCCCATGGGTGGGGGCTGTGGGTACCCCAGAATCTGGGGAGGTGACCCCCGTGTTGGGGGGCACAGTTGCAGCGCAGGGCTTTGTTTGGTGGCAAAGGGCAGCAGGGGGGGGTGAAGAGGAGGAGGAGGAGGAGGAGGAGGGGGCTGGGGTTCGAAGGCTGCATGGCTCTGCTGGGCTTGGGGAGCATGCACGTGGCTGCACACACATGCACACACGCGTGTGTGCAAGCGTGTGCACGTGAACATGGCCTACACTTTGCACTCTCAGCTCCTACAGCACGTGGTGTTCCGTGCAAAGCTTACAGCTGGAGCATGTGCACACATGCACGCTCCCGTGTAAGCACTCTGTTGCTGTGCACGCTCATGCAGCTGGTGCACGCACGCACGCACTCTCCGCTGCAATCATTATAGTTGGGGCGCACACTCACGTGCAAGCAAATATCTGGTGTGTGCACACACACACACACACGTGCACACTGGTGCAAGCACACGTGTGGTGCGTGCACACACACGCTCCTGTGCAAGCACACATCTGGTGCACACCCACATGTGCAGCTCTGTGCAGTCCCAGCAGATAAGTGCGCTCACACACGTGCACTCACACACTCACACACTCACACACGTGCACACTGCTACGCTGACATGCAGCCCCCACCCCGCACCCCTGGCCCCACAGCCTTTTGTCTTTCTGCCTGGCTGCCCCCTTTCAGGGGATGAGGGCAAAGAATGGTGCTGGGGCTCCTCTATGTGGGGCAGGTGGGGGGATAAAGACCCCCAGGCCATGGAGGGAGGGGAGGGAAGGGGGCTGCTCAGGGATTTTGGGGGCACAGTGGTCCTGTGGGGTGGCTGTGCGTGTTGTGCCCGGGGGGTTCCTATGGGAATCCTTCATTGGGGTGCTGCCAAGTTCAGCCCTGAGTGCAGCACCGAATGCCACGGGGCAGCAGTGGGGCTCCAGAGGCCCCTCCAAAGTGGGGTCTTTGTGGGAGCTGCCATGGGATGGATCTTTTTTGGGACAGCAGCAGCAGCACATTCGCAAGGAGCAGCGATGGGGTTCCAATGGATAGCAATGGGGTTTCCATGGGGAAACCAATGGGATTCTAATGGGGAAGAAATGAGAGGTTCCTATGGGGCACAAACCCCCTGGACTGTGGCAGCTGAGAGGACAGCAGTGGCTCCATAGGGAAGTGAGGCCCCCCCACCCCCCCCAGCTCATTTGCCATAATGCAATAACGCAATTCATTTATTTGCTTCTATATTTTCTCCTCTCCCTGCCCAACGCTGGTTTATATTTTATTGGCATCTTTGCCGCGCTGGAAGTAATGTAATTACGAGGGGAATTTATATGTTGTTTCGTAAGTCGGGAGTTCATTTTTTTTATATTATTATTATTAGGTGGGGAATATTTAAGGCTCCTCAGGAACAAAAAATAGAACCCAATTCCACCGCGTCATCTCCCCTGGTATTTATGCTTCTTCCCAACGAGGGTTTAATTGAAAATCGCTCCGTATGTTCCCAGCACTGTGTCTGATGATGAGCCATTGCCTCATCCCCATCGCTGATGGCATTTATGGGGTGTCAGGACCAGCCCCCACATGTTTCTTCTGCTCTGCTTCTTGGGCACCCCTTCTCCTTGTGCTGTCCCTGTGCCTCAGTTTTTCCATTGGGGACCCCCTCTCCACGCGCTCTCCATGCCTCACTTTTCCCATTGAGAACCGCCTCTCCATGCACTGTTTCTCTGGCTCAGTTTCTCCATCGTTTGCCCCCTCTCTGTGCACTCCATACCTCAGTTTTCCCATTATGGACCCCTTCTCCAAGCACTGTTCCCATGCCTCAGTTTCCCCATTGAAGACCCCCTCTCCATTGAGGACCCCCTTCTCATGCACTGCCCCTGTGCCTCGGTTTCCCCATTGGAGACCCGCTCTCCGTGCTCTGTCCCTCTGTTTCCTCATTTGGGACCCCTTCTCCAACCACTGTCCCTATGCCTCAGTTTCCCCATTGGAGACCCCCTCTCTGCGCACTGTTTCTGTGCCTCAGTTTCCCCACCGGGGACCCCCTCTCTGCGCACTTTCCCCGTGCCTCAGTTTCCCCATCATGCCTCACGGTGCCAGCAGGGTTATGGGGCCACGTCCACCCCCCAGCCCTCCTCCCGTTGTCCCCGGCAGCGCAGGCGTCCCCGCGCTGGTGACACTGATGGGCTGTGACACGGCGGGAGGTGCTGGCTGCCCGCGCGGCGGTGCGCCGCCCGTCTCCTGCCCGCAAGGTAATCGAGGTGGAATATTTGATCGGCCGGGAAATGAGCTGCTAAATTTGTTGTGAGATTGGTGTCACAAGCAATCGCGGCGGCGCTCGGCGGCCAGTGGGAACACGGCGGGGGGCAGCAGCGAGGGGACACCGCGTGGTGGCACAGCTGGTGGCACTCCTCTGCATGGAGGGAGCACAGCCAGCCCGGAGCAGAGGTGTTCCCCACCATGGAGGTGTCCCCAATGTGGAGGTGTCCCCAATGTGGAGGTGTCCCCATTGTGGAGGTGTCCCCCACCATGGAGGTGTCCCCATCATGGAGGTGTCCCCCATCATGGAGGCGTCCCCATCATGGAGGTGTCCCCAATGTGGAGGTGTCCCCATTGTGGAGGTGTCCCCCACCATGGAGGTGTCCCCATCATGGAGGTGTCCCCCACCATGGAGGTGTCCCCAAGGTGGAGATATTCCCAGTGCAGTGATGTCCCCCACTGGATATATCACCAATGTGGAGATGTCTCCAACACAGTGATGTCCCTGATATGGAGGTGATTCTATGTCCCCTAGTGCACTGATATCCCCAGCTGCAGTGATGTCCCCGAGGCAGCGATGTCCCCACTGCAGTGATGTCCCCAGTGTGTGCCCCATGGAGATGCCCTGAGGGTGGCACAACCAAGGTTACAGTGGCCAGGGCATGGGGAGGACAGCGGGGACCCAGAGTGCCCAAAGGTGATGGGGAGGAGGGGAACCCATCTCCTTCTCATTTGTTTTTATAATTTCGCCTTTTAAAAAATGAAAATAACTGGAGCATCCCTTCCCTGAAGAGCTGTGCCACCACCAGAAGAGGGAATGGGGGAGAGGCACAGAGCGGCCCCCACCACTCTGTGCCAAGGGACACCCCGGGGCCACCCCCCCCTGGGGATGGCAGTGAGCAGCCGGGAGGACGCGGCCTCATCCCTGCCATCGCCCTGGTGCCTCCCAGCCCGGCGCTGGGCGAATGCCAGAGCTGTGCTGCCGTCATTGGGTGGCAGAGAAATAGTTTCCGATGCTGCGGGACGGGAGCGGAGGGAGCTGTGAGGGGGACGGAGGTGGAGACAGGGAGAGGGATTGAGGGTGGGGATGGGATCAGGAATGGAGATGGGGACGGGGATGGAGATGGGGATGGGGATGGGGATGGGGATGGGGATGGAGATGGGGATGCTGGCGCAGGGGGTAGCCGCTGCGAGATTCAATTACGGAGGAATTAAAAGGTAGTAATATTCAATTAATGTCAATCAGAGACGGATTAGAGAGAGGAGATGTTGTCCGAGGGGTTGGTTGGGTTTTGGTGGGGTTGGACGTGGGGCTGATAAAGGAGCTAGCTAGGGGACGCAGTGGGGCTTTGACCCTAAACGGTCCATCTGGCACTGAGATCCCCACACCCCACGCCGTGTCCCCACATCCTCGTGCCGCATCCCAGAGTCCCCATCCCCTCCGCCTGCCTCTGGCCGCTTTAGCGTTAAGCGAAGGGGAAGAAGGAGAGGAAAATAGAAGAGGGCATTGAGTGACTTCAAACACGGAGCGGAAGCGGCTCCTCCTGCCAAGATGCTTTCAGAGCGCGCAGCTCGTGCCGTGCCGGGCCGCGCTGTCGTGCTGCGGTAATCGCGGCGGAGCAGCCTCATAAATTGTGGATGGCAACGGGGACCCTCTGTAGCAAACACCACTCTGCTGGCTGTGAGCTGCAGGCGAGCTCTGCCGGGCTGGGATCGTGCCCGTGTCCCCATCCCACTGCCGCTGTGTGACGTGGGGACACAGCGTGAGCTGCCCGAGGGCATCCCCAAAACACAGAGAGCCCCCATCCTTGCGCCTTTCCCCGCTGCCTCCTTGTGTTTGGGGCTCCAGGTGCTGGGACACGATGGGGGTTGTGTCCTTGAGGCCACCGCTACCAGCCCACGTCCCTGCCCAGCTTTAGCGAAAAGCCCCAAATTGCCAGAGCTGAAAATAGCTCCCGCTCAGCAGATGGGGCGGGAGGACGGGGAAGTGCCAGCCTCGATCACGTCTCCGCCGCCGCGTCCCCGCCAGGCACAGCACCCGCCTGGGCAGGATGGCACCCGCAGGCCATGGTCACATCCCTGGTCTGGGGACGCGGTGACATCGCTCGGGGCTGAGCTCAGCCCCAGCCTGGGTTTCCTCGCAGTGTGGCCTCAGCGCCGTGTGGGGCATTTTGGGGCCGGCTGCAGCGCTTGCGCTTTTTTCCATCCCATTGCCTCGTGCTGGGTGACAAGTGGCTGCGGGTGGTGACAGCGCAGTGACAGCACTGGGAGAGGAGACAGGGATGGGGACGGGGTCAGGAATGGAGAGATGGGGTCAGAGATGGGGACGGGGACATGGATGGGGATAGGGATGGGGTCAGGGATGGGGACGGGGATGGGGATGGATGGGGACAGGGATGGGGATGTGGGCACGGATAGGGACAGGGCGATGGCCCCCTTGTGCCTCTCCCTTTCCGCTTGGTTCCAGGGCCACAAGGCACCAAATCCTCTTTTCTCTCCCTCAGAATAAAACCCGCAGAGGGTTTCTTTTTTTTTTTTTTTCCTTTTTTTTTTTTTCTTTTCCCTCCTGGTGTATTTCCCCCCCCCCCAGTATAAATAGAAGCGAACAACTTGGGAAGAGGAAGGGGGAAAGGCTTAAATTTAAAAGCGGTGAGAAGAGGAAGGGGAGGAGGGAGAGAGATAAAATAATAATAATAAAAAAAAATAATAAAAAAAAAAACCTCTAGCGCGGAGAGATTTAGCTCCATCTGAAAGCTGTCAGCGCGAATAAAAAGCTTTTCTTTGAACCCTGAGTTTAATAGCGAGAGGAGAGAGAGGGAGATTGGAGCACCAGCCCCAGGGCTTAATCAGACCTTCATTTGATAAATAGAGGCAGACAGGGCCGGGCGTGTGGTTGGGTACCCCGGTCCCTGCAGAGCCCACGCGTGTCGGGCACCCACGGGTGGGCAGGGCAGGGTGCCAGCCCGGTGCCCTGCAGCTGTGCCCGGTGCTCGGTGAGGATCTGGGGGCTGCGTTATCGCGGGGTCAAGGATCCGCACCGAGGGATGGGGCTGAGCCTCTCCCCCACCCGTCCTCCCTCCCCCCCGCATCGCCCCGCTGCAGACTAAACAGCGGTGGGGATGAGGACGGGGGCAGGGTGGTGGTGCGGTCCTTTTCCCACGTTTGCACACGCGTGTGCACGCAACGTGTCACCCTGTCACCCCGCGGTGCCCAGGGCGATGCGTCTCTCTGCTGTCTGTCTGTCTGTCTGTCTGCCTGTGCCCCCCACCCCCACCCCCACCCCGCACCGCTCCCTCCTTCCCCCACTCTCATCCTCCCCCGCGCCCACCTCTCCAGGCACCTTCCTCTTTGATCTCCGCTCTGCTTCTCATCCCCCCCAGCTCCAGCCCTCCCCCCTCGCCTTTCCCATTCTCCTTCCCTTTATCTCCCTCCTGCCTCCTGTCCCTGCTCCCTCTCCTCTCCCAAAACGCCGTCACGGGGTGGGGGTGGGCAGCAAGCAGGGACATCCAAGTGTCCCCAGGTCCCCCCTCCGTGCCGGGGTACCCCTTCCCCTGGTGCTGGGGCAGCACATCCTGAGGCTTTGGGGTGCCTCATCCTGGGGTTTTGGGGATGCTGTGCCTTGTCGTGTCGTTCCATGCTGTGCCGTGCTGGGTCTGACGGGGCTGTGCAGACAGAGGCAGGGCCAGGGACTTAGCAGCTCCGTTATCTGCTGCTCGCTCATCCCCAGAAGGGATTTCTGCCTCCCCCTCTCCCACTCCACAGCGGAAATCATTTGAATATTTTAGCAGGAGGCTTACGAGGGAGAAGGCAAGTGTGGGGGAGAGGTGCTCCCCTGCCACCCCGGGGGGGCGAGATGTCCCTTGTCCCACTGAGCAGAGCAGGGACTGCGGTTTCCTGATCCCCAAGCCAACCCCCTGCACACGTGTGACACACAGCCACCGGTGTGTGACACAGCCACGCGGCGTGACACAGAGCCACACGCATGTGACACAGTGTGACACACACACACACACATGCACACACACCCCGGTCGATGGCCACGTGATGGCCAATACACCACAGGGACGTGGCCTGTGGGGCTGAGGATGGGGACACCAGTGCCACCATCATGATGAGCAGCGTGTGGCACATCCCAGGCCGTCCCCAATCCCCGCTCTCTGTCCCCAGCGGCACAGACACGGTTTGTGGAGGAGCCCGAGGACCAGACCGTGGTGGCCGGGCAGAGGATTGTGCTGTCCTGCGTGGTGCTCAACTACTCTGGGATCGTGCAATGGACCAAGGATGGGCTGGCGCTGGGCATGGGGCAGGGCCTCAAAGGTAGGAGGGGAGAGCTTGGGGCTGGGGATGGCACTGCACAAGGAGGCTCTTGGCACTGGGGCTCCTGCAGAGCTGCGCTGCCATATTTCCCAGGATGGGGTGCTGCTCTCTGCTCCTTTCTCCACGCACCAGGATACCTGTGTGTCCTGGATATATTGGGGTCTTTAAAACATTGGTGTCCTGCGTGCAATAGGGTCCTGCTCACGCTGGGGTTCTGCTTGCATTGGAATTCTGCACAGATGGGCGTCAGATTGGGATGCTGCATGCAGTGGGGTCCCTGCACACCGAGGAGCCCTCATGCCCTGGATATGCCACACGTGCTGGACCCACACTGCCCTGCCCACGCCCCACACGGCACCAATCGAGCCCCAGCCCTGGGGAGTTTGGGTTGGAAGCAGGGCGCGGAGGACGCAGCACCCTGCAGCAGGGGATCCCTGTCCCCTTGGTGCCAACCCTGCTGTCCCCACAGCCTGGCCGCGCTACCGCATCGTGGGCACGGCTGACTCAGGACAGTACAACCTGGAGATCAGCGACGCCGAGCTCTCCGACGACGCCGTCTATGAATGCCAGGCAACCGAGGCTGCGCTGCGCTCACGCCGGGCCAAACTCACCGTGCTCAGTAAGAAACAAACCCCCCAACCCTCCCTGATCCCCTGGGTCCTCCCACCCACCCCCCTCCCTCCTCAAACCCCCCAGGCAGGCGCGGGAACGCTGCTGCTGCTGCTGCTGCGCCGCCGCCGCGCTGCTCCTGCGCCGCCGCCGCGCTGCTCCCTCCCCTCCCTCCCACAGCCTGGCTCTGCCATTATCTTTAATGCCTTAATCTATATTCACGCCGTGGCTGAGTTACGGGACCTACGAGTGCAGTAACTTTGATTTCCCTGACTTTTGTGTCTTGTTAAAAAAAAAAAAAAGAAGAAGAAGATAAGATGCCGGAGCCGCAGCGGAAATGTTGCATGAATGGGGTTTTGGGGTGGATTTCTTGCTTTTCTTAATTTTTTTTTTTTTCTCTTTCTTCCCCTGGCATTAAATTCCCATTAGAAAGGAGGGTGATAAAAGGCAAGCAAGCAGAAGATGTAGCTGGGCTACTGAGCAGCACAGTCTGCCCACCCCACAGTCCCCATGCAGGGACCCCTGGCACAAAAGGTGGCCCAGTGGGGCCCACCTTCACCCCTCCTGAGCTCAGGGGTTTCCCCTGTATCCCCCAGATTGAGGCCAAGATGGTGCAGGGCTGGAGGGTTCCAGGTGGGGGTACCCAGATAGGGGGTCTGAGATATGGGGTCTTAGCTGGGGTCCCCATCACCACAGCCACTCCTCTTCCCATTGCTGCCCATCCTATAGCCACACAGCCCCACCAGACACCCAGTTCCTATTTGCATCATTGCAGCCAGCTCCCCGTGGTTGTTTGCAAACAGTCAGGCCCTTTCAAGCGCATCCATCTCTGCACGCACAGTACAAACCCACCCCCCCAAGCTCCCCAGTTCGTTTCCTGGCACCCTCGCTTTTCCCTAATAAATAAAGGTTTCCAATCCCCACCCCATGGGAAGGTCTCCGATGCCCCCGCCTGCATCTCATCCCCTGTCCCTTCTGCAGTTCCCCCCGAGGACCCCACCATCGACGGAGCCCCCGAGATCCTGCTGCGTGCAGGGACCCCCTACAACCTGACGTGCCGGGCACGCAGCGCCAAACCCGCTGCCACCATCATCTGGTACCGCGATGGGCTGCAGCAGGACGGAGCCATCACCACCACGGTACTGCCAGCCCCTCGGCCCCATTGCATCCCCGCACGGAGCCGGAGCTGATGGGGACTGTCCCCTTGTCACTGGCAGGAGGTGCTGGCTGACGGCAAGAGGGAGACGACCACCAGCCTGCTGGCCATCAACCCCACCGACCTGGACATCGGGCGCGTCTTCTCCTGCCGCAGCACCAACGATGCCATCCCTGCTGGGAAGGAAACCTTTGTCAAGCTCAACGTGCATCGTGAGTCCGCCGTGGGCACGGAGGGGATGATGCCGGGTGGTACGTGGGTGGCGCTGGGGCAGAGCAAGGAGCCATCAGGGCGTTGTGGGGTATCATGGGGACCCCAGCCCCGTGGTGCCGAGCTGGTGGATGCTCACCGCGCTGCAGGCGGGGCTGGGCAGGCACTGCATGGTGAACAACGACCTCCAGTGGCAGCTGCGGGAAGGTACTGCCCAGCCGAGCCAGCACTGTGCTGGGGATGCTGGCTGCTGACATCTATAGGGGGCTGGGTACCTAAATCTAAGGGAGGTAACGGGTACCCAGTTACGACTGGGGATGCTGGGTGCCTACATCCATCAGGGATGCTGGGTGACTGCTTCTAGAAGGGATGCTGGACACTCAGATCTAGCATGGATGGGGGGTACGCACATCAGACAGGGATGCTGGACACCTGTCTGGGCAGGGTTGCTGTGTGCATGGCAGTTTTGGGGCTCTCCCTTCCCACTGTGCCATGCAGTGTTGGGCTGGGGGATTCTCTCCTTGCTCCCTCCCCCTGCCACGCTGAGCCCTCTTCAGCTCTCACGGTGGCTGCGCCCACCTTCCTGCAGATCCCCCGACTGTCACCCTGTCCATCCAGCCGCAGACGGTGCAGGAGGGCGAGCGGGTTGTGTTCACCTGCATGGCCACCGCCAACCCTGAGATCAAAGGCTACAGGTGAGGGCAAACCTGCAGGGGTTCAGCCTGACCTCCAGGCGTGATGGCGAGGCTGGGGGCTCCTGACCACATTCTGCCCCCCTTCAGGTGGGCCAAGGGGGGGGTGATCATTGAGGATGCCAAGGAGAACAGGTACGACACTCAGGTGGACTACACCTTCTTCACCGAGCCCGTCTCCTGCGAGGTGCACAACGACATCGGCAGCACCAACGTCAGCACACTGGTGGACGTGCACTGTGAGTGAGGCAGCCCCCTCTGACCACCCCCCTGGATGTCGCCCACCCTCCCCTCACCCTCTGTCTCCCCCCAGTCGCCCCTCGCATCATGGTGGCCCCCAAACCCACCGTCACCGACATCGGCTCCGATGTGACGCTGACCTGCATGTGGTCCGGCAACCCCCCGCTGACCCTCACCTGGACCAAGAAGGAGTCCAACATGGTAGGGCCGAGCCAGGGGGGGCTCGAAGAGGGGCCGTGCCCCCCTTCTGGCCCCTGTGACCCCCACGCGTTCCCACCCAGGTGCTGAGCAACAGCAACCAGCTGTACCTGAAGTCGGTGACGCAGGCGGACGCAGGGCAGTACATCTGCAAAGCCATCGTCCCCCGCATCGGCGTGGGCGAGCGCGAGGTCACTCTCTACGTCAACGGTGAGCAGGCAGCACAGAGCCTAGTGCCACCCAGTGTCTCCTTGGTGCCTCTAGGTCTCAGCAGGACCCCCTTGTGCCTCCCACAGGGCCCCCCATCATCTCCAGTGAGGTGGTGCAGTACGCGGCACGTGGAGACCGTGGCAAAGTGGAGTGCTTCATTGGCAGCACGCCGCCCCCAGACCGCATCGTGAGTGGCACCGTGGGGGCACACGGGGCGTGGGGGACGTCCCCTGGGGTGGCACTGATGCAGCCTCCCCTGCCAGGCCTGGGCTTGGAAGGAGAACATTTTGGAGGCAGGGACGCTGGAGCGCTACACGGTGGAGAGGACCACGATGGGCAGCGGGGTGCTGTCCACCCTCACCATCAACAACGTGATGGAGGCCGACTTCCAGACCCACTACAACTGCACCGCCTGGAACAGCTTCGGGCCAGGCACCGCCATCATCCAGCTGGAGGAAAAAGGTCCCCACAGCATCGCCAGCGCCCACCTCCCGTCCCCTGTCCCCCAGCTAACCACCCGTCTCCTCATCCCCTGCAGAAGTCCTGCCTGTGGGCATCATCGCCGGGGCCACCATTGGGGCCAGCATCCTCGTCATCAGCTTCCTCGTGGCACTCGCCTGCTTCCTCTACCGGCGTCGGAAAGGAAGTGAGTGGAGTTGGGGGCTGCAGATGTGGATGGGGCTGCAGGTGGGGACAGGGATGGTGTCCGTGCTGAGCCCACTGCTGTCCCTAGGTCGGAAGGATGTCACCCTGCGCAAGCTGGACATCAAGGTGGAGACGGTGAACAGGGAACCACTGACACTGCATGCTGACAGGGAGGAGGATACAGCCAGCGTCTCCACTGCCACCCGTGTCATGAAGGCCATCTACTCGGTAAGGGATGGCTCACACCAGGGCCGTAGTGCTGAGAGCACTGCTGGCGGCACCGGGGAGGAAACAGCCCATCTCTCTCTGTTTCTCCTGCAGTCGTTCAAGGATGACGTGGACTTGAAGCAGGACCTGCGCTGTGACACCATCGACACCCGCGAGGAGTACGAGCTGAAGGTTGGGGCCTGGTGTGGGAGCAAGGGATGGAGATGGGATGGGATGGGATGGGGATGGGGATGGGGATGGGGATGGGGATGGGATGGGATGGGATGGGATGGGGATGGGGATGGGATGGGATGGGATGGGATGGGATGGGATGGGGATGGGATGGGGATGGGATGGGATGGGATGGGATGGGATGGGATGGGGATGGGATGGGATGGGGATGGGGATGGGGATGGGGATGGGGATGGGGATGGGGATGGGGATGGGGATGGGATGGGATGGGATGGGATGGAGATGGAGATGAGGGCAAGGACAGAGATGTCTTGGGGACGGAGACAAGGACAAGGAAGGGGATGAAAACACGGATGGGATGAGGAAGAGGAAAGCTCTGTCTTGTGCTGGCTGTGTGCAGGATGCTCGGAGGAGGGCAGGGCCCAGCTCCTCACCCTGCCCAGCCCAGCTGCGCACATCACCCACCCTCCCTCCCCTACAGGACCCAACCAATGGCTACTACAACGTCCGTGCCCACGAGGACCGCCCGGCCTCGCGCACTGTGCTCTATGCTGATTACCGCGCTCCAGGACCGGCCCGTTACGACGCCCGCCCGCCCTCCCGCCTGTCCCACTCCAGTGGCTACGCACAGCTCAACACCTACAGCCGTGGCCCTGCATCCGAGTACAGCGCAGAGGCAGCAGCAGGCAGCGGGGCCCCTCCAGGCACAGCAGGTGGTGAGACAGCCAGCCAGCTCTCCTATGAGAACTACGGGGGGCACGCTGCCTTCCCAGCCGGCGGTGGCTACGGCGGGTACCGGCTGGGCTACGGGCAGCCCACCAGCCTGGAGCGGGCACCTTATGATGCCTACGACCCTATGGGCAAGTACGCCAGTGCCACCCGCTTCTCCTACACCTCCCAGCACTCGGACTACGGGCAGCGCTTCCAGCAGCGGATGCAGACGCACGTTTAGGGTGGGCGGAGGGTGGTTGGTGATGGGGTCTTGGTGACCGTCCCCTGATATTCAGGGGCACATCGTGACCCCCTCGCCCCACTCCTGCTTGTGCTGGGTCTCTTCGAGCTTCCACTCCCCACTGGGATATTGGTTGTCTTTGCGGTACCTTCCCAAAGGAGTCCGGGGTGTCCTCCTCTGCTGGACCCCCCAGACTCCTCCCTGTCTTAGCTGGGGGGACCCTGGAGCCCTCCTAATGGGGGCATGGCCCCACCAGCACCGCCCGTCGTATGGCACGTGGGAGATGCTCTGTGTGCATATACATCTGTGTGCACACAGAGGTGCTGTGCCTGGCTTCTGTTTTCTCCCTGAAACGCCCCATCCCAGCCTGTTGCCATTCCCTGTGCCTTGACTCTGGGGACACCCCACGCTCAGGGTTGGCTCCCTTCCGTCCATCTGTCCGTCCATCCCGGTACAGCGAGCTCAGCAGAGCCCCCATACGCACAGCCACAGCCATGGGACGGGAGCCCTCTGTGAATGTATATACAGGTGTATTGGAGAGCAGGGCTGGGCTCACCCTGGAGAGGGGTTTTGGTCCCCAGATGGGCACTGGGGTCAGCGGGGACCTCGATTCTGCTCAGAGCAAGGATCGAGGCTGCAGATGAGCACGGTGGCTTTGGGACTTACAATGTGAGTGTGGAGGCACAGTGCTGGGATGGGGGTGCACCGCCGTGGACCCTTGGGATTAGGTACGAAGCTCCCTCACCACCTGCTTGGCTCTGGCATAGGGAGGGGGCGAGCTCGGTGGCCCCTGTCCTGCAGAACTTCCCCCTCCTCCTCCTCCTCCTCCTCGCTGCCCCGTGGCACGCAGGTACGATTTGGCCGCAGGACGGTTTGGGAAGGGGCACGGCCGGGGGTCCCCTACCCCTCCTGTCCCCACTGGGTTTAACCACGACCCCAAAGGTACTGTCAGGACGGTGCTGAGCCCAACCCAGCCTGAGCCCCCACCCCGGCTGGACCACGTGCCATTTCTCGCAATGGTGCCTGATGTAACCCCAGCTGTCGCCCCAAATGCTGCACCCCACTATAGCAATAGCACCCCGGCAGCATCCCACCCCGAAGCCAAGCTGAAGCTTTAAACACTTCCCAGGGTGGGGGAGTGGGAACAGGACCCCCCCCAGCCCAAAGGGAGACCTGGGACAGGCGGCAGCGGCCGGAGCCTGGGGGCAAGGGGGTTCCCTCCCAGCACAGGCTGTTGTAGACTCCCCCCCCCCCCCCCACCCTCCCCTAGAGACACGTATCTGTGACCCCTACCCTGCCCCCCAAACCCGCCATTTTTTTATTTTCCATTTTCCTTTTTTTTAAATATTATGTACTATATTTTTAGTCTTAAACACGATATATTATATATATTTAATTTTTTTATATATATATAAATATAAATGTTAAAAAAAAAAAAAAAAAAAAAGAAACAACGGGGCAGCAGTTTGCCTTTGTTCTGCAGGAGCATCTCGGGGTGGTGCTGGGGGCTCTGCTGATGGGGACGTGGGTGTTGATGGGGACCAGGAGGACACAGGGATGGGACGTGCTGGTGCTGACCCATTTTTTGCCCAAGCTTTTGGCAGGAGCCGGTGCCAAGTGGGGCTGGGCACGCTGGCAGCCCCTCCACACCCATCCTCACTGCGTTTTATTTCCCGCAGACAAGCCTGCAAACAGGCTCTCGCTTAATGATTTTGTTTCCCTACAAATGTAGCCTATTACTTTGTGTGTTTCCACGCCTGGTTTATTATGCATGAACCAGGCAATTTGCCTGCTGCTCCCGGGACCCATCTTTAAAACAAAAAGGTGCTTTGTCATTCTTAATGGCTTTTGCTGGAGCGTGGAGAGTGCGGTTGGTGGATGGATGGAAGCATGGGATGGATGCACCGAGAGATGGAGAAGAAGGGAGGGGGAGGCATTAAGTTTCTCTGCTGTCCATAACCCCTTTAACTCAAAGGCTGCGATAAGGAGCGCAGCGTGGGCAGCTTTCCCCTGGCCATCACCCAGAGCTGTGAATTCACACCTGGAGATGAGATTGGCTCCGAAATTCAGGCCCTGGGGGTACTTCCACCTCGCTAAGGAGGCAGCCGCATTTCCCCAGGACGCAGCCCTCCCTCCTCGCAGCGCAGCTCATTTATGCTGAGATGGATTCTCATTTATTCCGCGGGATGGAGCGAGCTCACCGCCTCCTCAGCTCCGCAGAAATCCCTCTCCTCTCTCTTCCTCCCCGCGGCCACGGCGCAGCTCAGCCTCACGAGGAGCAGGGGAGGTGATGTTTCACTTCGCCTTCATTCGCGCTGCACTGCAAAGAGGGAACGGCCGCATTTCGGGGAAACACGACGGGGTGGGGAGAAACTGACCGCAGTTCTGCTCGCTGCAAAGCCCAGGGGTTGTCCCCATCCCCTGTCCCATGGCTGGGGGACGTGAAAGGCCAGGATGCGGGCTGGCAGCAGTCAGGGCAGCCTTGGGAACTGGAGTTCTCCAAACACGAGTTTTTGGCAGAGCAGCAGCCCCATAGCCGTCATCGGGGCTTGAATCACACTCCCAGCTGCCCTGAAAACCACAGCGGGGCAAAAAAGTGAAGATCTCGCAAGAAAATCATCATTTGCTTCCCAGAGCCCAAGGATCGCGTGCTGTTCCCATCCCTGCCCTCTGTCATTTAATCTTCCTGCCCTTTGCCACCCAACCCAGTGATAAAATCTCATCTGATTTCGCTCCTAATAAATCAGCAGGTTGTTGGAGAGCACCGACAGGAGGGCTGGGCACACCACCACACAGGAGCAGGACTGAGCACAGCAGTTGAGCCAAAATATGCTTTTTGTGTGTGTTTAAAACAGACACAGCTCTACCAGCACCCTCTGAAATAAGCCCAAGGCCTGCAGGTCCAGGCTGGCACCACATGGGGAGAGATGAAGGGGAAAACGATGCGCACGAGGGCTCCTCAGTGAGGGGGACCCGTCAGGCGGTACAGGAGGGGACAGCAGCGAAGGACTGACAGAGGACACAGAGCCACCAGACCCGACAATTCCAGGCCCCAGCCCTCCGCAGGGGCGCCTCGCACAGCGCAGCCACCCCACCCCTCCTCCCCCGCCCCCAACTGGGCGGGCACTGAGCGCAGCCCCTCGCCGTGGGGCTATTTATAGTGTCGGAAATCCCGCGAGACTTAGCAGGCATCGCCTCGAGAGAGCGAAAGAGAGGCGCCGTGGCGGCGCGCGCTTTGTGCGTCATCAGTGTGCGCCCGGCTGTGGCCGGGGAAGGGGGGGGGGGGGGGGGGTAATGGCAGCCCCGAGGCCTGGGCCTGGGCCTGGGCCTGGGCCTGGGCCTGGGCAGCGGGGCAGGAGGGCTGCTGAGAGTCGAGGCTGGGGCTCACGTAGGCGGGGGAGTTCCGAGGAGACCGTGCGCTGGGGGAGGGTGAGGCGTGGGGGGCGCTGGGACCCCCGCAGGCCTCTGCTGTGAGGTGGTGAGGTGGAGTTGGGCCATGCTGCGAAAGGCGGAGTGGTGCTACTGAGGCCTGGGCCCCGGGGGCTGTGTGCAGGTGGATCTCTATTCCTGTCAGTGATAAATAATAAAACACCGCTTCCCTTCCGTGCGTGGCCTCAGGCAGCACTTATGTCGAGCCGCGGCCTATTTTGCTGGATGTGTACGTGGCAGCCTGTTGTGTTTTCACAGTGTCCCAGCTTCTTTTTGAGGAGCAAAATATCTGCTGTATATTTGGGCCTGTGCTTGCGTGCTTCCTCCCCACAGAGGCCAGGAGTTCGAATCGTTACCCACAGATACAATTTTGTTGTTGTTAATTAGATAATGAGATGCAGAGCTGTGCTCCTCTTGGTTTTCAGATGAGGTTTTGCCTGCTTGGAGCTGACCTGAGTGGCCACAGGAGGCACAGAGCAGGATCTGTCCCCAGCAGCACGCCTGCACTCAGTGAGCGCTAATGGAGCCTTCACTGCAGCCACGTGTGGAAATCAGGTCTGCGAGTCAGTGAGGCTGGCAATGATTAAACCCTTCAGCACCTCATGCAGGGTTTTCTGGGACCGTTTTGCTGCATGCGGTGCCTCTCATTGCTGACCTGGTTTGCCCTTGTGCTATGGGCTGAAGTGGGAGCGTGAGGATGGCTCTGGGATCTGGCCCCTTTGATGTGGTATCACCTGCTAAATCCTCCCCCCAAATGACCTGTTTTCTGCTGCCTGACTGCGTGGATATCGGCAGAGGTACGGCCATTCCTGAGGCTGCACTCCCCTCTGCTGGAAAGCCACAACCTCACAGTTGATCCTGCTCAAGAGGAGGCTTCACCCGGGAGAAAGCCCCGAGTCCAGCAGGGCAGTGCAGCGCTTGGAATCCTGCAGGCACAGCCTGGATGTGCACAGTGACTTCAGTGTCCCCTAAACATGTACTGGTGGCGGTGTGGGGGGATGGTGAGGACAGTGAGGGTCCCCTGAGGACACTGTTCTGGGTGCATGGAACTGCTCTGAGTCCCTGCTTTGTGCAGGCATTGTCGCCATCGCTGCAGCTGCAGTGATGAGAAGTGGCTTCCCCCAGGCTCAGCCACAGGTCTGAGCCAATGGCTCTGGCTGGGGAGCAGATCAAACTGTGGTTGGTGTTGGTGGAGGAGCAGTCCTTCGCCCAGCAATAGCTGGGGATCACAAAAATTAACTAATTTGAAGCTCACGTGGCCCCCTTGCTGGTGCAAGTGCACTGTTCCCAGCTTTGAGAAGAGCTTCAGTGCTTTTCCCCTCCCTCCCTGTGGGTGAAGTGACTGATTGCGGTCACGTTGAGCCGAGTTCCCAGCGAGCTGTGTGACTTCCCTGCCTCTGACAAGCGTTCCCTGCCTGCGGCAGCCCCGGGCTCTGCGCACACGGGGACAATGCAGGAGGGTTTGGGTGCTCAGGGTGCAGCCTGGCACGTCAGCAGTGCTGGCCCCGAGCTCCCTGAGCTGGATGTGGCCATGTGGGGCTCAAATGCATGGGTTGCGGTGTGAGGCTGCTGAGCTCTGGTTGTATCCACACCCTGATGCTTGTAGGATTGCATCCTGGCTGTGCTGTGCAGCCTGGTGCCTTCAACCTCTTTTTTTCCTCAGCTGTCTTACTTCCCATGGGGCGAGCTGCTCTCCCCCATCATCTGAAAATTGCTGCTCAGCAGCTTTTGCATCCTGCTTAGCTGCAAGGGATGTGGGAGGAATTGAGGGATGGGACAGCCCTGGCTGAGCCTTGAACCTGGGAGGCAGCCATGAGGCCACAAGCAATCCTTCTGCCCAGCACCTCGAGCATCCTCATCTGAAGGTGCCCTGGGAGCAGGCCTGCCATTAACATCCCTTCGGGGGCACATTAATTATTTTGCTGGAGGTGCAGAGCAGCCAGCAGCCTTCCCTAATGCTCGGCTCAGCCGAAAGACAGACGCAGTGTTGAGGCTGTTTCTCTTTTTGTCCTTGGCTGGTTGGAGGCTTGAAATAAATGCGGTGGCTGAGGTGCTGATGGCTGACACCCAATGTGGGGCTGTGATGGGTTGGGGAGGAGGATTCCTACTCTGCATCCCCTCCCGTGCTGATTTCTTCACCCAGAGAAGCTCAGCCCAGCTGGGTGTGGGATGTGCCCAGGAAAAAGGGTTGAAAGAACCTCATAAACAGGAATGGGAGCAACTTTGGACGTGATCTGGTAGTGATGGGATGAGAGGGAATGGCTTTGAATGAAAAGAGGCAGAAGTTGGGGCTAGGGAGTTTTGGGGTCAATTTAGGCTTCCTGCTGTGGTTCTATGAATATTGCAGAGCTGCCCTTTGGTGGGGACCAGGGGCAGGGATTCGCTGAGTGCCACCAGCATTAATTGGGTCACGGCTTGTTAATTGGAGCACTGCTCATTGATTGGGGTACCAAGGATGCTGAGAGCCCAGGGGTCTCAACCACGCCTCCCCCCCCCCCCCATCATGCAGTGCAGGTCCCGCACACCCGCTCGTTTCCCACGAGCTAATTAAGAGGCGCGCAGCGCTCCACGATGCTTGGCTGCCTACGGATTGCAGTGAGCGGCAGCTTTGCTCCTCCTCCCCATCTCTGCCGCCGCTGACTCTGCCCACCGGAGCTGCACAGAGCAGGAATGGAGGGGGACTTGGCCAGGAGCGCAGCCCGGCTGCCCGCGCTGCTGCTGGCGCTGCTCGGCTTCGCGCCAGGTGAGTGCCCGGGCGTCGTGCCCTCGTCCCGCGGGGTGGGCAGTGGTGTTGCTGCGCTGCGTCCCTGCTGTTCTACATCCTCGCGGGCTCTCGGCCGCATGGGTCCGAGGCAGGCGCGCAAGCGCGTGATGCTCCACGGAGAGGTTTCATAACGGGGGGCACCAAGCATCCCACTGCCCCATCCTGGGGGGTTCTGCTCGCCGCCGCCGCCGCTCGCGCCCCACGGAGCCCGTTAGCCCCGCGCTGTGCTGCTGAGGCTCTTACGTAAAACGTTGAGAGAGGAATCCCCTTAATTCCCAGCGTGCTAATCCACACATTTAATAATTCCCATAAAACCCTCGATTCCGACAGAAAGCATCTTCTAGTCCGGGCAGATTAGCAGGGAGCTTTTATCTTCCTAATGCTTAATTGGCTTCGGAGCGTGCGGCCGTCGCACGGGGCTGGCGGTGGCGGCACAGGGTGCGTATGGTGGCACAAATATGGCCCTGCACGATGGCAGAGGGGCTGCTGGGGGGGCTGCGGGTCCTCCAGGCCGCCTCGATCAGAGGTATTGGCTTTGGGAGTGTGGGGGTGATGAAAGAGTGAAGCTTCCTTGATGTGTGTCAAATAAACCCTGGGTTTAAATCGCCTTCAGAGATCTTTTGCTGAGGTCTGAGATCTGAGCTGGGTCGGGGTGCACTGCAAACACCTTCCTTCCTTCCTCTCCCAAACTATTTCTGGGGGCCGCTGGCCTCAAGCCACCAGGACAGGAGGTGATGGTGGTGGCCGGACACCCTCCTGCTTTCTCCAGCCATCATTTCCCCTGTGTGCTGGGGGCTGTGGTGACCCCCCCCCCCCTTCCTCCCCTCACCGCATCCTGGGGCTCAGCATCTGCTCAACATCTGTGCAAAGGGCTCACGTGCCAGCCCACAACTGGGCTCCAAAATGTAGGGATCCCCCAGGGAAGGATCACGCAGGATGGGAGGGAGTGGGGCTCAGCCCAGCATAAGGCTGTGATCGATGGAAGAACCCAGAAGAGCCCCTTGATGTGCAGGATCAGAGCAGCAAGTGCCCGGCAGTGGAGAGCTCTGCTTCCCCAGCAAAGCCAAGAAGCAGCTTGTAATTCAGGCTGCACGAGGGCTTTTTATAAAGCGAACGCTGGGATGTCTGGTTTTAATCTGCTTTAATATAGAAGCACATCTGCTTCTGTCAGGGTGGGGGGAGAGGAGAGGACTGTGGGGACACTTTGCCCAGGTCCCAGCACGGATGGGGCAAAGCCTGGCCTCACTGCTGGGTATCCCAGTGTGTAGAACGGGGACAGGTGGTGGGGGGCTTTGAGGAGATGCTGGCCCTCCCTTGCCGGCAGGGCTGGAGGCGGTGGAGGAGACAGCTTGTAGGTAGGCGGGAGCTGCCGGTGCCAGGAGCTGGTGCTGAGCGTGACTGCAGAGCGCTGCCGGAGCTGCCAAAAATCCAAAGTCCTGGAGGTGGCTCCATCCCTCCTGGGTACCCACGGTCCCCTCCATGTCCCCACGCTCACCCACACGCGGCAGTGGGATGCAGGACCGGTGCGTGCCCACGAGCATCCCTCCGGAGCCAGATCCATCCTGGTCCGCTCCAGTCCTGCTGCCGTAACTGTTGTGATCTTTCGTAGGCATCTGGGCCGAGGCGCGTTTTAAGGCGGACAATGAGGTTTTGCAGATGCTGGCGGGGAACTCCTCGCAGAGTCTGTTGGAGCATTGTTCCGGTGAGCGCCCGGCCGCAGTGCCTACACCGCGCCGTTCAGATGCAGCTTCGGCATCCGAACACTGTAGCTCTTGTTGGACAGCAGCTCTCGACCCTGGCAACCTCCCCTCCCCGCTAGCAGCAGCTCCGCACGGCCTCCGTGGTGTCCCCATCCCGCAGAGGGACATTGCGCTGGGCAGAGAGCAGATGTGTCTGCAACCGGGCAGGGCGATGCTTTCTCTTCCTCATCCTCTTCCTCCAGCTTGGACTGCGGTGCCGGGTGGGACCTGTCCCCAGGGATCCTTCTGCCCATCCCCACGCTGTACCCCGCACCCTGGTGACGTTCTGCCTTGTTGTCCCCAGAGCTCCTGTTTGGCCAGGTGCGGGCGCAGCCCCAGCAGGTGTCTGGCGTCCTGGGGGGCTCGGTGCTGCTCTCCCCGGTGCTGCCCCCTGGCAGCAGGGTGAAGGAGATCGAGTGGAGCTTCTCCTCTGGTGCCGGTGCCACCATCCAGGTGGCTGAATTTGGCCCAGGGGGCTTCGAGCGCCCTGACCCCCAGGACCGCTTCAAGCAACGCCTGGAGATGCCCAATGCCACAGCGCTGAGGATCGGGACCCTGGAGCTGGGAGACAGCGGGGTCTATGGGGCACGGATCAAACTGCACCCGGCGCTGGTGGAGGACCAATCCTTCAACCTCTCTGTCTACGGTGAGCGGCTGCCAAATGGGGGGTGGGCTTTGGGAACACTGAAACGGGGAAACTGTGGTGCAGGGCAATGAGATGACTTAGGTTAGAGCCCAACCTTTCACGTTCCATGCTCAGCCTTCCAAGCCCCCCATACTGGGGCCCCTTCTCACATCACCCCAAACACCTGTGGGCTGGCTGTGCCCTGCCCTTTGATGCAGGACAGTGTGATGTGTCTGAGCATAGCCATGCCGTGCTGACCCCTTCCCTGTTGGGTGCAGAGTCGGTGCCGAGGCCCCGGACCCACAGCCAACTGCTGGCCAGCACCCTGGAGTGGTGCAACCTGACCTTGCAGTGCCAGGGCACTGGCAAAGGGGCCGTCAACGTCACCTGGAGGAGGGACAACGGCCGGCAGGAGCTGGGCACGGACCGCTCGCAGCTGTCCCCAGATGGCACCACGCTGCGCCTGGCCCTGCAGCCTGGCACCGCCAACGCCACCTACACCTGCACTGTCAGCAACCCTGCTGACCAGAAGGTCGTCCCTTTCGACCTGCAGAGCATCTGCCGCAGCGGAGGTGAGGAGCCGGGCTGTTTCAGGGATCCGAGCACCCTTGGGTGCCCTCAGGTTGGGTGAAGGTCCCATGGCCATCCCCTGGCTCAGCCCCTATCTGTGTCTTCCAGGAGGACAGGTGTCCTTCTCCAAGTCGGGGTACATCGTCCTCACCCTCATCCTGCTGGCTGTCAGCCTTGGCGGAGCCTTCTGGTGCTGGCGGCTCAACAGCGAGAAGTCAGCAGATCCAGGTCAGTGAAAGCACTCAGAGCTGAGCTGTGATCAGAGCCATTCCTGGCCCTCCCCCCCCCCATCACATCCCGCTCCCTGCAGCTGCCACCCCCACAGCACCGGCAGAGGAGAGCCCCCCAGAGCCCCAGTACACCGAGATCGTGCACCGCAGCCCCCCGGAAGGTAATGACCAGGTGAGGAGCAATGGGGCTGGCCTGTGCTCAGGGGTCCCCATTGCATTGGGGTCCCCATCACATCGGGGTTGGAAGGGCCATAAGCACCTCGATTCTGCCTTAGGGCCTACGTCCCCCTGAAAACAACCCAGAGCCGACCTCAACGGAGAAAGCACCGGGCAGCACCATGTATGAGCAGATCCACCAGGAGCCAGAGGACACGGCCGAGGAGGTGACATAGGCCCTCAGGTGCGGGTGGCCCGTGGCCGTGTCTGCCCCCGGGGGGACCGGGGCGTGGGGGGCACTCCCCACCTCTGTCACTGCATGATGTGCCCACGCCAGGTCCGGGTATGGTGGAGAAAGGGGAGAGGAGGGACAAGCACTGTCTGCAGGGAGGTGCACAGACGGACAGATGGACAGACGGGGCAGCCCTTGGCCCCAGCTGAAGGATTTCTCTCCCCACAGGCGCCGACAGCGCTGGAGCATCAGGATGTAACTGAAGGGCTGTAACGTGCATTGTGTGCCAAACCCGACCCCTCTCCAGCCCCTGGTTTGGCTCCGGGGATGGAGGTGCCATCTCTGGGTACAGCCAGCCGGATGCTTCCCCACCCACCTCTGGTTTGTCCAACCCTCTGTCCGAAGCCCTCGTGGCCCCTTTGGGGACATGGAGATGAGCGGCAACAATGAGGCTGAGTCCCTCCTCTGGCACAGGGCTGGGATTTGGCTCCATCACCCACACAGCTGGGGGTTCCAGCCCCATTTCTGCCAGCTGAGAGAGTGGGCTGCCCTGGAGCAAGAAGAGGGGAACCAAAACCTTTATTTTTTGGGGGGGGGAGGGAGGAATTGGGGTCAAGTGGAGGCAAAGTTGGGTGGGCGGGGGCAGGTCCAAGCATTGCAGATCCAGGATGGGACCATATGGGGCAGCTTGCCCCCCCACCCCCGCTGCTCCCAGCCCCCTCTCCTGAGGTCAAGCAGACCCTGATGGTGACATCCCCAGGGCCGTGTGAGGGGACCAATGCCTGTGGGAGATGTGCCCGCTCTTCCCCCACCCCATAGCCATTCCTGTGTCGCCTATGTGCTGCCATTAAGGGGGAGGGGGGGAGGGGGGAAGTTTCACTTGTGTGTGTCCAGCACCTACTGTCATGGGCCCCGTGCTCGGCCCGACCTCCCCACGTCGTAAAAACAGCAAATAAATCTTGGTGAGAGCGTAGCAGGGAGCCGACAGCGTGCGTGGGGCCGTGCGTGGGGCTGTGTGTGTGGGGCTGCGCGTGCAGGCGTACATCTGCTGCGCACACCCACATGTGGACTCCTCGCAGTCACGTCATCCCAGGGCTGTGCACAGTTTGCTGCTGCCTCCCCAGAAGCCACTTCTTGCTCCCCCCTTTTGGAAACACAGAAGCAGCAGCGCTGAGGGGCTCTGCACCGTCCCAACCCAGTGTGCTTCTCCAAATTCTCCATTCCCCTGCAGGCGTGGGGCTGCCTCCAACGTTCTTATGTCTCTGCCTTTTTGCTGCTGGGATTTTGCTTCAAAAAAAGTGGCGGGGAAACCAGCCTGGCGGGGTGGGAGCATTCTCTTGGTGCAGTCTCAGGCAATGGGGAACATGCGCTCCTCGTGCCAGATGTCTGGCACAGCCAGCCCAGCTGCTGTTATTTACCCAACAGCGGCAGCATCCGGGCTCCATCCCTCATTTATTGCCCAGGAGCCCTGGATACATCGCAGAGCTACCATGGGGCTGGGCAGGGTCTCACGTTGTCCCCAAGCAGCCACTCCCCAGGAACCTGTGGGCAGATTTGCATGCGTCCTCCACACTGCTTGCGCAGCTGAGGCTGCTGCTGCCTCGAGCTGGGGATGGAGAGATGGGGCAACCGTGTGGCCAAAGGTGTCCCTTCGTCACCAGGCTGCTGGCTCTGCTACTTGTCACCACGGGTAGGGGCTGAGCGCGGACGGGGTGGGGGGAGAGCTGAAGGTGGGAGGAGGGGTCAGCAGCAATGCTGCTGCTGTGGGAACCCGGTGAAACCATGAGTGTGGGGCTGAATGAGATTCAGCCTTCGGGTTTGGTGAAGGTTTGAAAATATTTGGGAAATAAGAGGGGTGGGAGATCGGTTTTCCTCTGTGAAAGGGTCCAAGCGCTGTTCTCGGGGGAATCTGACTGGGGATGTGTGGACATGATCCCTGGGTAAAGGCAGAACTTGGCACCAGGCACGGCATCACCCGACTCTATTTACTGACAGCATAAATCACACCTGGAGAAGTTTGCTGTCAGCAATGGGGCTGGAACCAGGTGGGACCATTTGCACCTTGCCCTGCTCCATGTTGGCTTGAAAACTGCTGGGTTTTATGCTGGTCTCTGCTCACCCACACGTTTCTAAGAGCCCACAGGGGTCCTCTTGCACAGCTCGAAGCTCTCGAGCAGATGCTCTGCTGTGCAAAAGCTGCTCAGTGCTGCTGGGGCTGCACCGGGACAAAGCCAGGCGCCCACTGTTCTCCAATGAGCAGGTGCAGCCCCCACCAGCCAGAAGACTCCAGGGTGAGCGTTTGGGGCCAGGGAAAGGGATGGGGAAAGGGAAGGAATGAGCAGACAACACCCAGGAGCTTCCCACAGCAGGATTGAGCTTGGAATTGCAGAGGTCGTGTTTGCATTGCACGCTGGTGTGGGGCATTTGTTTGGGGCAAAATATGGGCAGGTGGCTCAGCGCCACCACGGGTGATTCACGGGGATGTGTTCCTGCTTTACATCAGCATCCCCCCCAAAAAATGGAGATGTGTGGCTGCCATGGGGCTGTGACCCCCCACCCTGGCCCCACCGCTGCTTGCTGTCTGCGTGCTGCCCCTGCAGCTTTGCTTTCCTCTCTGCAAACTGGAGCTTGGTGCAGTGGATGGGAACCATGTGGCTGGCCCTGAGTGTGGGCAGGAAGCGAGCGGCCGATACAGGATGGGCCCTGTGATGTGGGGGGACAGCAGTCCCCAGCATGGTTGCCTCTTTGCAGCTTTTCGTGTCTGAAAGCCGCCGCCTGCCCACGTCACAGGAGCTCTGTGTCTCGCCACAGGGCTGGGAACGGAGCTCTGCACCCAGCCCCGCTGCACCCTGCAGCTCAGCCTCCAGCCCTGAAGGGTCTCTGGAGGGAATAATTATGGGCTTCACCCTTAAGCCTGCTCCACCTCCAGCCCTGCAAAGGGGACAGGGTGGCGTGAGGACATTGCAGCACTGCGAGCACGCGGCATCAGCACAGCAGTGCCCAGCCACAAGCAGGGGAGGTGATGGTGAAGGTTAAAGAACCCAGGAGGTGCCTGGGACTCTCCATCCCACTGAGCACTGCTGTCCTATCAGGCACTGCAGCAGTCCAGATCAAGCCAGTGAGCGGTGTGCTGGGGCACTCGGTGCAGCTCCCCCCGCAGCTGCACCCTGGCAGCAGTGTGAAGAGGATCATCTGGAGCTTCAGAGCCAACGCCAGCAAGAAAGTAGAAGTGGCGGAGTACAACCTGGAGACGTCCGAGCACCTCAAGTACAACAGGCAGCGGCTGGAGCTGCTCAATGAGACAACATTGCAGATCAACGCCCTGGAGCAGGGCGACAGCGGGGTCTATGATGCACACATCACGTATCACTCATCACAGGTGGATGAAGACTCCTTCAACCTCACCGTCTACGGTGAGCTGAAGGGGTTTTGTGAGGGCAGGAACACCATCCCCATCCCTGGGGTTTACAGCCCGCAGGGAGAAGCGAAAACCCTTTTGTACTGAGACTTATCAGCGGTTTCCCTTCCCCTTTCCTGGGCACACTCTGCTGCTGACCATCTGCTAAGGGGATTTTCCTGCTTTATGACAAATCTGCTCTCCACCTGCACTTCTCTCTCGCTGCCCTTTGTCTGCCTGTCCCTCCCGGTTCCTTGAGGCTGCATTCCCCAGGTACCTGCAGGTAGCTCCGTCCCAGCAGCACTGCCCACACTCCCAACAGAGCCCGTGCCAGCGCCCCTGATCCAGCACGAGATGCTGTCCTACAGCACCGAGGACTGCAGCATCATCCTGCGGTGCTCGGTGCCGGCTGGAAGCGGTGCTCAGACCACCTGGCGGCACGACAACACCTCCAGTGCAACTTGGGGACAGAGTGACAAGAGGCACATGCTGCATCTGACCGTCCCTGCCAGCGCCCTGAATGCCACCTACACCTGCGTGGCCTGGAACCCGGCACAGGAGCGAAGCAAGTCCGTGGACGTGGCAGAACTGTGCGCACGAGGTAAAGCCCATCACCGTCCCCCCCCTGCCCCCCCAGGTGCACAGAGCCATCGGCCATCCCAGTGCCTTGTCCCCATAGAGGCACGCAGGTGGAGGTGGCCCATCTACCTGGCAGTGCTGGTGGCTGCGGCGGGAGCCTCGAGCATCGCGCTGTACCTGCTGAGGAGGAGGAGGAGGAGGAAGGCTGACAGAGGTGGGCGCTGCCGTGGGGTGAAGGCTGCAGCCTGGGGGGCTGCAGGCAGGCGGGGGGGGGGGGCATCCCCATCCCTCATAGCCTCACCTGCCCCACAGCTGCCGCCTGCCCCGAGGAGCTGCTGTACTCCCAGGTGCAAAGGAGGGACGTCGAGGACGAGGACGAGCAGGTGGGGCGGTGACCCGGCACCCAGCGGGGGGGGATGGCAACGTCCCCGCAGAGCCTCCCCCGACCCTGCGCCGCTCCCGCATCCCCTCCAGGGTCCCAGCAGAACCATCTACAGCGAGGTGGGCAGCGGTGGGGATGGCACGGCGCGGCCGCAGTTCTGAGCGAGGACGGACGGACGGACGGACGGACAGCCTGCCCCCATCTTGCTTTATTTCCCCCTGTTCTTTCCCCCTTCCTCCCCACACGGGAACACGGGCCTGGCGGCGCTCCCCGCGGCCCCAGTAAAGGCAGAGAAGAGGACAGAGCGTCCGCGTGCGCGGAGGGGCTGCGGGGAGCGGGTTGAGCGCATCGAGACCCCAGGCCCCCCGCGGGGCGCTTCGCTTTCCACCCTCTTTTGTCCCCCGGCGCCACCCGTCGCGGCGCGGGGTGGGAATGAGGCGGAGCGGCGCTGTGCGTGCGCGCGCCCGCTCCGACCGGAAGCGGAAGTGCGTGGGAGCGTGCCCGGAAGTGTGTGGGCGGTGGCGGCGGTTCCGGTTCCGGCGGCCGTGCGGGGGAGGCAGCGGCGGCAGCAGCGAGGCGAGCGGCGCGCACCCCCCATCGGCACCGCGGCCCGGGCGCGCTCCGCCGCCCCACCGCACCCGCTCCGCCCGCCGGACCCGGCCCGGCCCGCGCCGCCCCCGCAGGTGGGTCCCGGACCCGGGCGCGGCCGAGTCGTTACTGCCGCCTCCCGGGCTCCGGATGGGCCACGCCGCGCGCGTCGCTTCGGTCCCGCGGGGGCGGCGGGGGGAGAGCGGAGGGCGGACGGAGGGCGGACGGAGGGGCGGAGGCCGCCCGCTGGGGGCGGGGGTGCCCTCGGGGGCGGCTCCGGGGGGCGGGGGCGGCGCGGGGCCGCGGTACCGTGGGCCCGGAGGGAGGGGCGGAGGAGCGGGGCAGCCCCGGGTACCGGAGGCGCTCGGTGGGGTGGGGGCTCTGTGGCTGCAGGGAGCCGTGCGGGTGGGCGGCAGCGCGCGGGAGGCGAGCGGGGGCGCGCGGCTGCGGGGGCGGCGTGGAGAAGCGTACCGATAACCGGCAGCGACGGGATGGCGGAGGAGGAGGGGTGATGGTAACGGGGGCGGCCGCGCGGCCCGATCTTGGCGGGCGTAGTAGCGGGGGGGGGCGCGGAGCCAGCGCCCGCAGCCCGGGGCAGGGGCGGCAGCGCGGCGGCGGGCGGGCAGGCCCGGACAGGCCGGCGGCAGGGAGCGGAGGGGGCGGCCCCGCCGCCGGCGCTGTAACGGGAGCCCGGAGCCCCGGCGCCGCGCCTGCCCCTCGCAGCTATTTACATGGCGTTACCATTTCAAAGCGGCGGCGCCGGGCAGGAAACCCCGGCGGGGACAGCGCGGGGCCGGGCCCCCTCCGCGGCGGGCAGGGCTGGCGGCGTTCGCCCCCGACCCCCCCCGGAGCCGGGCCCTCCCCGGGCGCCGCTCGGTGCCGCTGCCCCGCCCGCAGGTAGCGCCCGGCCCGGCGCCCGCCTCCCGAAATTAAAGTCAGATGTGAGTGGGGAGCGGGAGCCGGGATCCCCCCTCCCCTCGCTGGTACATCTGGGTGAGCTCAGCGGCTTGTGTGTTTTGGCAGCGCGGCCGTCTCGTAACAGGAGACAAACTGCACTGGGCTTGTTTTGTCTGCTTCACGGCCCCGCCGGGCCGCTCCGACACGGCAGCGCCGAGCAGAGCCCGACGCCCCGCGGTGCAGCTGCACGGCGACGGGGGCACCGGCCGTGGGCTGTGGGTGCAGGGAGGGGAGGGCCGGGATTCAAAGCGCTGCCCGCGAGGTCGGTGTAGCGATAGCGCTGGCGCTGATTTCCTTCTGTTTCGCAGTCAGCAGGAGGGAGAAAATGAAAGCAGGCTGCAGCATTGTGGATAAGCCAGAAGGAGGAGGAGGTAAGGACACGCGCGCCGCGTGGAAGGCTGAGCGCAGGGTGTTCAGCTGTTACAAATTCTTTTCCCAGGCTGAAGGAGCTCAGGCGGGATTAATTCCACCTCTCCTCAAAGCTCTTTGCTGTGTGTCACTGGGAATCGATAAGGCTCCCGCTCGGTGCACTCTCAGCCAGTTTTACAGCCTCGTGAGCTCTGTGTTAATATGCAAATGGATCCTCGTGGAGACATTTTGTTTGTGAGGGTTTGGGAGCTCCAAGTGTGCTCCCCCGGGGCTGGCGCGGCGCTCCCTGGGTTTGTTTCAGCCGCAGCCTGCGATGTGGGGAGGTGGGAGGGGGGGGGTGGGTGCCATCTGAGCACGACGAGGCTCTGTGCACGCTGCCTGAGCTGAAAATTGTGGCCACGATGATTTGGAAAACCGCGCAATAGCAGCTGTGCTGGGAAACTGCTCTGACAGAGCTGAACTTGGCAGTCGCTCAGAAACATCTGTTGGCGCGGCTGAGGCTGGAGCAGGGTGCTGTGCTCTGAGGGGATGGGGAGCTGGAGACCCCCACAGCCACCCATGCTTGCCTCCTGGAAGAACCAGATATTCCAATCTGTTTTTGTTTTTCTCATTATTTTGAGGCACCTGAAGTCCAAATCGTACCAATGTTTAAAGCTCTTGGGCTCCTTTCCACTCTGTCTGACTCTTGTATGGCTCTCATACCCCTGTGTGTTTTCCCGTTTTTTCCTTGGGACTTCTCCAAGGAGAGTAGGGGTAAAATGAGTAAGAAAATGAGCAACTAGTGTGAGAAATCTGGGCTTCTTTTGCTTCTGCACTGAATACTTATTGGAATTACAGCTCCCAGCGATGCTCTGTGGTCCTCCTCTGGAAAGAACATTACCAATACGTAGCGCAGGCACTCGTTCCCAGCTGTAGCACTTGGCATTTGGGAGTTCTGTAGCTGTGAGCCACTGTCTGAACGCCTCTTTTTTGGCACTTCCCAAGGTTATCATTTCCCCGAGTGGGCATACAAGACCGAGTCCAGCCCTGGCTCGCGGCAGATCCAGCTCTGGCACTTCATCCTGGAGCTGCTGCAGAAGGAGGAGTTCCGCCATGTCATTGCCTGGCAGCAGGGCGAGTACGGGGAGTTCGTCATCAAGGACCCCGACGAGGTGGCACGGCTGTGGGGCCGGCGGAAGTGCAAGCCCCAAATGAACTACGACAAACTGAGCCGAGCTCTCAGGTGAGCAGGAGATTCCCTGGCCCACCCATCTGGATAACTGGCAGCAGGTGTTCTGCTTCAACGTAGCTATGTTTTTGGGAGGTTTGTATCAAATCTGTGTTCTGGGGTGCCAGACTGCCTGGTGAGGTACCAGAGTGTGAGCAGGGAGGCACAGGAGAGGAAATTCCTGGATCACCGTGACGTGTTTTGCGGCCAGGCGTCACAGCGTAAATTTGCACCTGGTGCTCAGGTTGTTATTATCAGGATGGGTTCCTTCCGGGGAGCTTTTCTGCCTCTTTTTTCACTGCTTCCACTGCTGATGCTGGCTTGAGCAAGAAGGTGTGGGAGGAAACCAGAGGCGTTACTCTATTATCACACCATCAATGGTACCGTTTCAGAGAAAGCAACTCCCCTTTCTAACATGCCTTTGTCTCTTTACTGCTAAACCTGGTGCCCATTCCAGGGATTGGGTGTGTGTCAGTCACCTGTCACCACCCCCTTCACAGTTTGTCACATATTATGGTGAATTCCGTGTCCTGACCCCCGTGACATGAAGTTGCCTGTGGGTGAAGGGCACCCTCCAGCCACCAGTGTCCCTTCATTTGAGACAGGGGCTGATTGCTCCTCCCTCTGCACTTCTGAAGACTAAAATCTCCCTTAATAGTTAGCCCTGTTGTATGTAGCTTCTCTCAGACGGTTTCTGTTTTTTCAGTGGCTAATCTGTATTTTGAAATACAGACAGCAAGAATGTCACACAAGCCTATGAAGCATTTCAGCATTTCCAGCTTGTCAGGAGAGCCCAGGTTCTTGACAGGTCCTGGCATTATCAGCACTGTCTGCTACGTGGACTTCGCTGCCTTACGCCCTATGATACCTCCTGGGTGGAGCTGGCAAAGACAAACAAGGCAGCAAGCACTCGAGTCCCATGCTGGAACAGGAAGGAAACGATAAATTGAATGGCACTGAGGCTGTAATTGATTCATGGGAGTGGAAAATAGCCACCACCTGCCAACACTGATCATGTCTTGGCATCTCGGTGCCAAATGTGACAGCAGTGGGACAGGAGCTGTGGCTATTGACAGTTCCTCCAGGTGGGGAGTTCTGGCTTGTTCCCCCCTTCTTGAGGAGCTGACGCTGCTTTGTTTGGGGTGTGCTGTGGCAACAGCATGTGTTAACTTAGCTGTGAGTGTAAAGAATTGTGCCTGGGATCTGCGTGCAGCACCTTAGTACACCGTTACTACATGGCTGAAGGCAAACAGTGGTGCTGGTGTAAGTGGGGAGGAGGCTGTGGTGCAGTTTGTACCTCCTCTCCCCGTGAGTTCTGTGCTCTGCCTTTGTTGGGGCTGTGAATTATGGTGCTAATGGGTAAATGGAAGGGAAGCAACTTGCTCACAGGCCTGATGGCAGCAGGAACCAGCCCTCCTGATGTGCAGTCTGATGCTTTGAACACTGTGCTGAGTTTATGGCAGTGTGCTAGGCCTTGAGGACAGAAGGGAAAATAAAATCAGAGGACATCCAGTTTGTTTGGTCCCTCTGTGATTGCACTGAGTTTTGTTCTGCCAAAGTCTCGAGCACGGATTCCCCTTTCTCAGGTTCAGTGTCTCAGTGCAGGCTGTCAGCTAAGTCAGTTCTGGATCCCATCGTGTTCTTTTCTGTGAGTATGTCAAAGGTGGACGTTGGTAGCACTACAGAACAAAGACTCAAAACAGATCTCTACGTGCCTTGATTGGTCTCTCTACCTTTCTTTTATAGATATTATTACAACAAGAGGATTCTTCACAAGACAAAGGGCAAAAGGTTTACTTACAAGTTCAACTTCAACAAGCTGGTGATGCCCAACTATCCGTTCATCAACATTCGGCCTAACGGTGAGCACAAAGCTGGGGCTGGCAACTTCCTTGCATGTCAGCGGGTGCAGGAGTGGGGCCAGGGCAGCAGCCTCTGCACATCCCCTATCAGTCACCTCCTACTCCTGAAAGACTGCTGGGGCAATCAGGGCTGGGGTGGTGGGAATGCCTGGGCACTGATAAAGCTTTATCTGCAGCGCTCCTTCCCTCAGCTTGTCACTGGTGCATCTGTGGTTGTCCTCAGGGGAGACTGGAGGCATTTTGGTTTCCTATTTGAGCCTGCCTGCTGGACTGCCTTTATTGGCACTGCGGCTTTGCTTTGCTTTGCTGTTGGGGTGCGGGTGTCCTTGGGATAAGAAGGTTTTATTTCTCTTGCAGGGACCTTGCCTCACATGTTTGTAATGTAAGTTTATGGCACTATATAAATGTGAGCCTCCTTGACAAGGCACTTAGGTGCACAGCAAGGCGTATCTGTCAGCACTATTGGAAAGTTCACAGCTTAGCAGCAGTTTGCTCTCTGCTCCTCTCCTGCAGAAGCCCCTTATTGTTGCAGGTCTACTCCTTTCGTATCCAAAAAGGGTTGTTCTTTTGTTTGTTTGTTTTTTAGTCAACGTGTCTAGAGTTCAGAGAAACATAATAGTGAGCACAAAGTGTTTCTGGAGTTTCCAGAGAAGAGTAGTAGCTTGTCAGTTTGGCTAAAATCACAGGTATTTCTTGATCCTCCCTGCAGCAGAATGGTGTGCTGACACTTAGGATAACAAAAAAGAGTTTGGGAATGGAGCTTAATTGTTCCCTGCTCGTCCTAAAAGGCCTTTGAGTCTTTTGCCAGAAGCAGTAGCAGAAGTTCACACTGGGTTTGTCCTGGAGTCAGCATTACTGCTTGCTGTGGTTTCTCTGGAAGGAGGGTCCTTTGTTTGGAAGATCCTTTTGGTGGAGTTAAATCCCCCCATAGCTAGATTTCTGCAGCTGGCCCGATTGTCTCCACAACTGAACAGCCACCACACGACCAGGGAAATGAATGGCGATCGTGTCCATCAAAAAAACTTCTGGAAGTCATTACAGTGAGGCCCTAGACTGCAAACTCTCCGCAGCAAAGAAAGCGTGACTGCAGAGGCGCCTCAACCAGCCTTTCTCACAGCGCCACGTTCTTCGTTCTCACCTCCAGAAGAGCGCCTCGGGGGAAGCCTTGAAGATTCGTCTAGCAGAGAGAGAAGGGAGAGAGCGGGGGAAAAGTGGGGATTGAATGTTGACTCTGAAACATTAGTGGCTGAGAAAAACAGGTTACGTGTGGGCAAGGCGATTTCTCATCGGTGCTGTGCGCTCTGTGCCTACGTACAGCGATGACTGCGCGTTGATGTTGGCAGTTGGAGCCGCCTGCATCCATCTCTGCCTTGGGGGAGGCCTGGTGTGATAGCAAAGTCTTTGTCCTCTGGCCAAGCAGTAACCCAGAAGACGGGACTGGGAGAAGAGAAATATTCATAGAGGCCTCACCTGCGTGAGACATGTTGCCTTTATGGCAGCGGGGAGAAGGAAATGTATTCTCCAGGAGTCCTTAGCCAAAGCATGGGGGTGTAAGATGTAGTACGAAACAGTGCTGCAAATCTATAATTACTTGCAGCAACAAGTCTGGGCAGTTCCAGCTCAATATTGCTCACTGCTGTTCCTTTTCCCTGTTTGCAGCCACTCCCTCCTATCTCTGGGGCATGCATTTAAAAAAAGAAGTTTGGAGAACTGGAATGCACTTGTCTAATTACAACCTGTTTTCTTTCCTTCTGGCTGGGATGGGGGTTGGGATATCAGACCTGTTTGGGGCACTGGAATCAGGTTTCCTGACTCGCTCACACAGTTTGGAAGGGAAAGGAGAATCAAACGGTGTGTTGTGAAGGTGAGAAAGCGTGTGGAGGAATTTGCCTCGGCGTGGCTCAGTGCAGCAGGAGTAAGATGCAGAGACGTGGTTCTGTAGGCACCACGGTGAAGCTTGCTTCAGGAGGATGGGGAAGAGAAGCCTGCAGGAGCTAGCAATGGTATGGGCAGAAATATCAGAGAGAGAACATGCACAAATCAGGGGCTTTCAGTATTCCACCCCAAGAGTTTGAGGTTTACCAGCAGCGTTTCTGCTGGCGGTGCTGGCACACAATTGCTTAACCGTGCTCCTGACGCGCCGGCACTGAGGCCATTTTCTGGTTAAACCAAAGCAAAGAGGTCAGGGGAGGGCATGCAAAAGTGGAAGTTCCTTCAGTGCTGCCGGAGGCTCGAGAAACCTCCCCCAGGGCTGAGAGGAGAAGATTCCTCCCAGCAGTGGCGAGGTTTTGAGGTGGGCAGGAGCGAGGGGAGCAGATGGGGAAGGTGCCTCCCATCTGATCGTCTGCTGCGCTGCTGAGAGCTCCTGGTATTTTTGTGTTGCTCTTCCAAATGCCTGCGGGTGCAGCCCTAAAAGCAGCTCTGCCTCTGATTTAACTGCCTTGGCAACGGCGCTTTTAACTCTCCCCCTCTCTTTTCCTTTCCCCGTGCCCAGGTGTCGTGCCGCAGAGCGCTCCTCCCGTCCCCACGGCTTCGTCCCGCTTCCACTTCCCACCTCTGGACAGCCACTCTCCCACTGATGATGCGCAGCCCGGCCGTTTCTCCGGCCCTTCCCTGGTCCCATCCAACCCAGAGGCCCTGGGCGACAGCGGGGAGAGGAAACCTGACCTACCAGAGCTGGAGGACGGCTCCGCCGATTGGCGCCGTGGTGTGGATCTCATGGCCTCACGCAACACCGCGAGCGCCGGGGGTGTCAACCACCAGAAGCGCAAGCCAGACATCATGCTGCCTCTCTTCACCAGGCCCGGCATCTACCCGGATCCTCACAGCCCCTTTGCCGTGTCCCCTCTGCCAGGACGTGGCGGGGTCCTCAACGTCCCCATCTCGCCTGCGCTGTCCCTGACTCCCACCCTGTTCTCCTACAGCCCGTCTCCAGGCCTCAGCCCCTTCACAGGCAGCAGCTGCTTCTCTTTCAACCCTGAGGAAATGAAACACTACCTGCATTCGCAAGCTTGCTCCGTCTTCAACTACCATCTGAGCCCGCGGACTTTCCCCCGCTATCCGGGCCTCATGGTGCCACCACTACAGTGCCAAATGCCCATGGAGGAGCAGCCCCAGTTCCCCATCAAGCTGCAGCCTCCACCCGTCGGGCGCAAAAACAGGGAGAGACTGGAAAGCAACGAAGAGTCGGCGACCCCCCAGCTCGCCTCTCCGCCTCCACCCAGGGTGAAGCTCGAGCCCCCTGTGGACAAGGAGGCCGAGCGCGAAGAGCCGCCCGCGAAGGGAAAAGACAAAAGCGAGAAGGAGGAAAACTCCAGCATGGCAGCGCCCAGCACCAGCCTGGAAGAGGAGAAGGGTCCGGTGTTCGCCAGACCCGCCGCTCCATCCTGGCACCCGGCACCTCTGGTGCCCGCCCAGGGCCCGGCCGAAGAGCCCCAAGATCAAGGGGAGAGCAGTGGTGAGAAGCCCCCCAGAGAGCCGTCCGGAGAGCCCGGAGCGCAGGAGAAGCGCGAGGACGCCCTGATGCCCCCCAAGCTGCGTCTCAAGCGCCGCTGGAACGGGGACCGGCAGGCGGACGCCCCCGAGGAGCAGCCCAACGGCCGTGTCCCATGGAACGGGGTGCTGGGCAGCCCGCACCTCGCGGCTGGGCCCAAGGCTGTGGCAGCTGCTGCTGCCTCCGACGCCTGAGGCTGCGTGCCGAAACCATCCGTGTATTTATGTAGCAAGGTTGCAGAGCGTGGGGGGGTGGGTGGGGAGGGGGGGGCTGGGGCTAGATTGGTTTGGTAATTCTAGAGACTGGGGGGGGCGGGGAGGGGGTTGTGTTTTTCGTTTTCATTGTTGACTTGCAGGTGAGACGCGGTTGTCTTGTTCCGATTAGGAGAGGCGAGGGTGCTGAGCTTCACACCTTGCATGAACTCCAGAGGGGTTGAGGCCTCCACCGAGACAGGGGAACTCCAGTGCAGTCTGTTCCCTGTGCGCTCTATCTAGTATTTATAGAAGCGGGAATCTCTGAGTTCATCTAGTTCCCTATTTGATGGAGTCTGGTGCGATGGCGGGGAGGATTTCCTGACGATGGGAGACGTGTGCTGTGTGCCAGCATCGGAAGCTGTCTGCGTTTTGGGAGGGGTGTGGGGGGTTGGGGGAGGGCAGGGAGAGAGAATATTGCACTGTCCTCGGGTTGGAGAGGGCTGCAGAGAGACAGCTCTGTGTGCCGGGACATGGCAGCGCTTCAGGACGCGGCCGCCGTCCTTTGGGCCTTTCAGAAATACTGCAGAAGCCATGAGCAAATTATAGAATCTTTCAGGGAAGGGAGTGGGGTGGGAAAAAAAAAAATAATAATAATAATAACCTAATGCCTTTAATATACGCATTAAAATGTACCCTAGGATTTTTTTTTTTAATTTTTTTTTTTTTTTCTTTTCGTAATGGTATGGGTGGAGCTGGGAGTGATTGGAAGGTTAACACTGAAATGATTGCGGTGAGTTCATGGAGAAGGAATGACAGGAGCTTTGTTCAATCTTATTTCCTTTGTTTGGTTCCCCTATCACTTTGACTCATGCCTTAACTACGTATACACTTTATGAGAGCAGGGTCTGTTGGCAGAAGGAGCCTATGAGGAGCCAGAGGCGGTGGCCAAGGTCGGGCTTCTCGGTGGAGGTGGATGCAGCCCCACGGTGGTCGCAGGAGCGCGGGCGGCGTGGAACTGCTCCGAGCCGTGGTGTCAGTCTCACTGCATTTGCTATAAATCTGCTATTTCCCTACGTAGCTGCGGTTCTCGTTAGGCTGATTAATTTAGGCTCCGGATTACGCCGAGGAATGCTCTTCCCCCCCCCCTCCCTTCCACCCTCCCCCAAATCCCCTTTCCTGCTGCATCAGGATGGATTCTGAACGATTCCTCGGATGGAAATCGGAAAACGATGGACCCCACGTGGGGCAGAGCTGTGCCCACGGCGTGGCTGCGTGTCGGTGGTCCCGGCCAGCAGACGTGGGGCTTTGGTGATGCTCAGAGGGGTCGGGTGTGTGAGCGCCGCGCGCCCCGAGACGCAGTGAACGTGGCTGCAAAGCGGAGAGCATCCCTGCACCGGGGTTTGGCACCGGGATTTTGGCACTGGGGCCGGAGGGGAAAAGGGCAGGAGCCCTCCCCAGCCCCGCAGCCGACGTCAGCATGAACTCAGGAATTAGCAACACGAGGCCTTTCCCATCCGTAACGCATATCGTCGCCCCTCATTCCCAAGTGCCGGAGTCTACGGGGGGGGCTGCTCCCAGCTGGGGAGGTGGCACTGCCCTTTTGCGCTTCTTTAAGGCAAAAAAACAAACAGACAAACAAACAAACCCACAAAGACGAACCGTCGTTTGGCTTTAAAAGTTTGTAACCGTTTCCAAGGCCTGGGCTGGGGGTTCTTCATAGCCATTGCACTGCAAGCCGGGAGCTCCGCCATCAGGGATAAGGACTCAGGTTCTCAGGACAACGGACCATGGAGCGGGGCAGTGCCACCCGCAGTGCGAGGCCGGTGCCCAGGGCAGCCCCCTCCCCCCCCCCTTCCCTTGGGGGGTGATGGGGGGGGGCAGGACATTTATAAATAACGATTTACCTTTCAAAAGAAGAAGAAGAAGAAAAAAAAATTTAAAAAAAGGAAAAAAAAAAAAATTATATATATATATTCCAATGTGCCAAAATCTTTAAACTTGTAAAGTTTAAATGGTTGAAAATTCTCGACGTCCGCCTGTACTAATTAATCCAGAGCATGTTAATGTTTAAACCATTTGTTGTTGGGGTTTTTTTTTGTTTTTTTTTTTTGTTTTTTGTTTTTTTGGCTTTGTTTAGTCTTAGGGAATCTGTAGGAAAGAGACTTTGATCGGACAACCGACGGCCAGGACCTGGGAGGAGCCCAAGGAAGGCGGGCAGGAGGATCCGACCCCATCCCACCACCAGGATGGGGGACAGCAGCACAGCCCCCCCAGCAGCAGCATTAACACAGCGGCCTGGTTGTCCCTCATTTTTGTTTTTTTTTTGTTTTTTTTTTAATTTATTCCATAATTAACGTCGTTTTGTTTTCAAATAACAGGTGTTTTTTGTTTTTATTTTTGTGTCCTCACGGATCCTGGTGGGTTTTAAAAGCAGCGGATTTCTTCTCTTGGTTTTGAATTAATGGTAATCAGATTGTTGCTATTTTATTTTATTATTATTATTATTTTTATTTTTTTTCCTAAAAGAAGTTCAATTTTAGAGTGCTTTTAAGTATTTACCCATAGAAAGTTTCTTTTATTTGTAAGAATCACTTCTCCTGAGGCATGTTTTGACTTTACTAGACTCGATTCAGCAGGGATTAGGAAGGATGCATACACATGCGTGGGGAGGTGGTGAGCAGGACGGTGTGTGTGTAACTGTACATAACAATGTAAAGTAGTCCTTAAATACTCCATTGTGCAGTGCCTTTAGACGTTCCACTTTCTATAAAGTCTTCAAAAACAAACAAACAAAAAAAAAAAGTCGGCATATATATATTATATATATATGATGTAATGTTATAGAAATATATGTATAATATACATATTTTTTTTTTTTCCAGGGGTATCTGATAGCTCTGTATTTTGTTATGGAAGTTGAAAGAAAAAAAAAAAAGAAAAAAAAAAAAAGGAAAAAAAAAAAAAGTATTTTACCTCAAATTAAAAGTTAAATAAACCTTTTAAGTAAGCATGGCTGCTCGCAGCTCTGTCCTCTGCTCCGAGTCCCCACATCTCCTCCCCATTGCAAGCAACGTTGGTTCCATCATCTTCCTCCCCCCCCCCCCAGACTGGAGCAGGATGGGTGATGGGATTTGGTGCTGTGAGATGGGATTCGGTCCTGGCAGCCGCTCTTCTCAACTCCATTTAACTCAAACTGGCCCAAATCCACGCCCTGAGCTCGGCACGTTGCTGCCCAGGCTTTGGGCCAATTGGCCTCGTGTGGGTTTTTTTTTTTAGAGTTGTTTTGTTTTGAATGGCGTTAAAGAGGGGCTGAGAGGTGCGGAGCTGCGGCTGGGGCTCCTTGAATTTGTTTTTTTCGGAGCAGCACAGAGGGATCTGTGTGTGGCAGGAGCGGATCGGGGGCTGCTGGCACCCGGCCCCGTGCAGCGCCGCTGCTGCTGTTCTGCAGACGGGGCAGCCCTGTGGCTTTCTCCTCCCTCCCTTCGATGCCCAATTAACCTGATGAGAAACGCATATTGAACCAAGCGCCGATGAATCCCGGTGCCGCGCGCTGAGCCCAATCCTCGCTCCTCTCTTCCAGTGCCAGCAGTTGGGTGCTGCCGCATCCCAGACCCCAACTCTGCGGTTCCACTTCGCTCCCGTTGAAGCTGTGGGGCCAACGCTCGGGGTGTTGCAGTGCTGTGCACAGACCGGTCCTGTTTGGGAGCTCGCTCAGCCTCCGCTGCCAATATTTCTCTCCGTCTGTTTGCTTCGTGAGGTCCAAAGCAGAAAATGTTTCCATACGCCGGCACGGAGCTGGCAGATAAAGGTTTTTTTGGGGAGGGGAATGGCGTCTCCCATTCAAACCCAGCGCTGCTTTTTCAGAGCTGCAGCAATGGGGGGAGGGGGGAGGCATCCCCCAAAACTGGGGTGTGCGTTGGGGTGATGCTTTGCTCCCCCTGCGCAGAAAGCAGCCCTGAGAAGCGAAGGGAATGCTGCAGCTCCGCAGCCGCTCTTCCAACTCCTGATTAAAGGGAGAACTGCGGCTCTGCAGACGCTTTTCCAATGCTGTGATTAAAGAAGCCCTCTCCCAGCTCTGCTGACGGTTCCTCTGAAGCAGCGCTGTCTGCTTTCCAGGGAAAATAGGGGAGGTTTGGGCCCGAGTTGGAAAACCGAAGCTCAGTGTTTAGAAACTTCCAGTAAAATCAAAGTGGTAATTTTCCAGCGCGGCCCCAGCGGCTCTTTGGGAGCACGGAGCTGATGGCAAAGCTGATTACAGCTCCCGCCAGGTGCTCCCCCTCCTCCCCAACACCAACACAGCCAAAATAGGAGTTCAAAGCCTGCAGGGGCGATGGGAAAGCCCCCAGCCCTGCTCTGCACGCGCTGCAACCCAACAGAGCGCGTGGATTTGGGGGAAGGGAGACCCTGGGATTTGTGCGTCCCCATCCCAGCCCCAAAGCGATCCCCTCGAAGGGGGACTCACTGCAGCAGGGCTGCACTGCTGGGCTCTCTCCCTCTGCTCCTTCCCATCTCCTTGACCCCTTCTTCCGTGGGTCCCGGCGGTGCGGAGCCGCTCGCGCGCAGCCCGGGCGCAGGGCGGGAGGGACGGAGCTATTGATCTGTTAGATTACTCAATTTCACCCGTATTGATCAGGTAATTGCTTTATCTCAGTTCTCATTTGGCTGCTGCATTATCTGCTCTCGCTCTGCTCCGCATAGAGGACCCACGGGGGGGGGGGGGGTGGTGTTGGAAAATGGCCCCAAACCCCCAACCAGCACCCTATGTACCTTCTGGTCCTCCCTGCAGCAGTTGGGGTGGCCAACAGGGTGCACTGCAGAGCGCAGTGCATGGAGTGAAGCATCCCTATGGGGTCAGGAATCCTGATACCATGGGGGGGCAGCTCGCACCCCCAAGCCATCCACCCTTTAGGGCCGTGCAGAAGGATGCCCGGTGCAGGGGATGCTCATACGCAGGTGGGGATTCCCCACAATGGGCGGCTGCGTCTCTCCTGTTTGCTTTCCAGCTCTGCTCAGCTCTCTGCACAGAGCCCACCACATGCAGAGGTGCTGCTGCCGGGGGGGGGGGGGGGAACGGGGCTCATCCCACCCCTGGGGTCTTCATGGCCTCTCCTCCCCAAAGCCCTCATGGGTGGTTTCAGGATGCTCCCACGGCACAATTCACACCATCCTCTCGCTGCTTCCTTCCAACCCTCTTCTACACCAGGCCATGAAAACAGCCCCCGGGCTCTGCAGCCCACCCCCTCCACCCCCCCAGCACTGCAGGAGGGCTGAGCCCGGGACCCAACGCTGCGCCGGATGGGGCCGGGGTGCGGCGATGTGAGCGAGATGGGTTTATTACACGGAGTCTGTTGCTGCGATTGTTATCGATCCGCAGCTGTCACCTTCCATTGCCGCTAATGGGACGTGAAGAGGCTTCGGTGACCGGAGCCGAGCGTGCGCTGCTGCGTGCTGCCGCGTGCTGCTCCCGGCCCCGGCCCCGCAGCCGCCCCTTCCTCCCCTTCTCCTCTCCTCCCTCCTGTCTCGCTCCTTCTCTGCCATTCCTCCTATCCCTCTCCCTACCCACCTCAGGGTTCCATGTCCTTCTCTTGCAGCTGCCTCTCTCCTCCCGTCTCCATCCTTCTGCTCCTCTCACCTCACTCCCTCTCCCCTTCGCCTACTGGTTCCCTGCCCACATCTCACTTCCCCCTTCTTTTCGCCGTCGCTTTCCATGCTTACGGCCATTCCTCCTTTCTCTGCTGCCCCAAACCCTGGGCAGCCCCAGTTTATGGTCACCCATCGCTGAGGCCGCCCACAGCCTCTACTTCTCCGCTCTCCCACCCCACCTCTTCTTTGTTGTTATTTTAATACGAGGTCTTCTGGAAGCGGGGGGGGATTAACCTGTGAGAAGCGCCACGCTGACCCCAGGGGCTGCATCCCATGGGACGGGGACATGGGGGCCATTGGGGTCGGACTGGGAGCGTGGCTCTGGGCGAAGGGCTGCTCCTGGCACCGCGCTCCCCATCGCACAGCGCTGCGCTCCCCGGAGCCCTTCATGTCTGAACAGCTCGTGCGCCGCCCGGGCAATCCCTCCCAATTAAGGGCAGGGAAAGCAAAGGAGCCCGAGCCCGCACGGCTCTTTGGTAGGCAAACACACAGCGCCCGGGGCCCTGGCACGCTGCCGCCGTGCTCAGGGTGTCGCAATGGGTGGGCATTCACAGCAAGCTCCTGGATCGGCAAGAAACGCGCGGGCTCCACCCGACCGCCGCCGATGTGCTGCCCGGGCGCGTCCGTCTGGCTCCGGCAAGGATCGAGCGGGCGGCACGGAGCTGTGGGTGCTGCAGTGCTGAGCCCTGTGCACAGCGCTGCGCCGAGCCCTGCATCCAGCTCTGCACCGAGCTCTGCACCCAGCCCTGCACCGAGCTCTGCATCCAGCTCTGCACCCAGCCCTGCACCAAGCTTTGCATCCAGCTCTGCACCGAGCCTTGCACCCAGTCCTGCATCCAGCCCTGTATCGATCCCTTTGCTGAGCCCTACACTGAGCCCTGCATCAAGTCCTGCACCCAGCCCTGCACCCAGCCCTGCACTGTGCCATGCACCCAGCCCTGCACCCAGCCCTGCACTGTGCCATGCACCCAGCCCTGCACCCAGCCCTGTGCCTCACTGCCTGGCTGGACCCCCCCTCACACCGCTTTCCATCACGTTAGCCTCGGTTGATTTAACCAGAAAACAACCCCAGAATTTAATTCCCTGGCGCTGCTTCTCCCATCCTGATCAGGAGGCGGCCGCCCGCTGCCTGCGCCTGAGCTGAGCCCACTGGGGCGCTGGGGACACCCCTGTACCAACGGCAGTGTGGGGTGGGCACAAGCCCCGTGTGCCTGCAGGGATCCAGCACCTGGTGCCAATGGAAAGAAGCCCATGGCAGTGCCAAGCTCCAGCATCCCCATACATATCCCCATGCACGTCCCAGTGCTGCACCGTGGAGCATCCCGTGGGGACATACCGGGTATACCTGGTGCTAATGAAGCAGAACCAGTGGCAGAGTCCAGCCCTGCTGTCCCCATTGCTGCTGGGCCGTGGGGTGTCCCATAGGGATGTGTGGTGGGACAATAGCATCTCCTGCACCTCGCTGTCCCAGTTCAGAGGGCTTGGAGAGGGGAACGGGGCTGGAGTGAGCTCAGAGCCGCTTGTCGCAGCAGGCGTCGGCATTTTTGGTGTCTCCGTGCTCCACACTGGGTTGCGTGGGGGTTTCTAGGGATGGAGAGCTCCGTCCCAGACACCCCGTCCACCCATTCCTCCACTGCCCCGGGCCTGGCTGCCTGCGACCCCAGGGATGGGTGCGGGGGTTCCTGGGCAGCCCCACCGCCTGCAAGGAGGAGGAGGACGGGGGGAGCCACGGTCAGGCGGCGGCGGCGGTCGGCAGCCTGTGGCCGGTGAGGGGTTAACGCGATTGTCTCGCAGCCACGGCCGCCCTCCCGGGAGCGCCGAGGACTGGGTTTTCATTTTAAGTAACCCCAACGCCGCACGCGACGAAATGCATCGGGTCGGGGGCGACAGTGGAGGGGAGCGCCCGGGGGAGGCGGATGCAGCGCGGCAGCCGGGAGGTAGGAGAGCATCGGGGGGGGGGTCCCAGCCCCAACGTCCCACTCCTGTCCCATCGCTGTCCTCGTGCTGGGACGTCCCCAGGGTGACGGTGGGTGTTTGGGGTCACTGCGGCGGCGCTGGCCTCGTGCTGCCGAGGCTGCTCTGTGCCTTCGGCCTCGGTCGGTCACTGATGGCTGCAGAGCGAGGTCTCGCCCCGCAGGGAACTTCCAGGTGAGCTGCATCTCTCTGCTGGATGAACTGCGAGGGAGAAAAAGGGGGAAAAGGGGAAAGGAGGGAAATTTGGGGGATGGCTTCTCCCTGGCTGAGCATCCCACACTGCTCGCATCCACCCGGCTCACTGCCTGCACTGAAGCGGATTTAAGCAGCGAGGGAAAACCTCAAAGAGCTTTGGGGATTAGGAGCGGGCTCAGGGGATGGAGCAGCGATATCTCATCCTGCATCCCGGCCGATATCCCGTCCTGCACCCTGCTCTGTCACAGCAGTTCTCGGGCAGCGGGGATGCTCCCAGACCACTTCTGTCTCCCTGTCCCCATCCCGTCCCCACATCCCGCCCGGTGCTGCCCTGCATCCCCAGCATCGCTCCCGTCCCAGCTCTGCTTTGCGGGAAGGGTTCCTTAACGATTCAGCACTGAATTCCCGCAGCACCTCCTGCAGCGGGGACAGAGCGGGGATGGGGAAGGCATTGCTCTGTTCGCTGGGGCTGTGCTGAGCTCCTGTCCCCTCGCCAGGACTTTGCCTTTCTGCGGTGACCTTCACCCCGTCACCGGTGTCACTCCCCGGTTAGGGTTTCTGTTTGACCACGGTACAAAACCTTTTAAATCCCACAGCCCCTGGAGACGGAGGGAATGGAAGGAGAGCGAGGAGAGAGGGGGGGAAGGAGGAACAGCACTGTTAGCACCGGAGCCTGGATTTGGGGCTGGGGTCCGACTCAGCAGTGCTGGGACTCCGGCACTGGGAAATTGGGGCACATCTCCAGGGGGCGGTGGTGATGTTTTCTCCCATTGTGGATGGGGTGGGCAGCCCTCCTCCTCCTGCCCCACACCTGGAGTGGGCCCCCCGCCCGCCCCGCTCGGACCCTCAGCTCCGTGCTTTTCCGATGGCCTCTAAGCTGCTTGTTTTAATAGCATTAATGCTTTTAAACAAACAGCCCCTTCACCTCCGCCTGCTTCGCGCGATGCCCGGGAGGGCTGAGCAAGATAAGGGGATTGGAGCGGGATTTGGGAGAGATAAAGGGGCAGGAATCCAGCCAGACCCCAGCACGGACAGACCCCAACCTGGCCAGACCTCAGCCCAGACAGACAGACGACGAGTTTGTCCCATGAGGTCGGCACCATGCGCCGTGTCCCCATCCCAGGGATACCTCACTGCTTGTGTCCCTTGGGCAGTGCGACCCCATCCCCAATTGCGAGCCCATCACCTCCCTCCCTTCCTACTCAAGGTGTCCCTCATCCCAAAGGGGGGCACCCCGGGGTGACACCCCCAGGCCCAGGGGTCCCAAAGGGCTCAGCCCAGCCGGGGAGCGCCGACCCACAGCCTTTGGCACGGGGACCACAGAGACATGAAAGCGGCGGCGAGGCGCTCGCTAATGAGGGAGAATAAAGGAGCGGGGAGAGCAAAGCAAATGAGGAGAGCAAACAAGAAGGGAAGAACAGGCAAGAGGCATTTTCATAACCGCTCGGTGCCGAGCGAGCCCTCGGGGCGGTTCTTCGCCTCCTGCCCTTTGTATCTGCTGTTCTCAGGGGCCTGTTTGCATTTCTGCTCGAATCCAAACAGCCCGCGCTGCCCCGGCTCTATTTACCCTCCTGGGACGGCGCCGGGGCCGACGTGGAACCCACAGCCCAAAAAGGGCCATCGCCACCACCTCCCAGCTCTGCCATCGCCTCTTTCTCCTTATTTCACCCAGTCTCAATTCACCTTCTAATAAACCATGGGCACCACCAGGCACGGGGCTGCTCCGTGCCCCCAGTTCCCCCCTGCCACAGAGCAAAGGGGGAGTGTGAGCCACAGCCCCTGGGTGTGGGGTGCTCCCCCTGTGCCCTTCCAGCAATTTCTTGCTTCCTGCCGGGGGTAAGAAGATTTACTCTCTACCCATCCCCTCCCTGTATATATGGAGGTGGTTCTCTCTAAAACCTTCAGATGTTTTCTCTTGCTCCTGTCCATGTGCTACTGCCTGGGACCGGGTCCCCGCTGTTGCCGCAGGTGAGTGGGGCACGATGTGGCCACGGGGACTGGAGGGGCTGTGCTTTCTGCTCTTGCTTGGATGCTCTGAAAGAGGGAAGGAATGGTGAATTTTGAGGGTTTGCACCCACCAGTGTGCCGGGTGCCACCTCCATCCATCTGTCCTCCCTGCTTCCACAGCCCCCCGGTGCTGGGAGCATCCCCTGGTGCTGGGTGTGCTGGGAGCAACCCCTGTGCTGGATGCTTCCCCAGTACTGCCTGCATCCCCAGTGCTGGGAGCATCCCTTGGTGATGGAAGCATTCCCTGGTGCTGGGTATATCCTCAGTGCTGGGTGCACCCCTTATGCTGTGAGCATCCTCAGTGCTGAGAGCATCACCCAGTGCTGGATGTATTCCCAGTACTGGGTGCACCCCCTGGTGCTGGGAGCATCCCCTGGTGCTGGATGTTATCCTCTGGTGCTGGATGTATCCCTGATGCTGTGTTCTTGCCCCGTGACCCCTCTGCTTTATGCCCTCAGGCTGCAGCATGCAGTGTGGCTGCGTGGCCCCGGGGCTGCCCGCCCTGCCTGGCTCCTACTGGGTACCAGGTGAGCACCAGCACAGCCACACTGGGAGCAACTGGGGCCATCCTGCATGAACCGTGGTCCTCCCACAGACCCACAGGCTGCCTACTGGGCTGTGATCCCTGAGCAGAGCCCATCTAGGGGGATGATGTCCCCAATCCCGGGGCTCTAAGCTGCTGCCCACCCTGCAGGTCTTGCCTTCCCGGATTGGGCGTATAAAGCCGAGTCCAGCCCTGGCTCGCGGCAGATCCAGCTCTGGCACTTCATCCTGGAGCTGCTGCAGAAGGAGGAGTTCCGCCATGTCATTGCCTGGCAGCAGGGCGAGTACGGGGAGTTCGTCATCAAGGACCCCGACGAGGTGGCACGGCTGTGGGGCCGGCGGAAGTGCAAGCCCCAAATGAACTACGACAAACTGAGCCGAGCTCTCAGGTGCTGCGGGGTCACGGAGAGCCTTTGGGGACATGGAGAGCCCTCGGGGATGTGGTGCTGCAGGAACACCTGGCCCTGACCCCCCGTGCAGCACAGCCCACCTGCATGGGGACAGTGGGACAGTGGGGATGTGGTTTGGGAGCTCTTGGTTCTCCTGGTTCTCAGCTTGTGATGGGGAGGAATTTATGCAAAGTTTTCACATGTCCATCTGTCCATCCATCCATCTATACACCCCTCCCTCCATCCACCCATCCATCCTTCCCTTCACCCACCCATTCCTCCATCCAACCATCCATCCATATGTCCATCTCTCCCTCCCTCCGTCCATCCCTCCATCCATCCATCCATCCCTCCATCCATCCCTCCATCCATCCATGCTGCTAACACCCCACCATCCCTCCCAGGTATTACTACAACAAGCGCATCTTGCACAAGACCAAGGGCAAACGCTTCACCTACAAATTCAACTTCAGCAAACTCATCTTCGTCAACTGCCCGCTGTGGGACCTGCGCTGCCCCCCATTGCTGGCGGGCGCCGTTCCCCCCACCCTGCCGAGCCAGGTAGAGTCCCATCACAGCGAGGACAGCCCTGGGGACAGCTGCTCATCCCCACTGCTGCCACGTCCCCATCTGTCCCCCACAGCTGCTGCAGAACGCATTGCTGAGCCGGCGGGCGCTGGCGGAGCCGCTGGGTTGGCACCGGGGTCCCCGGCACCCGCTGCTCCCCGAGGCACCGGAGAAATCCCGTAAGTGTGGGGCACTGACGGCCCACGTGCATCAGGCACGGGACACATACAGCGTGCCCGTCCTGGGAATGATGGTGGTCACCGGTGGGGGTCGGAGGCAGTGGGTGCTGGGGGCCAATGGGTGCCGCAGCTCTCCCCCTGGGTGCAGGCACGGAGCCCAGTGCAAGGGGGCCGCAGCCGTTGCCGGTCCCACAGCAGCACCCAGTGGCTGCAGCGGGGAGAAGGGGGGGCCGTGGGTGCTGGTGTGGGGTGCACACGGGGGTCTCAGTGCCTGGAGGCTCTCACGGGGCTCTGTCTCTTTGCCACTCGCAGGGCTGAGCACCGTGTCCCCCCCGTGCCTGGGGGGCTCCTGCTGCCGCCTGGAGGGCCCCGAGGAGTTCCCCCGCTTGGCTGCCTTCCCCTGCCCGCTGCTGCCCCCCCCGCTGCGGGAATGGGCCCCCTTCCCCGTCCTGCACCCCCCACCGCACCCCGCACCACTGCTGCCCCCCCAGCTGGGAGCCCCCTCTCCTATGGGGCTCCCCAAATCGGAGCCGTTCCCGCTGGGCCCCCGTTGCCCCCCTGGGCTCCTCAGTGGCCATGCCATGGCTGGGGGGGGGCTCACGGGCGAGCAACCTGGGGAGGATGGCGAGGAGGAGGAGGAGGAGGAGGTGGATGAAGGCCGGCGTGGCACAGCCATGGTTCAGAGGGTGAAGCTGCAGCTGGAGGGCAGAGAGAAGGGCAGCAGCGGGCTGTCCCCTGCCAGTTTCACCCCCCCACAGCATCCCGTACCCCCACAGCCCCCCAGCTGGCCTCTGCAGCCACCCTAAGGTGGGTGCGCGGGGGCACAGCGGCCCCCAGACCCCAAGACACCCACACTGACGGAAATAAAGAGGTTTGCAGAGGGCTGTGGTTGTCTTGCTGGCAGCACCCCAAAGCCGCCGTCACCACTGACCCTCCGGGGTCTGCTGCTGGGACCCCTCCATGCCAAGGGGATGTGGGGCACAATTTGGAGGGCGGGGGGGAGGGGGGTGGAGGGGAGGAGGAGGAAGGACTTGGGGGACGATCCCAGCAGCCTCTGCTAGGAATTCCCGGAAAATGGCCCCAGATCATTTTCATTTTCACTTTTCCACATTTTCCCTGCTGGGAAATTTACAGAGGGAAAAGGGGACAGGGGGGCAGATGGAGCCTCTCCCCAACTCTCCATTTTGAGGCTTTTGTGCCCCATTCGCCATCTCCAGTGGCACAGAACACCTGTGGGGCTCCCGGGGCGGCGAGGGCTTGGTGTCACCCCTGGGACCCCACGAAGCAGAAACCCCAAAATCTGCAAAGCAACCTCAACACTGGCATGAGATGGGTGCCACCAGGACGTGGGGTACCCCATAGCCAGGGTGTGTCTATGGGTCTGCAGTACTGAGGCTGTCCCTGTGGGTCCCCAAATCTCTGCTGTTCCCTCAAGTTCCCCATATAGGCTCTGTCCACTTCAGTCACCAAATCCCTGCTGTCCCCATGGCTGCCCCATACTTGGGTACCCACTGTGTCCCCCCACACCCATCAGTCCCTGCAGGTCCCCACATCAGTGCTGTCCCCAGGAGCCATCCCATACCCTGGCAGTCCCAAACATCCCCCAAACCCATGCAATCTCTGCAGGTCCCCAAATCTCTGCTGTCCCCACGGGTGCCCCAAATCTCTGCTGTGCCTGTGAACGCCTCAAATCTCTGCTGTCCCTATGAGTGCCCCAAATCTCTGCTGTCCATGGGTGCCCCAAATCCTTGGTTGCCCCAGACTTGGGTGCCAAATCTGGGTACTCATCCTGTTCCCCCCCTCCATCAATCCCTGCAGGTCCCCAGATCAGTGCTGTCCCCTGGAACCCTCCCATACCCTGGCAGTCCTATACATCCCCCAGACCCATGCAATCTCTGCAGGTCCCCAGATCTCTGCTGTGCCTGTGAACACCCCAAATCTCTGCTGCCCATGAGTGCCCCAAATCCATGAGTACCAAATCTGGGTACCCATTCTGTCCCCCAAACCCATGCAATACCTGCAGGTCCCCAAATCTCTGCTGTCCCCACGGGTGCCCCAAATCCATGGGTGCCTAATCTGGGTGCCCATCCTGTTCCCCCCCCACCCATCAATCCCTGCAGGTCCCCAAATCTCCGCTGTCCCTTGGAACCCTCCCTCCCACACCCTGGCAGTCCCATACATCCCCCAAACCCATGCAATCTCTCCCCAAATCTCTGCTGTGCCTGTGAACACCTCAAATCTCTGCTGTCCCTACGGGTGCCCCAAATCTGTGCTGCCCATGGGTGCCCCAAGTCCTCGGTTGCCCCAAACTTGGGTGCCAAATCTGGGTGCCAAATCCGGGCGCCCATCCCGCCCCCCCCCCCCCCATCAGTCCCCGCCGATCGGTGCCGCCCCCCCCGCGCCCACCCGTCCCCATTCATCCCCATCCCCCCGCGTGCCCCCCAGACCCACGCCGCCCCCCGCACCGCTCGCAGCCCCGCTCCCCGCCCCCCGGCCCCCCCATATCCGGGTCTCTCCGCCGTTCCCTAAAACCCGGCACCCCTCCCTCGCAGCCCCCGCCGGCTCTGCCCGCTCGGCGGCGGGGCCGAGGGCCGGGCGAGGCCGGGGATTGGGAGGGCCGCAGGCCTCTCCCTCGGCCCGGCCCCCAGAGCCGGGCGGCGGGGCGGGGGGACCGCGCCGAGCCGGGCCGCGCCGAGCGGAGCCGCGCCGCGCCGAGCCGGGCCGAGCCGGGCCGGGCCGGGCCCGCCGCGCTCCCCGGGCCGCTCGGGGGACGCTGGAGCCGGGCAGCGCCGCGCCGCGCTCCGCCGCGGGGCCGCCGGGCGCCCGGGGATGGTGGCGGCCGGCGCGGGGCTGCGGTTCCCCGAGCCCTGAAAGCGGCTGCGGCCCACGGGCGCCGGGCGGCGGCCGCGGGGACGCGGAGGAACCATGAGCGTGAGGCCGCCGCAGGCCGCCCCGGACAGGTGCGGGGGGAGCGGGGGGAGCGGGCGGCGGGGTCCGGGGGGCCGCGAGCCGCGGGGGGAGCGAAGTGCGGGGGGTGAGCGGGGTGATGTGCGGGGCGCGGGGGGGGCAGGACTGCGGTGATGGGCAGCGGGGCGAGCGGACGCAGCGGTGCTGGGGTTGTGCGGGCACCGCGGTGCTGGGCAGTGGGGATGAGGGCATGCGGTGGTGCTGGGCAGCGGGGCTGAATGGATGCGGTGGGGCTGGGGATGAGGGCATGCGGTGGGGCTGGGGTCAGTTGCATGCAGTGGTGCTGGGCACTGGGGGTAAACAGACACAGCGGTGCTGGAGCTGAGTGCATGCAGTGGTGCTGGGCACTGGGGCTGAATGGATGCAGTGGGGCTGAGGCTGAGTGCATGCAGTGGTGCGGAGCACTGGGATTGAACAGGCACCGTGGTGCTGAGCGCTGGGGCTGAGTGCATGCAATGGTGCTGGGCACTGGGGCTGAGCGGGCACAGCGGTGCTGGGCAGTGGGGCTGAATGGATGCGGTGGGGCTGGGGCTGAGTGCATGCAGTGGTGCTGAGGTCAATTGCATGCAGTGGTGCTGGGCACTGGGGGTGAACAGACACAGCGGTGCTGGAGTTGAGTGCATGTAATGGTGCTGAGCACTGGGGGTGAGCGGGCACAGCAGTGCTGTGGTTGCCTGGGCACAGCGGTGCTGGGCACTGGGGCTGAGTGCATGCAGTGGTGCTGAGGCTAATTGCATGCAGTTGTGCTGGGGCTGAGTGCATGGAATGGTGCTGAGCACTGGGGTTGAACAGACACAGTGGTGCTGGGGTTGTGTGCATGCATTAGTGCTGGGCACTGGGGCTGAGTGCATGCAGTGGTGCTGTGTGCTGGGAGTCAGCAGGCACAGTGGTGCTGGTGTCGAATGGACCCAGCGGCGCTGGGGCTGAACGCACGCAGTGGCTCTGGGTGCTGGCATTGGGTCGGGTGCCTTGTCCTGTCCCCTTGGTGCATCCCTGTGCCCCTCGCTGTGTCCCACCGTTGGGTTCCTTTCGCCTGCAGGTTGGTGGTGGGTTATTTTTAATTAATTCTTGCTGATAGATTAAGTGCCCACAGCTCCCCCGGGGCTGAACTGTGTGACTGTGGGGTGGCTGTGGGTGGGACCCCCCCCCCCAAAGAGCCCTTCTTCACATCCCCAAAGCGCTGTGAGGTTTGGCTGAGGTGCTGCAGTTGTTGTTGTTGTGACCCTAGAATGGGGACCCTGAAAAGATGCAGCTCAGCTTCAAGGAGCAGCTGGCTGATGTTGGAAACGGTGGCCCGAAGGAGCAGGGAGCAACGCTGTCAAATAACTGTGGGGGCATGGTCCAGGTGGGAGAGGGGATGCTGCCCATCCATCAGGCGTTTGGATGTTGAGAACGCTTTGTGGGGAGCCCTCGCTGGGTGTCCGTGCTCCTGTGCTGGGCTCTGAACCCGTCTCACCGCCCGGCTCATCCGTCCGTCGCCTCGTGGCTGTGGTTGGGGGCACTCAGTGCTGGGGTAGCTTGGCTGCTCCTCTCTGTACCCCTGCCTGGTGCTCAGTGTGGGCTGTGGGTAGGATTAACCGAGTGCTTCGCCTCTGGGATGCAGCACGGCTGCAGAGCCACACACCAGGCTCTGCCTTGGGCTTTGCTGGGCTCAGTGGTGGTGAGGCCATGATCTGGAGGTGCTGCTTGCTGTGACCTGGAGCGGGTGCCAGGTGTCGGTGTGAGGCTTAATGCCTCTCTATGCTCCTTAAATAGCTGCCGTCCTGCTGCTCCGTAAGGTCAGCAGCCTCAGGTGCCCTGGGAAGCTGTTCTCCAGCACAAAAGCAACCTGAAAATGGGTGAAATGGTGTGAAATCGAGGACTTTCTCCCTCTGGCTTGCTGGTGAGGGGCGGCCTCAGGGTTTGCGCAGGGAAAAGGCAACCTGGTGCCGTCCTGGTGCCATCCCAGTGCCATCCCATGGGCAGGGATGTGTGAAGATGATGGCACTCAGTCTCTGCTCTGCAGCCTCCAGCCTCAACCCACAGGAGCCATTCCCAGCGCTGTTCCTTGCAGCTCCTCGTGCTGCTCTGATGGAAGGGTGCCGCAGGGCGTGCGTGGTGGGAGGGCAGGGAGAAAGCGTCCCTGCAGGGCAGTTGTTCTGTGCCTCACTCGCTGCCTCGCACCTCATGTGGCTTCAGGGGTGAACCACCTCGGCCATGCTGGGTTTGTCGGGGCCGAGCGGCACCGTGGGCACGGCAGCAGAGCCACGTGGGAACGGTGTTTCCTTCACAGGAGCCCGGAGCCTAGCTTTGCTTTCCCTGCCTGCCACCCTCTGCACTCCCGTGCCGCGGGCAGGGAGGGGCAGGATGGCAGACAGTTCTCCCAACAGGGAGGAGAGGGTTGGATGGGCGCGGGCTCGCTCGGTGCCGCTGGCAGCACTAACGCCGCAGCATTTGTGGAGCACAGTTCATGTGCAAAGCGCTCCTCAAACATCGTTCAGGCACAAATGCTCATCTCTCAGCCCCTCGTGCAGCTCTTGAGCAACAGGAGCTCCCCGGGCGCTGTGCTCCCGGCTCCTGCCCTGCTTGGCACAGCTGGCATGGCTCAAGGCGTCCCTGCGGTTCCACTGCGGTGTCCCCACTGTGTCCAGGTCCCCACCAGCAGCTGCAGGACCAGGTCCTTCCTACAGGCTGTGGCCAAGGTCTCACCCCTCTGGTGTTCCCTTCTAGGTTGCACCTTTGGTGTCACCGTCACCAAAGTCCCCACCTCGCCACATTGAGGCTCCCTGCAGGGAATGGGCAGTGCCAAAATTCACGGGAACGGAGTCTGCCGCGCCATTAAGTAACCGGGGCTGCTGCACTCGTGTTAATTTTTTTCCCCTCCCATTTAATTAAAAACCTTAATTTAAACAAAGCTCCCACGGAATCATGTCTGCTGCAGCAAGGTTGCTGCAGGAACCCAGGGTTTTAAACTCAGTTTGCCGTGGACGTGGAGCTCTGCGTCTGATTTGCAGAAGGAAAATTGATACCCACGGGCCAAGCTTTGCTTCGCTTTGCTTCTCTCCCTCGGAAATAAAAGCAACAAGAAGACAAACAAACGGGTTGGCTGCTGAAAGCCCAGCGAGGTTGGAGGGCTCCTGTGTGGGTATCACAGTGCAATGGGGCTGTGCTGCCCGTTGGCTTCCCTAAGCAGGGCTCGCTGAGCTCCGCGCCTGACCTGCGATGCGATGCACACGTGCCAGGCTGGCTGTGCCGGGCTCACACCGTCCCCCCTGTGCCACACCATGGGGAGGGGGAAGGAGAGGAAGTTGAATCATTTTTAGCTGAAATTCCTTCCTTCCTTCCTGCCCCAGAATATCAGGAGGGGAAGGGCTGTGCGGCTCGCTGGGGCCGTGGGTTGCAGCGGGAAGCGCCGATCAGCGCAGCATCGCACTGCAAGCATCCCGATTCCCTTTCCAAGTTGGGTGGTTTTTTTTTTTTCTTTTTTTCCCCCCCCTATCCCAGCGAGCTGCCCAATTCCGAGTGGTGTTTTTTCCTCTTTTATCCCCTGTTTATTTATATTGTTGGTAGCTCCCGTCCCGCTCCGGCCAGGCAGCGTGCCGTGCCGACGTGTCTGACGTCGGTGTCCCCGGGAGGGGACTGCAGGGAGCAGCCATTTGGAGACGGGGAAGGAAAAAAAGATCCCAGCCCGGAGCCAGCAGCTGCACGGCTCTGCCTGCAGCCTGACCCACTTTGAGGGTTTGATCCTGTTTCTCTCTTAATCGTTTAATTGTGGCGTTTGCTCTGTGTGGGCAGCACTTGCTGGGCCGGGGGTGTTTGCTCTTTAGTGTGGGTGATGTGCTTTTTTTCCCTCCTTTTTTTTTTTTTGCCACTATTTTCAAGCTGAATTGCCCTTAGGATTGCCCTGTCCCATGGGAAGAATTCTGCCCTAGGAAAGAGCCGAGTGATGCCGCTGGTGCCCGCTTCCTCCTGAGTGCTGCGGTGCCACTATGGGGGCTCAGCATCCCCAGCTTGCTGACATGGGGACGTCCCACCCAGAGATGATAATTGAGCTAAAAATAACCAGAACTGGAGAAAATAACGTCAGTCCAGGAGCAGGACTTGCCCTGGGCGCAGCAGAGCGTGGGACATCGGGCTGGGGCCGGTCAGAGCCTGGCAGCCGTGGGGCTGCAGTGAGTCAGGGCCCTCTGTGAGTCAGCCCTGCAACCGCGGAATTTGGAGCCTGGAGGGCTCCGGAGTGAAATCTTTGAGGAAAACCCAAGGGCTGATGTTTGTGTGGTCACAGATTTAGGAGGTGATGTCTTCCCCAGCGTTGGGCCAGCGGAGCTCGTCGGTGTGCGTGTCACCTCCAGGGCGAGCATCTGCACGGCCCCAAATCCCGGAGAATTGCACCCAAAAGGGAAATCGCAGCGCTGCTGCAGCCTGGCTCAGGGCTCGGTTGTGTTGGCGCTGCCTTTGGTTCAGAACAGGCGTGGTTTGGCTCCCCATAAGTCAATTAGGAAGAAGCTTATGCAAAGCCGAATTAAACTACTCTTTTAGACGGAAATAAGCCGGCGCTGGCCCGGCGGCTGCGGGTTATCCGGGAAGGGTCCGGCTGTGAGCTCGGTGCACCGGGCTCTGTGCAGCTCCAGTTGCCAGGTTTACAGCACAGAGCTCACAGCACGGCCCCTCTGGGGTCTCTGCACGTGGGGCGATGCTGAAAGAACCGACCTCAGCTTGGCCTGGATAAAGGCACCTCCTGCCCCGTGCCCGCCTGCCTGTAATCCCATGGGTAATCCCAGGGGTAATCCTGGGGTAATCCTGATGGGTAATCGCACCAGGATCACGTCGGTGTTGTGCCCCTGCATTTTCAGCCTATGAATGTGCCTGGGCTCCATCCTGCCAAGGTCCTGATTGCATCCCCCTGATTGCAAACGTGATGGGGTGGATCAGCAGCTGTGCCCAATGGCTGCTTGTATGGGGTTGGAGTTAGCATGGCCCCAGCAGCCCCCACTGAGATGCTTCCCAATGGCCAGGGCCTGCAGGGAGCTGGTTCTGTGCCATGGCCCTGTGGCACTGGGGCAGGAGGAGAGTGCTGATCCCATGGAAAGGGGTGAATTACTCAATGCCTGTAATTGTGGTTTCGGAGCTGTTGAGTCTTGGAAACTGGCAGTGTGGCTCTCCGGCTGGCACTGCCTCCAACTTTGATCCTGTGGGGGTTTGGGTGGTGCCAGGACCCCACTGTGTGCCCCCAAAGTGGCGACAGAGGGTCCTGGGGTGCCTTTCCTTCATGGAGGTTGCTTGTCCTGCAGGATGCGGGGCGGCAGTGTGGAGTCTGGCTGTGCTGTGTGTCCCTCTGTCTCTTGATCTGTTTGTCTCCTCTTTCCCCCTTCCTGCACTGCTGTCTTCTGGGTCTTGTGCCACCTCCATTGGGGTCTGTGCTCTGCTGGCAGCAGAGCGGGCAGCAAAAGGCAGCGCCTGCCCAGGTAAGCAGGGTCGGGGCTGCCTGAACTCGCACGCTGCACCCTCGCTTCACTGCAGCCCTTGGGGGCAGGGCACGGACCCATGGCTGCTCCTGCCAGTGGTGCTGTGGCCCCAGCATCACTCTCCTGGTGCTCTGGGACTCCCAGCTCCGGCACGGCCCCGCAGCGCTGGCAGGAGCAGGGATGAGGAAGCAGCTGTGTTCCCATTTGGGAATGGAGGCACTGTCTGGGCCCCCACCTCCCGCTGCCATCCCTCCAGCACCAGGCGAGGGGATGTGCTGCATCCCTGCAATGGCCCAAAGTCCTCAGGCAGCTTGTCCATCCTGCACCCTGCTGCGGGACCACAAGGCTCAGCGAGGGGGCGAAACATCACTGAACCATCTGCTGTCCGTCCGTCTGTCTGTCCATCTCTCTTCCATCCCTTGCAGCTTCCTCCCTCTTCTGCCATCAACCCTTCTGCAGCCTGCCGAGCCCTGCGGCTGCGCGCACTGCATGACGCCCCTGTCCTCTGCCTGTCCGCTGTGCTGCTCTCCCTGACCCCCCTGAGCATCCTTTGGGGCTGGGATGGGAGAAGCGCTTTCCCAAGGGGCAGGCAGGTGCCAGCTGCTGGTGCTTCCCTACGTTGGGCATGTGTTGTTCCTGAGGAGAAGCCAGGTCTCAGTGGTGACTGGGGACCGTGCTCTCCCTGCAGGTTGAGCAGCCTGTCTTCCCTGGGTGATTCGTCTTCAGAGCGGAGATCTCCAGGACACCGCCGTCAGCCCTCTGATTCCTCCGAGACCACAGGTGGGTTCTTGTAATTGAGGACAGTGCTGAGCTCTTTGCTTGGTTGGAGAGCCAACAGCTCCCAGCGTTAGCAGTGTTGGGCTGCATCACATCCATGCACAGGCTGTGGATAGGAAGGGACCCTCCAAACAGCAGGCTTCAAACAGCCCTGAAATGTCCCCTGGGCTGGGATGGAGCTGTGGGTGTGGGGTTGGTGCTCCTATAAGCCATAATTTCCATCCTGCAGCAGGGATGTTCTGGCATTGAAAGGCTGGGTTGCACACAGTGGTCCACACTGCAGCCCCAAGTGCTGCTGCAGCTCCCAAAATCAGGCAGAGCCATGGCTCAGAGCTTCACTGGCTTTTCTTCCTCTCCCTCCCCAGGTTTGGTCCAGCGGTGTGTCATCATCCAGAAGGACCAGCATGGCTTCGGCTTCACCGTCAGTGGGGACCGCATCGTCCTCGTCCAGTCCGTGCGGCCAGGTGAGAGGGTGGGGGGGCTGGGGGACACCTCGGGACCCCCTCACCTGCTCCGTGCCTCTGGAGAAACGTAGCACCAAGGGTTTGTCTCCTCAGCGGGGGATGCAGCGGGGTTTGGGGCATCCCTGGGCAGGGACAGGTTAAGTTCTGCCATGGGTGGGTGGGTGGGTGGGGAATTCCCTCCAGCAGCCCTGGGTAAACACACGTCGGCAGCGCGCGGCTCTTGGCGCTGTGCTGCAGGAGATGCTGCTGGTTTTGCAGTATAATGACTTTGCGGGGTGGCAGGGCTGGGAGCAGCAATTTAGACAGACAATGAGCTGCTTATTTTACAGCGGATGTTCCCACCTCCTCCCCCTTCCCCCCCTCCAGCCCGAAAGCCAGGAAAAATGAGAATATAGTAAAGGGAAAGCACTGCGGGTTTCAAGGGCACGTTTGCACTGGGGTTCCTCTCTCCTATAACAGGAGCTCTCTCCTATAACGGGAGACCCCTCCATGCCCCTCGCTCCAGAGAGACAGAGACTGGGACGGGGCCTTCCCCAGCTTTGCTGCTTGGTGTGTGGTCACATGCACCCACCTCAGCCAGGCGTGGGACGGCGGGGACGCCCACCCGCGTCACTCACTGCCAGTAGTGAGAGCACTGAGAGCCAAAAGAATCCCAGCGATCCCATGTACTTTCCACTTTTGGAGCTCATTGCTGTGTCTCAGCCCCTTGGCCTGGAGTCGGAGCTCATGGAAACATTTCCTCTCGGTTTTGGCTTGAGGAAAAGATAATTTTCCCTGTATTTCAGCCTCGGTGGCTTTGTTACAGAGTGGAATGGGGAGAGGAGCAGAGCAGCGCTGCTGCTGGGCCCCTCTCTGGTGTCCACATGCATGTGGTGCTCTGGGATGTGTAGGAGTCACTGCGGATGCTGGAACCTGAGTCTGGCCAAGGATGGGAAGGGCTGGGTTGTGACTGCTTGAGCAGCACAGGGGCTCTTTGGGCTGGAAGGTGGTGTTCACATCGTGTTGCACAGCTCTTCCTGATGTCGGTCTGTCTGTCTGTCCTGCAGGAGGAGCGGCCATGAAGGCTGGGGTGCAGGAGGGGGACCGCATAGTCAAGGTGAGCGTCGTGGCCTGTGCTGCCATGCCCTGCTGCTGTGACCGCAGCTGATGGCTCTCCTCTCCTCCCCTCTGCCAGGTGAACGGCACCATGGTGACCAACAGCTCCCACCTCGAGGTGGTGAAGTTGATCAAGTGTGAGTATGGCCACAAACTGCCACACCTCTGAGCTTGAGGGCCTGAGCTTTCCTTTTTTTGCTGCTGGGGACAAGGCTACATCCCCAGCCGGTGAGGGACAGCATTATGCCCAAGGGCAGGGCTTGGTTCTTGGGAGAAGATGAGGTAATCTGTCTCAGTCTGTCCACAGGCACACAGGGATAGGGATGTGCCCACCCATTGCTGCGATGCTCACCTGATGTTTCAGGGAGTGAATAACGGGAGATTTTCTTTCCCTTCCCTTCTAATCCTGGATGTCCTCAGCTGGTGCCTACGTGGCCCTGACTCTCCTGGGCTCCCCACCACCGTCAGTGGGGCTCTCCAACTCCCAGCAAGACATGAGCACAACAGGGGCACCCCGCAACGCCCCTGCCTGCCCCCCACCACCTCCGCCCCCACCACTCCCCCCGCCGCAGCGCATCACTGGCCCCAAGCCCTTACAGGTAATGTATCCTGCCCACCCTGCTCTCTGCCTTCCTGCAGGCTGCAGTGCATCGTGGGCAGAGCTCAGCCTGTCTTGTGTCCAACCTACATTGCAGGACCCTGAGGTTCAGAAGCATGCAACACAGATTCTGCGGAACATGCTGCGGCAAGAGGAGGCAGAGCTGCAGGTACAGTGCTTCTTCTCCTCTAAGAGTGACTCTGGGCTGGGTGGTCCCTTGCTCGAGCTGGTGAGCACTGAGAGAAACTCAGCTCTCCACCCTTCTCTTCTGCCCAGTTAATGGGCTCTCACAGCAGTCCATAGCATCCCAGCCAGACTGCGCTGGTACCTGGGGGAGATGTGCAACATTTGGGTACTGTTTGGCCCAGGGAAGCACTTATGCACACGTCGGCCCATTGAGCCACACAGCAGCTGTGTGTTTGCCCCCATCCCATGAGCAGCAGGGCAGGCTGATGGGTTTGGGGTCGCTGTGAGCATCCTCATCTCTCACTCAGCGCTTCTACGAGGCGTACAACCGCAACCCTGGCACTGTGGTGGGGGAGCAGATCGAGGGAGCGCGCCGGCGGGTCAGCCAGCTGCAGCTCAAAATCCGCCAGGAGACCGGTGGCTCCGTGGTAAGCAAAGGGCACAAGTTCTATGGGAACCCTAACTTAGGTTAGGCACCAGGCTTAAGGTGTCCTGGGCTCCCTCTGGGGATGGGGAGTGTGGCCATGGGGGTGTTCCTGGTTTCCCACTTTTGCTATGGTGGGTGGGGGCTGCTGCAGTCAGTGTCCTCTTGTTCTGTGCTGGGGTGTCTGCCTGTGCTGGGTGACATCCCACTGGTCCCACATTCCCCTCACCTTGCAGGATCTGGGGAGACTGTGTGGTGATTCCAGCATGGCGATGTTCAGGGCAGCAGAAGGTGAGTGGTGCTGGCAGTTTGTACTTCCCTGCTCCTCAGTGTGCACAGGGCAGTCCTGAACACAGGGCTCAGCCTCTCCTCTGTTCCCAGGCCGCCTCTCGCTGGACTCTCAGGATGGTGACAGTGGGTTGGAGTCGGGCACAGAGCGGTTCCCCTCTGTCAGCGAGGTGAGAGCACAGCCCAGCTCTGCTGGACCCTGGCAGCGATGGGGGAAAGTGTTGTTTAAAACTAAATGTCCCCTGGAGTGGCTGAATATGACAGCAGGGTGCAGGTGGAGGGGTCTTTGCAGCACTAGGAACCAAGGGCCTGGCTTTGTAGTTGTAATTACTTGCTTACCTTCTGAGCAAGCTGGATTTCTTGATGCTCAGAGCTGAGATTGCAGTGCTTGGGCTTGCACTGTATGTCCCGACATTGTTGCCCCAGAAATGAGGGGTCCCCAGGCTCGTGCTTCCAGTCTTAAACAGCCCTGAAGGTTTTATGTGGTTTCCAAGTTCGCTGGGCTCATGGAGGATGTGGTCTTCATGGTCTCAGAGCTGCAAAGTGCTCTTGAGGGACAACCCTAAGCTTTCCTGCCGGTCAGGCAAGAGCCATCCCCAACCTGTCCCCTCCAACACCCTGAGCAGATCTCCCTGAACCGCAACTCTGTGCTCTCTGACCACGGCCTGGACAGCCCACGCACCTCCCCAGTCATCACCGCCCGCCTCTTCCAGCACCATCGCCGGCAGGGCTCCGATACCGCCTTCACCCCCACCACTGAGCAGGTAGGATGGGACCAGTGCCCTGGGCACACAGCATCACCCAGCTAGCAGGGTGACGATGGCACGTCGAGTGTCCCCACGCTCCGTGAAGCTGGTGCCCAGCTCCTAACGCTGTCCCCCATCTCCTGCAGGGATCAGAGCGCACGGGACGACCTCTCATCATTGGGCCAGAGGAGGATTACGATCCGGGATATTTTAACAACGAGGTAGTGGCACCAAGCTGCTCTTGGCTCGTGTCCCATCTCTCTGGGGGCAGCTGGCCAAGGTCACGGGACAGGGCTGTCACTCCTGCCATGCTCCTCCCTTTGTGGCTGCATGCCCTGGAACCCAGGAAGCAGTGACATTTAGAAATCCTCCCGAGGAGGAAGCTGTTCAGTGACCTCATCTGCCTCTGTCATCCCAGCCCGTGCCGAGAGCATTCCTGGATGACAGCTGTCACCAGCTCATCCACCGCCGTGGTGGGGATGGGGACGTCCTGGGTTGGGCTGGTGGGAAATGGGGAGCAGGGGCTGGAGGTCCACCCGGGGCTGTGCCGTGGGGCTCCAGACAAGTCGGTTCCCTTCTTTCCTAACCAATGCTTCTCCTTCGGGCTTCGTAGTGCGACTCCCTCTTCCAGGACCTGGGCAAGCTGAAGTCCCGACCAGCACATCTGGGAGTCTTCCTGCGCTACATATTCTCCCAGGCAGATCCCAGCCCCCTGGTAAGAGCTGGAGGCAGCAAGCTAGGAGGAGTGCCAGTGGGGCATTGTATCTGTGCCTTCCCCACATCCCTGGGGCCTGTGGCGCTGCTGATTTGCTGAGCACGTTGCTGAGGTGCAGGCTCTGTGTGTAGAGCTCAGGCAGCTGCTGGCAGCCGTGTCCCCAGCTGTGCAGCAGTGAGGGAAGCCCAGTGTAGGGTTACACGTCCTCCCCTTCCTCCCAGGCGTGACGCGGGGAGGGCGCTGCCCTCCCAGACCCCCACGGTCGTTTCCTGTTTCATGGCCGTCTGGCTGCTGCTCTATTGGATGTTTCACCTTCCTGCTTCTAAACCTTCCTCCTTCTTCGCTGCCCACCTCTGGTCTCCCCTCCTTGCAGCTCTTCTACTTATGCGCAGACGTTTGCCAGCAGACAACAGCAAAGGATTCCCGGGGTTTGGGGAAGGATATCTGGAACATCTTCTTGGACCGGAATGCGGTGAGGGCAGGGGTTGTGTGCCTGCATCGGGGTCCTTGCATCTACAGGGGGCTGGAGGGGAGAACCAGCTGGAAAGCCAGCATCAGTGTCACGTCCGTTGCATGAGGGTCCTTTTTTAACAGTTTTTGCCACTGACAGTGCTTTGCTGATGCTGGTTTCTCTGCTTCAGTGCAAATTGCGTAAAGCATTGCGCAGGCGTTGCACAATGGCAGCAGCACCAGGCAGCTTGGAGCAGGGGTCATGGAAGCAGGGCTGGGGCTCAAGCTCTGCCCTCTATTCCTGGGGTACCTATTGCTCGGAGGGAGCACGCTGCTCCACAGGGGTTTGTGTTCTGGGTGCTGCAGTGAGTGCTGGGCGCTTTGTGCACTGGGAGCGTGGGACTCTCAGCTCTCACGCCCCCCAGCTGCAGAAATGCTGAACAGTGACAGTGCAGGAGCATGGGGCACCTCACCCTGCAGCTCAGAGCCGTGTGAGCGTGGCTTTGGTATGCATGCTGTGTCCCAGGTTCCTTCACACACTGTTGTGTTCCTTCTGCAGCCTCTCCGAGTGAAGGTGTCGGAGCAGCTTCTGGCTGAGATTGGTGAGTGAGGAGCGCTCAGGGGCTGCTAGAAGGTCCTCACTGCACTTTCCTGCGTGGCTGGTGACACTGCCTGTCCTTTTACCACCCAGAGGCTCGCCTGCGGAATGGGGATGATATCCGAGCTACCCTCTTCGAAGCTCAGGAGATGGTGATGCCCGAGATACAGGAGCAGATCCAGGACTACAGGTGACAGTGGAATGGTCACCCCAGAGAGCTCAGCATACCTCCCGTATGCCTCGTGGTTCTGACCCCCATCTGCCCACAGAACGAAGCGCACCATGGGCCTGGGGAGCCTATATGGGGAAAATGACCTCCTGGACCTGGATGGGGACCCGCAGAAGGAGCGGCAAGTGGCTGAGAAGCAGCTGGCACAGCTGGGTGAAATCCTGTGAGTGTGGGCTGCCTGGTCCTGCCACCTCCCCAGTGTGCTGGTTGAGGTCGGGAGGGAGAATGTGGAGTAGGAGCTGGGGGTGCTGGTGGCAGAGGTGGGAGGAAGGGGCTGCAGGGGGCTCAGAGGGAGCACCCTGCCCTGGGATGGCTGCCTGGGGCTGAGCAGAGGAACCCAAACAAGCTCTTTTATTCCTCTCCATCTCTCTCTGCAGGTCAAAATATGAAGAGGACAGGAGGTGAGTGACTCTCAGCCATGGCAAGCATGCACCCAGTTGTGACTGCATTGCTGTTGTTGACTAAAGAGGGGAAAGGGGGCTCAGAGAGGAGGTGCTGAACCACCCCTTTTCCCCTGGCCTGCAGCACCTCGTCCCAGTGCCAACTTTACCCCTGGGGCTATCAGGATGTCAGGACCTGGGGAAGGAGTGTCCCCAACTCTCCTTCTTGAAGGCTGCTGCCTTTCTGTCCTCCTTGTCCCTTCCCAGGTGTCTCCTGGCCAGGGAGAAGTGATCTCTTTGTCACCCCAGACCCCACAGGATATCCCAGTTCCATTTTCACCCTCCAACCCACGGTGCCATGTCCTGGTGCTCTGTCTCCATTCAGACTCTCTTCTCTTGCAGCTCCCCCATGGCCTTTGCCCTCAGCACATACATGAACCACACTGGCATCCGCAGCCGTGAGCCACGTGTGGCCAGCACCAGTGAGAAGGCACAGGCCCTCCCGGACAAGGACAAGTGGCTGCCCTTCTTCCCCAAAGCCAAGAAGGTGAGTGGCGCGACGGCTGCTGTCCCTCTGCTCTGCTCCCAGCTCCATCTGCAATGTGTGGTTGGGATGGAGGAAGAGCTGTGGTGTATTGCCCATGTTGTGATGCCAGCATTCCTCTCGGGTGTCCCAGCAGAGCAGCAGCACGAAGAAGGACAAGGATGCCATGGAAGACAAGAAGCGTAACCCCATCCTAAAGTACATTGCAAAGCCCAAAATGTCCCAGAGCAGTGAGTATCGGGATATTCTGGGACACTGAGCTGCTCAGCTCACTGCTGCTGGGAGATCTACAGCCTTTGGGTGGCCCTTGGGCACCCACCACCCCATAGCAGGCACTTCTCGTCTGCCACCTGTGCTCTCCTCATCCAGGCCCTTTCAAAGCCTCTTGTCTCAGCCTTGCTCCCAAATGGCTTTGAAGGGAGAGGAAGGGGAGCTGAGCAGTGCTCACCCCAAAATTAATTCGCTGCCCCATCCTGCAAGCTTGCCAGGAGCTGCGGGGTGGGCTGAGATGGTGGAGAGCATGCAACGACACGTGTGTGCTCTGACACGTGTGTGCGTGTGTGCTCTGACACGTGTGTGTGTGTTCCCCCCCTCCTGCTTTCAGTTCTTACACCATTAGCTCACACGCTCCCTTCTCTGCCTCCTCCGCTGTTGATACGCAGGATTGATTTGACATCTCATTTTTGTTTTTTTTTCCTTTCAGCATTTCATGTCCCTTTGTCCCCTGTCGAAGGTAAAAGCCCTTTTCTTTTATTTGCCATTCATCTCACGTGCTCAGTTTTGGTTTGTCCCCCCAGCACTGCTGCACCAGGCTCTGGATGGGCTGTGGGGAGGGAGGAGGCTGCCCATGGGCACTCTGGATGTCCCCAGGGAAGCCCCAGTGGTGGCCTTGGTGACATCCCACGGTGAGGGCAGCAATGCCACCGTCCATCTCCTCCTGCCTGCCCTCACTGGGGTCTCTCCCTTCTCTTTGCCCTAGCAGTCAAACCCGGCAATGTGAGGAACATTATCCAGCACTTTGAGAACAACCAGCATTATGAGAGCCAGGAGCCTGGCTCGCAGCGTCTCTCCACCGGCAGCTTCCCGGAGGACCTGCTGGAGGGTGACGGGTAGGAGGGGTTTGGGGTGGCAATTCCTGCCCTCTGTGCTCTCACCCCGTGTTTTCTGCCTGTGCGTCCCTCAGCCTGATGCTCCGGGCTCTGTCTCCCCGCTGCAGATCTCGTGCTGAGGTCAAGCTGGGCCGCTCAGAGAGCTTGAAAGGCCGTGAAGAGATGAAGAAATCGCGGAAAGCAGAAAACGTGCCCCGCTCCCGTAGCGATGTGGACATGGATGCTGCAGCCGAGGCCACCAGGCTTCACCAGTCAGCGTCGTCCTCTGCCTCCAGTCTGTCCACCAGGTGGGAGCTGCCAGCAGAGCCAGGCTAGGGGGGACAGCAGTTCCCTGTGGCCCTCAGGAGGGAGCTGGGATGTCCAGTGCCTGCCCACAGTGTCTGGGCTCTGCGCCTCACCCCTTGGGTTGGGATGCTGCCTCCTGGGCAAGCCCTGAGAATCCAGGCCAAGCTCTGGCCGCTCAGTCCTTACCTGCAGAACTTCACAGCTGATGTTTGTCGTGGGAAACCAGTTAGAATTGGGTTTAATGCACATTTGTGCCCCAAGCTCTGCGTTGCAGTGGGTGGCACGTGCCCCTCATCTTGAGAGATTTGCTCCTGGGAAGTGCTGCAGGGTGCTGTATTGGGAGGAGAGGGCCCTGTGGGTGCCACGGGGTCTCATGGGTGATGCTGCCATCTCTCCCCAGGTCGCTGGAGAATCCCACCCCCCCCTACACGCCGAAGATGGGACGCAGGTGAGTGGCACGGCTGCTGCTGCCATCGCCTCTACTTCACCACCCCGAGCCCGCCGCCACCTCTAGGGCTGGGTCCTACAGAGCAGGAGGGTCACTGTAGAGGGGGCTGGGGGTGTCAGAGGGGATTTCCTAGCTTCTCCCAGGCCTTGATAGAGGGGAAGTGATGCTTAGGGCTGCCCTGGGAGGGAGGGAGGGAGCCCCCAGAGATGCCTCCCCTTGGTGCAGTCCTACGTAACGCCAGCTCCCCGTCCCAGGGGTTAGGGGGCACCTCTGTTCCCTTGTGTCTCATGCAGGAGCTTAATCGACCTATATAGATGGCTGCTGGGGGACCTAGTCTGTTAGCTCAAGAGTCAGAGGCTTGTGCTTCTTGTGCTGAAGGTCCCAGGTTCAAGCCGAAATAGGGCCCAGGTAGATATTGGCTGTGCTGGGAGTGCTGCAGGCGGGCTCATGGGGGGTAGGGTTGCAGAGTACTCCCACTGCTGCTTTTCATCCACCCAGGAGCATTGAGTCGCCCAGCCTGGGCTTCGGCGCCGACCCCTTCCTGCCTCACCTGCTGGAGGATGAGCAGGGCCAACTCTCGGACCTGGAGCCCGAGCTGGATGCACAGAACTGGCAGCACACGGTGGGCCGGGAGCTGCTGGCCAGCCTGCCTCAGAAGGAGATTGACCGGCAGGAAGTGATCAATGGTGAGGAGCTAGGAGTGAGGAGCTGGGGCTGCAGGCACAGCCCGGGGACACCTCCAACTCCTCTGCCTCTCAACAGAGCTCTTTGCCACGGAGGGGTCTCACCTCCGCATCCTCCGAGTCCTCGACCTCCTCTTCTACCAGCGGATGAGGAAGGAGAGCCTGCTGTCCCGGGAGGAGCTGGCGCTGCTCTTCCCCAACCTCCCAGATGTGATTGAAATCCACAGTAAGTTCTTCCTTCCCTCCCCTCTGCCCTGCAGTGGCAGCACTGCCCTGGGCTGTGCAGTGACCAGCCTTGCTGGGAACATCGTCCTCTCTGTTCCAGCCCCGTTTCCCTCTGCTGGGGGCTCTCCAGAGCCTGTTATTCCAGGATCTGCCAATGCCTGTGTCTGGCTGGGCTGTTTGATCGTTGCAGATCTTTGTAGCCCACTTTCAGTTTCACTCATGGCAGCAGCAGTCAAAGTTCACTGTGTCTCCCACTTCCTCCTCCAGATTCCCTCTCCGAATCTATGAAGAAGCTCCGGGAAGAAGGACCAATCATTAAGGAAATCGGGGATCTCATGCTGTCCCGGGTGAGGAGGGGTGGCTGCTCAGAGGGGATGGGGCGACTCCAGCCCTGGGGACATCAGGACATCACGTCCCCTAGGAGTAGACAGAGGGTCCTGGAGGTTTCAGTACAGAGTGCAGAAGTGACCCTGCTGTCACAGAGACCTGCGCTGTGCCCCAGTGCCGCTCACTCTGGGAACCAGAACACGGGGACAAAGGAGCTCTGGGAGAGCCACCATGGGGTCTTGGTGGGCCAGGTCTGTGATTTCTGAGCCCACATCTTTCCGTGCCCCCAGTTCGACGGCCTGGCCAAGGAGGAGATCCAGCAGGTCACTGCTGACTTCTGCTCTTATCAGTCCATCGCGCTGGAGCTTATCAAGACCAAGCAGCGCAAGGAGACCCGTTTCCAGATCTTCATGCAGGTTCGGTCCACTCTTGGGCTGCTTCTCACCCCGTGTGTCTCCTGGCTGCCCCTGCTCACACCCCAGGGCCTTCATCCTCTTCCTCCTGCCCTAGGAAGCAGAAAGCAATCCTCAGTGCCGGCGCCTGCAGCTCAAGGACTTGATCATCTCAGAAATGCAACGCCTGACCAAGTACCCACTGCTGCTGGAGAACATCCTCAAGCACACTGAGGGTAGGGGCTGGAGGACTCGTGGCTCTTCTCACCCAGAGCCAATCTCAGGGCTGTGAGGAGGGTGTGCTGCTGTCCAGCCAGGATGGGTGGGTGCTGGGGGGATTCCTCCCCTCCATCAGCTCTGGGCTGGCTCCATGTGGGCTCGGGATTCAGCCACGGGTGTGAGTGCTGCTCAGCTACACGGGGCTGCACTTGCTCCCCCTGACCCTCACCCTGCTCCAGCGGGCACCTCGGAGCACGACAAGCTGTGCCGGGCCCGAGACCAGTGCCGGGACATCCTCAAGTATGTGAACGAAGCGGTGAAGCAGGCAGAGAACCGACATCGGCTGGAGGGCTACCAGAAACGCCTGGATGCCACCTCGCTGGAGAGGACCAGCAACCCGCTGGCAGCTGAGTTCAAGGTGATCCCAGCTCCTGGGGGCTGGGGGGGGTGCCTTAGTGCCAGCACGCTCACCGCTGCCCTTCCCTGCTGCAGAGCCTGGACCTCACCTCCCGGCGCATGATCCACGAAGGGCCGCTCACCTGGCGTATCAGCAAGGACAAGACCGTGGGTATGGGCCTCCCCTCGGGTCCTGCAGAACATGGGCCACCTCCAGCCCTGGTGGCATTCTGAGGACCCTCTGAGGCTGTGCCAGCTGAAAACGTTGTGTCCTCAGGGCCATCCTTCCCGGGCTGTAAGCACAACCCTGAGCCTCTTCTCTCTGCTCTCCGCTCCAGATCTGCACGTGCTGCTCCTTGAGGACCTCCTGGTGCTGCTGCAGAAACAAGATGAGAAGCTGGTGCTCAAGTGCCACGGCAAGACAGCTCTGGGCTCCTTGGACAACAAGCAGACCTTCAGCCCCGTCCTCAAGCTCAACTCAGTGCTCATCCGCTCCGTGGCCACAGGTTGTGAGGGGACTGCAGGACGCAGGGGGTGGCAGGGGACTTGTCCTCCGAGCGTGTTCTTTGCCATACCCTGACCTTCTCCATTGCTCTGTCCCATGTGCAGATAAACGAGCCTTCTTCATCATCTGCACGTCAGAGCTGGGACCCCAGATCTATGAGCTGGTGGCACTGACGTCCTCCGAGAAGAACACGTAAGGGCTAAAGGGGTGCTGGTGCCATGGGCACTGTGTTGCTGGGGAGAGGGCTCCCCAGTGTGACCCCCCAGGAGCTGACGGTGCTCTGGGCTGGGGTCCAGGTGGATGGAGGTGCTGGAGGAGGCGGTGCAGAGTGCCATGAGGAATGCCACCTTCCCCCCGAAGCGCCAGATGCCAGAGCCCACCCGCATGGCACCTTCAAGGTGAGCAGCGTGGCCTCACTGGGAGCAGGGCTGGAGCCTGGTCTGCACTGGGTGGCAGTGATGAGTGTCCCCAGCTGGTGGGGCTGGAGACATGAGTTCTCCCTGCTGCAGGAGCTACTTGCTGGAGACCCAGAGGCAGCTCCCAGGGCTCCTGGTCCCTTAGCACTGCCATCTTCCAGTCTAACCCCTTTCCATCCTCAGCCTGGTGTTGCAGGACCCTGATGTCTCCCCCATCCTATCCCAAGTCAGCAGCTCTGCAGCAGAGGTGGAGGAGAGCTCCTCAGGTGATTCCCCGTGCTCAGTTATCCACCTGTCCCTGGGGTTGGTACACAACCCTGAGCTCTCCCCTCTCCCTGCAGCAGATGACAATCCCACGGAGCTGCTGGGCAGGGAGCAGCCCCCCGTGCTGCTGGAGGAGCCGGAGAGCAGTGAGGTGGAGGAGGAAGAGCTGCCTGCTGGATCCCTGCACACAGAGGTGTCTGGTGCTCTCCCAGAGCCCTCCATGCGCCTGGCACTGCCAGTTCCCAGCCCGGCCGAGGGGTTGGCCGAGGCAGCCCTGGAGGATGGTGAGTGGTGCTCAGAGGGGTTGGGGAGGCCCACCCTGTGGTGTCAAACTCCCCCAACCCTTCTCTCCCCCCGTCCCAGTGGAGAACCTGCGGCTGCTGATCCTGCGGCGGCTCCTGCCCAGCCGTGACACAGAGCCTGAGGATGACCTGACACCCACGCCGTCGGTCATTGGGGGTACCCACACCTGGGACTCGGTGCTCTCCAGCCAGGATTCAGCCTCCCAGGAGGTGCTGGCTGAGCCCCCCAGTGCTGCCGAGGAGCCAAAGCCCCCAGTGTCTGCTGAGGAGCAGAGCAGCTACAAGGTGGTCCGGAAAGGTATGGAGGGCTGCCAGCCCCCAACCGGGCATGGGGGGGCACCTGGGGACTGTTCCTTTCTCTCCCCTCGCTGGGATTTGGGGTCTCTCTGCATGAGCTTTGGTGGATCAAAGCTGGGGTGCTGGTGGTGGGTTATGATGGGTGCTGGTGGTGGGATGCTAACTGATGCTGGGGTGCTGGTATTTGGGTGCTGGTGGTGGGGAGCTGATGGGTGCTGGTGCTGAGGTGCTAATTGGTGTTGGGATGCTGACTGATGCTGGGATGCTGACCAATGCTGTGCTGGTATATGGGTGCTGGTGATGGGATGCTGATTGGTGCTGGTGGTGGGTGCTGGTGGCGGGGCCAGCTCACCCCTTCCCTCTCCCTCCCCCCTCTCTTTTTGGGGTGCACAGCCCCAGCGGAGGGTGCTCAGGAGGCCACGCCCTCGCCAGGCAGCAGCCAATCAGAAACTGAGCTGCAGGAAGGAGGCGGAGCTAATGTAGATGGTAAAGAGACCCCCATCCCTTCCTGGGGGTGTCCTTGAGTCCCCAGAGCCGTGTTTCCCCATTATGCCCTCCTGTCCCTTGAAGGCAGCCATGTCCTCCAGGGGGACACGTGTCCCTGGGGGGTGCTGTATCCTTGGGGAGGGGTGAGAGGGGGCCATGTCCCCGAGGGCTGTTCCCACAGCTGAGGACACGGAGTGCCACCGCAGCCCTGATGCCCCCCACTGCACTAAAACTGCTCCTTCCCTCCCTCACAGGTAACTACTTCTACGTCAGCATGCCTGCCGGGCCCCCCGAGCCTGCGCCACCTCCAGGACCCCCCCAGGCCATCCAACCGGAGGAACCCCCCCGGCCCAGCGCTGCTGAGGGTCCCCCAGACCCACCCGGCCCCCTCCACGATGTCGACCTCATCTTCCGCACCATCGAGCAGCTGACACTGAAGCTCAACAGGCTGAAGGTGAGCCCCAGTCGAGGGGGGAGATAACAGAATGGGAAACCTCAAACCTGTGCCCTCCCCACCCTGACGTCGTGCCCTTTCCCTTCCGTGCCTCCCCAGGCTGTGGAAGCTGCCCACCGGGAGCTGCTGCGGTCCCTGGGTCACAGCTCATCTGCAGACACCACCCCCGTGGGGCTCCCGGCCCCTGGGATGGAGGGGTGGTCCCAGCGGCCCCACAGCCCCGAGGCTGACAGCCCCCTGACCCGCTCCCTGCGGAGCCTGCAGGGCCACAGCACCAACATCCCAGGTGAGTGGCAGCACCCCATCTCCTTTCCCTTGGGTCTCCATCTCCCCATCCCCCTCACGGCCCCACTTTTTGCCATCCTTCTCACTTACCTCTCTTGCCCCATTCTCTCTGTCCCCCTTCAGTATCTTCTCCACATACTCCTCACCCCTTTCTCCCTAATCATCCCCTTAGAATGGCTGGGGTCGGAGGGAAACCTTCATACACCCCCTGACTCCAGCTCCTCCCCCCTCACACCCTTCTTATCTCCTCTCCTCCAGGCTGCAGAGCCCCCTTGGCCGAAGACCCCGCGCACACCGCCGACCTTTAGCCACGGAGCGGGGTGGGGGTCTCCCCCCCACAATCACTCAAAGCTGGGGAGCTGCCCACCAGCCCCCTCCACCCCCTGGGGGCTGGGAGCAGTGCCAGCCTCACCTGGGAGGTGGTGGGGGGGCTCCTCTTGGAAGGAGGGAGCACAGGACCCCTGGGCCCCCCCCCACCCTGCATGGCAGCCCCAGCCTGGCTCCCTGCACCCCTGGCCGCGAGCGCTGGATCTAGTCTGTATAAATGCACTTTGTTTCGTTCCTCTCCGTGCTGCGGCCCGCCGCTCCCCGCTGACTATAAATATGTACGTATGTGCACCCGTCGTGTAAATAACCCCCCCGTCCTCCCCCCCCCCCCGTGTCACCCCCATTGGGGACAGCGTTGTCCCCAGGGCTGGGGCGAAGGGCAGCGTCCGCCCATCCCACGCGTAGAGGCGAGGCCGGCGCTGGGGTGTCTGATATATATAATATATATAATAGAGCCGAGACTGACTGGTTGCTGTTTGATGCTGTATCATCTGTTTTATTTTCTTCCTTTCCACGGTAAAGAAATTTATTGTTGTTGTTATTTTTTAAAGAAAAGCCCAGAAATGTGCTGTTCTTCACCTGCAGGCACACGGATCCAGGCTGTGCTCCTCCTCCTGCCCCCAAGGCTGGGGGTTTGCTCCCTCCGCCGCCGTATGCTGGCAGCTGGGGGGTGTTTCAGTTACCCACTGGGCTGGAGGAAGCCATGGATGCTATCGAGGTCCTTATGGGGTGGGGGGGATTTCCCCGGGAGGAGGGGAGAACTACTGGGGATCCTACGGAGGTCCCACAGGGGCTGAGGCTTCCAGCACCTGAGTGCAGCCCTAGGTGGGGTCAATAATTAGATAGGGTCAATAATTAGATGGGGGTACGAAGCAGGAAGGAGCCGAAAGGGACGCGGAGTCACTCGGAAGGCGCGGTCAGGGCAGCGCTCGCTCCGAGCCGTTAGGGGTCGCTGCAGGCCCCGTCCGCGCCCTTTTATAGGACACCGGTGGCTCACGGCGGCACCAATCGTCGCGCCGCTGCTGAAACCCCATTGGTCCATTTCTGGACCAATCGCTGGCACAAGCCGTGGCCATTTCCAGCCAATCACCCCGCGCGCTTTGGATCCGCCTCTGGGATCTCGAAGCGCCGATCCCCGCCCCCCCCCAACGCGGTTTCTATGTCAACCTCCGGCCGCGCTGGGTTCCCCCGCGTTCCTTCCTGGGATCCGTGCTGCTGCTACCAGCAGTTTCCTTTTTTTTTCCTTCCATGGAAAACAATAATTAAAAATAAATTTATTTTTAAAAGCCCAGAAAAGCGCTGCTTCTCGCGGCACTCAGGGATCCTGGCTGTGCTCCTCCTCATCCTCTGCAGGCTTGGGGAGGGGGTCCCGCTGCAGCAGCAGCTCCTGGAGCCGGGTGAAGGCGGCACAGGCACTGGAGAAGCTGTTCCTCTAAGAGAGGGGCACAGGGAATGAGGCCGTGCCTTGCCCGCAGCCCCCATCGTGAGCCCAGCTTACATTCAATGAGAGGCAACACAGCCCCTGCTTCCCTCCGGCTCCCTCCTGCTCCTCCACCGCAGCCAGCAACGCGCCCAGGCCTCGCTCCGTGATCCGGTTGTCTGCGGGGGGAGGATACGAGCATGGGGACGGGGCCGTGCTGCAGCCAGGCCCCCCCCAGCCCCACACTCACGGGACAGGTTGAGGTTGAGGAGTACCCGGTTCCCAGGCAGGATGACATTCCCATCGCGGTGCAAGCCCGGCTCCAGCAGTGGGTGCCTGGGCTCAGCTGGATCCCCTGCCTGGGGGCATTGGGTCCTGAGGATCCACACCAGAGTGCCCCCCCTCCCCCCCCCAAGTCCCACTGCGCTGCTCACTTCAGTGCCCTGCTGCTCCCCGATGGCACCCTTTGCACCACGGCTGCGGCGGGAGTCTGAAGGGGCCGTTGCTGCAGGAAGAGCAGAATGGCAGGAGCTGAGCCAGGAGCAGCTCCCCCAGCGTGCCCCCCAGCACCCTCACTCACACTTCTTGCTCTGCTTGCTCTTGTCCTTCCGCAGCAGCTCCTGCAAAGGGCAGCGAGCTCAGCCCCACTGCACCCCTTGGGCAGCACTGTGAGACCCTCTGTGACCCCCACCCAGCACAGGGAAACGGGGAAACTCAGGCACAGCTACAGCACCACCCACCCCCAGACACCCCCAGCAGGGGTACCCAAAGACCCCATGTTAGACCCCATGCTGGCTGCCTGCCTCTTCACCTTCTTTTTGGTTGTGCCCGTGCGCTGCTTGGCTGGAGACAGCTTGCCTGCAGCTGCACTGCCCTGCAGGCTGAGGGCATGCCCACTGCTGGATTCAGCCTGTTTGGGGATGTCAAAAAGACAGACACTCAGAGATAGGGCCCCCAAAAGGAAAAGCTCCCACCTACCCAAAGCTCACTGCATGGGGCTGTCCCTGCTCCTCCATCAGCAGCCGCCTGCGCTCCACCACCTCCTCGTGCCTCAGCTTGAAGGGCTGCAGCACCTCTGCCAGCTTCACTGCCCCCACGTCCCCAATGCGGTTGTGGGCCAGGGACAGGGAGAGCAGTGAGCGGTTCCAGCGCAGCCCCTGGGGAGGATGAGAAAGGTGCTGGGAGGGGGCACAGACAGCATTCAGCTCCCCTGTGGCCCTTCTGCCCCCACCTCAGCAATGTGCTCTGCACCAACGTCAGAGATGCGGTTGAAGCTGAGGACCAGCGACAGCAGGCTGTGGTTGGAGGAGCTCATGCTGGAGAGGCCCTGTCCCAGCAGTTGTGCAGCCCTGTCATCAATGCAGTTGTTGCGCAGAGACAGGTGGGACAGCCTGGGGTTGGGGGGAGGTGGGAGACATTGGGGGGAGTCACTCTGTAGCTGGGGATCTGAGCGCTGTGCCAAGGGATCAGCCTGGCACTCACGTGCTGCTGGCCCCCATCAGCACATGGAAGGAGTGCTCTGGCAAAGGGTTCCCCTCCAGGGTGAGCGACCTGTGGGGTAAAACAGCACCAAGACTATCTCAATTAATGAGAACAAGACCTCCAGCTTCCCCTCCCATCCCACCTACCAGAGCCGGGGGCACCTTGCCACCATTGTGCCCAGTGCAGGCATCATGTGATCAGCCAGCCCAGTGCTCCAAAGGCTGCAAGGACGGATAGCATCACTCGGCCATTCCTATCACTGGGCACTGCCTGGGGGCCACTCGCACCCCCTCCTCCCCCCCATACTCACTTTAGGACCTTCAGGTTGGCCAGGGCAGGCAGGCACTTGCTGAGCACACCCAGCATCTCTTCTTCTACTTTCCAGCCTGCAGGACGCAAGAGATGGAATGAGGGAAAATTCTCAATCCGTGGCTTCAGCCACCCAAGAGGCTGGGAGTGGCAGGGGGAGGGCTGGCATGGCTCACTCTTCTCCAGTGCCGTTTCCCCACCTCGCAAGAAGACCCCGCAGACGCTCCGGGGGTCGCTGTCATTCTGCAGCTCCACTTGGATGCAGCGCTCCCCCAGTCTGCAAGGCTCTGCACCCTCAGCTGTGGGTGAAGCAGTGTCCGAGGAATCAAATCTCTTCCTCCCTGCCCCCCCAGCCGCCCCCAGCTCCTCACCTGCTGCACTGGAAGGCCGCACAGTGACCCTGGGGATGGAGGTGATGCCAGCCCAGGCACAGAGCTCTGTCAGGTCTTGCTGCAGGAGCCCACAGCACTGGTATTGCTCTTAAAAGGAGCACAGGGTGTGTGGGGGGAATCCCTTCGGTCCCCCCAGCCCCCATTTCACTAAGCTCAGTCTTACCAGCACCTTGCTCAGCTCTCTGCTCACTCTCCATCTCTGCAGCCACTGGGAGAGCCTAACACCAGGCAATACTCTCCCTCCACCACTGCATGCTGGCAGCTTGGGCGGGGTGGAGGGGGGTGTCACAGTTATTCCCTGAACCAGAGGATGCTACAGAGACCCTCAATGGAGAGGGGGAAGAACTGTGCGGGCTCCTATGGAGGCACCATAAGGGGCTGAAGGTCCCGGTCCGGACCCACCTCACCGCCTGAGCGCGGCGCCGCGGCCGACGCAGACGAGAAACGAAGGACGAAGCACCGGCGGCAGCACGGAGCGCCGAGCGCGAACGGGAAGCAGCAGCGTCCGCCCTCGCGCTTTTATAGGCGATGCGCCGCTGCTGAAGCCCCATTGGTCCGCTTCCGAACCAATCGATGGGCGCTATCTGTCACCATTCCAGCCAATCGCCGCGTGCACTTCGGCTCCGTTTTTCGGACGAGTCGTGGCAAAACCTCTGGGCCCCGCCCACCGCCGCCATCGGACCAATCACCGCGCGCGCTTTCAATCCGCCTTTGGGCCGTCGAAGCTCCGCTCCCCGCCCCCCCACGCGGTTTCCATGGCCGCGCTCCGCTCCCCCCGGGTTCCTTCCTGGATTTCGTGCCGCTGCCGTCGCGGAGCCAGCGCTGCTGCGCGTCCCTCACCGCCCTCCTCCCAAGGACGCGACTCCTGGAAGACGCCGCTCCCACAACCGACCCGGCTTTATTGACAGCAGCGCCGCGAGGGCCGCGGGACAGCGGCGGCGGCGGGGACGGACCCGTTATGGGGGGGGGATCCGGTCCTGCGCGGACCCCGGGCTGCCCGCTGCCGTCTCGCGGTGTCCCCGCTGCAGGGCGGCGTTTCCCGTCCACGTGTCGCGATGTGAAGGTGGGGGGAGGGGGGTCCTCAGCGATCCTTCCTGCGGAGCGGAGGGGACGGCGGGTGACGGACGGGGGGCACGTCGTAGTGGCTGGGGATGTGGCTGTTCTTAGGCGAGTCGTAGTGGCTGGGAACGTTCCGGGCTGGAGCTGCGCCTTCTGCCCCCCCCGGGCTGCTCTCTGTAGGGAGGAGAACGATGGGAGATGGGAGTCTCCTGTCCGCAGGGCTGTGCCTCCACCAGGATGCCCCCCCGACTCCCCCCCATCCCCCGGGCGTGCCTTCCTCGTTGCTGTCAGGCTCCTCCAGGAGCCCGATCTCTGCGTAGGACATCTCTCGCTGCACCGGGGACTTCATCTCCATGTAGCTGCCCTCGGGAGCCTTGGCCAGTGGCGGTGGCACGTCCTTGATGGTGGCATAGGGATTCTCGCTGGCCAGAGAGCTGCCGCTGGCCCTCAGCCCCTCCTGGGGGTGCTCTGTGGGGGAGGCAGAGGGGTCCCCATCACCAATATAGAGAGAGCAGCCGTGCCCACGTGGGTCCTATTCAGGCCCCATCCACCTTCCCCTCTCCATCCCACCCCGTCCCCATCCCGTCCCCGTTCCCAGTCCCCTTGGTACCCGTGCTGTAGTACTTCCCCAGGCTGCAGCTGTAGCTGTAGCTGTAGCTCCGGTCCATCTGCCCTCCACCTGGAAACCAAGCACCACGAGAGCCAGGGGAAGGGGTCCCGTTGGTCCTCTCCACCTCCCAAAGCACCCCCAAATGCACGGCTGCCACCTTCCCAAGAGCTGCCCCTTCTTACCCCTGGCTCCCTGTGGTGGTGCCCCCAGGTGCTTCCAGTCAGGAGGAAGGGTAGCATTGCCATCAGGGCCATAGGGCCTCTCTACACCGTGGAAGGGCTGGGAGCTGGGGACCTGCAGCCAAAACAAGAGACAGCATAGCTGCAGAGCTCCCCATGCCATGCCATGTCACGCCGTACCGTGGTGAACTGTGCAACACCGTGCTGCACCGTTCTGTTGTCACGCAGCACGATGAAACATGCTGCCCTGTGCCTCGGCGCTCCATGCAAAGCTGTGCTGCTCTGCATGGTCATGCACCACGGCGCACCATGACGTGCCACACCGCACCATGGCATCGTGCCGCGCCGCCGTGCTGTGCTGTGCCGTACCTTTAGGGAGCCGGCTCTGTCCTGGCTGCCGGGGGCAGGCAGCGTGCACTGGGACAGCGTGTGGTAGCTGGGGTTGGAGTAGTAGTGCGTGTGGTTCGGTGGCACATCTGGGGGACAGACATCAGTCCTGGTGCCTGGGGGGCCTGGAGCCGCGTCCCAGCGTGCCGCTCACCTGGCACCACGTACTCAGAGGTGTCCGTCCGTCCTGCTGTGTACGCCACGGCCAGGTGCCGGTTCTCCTTTCCCTTCTGCCGGTGGCGGTAGCACAGTGCCACAGCCACCACGGCCACCAGCAGAGCCACCAGGGCCACCAGGCTGACCACCATCCCCAGCGTGCTGTAGGGCAATGGAGGGGCTGGCACGATGGTGTAGGGCTGATCGGGGTTCCCTGTAGATGTAGGGGAAAGGGATCATCCTTAGAACAGGTGGGGAGCTGCCCCCCCACATCTTGCCCCCAACCTTCTCCATGCCTACTCACCAGCCTCACAGTGGGGCCCGCTCCTGCCTGGGGCACACGGGCACGTCCCGCTCACGGGGTGGCAGGTGGCATTGTGGGGACAGTGGCATAGCTGGTCACAGTGCAATCCGAAGGTCCCAGGAGGGCACTCTGCAGGGGTACGGAGGGTGGGTGGCTCTGTATAGCTCCATACTGCTCAGACAGCAGCCCCAAATCACTCCCCCAGAACCCCCAGGCTGCACCCTCGGGGGGTGCGCAGAGCCTCAGCTGGGAGGGGGGTCCTCTACCTTCTTCACAGCTGGTTCCTGTCCATCCCGCGGGGCAGTGGCACGTCCCATCAACCGGGTCACACGTCCCCCTGTTGTGGCACTGGCAGCGCTGGGAGCAGGCATCCCCCCAGGAGCCGGGTGTGCAGGCTGGTGGTGGGGCGAGGAGATGATCAGCCCGCTGGCACCAGCCCTCATCCTCGTCCCCGTGTCCCCATACCCACGCTGGGAGCAGTGGGGGCCGCTCCAGCCCGCGGCACAGAGGCAGGCACCGGTGGCATGGTGGCAGGAGGAGCCGTTGGCACAGGAGCAGCTCAGCGCACACCTCTTTCCATAGCGGCCAGGAGGGCACTCTGCGGGCACGGGGCTGCCGTGAGACGAGCGCACCCGGCCTCAGCCCCATGGGGTTCGAGGGATGGGGAGAACACCCCTGCGGGGCACTCACGGCGCTGGCACATGGGGCCACGGAAGCCTGGGGTGCAGGTGCAGGATCCGTCCTCAGGAGAGCACGACGCTCCGTTGCGGCACACACAGGGCTGGCGGCAGCCTCGGCCCCAGGAGCCCTGCGGGCAGCTCTGCTTGCACTGCAGCCCTATGGGCAGCAAGAGCAATGAGGGACAGGGGCAGGGCACAGCGGGGTATCCCCAGCCCAGCTCCCTCACCTGTCCACCCAGGCAGGCAGTGGCACTCTCCAGTGATGGGGTCACAGCCATCTGCGTGGGCACACTCGCAGCGCTGCCCGCAGCCAGCACCAAATGTCCCATTCTGGGGTTCAGGGATGAGGTTGACATTGGGGAGGGTGGAACTGGGGAAGGTGGTGCCAGGAATTGGTGGCACTGAGGATGGTGGCACTGGGGATGGCGGTGCTGGAGGCAGTGGCACCGCGTTCGGGTGCTGTAGGGGGACACTCACCGGGCAGGGCTGGTGGCAGCGGGGGCCGTGCCATCCTGGGGTGCAGCTGCAGACCCCACTCTGGGCGCTGCAGGTGGCCCCGTGGGCGCAGTCGCAGCTCCCATTGCAGCCAGGGCCCCAGGTGCCATCAGGACAAGGTGTGGAGCAGTCAGGTCCGTGCCAGCCTGCAGAGCGAGAGGGTGGTGGGGTGGGCACGGGGATGGCCACGCATCACTCCAGCTGTCCCCAACCCCCCCAACCCTGCCCACCTTCCTTGCAGATGCAGGAGCCGTCGATGGGGGAGCATGCAACGCCGTGCTGGCAGGAGCAGTGCTCCGAGCAGTTCAGCCCAAAGGTGTCCGAGGGGCACAGGGAGGAGCAGTGCTCATCCTGAGGGAAGGGAAAGAATGTGGGGGGACTGTGAGATGGCAGCATCTCCCTGCACACAGGGCTGAGAGGCCACAAACCAGCCCCCTCCCTCCCCTTGGTGCAGTGATGCTGGAGGCAGAGGAGTCACCCCAAAATCTTGATATCCTAGAGGATCCACCCTGATGCTACATGGGCCCTCCGTGCTGAGCTCTCCGCAAGGATGCCTGGACCCCAGACTGCCCCCAGGGATAACCAGACCCCAAACCCATCCAGAAGGTGCCCTGAGGATGTCCTCCCAAGGGTCCCCTGACCCCCATGTCCCACACCACTGCTCCCCGTGCCCTCCCCATATCCCTGCAGCAGGGGCAGCTCGGGGACGCACCGTGTAACCAGCAGGGCAGTGGCAGCGCCCGGTGGTCCCATCGCAGGTGCCCCCGTTGAGGCAGAGGCAGAGCTGCAGGCAGCCAGCCCCGAAGGAGCCAGGGGGGCAGCTCTCATTGCAGAAGAGCCCGGCCCAGCCAGGGCGACACGAGCACTCGCCGAGCAGCGGGTGGCAGCTGGGGGCACCCACTCAGTGCCCAGAGCTCCCAGTCCAGGCGCTGGGTGCACTGGGAGAGGGCTCTGCAAACGATGCGGGGGACCAAGGGAGGGTACATCGCCTACCTCTGGCTGTGCTGGGGGTGACAGAGGCAGTGGTTCTGGCACTGGATGCCGTAGAGGCCGGGAAGGCAGCGGGGCTCCTCGCAGCGGCTGCCCTGAAAGCCGGCCTCGCACAGGCACGCACCGTCCACGTGGAAGCACTGTCCCCCGTTGGCACAGTCACAGCTCTCCTGGCAGTCCTGCCCATACCTCCCCACCGGGCACCTCTCCCGGCACCTGTATGGGGACACGGAGGGTGACACGGCCCCAGGGTGGCACCCAGACCCTCCCTCTCTGTCCCAAGCTGAGACCATGCAGCTCATTGCATGCCAGGCTGCATCCAGGTCCCGCTCTGGCAGCACCAGGGCTTGGTTGCCCTTTGTGTCCCACCCCTGTGTACCCATCTGCATCTGCTGCTGCCACCCAGCCCCCCGTGCGCCCCATCCCCACGTCACCCACATCCCCATTCCTGTGTGCCTCCACCCAATGTCCCCCGTCCCTCACCCCCGTGCCTCCCTGTGCCTCGCTCCCCATCTCCCCCAGCTCCCTGCCTCCCGTGCCCCATCCCCACTCACTGCTCTCCGGTGAAGCCGGGCGCACACTGGCACTGCCCCCCCAGGGGGTCACAGCGGCCCCCATTGTGGCAGCGGCACTCCCCCTGGCAGCCGGGGCCGAAGCGCCCAGGGGGGCACGGTATGGAGCAGATGTCCCCCTGCCACAGAGCGCTGCGGTCAGCAGGGCTGGAGGGGACCCCCCACCATGGGGAAGAGGGGGCACATCCCACCTACCATCCATCCATGGGGGCAGACACAGATGCTGGAGCCAGGGGGGTGACAGATACCCCCATTCTGGCAGGGGCAGTGGGTGCCACACGGTGTCCCCTCGGGGCACAGCACCTCACAGCTGCGGGGAAAGCGAGCAGTGAGCAGACAGGACCCCTTCCTCTCTGGCCACCGCAGGGACCCTCACTCACAGTGGGCCAGCAAGCCCTGGGGGGCAGAGGCAGGCACCAGTGGAGGTGTTGCAGAGAGCCTGATGGTGGCATGGGCACTGCAGGCGGCAGTCAGGGCCGTAGGAGCCAGGCAGGCAGGGCTGGTGGCACAGTGGGGGGGTGAATCCAGGGGGGCAGGCACAGACCCCGCTCAGGGGATCGCAGGAGGCGCCTTGGTGGCAGTCACAGCGGTGCTCGCAGTCCTGGCCCCACGAGTGCTCATCACACTCTGCATGGGTGAGAACACTGCTGTGTCCCAGCGCCCAGCCCCAGTCACATCCCTATCTTCATCTCCATCACCACCTCCATCCCAAGCCCACCTCCAGCCCAGCCCCAGCCCATCTCCATCCCCAACTCCATCTATCCCCATCCCCATCGCTGTCCCCATCCCATCCCCAATTCCAACCCCATCCCCATCTCATCTCTTTCCTTTCCCTTTCCCTGTTCACCCCCAGGACACCTCACTGCAGCATCCCTATTGTTGTCCCCATCCCTAACTCCAACTCCATCCCCATCCCCATCCCCTTCCCCATCCCCATCCCCATCCCCATCCCCATCCCCATCCCCATCCCCATCATCTCATTCCTTTCCCTTTCCCTGTTCACTCCCAGAACATCTCACCCCAGACCCCCACAAACATCTCACCCACAGCCCCACTCCATCCCCCCAACCCAGGGGTCTCTGTGCCCCCTCCCGACTCACTGCTGGAGCAGTCATCTCCCCTCCAGCCCGGCTCACACTGGCAACGCTCAGGGGCCACACACCGCCCATGGACACACTCCTGGGTGCAGCGCGCTGCAGGCACACAGCTGGGAGGTGAGCAGGGGACAGCCCAGGACCCCCCCTCACCCCCCACCCATCCCACTCACGGACGCAGGTGTCCCTGTTCTCATAGTAGCCCAGGCAGCACTGGTAGCGCCGGCGGTAGTTGGTGCGCACCACCTGTCGGTACTCCGTGCGGTACACAACCCTGTGCCAAAAGCAGAGCCATGAGGATGAGGTGTGGGGGGACACTCCAATGTGAACCCTCCCCTCAGCCATGGGGCACCACCCAGTGGGACAGCCCCCATTAGCTGTATGGGACATCATCCCATTGGGCATGGGACAGCCCTGCAGCAGGGCAGGAGGGCATTGCGCTGGGCACCAGGATGCTCCATGCAGTGAGGTGGAGGGGGGGGCTTTGCTGGGGTCTTGGCTCAGCCCTGACCTTTGCTGCGGGCAGGGCTGTGGCAGTCCTGGTGTCCCAGTGCAGGGCTCAGCGGAGGTCACAATGTGGGGTTTGGCGTACGATTCCTTCACCGCTGCTGTAAAGCTGTTGGGGAAGAGGGTGCGGGGTGGTGGGTGGTCCCACGGGTGCCCCCAAGCCGGTGCCCCCAGCACAGCGCCTACCTCTCCCAGTAGCTGCAGACGTTGGGGTCGCTGGGTTGGAGGGCGGCCAGGAGGCAGGCGTGCAGTGCCAGCGCCACGGTCCTCAGCACCATTCTGCATGGAAGCAGCGAGCTGGGCTCACACACACTGCTCTCCTGCTCCCCACCCACCGCCCCCGGCCCCGGCCTCCCCGCGGGGCTGGGTCTGCATTCCTACATGCGGGGGAACGGCTCCAACCCGGCCTGGCTGCCAAAGGGAAACTGAGGCACAGCCACACGGGTGGCCCCAGTGCTGTGCGGGCCCCACAGAGAGACAGAGGTGCTGCAGCCATGGAGCTGCACCCATCCTCCCCCACAGCACTGCACATCCCCCCTGCCTGGGTATCACTCAGCCCTACCGTACAGCTGCTCCTGAGGCAGGCTCCAAGGACCCCATCCTGGGGATGGCTCCTCTCCAACAGCACTGGGGGCAGCCCACAGATCAGGGCACTGCGTGGCACCGGGGTGACCTGTCCCTGGGGGTGGATATGGGGCGCTGAGGGCACAGGGGAAGCTGGGGACATCAGGCTGACCCATCCCCAAGGCTGGATGCTGGGCATTTGTTGACACCAGTTTGCACCGGGTCCATCAAGCTGAACTGTCCCCAGGACTGACAATAGGGCACTGGGGGACAGCAGGGATGCATCCTGACATCTCCTCGCCCTCAGATCTGCAGTCCCATCTCAGGGACGTGGGGATGGGAAGGAGTTAACCCCCGAGCCCTGGCAGCCTCCCTGCATGGCCCCGTTTCAACGCTTTTAGTATTTATTTGCCGCCACGTTTCCTGGATCCGCCAGGCTCTTGCTCAACTGAGCGCAGGACGGGCGCTGGGAGCACAGCCAGCTCCAAATGGGGCCACGCACTGCAGCATTTCGGGGTGCACTGGGGCTTCTGCAAGACCCAGCAGGACAGAATGGCGGGGACCCATGAGCTGTCCCCATTTGGCACCAGGACCCCATCCCAGCGTCGCTGAGCAGCACGGTGTGCCCTGAGCACACAGCACCGTGTTTTTGGGGGATGGCTGCAGCTCTCCGGTATGCACACATGTGCTGCAGGAGGAAGCAGAGGTTTCCTGCCCCTCACAGCTGGATTCATGGATTCACAGCCATTTCCTCAATGCCTGGAGACACCCCGAGGTGCCACCCCCGATGCCACCCTTCTCCTCCTCCTCCTCTTCCAACTCCTCCCCATGGGGCTGCTCTGCCTCTGTACAACAGCACGGTGAGAGGTGAGGGGTGACCCCACCAGAGCAGCCCTTCCTTGTCCCAAAGCAGCGCCATTTTTCTGCTGGAAAAAGCGTTTAGTCAGAGAATTTCCCCCATTTCCCTTCAGGTCCCAGCGGCCGTTTCCAGGGTGAGTAATTGCTCGCCCGCTTCCGAGCCTCCCGCCCTGCAGCTCTCCTCCCCAGTTCGGGACCCCTGAGCCTCCCCACGGCCCCATCCCCACTCCAGCAAACCCACGCTCTGGGGGGGGGGGGGGGGGCAGGGCCCCAGAGCTGCTGAGAACAACAGGAACCGCTCCGAGATGCTGGCAGGAAAAGCGAGGAGTCATCAAAACACGGCCCCATCTGGTGCTAATTGGGATGTGGGGGCCGGGATACCCAGCATTGTCCTGGGGGCACCACAGAGACCTCCAGGAGCTGCTCCTATGCTGCCCCATGGACTCCCCCAGTACCTCTCCAAAGCAGGGAATGGTGTGTCCCCATCACTGGGAGCTCCAATCCCATCTGGGGACAGGGATATGGTGGCACTGATGTGCCCCAGTCTGACATTGCCCTCACCCTGGGGTGGTTGCATCCCAATGACCAAATCCTCCTGCTTTGAACCAGGCAGGAGGAAGGGAAGGGAAATCCCCAAAGGTTTTGGACGATTATTCTCACCCCTCATCCCTTCACCCCCTAATCCAGCTCCTTGTCTTTTTCCTCCAGTGTGACAAGGGTCGGAGAGCATTGCCCGCAGGCACCGGGATCTGCAGCCCCACATTGTGCAGTGAGGGAAGATGGGGCTGAGGGTAGAGATGTGGCTCCTGCAGTGTCCCCACCGGAGACACAGAGCCCAGGAAGGGCCTCGCAGCTGCTATCTCTGCCCTGGTGCTTCCTACACCGCGGGCTGACGCGTTTCCTTCGGGGCTGTGAGCATCGTGGGGACACTGCGGGGATAGGGACAGGGATGGGGATGGGGACAGGGACGGGGATGGGGACGGGGATGGGGACAGGGTCCACTTAGTGTCAGTGTCAGCTCAGGGGTCACTGCAGTGTCACCGCTCCACCCCACGCTCCCCCTACAATTCCCGTGCCACCGTCCCTTAGGGCACCCCAAAGCCCCCCGCACAGGACCGGGACCCCCCTTGGCCACCCCAATGGGACTCCAACCCCGGGACCGCGCTCACCAGGACTCTCACCTGGCCGGGCCGGGCCGGGACAGGACCGAATAGGACGGGACGGGGCTGCTGCTGCCCGAGCTGTGCGCGGTGGAAGCTCCGCGCGGCCGTCGGAAGCAGAGGGAGGGCCCGGAGCTGCTGTCAGGAAGTTTGGACTCAGAGACAACTACGGAAAAGGGGGAAAAAAAAAAAAAAGAAAAAAAGTTTTTTTTTTTTTTTTTTTAAACTTTGCTGGCCAGAAACCAACAGGTTTGGAACAAAAACATCACCGGGGCCCGAAGCGGGGCGGGGCGGCCCCGTGGGGACACCCCGTGTAGGTCCGATCCCGGCGGCTTTGCGGAGCGGTGCGGGAGCGGCTCCGCATCCCGGACGGCCCCGGGCGATCCCCGCGGTGCGGTCGGGTCGGGTCGAGCTCCGGGGGCTGCGGGTAGCGGGCGTCCCCCGGCCGAACAGCAGCATCTGGTGGCGGCTGCGAGCAGAGCCGGGCTGAGAGCAGAGCTGCGTTGTCGCGGTGCCGGCGTACGTCGTGCTCCCATCCCTGCATCCCGGCCACGCGGCATCCCCGTGTTGCAGCATCTTTGCAGCCCAGGATCCTCGCCAAACATCATCCCCCACGCCCCGCTATTCCCGGCAATGCCTCAGCCCTGCAGCGCAGGCACACGTTGTGCTGGCATCCTCAGTTTGCATCACGTTGGGATCCAGGCTGTACATCACCTTCACAGTGTGGGTTCCCAAGCCGTGTGCTACCCCTGTACCCCAGGCACACATCTTCCCTTCTTGGGCACACGCCATCCCAAATTTTGGCTCTTCTAGCCGTGCTACATCCCTGCAGACCCCAGGCACACACATCTGCATCCCGGCCACACGTCATCTCTACATCACAGGATACCCCATCACACAGCCCCCCTTTCCCCCCACCCCAACATCCCACGCTCCGTGCCCATGTATCTCCCTGTATCCTGGGCTCCCCACGCATATCTCATCCCCACACAGCAGCTCTGTGCTGGGGTCCCCACACTCAGCCCCACGCATTGCCCCCTCCCCATAGCCAGCCTCTCCCCTCTCCCAGCAAGCACGTACATTAGCTGGCCTCAACTGATGTCAAGGCGCCATTAATTGCCTCTCCTCGTTACAGTAATAGCTCTAATCACTCATAACGATTTTCACATCCCAGCGTGGCTTTGCCGCTCCCCCCCCCCCCCCGCCCACTTGGGCTCCATTAGGATGCAGCCCACCCGCAGCCATAGGGGCTGCCCCAAATGGCTCTGCCTGGGGCCATTGAGGACGAGAACACAAGGGTTACAAGTTGGAGACAATGGGACCAGAATGGGGACACCGGAGCTGGGAACTGGGCAGAACTGACCCCCCTCTGCTGCTCTTAAATAAGGCATCCCTGTGGTCACCGGGAAATGCTGCTCTGGGACACTTCAGCAGCACTTCAGCTGTGCCTCATTAGTGTTGAGATGCCTCTGCAGCCCCCCTGAGACCTCCAGGCCGGGGGGAACCGGGCCCATAAGTGCACTTAGGAGACACACAGGGTCCGGTCAGTGCTCATCCGCCCCAGCACCCACGGCGCCGGGATGCAGCTGCACCCCACATCTGTCGCCACCACCATATGGTCCCCCCTAAAGTGGGAAACCCCAAACTGGGCAATCCCATACACAGTCCCTGTAATGAAGCAGCCCCCAGGGCCTCCTCCTGCCCCATCCCTGTGGGGTGTCCCACAAGGGCATCCCTGGTACCACAGCTCCATCTGAGGTGGGAGCAGAGCCAGCAACACGGGCAGCACTAGAGATAGCCTGGATCCAGGCAGGATGGGGCTGCACCATGAAAAATCCCTTTGCAGCCCCATTGGGTACAGGATGAGGTCTGGGACCCTGGCAGGGCCCAGTCCCCAGCTCGGCTGCTGTGCTGCTAAGAAAGGAACTTTCCCAAGGAGCAGAGCCGTTAATTACCTCATTGCCAGAGTCCATTACCGCTCCCCCTGGAGCAGCTGAAATGGAGAAACTGTGGGGTGGGGATAAATCAATCAGAGCTGCACATTTCTGGGAGCGGGGCTTAACCCTTCCCTCTCTGCCCCACGGGGAAACCGAGGCACAGCCGCAGGAAAACCCACACCAGGTCCCCCCCACCCCCCGTGCACGTGGTGCTCTCGTATCGCCATGCTCGGGTCCTTTTTGGGGCAGTTTGGTCTTTTTCCTGTGCTTGGACAGCGCGTGGCCGCTGCTTCCCCTCTGTGGGAACAGTATTGACCGAAGAGGCAATTTGCAGTGCAGCACTGGAAAAGCTCACAGTTGTAATCTTGTTCCTTCCTCAAATTAGATAAGAGGGAAAAGCCCATAAATCAGCGCAGGCAGAGATTAGAGAACCCCAAGGAAGGAGGGCACTCTCCTCTGGTCATGCATAAGTGGGGGCACTGCCACCACCTCATGAGTAAGGGCTGCATGTGGGGCACCACTTGGCCCCCCCTGGTCCCAGCAGAGCTCTGGGGCTGAACAAGGGGGCAGGAACCACAGCCCCACTGCAAAGCAGCTATTTGCACACCTGCATGGCAGCCCCACGGCTCGCTGCCTCAGTTTCCCCATTGGCTCAGGGCTGGCATTGGGTGCCACCCATTTTGCTGGCCACCACATCCCACCCCGGGGCTGGCAGCCAGAGCTGTGCCCTCTGCAGGGAGGGGATTGCAAGGGCTGAGTGACATGACAGGGAAACTGAGGATGGCTCTGGTTTCCTACTGCTCCTGCTGTGCTGCATGCAGCCCCAGCCATCCTGCACAGTACAGCACCACAGCAACGCACCGTGGCACAGTGCTGCTCCATGGCATGGCAACTCACCGTGCCTCAGTTTCCCCAGGTCTCCTCTTCCCTCTCCTTATCTCAGGTCACAGTGGGTAACAAAGGAGCTGCCAGGGCCCAGCCTGCACTGCCTAATTAGCCAGATGAAATCAATTCTGCTCCATTACAGTCAGATCCAGGTCTCAAACATTACCAAGGCGGCCGGAGAGCCCTGGGAAGGATGATTAAGTGGACGCTGCAGGGCATTTGATAACCCCATGGCTCCGGTGACAGTGCGTGGGGAAGGGAGGGCTTTGCCCTTTGTTTGGGGGTTTGGCTTCTTCATCCCTTTGTGCTCAGAGTCCCCACCCCACACCTCTAGCACAGGCATTCACCTGCTGTACACAGCCCCGGGTCAGCTGGAGGGTCCCTGAAGTGTCTCCATGTCCCTCTCTGGGCTGGGGACAGCATCCCCCTCACCTGCAGCTTGGCTTTGCACATCCTCACTCCTCTCCTAACCCAAATCCACCCGTCAGCGCCACCAATCCACACATAATTCAGTGCCATGGAATGGGGACAAGCCATCCCCATGCTACCACATCCCCTCTGCTCCCCTTCCCCTGCCCCAAAAAGCAGACTTCCTCCCCAGAGCACCTCCCTCTCCCTGGCACCCAGCAGACACTCCATGGGCAGCCAGCTGGCAGCTCAGCAGAGAAGTAGACACTTTTATTACCGACCAGGATCACCGCAGACTGGGAGAGCACGCAGGGCATCCACCTGGCCAGGCACTGGGATGGGGAGGGATGGAGCAGCCATGACACTGAGCAGCCAAGTGCCCCCCGTGGGGCTGGGGGTCCTGGTCGTGTCGCTCCAGGGGCAAACCCACAGTGGGGAAATGCCACAGCCACAGCCCCCCCACGGGCACAGCTCCAACCCTACAGCCCCCCAGGGGGCTCACTGTGACAAACAGAGTTTAAGCCCTCTCCAGCATCAGGGCATCTGTCCAGGGTGTGGGGACAGTGGGAGCAGTGCCGGAGCACTCCGGCCAGCCTGGGGGTGATGGGGTTCCCTCTCAGCCCAGGATGTCCAGGTAGATGGGAGGAGTCTTGACCAGGGCCTGCAGGCGGCTGTGGATGTCCTGGATGCGCTGGCGCTGCTGTGGCTCTCGCTGCCAGCAGCTCTGCATGATGTCATACACCTCGGAGGGACACGTGCGGGGCCGCTCCAGCTCCCTGCCCTGCGTGATGCACTCGATGGCCTGTGGGAGCAGGGGGACATGGAGCCCACAGCCCCCATCCAGACCCCACAGGGTGAAGGGGTCCCTCGCTTTCCTCCATCCCACACGTGGACGCGGTGCCAAGCCCAGCTCCGCGCTCAGCCCCGTGTGCAGACCCCACGTTGAGCCCACCTCGGTGTTGGAGAGCTGGTACCAGGGCTGCTTCCCGTAGGTGAAGATCTCCCACAGCACCACGCCAAAGCTCCAGATGTCACTCTCAGTGGTGAACTTGCGGTACAGGATGCTCTCAGGGGGCATCCAGCGGATGGGCAGCATGGTCCGACCGCCCACCTGCACAGAGCAGAACAATCAGGGTTTACCCCCCCTCCAACCCTCCCCTTTCCAAACCTCCACCGAGTGCTCAGCAGCACCATTAAATATGGATGGGGCCGTGGAAGGGGCAGCAGATGAAACGGAAATTTGAGGCAGGGAGGGCGCGGATCTCACCCGGTAGTAGTCGGTGCTGTAGATATCACGGGACATGCCAAAGTCCCCAATCTTCACCACCAGGTCGTGGCCCACCAGGCAGTTGCGGGTGGCCAGGTCACGGTGCACAAAGTGCAGGGACGCCAGGTAGACCATACCTGAGGCGATCTGCGTGGCGATTTGCAGCATGTGGCTCAGTGTCAGCTGCCCACAGGGCTGCCCCTGCCCTTGGTCCAGGATCTTGGCATCCGGCCCATGGGATCTGGCAGGACAGAGGGTGCTCAGTGTGAGTGTGTGTGTGTGTGTGTGCAGGGGAAAGGCGTGCAGGCGTGTGTATTTCTGCCTGGAAGTGTGTTTGCACATGTGCTGGGAAATGCTGTGCGTGCATGCAGGGAAAGTACATGCATGTGTGCAGCCATGCAAGATGCAGTACATGTGTGTTCACGCATGGTGGGGAAGGGAGTGCATGTGTGTGTGCCCACAGGAAGGCGTACACGTGTGTGCATACGTGTCTATGCCCAGGATAGAGAAGGCTGTGTGCATGCTGGGAAAGCGTTCAGCCATGCCAAGGAAAGCCATGCACCTGTGTGCATTCATGCTGAAGAACACATCAACCTGTGTGTGCATGCATGCATGCAGGGGAAACCGGGCGTAAGAGTGCACACATGCAGAAGAAGCATGCACACACACACACACGTGCGTGCAAACGGGGCTAGTGCACTCACGAGAGCATCCACAGCAAGGAATTCCATGCATGCACATGCCGGGAATGCTGTGCACACATCGGCGGCGCCGAGCTGGGAGGGTTGTGCATCACTGGGTGCCAGGAGGTGTGAAAGCAGCAGGCATGCACAGAGCCAGGGTGTGAGTGGGCCAGGGGCTGCACACTGCTTTGATGCCCAGTGCTGCTGACAGCTGGGCTGGGGAGGCCAAGCCAGGAGCGGGGGGCTCTGCTCGGCAGAACCATTAATGCCAAGTCCCATAACAATAATCATAAAAGCCACGTCTCAGAGCTCATCGCGTGGCCACTAAAGCGATGCCTCTGGCAGCCCCCCCGTCTATCAGCAATACCTGGGGGGCCAATCGAAAAGTCTCTGCTTATTCCAGCTGATGGCCAATCTCTCTCTATTTAAGCCTCTCAGACAGCTAATCTAATCAATATTGCAAGGAGGGCTGCATTAGCAGCGAGCGCAGAGCGGCTGTCTGAGCCACGCTGATGGAGCGGGGAGGGGGCGCGGGGCTGGGCCCACCTGAGGAAGCGGTTGAGATCTCCGTGCTTCATGTACTCGAAGACCATGATGAGGGGCTCACCCTCGGTGCACACTCCATAGAACTTGACGATGTGCTCATGCTGCAGCACCGTCAGCAGCTCCGCTTCCCGCTGGAAGTCGAGCCGCGCGCTCTCCGTCACCTCCTTCAGCGCCTGCAGGCACGTGGTGTTAACCTGGCACTGACCACCCCAGGACCCCCATCCCCAACCCCTCACCTTCACAGCCACCAACGTCTTCTCCTGCTCCGGGAGGAGGTGGGAACACTCGGCCAGGAAGACTTTCCCAAAAGCGCCCTCACCCAGCTCCCACTTGAGCACGATGTCACGGCGCTGCACGTGGTGCACACCTGGGGGACCCGCACCCATCAGCCCCGAGCCTCCACCCCAGGAGGACACTGGGGAGCAGCGGGTGATGCTGGGGCCCCCCAGCCTTACAGGCGTTGCAGAAATACTGTGGGTTTTCAATGAAGTTGCTCTTCAGCCCATCCAGCTTGCTCTCTGTGGAGGACATAGGGCTGCTGCCCAGGTTCATGAAGTGCAGCGACATGGCCAGGTCATCCTCCTGGGCCAGCACGGCTGAGCCTGCAGGTACAGGGACACGTGGACAGGGCCATGACAGAGGGGTGAGGGGTGTTTTGTGCAGCAGTGCCAGGTGCTGCCGAGCATCCCCCCCCCCCAGCCCCGAGGGAAGCCAGCGCGATCAAACCCATTTGCAGGCTGAATCCATTCCAGGAGTGAATTAGCAGCTGCTGCCCGCACTGCCTGGCCCTGGCGGGGCCCCACCGCCACCCAGTGCCCCAAGAGGTGCCAGGCAATGGGGACCCGTGGGGATCATTGCCCCATGGCTGTGCCCCCACCCGGTGCAGGAAGAGGGGACTCACGGTTAATGCCGAACTTGGAGCGGCGCCCGCACTTGTTGAGCACGATGAGCATGACGGAGAGGAAGAGGGAGGCGAAGACAGCCAAAGCCACGGCCACGGAGACCTGGGGACAGAAGGAATGGTGGGGATGGGGCCGGGGTCCCGCTGCAAAGCCAAGGACAGCACCCTTCTCCCAGCCCTGGCAGCAGAGGTGGTCACAAATCTACCAGGGAAACTGAGGCACAGGGGAGGGCAGGCGGCTGCCTTCATCCTGTCCCATCCCACCTCGCCTTGCCTCCAGTTTGCCTTCACTTTAAGGACTGCTTTGCTTTCCCACAGGTGTCCTTGTGCCCCCTGTCCCAAATCACAGAGCACCCCATTCCAGCCAAGCCCTCACCCCAAATGTGTGCTCATCTGCTGTCTCCACGGGGCCCTCCAGAGAGCTGTTCCTGGTTCCTGTGTGGGGAGAGGGCACAGGGTGAGTGTGGGGTGGGGGCACATTCTCACTCCTGCACAGTCACTGCATCCTCATCACGGGGCTAGCCCCAGTCACCATAGCTAGGGGGGTTGGAGCAGCATGCTCCAGCACTCACCCAGCGGAGATATGGACACTGTGCAGCATGGAAAAAGGAAAGAGCACACATTAACCACCTCCCCCCCATGAGAGAGTCCCATGTTTCCTTCCCACTCCATGGGGAAACAGAGGCATGTGGGGGCACAGAACCCCTGGGCAAGGTGGGAACAGAGGGGTTTGGTGCCCCAGTGTCAGGACTGGGGCAGCGCATCTCCTTCAGCCCCACTGCGACGCACCGGGGATGGGGTCCTCGGGGCTGAAGCTGAAGGGGTTATCCATGAAGCGGCCCTGGATGCTGCGGGTGGCACTGCCCAGGGGGTTCTGCACCACGAGGGTGTAGTTGCCGTTGTTGACATGTGTGGGGCGATTGAGCTGGAGGCAGCCGTGCAGTATGGTGGAGTTTTGCTCATACTCCACAATGCGTGTGTGGATGTAGGGCCCCTCGGGCAGCGCCGAGCCATTGAAGAACCAAAGGATGCTGGGTGCCGGGTTGCTGTCCACTGAGAAGGGGATGCACCAGAAGTGCTGCGAGATGGCCTCATGCAGGAGCAGGATCACCGGCGGGACTGTGGGGACAGAGCTGCCTGTGTCCCCAAACATGCATCCCCAAACATGTGACCCCAAAGCCGCCCCTCACCCCACCTCCCCACCACCATCACCACATCCCCTGGGTAGCTTACAGGTGACATTCAGCATCACACTGTCCTCCGCCAGCCCTGCCTCGTTCTCTGCCCGGCATGTGAGGTCCTTGTGGTTGAGGCTGGAGGAGATGTTGTTGATCTCCAGGACAAGCTCCCACTCCGAGAGCTGCGGGGAGCACCGGGATGGGGTGAGCACATCCTGCACTGAGGGGATGCTGCAGGGGGATGGTGTGCCTGGAAGGTCCCCGCCGTGCCCCAAGCCTTGCCTTGGTGACAGATGGCTCTGATCCCATGTCAGGGAGCACCCACTCCCCGGTGGCTGGTGGGTCACCCCAGATGTGGCAGGTGAGGTTGATGCTGTCCCCTTGGCGCAGCACCACATCGGGGTGCTCAATGCGGGCGGTGGGGGGCTCTGCCGGAGAGATGAGCTGTCCCCATGCTGTCCTCGCCCACAATGGGCTCAAGGTTGGGTTTGGATCCCCCTGTGCCACCTACCACAGCCATGCAGGGGGTAGCTGCCCAGGGCCACGAGCGTGCTGCCCTCCCAGCAGACCAGCGACTGGTTGCCCAGCTCAGCACGGCTCCTGTTCTGCCACAGCTGCAGCCAGCGGATCCCACAGGAGCAATTGAAGGGGTTTCCCTCCAGGATGCTGAGACGGGGAGAGGATACAAGCTGCGTGCAGTGCATCCCCAGCTGCACCAAGCCTGGGGTGCACAGGATGGATGGCTGCACCTGGGGCAGTTTGCTGCGCAGATGCTGCGCTGTATGCGCTGTGCTGCCCCCATCCCTGTTCCCATCTCTGCCACACACACCTGGGGCTGTTGGAGCTGCATATCTGCAGCCAGGTCTGTACGAGTGCTGCCACAGCCACGGGTGCATCCCCAGCCCTGTCCCTGCTCCCACATCCTCCCCCAGCCATGCCCTGCCCCCTCCCCACGGCACTCACAGCTCCTGCAGGGGCAGATGCTGGAAGGTCTTCCAGGAGATGCTGGTCAATGCATTGAAGGAGAGATTCCTGCAAGCACAGACTCCATCAGCCTCTTCCCCAAGTCCCCTCATCCTGCATCACCCTCACACACAGGGATCTCTCGTACGCTGGGAACAGAGCTGTCACACCATGACCAAGCAGAAGCACATGCACCAGGCTGGCTGCCAGCCCAGCCTTTGGGTGCCCTTTCCAGGGATCTCCATCATCCCTGGGGTAGGCTCCTTCTCCCTCCCCCAACTCTGCAGCATCCCCTCCTGCACGGGGCTGCACTGCACAGAGTTCCCGGGGGGCTCCAGCCCCGATCAATGGTTTCACGTTCAGCAGCACAACCCCACGCAGTCCCTCTGGATCGAGTTTTGCTTCTAGGCAGTGGGACAGCATCGATCCTCCCAGAGTGCAGGGACAAAGCCACCCTGCGTGGGGATGAGTGCCCTGAGGGTGTTGACATGCATAGGGATGGGGACCCGAGCCTCAGAAGGGGGGTACTCACACATAGCTCAGCCTGTGGGTGTCCTGGAAAGCATCGTCAGATATGTGCTGCAGCCCCGAGTTGGAGATGGTGCTGGGGGAGGCAAGGGCTAAGCACGTGCAGTAGGAACCCCGTCCCCATCCTCCCCATCCCACCCCAGGGGGCTCACAGGTTCCTGAGGTCCCACAGCATTCTGGTGTCATTCTGGGTCAGAGATGTCAGCAGTGGTTGGTTCTCGATGATGCTGGAAAGCAACAGGGCAGCAGGGGGGGTCAGGCCCCCATTCTGGGGGCAGCAACCCTAGGATGGGGATAGGGACAGAGCCAAGCTGCTCCTCTGGGCCTCAGTTCGCCCTGGGCTGAGCTGGCACACTGGGGCCAGAGCTGAGCTTCCACTCAGAACCCACAGTCCCACCCAGAGAGCGAGTTGGACCAGCCTCAGCCCCACTCCCCAAAGCCCCTCTGTGTGTCCTCACTTCTCCCCGCACCCACGGTGCCCTGTAATGTGACGGTGGCAATGAGAACCAGATTGTTTCCCCACTGCTTCTTTTCCTAAGGAAAGCCTCTTTGGGAGCCAGTGTGGGGTTTTCCACCCACTCCCAACCCCCAGGCCATGATGGGGATGAGGGAGACACAACAGAGGAATGGCAGGTGGTCTCTTGGGGGATCACCATCCACCCCACCCTGTCAGGCAGTGAACAAAGAGCTGGCAGCGCCCGCAGTGCAGCGTCTCCCAGCACATGGAGAAACTGAGGCAGGGAGGTGTGCGGCAGCTGCCCCAGCAATGCAGCAGTGCAGCAGGGTGAGGACCCAGGAGTCCAGACACCCTGATGGCACCCAAACTGTCACCACACACCCCTGCTCCTTCCTCATCCCAGCACGCAGCAGAGGGGGAATGGAAGAGAGACACCCCAACCCAGGCACTGTGGGTGCCCAAACCCCTCCTGCACCCCAGCTGAGTACCAGCATGATTGTGCTCTCCCCATGCTGGAGAATCATCCCTCTCAGATCCAAAGGGATAGGAGCTCAATTCCCCCTCAGCTTCCCAACCCACAAGTCTCGGGCTAGCTGGACAGCATCATCATGGTGGGGACAAAGGGTACAGTCTCCCCCTGCTCCCCATCACTGCCCACTGCAGCACGGGCACTCCCTGTCTGTGGACCCTGCTGCACTCCAGCCCTACTGGGACTTCATGGGAGGGGACAAAGAATTGTCCTGAGTCCCTCCCTCACTCCCTGTGAGTCCACAGCAAGGATTCCTCCCACCTTTGCACTCAAACAACCCTCCTCCAGGCAGCCCTGGTCCCCAGCCCCATCAGCGCCCCAGCATTATCCCAGTGCCACCACCATGTATGTCCTCCAGCCTCACCACTGTGTCCTGGTCCAAATGCCCTGACCCCACTGCCATCTGCTTCCTCATCTCCATCCTCATCAGCCTGTCCTGGCCTCACTACCCTGTCCCGTCCTTATCCCCTTCCTCATCCTCATCCCCAGACCCCATCTCCATCACTAGTCCCCTTCCTCATCCCCAATCCCTGCTCCCTCTCCTCGTCTCCCCATCCCCAAGTCCCCATCTCATCGCTGTCCCTCTGCCCTCCCCCACTCACATGTCGGTGGGGCGGTGGGTGCCCAGCAGCAGGGCGCTGAGGCTGCTGACGGTGCGGGGCTCCCGGCAGAGCAGGATGTGGGTATCGGGGCAGTGGCATCGCGCGGGGCAGGCGAGAGAAGCGGCGGCTCCCGGGGGCAGCAGCAGCGCAGCCAGGCACAGCCGGAGCCAGGCGGGCAGCATCGCGACCCGCGGCCGCTCCGGGACCGCCGCCCTCGCACTTCGCCGCCGCACCGGAGCCCACGAAAGTGGCACCGTGAGGGACCGGCGGGTTAAAAGCGGCGCCCGGTCCGGCCTCCTGGGGAGGGGCCAGCGGCTCCCCCGCCCCGACCCTGCCCGCAGCTCCGCATCGCGCGGCGGCACCGGGAGGGTGCGAGATGGGACGGGAGCCCGGGGCGCAGGTGGGGTGGGAGAAGTGGGACCCTGCCCGCACTCTGCCCGCGCCCTGCATGCAATGCTCGCACTCTGCACCCTGCCCACGCTCTGCTCGCGCTGTGCCCGCAATGCCCGCACCATCCCCGCCCGCGCCCTGCTCCAGCAGCTCCCGTGCCCCCATTTGCAAGGGGCGGAGGACGCCTCCCACTGCCCCTCCCCGCACTCAGGGCCATCAGGAGCACCCCCTTCCCCTGCTCTCCCATCAGTCTCCCAAGCTGTCACAGCACTGAGCTTCCCTCAAGCCCCCCGTTACATCGGGGTGCGGAATTGGGAACGTTGCTGGCGCAGTGACCCTGCCTCCAGCTGTCTCACCTGCTTGGGACCCTCTTGTGAGGAGAGATCAGAGCACGGCTGGTGGATCCCCACCTGCCCCCATTGCCCCCATCGCACTCCCTGCTATGGCGCTAGAGCTCATGTGTGCGCTGAGTTTGGCACATTCTCAGCCTGAACCGCTCCCCCAGTGCTCAGCCCTGCGCACCAAGAGACTGGGATGGGGAGAAAAGAGATCTGAGAGACCCCCATCGGCAGACATCCCGGTCTGAGTCCCCCGTCAGACCGCCACCGCCTCGCGAATTCCTCTGCTTTGACGTTTTTTTCCTCAGAAACGCCTCCGGCTCAGGCACCGCAGGGCAAAGCCGCAATGAGATGCGCAGGAAGCAGATGGGACCGGCGGACGGCAGTGGAAAGCCCCGAGCATCGCTCCCCCTACCTCCACCCCTCCGCCCCCCCCGTGCCCCCACAGAGCAAGCACCGCTCGGCCGAGCTCCGTCCTGCTTTATTCTCCCTTCTCCCCCTGGCAGACAGCGGTGCCCCGCAGTCAGGACTGTGGGGAGCCTGCAGGGCAGCGCCGTGCCTCAGTTTCCCCACCTGCAAAACGGAGCGCCCCACGGGGCAGCCTCCCCCCCTCCCCTCCCCCTTTGCTACCCTCTCCCCAACGCAGGGGTTGGCAGCGCAGTGGCTGCCCCAGAGCACACCCCCTTCCCTTAGAAGCAATAAATAACGCGAAGGGCCCCGCGGTGGGGCGGGGGGATGAGTCCACAGCGGGCGGCAGCCCCCGCTCACAGGCAGCCCGTCCCGTTGGGGAGCCGACCTCGGCCCTTGCGGGTGGGCAGAGGGGGTGCGGGTGGCTCGTCCTCCTCGGGGGGCGGCTCCGTTTCGGCGTCCGAGGGCTCGCTGGAGCCGCGCCGCCGGTTCTCCGGGCTGTAGAAGAAGGAGAGGGTGCGGAAAGCGGGAGCCATGTGCTCCTTGATGCTCTCCAGGAGCTGAATGAAGGATGGGCGCTGGCGAGGGTTCTGCTGCCAGCACAGACACATCAGTTCGTGGCTGCGGGACAAAGAGTGCACAGTGGGTGTGGGGGTCCCCAGTCACCCCCGGCCACCTCAAGGGCAGCCGGTTCACCAGGGCTCCGTGCAGAACAGAGGCCACGGTGGTGCTCATTGCCCACCCCAAGCAGTTCTGGCAAGAGATCCCCCCACTCACAGTTGATCGGGGCAGTTCTCCGGCCGCTCCAGGACACCGTTGTCCATGACGTAGTGCAGGACCTGCTCGTTGGACATGCCCTGGTAGGGCTGCTCAGCCAGCGTGGTGATCTCCCACAGCACCACCCCAAAAGACCTGCAGCACCCACAGGTCAGCCCGGGGTGGGTGGGGGCTCACCCACGTGGCTCTCCCCAGCCCCATCACCCACCAGACATCAGACTGCGTGTTGAAGATGCCATCCTTGAGGGCCTCGGGGGACATCCAGCGGACAGGGAGCAGCCCCTTGCCCCCTTTGCGGTAATAGTCTGTCTCGTAGATGTCCCGCGTCATGCCGAAATCTGGTGGAGGAAGAAGAGGAGGAAAAGGAGGAAGAGGAGGAAAAAGAGTAAGAGAATGAAGAGGAGAAAGACAAGGAAGAGGAGGAAGACACAGAGCCATGAGCAGCAGGACGAGGGGACCCATCCCAAGCCCACCCACCCCTGGCTGCCCACCTCCAATCTTGACGGTGAAGTCCTCGGACACCATGCAGTTGCGCGCGGCGAGGTCACGGTGCACGAACTTCTTGGCATTCAGGTAGGCCATGCCGTCGGCGATCTCGCCTGCCATCTGGATCATGTCCTTGAGCGAGGGTGGCGGCAGCCCAGGGTTGTTCTGCACCACGCACAGAGAGAGGAGGCTTTGGGGGGACGTCCTTGGGGACGGGGTCTGTGTCCCCTCCTCTGTAGGGCACCACGGCGCCTGGGCGGCCCCTCACCTCGGCGTCGGGTCTGAGGGAGCGCAGGTAGCTCTTCAGGTCCCCACGCGTCATCAGCTCCATGATGACCAAGGCTGGCTGGCCCTGGGACACGACGCCGAGCAGACGGACCTGGGGAGCAAATGGAAACAGCACGTGGGCAGCCGCAGCCCCACGTCCCCGGGGATGTCCCCCTGCTGCCACCTACCACGTGGTGGCACTTGAAGGCCTTCATGACGGAGGCCTCCTTGAGGAACTCGATGCGCTCCCGCATGGTGGCCAGCTCGTTGACCGTCTTCAGGGCCACCTTGGTTTCCTCGCCCTCGGCCACCAGCCCCAGTGCCAGCCCCTCGTACACCATCCCGAAGGAGCCCTGCCCCAGCTCCCGGATCACCGTGATCTTCTCCCGTGATACTTCCCATTCATCAGGGATGTACACTGCAGGGGGGGGGTCACCATCACCATCATCAATATCACCACCACCATCCCCATCCCCAAGCAGGGGAATGGGGCAGCAGACCTCAGGGGGACCCCTGCCCATCCCCACATACTGTCCGAGGCACTGAAGTACTCGGGGTTGACAGAGGCGTACAGCGTCCCACTGGGGTAGCCATCATTGCTCCTGGGAGGATGGAGAGGTGGGCATGGCACAGAGGACGGGGGAACAAAGGAGGGAGACAAAGGACAAGGGGGCAAGGGGCAGGGATGCGGTGCCACCTCCCCAGCCCCAGCTCAGCTGAGTGCAGCCCTAGGGTTTGGAGCGGTCACTACCTCCTCTTATTGTAGAAGAAGACAAAGACGGCGAGGCAAGAGATGAGCACCATGAGGACCACAGGCGTAACAGTGAGCAGGATGTAGAAGCTGCCAGACTCCTCCTCGGCTGCCGGAGTGTGTCCGTGGGGCAGGGTGTTGTGGGACCATTTGTAGAAGCATTCCATTGCCCTATGCTCCTCCCATCCCAGAGCATCCCCAAATCTCCCACATTCCTGATTCACCAGCATTCTTTCATCTTCTGGTGTCCAGGTCCAGGAGCACTCCCTGATCCCCAATCCCACCAGTGCTCCCCAATCTCCTGCTGCCCCATCCAGCAGCGCCCTGCCTCCCAGCTCCCAGCCCAGCAGCCCCCCAACCCCACTGGCATCCTCCTTGCCCCCATCAGGTACCTGGCCCCAGGATGTAGAACTTGACGAGCCCCGTCCAGGAGCCATTGCCAGCCAGAGATGTGGCACGGACCTTGGCTGAGTAATTCCCTGGCTGCAGCAGGGCCAGGTGCACGCCTCCATATTTAGCATAGCGATGTCGGGAGACGCAGACAACAGTGGTGACCTCCTGGGGATGAAGGGGTAGTGGCAATGGGGACATCCCAGTCTTGGGGAGGGGGATGCCGAGCCGGGTCCTCACCTCGCTCTCACGGCTGTACTTGATCTCGTACTTCAGGATGAGCCCATTGGGGTTGTGGGGCTCCTGCCAGCGCAGCAGCACGCTGTTCTTGCTGGCCGGCTCCCAGGTCACGTTGCCGGGAATGTTGTCAGCTTGCACTGGACAGGACATAGATGGGCTCAGGATGAGAGGTGATGGCCTCACATTGCACCAGGGGAGGTTCAGATCGGATATTAGGATAAAATTGTTCTCAGAAAGTGATAAGGCATTGGAACAGGGAAGAGGGCGGAGAAAGGTGTAGATGTGGCACTGAAGGATGTGGTTAATGGGCACGGTGGTGATGTGTTGATGGTCGGAATTGATCTCAGCGCAGTCTTCCAACCTTAACGACTTTGCGATTCTATCAGCCCAGCACTGATCCCCCCCCCAAAAGCACCAGCACCCTCCCCTCTGCCCTTGGACGTACACTCAGGCATGGTCCTGGCGAAGACAAAAGTGGCCGCGCTGCAGCCCACGGTGTGCGCAGCGTGGTTGCATGCGTGGATGTCGATGCGGTACTCCGTGAAGTGCCGCAGCCGCGACAGCACTGCGCGGTCCCGCACCACTTTGTCCTCAAAGATCTGGAAGTCGGGTTTGGGTTCGGCTCTGGTGTGGCTTAGGGGTGGTGGCTCCGCTGAGGAGACGTTGGTGGGGGACGTGACGGCCATCAGGTCCCTGCGGCGCTTTGGGGTCCTGCGGGAACGGGTGGAGGTTGGAGTCAGGGCGCAGGGGGGGCCTCACGTGCAATGGGGCAGGGAGAGCCTCAGAGCTTTGGGGTTCTTCCCAGCTCACCGCTGTGGGTACTTGTTGATGGATGTCACCTTCCAAGGTGGCCTGAGACAATAGGAAATGGGTTAAAGAAGCCGAGGGAGACCGTCCCTGTGGCAGAGCAATGCTTGGAGACCCCCTGACCCTGGTACCCCCAAAGCGCCGGCACCTGGGGATGATGATGGAGTTATGGAGGAAGTTCTCGAACTTCTTCTGGAAGGACTCAGCCTCGCCCTCCATGCGGAGCTGCCCATCAGCAGGGCGGCAGGGGCAGCAGCGCTCCTCTGCATCCTGCTCCACTTCAGGACCATCCCCATCACTGAAGCGTGTGTCTGCACTGCTGGTGGGCAGCTTCAGGCCTGGAGGTGGGGATGGGTAGTGCTGCATTTCCATCTCCACCCCTATCCCAGCTCCACAGGGACCTGCATCAACCCCGGTAGTCTTCCCACACCTTTGTGGCAGTAGTCATTGACATAGAGCTCCATGTCCTCGGCCAGCTGCTGCCACAGCACCAGGTAGTAGGTGATGTTGCCATTGCGCTGCGTGGGTGGCTTCCAGCGCACCACGATGTGGGACGAGGAGTTGGACATGGAGATGACGTCCCGCGGCACTGTTGGGGCTGGGAAGGCATGGGGACGTCAGCTCCAGCCTAAGGCCACCGTGGGCACCCCAAGCCCCCCCAGCACCCCATACCTGCCGGCATGGTGCGGATGTAGACCACCTCGCTCTGCGCCCCATAGTTGCGCCCTTCCTCGGCGGTGGTGAGGGTGATGGCACGGACGAAGATGGCATATTGTGTCCACGGCCGCAGGTTGAGCAGGGCCACCCCCGGCTCCTGCTCACTGCTGAGTGGCAGCTCCACGTCCAGCACATTCCAGCTCTGTGCCCCGCAAGCATCCTGCCCCACGTACTCTGACACGTTCTGGAAAGGTCTGGCAACCACCCGGCCCCCAGGCATCAGCTGGGGCTCCCAGCAGACTCCAAGCCATCTCCTGGGGCCCAGCAGCCCCAGATGTGCTATGAGGATGCTGCAGGCTGGGGGACACGAGGATCACTTACGACTCCTTGTAGTAGACAATGAAGCTGAGGAGGTCTCGGTACTCAGGCGGCCGGTACCGCTCCCACTTGAGGAAGATGCGGTCGGACTCGGTGATGTTGGAGATGAAGCGCAGGGTTTGGGTTTTGCCTGGGGAGGAGTGCAAGGGCTCAGAGTCACGGTGCCACCGGGTCCCCCTCATTCCCATCCCCACACTCACAGGATGCCCGGTCCCCGTTGGTGCGCGGGTTGATCTCTGCCTTGTTCTGCCGCCCCTTGGTGCCCGTCACCTCCTCCATGTGGTAGATCTCAGCCAAGCAAAGCTTGGGGTTGAAGGCAAAATACATCTTGCCCACAGGGATAGAGAGGACGTGGTGGCTCCAGTCCCACAGCTGCTGCAGATTCTGATTGTCCAGGACATATAGGGTGTAATTCCTGGGGAAGAGGCAGATGGAGGTGATGGGCACAGGCACCCCACACCCAGGTGTCCTCAGCACATCCCGTCCTCACCCATCCACCATGGAGTCTCCGCGGATCAGCTTGAGGTTCTTGAAGAAGGACAAGGAGACAAGGGCGAAGGAGTGCTTGATCTTCAGGAAGCCCGTGATGGTCTCGATGAGGCCCAGGCTGCTCTGCAGCTCCGAGGCCAGATTATCTGGGAACATCCCATGGGTGTGAGTGTGGTGTGGCAATGGAGCTGGCACTCGGGACCACCCATTAATTCTTCCTCCAAGGGAAATCCCCCCCATGTCACCCTCCCAGCACTCACAGCCCCGGCGGATGTTGAGGATGAGGTTGCCCTCCACCAGAGTGCAGCCTGCCAGCTCCTGTGCCGCCCGCGTCGAGTCCACGGTCTTGGTGCCAACCTTGCACGCTTTGGGGCACAACCCCTCACACTTGTGGCAGAAGATGCTGCAGGGACAGGGACTGGGATGTAAGCCAGGCACGGAGCCCCCCCCCTCCACTGGAACCCCCCAAGGGTGGGGGTCCCCACCTGCTTTCATTCCTGGTGTAGCCGGGGGGGCACTCAGAGAGGCACTGCTGCTGGTGGATGACGAACTTGGAGGCGTCGCGTGGGTTGTCGGAGACCTTGCGCAGGCTGGCACAGTACTCGGCCGTGACGCAGCGCCAGCCCTCATACTCGTAGGTGCGGGGTGGGCAGGAGGGCAGGCAGTGCCCGTTGAAGTGGAAGTGACGGCAGGCCACGCAGGAGCGGCTGTCACGGGGCCGCCCGCAGCCCCCCAGGCACTCAGCATGGCAGCACTCACCCGACGCCGTGCACGCCGAGCCCGCACCGCATGGGCACACTGCGGGGAGGTGATGTCGGCAGTGGGAAAATTGCAGGGTTTGGGTGGGTAGGGGGCTGGTGGCAGACCGCTGGTGTGGAGAGCAAGGAGAGAGGCCAGATGGAGGGGCAGATGGAGGGATGAATGGATGAAGAAATGGATGGAGGGATGGGTGGGTGGGTGGGTGGATAGAGGGATGGGCGGATGGACAGTTGGATGGATGCAGGGATGGATGGATGGAGGGAGGGATGGGTAGGTGGAAGGGTGGATGGAGGGAGGGTTGGTTGGTTGGGTATACGGACAGAGCGATGGATGGAGGGATGCCCAGACACACGGGTGGATGGACAGGTGGTAGATGGACAGGTGGATGCATAGACAGCTGGATGAAGGGCTGCATGAACAGTCAGGACAGACGGGCAAATGGACAAATGGACGGGTGAGGCTCACCGCATGCCAAGCCCCAGCCACCCAGCGGAGCCACGTGGTGCAGCCAGTGCTGGGGCAGTGGCCGAGGTTACAGCCCAGATAAGGATCTGTGTTTATAGTATATATTTCATTACCAGGCCTCCTGTTTACTGCAAACGAGCCCGGGAGGGGCGTGTATTTACCTCACCGCCGGGAAAACATGGCAGCTGGGAGCTGGCCTCTCCTCCCGACATTGATACAGCGCGGATCCGATTACTCCACTGCGGCTCGCTCCCACGCAGGGACAGATGTACGCCCAGCTCTGCCCTCCCAGTGCCTCCCAGTGCCTCCCAGTGCTCCCCATCGGCTCCCAGCACTGGGATGAGCAGCCCCGCAGCACCTCACCCACCTTTCTGGCAGTAGCTGGAGGTCCAGCAGCGGTAATCCAACTGCCCATTGACAACGGTCTGCGCGCACGGCTTCTCCACATCCAGGATACCTGGGCAGACGTCGGCGCACTCCTCGGCCAGCTTGTTGCCCACAATGTAGCTGTTGTCCACGGCGTCGGGCAGCAGCAGCCCCCAGTCGATGGTGGAGAGGTGGCAGAGCTCCTGGTTGCGCTCGATGCGCACCGAGCCGCGCAGCACGTGGCTCAGGCTGTGCAGCCCGATCTCCCGCAGGTGCGGCATCTCGAAGATGACCAACGCGTAGTTGAAGAAGAGGTTGGTGCCACGGATGACCGAGAGGTTGGGGAAGAGGTCCCGCAGGCTCTCCAAGCCGTAGACACGGAAGAGCAGCAGGTACTCGGTGATCATCAGCAGGCGGGGGAAGCTGAGCCCGCGGAAGTCCTCGGCGCCCGTGGTGAACATCAGCAGGATCTGCAGGTTGCCCTCTATGATGGAGCAGTTCTCCAGCTTCTGCAGCTGCGACACGTCGTTGCGGATGTCCATGCTGCCGCAGACTGGGGTGGCAAGAAGGGGCCCGGGGGCAATGGGACGGCCCAGAGCATCCCGCCACCGCACAGGTGACCCCCCCTGGATAGGGCCGCAGCGATGCGTGGCAGGGGTTAATGTCCTGCTCTGCCTGTCAGCTGCCTGCGGTCGCTGTGGGCAGCTGGGGCAGATGAGAGCAGCCGTGACAGGCAGCCGGCGCACCACAGCTCCTAGGGGGACAGCACGGCTGCTGTGATGCTAACGAGCTCTGGCTCTGCGGGAGCTTCCCAGGACCGTTTCATAGCCCTTTGCCAACCCCACGGAGGCTGCAGTCCCTGGGGTAACAGCAGTGAGCACACAACAGCCTCCCACCGAATCGCTGCCATCGACACTATGCAGAGATGGGGCTATGGGGTCACCATTCCAGGGGGTTTCTCACCCCAGTGGGGGCGGGCACTGTGAGGGGCACCGTGGGGCTGAGCATCTCCTGCTGTCTCTGCTCCCCTGCAGCAGCATCCCCAGCCTGAAACCTGACTCCTAGTTATTACGGAGAGAAACTCACTGATACTCAGAGAGGGATTTACTGTAAACACCGATAGCAAAGATGGCCAGCTCGGCGTGTACCCCAAACACACAAGCAGTGCTGGCACCATGGAATGGAGCTGGAGCACCCAGCAGTGTGTGGCAAGGCACTGATACACAGAGCCCCCCCGGCACCATGTGGTACCCTTGGGACACGGGGGTCTCCGTCCTGCTGTGGGGCTGAGGATGCAGTATCAGCTCTGAGAGTGCAGCCCTGTGCTGCCACAGCTGTGACCTTGGCAAAGTCACAGCTGTCCCTGTGCTCAGTGGGAGAACAAAAGGAGAGAGGGGACCAGGAACAACTTGGTCCCTATTGTGGGTAGAGAGAATTCTAGGGTCCCCTGTGCCCTCACGGGGGCAGAGACAGAGCAAGAAGCATTCCCAGGGCAACTCTCGGCATGAGTTTGGCTGCTTCATCCTCATTCCCCCTCCATTCTCCCCAGCCCCCTTGGGACTATCAATGGGGAAACTGAGGCAGCAGGCAGAGAAAGGACAGACACACAGTGACAAACCCAGGCATGTGGGTCCTCCTGTTCCCACCCTGCCAGCAGTGCTGGGACCCCACCAGGGACACCCCCACATAAGCCCCTGGGGCTTTTCCTGATCCGGGACAATCAGAACCCCGTGCCTGTCCCCCAGGTCACATCCCCAGGCTAGAAGGTTTAAGCATCACTTTCCATCACTGCTGAGTGCAGTGGCTTCATGGAACCACTTCCCACAAAAGCAAGCGATGCCCTGACCCCAGCACAGGGCCCCCACCCCATTTCCTCCCCAGCTCCAAACCCCAAAGGTCACAGCCATGTTGGTGCTGCCAGGTGAGGATTGCGGCAGCGGGGGCATCGCATCAGAGGGGAAACTGAGGCAGCAAGCACAAAGCTTCACCTGGAGGCTCAGCCAAGAACCCCAAAACCCCAAAACCCCAAAACCCATCCCCCTCACCCCGCTTCCCACCACTTACTTTCAGAGGGGGCCTGCACCGGGGGCAGCAGGAGGGGGCCGAGGAGCAGCAGGGCAAGCAGCAGCTGTAGGACCCCCAGTGCCCCCATCCCGTGGGGCCACGTCTCACTCCTGCCCGGTGCTGCTGCACCTCCGGCCCCGCACGCCGGGCACTCCTTGCCAGCACCGAGGCACGCCGGGAGCAGGGTGGCCCCGTGGCCCCTTCACTTTTGTTTTCGGCTGCCACACACAAAATATTTAGCCTGACAACTGTGCGGGGCCGGGCCAGGGCCAGGGCCAGGGCTTGTTTGGGAAATAGAGAGGGGAGAAAACAGGGCGGCCCTGAGTGCGGTGGGGCTGGAGAGGGTCAGGGGGTGTGAGATGCCCCCAGACCTTTGCGTTCCTCAGGATGATGCTCTGTGCTTTGCTTTCTGCAGGTGTGGGTATTGTGGGGAGGATTCGAGGGCACAGCGACATCCAGGGAGACCCAGAGAGGGGTCAATCCCAGGGGACAACGGAGCAAAGAGGAGGAAGAGGAAGAGGAGGAGGATGAGGATGAGGAGGGGGAAGAAGCTGCTCCACTCAGCACCCAAGATATGAGGATCGGGGCACATTTATTTCTCGAATTAGAGCCAAGGGAAGGGCAGAGCCCTCAGGTGAGGGTGTACCTGGGGAGCACAGCAGTGCCCCTGGCTCTGCCCCGGTGACCCTCAGCACAGCAGCACTGCGAGCAGCAGCTCCAGCACCCAGGTGCTCACATCTGCTGGGGGTGAAGGGGGGTCCAGAGGTCCCTCTCGTGGGATTGCCCCATTCTGCTGTCCCCACCCTGGATGGGAGCTCAGGAGCAGCTGCTCCTACGCCGACGGAGCAGCGTCACAGGGCGGCTGCCTTCCTCCTCCTGGTCGCTCTCACAGCAGCGCTGGGGGCACAGAAGGGCACAGAGGGGCTGAAGGACAGGGGCAAGACCATGGGCCTGCCCAGGGAGGGGCACTCCATGGCACAGCCCCTCAGAATCCATTATGTACCCCCAGCATCTCACCAGCTCCTCGCCCTCCGTCCCGGGGCTGCAGAGCAGCCGCATGCGGCACAGCCGGTTGCAGGCAGACACCATGTTGTAGGAGAGCTGGGGGAGCAGCAAGGCAGGGGTCTGTGCAGGGAGCTCCTGCCCTCCACTCCCACCACCCCTGTACTGGAGCACAGACCCCACCACGGCCTCCTGCCCAAATGCACCCAGCCCTGGGGTGGAGCACGATGGCTTCACACAAGCACCCAAAGGCGGTGGGACCCCGCATCCTGCCGTCCCCATCCCTCACCCCCTTATCCCTCCCTTTCACCTTCCACTTCCTCCGGGCGTTGAACTTGCGGAAGTTTTTCATGTTGATGGAGGAGCGGCACCGCTTTGCTGCCTGTTTCCTGTTCAGGGGCTGGAGGGACGAAGCTGTGGCATCATTGCTGCACCCCCTCCCCACTCCCTCAGCACACGGCGGCCAGGGGAGCCCAGCTATGTTCCCCCCTTCTATCTCACCTTAATCCAGGGGTGCACAAGGCACTCAGATGCAGTCATTCGCTCCCTGCAACAGAGAGGACTGTGATGGCAGGGGTCCGGGGACCCCCAGGGATGGGGACAGAGACCCCCAGGGACTGGGAGAGAGACAGGGATGGCACTCACTGAGGCTCCTTCACCAACAGCTGTCGGATGAAGTCCTTGGCCATCTCAGAGGTGTCACTGAAGTAGCGCTCCTCGAACTCATAGGCGCCCTCCAGGACGTTGGAGAGGGTCTCAGCATCTGTCTCACCCTGGAAGGGGGACAAGCCGCTGAGCCTGCGGGGACACCAGGGAGCGTGAGCACCGGAGATGGACCTGCCACGCTGCCCCCTGTGCCTCAGTTTCCCCCAGCTGCATTTTCCCCTCGTCACTACTCACAGGATGTAAGTGATAACCCCGATGCTCCTGAAAGACAGAGGATGGGGGTCAGGACTGTCCTCCGGGGCTCCCTACAGTGGCACCGTGGGTCCCCCTGAGACCCCTGTCCCTCTCCTCACCACATGTCGGTGGCGGAGCTCAGTGGTTCGTAGTTGATCACTTCAGGAGCTAGGGGTGAAGGAAAAGCAGGGGGGGGCATGTCAGGTGGGAGCACCACATGGGCACCCTGATATGTCCCCATCATGCAGGTCCCCCTCCCGCTGCCCCCCCAGCCCAGCTGGGAGCTCCATACCGATGTACTGGGGGGTCCCGCAGAGGCTCTTGAAGGTGACACCATCCTCCAGCTTCTGGGCCAGGCCGAAGTCGATGATCTTGATTTGGGGCTTGGGCACATCCTTCTCCTGCAGCATGATGTTCTCAGGCTGCATGGGGGTGGGTGAGGGACAATAAAATACCCCAGAGCCACCCCCAGGTAGGATGCAGCCATAGGGTGGGGGGACACCCCGGGTCAGCCAGGGACCTGCATGGGCACCTTGAGGTCAAAGTGGGCGATGTGGCGCCCATGAAGGTACTGCACCCCAAGCAGGATCTGCTCCAGGAACTCGATGGCCTCCTCCTCCAACAGCATCTCCTTCTCCGCAATGAAGTCAAAGAGTTCCCCACCACACATCCTGCAGGGCAGGGCAACGCTGGGGGGGTTCTGGGGGGAGCACAACACCAGTATCCCCCCCCCCAACCTCAGGACCCCGCTCACAGCTCCAGCACCAGCACCATCTCAGCTCTGCATGTGAAGAGGTCGTGCAGCTGCATGATGTTGGGGTGCTGCAGGTCCCGCAGGATGGCCACCTCCCGCTCCACCTGCAACCTCTCCAGACCCCGCCGGCTGCCCCGGCACCGCCGCGTCTTCACAAATTTGGCAGCATAGAAAGTGCCGGTGCTGCGCTCCCGGCACCGCTTCACCACTCCGAAGTGCCCACTGCGAGGGAACCCAGGGCATGGGTGGGGATGGGGAGGGGGGCACGGCTGAGGCATCACTACTCCGCACACCCCACACCACCCTACTCACCTGCCCAGGGTCTCCAGCAGCTCATACAGCTCCTCCACACTGTGCGCACACAGGGCGACCGCCTGCAGGAGTGCACAGACCTGGCTTAGCCCAAGGGGGGCACCCAAACAAAGTCTCCCACGGGCGGCACCACGTCCCCCTGGTTCGTGCTGCAGGGGGTTCACCGGTGTCTCCTGCTCCTCCTCCCCCAGTTTGCACCCCCAGCACCCCTCCCGTTGCTCTCACCTGGGGGCTGTCGGAGGCAGCCCCTCCATCCTCAGCCATGGCTGCAAAGATAAATAGAGGGGATGGGAGGGGGGCAGCAGGACCAAGAAGAGCCTCCCCAAAACTCACCACACCGATGGCGCAGCTCTCAATCAAAGAGAGAAACGGAGGCAGGGCGTGTGGCCGAGTGTGCAGTGCTGAGGGGTGGCACCCAATACAAGAGGCAGGGTCCCCCTCCAGCAGGAAAAAACACCTCGATAAGGAAACACAACGAGGGAGCACGGGAGCTGGTGGCTTTGTGCACGGTTGTCCCCATCGACGGCCAAGCAGAGCTGTCTCCAGCCCAGATCCTCACCCCGAGCCTTCCCCCCTCCACGCTCTGCTCACTCCCAGCCCCGCTGGACGGCCGCTCTGCACACTGACAGCCCTGTGCCACCCCCGGGCAGCGCGGGCACCCCGCCAGGCACTGCACAGCCTCGGATCCACGTAGGCTGGAGCCCGGTGACCGTCCCCAGCATGTGACAGAGGCAGCTTTTGTGGTGACAACGGCACCGTTGTCCCCAAGGCAATGCTGTCCCCCCTGCAAGGCGATGCTGTGCATCCCAGCACCCCTACCTCTGCTCTCAGCTCCGGCGGTGGGGATGAAGACCCTTCGTGGGACGGAGCCGCACTCTGCTCCGTGCCACTGCTGCGCTCCGCTTTCCTCGAAGCTGCTGTGATTCCTGGGATCCGCTGGGCAGCGGCTCAGGGAAAAACAGCAGGAAACGCCAAGAGCTGCTCGTCTGCTTCCAAGGTCTCGTGAGAAATCCCCCCACGCTGTCCCCGCCCGGACAGCTGCAAAGGGGCTGGGAGCTGGGAGAGGCCTTGTAGGGTCACATCCTCGAAGAGCAGCTCTGGGGCCGTGGCTGCTCGGTCCGCAGCCGTGAGCGCCAGGGCTGCAAACAGGAAACCTGCCTGACCACCGATAGAAATAGTGCAACCCGGCTGCCCGGAGGGGAAACGGTGCAGGGTGTGAGGGCAGGGAGGAGGAACAGGTTTCTTAAGGTGGAGAGAGCCGGGGGGCACCGCGCCGCGGGGCTGGGGGTGTTCTGTGCCCACCACAGGTGTGCAAAGCTCCGGTGCAGGGCTGCAGCCTGGCTCCAGCACGGCCACGGGTTGGGCTCCGTGCAAGAAACAGGGGTGCAGATGGGACAAAGAGTTTTGTGGGTGCAAGAAGAAGGGAACCCAGCCAGCCCTGCACCCCCAACTGCAGCACACCTTGTTGGCACAGCAAGCACCAGGTGCACCCCATGCACCCAGGTAACTCTTGCACGGCTTTACGGCCATCAGCAGCTGAACGTGCTGAGGGGTGAAGGGAAAGAGGGCAAAGAGGTGCTCCCACGGTGCCACCCGCAGCCCCCGCCGTTGTTCCGTGACGTGGCCCCGGCGTGCAGCTCGCTGCTTCCTGCCCATCACCGTGCTGAGTGCAGCACCAGCGCTGCCCACCCACGGCCCCCGGGTCCTGGTGGAGGTAGGGGTGAGGGCTGGGAGTGGGCAGGGGGCATCCCGGGGGTCCGTGCGTTGAGTTGGGAGCAAAAAGGTTGGGAAGCAAAGACTGGAACAGGGGCATGGAGGGGTTGTTGCCATGATGGATGGCAATGGAGGACATCACATGTGGGGTGCAGGACTTGGTGCTCAGCTCCTTGCTGTGGTTTTGGTGGGCCTTCGCTGCTCCTTTTAGTGCCTGTTTGGATGGGGGACCATTTTGGGTGCACGCAGCTCCCAGGTCCTCTCAGTGCTGTGTTAAGTTCCCAGTCTCGGCCTTCCAGAACCCCAGTTTGGACGGGCTCGGTCCAGTCCCAGTGACTCAGAGCTGGTGACACAGCGTGGCCGTTTCCACCCCCTCGAGCATCTGCTCAGGATTAACTTTGGCCGAGTGTTGGCGGGACTCAGATGAGCCCTGCATGCACGCAGAGCCGCTGACACACACAGGGTTGGTTCTTCCCAGAGCTTCGGGTTCCCAGCAGCGCCGGGAGGGTGACCAGGAAGAAACAGGGCGAGGAGCAGTACACTATGGGGCAGTATGGGGGGCTGCTGGGACCCTCAGCCCACTCCTTTCTGTAACCCGAGGACAGGTGGCTCCATGGATGACACCCAACCCCTCTTCATCACCTTCAAATTCATCGCTGGAAACAAGGCAGGCAGCATCCAGCCAGGACAAGGCACGACCCTGCTGCAGCCCCAGAGTGTGGAGCAGTGTGATGCACAGGGCAGGAGGGGAGGGGGGGCAGCAGAGGGCCCCCAGCCCCAGCCGCCCCTCGTTCCCTGCCACGTGCTGCAGGGCTGCTCCCAGCCCAAAGAAGTTGCAGCATCTCTGCGGGCACGCACCAAGCTGTGGTTTGAGCAGACACAAGTGCATCGGCTGGGGGCCACGGGCAATCTGCCAGCCTGGTTCCACGGCTTCATCAGTCGCAGGTGAGCAAGGAGTCCCAGGGGTGGTCCTGCACATCCACGGGCTGCTCCCGCAGGTGGGTGAAGCCCTGGGATCCATTCCTGCAGGGACACGGAACAGATGCTGCAGGATGAGCCGCTGGGCTGCTTCCTGGTGCGCTTCAGTGAGAGCACAGTGGGCTTCGTGCTGTCCTACAGGTGAGGGAGCCCAGCCCAGGGGTACGGACACGCTCAACCCCACGCTGTGCCACCACCGACCCCTCTGTCCTCCCCTGCAGGGGCAGAGAGCGCTGCCGGCACTTTGTGCTGGACCAGCTGCCCAATGGGCACTACGTGATCCTGGGTGAGCACAGTGCCCACCCCGAGCTGGCTGAGCTGCTGCAGCACTACACCCACGTTCCCATCCCACCCTATGGTGAGCTGTTGACCGTGCCACGGGGACAGGTAAGCACGCCTTCTCATTGCAGCAATTAGCTGCTTTGTTAGCTCCAGCAGGATGTGGGAGGAGAAGCAGCTTTCTTGCTTCACTGGGGCTGCTTTCTCCAGGGAAATCAAGGAATCCAGGCCAGAGAAGTCAAAGCTTCACAGCTGGGGTTGGCACCTCAGTGCCACCTCTACCCTGAGGGCCCAACATCACAGCTGGGCCACTCCTGGCCTCGTGACTGCCTTCCTTTCACCCTTTGCTCTTTGCAGGACAAGGCCTGTGGAGTGATGCGCACCCCAGATAGCAGCTCCACATCCTGCAAGGCACCAGCAAACCACCCAGTGTACAGCACCATGGCCAAGCGGGTGCCAGGAGATGGGCAGGCAGCAGAGAGTGGCCCTGAGGAGGTAAAGGCAGGGCCTGGGGCACAGAGGTGCTTTCCAGGGCAGCCTGGACATTGCACATGTGAGAGGAAGGAAGAGAGCTGATGGGGTAGGAATGCAGCCAGTCCATGAGGATGCAGCTGGGGTAGGGATACTGGTGATCCATGGGGATGCAGCTGGGGTAGGGATGCTGATTGTCCATGAGATGGGATGGGGATGCAGCTGGTCCGATGGGACCAGGCCCTTCCCCACACTGCCCCCAGCATTCCCTCCCTCTCCAGGCCCCCAGCATCCCCCTGCCACTCCCTGCCAAGGTCAGCTCCTCGGAGGCCACCCAGGGACCACGCAGCCGCACCGGCAGTGAAGGAGCAGAAGCCAGCAGCCCCTCCACACAGACACACCTCGAAGCCAACCCCGTTGAGATGCTTGATGCCAAGTACCAGCAGCTCGTGCGCTTCCACACCTACGCAGAGCCCCACGAGGGCACTGCCCTGCCTGTGGAGCCCATTCCTTTCTATGCCATGGGCTGGGGCTCCAGCCCCAGCCCTGAGACTAACATCTATGCAGAGGTGGCCATAGTCCAGCGGGAGCCACCCCCCCGGGGGGCACGGGGCCCTGGATCCCTGCTGGCCCCCACCACATTTCTGCGCCGGCGGTTGTCCCGCAGCCTCTCCAGCCAGGGCTTCCACAGAAGGCAGCTGCCAGCGACTCCCACTGCAGGCACCATGCAGAGAGCAGCTCCCCGGCCGGCCCCAGAGGTGCGTTTCCATGCATCTGCCACAGGGCACAAGCTCTGGTGCAGGACCAAGCTCTCCAGCCCAGCCCTCACCCAGCACCAAGTCACCATCTCACCAGTTTCCCTTCCCGCAGATTCCCCTGGCCCCAGTGAACTCAGCACTGGAGTTTGATGACCCTGTGTACAGCCCAAGGACGAGCAGCACCAAGCAAGCCGCAGCCCCAGAGAACGTTTACGAGCAGGTTTCTAGAGGCCACCCCTAAGGCATATAGGTAGGGCCATGGCAATGCCCAGCCTCTTGCTGGCACAAGGTCTGCCTGCTCGGCTCTTGCAGGGCAGAGGGAGACCCCTGGACCTTGGAGGCAATCCCAAGCATACCAGCAGCATCCATCAGCTCTGCGTTGGGATTCACACGCCTTTCCTGGCACAGCTGCCTGCTTCCCAAACCCTGTGCAAAGGGGATGAGGAAGAACGGATTTAATTTATCTTCACAGAAAGAGATTGCTATGAATAGAATCAGGGTGGAGGAAAAGGCTATTAGAGCAGAACCAGATGGGTTTCGGGCAGGGCTGGTGCCATCCATGCAGCATTCGCTGGCTGCTCAAACAAGCCTGGTCCTGCCAACACATGCCTTGAGCTCTGTCTGCTTGCTCAGCCACCAAGCACAGAGCAGCACCAAACCCCAGAACAGAAGATGAGGATGACACCGAGCCAGCGCTGCCCCATTGCACAACCCCAATTCCTTGCTCTGCCCCCCAGTGTGCAGTGACACTGAGTGTGGTTCTCATCAGTTCTGGTGCACACAGCCACAACAGAAGGGAAAAGCATGTGAGAGCAACCAGAAACCTAAATTTGGATGCAGTGGAGCTTCATAAGGAGGACTGAAAAGGAGAACAGAGGTTTATGCTTCTACCTCTAAGAAAATCACTTCCGTTTTTCTCAAGCCTTCGTGTTGTTGCTCATAAATGGCTAAAAGCAGAGCAAAAGTCAGCAGTGATTGCCATCCTCCTAAGTCCCCTCTAGTGTTAAAAATGAGCAATTGCATATTGAAAAGGCAAAAATAAACACGAGGATCTGAATGCTGCCTTCAGCCCCTGGGAGGGATTGGCAGAACGAAGCCAGAGGAGCTCAGACCCACGAAACTGCAGTGAGGAGAAGCCCTCCAGGTGCTGCTGCCCCACATTCAGGACTGCTGACCCTCACTGCACACACAGCAGAGGGCAATGAACCCAACAACAAATTGGGCAGCACAGCAGAACCCAACCCACGATCCTCACCTTGTGCCTCACACTGCAAACAGCTGTGGTTCGGTTCATTTAAAAGTTTATTCCTTTATCAAATCTCTTGTCAGAGGATTTCACTGTACATATAAGATATGAATAAATTACTCAACAGTAACTTTATTTTGGTCATTCGGATACTCAAACTTGGCTCTGCAAAGTACTAAAACATCCAGGAAACTAAACTAGAAGTTACATTTCTTCTTTTAAATATTCTAAGAAACAAATTCTTTCATTGGGGTTTGTTTTCTTGGCTCCTTTTCAACAGGCAATGGGAGAAAAACAACCTCATGGATTTTTTTTTTTCCTAAATGGAGTAACCACTATTAGCTGTTTTAGCTGCAGTTACAACAAATGCAACCCTTAGTGTTGGGAATGTGAGTTAAAGAACCAGACCAGCTCCCTGCTCCCTTCAGCATCGCACAGTGGTGAACAATGAGCTAAGAGAGGTCACAGAGATTTGGCTAAAGATGCATGGGTTGGGCTGGTGAGGTTGCACATGATTTGCAGTCACACCATCTAGACCTAATACCGTAAATCAATTTAATTTTTAGAAAGTTAAGGCTGGACACTGTCTCCTCTTCCCAGCCCAGGGGGTAATGTTAACACTAAAACAGATGTGATACCTTTATAGGAAACGAAATTCATATAAACAAGCTAAAAAGCCGAAAAATAAATGTACAGCAGGCAGCTTTCATTGTGCCTGCTCCCAGGAAACTGGGATACTCAGTTCAATAAGCATGGAGATCAGATTGTTACAGCACTGTCAGCCTCGGATCAGAGGGAGGAGGAAGAAGGGGAAAAGGGAAGCAGTGTACACACAACCATCGGGTACACCCAAAGGCTCTCAGCAGCAGCTTGTGCTGGCTGAGCTCCTCATTGCTTTCTGCACTTGACACTGCAGTATTTTCACTTCTGTTCCAAGCTCTGATCTGTCACTCTGCTTCTCCTTTGAAACAAAAAAAAGAGCTTCCCCTCAGCATGGTTTGACATGGGCAGGCTGGTGTAGCCAAGAGCAAAAACAATAACTTGGCCACATGCACACACACCAAAAAAACCATGAAAATCCACCGTTCATGTGAGAGGAGCACAGGATTTACTCAGCCAAAATTAAACAGCCATGATCATGTCTCATTTAAAACAACAACTGAAAGAAAAACAAACAGGATCGCTCTTGAAAGTGTCTTTAGAATGATAAATGACACTCTTGATGTACAGAGAGTCCAAGGAGGGAGCAAAATGGGACGTGGAAGTTTAGAGAGACTCTGCCTCAGGTTCGTGACGAGGCTGCTTCAGACACTGCCCTGCACCTACAGGACAGCAGCCTTGCTCCAGGCACAGCTCCTGCAGCTGCCCTGGGACTGTTGCTGGCTGTAACAGACCTGATTTGAACCTTCCACATTATTGTTTGTTAAGAAGGGGGGAACGATTACAGGTGGAGTTTCAGGAATGGTTCCCAGGAAACCTTTTTCCTGACAGGGGAGTGCAATATCCTCCCACCCACCGAGCAGACAGCACTCAACGCCAGCCCAGCCGGTCTCCGAAGGCCAGGAGAGGTCTGACACAGTAAGTCACCTGGGACAAGAGCCAAAACATATGACAGAGGTGTTAGAATCCGTATTTGGCTTGAGTCTGACGTCGACTGAGCTTGTTTTCAGACCACGTGTTTTTCAGTTCCAGTTCTCTTTCCTTCGCCTGCAGAAATCGAGAAGATTAGCATCAGAGCTGAGCATCAGAGCTGCTGCTCAACTGAGTCAGCAGTATTTTACCCTCCTCTGCCCCTGCTGACGGGGATTACAGCGTGCTTCAGCTAGAAGGCTCGTTACAGGAGCTAGCACAATTATCTTGACAGAGGCCTGAATTAATTGGGATGCACAGGCATTTCATTTATGCTGAAACGCAGCTTCTTTTGTGGGTTGCTCTCAGCAGCTGCTTACCAACCACACTGCAGCCATGTGGAATTAGACAGGAAGCAATGAGCCTCACAACCAAACACAAGCACACATGCACTGGAGCTGGCTGCAAGGGGCAGGGTGAAGCAGAGCAAAAATCAAGCTGGGAGCTCTGAATCCTGAGGGCCAAAGGGGCAGTGCCACCAGGCCCCCTCAGTTCTATCTGTGTTGGTTTTCACGCTACTCACCTGATGGATCAGGTATGTGATCTGGTGTTTCCTCCTCTGCTGTCCCGTGGGCTGATCTCCTTTTTTCTAGAAAACACCATCAGATAAACTGTTAAAGCCAGAAAGATGCTGACCCAGACAGCAAAACGAGACAAGCGCCTGCACAAAGCCAGCTCAAGGAGCATTTGTTTCACATTAAGGTTGTGGGCAGATTTCCTCAGGCCGTAGCAGTTCCTGGCTGGTCTTTACCACCCGCACTGCGTTGTGAGAAGCCCTGCTATTCTCTTATGTATAATTACTTATACAACACAGAAGACAAGGGTCCCTGTTCCCCCTATAGCAGTGACTACAGAGCCTCTAAAACAGCTCCAGCTGTGGTTGAAACAGGAATCGAACAGGTCTCCAAAACCCCAGTGAGCACTCCTTCTCATCTTGTCTGTACCTTGCTGAATGATTTCATGGTTTTCTCCTCTGTTAAGGATTTGGTCAACCACTGCTGGGCTCCACTCAGCTGATCGTCACCTTTGATATCCACAAAATTGATTTCTTCTCTCCCCCGATTTCGCTTGCCTTGCAGCCGTTTGAACTGAAAGAAGGACAGAAACAACTGGAGTTACACAAACATCACACACCAACAACCTGAAACAACTAAAGGTAGCTGGAGGATGACCCCCTCTTTGCTCCCCTGGCATGGGACAGGCCACTTTACCATACATCTTTGCAATGAGGAATTTTTTCTTTAGGACAGTTCTGCTTTGCTATAGATCAGGGTATCTTAAACCACTTAGCATTAAGATTACAATCTTCTTTTTTTTTCCCCTACGCAGAGGGAAAAACAACATTTACCTCTTGTTTATGAGAGGCCCTCAGTCTCCTCATTTTAAATGCTACGAAAACACCTCAAGTTCAGCTGCTAACATATCCATCTTCCATAACTGAAATCTCAAAAGCAGAGGTTCTTCAAAGGAGGTCAGCAGGACACAAGCCACCTTCTGCAGCCCTTACTGGCTCAGCTGACAAGACTGGCATTTTCCAGATTAGATCAACAATGAGAGGTGGCTTTGCTTTTCTTTCTAAACAGGTTTTTGAGCTACAGATCTTGAGCATTTCAACAATGTGGGGAGTCCACTGCTGTGCTAGAGGAGGTACCAAGAAAGTATCTGAACGCCCTACCGAGATACACTGCCTGCCATATATACTCCTAACAAAACAAGATTGGGCTAGGTGGGAATAACAAGCATCACCTACTTATACAGCAAGCAAATCCATCAGGAGCAGTAGCCCAACATATTGCTGGAAGGACACTGCATGTCTCCACAGCACAGCACTAGACCCCACAGAACAACAATCCGGTCCAACTCGGCACGGAGCACGGGTCGTGCTGGAGGTCAGGACCGAGGCTGCCAAGCAGATCCTATGTTCTAGCAGAGCTTAAATGCAAACTCCATAGTGGGATAGATAGTATAAGTGCCAACCGCTTCATCATCTAGGAAGGAGGAGTCGGTGCCCATCTCCTGCGGCGGTGCCTGCGCTGGTTCCACCTCCTGGTAGTACCCACTGCTGTAGTAATCCTGTGAGCAAAAGGAAAACCAGTTCGTCACTGCAGCAAAGCAAGATGGATCCTGGGGAAAACATCCACAGAGGCCCAGAGATGTGAGACTGAATCCTGTACCTCACCCTGGGAGCTGCTGGTCTCTCAGCCAGGACTACGAGAAGCACTGTGCATTACACACGCACCTTCTCGCAAGGCTGATGGAAGCAGTCATTAATTACACCTCATTACCCTGGCACTACTGAAGTGTACAGGGCATTTTTTCCAATAGCAACTGAGCGGTGTTGAATTGCTAGAAACAACCTGGCTTCATATACCAGCTCTGGCACTCCCTGGTTCAGCACCCTGACAAGAGCAGGGGCAGTTCTGCTGGGGCATTTTACAATGAGTGCAGCCATTAAACATTTATCCCACAAAGAGCTTCTACGGCTCTCGTGCCAGAAGATTTATCACAGAATGAATCACAGAATAGCCTGGGTTGAAAAGGACCTCAAAGTCATCCAATTTCAACCCTCCTGCTATGTGCAGGGTCACCAACCAGCAGACCAGGCTGCCCAGAGCCACATCCAGCCTGGCCTTGAATGCCTCCAGGGATGGGGCATCCACAACCACTTCGGGCAACCTGTTCCAGTGCCTCACCACCCTCTGTGTGAAAAACTTCCTCCTACTATCCAGCCTAAACCTCCCCTGTCTCAGTTTAACACCATTCCTCCCTGTCCTATCACTATTCACCCTCACAAACAGCCGTTCCCCCTCCTGTTCATACGCTCCCTTCAAGTACTGGAAGGCCTCCCCAGAGCCTTCTCTTCTCCAAGCTAAACAAGCCCAGTTCCCTCAACCTTTCTTCATCGGAGAGATGCTGTGGATTTCCACTCCTCGTTCCAGAAACCTCAGGTTGAAGTTTCACAAGCCACAGCCTGCTTCACTAATCAATGCAAAGCCTCTCCTGTTCCAGACCCACCTGATAATACGCATCAGTCCCACTGGCATCGCCATAAGCAGGGAACTGGCCATAGGGCTGACTGTCATAGTCTTCTCCGGATTTGGGCAGCCAGCTGTGATGAGTAGCACTGGAGCCCACGCCGGTCTTGAACTCCAGAGGGGCATTGGCAGCAGCATCTTGGAACTGCGGCTCCGGTTCCGTCCCAGGTGGCGGCTCCTCCGACACCACCGGGGTTGAGTACATGTACGCCTCAGCAGCAACAACGCTGGGCTCGCTCCTGTCGGACAAGGAGAAGTAGTTCTCTGGCTCGACCTCTTCATCGCTGTCGTCCTCCTCCTGCGTAATCTGCTTGGTTACCTGGAGGGCAGCGCTCTTTGCAGCAGCTTTGATAGCAGAGGGAGAAGGAGTTGTGGCTACGGCCGGCTTAGACGGAGGTTTTGTCTTGGAGGATGAGATCGGGGCCTTTGCTGGCTTCGACTCGGAGGCGTTGTCGGCTGCTTTCCTCGAGAAAGCGTAGGGCAAAAGTAACCGATTGGTCTCTTTCACCGTCAAGTTTTTGGGTTGAGGAAGCAGAGCGGACAAGCCAGAGCCCTCGCCGCGTCCCTGGTGAGTTTCATGCAGGGCAAATGAGAAATGAACGAGACCATTTAGTTTCCCCTGACTCCCTGCCAATTATCTCCTCCAATTCTAACAGAATTAATGGGTTTCCCATTGCTCAGCACAATTGCTCGCCACTTCCAACACGCTGAAGGGCTTTCTTGCACAAAAGGCTGGTGGGACTTTTAAAGGAAAATGGGTACTTGCAAATACCCATGTATTTCTCACGTTGATACACATTTTTCTGAGATTTAAATTTAGGAAATCTCTCCCAAAAAAGGATTTGACACCCCAGGAATTTTACACTCTGAAAACCATGTGCTAAACAGGTTTACAATTGCAGACACCCAGCATCTATCACATGCCAATCTCCTCTGCAACCTGTTTAATCCAATATACCAGATACTCACCTGAAAAATATTTTTCTTCTTTGCTGGTTCATCTTCCTCTGAATCTGACTGAGAAAGAAAAACAGAGCTTAGCACAACCCGAGATAGTAAAAAACAATGACCACCCCCGCTTGGTGACTTGGTAACTTTCAGTCTGAAACAGCAGAGGATCACAGCACTGCAGGGCTGGGTTGAACCTGCCAAGAGCCACAGTGAAAGCAACAGTAGGCTGTCGTCAGGCTCTTTCACAGCCTTGCTGATGCATCAGTGTCAGGACAAAAAGAGATAGGAGAGATATGGGAGATCACAGAGCTGCCCATAGCAAGCAGGGCTGCAGTACCTGCCACTGTGTTTGGCAGCAACTGTGCCTGCTGTGGTTTGAGCAGAGGCAGAAAATAAGCTGTATTCCACTGTAAAAACTGAAGCTTTGCAAACAAGTCAGCATTACCTCTTATAATCTCATCAGAGCAATACATCCGCAATCAAAAAATAATCTCCAGCTTGAGTTCATTTATCCAGCTTACGGGACAAAAAAAGGATTCACTCATTCAAAACTCCCAGTTTTTCAAGGTGGCTTTTTAATGTTGCTCTAAAGCAAAGTGGGTGGGCAGAGATACTTTACATATTTGGCTCCTGTCAGAAATTAGCACTTAAAGTATCTGAGCTGCTGGCTCACAATGAAGTCACAGGAAAATAAACCTACAGCGAGGCAAAGAACACCAACCACCCAGCAAAAGGTCAGCACTCCCTTTCAAAGAGACAGACAGCATCACATTAACAGAGGGGAAGCACAAAACCCACACAAAGCAAGGGTGTAAAAATTCACTGTGGAGATTAATAGGGAATTGTTCACAATAACTTCAGAGTTGTTAAATATCCATTAAAAACTTGAGTGTAAGGTCTGGTCATCTCTGCCATCAGAAAAGGCCCCTGACATCTTTATCATCTTACTGCTTTGCAGAGCACTTTAAATAGATTACAGGAAACGAAGTCTTCTGCCAGTTTACTATCTAAATTATAGAACAGGACAAAGAAAAAGAACACACATAAATAAATGCAAGTCAGAGTTTCAGTAAAACCAGACCGCTGTATTCATGAGAGATGAGACTGCCCAGGAGCAGTTCCACAGGTGCAAAAGAAAGGGACAGAAGGGACTGTAAAGAGAAAAGGACGACATGGGGATTCTGCCTCAGGCAAAGGGGCTTCCAGGAAGCATCAGGACCAGCTTTGTCTCAGGGACTTCTCTCTCTCAGCAGCATGCACTCAGCATCCTGATGACCTGGAGTGCTTCTGTTCAAAGCCAATTTGCTGAACACAGAGGGTGGATAGGGAGGAAAAGGAAAAAAATCTCCTTATACTTATTTCAGTAATCGTAAGGCCAGCAAGGAAGCTAAGAGCCTGAATATTTGTATGATGAAGTGCTACAAAGAAATGAGTAAGCAAAAAGTGGGTACCAGGGAACGGTCTATACCTATGCTGCTTGCCCATACATCCTCCTGCTTGGTACACGTGGAGCATACAAACACTTAAGATCAGGCAGAAGACTGGAGATAACCACCAAAAAGGCCACAGAGCCTTCTTCACATTAAGTCACCATGTATTTTTTCTCCTGTCCCCTGCAAAAAGCAAATCTGCCCTGCTGGGAAGCTCAGCTCAAATGGACCTGGACCTGCATCTCGCAGCAAGCAGCAGATTGTCCTGTTGTCTGCCAACAAAGCCAACAAGAAGCACGTTCTGCTGCTCAGCAGTGAGACAAGTTAGCTGCCACACCTCTGTAGCATTTCAGGAGCTGTGCAGGATTTGCCAAAGGAGGCTGGCTGTTGGTCTGGAGGCAGCCAGTGTCCTTCTCACCCTTCCTTCCCTGCAGGCTGCTGCTCCAGCAGAGCAAGATATGCTGACTTCATCTCAGCTCCCGTGGGCCTTGATGCTGGCAGACTGCTATTCACTGGCACTGTTGATAAATCCATAACCATGAAACCTTTCCCTCAAGCTGCTTGTCCCTGTGAAAACGACCCGAACTTTGCAGTGCAGCTCCCTGGAGCATGCACAGCATATGACACTCAGAGTGGAACAGAGAACAGCTCCCACTGCGCCCCAGCACTGCCATAATCCTCCCATGACAGGCTGATTTCCTTTGACACGAAGGTCTCAGTGTCACCAGTGGGTTCCAGATTGCCACCAGCGCTGCAGCTGTCCACAGGGAGACAAGAAGGGGGATGAGGACCCATATCTCCCTTCACGTAGTCATAGTTTGCTTTGGCTTATGGCCAGGTACCTGGATTTGGTGCTCAAGAACTACATAAGGCATTGGGCAAGCATCAACTAAAAATGCATGAGTTGAGATGGAAGTGAATACCTACAGGTCTGGTGGACAACTGAAGCCTTCAGACAATCAAGCAATACATTGTTAGGAAGATCTACTGATATCAAAGCAAACAAAGAGAGAGCATGAAGAGAAATTCAGGCTTGTTTGGGATGCCCCTAAGAAGGCCATACAGCTCTAAAACAATTCACTGACTTCAGCAATAAATAAGAGTGCAGATCATCTGGATTCAGGTGCATTACAGTCATAAACATGGTTACTATCTCAGTTTAATTCTGCAAAGTGCTTTAGGATTAGGGCTGGCGGCCCGGACAGATCTCTCCAGATGCCACAACCACGGCACCAGGCAGGCTGTGGTGCCTGGCTGCCCCGCAAGGCACACAGCACTGTGCTTCACGACCTAACGATGCCTGGAGAGCACTGAGCAGAGCTCCAGGGCTGACCCCCCCCTTCTCAGCAGAGCTCGTCCCATACTCACATTTCCCTCGTGCAGCTCGGGTGCTACGATCTTCACCGGCTCCGTCCTCTTCTTTGGCTTGGGGAGTCCCAGGTCCCCCCCAGCGCTGGGCAGAGCGGCGGGGCCCGAGGCGGGCGGGGACGGGCCGGTGACCGAAGCAACGTTCCGTGGGGGCGGCAGGAGGAGCCCCCCGGGCCGGGGCTGCTCCCCGCTGCCGGCGGACGGCTCGGGAGGGCCGGGGGCCGGGCTCGGGGCGGGCGGGGGGGGGCCGAAACCCCTCACACCGGGCGGTGGGCCCATGAGGAAGGGCGGGGGGGGCAGTAAGGGGAATCCGCTGCCCTGGGGGGGCGGCGGGGGCAGCGCGGAGGCTTTGGGGGGAGGAAGGGAGGCGAAGAGCCCCCCCCGGACCGGGGGCTGCGGGACCGGGGAGTCATGAGGCGGAGTGTCGGGGGCTTCCACCTCCTCGTCCGCGGCCTCCTCCGCCTCGCTGTCCTCCTCGCTGCTGGCGTAGGCCACCAGGGACATGGCCACCCGCGGAGGGCAGCCCTGGGCGGGCGGCAGCCGCTACGCGAGGCCGAGGATCCGCCCTCTGGGCTAGGCCGCGCCGCCGCCGCGCTTTCAGCGGGAGCAGCGGGGAGGAAGGAAAGGAGTGGGCCGAGGCTACGCCGCCATGGCAGCCCCACCCCGCCCGGCGGCGGCGGCAACGGGGACTGGGGAGGTGGCTCGGGGAGCCAGGAGGTCGGCTCCGCGTCTGCCGCCGCGCTCCCAGATAATGGCCGCCGGCCGCGCTCCCCCTCCCTCAGCCGTTGCGGCGGGGCCACCGAACTACAACTCCCGGCAGGCTCTGCGCGCCGCCCGCCGCCCGCCTCCCAGCGCGCCCCGCCGCAAAGCCTCACGGGAAGCGCAGTCTGCTAGCCGCCCGCGGGGACCACCGCTCCCGGCGTGCACCGCGAAAGGCGCCGCGCGGCGGGGAGAAGGGCGCTGACATGGCGGCGGGGATAGGCCAGAAGCATCTGCGGCAACGAGGGAGGCCGCGATAGGGTTGGGAGATGCGGGAAGGGTGCACAGAGTGAAGCTGACGGCCGGAGCGCTCCACGCTACCGCTTCAAAGAGCTCTGACTGCTTCTGCGCGGCCACAAGGCGCTCACAAATGGTGGCGGAGCCGCGTGCTCAACGCCGGCCTACAGCTCCCAGCATGCCCCGCGCCAGCCGCCTTGCCAGGGATCACAGCGCAGCGCCGAGCGGGACTGCAGCTCCCAGCATGCACCGCGCGGGGCCTGCGCGGCTCACGGGGGCCTGTGGGTAGCCATGGCGGCCGGGGCCCGTCCTTGTTATCCCATTCAGTTCTGTGGCGCTGCTTTGGCTGGCCACGGTGCCAACCCGGTGCGTTCCCACCAATGGGGTGGTTTAGCGACACGGTGATACATTCCGAATCTTTTTAATTTATTCGGGTTCCCGTCACTCCCGCACCACTCCCTCCTTTCCCCCCCCCACGTAGGACCACGGATGGTAGCGCCTCACCTCCGCGCATGCGCAGCCCTGAGAGCGCCAGGCAGAACGCCGAGCGCCGAGCGCATCCACCGCGCTACCGCCGCGGGGGGGGGGTGTGCGGGGGTGGGGGGGGAAGGGCGCGATTGAATTCAAACCCAAACAACCGCACGGGGCCGGGGCCGCCGCACCGCGCCGCTCCCAGATCGGGCCGGGGCCGCCCCCCCCCCCGCCCCGCACCGCGTTGCGGTGGGGGCCGCCCGCACCTCCCTCCGTGCGCTGCTCTCCCTCCTTTTCTCCCCCTCTCTCTCTCTCTTTCAACCCCCCCCCCTTTTTTTTTTTTTTTTGTGTGTGTGTTTTTTTTTCCTCCCGCCGCCTTCCCGCTCCCAAACTTCACGCCGGGCCCCCCCCGCGGCCCGCAGCCATCATGTCCCGCTCCCACCGGCAGAAGGAGTACAAGTGCGGGGACCTCGTCTTCGCCAAGATGAAGGGCTACCCCCACTGGCCCGCTCGGGTAAGCGGGGGCGGGGAGGGGAGGGCAGGGGACCTACGTTATTTTAGGATTTCGTTTCATTTCATTCTATTTTATTCTTTCTGTTGTTTGGTTCTTTTATTATTTTATTATTATTATTATTATTTTTTTTTTATCCCCCTCTTCCATTTTGCCTGACCCTGTTTCGTTCCGTTCGATCCAATCCCCGCGTTCTGCCCGGTTCCGTTCTGCCCCGTTCCATCCCCCTCCGTTTCATTGCCCCCGTTCCTCTCGGGAGCAGCCACCCCCCCCCCCCCCCCTCCATTCCCCCCACGGCCGCAGGTGTGTGCGGAGGTTCTCCACGTGGCCCCCCCCCACACACACGTTGCGTGACCCCGGGCCTTTTTGTGAGGGTTGGGGGGGTGGTGAAGTTTCACGGCCTTACGTGTGGGCTCCCCCCCCCCCGGTAGCACTCTGCCCCTTTATTTGGGGGAAGCAGCACCGAGGGGAGCCCACCCTCACAGCCTTCCACCTTCATTCCTCCCCCCAGGCCTGGATCCAGCCTTGGGCCCCCAGCGCTGCTTCCTTGCTGCCCCCCCTCCAGGCCGTGGCTCCTTGTTGTGGGGCTCAGAACGGTGTGGGTTCCTTCCCCCCATTCTCCCCCCTCCCCCTCCGGCCAACTTTGGGTCGGTTTATGGTGGTTTTGTTGGCCATGCTGCGGGGAGAGGCACTCAGTCGGGCAGCGGCCTGGCAGCACGCAGCCAAAGCGGCCATGGGGAGGAGGGGCAGCCTGCAGGGGCCCCGTCTGCTTCAGCCCTATGGGGGAGGAGAACCACCGGGGTCTGTGAGGACATCACACAGGGCCTGGAGCTCACACCACCGAGCCAAGGCCTTTCTGCGGCCTCGCACCAGGCTGGGCTCCTGCAGCCCAAATTAGCACAGGCCAAGGCGGTCGCTTGGGTTTCAGCCTCCATGGCTGCTCTCGACCTGGCCCTATGGGGACGCAGCCCTGGGCCCCACACCGGCCCCTCTGCAGGACTGAACCCCCTGCCCTCCCTGACCCCATCACTTGCCCTGGCAGCGTGGGCAGAGCCATGACTAATGGGGACGCTCCCGTCCCCTCCAGCCACTCGCTGGGGTTTTTTGTTTTCCGGCTCCCGGAATATGAAGCAGGTGTGGCCGGGAGGTGGCAGCTCCTTGTCCTCCCTGGGGAAGGGAGAGGTGCTAGGGCTGTTTTCCTGGTGCATGCTTTGGGGGCTGCCCCTTGAAATATAAGTGCTGCCGAGCACCGAGCGTGTTCCCTTGACACCCGTATGCAGAAAGCTCTCATTGTGGCCTCTGTGGAGAGGCTGCGTTGGAGGGGAAACTGAGGCATTACAGCTGGGAGATGGCACCAGCAGTGAGGACAAAGGGCCCACCCTTGTGCTGTCCCTGCAGGGTCCTTCCCAGCACCCTTCTTGCTCACAGGCCATTATTGTCAGTTGCTTGGGTCAGATGCTGCCCCAGGGCCCTGTTCCCATCACTGGGTATTGGGGGTGGATGGGGGCTGTGTGTGCTTGGATGAGGCCCTGCTGTGCTGGCAGCAGGAGCATGGGGCTGCCCCAGGGGGACAAGAGAAACCTGTGGGGCTGTGCCTGGCGTCATGCCACTGAGCTGCAGCAGTGTCTCTTAGGACATGGGATGCATGAGCACTGTCTCCCTGTGGGCTTGACTGGTTAATCCCCCCTTCCCCACCCTAGTCACAATCCTGTTTCCATCACTGAGGAAACTGAGGCAGAAACCAGCAACTGCTGGGTCTCTGCATGTGTTGTCCAACTCTGGGCACCGGTTACAAAGTCCAGGTGCCAAGGTCGAGTGCAGAGTCCGTGTGGGGTACGTGCTTGTCCTGCCCCAGCTGTTCTCCAGAGCTGTCCCTCCTGTCCCACCCCCTTGTTTTGGGCCCCCCCTGGGTCCCTGTGCAAAGAACAGGCCGGTGACACCATGGTACCCCATCCTGACTTATTGAGGACTGGGATGGACAAACAGACATTGGTGTTATGGCCGAGCACCATCTGGGCTCCAAATGGTGAAGGGTTTCCCAACAGCCCCAGCACCCTGCTGTGCTGTTGGCACCCAGTCTGGCTATCTTGAGGACATCCCCTTATCTCCCTGCCCCTGCTTCTTCCCCACCCGCTGCTGTGAGTAGAGATGTTCTGGGAGGGTTGGGTGAAAAAAGGCAGATAAGAGGCTGCCACCCGTTGGGTCCCACCCACGATGTGAATCCACGCCCTTTCTGGTGACCCACACAGTTACCAGAAATCCATGGGGTCCCTGCTATGGGCTGCATTGTGCTGCTTTGCCCAGCCACGACCTTGGCCAAGGACGGATCCTGGTACAGGGATGTGGCACTGTGCACCAGAAGGCTCTGGGACAATAGGGTCCCTGTCCCTGCTAGGGGATGTCCCACAGGGTGGACACTGGGGGTTGAGCCACCATGTGCAGCACCACGTGCACAGCCTCTCCTCAGGGATGGAGGTTTTAAAAATATCTGGTCCCACTTGCATTGTGGCTGTGCCAGGGCTGTGTCTGTACCATGTTATCCTCAGCAGGGTGAAGTAAACCTGTAAAGGGCCCTTTTGCATGGGAAAAGTTGAAGCCACTGGGGTGGCACAGCCAGGATACTTCCACAGGAGTGGGGAATAGAGTGTCCTCACCTGGACCGACTCCCCTTGGGGCTGATGGGGGCCTTTGGTGCCACTGTTGAGGAGAAACCTGTGGAAACATGATCTGTGTCTGAGTGTCCTGCAGCATGGGGCTGGGCAGACTGGCCAGCTGCCCTCTGAATCAGATTTTCTCCTCCGCTCCATCAGCACTGTGGGCGGGGGTCCAGCACCATGGTGTGAGGCCAAGCTCCTCTGCACTGTCAGGAGCTGCTCGCTCCATCTCTGCCCCAATTCCTCTGCTGCGTTTGTAAAACGGAGCTGGGAACAATGTGACCCTCAGAGGGCTCCCACACGTGGAGTGTGTCCTTGGGGCCAGGGGTGCTGGTTGGAGACATCCCATCCCTCCTGGGCAACCCCAGTCCAGGGCTGTGCCAGCACCGTCACCCGGTGCAGCCCTGTGCCTCAGCTTTTGGACTTCTCAGGATATTTCCAGCAGAACCCCCTCTGCCAGCTTTGGCATTGAGTGCTGCAAGTTGCTCCAGGGCCACATCTGAGATGTGCCAGGAGGAAGGAAACAAAAAAAACCCACTGGCAGCCCTGCGGGAGCCCCACACCACCAGTGGCACCTGGGGAAACTGAGGCTCAGCACTGATGTTTGGCAAAGGTCGTGCCATGAGTCAGCAGCACGCTGTCAGCAGGATGCAGCACTGGAGCCAGCAATCTCACCCTGCCACCCTTCTCCACCTCGAGACCCCCCACCCTACTTCTCTCCTTCCACCTCCCTTTGAAGCTTCCTTGGGAATTTATGGCTGCGCTCGTGCTGGCTCAAGCTGGGGTTATTTTTAGACTCTATAAAAAGCTGCCAGAGCCACTTTGCGCTCTGCTCCCGCGTGGTGCACTGGGAATATTCACGCTTGGTGAATTGGCACCTGCTGGCGGGGCCGTGCTGGCTGCTCGCCGAGTTGGGGGCTCACAGAGCTCCAGGCAAGCTGGGGTGTTTTGGCCGCTGCCACAAGAGCTGGGTTGGAGCTGTTCCTCCTGCGTGCAGCCACGATTTTGCTGAGCTAAATGTGTCTGAGCCAGTCTAGACAAGAGCTTACAGCGACCGCTTCTCGCTGTCCCCTCCGGTGCCCACAGTGCTGCCACAGGGATGCAGCTTCACATCAGGCTGTGATGCCCTGGCTGGATCCAGGTGCAGTGGGGTGCCTGTCCAGCCCAGGGCTGCCATAACCCTCGTGTTTTTGCCCCTGGTGTTGCTGGCTGGTGGGTGAATTCGTGAGAAATAAGGCCCAGAGGTGGCACACAATGGCCCCCATATACCCGTGTTCTAATCAGTGGGTGATGTCCCGTCACTGTGCCCTCCCCAGCCCTCACCCCTTTCTCCATGTCATGCAGATTGACGAGATGCCAGAAGCTGCAGTAAAATCCTCCTCCAACAAATACCAAGTCTTCTTCTTCGGGACCCATGAAACGTGAGTGGAGCCGTGGTGTATGTGGGGGATGGGGTCAGTGGGGTCATAGATGGGACCCACTCTCTGTGGTCTGGGTCTCTGTGGGTGCCGTGATGCCAATGAGGCCCTCCCCAGCTGCTGTTACTCATTGCTTCCCACTGAGCAGGGCATTCCTGGGGCCCAAAGACCTCTTCCCCTATGAAGAATGCAAGGAGAAGTTTGGGAAACCCAACAAAAGGAAAGGGTTCAGCGAAGGTTTGTGGGAGATCGAGCACAACCCAACTGTCAAAGCCTCCGGGTACCAGGTGGGTGACATCCCTCTGTGGCCACCTCCTGCCCTGCTCTCTGGGTGTCCTGTCCCACCCTCCTAAGCCCCCCGTGTCCATTCCCAGCCCACCCAGAAGAAGACCTGCCCTGAGGACGCTGAGCCAGAGCAGGAGCCAGAGGGTGATGGGGAGAAGAAGGGCAACGCAGAGGGCAGCAGCGATGAGGAGGGGAAGCTAGTGATCGACGAGCAATCCAAGGAGAAGAACGAAAAAGCCGGGATCAAGAGGAAAGCAGAAGATGCTTTGGAGGTAGGAAGGGGAAGGAGACGTGGTCAGGGGGCACTGGGGCTGGGCTGAGCCTATCTCTCCCTGCCCAGGACTCCCCCAAGCGCACCAAGGAGATGGAGGGGCAGGAAGCAGAGAAGAAGATAGACAACGAAGAGGCCCCCAAAGAGGAGCCGAAGCCCAACCCAGCCGAAGGGGAGAAGGAGAAGAACAGCGATGCTGCCAGCGTGCCAGACGCCAATGAAGCCAAGCAGGAGGGCAAGGATAAGGCGGAGGAGGTCAGAGACCACAAGGAGAGGTGAGGGCAGTGAACACAGAGATCCCAGTCCCCAAAATGCAGGCTTCCTTCTACCCACGTGGGCACTGGGGAGCAACCCCGGCAGCAGGGTGGGGGTCCTGGTGCCGTGGGGTCCATCACCACGTCTCTTCTTGACCATTGCAGCCTGTAGTGGCCTCCCTGTCGAGCTGATCTCCTGCTGTCCCATCCCTGCTGGGCTCCCAGGGTGTTGCCCCATCTTGCCCTCGTCGCCTCGTCACGTCCACGGCTCTGGAAACGAGAAACAAACAGAAAATGAAATTTAAAAAAAAAAAAAAGAGAGAGAAATGAAGAGAAACCCAGTAATGAGAACCCCTGAACCGACCCGCATCTCCTGGCCCTGCTGTCGTGGGGCGCATGCTTTGTATTAGTGATTTCTAGGGGGCTGATCAGTTGATTTGAAATAAAAGCGATTCATGCCTTTTTAAAGTGCTTCTGCTTGCATTTCCCTCTGGGAGCGTCGGCCCCTTCCTGCCATAGGCCCTTTTGGGTCATTTTGTGTTCTTGGGGCCAGAAGAAGTCCTGAAGGAAACGCAGATGGGAATGGAAGTGAACTGAGAAACAGTTGGAAGAGGGGAAAAACTGAAGGGAGGCAATGGGAGCCCTGGGCTGCTGCCCTGACTCCCGGGGAGCCGTGGGGCTGGAGCTGTAGTAGAAAATGGAGCCCTGGCCAGGCTCCCGCATCACAGACGGAGCTGGGCTCGCAGCCGTCCTGCCCACTGCTGCTCCACTCGAGCCCCTCTGTACGGGACCTATTATGGGGCAATGGGGGCCGTGGGAGGCAGCTGGAACTACAGCTCCCAGCGTGCTCCGCGCGGGCTCCCCACGTGATTGCTCCGCCCAATCGCGGTCGCTCCCGGGATGCACCGCGCCAGAGGCGGGGAGAGAGGCGCAACTTCCGGTGCGGGCAGCCCCGGGTTGGAGGGACGGGCGGACGGACGGAGGGGGGGGGCAGCGCGGCGGGTTTGACCCCGACCCCCGTCCGGCGCCCCCAGCCCCGGCACCATGCGCCTATCGGCTCTTCTGAGCCTGGCAGCCCGGCCTAAGCTGCCCAAAGGTTACCGGCACGGCACCTGGCGGCCCGGCACCGCAGCCGAACGCCTCCGGAACCCCCCGGGGCTTCGCCGCAAGAAGATCTTCGTGGAACCCATCAGCAGGGAGGATTGGAAGGTGTTCCGCGGTGACACGGTGAGCACACGGCGCAAACCGCGGGGTTGGTGGATGGGGGAAGCCCCGCTGAACCCTCACCTCCCCCCTTCCCCCCAACCCCGCGCAGGTCCAGGTGCTGACCGGGAAGGACGCGGGGAAGCAGGCGATGGTGACCCAGGTTGTACGCGCCCGTAACTGGGTGGTGGTGGAAGGGCTGAACACGGTGAGTCTCGAGCGTGGAGGTGACCCCAGATTCATCCCAATGGGCGCAGAGCAGCCGTAACCCTGCCCTGTCCCGCAGCATTACCGCTATATCAATAGGAATGCCAAGTACAGCAGCACCTACATTGCTAGCGAGGCTCCGCTGCTGCTCAACCAGATCTCCTTGGTGGACCCCGAGGACCGGTAATTCGCACGGGGAGCTGGGGAGCCCTCTGCTGGCTTCAGTGCTGACCCTCTCACACCCTGTGCCCACCAGGAAGCCCACAGAGGTAGACTGGCGGTACACGGAGGAAGGTGAGCGTGTCCGTGTCTCGCTACGCACCGGCCGTATCATCCCCCTCCCACTGCGACAGCGACGGGACGGCATCGTTCCTGAGCAGTGGATCGGTGAGGGGATGGGGGATGGCTGTGAGCTGCAGCATCCAGAAGGTGCTTGGAGGCTCAGCGCCGTCCCCTCCACCCGCAGATGGCCCCAAGGACACATCGGTGGATGACGCGCTGGACAAAACCTACACGCCATCCCTGAAGACCTTTGAGGAGGAGATCATGGATGCCATGGGGATTGTGGAGACACGCAGGGCCAAGAAGTCCTACTGGTACTAAATCCTACGTGAAACCTGGCCTGAAGCTGTGTTCTGTGCTCCAATGGCAGCAGCTTGCAATAAAGATACCCTTTTATTTTTCATGGCTGTGGTGCTTTTTGGCAGCTCTGGGTCATGCAGACAGAAGTCATGTAGATAGTCATGCAGACTATCCTGGTGTGCCCCCTCCCCTCCTGCTCACTCAGTCCAAGCCTTGCACCGTGTAAAACCAGGTTTTATTGTAGCTCGTGCCTCACAGCCAGCAACTGGGCTCAGCCCTGCCCCTGCCCGCCTCCACCCCTCACCATGTCTTCGTCCTCGTGGATGTCCTTGTCCAGGCCTGACAGCACTGCATCCAGTGGCACCCGTGCGGCCACCAGCACCAGGTTGCGTGGGGAGAACCGGGGGTTGAAGAGGGGCACGAGGGCACACTGGAAACCTGTGGACAAAGGAATGGTTGGCACCTGCAGCTTCCCACAGCTCCCTACCCCGCCAGCACCCACCTTGCTCCCGCAGGTACAGTATGCGATCAAGCAGGATGAGGGTCTCCACCAGTGGGGCCAACAGCAGCACCAGGCTGAAGAAGGCAACCACCTTGTGCTGCTGACACAGCATGGCGCACACCGACTCTGAATCCAGAGGCACAGCAGCTGAGTCCAGCCCCACAAGGGTCAGCCCCAAACGGGCGTACCTGTGGGATAAAGCCATGCCGGTCCCACAAGTGCCCACGGAGGATGCCAAGAGGGGATCGAAGGGTAAGCGACCCCATACGTACTCGGGGAAACTGAGTGTGTGGGCTTTCTTCACTGTCTGCACTCCCAGATGCTTTTTGCTGGGATCAGCTGCCTGGATGAGGGTCTCCAGCACAGCACGGTAGCAGTGAATGCGCAAGCATTCGCTGTCCCTGCGCAGCCGCTCTGTGTACTCCTCCACTGCATGGCATGCAGCCTCACGAGCCCGGTAGGACAGCGTGTGACCTGGCAGCCCAGCCACCCAGGCGCTCAGTGGGTAGCCCGGAAGGCTGGAAGCAGTTGGCTCAGGGCACGTGGAGAGCTTCATATAACAGCAAGCTGCTGAAGTAACAGCAGCCACCTGGGGGCTGCAGACGAAGTGACGCAAGAGGGCCACGCTGAGGTCCCCGCAGGCGTGAAGCCCTGTCAGCAGTACCTGCTCACTATCCACAGGCCATGCCAGTGGGTTCCTGGCGGCAAGGGCTGGCCCTGGAGTGGGGGCCAGCAGGAACTCTTGCCCAGGTGCCTGCGGGTCCAGCCAGCCAGCCACGTGTTGAGGGCATCGGGGACAAAGGGATGCAGGATCTGTAGGGTCTGTGTTTGGGTGATGCTGGGAGTGTGGCAGCCTCCTACTGTCAGCCCGTGCCTGGGCTTTCCCCAGCTCCCGCAGCAGCTCCTGGTCAAAGTGCTCTGCCAGGCTGACCAGGCGGCCATCACCCTCCACAGCAGTGACAGACAAGCCAAGACTGAAGGCCAGGAAACGCGTGAGGTGGCCCTGGGGGGGGACAGTAGGATAAGGAGACATGCTTGTGCGGGAGACATCCCTGAGGATCACCTCACAGCAGCCCCTTCCTACCTGCCCTGCACCCACGTCCACCACACGTTCACAGCCGGTGGCCTGGCTCAGCCGCTGCAGTACCTGTGGGGAGAGGGGACCGTGGCTTGACAGGGAAGCTGTGAGGTGACACCAGGGGGGAGAACTGGGTCACCCACCTTGCCCAGGCGCCAGATCTCATGCTGCTTCTTGGGCTTGACGTGGCGGCGCAGAAGTGGGTGTAAGTGGGGGCTTTGGCAGGGTGGGCGTGAGGCTCCCCCCAGCTGCCCCCGGGGGAAGGAGAGAGCACGGACAGCAGTGGTGAAGGCCAGCAGGGAGAGTGGCCACACTGCGCCCTGTCCCACCATGCCCCCAGTCCCCAACAGCATGGCTGCCAGCTGCGGGGGGTCTGCCACTTCTAGGGCTGCCTGCCAGGCTGGTGGGAGCTTTGCCCACAGCCCCTCAGTGAAGAAGTCCTGTGGGGAGTGAGAGTTGCTGGACATGGGGCTGGGAACACACTGGGGACGTGGAGGACATGCTGAGGACACTCACAATGATGTAGGAGTCGAGGAGGGGTCGGTACAGCGATAGGAGGCGGACGATGTTTGCAGCTCGCTGCTGCTCCCAGTGCAGGGAGGGGCGGGGGGCACCTGCCATGGCCGTGATGTCACGCTGTGATGTCACCTGAAGGTGTGATGTCACTCAGAGACCCCTCCTCTGGGGCCATGACATCACCCAGGGATGCCAACCCCCTGCCTGTCCATGACCTCGCAGAGCCACAACATCATTCAGTGCCACGCCACAGGGCTGCGACACCATCCATAGCCACAGCTCTTTACCTGCACCCGTGACATCACAGATTCGTGACATAACAGGGTCGCGATGTCACGAGATAAGCCAGACCCCCCACCCAGGTACTCCTGGGCCATAGAGACGCCCCTCCCGCAGGCCAGAGCGGCCCCATGCGCCACTCACCGCCCGGCCCCTCCGCGTTCCCGCCGCGCCGCCGCGCATGCGTAACCGCCCGCTGGGCGCCCAGAGAGCGTGCGCAGTTCTGCCATCACTCCACTGCGCAGGCGCACGGGCTGCGTGCGGGCGGCGCGCGTGCGCAAAGTTGCAGGCGCGCTTCCGTTGCCGGCAGTTTCCGCTTCCGTTGGTGGGGGGCGCGTTGGGCGCTGCCGGCTTCAGCATGTCGGACCTCATCCTCAACGTCACCTTCGGGGTCGTCGAGCCCGCCCGTCGCGTCCCGGCCGGGAACCGTAAGCATAAGAACTTCTTGAGGCGACGGCATTTGGAGCGGAAACGTGCGCTCAGGCAGAAGGAGCGCCTGGCGGCCCCGCAGCCCGGAGGAGGCCGCCCGAAGAAGCGCGGCAGGAAGAGGAAGCTGAAAGCGGCCGGCGGGGAGCGGAAAGAGCACGAAGGGAAAGATCCCCCCGGGTCCTCCGGCGGCAGGGAGCCCTCAGCCCGCAGCATCACGCAAGAAACGGGCACCAAAGGGACGCAGGGAGCAAAAAAAGCCGCTAAGGGCCCGGTGCGAGCCTCCGGGCTGCCCCCAGCGCCCAGCAAGTTCGTGGCTATCGACTGTGAGATGGTGGGCACCGGGCCTCGTGGGCAAATCAGCGCCTTGGCCCGCTGTAGCATTGTGAGCTATGAGGGCGACGTGCTGTACGACTGCTATGTGCGGCCCACAGAGCCCATCGTGGACTATCGCAGCCGCTGGAGCGGCATCTGCAAGAAGCACATGCTCAACGCTGTCCCCTTCTGCAAGGCCCAGCGGGAGGTGTGATGTTGGGGGTGGTGTGGCCACGGGGCAGGGAAGGGGGACTGTGATCCTGGTGGGCTTCGAGGGCTGTCTGTAGTGGGTGGGGGACTGCTGAGAACACGGCATGTTGGTGGTGGACTGCCCACATCCCAGTTCCCATCCTGCAGCAGAGGGGACGTCACCCCACGCCTCTGCTGCTCACATTCAGTCCTACATCATAGCCCTAAGCTGTGATTCCCGCTGGTAGCGGGGTAGACCCATGCTCCTGGGCACGACCACCACTCTGCTGTGGGGCAGGACGCTCCCATGGGCAGCATGGTGCACTGGTGCCTGCTCTAATGCTCCCTCCTTCTCTCCACAGATCCTGAAGATCCTCTCCGGAAAGGTGGTGGTTGGCCATGCCATATGCAACGACTTCAGGGCTCTCAAGTACTTCCACCCCAAAGCACTCACCCGTGACACATCCAAAATCCCCTTGTTGAACCAAAAGGTTGGGCTCCCCGAGAATACCGCCGTCTCCCTGAAGCGCTTCGCTAAGGAACTGCTGCACAAAGATATCCAGGTCTGAGGCTGCTGCAAAGCCACTTCTGGGGCAAGAAATTCCCCAGTGTCCCTAAGGAGCATAGGGGACAAACAGGCAGTGTGAAGGGGCTGTGGGGAGTGCGCAAGAGCAGGGAGGTTTGCCCTGCTTGTTTGCAGTCTGTGCTCGGGTAGGAAACAGAGGTGTGTTATTTCCCATCCTGGGGCTGGGGAATCCCAAGGTCAGTCACTGCCTTGTACCTCGGTCTCTTCCCTGAAAGACCTCTTGCAAGAGCAGTTCAGCTGCAGAGCCAGCAGCTGAGAACATCATTGTGGCTTTTTCTTTCTCAGCAGTGCCCTGGGCTGTTCCAACTCTTTGTCACTGTCCCCAACAGGTTGGCAAGAACGGACATTGTTCAGTGGAGGATGCCAGGACTACCATGGAGCTGTACAAGATCGTGGAGGCAGAGTGGGAGCAACACTTGATGCTGAACTCTGAGCAGGAGTGACTGCCCTCACAGTCAGACCTCATGGGTCACAGAGCCTTGAGCCAGTGGGAGGAAGAATAGGATGGAGCAGAGGCAGCAAGTGCTGTGGTGCACTCTCGCTCACTGGTAGTGGGGATAGTAGCATTATCAAGTTATGACTGTTCTTTCTCCCTACTCTGAGCATTGCACGTGCCTTTGTTATACTGTGCTCTGTACCCCACCAGAGATGTGGGGAGAGCAGGGGCCACCTGTGCCTTCTGGGGGTGAATGCAGTGCCAGAGCAGTTCTGGGCTGTCAGAGCCCTGTGGGACCCCAGTGATGTTGTGGTGCCCACGCCTGGCTGTACCAGGAAGAGAGTTCCTAGGAGGGCAGCTGGGGGACCCTTGTGGATGCGTTCTGCCCAGCTGTGGGCAGAGAGGGGACAGAGATAGCTCTGGGTACGGCACTGGAGCCACAGCAGTTAGGCTCATCCTGAGCACAGATCCAGACCCAGGGAGCAATCCTTCATGCCCTCAGGCCAGTTGCCTACCATGTTTCACAACTACCTCTGATGAGGACCAGCAGGGGCCACAACTGCCACAGGGCTCCGGGACACAAGCGGGCTGAGGCAGGTCCTGCCAGCTGGGAAGTCCCCACACACCTGGGAGCTGCTCCCCCGCGGGATTTGAGTGCTGTCTTCCTCTTTGCGTAAGTGCTGCTGCGGGGGCTGGGGCGGGACCGCTGTCCCCATCTGTCTGTCTCTGCCACCGGGGACGCTGTGTCCTTTACAGACACCTCTGAACACCGACATGTATTTGTTTGCTGAACTCTTGAACGTGCCCCGAGTTCTCGGTCTGCTCTGGTCAGCCCACCGCGGAGCTGCTTTGAAGTGAAATGTTAATGTTCAAAATGTTCATTAAAAAGAAATGATTAACAAGCACTTCCTTTTGGCTGCAGGGCCCTGGGGAAGGTGCTTAGCCCCGGATGCACAGGAAGCGGTGCAGCCTGCACCCGTGGGGCATATGATGACCGTGTCTGTCCCCCTGTGTTCCAAATTGCCAAGCATGGCTATATATGCAGCAGCAGGGGAAGCAGGAGGCACTTCCCACATCTGCAGCTTGCAGGCTCTGCGTGAAATCTTGATGTTGTTTGAAATCAAAGCAGTTCAGGAGAAGGCCGGGGAAGGGCTTGCAAAGAAGCAGGCGCCGGACTCGACAAGGTCAGTCCCAAAATGGGTTGAGAGGGACTGCAGGCATGGGCTGCTCCCCCACCTCTACATATTGTTTCTTGTGACCCCATTTTGGCGTCAGGGCTGCACAGACAGGGGAGAGGAGCCATGCCTGGTGCAGAGCAGAGTTCCATCACCCCTGGTGCCTGGGGTGACTGCTGTGAGCTGTCACCCACCACCTGCCAGCAGCTGCTTTGCGCTGACCTTTCCTATGCCTCTTCTTCGTGCCCAGGTATGAGCAAGAGCTCTGCAAAATTCCAGCGGTGTTGGGACCAGTGTGCAGAGCCCAAGGTTCCTCGCCTTATTTTGGGCTGTGTGGACAGAGCTGTCCTCAGCTGGGGTACCCCTTATCTGTATTTGAGCCCTGTCATGGAGAGAGACTGGGAGTGGAGGAACAGAGGGGCTTGGGGAGCAAAATGGGTCATGATCCCAGTGCTGCTGGGCTTAAGGTAGGTTGTGCTCTCTCTTCTTCTTAACAGCGGGATGAAAACAACACACTGGCACTGTCCCTAGCTGGTGGACGTGCTGTGCCCAGGGCAGAGTGGGCTGGAAACCAGCTTTCTTATCCTTGAGCCCCCACTGCTGCTTTTCCCTTGGCCATGGGCTCTGCCCACCCAGGGTCCTGCTGGGGTGGCAGCAGGAGAGAGCCTTGGCCCTCACTCCCTTCCCTGCATGAGGAGTGGGGCAGCCAAAACCAACATGCCCAGCCCAGGCCTGCAATCCCTCTGCACCTCCTCCGTCACTACAGCTCCAGCTGGTGGGCGCTGCCGGAGTGGTGCCGGTGCTGAGCAGACCCTGGGAGTGCAGCCAGCCTGGCCGGTGCGTCCCCATGTGTAGCTGAATGAGACGAGCCTGAATGCACGTCACATTTTCCAGTGTTTTGGGGTGTTTATGCTGTTATGCTCAGCTCTCAGCATGTCCCAGGCAGGGATAAGGGGTGGGAGCGACAATCGTGGCCGGAATAAAGCACTTCCCAACCTCCAGATGTTTGGCTGCGTGACGGGAGCGGCTGAGCGAGAGACACTCGTTAAAAATCTGCTCTGGGTTTGGGGATGTCTGGGTCACTAGGAGGGGACAGTGGGGCCCTGGTGCAAAGGATAGGGCCAGACAGCAAAGACGGGGAATTCTAGGGGAAGCCGTTCATTTTGTGTTTAAACACTGAGGTTTTATCCACTGTGCCAATGAGGGATGCCCAAGCCATGCATTGGGGGGAGCAGAGGAGTGGGCAGCACGTTACCAAGCAGCCACGCACACGTGTGCCTCATGCAGTGTGTCCATCACAGAGCTGTTGTGGCCCCAAGCACAAAGGAAGGTGAGGAGGCATTGGAGAGGCCGGGAGTCTTTGTGTCTGGCTGCGTTTGGAAGCAATTAAAATGGGGTGGGAGTTTACAATCTGGGTTATAAATGGCCGACCGTTAAAAAGTTTTTACGTCTGGAAATGAGAACCATGCAGTCCGGCCCCATCTTGTCAGCAGATGCTTAATGGAGCTCCCGGGGGGGGGCACAGCGTGGGGATGGGGGCTCCAGTGGGGACCACTGCGGGGTCCCATGGGTGCTGTGCCACCACTGTGCTCCCTGTGAGGGGCTCAGGGCCAGCGTTGCAATCACTCCACACGCACGGGGGCACTGGGGGGCTGCAGTGGTGCTCAGATGGCTGCAGTTTGCTGGGATTGCTGTGGTGCATTGCAGTGCCAGCTGTTTCCAATGGCTTATCCAGCTGTGCAGCCGGGTGTGGGAGCTCCGTGGCTCCAGTGTAATCCCTGTCTCTGTGCTCAGCCATCCTGGGACAAGCAGCCCCACGCGGGTTTGCAGCTGGAGCCAGGGCTTCATGGGCCAGGAAGGGGGGAATGGAGAGGGTTTATCCACCCTTCCCCATTCAATTCCTTCCAGATGTGGGGCTGCCTGGGGGTTCTGCCCAGCTGCGTCCTGGGGGCTCAGTGTGAGGGTCTGCAGCTTTGCCAGCACCCCACCCGTGCTCCCCTGCAGCCGGTTCTCCTGGAAATGTGGCATTTTTTCACTCTTTCTCCAAATATGGGGGTAAACGTTCAGCATCACTCATCCCCCTGTGCCAGAGGGGACATAGATCCTGTTACACAGGGATGAAAGGGATGGTGGTGACCCCCTGTCAGGCCCCTCCAGCTCTGCCTGGGGGTGCATGAGTGGGTGCAGTGTGGGGTTTGTTCCTTTCCCCGTGCTTCCCGTGCTGCAGCCCACAGAGCATCGGCAATGCTGTAGGTAAGGTTATGTCAGCCCTTTGTTACAAATCCTGTTCTTCGGGGGATTAGAGGCATGCTGCAAGCCAGGGCTTGGCTCACGAAAATCACAGGCCAGAAATTTGGGGGCGAGGAAGCCGGGGCCAGGAGGAGGGGAGGCAGCTCTCAGTAAGAGGGGTTTCAGGATCCTCCCGATGGGCAGGAGGGAGCTGGAATGCACTTCCCCAGCCATGAGCAATGAGCTCAGCTTTACTGCTGGTTCGCACAGGCTGTGCAGAGATCTCCAGCTGTTGGGTGCCCCCTGCACCCCGAATGTGCCAAATCTTGGACCCGTAGGGCAGTCTGCTCTCCTGCAGACAATGGGGACAATGGCAGCATGGACATGACTGAGGGTGTCCACCACCGCACAGAAGTCTGTTTTCACCCCCAAAATCTGTCTCCCTCCGTTTCAGGGTTGCCAATGACCCAAACATCATTTATTGTGCAGCACTGGGATGGCACCATGGCACAATGTGCCCCACGCAGCTCTTTCCTTAGGCATCTCACCAGAGAGAAACCCCAGCAAACAATTCATCACGCTCTGAGCAGACCCAATCTATCAGGGCTTTAATCTCACATTAGCCGTTAATCTTGCTTTCCCCCGGCCTGCAGCCAAAGCAAACTTCCCTCAGTCCCGCACAGACCAGAGGGTTCTGTTCTGGACATGGGGCTCGGATGGAGTGGGGCTGAGCACAGCTGCACATGTGCACAAACACTGCAAGCACGCGTGCATACAACACGTTGCACGCACATGCGTGTGCGCGCACAGAGCCGTGCACACCTGGTGCACACCAGCACATGCAAAGCACCTAGCGGGCACAGGGCTGGGCAGTAATCCATCCCCAGGGCTGTTCAGGGGCTGTAGGCAGACTGGGGGGTGTGAGAAGTCTTGGGGAGGTGTGGAGAGACGGGGAGGATGGAGATTGATTGGGTGAGGCGAGAAGTATTGGGGAGATGCGGACAGCTGGAGGATGACAGGGATGTGGGGGGGATGTGGGAAGCTTTGGGGGATGTGGGAAGCTTTGGGGGGATGTGGGTAGTTTGGGGGGATCCACACATGAGGGAGGTGTGGGCAGACTGGGGCTGAGTGGGCTGATTAATCCATTGTGGGGAGTTATAGGGGGGATGCAGGGATTAGGGAGATGCAGGTGCTTTGGGAGGGACCTAATTTGGGGGGAGATGGGGGCAGTTTGGGGGCACGTGGGAAGTTTTGAGAGGTTCTGGAAGTTTGGGGAGGTGCTGCAAGTTTTGGAAATGATTGAGGTTTTCTGGAATGATGGAAGTTTTGGGGGAACGATGGAAGATTTGGGGACAATGGAGGGTTGCCCGTACCCCTCAGCCTCCGCCTGCACTTCCCCCCGGGGCCGTCCCGGTGCTCGGCCCCACAGGTGAGAGGAGCGCGGAGCTCCGCCGGCAGCGGGGCCGGGGCGGGGGCGGAGCGGGTGAGCCCGGCCATAAAACGGCGGCGCGGGGCCGGAGCCCGATTGAGCGGCTGCGGGGCGGGAGAGCGGCGGTGCCGGTACCGGCGGAGCGGACGGAGCGGCGGTGCCGGTGCCCCTCGGTGCGTTTCCACCACCTGCTCCTCCTTAGCACCATCCCCCGGTGCCCCCCGCTCGCCGCGATGCCCAATTTCTCCGGGAATTGGAAGATGAAGAGCTCCGAGAACTTCGAAGAGCTGCTGAAGGCGTTGGGTGAGTGCGAGCCCCGGGATGGGTGAGGAGCGGGGGGAATGCGGTTCACATCGCCCCCCGGATCCCTCCAGCAGTGCGGGTCGGGGATTGCACGTAGAGCCCCGGGGTTCGGGAGGACTCCCCGGCCCCGCTTCTCCCTACCCCCGCGTCTCGCAGCCCACCCCATTCCGCTTTCTCGTGGGGAAACTGAGGCACAGCTTGGATTCCCCCCTCAGCTGCAGCCTGAGCCCCTCGCTCTCTTCTGCCTGCCTCAGTTTCCCCACCGCAGTGGTAACCCCGGGCTGCACACCCCCAGGCTCTCCCTGCACTATCCCCCTTCGCATGGACACCCCTCCCCCAGCACCCCGCATCCCACACCCCAGTTGCACCCAATGGGATGGAGTGTGGTACCCCAAAACCCAGCCCTGGGCTGCGGGGTTCGGTTTGTCCCCCACTTCCCACCCCCATAACACTGCAGGTTTTCAGCTGGGATCTGTGCATGGCGACACCACGGGGGTCCGAGGTTTTGGGCAGGGCTGGGGCCCCCCCACTGTTCTCCTCTGCCTGACCCCTCCCCACCCGCCAAGGAGTCGCTGGAGCAGAATATTTTCCAAGTTAGGGGATATGTAACAAATACTTCAGTATAATTATCACTTTCTTGGATTTCACTCCCTCTTCGCCCCCTCCTCCCTCTCTCCCCTCCATCACCGCTGGTGAAGTGGTGCGGGGAAACCTCATCAGGAAAATCAATCTGTCGGGCGCAGCACAGCACTCTGCCTTTCCCACGCAGTGCATGAGGCTCCTGCAGCCCCCGGCCCTGGGTGAAACCCACCCCCCCCGGAGGCACTGTGCCACCCCCATGGCTCCTACTGCCTCTGGGGGATGCTTTGTCCTCATGCCCACACAGAGGAAGGTGCAATCGTTGCATTTTAGCATCATGGTGGGAGCAGCCCCACATGGATGCATCTGTCCCTGGTGCAGGGTTTGTTCCTCTAGGGATGCTCCATCTCCTCCAGGGATGCTCTGCTGTGTCTGCAGGGACCCCTGCCCCCCACATTCCCTGGGGGTGCGTGGAGCTGGAAGGGATTGGGGAGGGGGCAGTGGGATCCTGGCCAAGAGCTGACCTGCTGCCTTCAGCTGCCCGAGGGTCACACCACAGGAACAATGTCCCCAAAGAGCAGCTCCCTGGGGAGCGGGGCTGCCTGGGTGACAGCCTGGGGCTCAGGCCATGATGGATGAGCCCATGGGGGAGTGGGGACAAAGCCGCAGCTGCACTGTGGTTAGCAAGAAAAGAGGGGGCTGCGGGGGCACAATGATGGGTGTGAGACCCCCCCGGCCCCCAGATGTGAGGCAGGAGCCCTGCACCATGTCCCCGCTGTCACCCCGCGCGCCTCCCCATCACCCTCAGGCACATCCGGAGCCCGCACAGCTCCCCCCTGCCTGAAGGTAACGAGCACCAGATGTGGCCCAGATGTGCGGAGGGGGTTTCATGCACACACCCCCCCCCTCTCCCCCCCCCCTCCCTCCATATTGTGCTGTCTGCAGAGCTCGGGGTCCTCCCAAGCTGTGTCACTGCCAAGTTGTGGAGTGGGGGGCGGGGGGCAGCCACGTGCCCCCTGTGCGCTCTGCAGGGGTTTATGGCATCGAGCCCTAAGTGGGGGGGGGGGGGGGGGGGAGGTGTTTGCACGACCTCGTGCCCCCCATCTGCAACCAATTCCATAGAAAAGCAGCAGCATCTGTAGCTCGGCACAGCTCTGGAACTCTGTCGGGGGTCGTCGTCACCGCCGTCCCGAGAGGCACTTAACCTCCCCTCCATGGGTCACACACCGGGCCGGGCGGTCAGGGTGTGGGGAGGGGTCACTCTGACACCGGTCCCTGCTTGCAGGCGTTAACATGATGCTGCGGAAGATCGCGGTGGCTGCAGCCTCGAAGCCAGCAGTGGAGATCAAGCAGGACGGCGAGAGCTTCTACATCAAGACCTCGACCACCGTGCGCACCACTGAGATCAGCTTCAGGATCGGGGAGGAGTTCGAGGAGCAAACGGTGGACGGGCGGCCCTGCAAGGTGGGCTGAGCTGCACCCATGTGTGTGTGCGTGGATGTGTGTGCACTCACTGGTGTGTGTGTGAACGCACACATGCGGGCGTGCATCTGTGCAGGTATGTGCACACACGTGCAGTCGCACTAGCACGTGTGCACACATCCATGTGCACACATCGAGCATGCAGTCCTGTCCCTTCCCCTGCCCCCAGGTGATACGTGAGTCCAGCAACTGCTGGCTGTGGGGACAAATGGCCCCATCTGTTTGGTGGTGGTGGATGGTACTGCCTGATGGGGCTGGGGGCTGCTTCCTGTCTTCCCCCCACCCCCCACCCAGTGCTGCCCTCTCCCCTTTGTAGAGCTTGGCCAAGTGGGAGAGTGAGAACAAGATGGTGTGTGAGCAGCGGCTGCTGAAGGGCGAGGGGCCCCGGACGGGCTGGTCCCGAGAGCTGACCAATGATGGGGAGCTCATCCTGGTGAGTGGGGGGGGAGGGAGGGGAACAATAGGGGGTGGGAAGGATGGCAGTGGGGTGCGTGCTGGAAAACTCCTGGAATAGGGCTGTGACCAGTGCTCCTTATTGCAGACCATGACAGCTGATGATGTTGTCTGCACCAGAGTGTACATCCGGGAGTGACACCACCAACGATCGCCCCACAACGGCTCCAGCCCCCCCTGCCCCACTCCATGCCCTTCCCATGGCCCTGTGTCCCCCTGCCCCGTGTCCCCCCCCTCCTGGTGGCTGTGGGGGTGCACTGAGCAGCAGGATGTTGGGGAGCGCCCTATCCTTTGGGTTTGATGTTTTTCGTTTGTGTTTTTTTTTTTTTTATAACTGTTTTTGGTTCACTTTGACCTCACACCCGGTGCTGCACCCTCGCCCTCCCCTGCAGCTCTGCTCTCTCTGCTCCCTCCCCGGTATTTATTTGTGAATAGTTAAATGGAATGGAAACACTCAACAGCTCCAGTCTGGCGGTGCCGTGCAGCTCCGACCCCTGGGAACGTCTCCTCACCCTTCTTCCCCTCTCCTGTTTCTAATAAAGCTCCGACCCCCACTGCTGTCCCCATCCCTCCCGGCCCTGCTTGCGTGTGCTGATCCTGCTCTGTGCCACAGCCCAGTGTTGCGCAAAGGGCCGGGGGCAAAGGCGGTGCTGGGCGATGCCGTGTGGCACATCCCTGCGTGGGAAGCATGGGGAACCCGGAGCACGGAGCCCCTTTGGGTGCAGGGCTGGGGGGGAAACCCCAAGTGCTGCCATGAGGTGATGCTCGTGGTCCCAGCTGGGTTGCCCCTGTGCTGTCTTGGCTGTGTTGATGGCACCAGGGTGGGTGATGAGATGGAGGGGAGGGGGTTCTGTTCGGCCACGAGGTGGGTGTGGGGGTTGTTGCATGGGAGTATGAGGAGCACTCGGCAAACTCTCCCGATTTTAGGTGGCAGGGAGGGTGATGAGTGCCTCCTGGTGAGCATCCTGCCCTTGGCACTCTGATTCTTTGGAGAAAAGCCAACAGTAAAGCAGCAAACCCCGAGTAGGCAGGGAGCCTTTGGGGTGAGGGGCAAAGGGGGCTGCTGTGCTGCTCCCTGGGTGTGTCGGTGGTGGCAGCAGGGTTTTACCAGGAGTGGATGGGAAACAAAAGCTGTGCCCTGGGAAGACGGGAGCGGCTGCAGATGCCTTTGGGGTGACGCAAAGGGGGGGGGGGGGGCAGTGCTGTGGGTTCCTCTGTGGGGGAGAGCGGTGGGATTACAGCTTTGGGGAGGGGGGGGTTGTGAAGAGGGGATGATGGGGGTAGTGCTGTGCCTCCAGGTGCTGCTCCTGGAACGCGCCTCAAATCTCCCCCCACACCGGGATCTGGACCACTGCCGGCTCCTGACGTCACCGTGCTGTAACGGGACCGGGTGGCACCAGGAGCTGCTCCATGCCCCCCCCTTACCCCCTCCGCCCCCAAGACGCGGCCATGCGATGATGGGTGGTGGGCACTGCCGGCCCCCTCCTCCTTTCAGCCGAACTCGTTTCTCTCCCCGGAGATTTTGTAACAGAACCGATCCGCCTCGAGCAGCTCTTAATGAAAACCATGCGTTCCAACTCTCGGCCCTCACGGTTTTCCGATCCAGAGGAATATCCTCTTTCTCCGTAGCCGCCCAGGGGACGGCTCCAATTTGTCTCTCTTCCGAACCCCGGGCGGGAGGGGAAGCAGCAGCGCCGGTGGTGAAAGCGGAGATGGCAGCAGGGGCCCTGATGGGGGCTGTGCCCCAACAGCTGGAGCTGCACATCTGGATGACGGGGGTGCACATCTGGATGAGGGAGGAGGCGGCCTGGGGGTCCCATCTCACTTCTTGTGCTGGTGATGGGGAGTACAGAGAGGACGTGCCCCAGCCGTTGGCTACCCCACGCCAAGAGTTGGATGGCGGCCGCTCAGTGAAACAAAGGCGGATTCCTCCTCTCAGCCTCTGTTTATTGTGCGAAGACCGGAGGGGAGCGGGGCTCTGCAGGGCTCGGGGGGAGGTGAGGGGGGGGGGGGGACTGCTGGAGTGGGTCCCAGGATGCAGAGCGGTGCGCAATTGGAAAGTGCACGGGTGGTGATGGTGATGGGTTCCCCAAAAAGGGGGCTGCAGGGTTTTCCCCCTCCCCCCCAAGCTCACTGTGGGTGGCTGCGGGTGCCCCCGAGCCGGCACTAATCGGCTGTCCGCTGACCCCCGGGCTGCCCCCGGCTGGGGAGGGGGCCCCGCTCAGCCCCGTGCCTTTCATCTGCCGCAGACAAAGCCCTGAAAGGGGCTGGGGGCTTCTGAGCCGCTTTGTGCTGCGGGTGATGAATGTGTGACCCACGGGGGGTTGCGACCCTTCTCCCTCTGCCTTTGTCATGCATTTTTTGGAAGTGAGGTCCCCAGGGTCTCTCCAGGTAGCTCCTTCCATGCTATCGGGTGAGCGGTGGGGCTTTGTCCTGCGATGCGTTGGCTCTTGTCCCTGCTACGGGGCCGGCAGCCAAGCTGTGGGCTGGGATGTCTGCAGCCCCACTGCAAGGATTTCACCCCAACTTCATACTGGGGCTCTGCAGGATTGCACGCCACTCCTTGCTCCCCACGAAGGGGTTTTCAGGTGCACTGCAACCGTGCAATGGGGGCTCAGGGAGGGCACGGTGCTGGCGTTGCGCAGGGAGTACAGCGTGACCGCGTAGGCTCCAGCACAGGGCTCAGCACCACCGTGCCCCACGATTCCACATCCCTTTGGGCCCCCTTCCCGAGAGGCAGCACGCCGTGCCTGGTCCCCAGGGTCCCTTATCCCGGTGTCCCCGCTTGGGACGCGGTGACACAGCCGTCCCCACGGCGCTCCCTGGGGGCAGCCGGGGACAGCAGTGCCCACAACTGGGCGAGCAGGGCGGTACCCCAATGCCGCCGGCTCCAGGAGGTGACAGATGAGGGATGCTGTCACCTCCCCACGCGATGCCGCCCCCAAAACAGAGCACCCCCCAGCGCCCCCATCCCAGTCCCCACAAGACCCTCCGTCGCTCTTTTCCAGTTTTGGTTTTGGGGGTCCCATGGGCTGACCCCGTTGCAGGGGGGCTGCGGGATCCGGTTTGACCCCGGTACTTTTGTTCCTCAGCATTTGAGCTCATCTTTTGCGGACGTGGGGGTCTCCTCATAGGGAGGGCTCTGCCCTGGAGACCCCCCGCTCCACCGCTCAACCCCCGCAGGGTGGCCTTTGCGGGGTCTCTGCCACCCCCAGCCCCAAGGACGCAATGCAGCTCGGGGACGACGCAGCCCACGAGTTGCTGACCCCTGGCGGCTGCCTGCAGGGGGACGATGACGGAGGCGTGCCTCAGTTTCCCCATCCGCTGCCCCGGTAATGACAGGACAGTGGGAGGCCCTGCCCGGCTCCCCTCCTCCTGGCGCTGGGCGGCTTCAAAGGGCCCTTTCCCTGCGGCGGGGGCACGGCCCGGATTGTGAGGGCAGCAGCGGCTGCCGGGGGGTCAGGGCCAGGACCGCGGCTCCCCTCCCTGCTGAGCAAGGCTGGGGAAACTGAGGCACGCCCGCAGATCAAAGCGGGCGGTGCGCGAGGCTGCCCCCGGGGGGAGCGGCTGTGGGCCGGCAACGAGGAGGAGTCAGGATTGCTTTTAATGCCACATACAAAGTCCTCTCCACCCTCCCTCCCCGTCCCTCCCCCCCAAAAAAAGACTTAAAATTATTTCAAAAATAAATAAAAAGGGCCAGGTCCCCCCCCTACCCCCTTCTGTGCAAAGAGAAAAGAGAAACCCCCTCCGCTCCCCAGGCCAGACCCAGGCTCCAGCAGGAAAGAAATGGGCAAAGCAAGTGAACCGGCGGCAGCATCACCCCATGGGGTGGGGGCTGCAGGGCGGGGGTCCTCAGCCCTGCGCAGGGCAGAGCAGGTGGAGGGCAGCAGAGCTGGAGCCTTCCCCACCACCTCCTTGGTGTGGAATGCTCAGGGCTGCCCGGTGCTGGGCACAATGCTCCTGGCCACACGCTGTAGATAGGGAAACTGAGGCAGGCAGCACGGCCCCCGCTCAGCATCAGTCCAGGGCTGCACTGTCCTGGCGCAGGGAGAGGGGATGGCTCCAAAAGAAGGGCGAGTGCTGTGGGAAAGGTGACCTATGTACATCCCTGAAGGTCAACGGCTCTCCGAGCCCCTTCCCCACCGCGCTGCCCCCTGCCCCTGCATGGGACGAGCCCCCAACAGCCTCGGCTATGAGGTCTGGCACTGCACGTGCTGACGGGTGCCATCCTCGAAGTCATCCTCGTGGTATGCTTCACCATGCGGCCGCCGGCCCGTACTGCCATGGGATGTGTAGTCACTGAGTTCCACCTCCTCCGTGTCCTCAGTGGCCATCACCTCCTCCTGGGGTGGGAAGAAGGCCTGGAGCTGGCGCAGGCGTTCGGTGGGCAGCCAGCCAGGCTCGGGGAACTTCACCTGTGGGTACAGAAGGGTTGGGGATGGAGGTGGGCATGGGGCGGCCACACAGGATCCGTCTCCCATCCCAACCCCACACCTCACCTCGAACTTGAGGATGAGTTTTCCCTTCTGGAAGGGGCTCCTGTAGACGGGCATCCCCTCATTGGGGATGCACTTCAGGTCCCCAGGTCGGATGACATCACCTGAGAGAGAGGATGAGTGTCACTGTGCTGTGCACCGCTGCACTGTGCATCACCGCACTGTGCCCCCACGTTGCTCTCAGCTTTTTGCTGGGGACTTTGTGCAGATCTGGAGGAAAAGGGGGTAGAGCTGGGAAGAGTGGAACTCAGGAACAGTGCAGGATGGGACCACGGGGACACACGTCCCCATCCTACCTGGCTGCGAGGCGACAAGCAGGGTCCTGTTGTCCAGTGTGCGGATGACCTGCCTGCAGCCACACAGCGCATCTGCCAGGCTGATCTCCCGCCTGACAATCAGATCATCACCGCTCCGCCTGAACACGGGGTGCTCCTTCTGGTCCAGGACAATGATGATGTCCCCAGGCTCCAGGCCAGGCACTTGGTCACCCTCCTCGTGGAAGGTGATCTTCTGCCCATCCTTCATACCTACAGGGAGAATTCAACAGCTCAGATCCCAGCTCCGGAGCTGTATCACGGGTCACCCTCTTGGCACAGCCCTCTCTCACCTTTATCCAGGTGGACGCTGAGGATTTTTTTCTCCCGCACGACCTTGCGGCCATTGCAGGTGAGACAGCAGTCGCGGGGCCGGATCCACTCGCCCTGGCCCTGGCACTGGGAGCACACCGTCTGGATCTGCTGGATCACGCCGGGCCCCAGCTGGTGGATACGCACCTCCATGCCCGAGCCGTGGCACTTGGGGCACCGCCGCTGCGCGCCCTCCCGCACCCCGCAGCCTGCGGGCGAGGGCAGGTGAGGGGTGAGGGCTGGGCACAGTGCTGACCCCCTGTCTCGGTCCCCCCCAGGCCCTCACCTCCGCATTTCCTGCAGATGATGTTCTTCTGCAGGGACAGCTTGCGCGTGGTGCCGTTGTAGAGGTCCTCCAGCGACACGGAGAGCTGATGCACCACCGTCTTGCCTGCAAGGATGGAGAACCTGGATCAGCACCACGCTGCGTGCAACAGGGCTGCGCCTTCAGCCACTGCTCTGCTGTCGCATGGCAGAAGGAAGCTCAGATCCTGCAGACCCCTGGGGCAGCCCCACATCCCAGCCCCACAGCCCTCGCCATGCTGCAGCTGTTCATCACCAGCCCTACCCAGAGGTGCCAAGACGCTCTCTTTCACCTCCTAATTGCCCTGCAATTAAATCCTGCCACCTCAGCAAGAAGCGCCCTGGCAAGTCATCGGGCCATCCCCTCTTGCATGACCCAAGCCTAAAGCATCCTGCTGTCACCAGAGCACCCTGCACGCCCTGCATCCCCAAGGCCGTGGGGAGCCGAGGGCAGCGCTAGGTGACTCACCCCAGCCTGGGGACAGCGGGGGACTGAGTAGGGCTCTTTGAAGAGGGGCAGGTAGAGAAAGTAATGAGGGTGACAAAGAACTGTGCTGGGCTGTGCGGTGTGAGGAGTGAGGTGGCCCGGGGGCCACCAACTGGGTGCTGGCGTCTCCAGAGTCAACAAGTCAACCCCATCCCCCAGAGCCAACACAGCCAACATGTCAACCCATCCTGTCTTCAGAGCCAACATGTCAACGCTGTCCTGTCTTCAGAGCAGGTCAACCCTGTCCCATCCCTAGAAGCATCATGTCAGCCACATCCCCAGAGCCAACAGGTCAACCCAGTCCCATCTCCGCTCTCGCCGTCACCCCACTTCCAGCTCCCGGTGTCCCCAGTGCCCGCACCTCGCCGGTCCGCCCGGCCGCGCATCCTCACACCGCCTCCAAAGAACAGATCGAAGATGTCCATGGGGGAACCGAAGCCGGGGCTGCTCCTGCTGCCCAGGCCGCCCTCCTTCATGGCCCTCTCCCCTCCGCGGTCGTACAGTGCCCGTTTGTGGGCATCCGACAGCACCTCGTAGGCCTGCGAGATCTGCTTGAACTGAGAGGGAAGAGAGGGTGGTGAGCGGGACGGGGGCAACGGGGCGATGTGGGGCTGGGTGGTGGGGGGAGGTTTGGGGGTTCCTACCCGCTCGCCCTCGCTGGGGTTCTTGTCGGGGTGGTAGCGCAGTGCCAGGCGTCGGTACGCCCGCTTGATCTCATCCAGGCTGGCGACCGGCCGCACGCCCAGCAAGTCGTAGTAACCCGTCTCCTTCACCATCGTCCTCGCTGCTGCGAGCGGGAGGCGTCACCCCCGTGTCCCGCATCCCCCCCCCCTCCAGTTTCCCCACTCCCCACGCAGCCGCCCCACTCCGCGTGCCGCCCGTCGATAAGCCCCGATGTTGCGCTGGGGGATGAAGGAGGGGGGGGTTATCTCTGCTCATCCGCGCCGCCCGGGATGGGGCCGTTCCCGGGGGCGTCCCGGTTGCGGGGCACAGCGGGGCGGGTCGCTGCTCCCGATGCGGGATGTGACGGCGCCCCGTGCAACGCCGCCCGCCCCGCGGCTGTCACTGCGCTGCACCACGCCGCGGGGGGGGGGCGCACGTCGAGGGTCCCCGCGGGGATAAGGCGATATTCCGGCCGATATTCGGGCCGACAGGGCTGGGCAACGAGGGGTCGGGGTCGCCGCTACCCGTGGGAGGAGTGGGGGAGGTGGGGACCCGGGGGGCGCCGGGGGCAGCGGGGGCGATGCCCCCCCGCACTCACCGCTGCTCCGCCGCCCGTCTCCGAACTCTCTGGAAGCCCGGCCACGCCCCCCGCGCGCCCCATTGGCTGGAAGTCCCACCGACGGACACGCCCCCAACGCCGATCGCGCCGCGCTCATTGGCTTTCCTCCATGAAGACCCGCCTACTGACCACGCCTCCCTCTGGCTGCCGGCTCTTCCGGGCAGGCCGGAAGACCGCCTGCTTGCGATTGGCTGAGGTGGCAATACCGGGCAGACGCCTCCTTTTTCATTGGTCAGTTCGGTTGGCCAATGAAGTGAAAGAGTGGAAAGGCCGAAAGCGGTGGTTCTCCGGCAGGTGGCGCCATAGCGCGCGGTGGGAGCGCGCGGAGCTGCGCGGGGTTTTAGGGGGACTTTTTGGGGGGCTTTTTTGGGGGGACTTTTTGAGGGGGGATTTAAGGGGGATTTGTGGACTTTTGAAGATTTGGGGGATGGTTGGCTTCACCTCCCCGAATAGAAGTTGTTGGTTTTGTAGGATTTTTTTTTTTTTTGGGGGGGAGATGATGGGGTGCCCATAGGGGATGCTCGTAGCTGAGGGTGGCAGTGGGTGCTGGAGGTTGAGACCACATTGAGCAAGGGGTTGTCCGTCTGTCCTCCCCCCCCCAGCACACACACGGTCCTGTCCCATTGCTTTCAGGAGGGGGAGCACCGATGCATCGTTTTCTCCTTAGCAGCACAGCGGTAGGGCTGTGCAGAACCCATCGCTGCAGCCCCTACTGGGAGCACCTCCCTCACCTGCAGCACAACGGGACGTGGACCAGTTCCTTCCCTGCTTCTCAGCGCCGGGGCTCGCTCAGGGGAAAGGCATTTCCTCCCCATACAGGCGTGAGCCTTTGCGGGGGGGGAAGCGTGCCCGGGTGCCATAGCCCGGGGCTGGGGCAGTGCCACCTGCCCCGCTCAGCCCAGTCAGCGGCTCCCCGAGCCCCTGGCCATGTTTGGGAAAGCGGCAGCAGCCTCCGGGCGAGCCGAGGGGTCGGGCATGCCGCTGCTGTCCCCATGGGCCGTTAATCCCCAACCAGCCCCTCTGCTGTGAAATCCAAACCCACCGGGCAGTTGTCACTGCACTGGGGTTTCAGCGACCCCCGGCCCACCTGCCCGAAATGGGGGGGGAGGGAGAGGGGGGATGATTTACACTGAATTCCTGAGCGATGCTGCGGCTGATTGACAGCAAGAAGCTGCACCAGGGATGCAGTGCCTTAAGCGGGCATGTGGTCTTCAAAGCAGAGGTGGGATGTGGTCCCCAAATGGGGCGTGTGGTCCCCAAACTGGGAACATTGTCCCGAGATGGTGGATGCAGTGGGAGCTATTTGGGACTTGGAGCTGTGGGACCTTCATGGGCCACTTCTCCTCCATCAGCTGCCTGTGGTGACTCAGGGCTGATGCAGTCACATCCTGTCCCAAGCAGCATGACCCCTGCCAAAGTCTGCCGCTCTGACCCATGGCCCAAGCTGCAGTGGGCATCAGCTTTGTGTCCAGGGGATCTGAGCCCTGTTTGGACAAAGGAAGGTTGGCCCCAGGTTCGGCTCTGGCCACCTGAAGAGCCCTGTTTGACCCATGCCACCTGCACGTCGGTCCCCAGTGAGGAAGGAGCTGCTTTGTCAGCGTTTCCTCCGGGTGTGAGTCAGCTCCGGGTGCACTACAGCCCCCATGGTATCCTGAGCCAGCTGGGTGAGGGAAACTGAGGCACAGGCATTCACGTGTCTGCTACCTCACCACAGCCCTTGTCCCATCCCGCTCCTGCTCCACACCTCCTCCCTCACCCCCGCTAATGACAGGGCGCAGGCTGCATGCCACATCCTGCACGGGTTGTTCTGGTGCCAAGTTGATTGCAAGGAGGCGGAAGCAGCGTTTGGAGTGGTGATAAGCAGCGAGTCGATGGGCACTGTCCTTCTCACCGTGCCATTTTTGCACATCGGAGAGTTTTGGGGAGATAAAGGCATGGGGGTAGGCATGTGAGTTCTTCTTTGAGCTGGGATCAGGGGACCAGGGGATGGGGATGCATGGCCCCAGGGCTTGCATCACCCTGGAGCTGAGGCTGGGGATGCTTTGTAGCACTGATGGATGGCTCCAGGCGCACATTCCCGCCTCGGGCTTGGCCACAGGCATCCACATCACCCCGATTTGGCAGCAGCTGTCAGGGGGTCATGGCCCAGCAGCTGGGTGAGCCCCTGACACCAGGGCAGCACTTATTATAGCCAGCAGGAGCTATTCCTGGGAGCGCATGACCCCACTGAAGGGTGGGGAGGGGGTGGTGGAGCCGTCCTGGTGGCACGTCCCTGGGTGCTGGGAAGGGACAGATGGAGTGGTCCCGGCAAGGGGGGATGATGCCAGGCTGGGGGAACCTGCTACCCAACCCATGGCATCATAGTGGGGACCAGCCTGCCTCTCTCTGCAGGTCCATTGTGCCCCCATCGATTGTCCCCTTCATGCATCCCCCACGTGTCTCCTATTTGCCTGCGTGGAACATCCATGAGGGCTCATTTTGGGGAGGAGGAGTGGGGGCTGCCTGCACCCCTCTGATTGTATTTTTAGTCCTTTCCTTATAAGGTTTCTGTGATTTTTTTGGGAACTGTGAGCACAGTGAAGTCATCGCTGAGGTCATCCTGTCTCGCTTCCCCCCCCCCCCTGGTGCTGGGCTCATCCCACAGGGAGGTTTTGTGTGGGCTCCATTGAAAACTCCCTCTCTGCCCAGCCTTAAAGGAAACAAAACCCGTAATTGTCTGGCAGGGGGCCAGGCTGAGGGGGTCTTCGAGACTCTTAAAGCATCCACTTTACACAGCACAGTGGCCCATGCTGTGCCCATGCCGTGCCCACCAGCCCTTGCATGTGCTGCCCACACACTCAGTACCTTATGGTGTGTGAGCAGTTTTCAGGGGTCAGGCCTGAACAACCACCTCCCTTCCCACCCCCAAAAGCCCCATTGCCCCCCAAATTAGATTAGATGTGCTCGGCTGGTTGGATTTAATGAGGCGGGTGGCGGCCTCTGATTTGCTCCAGTGACTTTTGGCTGGCAAAGTGCATATGTACTCCCATGGGTGGTGGGCATGGGGTGATCCCCGCCCTGGGGTGATGGGTGTGCAGGGTTGGGCTGCAGATGGGGATCCCCATGGGGTTGGTACCCTAGAAAGGGGGTAGCCTCTTTTGGGAGCACTCCTGTCCCATTTGGGGACATCCACTCTTGCACTTTGTGCTGTCTCCGGTCAAGCATGGCTGGGCTTTGCTTTCAGCCAAGTGCCCCGCAGCCATTCTCGCCCCTCTAGTGACCCCCAGCCCTTGACCCTTCCTCCTCCTCCTCCTCAGGGTGAGGAGGGAGCTGCCCCAACCATCTGTCCCCCCTCGTCTCTTTGTCAGCACTGGGCTGCCTGGAATGCGTATTAATTTTGGGAGGAATGCCGCCCCCCGCATCGCCCGGCACTTCGCCTCCCCCACCCCACAGCATCCCCACAGCTTTTGGGGATGGGGGGGACGGCCGTGGATCACCGAGCCGCCATCGGCTGATGCTGCCCAGGCCTCGCTGCAGGGCCGGCTGTGGGCCAGGGGCTGATTGAACACAGGCTCAGTGCCTGATTAAACTAATCGGAGGGGATTTTTTTTTTTGGTATCGCTTCGTTCGAGTTTGTCCTTAAAAGGAAACCATCGCCTGTGGGCAGGGGAGGGGGCTGGGGGCTTTGTGCAGCGAAGGCAGATAAACGCGGGGTCCTTATCGCAGCCTGGCTCCACGCGGTGCTGGCAGGGGCACGGAGGGCTGAACCCAGCGTGTGGGTGAGCAGCACAGTGCTGAGTGCTGCATGCCAATGCCACCCGGTTCCCCTCACCCCCTGCCCACCGTGACTCAGCCCTTTGCCCACATAAGGGCACCCATTCTCCGGCCACCGGCGCGTTCCTTCATGCCCGACGCACAAAAGAGGCATTGAGCCACACCGTCCGGGGATCAGTTTGGCACCCACCCCGCTGCCCACCCCTCTCAGACCCCCTCTGGGTGCCACATGGAGAGGGGGTAATGTGTCATCCATCGGGGATGGAGCAACGTGCCTTGGCTGGGTTGGGATGCTTGGGTACTGGGCAGCCTTGTGGGCAGCGTGCCCGGCTCAGGCAGCAATAGCAGCTGCTTTCTGCTGTCTCATTGTTGAGTGTGTTGGCATGGGGTCGCGGTGGGCTGGCACCCGTCCCCCTGCTCCATGCAACACTGCACCCAGCAGCATCCCTAGGGCAGGGGATAAGGGTAAGCAGCCTCAACACCACCATGTCCTCCCCGCACCCCTGGCCCTGCCCAAAATCCATGAGTTCCCCATCCATCTCCCCCCTTCCACAGGAATGAGAGCCGGGATCTGACAGGTCAGAGTGGGAGGGCGATGCTTTATTAACTTAGTGTCAATGCAGCGGATGCATCCGGTGTGGCTCAGCGCTGTGAGCATTGGGTGGGTTGGGGACGGACATCCCAGTGTGCAGCACAAAGGTGAGCCTGTACGGAAATCACACCGCGTGCACCTGGTTGGGCTGAATGGGGAAGGAGGAGACGCAGCGTTTAAATTAAATACTGCAGTAAAGAGCACACCTGGGGTACAAAATGAGGCTGAACCCAGCACAAGTGTGGGATGTGGAGGCAGAGAGAGAGCCCGGTTCCTTGCTCTGAGGTGTGAAGATGTGGCCCCTCACTCAGCTGCGCTGCCGTGTGCCGGGCATCCGTTCAGCAAGGCAAAACCCACACAAACATGTTACAAACCAACAGGAAATGGGTGTGCTACGTAGGCAGTGCTATGGGAGGTGTCCGATTGTCGTGGGGCTGTGGGGGTCCCACCACCATCACTCCTCCCCCGAGGACCAGGGCTCCTGCTCTGGGTGCAGGACTTGGTCCTGCAGCGGAGACAGTGGAGGAACAGGCTCAGCCCCACTGTGCTTGCCGGGCAGGGGCAGGGTGTGGGCAGCAGGGGCTTCTCCAGGGTGGGTGATGCCATTCAGCCCCTCCTCGGTGAACTCAGCCAGGTCCTCCAGGCTGGCCTGCCGGTGCAGCCCATTCTGCTCCCCGTTCTTGGTGCGCTCTGGTTCTGCCACCGCCTCCTGCACCGTTGGCTGCTCATCACTGGATGAGGTGGGTGAGGACCCCCCTTCCTCCTCCTGTGGGGGCTGTGTGTCACCATCCCCCTCCCCATCCTTGGCTAGCTTGGCTCCCAGTACCAGCTCCTGATTGAACTCCAGGGCTTGCTCGACTATTTCCAGGATATCCGAGTCCTTCATGATGTCCACTGGCATCTGTGTGGGCACATCGGGGAGATATTCAGCTGCCTCCATGCCAGATCCATGCTCCAGCATGGTGCTTGGAGGTGGGTCAGTGTTGGAGGGGTCAGTATTGGAGGTCTCAGTGGCTGGGGGGTTGTCACTATCCTGCATGTCTTCCTCCCCCAGGCCCTCATCACCCAGGATGTTCTTATCAGTGTGCCCCTCAGACAGCCCTTCATCCATGGGCACAGCCAGTCCTTCCTCCAGCTCAGCAGCAAAACCCCCTGCATCCTCCTCATCCTCCTCCTTTGGCATCTCCAATTCTCCCACGGGCATTTTCACATCTTCAGCTTCCCCCCCAAGTGGCTCCAAGTGCTCTTCATCCTCTAGCACCAGAGAGGCTACGGCAGGCACTGTTAGTTCATCCTGTCTGTCTTCTGCTGCTTCAACTTTAATTTCTTCAAATTCCTCTGAGTTCTCAGCCTCCTCCATGCTGGACCCCTCTTGGTTGGGAGCAGAAACTATAAAGTACCCTTCCTCCTCCTCGGTGCATTCTGGCGCAGGGCTCAGCTCCACTCCTGACTCCTCACAGCTCTCTGGCTCTGCATGAACAGCTGCCTCATCACTCCCTCTCAGCTCCCCTTCCTCCTCCAGAGCCATTTCAGGTTCTGTTTCCCCATCCCCTCCACTGGATGGAGGGTTTGGATCAGACTCCAGCACCTCCCCGCTGTATGCACACAGCGGCGTGCTATTGAGCAGCGGGTCCTCTAATTCCATCCTGCACAGCTTGGGCTCATCCAACTGAGAATCCTCTGACTGAATGTCCTCCTTCATGGGCTCATCACTCTCTGCGCCCACATCCTGCTGCAGCACTGCAGTGTCGGGACTGCCTCTCTCCAGCTCAATGGGCTCCGAGCTAAGCTCCTCATCCTGCACCTCCAGTGCCTCAGCTGGCTCCTGTGGGTCCCCTGGTGCCTCCCCAGCGTCCTCGTACCTGATTTCCTCCTGCCCTGGGGCTGGCTCAGCCTCCTGTCCTACTGTGCCCTGTGGCTGCTGCTGGCTCTGCACCTCACTCCCAGCATCTCCATCATCCTCACCCTCCTGGGCTTCCTCCGTTGCTGTTGGTGATATGACATCTCCCTCCTCATTTTCTGCTGCCTCTGCATGTGGGTTGTCATCCACCTGGGCTGGCTCTTGGCATGTGACAGTGCTGACTTCTGTCTCCTCTTCATCCTCCGCCGTCTCTTCCCAGTCCTGTGCTTGCTGCTTTTGGTCAATGTCATTGTCTTCCCTGCCCCATGCCCCCTCTCCTGGCTGCAGCACCATGTCCTGCTCCAGCCCATCCTCTGCAGAGCCCTGCTCCCCACACTGCACCCAAGGTTCCCCAGGTTCCTCCTGAGGGTCTCCAGATTCCTCCTGCAGGTCCCCACGTTCCTCCTGCAGGTCCCCATGTTCTTCCTTCAAGACCCCGTGTTCCTGCCACAGGTCCCCATGTTCCTCCTGGGTGTCCCCATGTTCCTCCCACAAGTCCCCATGCCCCTTCTGCATATCCCTATGTTCCTCCTGGTGGTCTCCATGTTCCTCCTGCAGGTCCCTGTGCTCCTCCTGCATGTCCCCATGTTCCTCCTGCAGGTCCCCATGTTCCTCCTGCAGGTCCCTGTGCTCCTCCTGCAGGTCCCCATGTTCCTCTTGCAGGTCTCCATGTTCCTCCTGCAGGTCCCTGTACTCCTCCTGGGTGTCCCCCTGCTCCTCCTGCAGGTCCCCATGCTCCTCCTGGGTGTCTCCATACTCCACCTGCAGGTCCCTGTGCTCCACCTGTAGGTCCCCATGCTCCTTCTGGGTGTCCCCATGCTCCTGCAGGTCCCTGTACTCCTCCCGCAGGTCCCTGTGTTCCTCCTGCAGGTCCCCATGTTCCTCCTGCAGGTCCCTATGTTCCACCTGCAGGTCCTCATGCTCCTCCTGGGTGTCTCCATGCTCCTGCAGGTCCCTGTACTCCTCCTCCAGGTCCCTGTGTTCCTCCTGCAGGTCCCCATGTTCCTCCTGCAGGTCCCTATGTTCCACCTGCAGGTCCTCATGCTCCTCCTGGGTGTCTCCATGCTCCTGCAGGTCCCTGTACTCCTCCTGCAGGTCCCTGTGTTCCTCCTGCAGGTCCCCATGTTCCTCCTGCAGGTCCCTGTACTCCTCCTGCAGGTCCCTGTGCTCCACCTGCAGGTCCCCATGTTCCTCCTGCAGGTCCCTGTGCTCCACCTGCAGGTCCCTATGTTCCTCCTGGGTGTCCCCATGGTCCACCTGCAGGTCCCCATGCTCCTCCTGTAGGTCACTGTGTTCCTCCCACAGGTCCTCCTGCTCCTCCTGCAGGTCCCCATGTCCATCCTGGGGGTCTCTATGTTCTTTCCACAGGTCCACAGATTCCTCCCATATGCCTTCAGCCTCCTCCAAGCCTATGCTCTCCTGCCTCATCTCTTTGGCTCCCAAAGCTTCCCCTGCCTGGGGGTCTTCTCCCCCTAATGCCTCCCTTCCTTTATCTTCTTCCTCTCCCTCACGATCCCTTGCTCTGCCTGTGCTCTCCCTTCCTGTAGTGTCTTCTCCAGACCCTGATGAGCCCTCTGCTGCTGGCACGGCAGCTTCAATGCTAGAAGACCTCATCTCCAGGCACACCTCCTGCTCCCTTTCCTCCTCTGCAGCAGCACCCAGCTCACACAGGGACATCTCCTGGTGCTCAGACTTTTGCTCTCTCTCAACAAAGTCCTCTTGCAAGTGGATTCCCGCAGGCAAAACTGGGTGGCTCCCCACAGGGACAGCACAAGCAGCTTCGATTTCCATCTGCAGGGACCCTTCTTCTCGCATTTCCCTCTCCTGATCTGGGAACTCACATTCCTCATCCTCTCTGGAGGGGCTCCAGGGTTCTCTCTGCTCCTTGTGCTCCAAGACGTGCAGAGCCTCCATGCTGGTGGCCTCCATGTCCTCCTTGCCCACTTCCAGCCTGGACCCCCTAGTGCCCCCTTCCCAGGGCTCTCCCCCTGGCTCCTGGCTCTCCATGGAGCTCAGTGGGTTCAGCATCTCCTCCTCTTTACTCCTCTCCTCCTCCCACTTCTCCTGGCTCTCTGCATCACTCTGGGTGGCACTTAGCAATGTGGGCACGTTGCTGCAGAGATGCAGCCCAGGCGGAGACATGGTGGCACTCTCAACACCCATCTCCTGGGTTCCTGCTGCCTCCTCCTCCTCCTCCATGGGGTCTTCAAGATCCCCATCCCTGGTACTCTGGGTAGCACTGAATTTGGGCACTTCTTTGGCCTCAGCATCATCTTGCATCTCCTTGAGAGCATCCTGCAATGCGTGGCTGACCAGCTGTTCAGGACTCAGTGGGCTCTGCATGGGGGACTCCTCACCAGCCCCACGCTCATGAGCTGGGCTCTCTGCCCCCCCACTGCCTGGCACTGGGGATAGCACTGGGACAGCGTGGCTGGGGGCAGCAGGCTCCCAGCTCCTCGGTGCCTGCAGGACTGAGCTGATTTTCTGAAACTCCTGTGCACTGGAGCTCTTGCTTTTGGGAGTCAGAGCCTTGAGGGCATCACCGGGGGTTCTGCACAGCTGTGCCACCCCCTCGGGCCGGGGGAAGGCAGCAAGGCTGGCACGGTGCTTGCTGCTGCTCACCTCCAGCTTGACATCTGCAGAGAGGAGGGAGAGCACAGTGTGGAGGGCACAGCCCAAAACCTAAGAGCTGGGGCAAAGATCACCCCATCACCCAACTGCAGCCCAACAGCTCTTCTCTTCCCTCTTGCTGACCCCTCTCCTATTTTTAAACACTTCTTGGGAAGTGAGAAATTCCTCCCCTGAGTGTTGCAGAGCACTGATGCTGCCAGGGGGACCGCATGGGACGACGGATGCTCTGCTCTGCCTGAAGCAGTGGGGTCAGAGATGTGGTGGGCTTGTGCTGCGGGGATGTGTGCAGGTGATGGTTTTTCAATATATTCAAGGAAAAAAGGAAATGCTCAGCCTGTTGCCGAGCCTGAGGTCTTGTGCTCAGGCTCCTCATGCAGGGGAGGAATTAAAAAAAGAAGTGAAGAAGCAGATAAGCCATTATCTGCTCTATGCGGAGGTGCCAGCAAGACCAGCGCCCGCTGTTAGCACCTTCCTATCGCACTGACCAACCCCTGCCAGGAAAATCATTCTGCTCCCTGGCCCTTCCTTACCTCGCAGGCTGTTGGCCAGCTTGAACTCCCCAGGAGACATCTGCAGCCGGGTGCTCTCTGCTTCCAGCAGTGTCCTGTAAGGAGAGGTGTTGTGTGGGGGGGGTGATATCTTTGCTGAGCTGCCAAATCAAGTCAGTCCCTGTGCAAGCCAGGGGGATGCTCCAAAGGTAAACTGAGGCATAAAATGTCTGTGGGTGGTTTTGCTGGAGCCAAACTGTTGTGTCACCTGGTTGTGAGGTGTGGGGGTAGGGGGATCCCAGGGGGCAGCCCCTCACTGCCTGCCAAGGATCTCTTCCCTCCCTGCTCTGTGGGCCCCCTCCCATCCCCCCAGCCCCAGCTTAGTGTCCTCACCACCGGGTGACATCATGCTCTGCCGGGGAGGCCCCTCCGCTGGGGACAGCCCCTATTCTCATGCTAATTGTACCCCCAGTCCTCTGCGAGCCTGCCTTTGTCTGGGGCCATCTGGAAGGGCTGGAGACGGACTGGGGGCTGCAGGGTTCAGCCCCAGAGTCTCCCAGCAGCTCTCTTACCACTCTGTCCAGCGAGGCTGCAAGGGGAGGTTTGGGGCATCGCCGTGCTCTGAGCACACGGGAGCACAGAGGGAGCACTGTATCCCCAGAGGGAGCCGTGCCACCGTGAAGGAAACCTCACCTGTAGGTTGCCACCTCCAGGCTGAGGGACATCTTGAGGTGCATGAGCTGCTGCCTGTCCTCCAGCACCTGGGCGATCTGCACCTGCAGGCTCTGCTTCTCCTGCTCCAGAGCCTCGATGGCCAGCTGTAGTGAGAAGCACAGGGTCAGGAACCTGACTGATCTCTCCAGACAGGGAGGGAGCTCTGGTGGCACACTTCTGCCCGGATTGTGTTTCCCACCACCCCCATCATTTCTCTTCTTCCTGGTCCTGACCCTCTTTGTCCCATGGGAAATTAAGCACTCTGTCCTCTTCCGGAGGATGTGGGTCAGCAGCTGTGACTCCACTCCGGCACCGCCTGCTGCATGACAAGCAGTGGGGATGAGGACCCTGAATCCATCCAACTCCAGCACTGCTTGGGGTGGCTCTCGCTGTCACCCATGGGTGCCCTCAGTACTCCTTGGGGATGTCAGAAATGGGTGTCCTGGGGGTGCCCAGGTGCTCAGGGTGCTGCAGGGTGGAATATCCCGGGGACTCTTGCTTTTCACGTGCGGAAGTTGGAGAGGATTCAAGAGAGCAAGGAGAGGAATGGAGTAAAAATGCAAGAAGGATGTAGCTGCTGGAGGAGGGATGGGAAGGGGGGGGGAATCGGGGCCATGTGATGTCGGATTGGGAAGGAGGGGTCCTTTGAGAGGATGGCTGTGGCATCCCCTTCTTCATCCTCAAACCGGGAACAAAAGAGGAACCTTTCCCTGTGTGGGGTCTCTAACTCCAGCTATGAGCTGGGGCTGCATTTCCAGCCTGCTCCCCCCACGACTTCCCCCGCAGAATTACTTTCGCAGCTGCTTGCCTGCAGCTGTGGCTAAGTCGGATGAAGTTTATCCATCCCGAATGCAGTGGCAGCAGAAATGGGAAGGAATGGCTGCTGCCCTGGGGCTTGCAGCCCACCCGAGGGCTGTTCTGATTCCTCTCAGCTTTTGAGCCCCCCAAGCTCCCCACTCTCCCCACCTGGAACTTCTCAGCCTCTCCGTGCTGCTCCTGCCACTGCTGGCCCAGGCTCTCCTCCAGCATCTCCTTCCGCACCTTCAGCCCCACCAGCTCCTTTTCCAGGTGCCGCAGCTGCAGTTGGCTCTGTTGGTTGTCCTCTGCCACCTGCCAGAGGTTCTCCTTGGCTTGGCCAAGTGCACGCTCCAGCTGCGACACCTCCGCCTTGTAGGTCTCCACCGCCCCTCTCCAGATCTCTGACAGTCTCTTGGAGTAGTCCTCCACCTCCACGGGCTGGAATGCCACCGGAGCACAACGGAAGCCCTCCAGGCTCTGAGAGAAGCTGGCGAGCTCCTGGTCCAGCCCTGCTTTCTCCTCCTCGTGCACCTCCAGCAGAGCTTCCACCTCCTTCTCCAGCTGCACAGCTCTCTCCTTCAGCCAGATCTGTGCCCGTCTCTCCTCCTCCAGCTCTTTCTTGCTGGAGGACAGCTGTCTCTTGGCTTCCTCGCGGGCTGCCTGCTCCTTCTGGCACCTGCTCCTCACATGCTGCACCTCCTCGTACAGGTTGTCCCTGGCCAGCTCAGCCGCACACTTCTCGGTGAAGGCACGGTGCAGCGCATCCCGCAGCGACCGCAGCTCCTCCTCATACCTGGCTCTGCGTGGGTCCCCGGCCGGGCTCTCCTTGGTGCTCTGAATCTCAGCTCGCAGCCCCTCATTCTCCTCCTCCAGGTACTTAACGCGGGCCAGGTAGGCCTCCAGGCGCTTGTTGAGGTCCCACATCTGCAGCGATTCCTCACCCAGAGCTCTCGCCCCCACGAAGCCCTCCATGCTCAGCATCGCGGCGGCAGAAGGAAGGCAGCAGAGCGGTGCCGGCGCGGGCGAACGCAGCTATTCATACTCACGCCGGGTGAGTGGGAGGCCTCTGAGACCCGAGCAGAGGAGCAGTTAACTCTTCCACAGCCGGCACAGCTGCTGCCAGCGCCGTCCCTATGTCCCATCCCCCTCTGTCCCCTTGGGATGTTGGGCAGTGCTTGAGTGGGGATGGCAACGCGCCATGCTGGGGAGGAGCTGCGCTTTGGGGGGATGCTGCAGGGACGGTGGATTCATTCAGGGCAGGGATGGGTTTTGCTGTGCCTCAGTTTCCCCTTTGTGTACAGCTGGGATTCCCGAAGAGCACATTGCACCCTGTGCCTTGGGGCTTGGTGCCATCTGTAGCTCAGCTAGTTCCCAAAAAGCAACCAGAGCACCGAGTGAGCTTGGCACGGAGAGGGGCTCACATGGATTTTATCTGGGGTTTTCCAAGGGCAAATCCCCATCCCCAGTGCCTGATTGTGGGACCCTTTATATTGCTCCAAATGGTACCACCGAGGGCTTTGGTGTCCCGGGTAGGAGATGCCCTGTGGGGATGCTCTGAGCACTCTCAGTGCATCTCACTGTCCGGAGCAGATCTGGGCTCAGCCAGAGGCAGTGCTCTGGCATAAATCCTGCCCCAGCTCCACAGCCCTCTATCCAGACAGCCCAGCGGGCATCCTTTATTTTGATTTTTAATTTTTCTTTTCCAGTTGATTTATTCTACGGGTGGGGAGGAGGGTTTAGAAATTCCGACTTGGAGCTGTCTGAGAACAAAAGAGGCCGGAAAAGAAATAATCGGGGAGAGGCTTTGTGCCAGCTCTTTCTCTCCCGGATACACCCCCACCCCCACGCCCCCCACTCCTGGAGGGGCGGTGGGGAGGGTCCCTGGGCTGTCCCCTCCATTGCAAAGGAGGCAAAGAATCAGTGTCCCCTCCCAGCTGCCCCACGTCGTCTCCACTGAACTCCCGCCCCTCTGCAAGAAAGAGGCGAGCAATAGTCCCCTCTGCTGGCCAAAGCCGTCCAGATTCACCCCGAGCCTTGCAGTGCGTGGGGCTACTGGGGCACTTTGTCCACGAGCCACCATCCCTCCGCCATTTGGCGTGTACGGAGGGCGGGGGGAGGTGGAGGGTGAAGGCTGCATCCCATCCTTGCAGGAGCCCCGTTGGGTTCCCCCAGGCCAGCAGGCAGGAGGGAGCACAGGGAAGGCGTTGTTGCTAATTAGAGGCTGATAACTGGGGCAGTGAGTTTCCATCGCTCATCCTCTTCTGTTCATGCTGGGCACGTTGTCCTTTTGCTTTTCCCTCAGCCCCAAATTCTCTCCTCCGCTGAAGACACCCCAGTGTTGATGCTGATCCCAGACCTTTGCTTTGCCTTTCCCCATTGTGCCCCACATTCTCCTGACACAGGGACTCCATAGGATGCTCTAAACATGGAGAGCCCTCTTGCCCTGTTTGGGGACTGCATGAAGGGCTCCCCAGGGGAAAGTGCTGCTGCATCCCTTCCCCTTTGGGATGTTTGGAATCAGGAGTCACTTGGGACTGCGACATGCGTGTGTCCTTGCAGGGTACTTGGCTGGAAGCCCCAGGATGAGGACATCTGTGTCAGGGTCAGCACCTGCTTGGGATGGGGGCAACCGTATGTCACTGGAGGATGCTTGGGGTTGGGACCCCCGGATGGGGACGTGGTTCCCTCTGCAGGATGCTTTGGGATGACTGTTTGGTGGCAGGAGGTCTGGGGGTGACACAAACTCACAGCCCCCAGCAGTGCGTGCCATCCCAGTGCCCTATGAGGTGCCAGTGGGATTGGCACAGGGTGCTGCTACGTGGCTTTGAGCAGGGCCCCAGGGGGAGGAGGAGGAGGAGGAGAAAGAAACACAGCTGGGCATGGGGATGCAGCTGGAGACTGCCTGTGGCCAAGGGAGATGTGCTTGTTGGATGAGGTCCCCCATGGCGCCACTGCTGTTGGGACAATGAGATGAGCTAGCAGGGCCATGACATCACCTGGGGTGGGAGGTGGAGGGGGCTGAGCAGCAGGTGGGGATTCTCTGATGGCTGATAAAGGTTGTGCCCTGCTGCTACCTTGCCCTGACCCCTCTGCCTTCGAGATGCCAGCTGTCCCTGGATCTGTTCTCCCCATTCCCCCCCCCCAGTCAGGACACAGAGGGCAGGAGGGACAGGCAGAGCAGTGGCCCCTTGGGCAGCATGAAGGAGCTGCTCTGCTGAGCCGGCGAGGAACATTTGTTCCCAATTAGGATGAGATCTCTCCTTGCTGAACAGGCGCTTTGCCTCTTCCTCATCCCTGAGTGCTTTGCCACAAAGTCCCGGGTGCAGGATGTGGGCTTATGGGATGGAGCAGCCGCAGGTCTGGGGCTGGGGGGGGTGGGGAGACACGTTCCCCCCTGCCCATCCCAGCATCCATCCCTATATCTGTCCTCATGTCCATCCTGGTGTGCATCCCAACCATGTGCCATGCTGCGGTGTGCATCGCCTGCTGGACTGCGCCGCTAACGAGACCTTCTCCGCCGCGTGTAATTATTTCCCAGGGTGACAAATGATTAATTCTGCTCAGGAGCTGCGGCTTTCTGCAAACTCACCCGAGCAATTATCCGGCAGGCGCCGTGCTGGCTTCCCCAGGGTGGAGGATGCTGTAAGCTAGAGAAAGTTTGTGCTCAATTTGCTTAAAAAAGCTGCAATATCGGCTCTCAGGGCTCAGCTCCGCCACAGGGAGGTAAACCCTGTCCCTGATGTGCCCAGGACTCAGCCCTTCATCTGCTGCATTCCTCTCAGAGAGGAGGATCGGGGTCTTGGTGCGAGCCACCAGACTCAGAGATGCGTTTGTTATCCCATAGAGACGTCCCTCCCATCCCATCACTGGCTGCAGATGGGGAAACTGAGGCACGGCGTCTGCCAGGATGTCAGCTCTCAGCTTCTCTTCTCCCTTCGGGGTGGGTGAAAACCGCGGTCCCACTCCAGTGCCTCCAGCACATGGGGACGGCAGTGGAGCTGGCAGAGGGGGTTTTGCATGACAAAGCCACAGCTCCACCAGCTGCAGGACCCCTCCTCACAGAACGCCCCCCCCCCGCTCCGCATCCTGCCGGAGGTGCCCAATGTCGGAAATAAGTACTCAAAGTGCATCCCGATGCCAAAGAGGTCTGAATATAGGTTGTCCCTTCCCAGCTGCTCGGCTCTGCTGCATTGGGTTAACATCGTGCCCAGCTGGAGCAGCCGCGGCGTGGGTCTCGTGCTGCCTTTGCCAGGAGGGAGGGACGGGGAGGGACAACGCGCTCAGCCAACACGGTAATAATTTTTTTTTTTTTCTTACTTAGGGGAAGGAATAAAATATAAAAGGAGGAGGGAAAGAGGAAGGATTAAAAGAAAAAAAAAAAAAAGAGAGAGAGAGAGAGAGAGACGCGGACACGGACACACACAGAGGACTCCTCTTCTTTCGGTGCCTGCACTTATGCCCGGTGCAGCTCACTTCCAACCCCGCTGCCAACCTGCTGCCTACTTCTACCCCGGAGAAACCTCAGCTCAGCCCCAAGCCGGGCCCCCGGGGACCCCCGCCCGCACCGTGAGCAAGGTGGGACACGGGGAGAGCCCCTCCTGCGGGCTGTACTGCGCTATTCATGGCGATATCTCATGTCACCTCTGTGCCAGCAGAAAGTAAGGGGAAGGTGGTGTGTTTGGGGGGTGGGCATAGCTCTCCCTGCTTGCTGGGGATGACCTGGATGTCCAGCAGGGATGCTCCCACCGGTCCCCGCTTTGTCCTTGGCAGAGCTCTGCAAGTTTCTTTCAGGTGGCGCCGGCTCTGCAGAGCAGGAATGGAGGGGGGGGGAGGGGGGAAGTGCTTGAGGATTGAGGTGGGAAAGTGACTTTGGGATTGATGCTAGTGGGGAATGGGGCTTGCAGGTCCCGGCATGGAGCCCATTCCTTGCTCAGCCACCAGGGACAGGTCCTTATCCTAAGGAGGATGCAATCGGGACAACACCGAGAAGGGAAAATGAGGAACAGAGCTGGGGGGGTGGGGGGGGAAGGCGTAGGGGCTGAAGTTGCCCCATACCACGGGGGCTAAGGGAGAGCAGGGCTGCACAGCATCACAGGATTTTCCCATTGGCTCCCAGCTCTTTCCCTCAGCTCTGCTGCTGTCCCAAGGGTGGCAAGAAGGGCTGGACAAAAAAGAAAGGGAACCTTCTGTGGGGTTTTCATTGCTTTTCCCTGCTGAACAAACCCAGAATGTCTGTGTGTGTGCCCAGGGCTGGGACACTTTGATGTGCACCCCCTGCCCTCCTGCAGAAACAGTGTTTTTTCTCTGGGATGGAGGTGCTCCCCTTGAGCATCCCACTGAGCCCTCAGTGCTCCCCAGCTGGGAAGAGCCCAGGCAAACCAAGAACCTGTTGCTGCTTCTTCAGCTGACGGAGGGGTGGGAAAGACCCTTTCTGCCCCTTTGCTCCAGTACCTCTCTGCATGAGGGGCTCAGTCCAGGGGTTGCTGCCCCCCCCGGGCAAGTCCTTGCCCACCCCGTGCAGCTCAGGGTGATGGTGCTCAGGGCATCTGGGGGTGTTTTGCAGGGAATGGGCTTGGACTGGGCAAACTGAGAGCCTGAGCACTTCATTGTAGTGCTGTGATTTTGTGCTTGGAAGGTGGATTTGAGGGGCCAGGCTGCGCTGCCGAAATCTGGGGCACCTTCTCCTCCACCACACCCCAACCCATGCCTCAGTTTTCCCACCAGAGCCATGCAGCAGTGGGTGGGTGTGCAAAGCTCCATGGATGTGTGTACCATGCCCAAGTGGCTGTGGGGTCCCTCTGGGGTCCACCAGCCCAGCTCTGCCCTTTGCAGTTCCATGAGGCTTTGGGGATGGGACACAGCTCTTCCCTGTGCAGTGGGGGCACATCCCAGCCCAGCAACAAGGAGCCCCTTTCTCCAACATGGGTTTGGGGGGGGGGGGTGAGCAGCTCTGGCAGCCAAAGGACCCCCCTCCCCCCCACTCCCACCTGCTTCCGGCCTTTTATGCTCTGCCAGCAGCTGCTGCCAAGAGGCTGCTGGGTGCTTCCCTCAGCATCCTCTGTGCTCAGCACGTGGGGGGCTCACTGCTGTGACCCCCCTCCCAGTATGGTGGGTCCCCCTGTTTTGTTGGTGGTGCAGGAAGCAGAGGCAGTTTGCAGCAAGGAGGGGACAGCTTCAGAAGGGGACAGGCACGTGCATGGGAACATTGGGGCACCTGCAGCCCAGAGCTGGGGGGGGACGGGGCAGACTGGAGCAGGGCCAGGCTCTGCCTGTGGCTGCTGACTCATTCTGCAGCTGAGCATCCCTGGAAAGCCGCTGATCAGCTGCGCTATGGGCTGGCAGGGCACCTTGGGAGCAGGGACAAAGTTGTCACGTGCAGGGACAGAGGGGCTTTGCATGGGGATGGGACAACCTGGGAAGGCTTCTCTGTGATGGTGCGGAGAGGAAGGGACTCGGGACCCCCGCTTGCAGCATCACTCGTGCTTTGCTGTGGCTTAAATTAGAGTGAGCTCAGGGGAGGAAGAAAAAGAAAGATTGCTCTCATCCCAAAATACCTCGGCTCATTTTCCACCTGGTTTCCCAGGGAAATGGAGGCAGTCAGTGTGCACGTGAGCATCCCACCCATCCCTGTGGCTTGGAGCTCAGAGCCAACCCAGTCCTGCTCCGGCTTCTCACTTTCCCTTTAGCTGCCTTCCCTTGCTCCTGCTCCCAGCCTTTCTCTTGTGAAGGCTAAAAAAAATTCCATTTGTGGCAAATAATAGGAAAAAAATACATATCCAACCCCAAACCCCAAACCTCAAACAGTGACGCCTGAGAGTCCTGCCATCACAGGACTCCCGTGGGCAGGGTGAGTTGGATTTAACCCCTATGGAGCCCCAGTCCAGTGTGTTGGGTGTCCCAGCTATGGGTGGGCACAGGAGGGGAGCAGCCCCCCGCTCACTCCATCTTGCTGCACTCATGCAGCTTTAAGCCCCTAAATTTCCTGTTGAGGCTTCATGGCTGCTCACTGCTTGTACCACTGCAGCGCCTGGGGAACAGGAAGAAAAGAGCCTGGGACAAAAAGTGCCTGGGGGTCACAGTGCCAGTGCCACGCTGGAGCCCAGCCGCAGCCACCACACACAGGGGGCTGTCCCTCACTCTGCTCCATGGGGCTGAATTCCAATGATCCATCCAGAGCTGGGAAAGCCCCCAGCTTGGTGCTGGCGGCACTGGTCATGTACTGGATGGAAAGGGATGGGTGTGTGGTGTGCAGTGCTAGGGGACATGCATGTGTAGTGCATGGTGCTAGGGGCTGTACATGCATGGTGCATGCTGCTCAGGGTTGTATATCCACGGTGCATGATGCAAGAAGCTGTTTATCCACAGTGCATGGTGCTCGGGGCTGTGCAAGCATGGTGCACGGTGCTAGGAGGTGTTTGTGCGTAGTGCTTGGGGCTGTTTGCCCTTGGTTCTTGGGCTGTATTCACACCACTCCCTGGCACGCTGGCCCCATGATGTTCTCGGGGAGCATCCTTTGCAGAGAGATGCAGCTCCAGGACAGCCTCCCTTCAGCCTGGCCCTGGCAGCCTGCGACCTGGGCCAGAGCTCACCACAGAGGTGCCAAATCTGCTTCAGTGGCTGCCAAAATCAATGCAGCACAAAGAGCTCATAAATTTCAAAGGCACTCTGAGGCTCAGGGTAGCTGCCCACCAGTCCAGGGCCGAGGAAATCACTAAGCCCCAACGGGCCCCTGCAGAGGAGTGCATGGGGCCACGCTATCCTGCAGAGCTATGCACCATGCAGGGACCTCTCCATGTCCCCTCCAGATGGCTGGAGCTCCTCCGTGACATCCCCAGTGTCCCCGGTGCTGCTCTGTGGGGCTGGTGACAGCCGTGCTAGCTGCTGGGCTCTCCTTTCAGAGCTGCTCCTCAGCCGGCGGGGGAGAGCCCTTTGTGCCAGGCAGACTTGAGAGAGACCTGGGACATAATGGCTGCTTTACTCAGCCCTGGTTTTCCCAGCCTGTGCGCGGGAAACCTCCGGCGTGAGCTGAATGGCAACGAGGAGCCCTCCTGCTCCGTCCCTCCCCCACTGCCCCGTGCTTTGTGCACCCTCAGCATCCCCATCTCCAGCTGAACCCCCCTGGCCACACGTGTGGAAGCACACTCACAAACACATGTACATGCCCAGACACGTGCACACGCATGCTGCAGTGGACATACAAGCTGCAATGCATGCACATGCCTGCATGCACACCCAAAAGCCCAGCTTGCATGCACGCACTCACACTCTCGCATCATGAGCCAGGGCTCAATGGCTCATTCCTTCAACCCTGCTCAACACCAGCTATTACAATCTCCTCTGAGGTTTTTGACTGCGGTGTCTCAAGATCTGCAGCCCAGCTCTGGCATCTCCTCCTGCCTGGCTGTGCGCTCAGACTTTCCATGCTGTTCTCAGATCTGCTGTCCCCAGAGGACCCCTCTCCCTGGGGATGGATTGGACCCTGGGCACTGAGCTGAGGCACTGCAGTCCTCCTGCTTCCCAGGGCACATCCGCACATTTCCTTCTGCTCCCTCTCCTTTCTGCCATCCAGGGTCCATGCTGGCTGCATGCTCTCACCCTGATGCCTTTGTGCATCACCCCGTGCATGCAGGCACCAGTCTCTCCCAGTCCTCCCTCGTGCAGAGAGCTGGAGTTTATAATGCTTCTTTCCACTTCAAGACCTCTGCTAGATTTTGTACTCCCTCACAGGGCACAGGATGGCCTCAGTTCTCCCTCTGCTGCTGCTCTGGGCGTTTGCCCCCACGGTGGTCCCGGAGGTGCTCAGTCCTGAAGATGTCACAGGTAACACAGCCCCAGCTGTGCTCATCCTCACACTGTAGCCAGTATCCTGGGGAGGAGGAGGGGGGTTCACATGCCAGCCCCATTCATCACTCTGCTCTTCTTCCCCCAGATGACCTCAAGGCCCTGCAGGTGTCCATCCCACGGCACCCAGCCCTTCACGCTGTGCTGGCAGGGGATGTCACCATCCCCTGCCTCATCACCTACCTCGCACCCCTGCCCACTGCCAGCACGGCAGGGCGCCGGGCAGTGCTGGGAGCCCCCCGGGTCAAGTGGACCTTCATCTCTGAAGGCAGGGAGGCGGAGATCTTGGTAGCACGGGGGGAAAGGGTGAAGGTGAGTGAGGACTACCGCCTCCGTGCCTCCTTGCCCGTCTTCCATCAGCGTTACACTGACGCCTCTCTGCTGCTCACTGAGCTGCGCCCCAACGACTCGGGGATCTACCGCTGTGATGTGCAGCATGGCATCGAGGACGGCCACGACATCCTCGACCTCAGAGTCAAAGGTACACGCAGGAAAGGGAGCAGCACGGTTTGGGGGACCCTGCCCAGATTCTCTCTCCCGGCTCCTCACCCTGTGCCTCCCTGCAGGAGTGGTGTTTCACTACCGTGGGGGTTCCACGCGCTACACCTACACTTTTGCCGAGGCACAGGAGGCGTGCACTGCCATCAGTGCCAGCATTGCCACCCCTGAGCAGCTGTATGCTGCCTATCTGGGCGGCTACGAGCAGTGTGATGCTGGCTGGATCGCTGACCAGACCGTCAGGTGAGCACCCCATGGCATGTTTCTGACACCCACTGACTCCCCTGTGCCACCACAGCCACCATCATTCTTCCCCTCTGCTTTGCCAGGTACCCCATCCACACTCCCCGCGAGGCGTGCTATGGAGACATGAATGGCTTCCCAGGGGTGAGGAACTACGGTGTGGTGGACCCGGAGGACATGTACGACGTGTACTGTTATGCTGAGGACGTGCCAGGTGCCTGTGGTGCTCCATGTCCAACCTCCTTTTCACAGCCCAGCGCTGTCACCCAGTTCCCTTAGCAATGTCCCAAATGTGCAGTGCTCCGTAGAGGGCACAGACTTGCTTCTCTGCAACCCTTTGCAGAGCTGCCTTGCTGACCTGCCACAGTAAACCACTGATGCTTTCCACTTCTTGGGGAGCAGTGCTGACCTCGGGCTGTCCCTGTGTGTCACATACCTGCTACCCTGCTGCTCATGCACTCTACGTGGCATGGAATCCACTGCCAGGTGGAATCAGCAGCACCTGCATCAGTCACGTTTTTCTTTTGGAAAGTTTGCCTGTGCAGCAAGCTACGGGCAGAGCTCAGGAGAGCTGAGCAGGTGGCTCAATGCTTGTCCCTGCCCCATGTGCAAGGACAGATCCACATCCACCCCTCTCCCCGTCCCTGAACCATTTCCTGATGCCTGCTTCCTTCCTTTCATTGCAGGGGAAATATTTTTGGAGACGGCCCCGGACAAGTTTACCCTGGAGGAGGCGGTGGCGCGGTGCCGGGCGCAGGGTGCGGTGCTGGCGAGCACAGGACAGCTGTACGCAGCCTGGAGTGCAGGGTTGGATGCCTGCAACCCGGGCTGGCTGGCTGATGGCAGCGTCCGCTATCCCATCGTCACCCCGCGGGAGCGCTGCGGAGGAGCCCTGCCGGGTGTCAAAACCATCTTCCAGTTTCGCAACCAGACGGGATTCCCCGATGCACAGAGCAGATACGATGCGTACTGCTTCCGAGGTAACCAGGGGCACCACGGCCCCAAGGTTTAGTGTTGGGCTCTGGGATGCACGAAGCAGGGACTGAATAGAGATCCCTACGTGCTCACCGTGCCGACCTATCGCTGTGGAGCAGGGGTGTTCTGCATATCTGCAGTAGAGCATGCCGACTCAGAGCAGGGATGCTTTGCATGAGCTCAATGTTGCATGCCAATATATCTTGATAGGGGTGGAATAACCCGCATGATTTCAATACTGCATGCTGATACGTCGTGATAGAGGATGGATGCTCTGCATGGTCTGCATAGCGCATGGCAGTATAGTGCAAGGTTGGCCTCAGTATTGCATGCTGTTGTAGCACAGTAGGGCAGGGATGTCTCTGTCCGTGTGAGCTCAGGGTGGCTCTGGGCACATCACCTGTCCCAGGTCGATGCCATGAGCCCTCACCTTGGGGCTGAGCCGGCTGCAGGAGCACGGCTCTAGGACAGTTCGCCCCTGTGTGGATGTTGAAGGCATTTTGGGGTTCTCTGTAGGCTGCTGGGCACAGCCTGCCAGGACTGTAAGGTCTATTTATTACCTTGGATAGGAAATGAAACAGAGGCAGTGAGCTACTGGGTGCTGAGGGCACCCTGCACACAGTAGCACGTGTGTGAGGACTGAGGCTCACAGGGATAACAGGCACAGATTCTTCCCATTCCCACTTACCTGAGCACCCCTGGGGCTTGTGCTCCCACCAACCATCCGCTGCATGCCTCTGTGCCTCAGTTTCCCCATTTCTCAGTGTATTCTCCATTGTCTCCACGGATGAAGCTAGGCAGGATGGACCCATCTCGCAGTGCTGTACTGCATAACCCACTAACAACCCAGCTCAGCCGGGGCACAGGGGTCCCCCAGGTTGTCCCCAGCTGCCACAGGGCCAGGACAAGGCAGTAATACCCCACTTTCTTTCTGCCCACAGAAGGGACAAACTCTTTCCCTGAGGCTGCAGGAAAATATCAAGCCAGAGAGCCCGAGGGCCTCCAGGAGATTGTTACAGTGGCAGAAAAGCTGGAGGAGCTGCAGCTGCCCAAAGCGCAAGTGGAGATTGAGTCGCGAGGGGCTATATACGCCGTCCCTTTCTTTAAGGATGTGGCTGATGCTGAGCTGGAAAAGCCAAGCCTGTCCCCCGAAGACACCCGGCACCCCCCAATAGATACCTCCTCGTCCTCAGCACGAGGACATCACCCATCCTCGGCTGCCCCTTTCCCCACAGCCCCAGCCGTCCCCAAGGCAGGCATCCCGCATAGCTGTGCTGCACAACCAGGCAGCCCGTCCCCTGCAGACCAGGACGAGGCGACAGGGACAGGTGGAAGGTGCACAGAGGCCAGGCAAGAGCCATCCCGCACGGGTAGGTCCAGCAGTGCTCAGGGCTGGGGTGCAGAGAGCAGCAGCAGGGACGCAGGCACAGAGCTGTCCAATGCCATCTCACCGAGGGTGCACCCATGGCCATGGTGCCGGTGTCTTGGTGTGGTGGTGACAGGCATGGGGCTGTTGGTCTGTCCCTGCCATGCAGCTGTCTGTCTGTCCATCCTGTGGCCAGGAACAGCAGGGTGCAGTGGGCAGGGTCAGTGCCAAACCATGCTGTATTTGTGCCAAGAAGTGGCAAGGGGCCAAGCAAAGACGTGCCGTGGGACAGGAGAATGCAATGGCCAAGCTGGAGCATGGGGCTGGTTCAGAGGGGAAAGCATCACCAGACCTGGGGCTGTTTCTGTCTCCTCAGGCATCACTGTGCCAACATTTTCCCTTCAGCTCTGCTCATTGCCGGCAATGCCAGTGCCTGGTTCCTGGCTGGCTCCTGCTGTGGGTGTCTCACTGCCTTTCCTTGCCCCTTGCAGAAGATGGAGCAGCACTGGAATGGCAGCTGAGCTCCGTGCTGGGTGAGGACTCCGGGAACACAGCAGCAGAGAGTCCAGGCAGAGGGCAAGAGCCTGGACAGCCCATGAAGCCGAATGTGCAGACACTCTTGGTGGGCACAGAAGGACCCAGTGACGCCCTGTCCCCAGCGGTGGCTGCAGCAGGTGACACACAGCCATCCAATGGGCATCCCCAGCCACCTGGCCCCGTTGTCCCCACGTGCCTCCCCATCCACCTGTGGGAAGCTGTGGGGCGGCCAGCCCACAACGGCAGGGCATCTGGGCACAGGGACAGCCAGGTGACACCTCCGACCAGCGCCACTTTTGTCACTTCGACAGATATGCAAGAGCCATCCCCCTCCATAGGCAGCCGTGGGGCCGGGGGCACCAGCACCCCCATCCACACTGCAGGGGCTGCTGAGGACCCTGAACTGTCAGGAGATGTGACCGAAAACCCTGGGGCATCCCCGCTGCCCCCCGCACCGCCGCAGCTGCAGGATGATGGAGAGGAGCAGTCGGGGGCCCCGTGGCTCTCCTCACCCACAGCACCAGGGGATGGGGGCACAGCCCCGGCAACGGCGGTCACCCCATGGCACGCAGAGGTGCCCAGCAGCAGCGATGCACTGCAAACCCCAAGCACTGATCACGGGATGCCCGCTGCATCTTCAGAAGAGGAGGAGGATGACGAAGAGGAGGAGGATGAAGAAGAGCGTCCGATGCCCTCTGTTGCAACCGTGGAGGGTTTCCTTGCAGCTGTCCCCGGAGAACCAGGTGGGACCAACAGGGACGGCCTCACCTCTCCCCATGCTGGGCCCCCCAGGCTGTCCCCAGCACCCAGCTCGGCCGCCCCACTGCCCGCCCTGCCCACGGAGCGTGCCAGCCTGGGTGCAGGTGCAAGCCTGGCCAGGGGTCCCCAGCACTGTGTCATTTTTGCACTTGGGGCAGCGCTCCTGGCTGCACGCTGGCACTAGGGAGCGGCAGCACCTTTCCTTTGCACTGTGCTTTCCTCTTCTCTGTCTGTCCTTCTGTCTGTCTGTCTCTCCTCCTCTCTTCGGCTGGGTAAGGGAAGGTCAAAGGTCCGGAGAAGCACATATTTGTCAAACAAATTGGTCTGAGCTATGCATGCACTTAATTCTCTTCTACTTCTGTGAAGTGTTTTAATGACTGTTTCCATGAAAAAAAAAGAAAAAAAAAAGAAACAAATCTAACAAAAGAAGGCCCCAAACCCTCCTCTGACTAACAGTGGTACTAATAAAGGGAATTAAAAGCTTTCTAGAACACGCACCTCGGCTAGCTCTTCCCTTCATCCTTGCGCCCGCTGCCTCGCTCGCATCCCCACTGACGAACTAATCCCCCCGGGCCCCAGAGGGATGAGGGCCTTTGGAGCTCAGCATGGTGTGAGCTGTCCCTGGAGCATCCCCATGGTGCACGCAGCTGAGTGCCGTGCAGAGCTGTGAGGTGTTGGGTGTTCTGGGGGTGCACAGCCTCAAGGTGAGCACCAGGGTCTGAGATGGAGCTCACTCGTTGCAGGAGGGTGGTGGGTGCATGAGCAGTGACCCCGTGACCCCAAGACAAAATTCCTCTTGGCTCCTAAGCCGGGATGCTCTCAGCTCTGCAATCAAACTCCTGCTCATCTTGCTGCCCCTTGTCTCTGTGGGACAGCCTCGCTGGGGTTCCTTTCTTCACCCCCCCCCAGCATGGGTGCTGCTCAGCACCTTGCAGTGTGGATGTGTGTGTCCTGGCAAGAAGAGATATGCTCCCAAAGAGCTGGACGTGCCCAAGCCTTAAATAGTTCATTTCTCACCCTGCTGCAGTCCACTGGAGATGTCTGCGTGTCCTTGCAGGCGGGGAGGTGATGCTGTCTGGGGCAAGCGAGGGCACAGGGCCATTGGATAGTGCCAAGGACTTGCACTGCCTGTGCTGCCGGCGCTGGCGACAGCCCTAAATCACATTCTTGAGCTGGGGACGGATTAATGACTGTGTGTCTTAATGACCGGAACGGGCTGGTGCTGGTTTTGCAGGTCAAGGATGGCACCATTGAGTTCTCAGCCTTGGGCAGGCTGAAGGTGACAGCAATGAGGCTGGGGACAGGCACGAGGCTCGCCTTGCTGCCAGGCTGAGGACGTGTGTCTGGGACATGTCAAGGGCTTATCCTTTCATGTTCCCTCCAAGAGAGCCATTGTTGCTCCGCTCTGGGGGCAGCAGGACTCATCCACATCCACGGCACACTCTAGCAGTGTCCAGCTGAGTCTGGGGACATGCCAAAGCCTCAAACCTATCCAGTGCAGGAAGATGGGATGGCTCCAGGCGTGCCACCATGCCCCAGATGCTGTGCATCCATCCAAGGGCTGAGGGGCAGCTCAGGGGCATGCAGTGAGCAGGGCTGCCCGTGCCTTGCAGGTGGCTGCATCCCCAACCCCTGCCTGAACGGAGGGACCTGCATTGAGGATGGCACCCATCCCACCTGCCTCTGCCTGCCAGGTTACGGAGGGAGCAGCTGCGAGAGACGTGAGTCCACAGGGTCACACAGCCCATGGTCCTGCAGGCATCAGTGCACAGAAATCTGTTTGGGTGTTTTTTTGGCTTGCTCATGAGCTGAGCTCCACAGTGCTGACCCTGTCCTCTCTCCCCCCTTGTCTCCTGCTGTGGTTCAGCGCTGAAGAGGTGCAGCCCCAGCTGGGACAGCTTTCAGGGAGCCTGCTACAAGCACTTCTCCACCCGGAGGAGCTGGGAGGACGCCGAGTCACAGTGCAGACATTTTGGGGGGCACCTGGCCACCATCCTGACCCCCGAGGAGCAGGACTTCATCAACGGTACGTGGGGCCACTCCAGCCTGCGTGGGCATGGGACCCAGCATCCCTCCACTGTGGGTCTGAGGCTTGAAGACTGAGCCAAAATTTGGCCAAGGGGCAAAGCAGAGACAAAGCTCCTCTCCCTCTACTGGAAAAGGCAGCTGGATGGGCAGACACCATCACAAATGTTTTTATAAAAAGGGGAAAAGAAAGTGGAAAGGAAGGGAGAAAGAGGAAAGAAAAGAGAAAAGAGAAAAGAGGGAAAAGGGAAAAAGGGGAAAGGAAATATTGGCAATAGGATGGATTAATTGGTAGAAAGGACAGCAGGGAAGCGGGGCGGTGCAGGAGAAGGAAAGGACGCGGGGACACCAGGGACAGGCGTGGGGACACTGGGGCTCTGCTGCCCTCTCCCGGCGACCCCCCAAACTCTCCGCCCTGACGGGTGCCAGGGGATGGCGGAGCCCCCCAAGCCCACCTCTGCCCCCAGAACAGTACCGCGAGTACCAATGGATCGGCCTCAACGACCGCACCATCGAGGGGGACTTTCAGTGGTCCGACGGCAGCCCTCTGGTAAGCCGTGCAGCCAATCCCCCCCCCCTTCCCATCCCCACCGCACCTCGCGGTCCTTCTCCATCCCCTGGGATGGGTCCCAGGTTTTGAAGCCTCAGCTGAAGCCACTGGCATGAGCACCGTGTGATTTAGGGTGCCTGAACCAGCAGCACGGAGATGGGGCATCATGGCATGGACACAATGCAAAGTGCCAGCGCAGCCCCAGCCCGTTCTGTGCTCCCCAGCTCTATGAGAATTGGCACCCGGGGCAGCCCGACAGCTACTTTCTCTCCGGTGAGAACTGCGTGGTCATTGTGTGGCACGACGGGGGACAGTGGAGCGATGTCCCCTGCAACTACCACCTCTCCTACACCTGCAAAATGGGGCTGGGTAAGCCACGTACCCAACCCAGCAAGCTGGGAAATAAAGGTTCTGACTGCTCTCAGCTCACCTGGGGTTGGGGTGGGAGCTGGTGGTGAGGCAGCGGGGTTCAGCGCAGCGCCAGGATGCCCACCCTCTTCCTCCACCCCACAGTGCAGTGCGGACCCCCCCCTACCGTCAGCAACGCCCGAGCCTTCGGCAAACCAAAGCAGCGCTACGAGATCGGCTCCATCACGCGCTACCACTGCCGCCACGGCTTCGCCCCGCGCCGCTCCCCCATCATCCGCTGCCGTGAGGATGGGATTTGGGAACGGCCCCAGCTCTCCTGCCGCCCCGGTGAGCATTCAGCTCCCTGCATCCCCACACCTCCCCTCGTGGATGGTCCTTCACTGCGGCTCTTTGCTTTCCGTGTCCCCCCAGGGCTGGCTCAGCACTCCGAGGACTGAGTGAGCTGTCACCTTCCCAGGCCCCGGAGCTGGCATGGATGGGGATGTCACTGGGATGGCAGTGCAGCCCTGGAGGGCAAGAGGTGCCCTGGTGGGTGCCTGCCCTCTGCTTGTTTTATATCTGTACAAAGAAACCCCAACAACTAAAGAGTCCCTCAAAAGGAATTGCCAGCAACTCGTGTGGTGTCTCACCTTGCACTGGGGCTGTTTGAGTCCTGGAATGGCAACAGAGTCAAAAGCAAGGAGGAGAAGATGGTGGGAGTGCAAAGGCAGGTATCAGCTTGGACATGGCAGCATCGCCTCCAGCTGCTGCTTCCCCCCTTTTGTATTGAGACAACAGCATGGGGATGGGAGCACTGAGGCTGTGTCCTGGACATGGTCACACTGTTGGGTGCGTGCATCTCAAGCCCCCTCCATGTTTCTGTAGAATGAAAGCAAGGAAATGGATGGCACTGAGGGGTGTGCCAGCAAGCACATGGGTGGGAGAGGCAAAGACCTCAGAACTGGGAGTGGGCGATGCACAATGGAGCTATGGGGACCAGGTCAATGCTGGAGCAGCCTGGGCACAGCAGTGGCCCCTGAGCCACAGGCACAGGGAGGAGCAGCCCAAAGTGTCCCCATGTTGATGTGCCCCCACACTGTTTTCTCCAGCTGTATCACAAACCCAGAAACCCCTGAGTTTGGTGCCAGGGACACCGATAACACCAGGACACTGTGGGGGGAATGCTTAAGTCCTTGGCAAGCCCCCCTCACTGAGTCCCAGCGGCCGCTTTACTGTCGCTTTATTAATTGAGAAAGCGAAACTCCATTAGTCACACTCGTTAATGCCTGGCTCTCCAGCATGCCTGCACCAGCCAAAGTCTGCATGGCTGAAGGAAGCGAGACCAGAGCCGGGGGTGCACCAAGGTTGGAGGGCCCTGCCGTGCCCACTGGGACTGGACCAGACCCCCTCAATTCCTGGGCTGGAAATGGTTCTGGATTCTCCATCAAGCCTTGAATGCCTACAAAACTCTGAGGCAGCTGAGTGCGGGGAGCAGCTCCATTAAATGCACAACCCCCTCAGACTCAGCCCTGTCAGAGGGGATGCACAAACCCTCCACATTCGGCCCCATCAGAGGATGCACAAATTCCCCCAAATTCAGCCTCATCACTCCATCAGAGGATGCAAGCACCACCCACAATGCCCCAGAGACCCCTGTCCCACCTTGAGCTCTCCACTCAGGTGATGAGAGCCGGTGCCACCCCTTTGCCTCTGCCCACCTCTCCTATGTCCCCACGAAGCAGTAGGTGCCGTAGGTCCGCAGCTCCTTGCTGGGGAAGCCAAAGCTGCGGACACCAGGCTCTGGCAGACCCCCACAGCGCTGCCGGGGGGTGGTGATGGGGTATCGCACGCTTCCATCTGCCAGCCACCCCCCGTCACAGCGATCCAGCCCCAAAAACTTCCACGCAGAGTAGAGCTGCCCCACTTTAGCAATGGTAGCACCGTGGTTGCGGCACGCTTGCCCGGCTTCCTTGAAGTTCAGGTGGCCTCGGATGAAATAGACCTCACCTGGGGATGGGTGGGAAATAATGGAGGGTGATGACTCCGTGAGCAGCCCCAGTGTCACCACACGGGGCTGGGGGATGCTGGAGGTACCCTGCAGTGCAGAGGTGAAGCAGAAGGCATCAAAGCGGTCCCGCTGCTTGTCCTTGGCCCCATAGCTGCGGATGCCTGGCAGCAGGAGGCGGCCGCCACATGGCTCCCGTGAGTTGATGATGGGGTAATGCACGGTGCCATCCAGCACCCAGCCCGCGTTGCACCAGTCCAGGCCCTCCATCCAAGCTGTGGGGTGGGCAGAACCTCAGCATCCCATAAGGACAATGTGGGGCATAGAAAGGATGGGGATGGCAGCATGGGAGGAAGCCTGGTCACCTCAGCATCACCCCTACCAGCAAGGCAGGTTTGGGACAAGGGGAGGATTTGGGATGCTGCAGGATAGTACCTTTGTAGAGCTGCTGGTAGGTGGCAAGCCGGGCATCCTGCTGCTCGCATGCACGCTTGGCTTCGTGGTAGTTGAATCTGTAGCGCCCATTGATGGGCTGGTAGGGGAAGACAACACCTGGAGGACAGGGATAGAGGGACGGAGGGGGAAGGAAACGCTCTCACCATGGAGGTTTGGCTTCTTGCCCCAGGGACCTGGTGCTGAGCAGGAGTCTGGAGCAAGTGGCTTTGCAATGGGGACACATTGGAACTTCCCCATCCTCCCTACATCCCTCACCCTCCAGGTGCAGCGTGAGTGAGACGCTCTCATCCTCCAGCCCGTTGACCAGCTGGCAGCGGTAGCGTCCCTCATCCTCCAAGGTGACATCGGTGATGGTGAGCGAGGCATCATAGCGGTGGCTGTGCCGCAGGCGCACGCGGGGGCTCAGCGGCCCATAGTTTTTGTGGTACAGCCCGTTGGTGATGATGATAACGTTTTCCCCATAGTTGGCTGGCTCCACTTTGCTCCACTTCACCCGGTAGTTACGGGGCAGGGCGCGCAGCACGCAGGGCAGCGTGGCCGTGGCACCTCGCTGTGTGTGCACTGCAGTGTGCAGGGGCTCCAGCAGGTACTGCAGGCGTGGGGTGGCTGCGGGGCACCGGCTCACCTCAAGGCATTGCCACAGCCCCATTGCCCCTCAGCACCTCCCCACCACCCTCATCAGCCTGGTTTCCAGCAACTATCCCAGCTGCTGCAGCCTCCAGGATGCTCATCCCAGCCCCTGCACAAACCTCCCAACACCGTCCCCAAGCAGCAGTGTCCTGTCCCCATCCCCGCTCCCTACCAGGGCTCCCTGTTGGCTTCTGGAAGATGCTGAACGTGGGGGATGCAGCCAGGAGCCAGAGGGATGCGAGCAGAACCCAGTGCATCTTTAGAGCTGGGGACTGGAGAAAGCCTGGGGGGAGTGAGGGGATCAGGACCACGCAGCAGGACAGACCGGGGGATGCAGCAGGAGCATGGGCAGCAACCATCTCAATGTTTGCCCTGCAAAGTGGGCATCACACAGGACACCAATGATCTGAGAGGTGCCAAGCACAGAGCGAGGCAAGAGCAGCCCCCTCTCCCACCACCACCACCACCAGTCCCCATCTCTCCTTACCGTCCCCAGGGGAGCTGCTGTGCCCATCCACCACCACCTGCGTCCTGGCTCTGTCACAGCCACCCCATCTCAGGATGAAGGGCTCTGGAAAGCTCAAACCTGTGCTGAGATACTGCTGGGAAGAAGGGACACAGGGTGCGAGGACACAGGGACAGCTGTGGGTGCTCCCAGCTGGGTCCTGCCCTCCCCGTGAGCCAGCACTGCTGTCACCGTCACCATCGCCATCCTGGGGCAGGCAGTGCCCCAGCAGCCCCACGTCCTGCTCCCATGATCAGCGTTGGCTGTGCTCTCACTCCCTGCCCTGTGCCCGTCTCTTCCCGTTTTCTTCTCCTTTTTTTTTTTCTTTTTTTTTTCCTTTTCTTTTCTTTTTTTCCTTTTTATTTTTTTCAACACCTCCCCGAGGAACGCACGGGGAGGAGGAAGCACAATTTCCCATTGTGGGCATCTTTCTCTGTATTGTTCTGCTTGGCAAAACACAGTGCTCGCCAGCTAACAAGCGTGCCTTTATTCACAGGCCACAGAGTAAGAGAATTCAGGGAAAATGTCAGCACCATGCAGAGCTCCACACCCCCCATTGCAGGCAGAGATCCCCTCAGTGCTGCTCCCCAGGAAATTCTGCTCTTTGCTCCCACAGCCATCAGTGCTGATCAAACCCATGCTCCCTGCTTGGAGTCTCTGGGGCTGCTGACATCATGATCTGGGAGAGCACTGGGGGGGTCCCCCCACCCTGACACCCCCCAGCCTCACCCTGCCCAGTGCGAAGCCACGGCAGAAGCTTCACTGCTGTCACTTCAGGGTTGGGATGGGGCAGACAGCAAAACAAGGCCAAACAATAGGGCTGTGTTCTGGGTTCCCTTATCAGCTCCCTCCCCCAGGGTGCATCTCCAGGACTGGAGGAAGCTCATCGCACACGAATGCAAACAAGCGTCCGTCTGTCTGTCCAGCAGAGGACACAGCGATCTTGGCATGCACAATGCAAAAACAGCCCTTGGGTGGGAAGCAGAACCGTGCATGCCGTTCTAGGAGGCTCCCACTGCTCCAAGCCCCTGCCCCATTTTGGTCAAAGCAAAGCTCTGGGCACTGCAGGCCCCCAAGGACCCCCGCTTTAAACCACTGTGAACAAGAAGGGAACAGGGCCGTGCTACTCCAGAATGGGTTAAAAACCACAGAAGATGCTACTCCCCAGCTCTCCCAGGGGTCCGTACCCAAAACAGACCCAAGCACTCCCAGCAGTGCCCAGTTCAGCAGTGCCCGGCTGCAGTTCAAAGCTTTCCAGCACTGCAGTGCATTGGCCAGGCTTTCTGGTGGTTGCATTTTTCCCACATGAAAGCAGTAGCTACACCCCAAAGCAGCCCTGACTCATCCCTGCCCGGCATCCGTCCCCACACCCCCCCCCCCTTCATTTGGGTAGCGTGAGATCACAGCTTGGCTGCACCAACAAAGCACCCGAGCCACTTCCCCCAAAGTGGCCATACTTTACTTGTCAGCTCCTTCCTCTTCCTCTTCCTTCTTGGTGCAGGACAAACAACTCCACCACAGCAAAGCAAAGCAAAAGAAAGGCTCTGCTGCAGCTTCCCAACCCCAGAGGGAACCAGCTCTGCCAGCAGCCCCAGGTCGCTTCTTGCCCTCATTTTCCTGGGCTTTCCTGGGCAGGACTTGACCTCGCAGGCGTGGTTTGCAGGCAGGCTTTGCAGGCAGCTCTCAGCCACTTCGGTGAGCTCTGCAGCATGGCTGAGCATGCTGCTGCAAGGCTGCACCTCTCTGGGCTGTGCTTCTTCCTCCAGCTCCTCACCATCGTCCTCTTCGCCACCTTTGTCCGGTACAGCCCGGAGAGCTCCAACCTCTGCTCCACAGAGCCAAGCTGCAGCCAGAGAGACCCCAGCCCAACTTTGGGGTACCCCCGTGAGTACCCTGTCCCCTGGGAGGGGGGGGTGAAGGGGGGGCACAGGGAGCAGCTCTGCCTGCCCCACACTCCTGGCATGGGTGCAGAAAGTTGCAGTGCTCGGCTTTGACCCTTAAAAGAGAGCAGGGGTGGACATGGGGATCGTGTGAGATTAAAGCCAGCCATGCACACCGCTTCCCCCCCCCCCCCCCGGGACCAGGTGCTCCTGGCATTGCAGGGACTACAAACTCCACCCACACGGGTAAGCAGCACCAGGAGATTGGCACTGAGCCCCTTCCACAGTGCCATCCATCCCGACCCAATCCCCAGCCCTTGTGCAGGGCTCGGCCCCTCCTGGCCACCTCCCTCCCCATGCAGCACTGACGTGGTTGGCCAAGTGTGGGCCAGTTCTCCCAGTTCCACCCACATATCCACACCTGTGTGCTGACTCACCTGTTCCTGCTATGCAAAGGGAAGATTGTCCCAGAGCAGGATGTGGGTCCTCTGCTTGATGTCACTGCCAGGTGTGGGGCAATGGCACTGCTTGCTGTGTGTGTTGGGTCCCTGTTTACGTTTGCAGAGAGAGTCCCTGACTATGGCCAATATCTCTAAAGACCCCCGTGTTAGTAGTGTGGACTGGGCTACAGGAGCTGCTCCAAAAAGCTTCCAGGCTATGGGGCAAACCATGTGCATTTATGGGAACTGCTGCCAGGAGGTGACACAGTTCCCTGTTGTGCTGGGACATGTGGGTGGAAAAGGCTGATTGCCATCAGCTGAAGGCTCCAACACCCCAAAACCTTTTCGACTCCAGGCTATCTGGTGGGGGTCACTCTCACCCAAACCCAGGACCTGCCTGTGGTGCCTCATAGCCCCCCTTTGCCTCCTGCCAGGGTTCCGGGATGCCCACCTCCGAGCTCTCCTCGGCTTTGGCTTCCTACTGGCCTTCCTCAGCCGTTATGGAGTGGGCAGTGTGGCTGGCAGCCTTCTCATCGTGGCCTTCACCATCCAGTGGGCCATACTGGCCCAGGGGCTCTTTTATTTCTCCCAGAACGGCAAGATTTATGTGAGCACTCAGAGGTAAGGCAGGAAGGGTGCTGCTGCTCCAATGCTGCCCAGCCCAGCTCCATCCCTTGCACACTGGCTCCCTCCTCTGTAAAACTCACTGCTCTGCTCTGGAGGAGGGTTGTGAGGACCAGCTGCTATCTGAGCATCAGCCGAGTGTTTAGGGGAACGCTGAGACCCACTTGCCCAAGCCATGCAAGCCTTGCCACCGACACAGAAAGCTTCAGGCTGCCCATTCAGCTTGCATGAGCAGGGTGTGGAGTGCAGGGTGCAGGGTTTGGGTTGCAGAGTTTGGGTTGTAGGGTATGGCATGTGGGATTCAGGCTCAGATCCAGCCCACCCACTCTCCCCAGTGCCTGCCCTTGCCCTGGCTGCACTGGGTCCAGCTCAGTGCCTTACCTCTCCTTCCCAGCATGGTGAGTGCCGACTTCTGCACCGCAGCCATCCTCATCTCCACCGGCGCTGTTCTGGGCAGGGTGAATCCCATCCAGATGCTGCTGATGGCTCTGCTGGAAGTGCCCCTCTTTGCTTGCAATGAATACATCCTGCGGAACCACCTGGGGGTGAGTCACCCCCCAGAAAGGGAATAGTCAGGGTCTCTGTTTTGGCTCCTGCCATCAAGACATGCCTTGGCCATAGGCAGATCCCATACCCTGCCCAGCACAATGCTTTCTGTACTTGCCAGGTAAGCGACAGTGGAGGCTCCTTGACCATTCACACTTTTGGTGCTTATTTTGGCTTGACGGTTTCACGCGTCTTGCACCAGCTCCACAAGGACAAGAGGAAAGAGCAGCAGGACATGGGGCACCAGCCTGATGTCTTTGCTGTGGTTGGTATGAAGCTTGAGCCCTACAACGCCAGAATCACAGGAATGGTGGGGGAAGGACTGCCACCAGTGCTAGGGCATGCAGTCATGCCACTGTACAGCTGAGGTCTGCAGACCTCCAGGGATGGAGATTCTCCACCTTCCAGGGGATCCCTTCCAAGGAAAAAGCTTTTCCTCCTGTCCAGCCCAAACTGCTCACACTGCCAGCTGTGGCCGTTGTCCCTTTGTACATCTCTGGCACTAGCAAGAGGAGGTTCTTTCCCTCGAGGGAGCAACCTCAGTGCCCATGTGTGCCTATTCACCTCCCACAGGAACCATTTGCCTGTGGATCTTCTGGCCCAGCTTTGCCTCAGCCACCACAACCCACAGCAGCGCCGAGCCCTGGGCAGTGCTGAACCTCTACTTCTCTCTGTCAGCGAGCACCCTGGCCACCTTTGTCCTCTCGCCTATCCTGTATGAGGAGGGCACGCTGCAGGTGGTAGGTCCTCTCCTGAGACAAAGCCAAGCCCCTGTCCATCCTGCAGGGACAGGAAGCATGACGATGTCCAAGGGAGCACAAGGGGATGCTGGTTTGCTTTCTTGGGTTAGATAAAACCCAGCTTGAACCCTATGGAAACCCAAACCTCAGCCCCATGCTGATGTTCTCCGTGAGGACAACCCCTCTGTGCTGCTCCATTCAGGCCCAGCTCCAGGATGCCACTTTGGCCAGCGCAGCCGTGATGGGGATGGCGGGGGAGATGCTGTCCACCCCCTTCGGGGCTCTCACAGCAGGCTTTCTGGCCAGCCAGCTCTCCCTGCTTGGCTCCAGGTTCCTTTCGGTGAGTTCCCTTGTAGCAATGAGGTCCTGCATCTTTGGAGCCAGGGGAGCCGCATTCCTAACTCAGCCAAAACAGTGGGGGTGAGCATTCCCCCCACCCAAACCCAGCTCCTCTCCGTGCATCCCCCAGCCCATCCTGCGATCCAGGCTGAAAACCGAGGACACGTGCGGAGTGCACAACGTCCACGGGCTGCCGGGGATCCTGGGCACCTTCCTGGGGATACTGCTGGCAGCGTTGGCCACTGCGGATGTATACGGCGACAGGTGAGGAGAGCCGGCACCGGGGAACGCTCCGATATGGGGGCTGCTCCGGTGCCCCCCCCGTGGCCACAAGCAGAGCCCAGGGCTCCGTTCCCCGCAGGCTGCAGCTCGTTTTCCCGCTGGTGGCCGACGGCAGCCGCACGACCGCTGAGCAGGCGCAGTGGCAGCTATGCGGGCTGCTGATCACCCTGCTGCTGGCTGCCTTCGGGGGCGGCATCACGGGTGAGTTCAAACCCCGTGTATTAAAAAAAAAGAAAAAAAAAAAAAATCCCACCGAAACCATCAAAACCGACGCGGAGGAGCCCACGCGGCGCAGCTCGGCTGAGAGGCCGCTAGGTGGCAGGGGAAGCTCGGCGCGAGCTCAGGCGGATTCTCCGCATCCTCAGGAGTCCTCCTGCGAATGAAGGTGCTGAGGTCTCCCCCCGAGGGGAACGAGTTGGAGAGCAAAGTGCTGCGGGAGGTACAGTGGGGGTATTCGGGGGGGGTACCATCCTTGGGCCAGGGTGAAAGGCAGCTTTGTCACAACCCTCCCTACCCCCGAAGTCCTGCTTCACCCCTGAGCCAATCCGCTCCTCTCTGTGCTGGTGCAGGTGGATGAGGATGGATGTGACCGCGGGGCGAGCAGCGAGGAGCGAGGCACCGTCGCCTGACAGCGTGGTGAGTTCCAGGCAATGCCTGCAGCCCAACGTTCCCAGCCGGGCTCATCTCCATGCTGTCCCCAAGGGATGTACAGCAAAGAGATACTGCAGTGATTTGGATTCTTGCTGTGGGAAGAAGGGACAGCCCAGATCCAGACCTTGCTTGGTTGAGAGGTGCTGCCTGCCAGCTCTGCTCTGTGCCTTCATTTTCTCCACCTGACATAGGGAAGGCTTTATCTTTAGGGTGCTGCGCTGGGAAGGGGCGTATTGAACTGAAGGGCAAACAGCAGAGACTTTTTCTATGGATCCTTTTGACCACCGCCATTAAAACACCTCTGTCTTCTTTTGTAACTTCAGGATTTGCCCATGAATTCACGCATTGTTTGCCAGGGAAGAAAGCAAAGCCCCCAGGATGCCCCCCCCTCACCCTACACAGCAGTGCTGGGGAGTCACAGGTTCCTCATTTGAGCCATGGATTTCATGCTTAGCTCTAAGCCTTCCATTACCTCAGCCACCAGAGGGTGCCACAGCCCGGGGCCAGGCCGTGGTGACAGCCTGGTCCCCTACATGCAGGCGGCCTCCCTTCTCCCATCCAGCTCCTCGCACTAGGATGACCCCTCCTCCAGAGCAGCAAAATGTCACTCAGTTCCCTTGAGAGGGGGATGCCCCATGGTCCTGGTTGGCACCGCACTGAAAATACACTGAGATCTGAAATGAGATGGGGAAAAAAAACCAACAACAACAAACTATTTGGTTCCAGGGTGATCAAAAATGTTCACTTCTAGATGGGGCTCTTTAATTCCTTTTAGAAATTATGGAGAAAAATTTGGAGGCTGGTGCACTGTTCCGCAGCAGGAGTTGAAAGCATTTGCCTTTGATACACATCAAACCATTGCCTTAACATTCCCAGGGATCCCCACTTGCTCATTACTAAGTACCCAATGAAATCAAGGTGCGTGCTGAATGCTTTGTTTCCATTGCATTTCCACAAAAAAAAAAAAAAAAAAAGGAGCCCAGCATTGCAACGTGAGGCTCCATCCTCACTGCAGGCCCTGGGTTTTGCTCCTGGTCCATCCTAACCCCCCTCCAGGCTCTGCGCCGTGGGAAAGATGCTTCTCACGACCCATGGGAGGCAGAAGCACACTGGGGCTGGGCTCCAGCCTGCAGCCCCTAACTCCACTCGTGTTCCCCCCCCTCCTTTCCCAGGCAGCCCTTTTCCCTTTTGATCTCCTCCCAGAAGCAACCCCACTGCGAGGGAAAGAAAAGCCCCTCCAGTGAGATCATTGCAAGACCCCCGGGGCTGGGGTTGGGCGTGGAGTGCAACTCCCTCCTCTTCCTCCTTGGCCCTCTGAAGGCTCTTATGCCCTATAATCGGATTAGGGAGCCCTGCACCCTCCCAGTGCCTGGCTCACACACCTCTCTCCCCGCAGACTGTTTAAGCGAGGCAAGCACAGAGCCGGCCCGCACGGCGGCGAGGGTCGGTGGGGACGGCGACGAGCCTGAAAGGTTTCGTCAGCGAACAAATTGCTTCTCTGTAGGGGCCGTTTTCTTCCCAAGTTGAACATAATGATGGCAGTTTGGTGAACAGATGGCGCGGCTGAGCGGATAATCCTGGAGCGAGAGGCTGGGCTGCTCTGCCACGGCGCTGGGGTGCAGATGGGCGCTGTGACGGTGGCACCCGGTGGGACGCAGCCTCGGCTTCATGCCTTGATGCTTTGCAGGCCCTGAGCACAGTGGCAGGGTCCGAAGCCCCTCGTGCTTCAGGTTCCCATCCCTGTGACCTCTCACAACACATCTGCAGAGGGTGCACTCAGTACAGGGGACAGCCCAGAAAAGCCAATTTATCGTTCACCATTTAGCTCCCATTTGCACCCCTACTCCCAGCTATGTCCCCTGGGAGTCCTGGCTCTGCCAGCACCTTACCCTCTACATTGGCAGCTCAGCTGCTGAGGTCCTTGCCTCCATCACCTCCTCTTTCTTTTTTTCTGAGCTCAATCAGCTGCTTGGAGGGTGTTGCTCAAAGAAAAGCAATAACCTCAGCTCTGCTACAGCTGGGGAAACTAAGGCACACAAAGAGGTGCCTGCAAGTGCACTGGAATTAGCAGCAGGACAAAGCCCAGGCTTGCGATGTTGCTGGTGTATGTGTCCTTACACATCCATGGCCCTTACTACCTCCCCCTAAGGAGCAGCTGATGCTGTGTTCTGCTTGATAGAAAGCCAGCTAATCATCTTTCCCACCTTCGTTAGAGTGTGAATTGTTATCTGAGCGACACCTGTAAAGCTCCTTGTCAGACAGGGCTGGTGCACACGCCTGATAATGGGCACCAGATGGGAGCAGGGAGGCTCGGAGAGGCACAGGGGCCCAGGCATCCCTGCTCCAAACAAAGAGCAGAGCCTGACAGCTCTGATGGCCACGTGGCATCACTGTGCCATAGGAACACCCAGCAGCACGGGTGTTCCGTGTCTGCCATTTCCCAGGTGTGAGTGCTCTGAGCCACCAAGGCACCATGCCCCGGAGCATCCTGGCACTGCCCATGGGTGCAAATTGTAGAATCAGAATGGCATGGGTTGGAAAGGACCTAACATAACCTAAATCCGAACCCCGACTCTTTCCAGACCCGTGGGCTGGACACAGGATGGATGTGGCCATGAATTGAATGTGATCCTGAGTCTTCCACATCCCCTCCCTGACCCAAACTCATGGAGCAGAACCCAGCCTTGCTGCCAAGCTGTTCCCCTACATAAGCATCCTCGACTTTGACCCTTGCAATCACAAAGCTCTGTTTGCAGGACACTAATAATTGCTAGCAGCATAATGAGCCTTTCTGGGCGCTGGCACTGGGGGCACAGCAATTAAAATCGTTGGCACCCAGCACATGGGTGGCTGCAGTGCCCACTCCAGGGTGCCTGGGCAGTACAAGCAAACAATCAGCTCGTTCTTTGCCAGCTCCAACGAAGAATAAAATAAAATCAAGAGGGAATTGAGGCCTCAGCAGAACTGGGAGTCAAGTTTATTTACAAACTGAATGTAAAGTGAAGGGCTGGGAACAAAGGTGTTATGTAAGGGACAGTCACTAAGGGGCTCTAATTGCCACTTGCATTGCAATACAAATTTATCTCACGGCTGAATCTGCTCACAGGTTCAAGCATTGCTCCTTTCACCATGCTGCCTGGCAAAATAAGCAGCCATCATTCTATGGTCCAAACCCATGGGGGGCCTTGTGGTGCACCACAGAGCGGGAGGGTGCTGGGGTAGGTGTGTCCACAGGCAGCAGCTGGCATGGGGAGATGTGCTGGGGGGAGATGGGACCTGGAGCAAAATACCTTTGAGTCCTTGTGGGCAGCAAGGAGCAGCAAACCATCATGGGATGCTTGTGGGAATAGCAGGGAATGGTTGTGAAAGGAGAAGCAGGGAGGATGAATGATGCTGCTGCTTATGGTGATGCTTTCAAGGGTGCCAAGTGGCTTTGGTCAAATGCAAGAGACCCAAGGGCAGAGAGCAGTGCAAAGAACTGGGGTCACTGCAGCACCCAGCAGTGCTGCTTTCTGCTCCCTGCTCCTGGCACATGCAGGGCACATCCAGGGCATGAGGACCATGGAGGGCACTGTCAGATCCACTCTGGCTGAGCTGCAGGGATAGCGAGGAAGAGGAGGAGGCAGCATCACCAGGAGCCGAGAGGTCAATTTTATTGACAAACGGGCTCTTGAATGGAGCGTGGGGAACAATGCCGGCACTCAGCCCGGGTCAATCTGGGCTGTGTAAAGAGAGGGGCCGGCAGGAGCAGCCCCAGGGAAGCCCTCCAGGCGAGTGGCCTCTGCCTCTGTGTTTGCATAACCCCTGACCCCTCCTTTGGGGGCTTAATTGAAATCCCAGCTTGGTGACAAATTGGCATGACCAGTGGACCGGGGATGGAAGCGATGCTGGGAGCCCTCTCTCTGCTCCAGCAGAGTCCAACGCATCCCAGGAGGCACAGACCCCATGCAGAATGGCTCACCCTACTCCCATGCACAATGGTTTAACAACAACACATTGCTTTCCCCCATGTCACTGCCCCAGTGCACTCAGACAACATCCTCACCCCACAGCCAACACATGTGGATCATTTGGGATGCGTTCTCCTCGGGCTGGGTTGCTCTGCTGCTTCCCCAGGCTGTTTGCATCCTGGCTGTGCAGATGATTTCCTTGCAGTGCAGGAAAAGAATGGCCACAGCCCTTTGCTGGTCTTGCATGCAAGGAAAAGCTGCTTGTCAGAGCTGAACAGCAAGCGTAAATGGAGCCCCAAAGCAGTTCCTGCAGCCTGGGGGTCAGACAACTGCACTGAGCCAAATGGGAATGGAGTCTGCCCATTTCAGGAGCTCCTGGGAGAGAGGTGAGAAATGGCAGATGCACCCTTGTGCTCTCCTGCCCACAGCAAGACACTGAATATTTGGCATTAGATAGATCAGCTAAGATGAATCTCGGCTGATCTTTGAAGGGGGAGGGAGTAGTTTGTACCTCACACACAAGTTGGCCTGGTGGGGCTTGAATCAATTCCAGGTTAAATCTGCACGCACATCACCGTGGCTCCTGCTGGCAGCTTTGCTGAGTCTGGTGGAGTGTCCCATGCCCATCCTCAGACCATCAGCTTCATTTCTCCAGCACCAGCAGGACTTGCTCCCACTTGTACCCACTGTCTGAACTCTGTCTCAGCATCTTGCACCAAACTGCCTTAAAAACAGAGTGACTCCACTTTGAGGCGAAACCCTAAAATATCCCTAAAATACGATCCTTGCTTTTACCATCTGTACCTCGTTCAGAAATCATTCGCAGGGATTTTTACAGATCCTAAAATACTTTTAGCTGCAGATTTCACGTCTGTTTTCTGCCGCCGATTAACACATTTCACCGCTGTTATTGTAGTTATTATTAAACAAGCACCAGCCAGGGCTCCTTCACGAGGATCTGCAGCCATTGGGGAAACTGAGATCCATCAGAGCAGCTCCTTGCCTCTGCAATCAGATCTCAAACCCATTTGCAACAGACCCGGACTGCCAATTTGCAGAGGGAGAGGTGTGTGGCTGGAGGGGAGCTGCTCTCATGAAGTGGGAATGCTGGTGGGGATGGGACTTTAGGAAGCATCCCCGTGCAGTTTGCTGCATTCCAAGGGAGAAAAGTTAGAGTTCTGTGTGACTTCACCTCCATCTCCACCTGTGCCTGTGCTTAGATCCGGGATGCTTTCACCGCCCCAACCCCATTTCACTTGGCCACTCTCCCTTTGGGGAAGTTACCCCATTAGTGTCTCCACTTCTTCGGGTTCCACCAGCGCTGCTTTAGAGTTTTAATGCATGAAGCTCATTACAGCATCTCACATCGGGCTTTGGCCAACGCTTCCATTCCCTCTGGGGGGCTTCAATTCAGCACAAACCCCCCCACCCAGGCAACATTGGCCTAAGAAGCACCCATATCCCTGTGGCACAGGGTGGGGGGGCAACCTGACCGCAGCCCCCACTTCCCATCCTCATATTTATTCCCTCCCAGTCTCCCCGTGCTTTTCTCCACACGCTCTCCTTTGGTGAGCGCTGCCTTCCCCTTCCCTGCAGCCCCCCCCCCCCCCCAGCCCCAGCACCCCCCTTTCCCTCGGCTCTCTATAAACAAAAGCGCCTCAGTGTCTGCAGGAAGAAAAGTTGCATTATGCAAATGGGAAAAAGCGAACAGGAGATTTCTCACTCCGAGAACCCCCATTCCGGGCCTGCACCTCGGTTTCCATGGCATGGCCAAAGCCTGCTGGAGCCTGGTTTGCATACGGATGAGAGAGGAGATGAAATCAGCACGAAAGCCCATCGCTGACAGAACGCCATTGTTTAGCCTGTCTGATTTGGAGGCTAATGAAACGCCATTAAAAAGAAAGAAAGAAAGAAAGAATGAATGAATGAATGAAAGAGGGGGGAAAAAAAAAAAAGAAAAGAGCCGCTTTCATCCTTGCTCTGGTCAGCAGCAGGAGGGGGGGGTCGGTGTGATGGTTGTGTGTACCATCGGGTTGGGGTGAAGGCATTCTGGGGAAGGAAATTCCCAGGATGCACTGCCCTGCAAGCAAGCAGGGCGATGCTGACAGGAGATGGAGCTGTGGGCAATGCTGGTGAAGAGCTGTGGGATATGCATTGAGCACATCCAGGTGCAAAATCCCCACAATGGCAGCAGAATCCTAAACCCTCCCATCCCGTTGCAAGGGTCTGGGCAGAGCTATGGTGCAGCTGGGAGAGTGGGCATGAGCTGAGCTCTGCCGACTGCAAGCTTTTGGGTTGCAGTGAGTAAAAAGCAAAGCAAGAGAGGCTCAGTGAGCAATGGTCAGCACCCTGTCACCTTCTGCTTGCTGGTGGAGGTGCGCATCACGTGCATCCCAAAGGATAACATAAAACAGATGGAGAGCCACGTGGGTTTGCCCCTGGCCCAGGGGTCTGGTAGCACCCTGAGATGGGACAGAATTGTGCCCAACCATCGGCAGCCCTTTGTCCCTTGCGCCCTGTGCTGCTGCCAGCAGCACATTGTCCCCTCTGCGCCCCTGAGAACGGCCCTGAAAGGCCTGATTGCTTCCCCCTGGCCCATTGAAATGCTGGGGATTGCAGCCTGTTCCCTCCTGGTGCTCGGGAAGCTGGCACCCTTTCCGCTTCGCTGCCCCGTGCCCCTCAGCTCAGGGCTCCTGCTGGGACTCTGCTGTCAACAGAGTTTTGTTCCCTTTCTGGGGCGGTGCAGAGGGGACACGAGGACTTTGGCAGTGGCAGCTCCTTTGACACTGCTATTCTGCTGCGACCTCCCGGGCTGAATAAACAGCTCACAAAAAATGGAGTTTACTGTATTTTCTACTCCGGGGGAAAACAGTGCATCTCGGTCCTAATTAATTGACCTAATTAACACTATCTTCATTTGGGGCTGTATGCAAAGACCCCTCTGTACTGGTCAGGATGGAGGAAAAGAATAAATAGGAATCAAATATATTGTGGCATCTCTCACCATGCCTGCAAAGGGACAGCATAGGAGCACACAGTGCTGCAGAGGGATGGTCCCCACCTCATCCCCTGTCTGCTTTGCAAAGGTTGCAGCATGAGGCTGCCTGCACCCAATGATGGGTGCAGCATGCAAGAAGGGATGAGGGACAGAGGCTGCAGAGAGATGCCTACTCAGCTCCTAAATTCAAGGCTTGGCTTCTCCTAGAGTCACCTACGGAGTCCATCCTGTATTCAGATTAATTTTTCTAGGGCTCACCCAGGTCCCAGGCAGCCCCTCCCTGGGGGGGGGATGGCACCTTGCACCTCTGCCCAAAGCCCTGCTCTGCTATTTTGCTCTTTTCCCTGCCAGATGCCAGCTCTCTTCAGCTTCTTTCTTCTCCCCATGCTTTGCTTTGCTGCATAGTTCCGGAAACGAGAAACAAAAGGAGAGGAAAGAAAATAGGCCGGATCGGAGAAGGGGGGAGTTTCCCTTCCGTTCAGCTTTTTGCAGCCTCACAATATGAGACAACGATGTGGCACCTCACATGACAGCGCTGTGCCCACGTGTGCAGCCACGTGATGGTGCCCAGCTCTGCCAAGGAGAGAGGCAGCGGGTCCAACCCAGAGCAGGGGGTGCAGGGGTGCTCCTCTCTGTGCCCCCAGTGCCAATGAAAGACATACGTCTGGGGTAAGGATCCCCAGCCCATGTGCTTGCAAGTGGTTTGGTTGAGATCTGTGCTTGCAGGTCAGAGTCTTTGTACTCGAAGCTCCCACCTCCAGAATACCCCAAAGGCTGCAAAATACAGGTGCTGGATGTCTGCCTCCCATCAGCCCATATTCCCCTTCAAACAAGGCTGCCAATGCAGGTTGAGGTACTCGTGCCATCAGAATCACGTGGTTTCTAGGCATTTTTGTTTTATAAAGGGAAATCCTCCATTACAAACTCCATAACCACCAGCCTCAGTGGCCAGCAAGCATCCCATAATTCATTTTACTTGTTGAAATCAAGCCACCACAAAGCCCTCTCGAGCCAAGCAAGGATAGCAGCTGCCAAATGCAAACCCGAGCAGTGAGAACAGAGCACAGTGTGCCACGCAGCCGTGGCAGGAGGGGATGCACAGCAGCAGCAACACGGGCTCCATGGCTCCAGCAGCATTTTGCATGCTTGCACTGCACCGTGTTGCCCTGCTGCAAACCTGGGCTGAGGGATATGAGGGTTGTGGGCCTGAGGTCTGCACTCCATCCTCTTCCTGGTGGTGTTGGACCGTGGAGCAGAGCATGGACAGCTGCAAGGTTGGCACTGATGCTGCAAAGCAGTGTGCTGCAAACAGAGCTTCCCCTGTGCAGGACCAGGCAGAGGGGAGATGATTCCATCACCAGCAACCTGCTATTAGCAGCAGGTGCTTTGTCCACCCTGCTTCCAGCTGCTGCTAGAACTTGCAGTAATTCCCAGTGACCTCAATTTTGCAAATCATTTTTGGGATTTTTTTTTTCTCCTTTTTCCCCCTCCCATTTTACTCTATTTTTAATTTGTTGTTGTTTCCCTCCGAGCTGGAGTTTGTCATTTAATCAACTTAGACCCAGATAGCCCGGAGGGTGTTTGGGGAAGGGGGGGTGAGGGGAAGAATGGAAACGCTAATGTCACACCACCTCCCTAAAATGAGTTTTAATTGTAATCCTTTAATCCCTCTCAGATGGCCCTCTCTCCACTGATGTTTTTCATAATTATTCCTTGCCATTTTCCCATCGGTCTAAGGAGTGTCTTCAAGAGGGAGGGGGTGGAGAAAGGGCCCTTTTATAAAATAATAATAATGGGCCAAATTAAGACACAAAGAGGGAAATAACAAGGGGGCAAGGGCTGTGGAGACAGAATGGGGATTATTAATGCCTCCCCCCTCAGAAATTTCAGTGACGGTGCTCTCAGACACCCCAATCAGTGGGCAATTGAGGCTTGTTTGCTCGAGTGGCTGCACCCTCCTACAATGACCCACATTTAGCCAAGTGGTTGCATTGACGGAGTACCAGGTGTGAGGGATTGGGAAAGTGCCTGAAGGCAGCGTCTCGCCCGCCTGTGCCGTTCTGGGACCGTTCCCACCTGCCTGAGGAAATGCTCCCAAGGGCCTCGTGCCCTCTGCTGCCACCAGCCACCACCCCCTGGCCCCTCCAAAGTGAGCCCTAACTCATCCCTTGAGCTCACTCAAATGGAAACTTGCTAGAGGTTTCCTTCCCCCGCAGCAGCAGAGGAGGACCTGGCTGGGTGAGGAAGGTCAGAGGGCTCTTCTGGCCCAGGAGCCACCAACCCTCAGTGCTGGTGCCTCCAGCCCTCCATCAATTTCAGTACTGATGGTTCTGATGCTCTTCAGCACCCACTGCCAGGCTCCCCAGTCCCAAGGGATGGCAGGACAGCAAAATGATCTGTCTCATCACTCAAAAGCTCTGGGCCTCTGCTCCTGTGGCTTTGCAGCGATGGTGCTGGCGTGGGACCACGCCATGAAGCCTGGTGGAGGGAACACATAAGCCCAGTGAGAATTCAATGGATGCTTCTGAGCAGCTTGGAAAGTCCCTCAGGAAAGGGGGATGTGGGTCTCTAAGGACATGGGGGGGCTAGCTAAGGGGGGCTGAGCCTGGTGAGCAGGAGTGCACTGACCAGATCATAGTCATGGGCCACAGAGCTGCTCTGGTGAAGCAAAAAGGGATCCTTCACAAACTCAACTTCACTGAACTTAATCTGGAAGACCTCTTGTATAGGTCTGGTAGGTGTCAATCCATCCTGAACATCGCTGTCACCCTCTCTCCCCATCCATAAAGCTCAATGATCATTGCATTATTTCAACGCACCCGACTCCAAAGCCTCCACTGCCTCCTGGGATGGTGCTGACTGGCTGCTCCTCTCCCTGTTTTGGCTTTCACACTGCAGCAACCTGCAGCATCCCACCCTCTGCTATGGTGCCCGGATTGAATTGACAGTGCATGCTGGCAGAGTGACCCCTGGGGACAGCAGGTCGTGGCCACTGTGACCCCATGGGGCAGGCGATTCTTGCAGGAACAAAGAACCCCTGTGTATCGACGGCTGGGGCTTGTGTGCAATTAACTCTGATCAAACCAAACATGCCAAGTTCATGAGCACTGAGTTTAAGAGCGGGGTTGATAGACTGCAGGCTCCCTAGGAAGGAAGAGCGGAGCAGCAGGAGCTGTGAGACAAGAGGGAAGAGAGTCTTGAACACAAAATAGTGCAGGGAGAGGGGGCAAAAATGGGATTACAGCAGAGATACAGCTGACAGATCGTGTCAGGCATCAGAAGCATTCAGGGAGGAAAGCTACATGGAAAAGGATCCATTTAATTATCTATGGTGGGGCAACAGAGGAAGATGTGCCTCAGAGATGGAGGTGAACGTGCAAACCCCATCCAGCATAGGAAAAAAGGGAGTTTACCTTTCCCCCCACACCTCCCCCACCCCAAAGGACATCTCTTCTTCCCAAATGACGGAGAGGAGAAAATCCAATTTGGCACATTGGATTTCTCAGAAATTCCAGTGTAGAAGCAGCAGTGTGGTTTGGGTTGAATTGCACCAGGATGTGACAAATCCACATGAGTTTTTCAGTGATTTAGGTGGTACAGTCTGAATGGGGGATGCAATACACAGCAAAAGTTAACCAGAAAGAAGCAATTGAAATTAAAGTGCTTTGTGGCGTTACCTGAATAAAAGTGGAAGGTGGTATTAGCAGGGTTACACTCCCGTAAAATGTGTTGGCTCCAGCAAAATGCTTTTGTGTTTGAACACCACTAAGGAATCATGGAATCAAAGAAACGTAGAATCGTAGAATGGTCTGGGTTGAAAAGGACCACAGTGATCATCTGGTTTCATCCCCCCTGCTACGTGCGGGGTCGCCAACCACCAGACCAGGCTGCCCAGAGCCACATCCAGCCTGGACCCTGAGCACGTCTCTCCCTGCAGCAGCAGCAGATGCTGCTCCCAGGCTCAGGCATGAAATGCTATCATGGTCCATGGAAATGGCCAGAAGATTTGCTTTGATCTCTTTATCCCCTACATAACCCTGCAGCACCCTGCGTCCAGGTGATGCTCTGGAACAAAGCCCTGTCAAGAAATCCAAACACTGCTGCCCAACTTGTGACCTCATACAAGTCTTTGTATTCTTTTCTACCCGTTTCCTGGATATTTGAGACGTTTTGGAACGTGAGCTGTATGCAGCCCCAGTCAACGCTGTGATGCCACATCCCTGGCAATCCCACTGCCCATCTCCCAGCCCATTGCAAAGCTCCAGCCCCCCATCGCAACCCCCCCTCACTGTCTCTGGTGGGCAGATGTGGGGCTGGCACCGAGGCGTGGGAAGCCAACCAGCAGCTATGGGTGCCCCAAACCCACAGCCATCCCCACCCCATGGCGGGGGTCAGCTAGGAAGGGGGGCTTGGGGAAGAACAGAGGCTTGGGGGGATGGAAAAGGAGAAAGGGAAGAAGAAGAAAGGGAGAAGGGCCTCCTGTAAAATAAAGAGGAGGAGAGCGCAAAAAAAAAAAAAAAAAAGGGGGGGGGGGTGTAAAAATCGTTAGCACTAATTATCAGGCACAGGGACAAACGATTAATTTGCAAGTCAATTAGTCTCAGATAGGTTCGTGTTTCCTGTTCTCAGCCACTGAGGGGGAAAGAAAGAGGGGAGACACAACTGCGGCCTTAATCCTCCTCCTCCTCCGAGGCGGCCATCGCCGGGCGCCTGCCCGTGCCAAGGCGGAGGGAGGGGGCTCCAGCTGGCACCAAGCGGAGCAGCGGCCGCGGCGAGGGGCCGTTATGTGCCACTCATTGTGCCCTGCACGGCGGCCCTGGCACTGAGCCGGCGCTTCCCCCCCCTTGGGCCCCGCCGCCATTTGGGAGCCCCAGCCGCCATTTTGTGGAGGCCCTGGGAGAGCGGCGGTCTGCGCGCTCTTGTCCTCCTGCTTCCTCCTCCTTGTCATTCCTCCATCGTGCAAGCTCTGTGGGTGCTGCTGAGGACTTGGCGAGTGGTTAGGAGGCTGTCACGGCCACCCTAGAACCGTGTGGCCCATGGTTGTGGGATGCATCGTGATTGCATCTTGCTGCATCTTGCCATGGGGATCCAGCTGCAAAATGGTCCTATGTTGGTACCCGAGGAGCAGAGCTGACATGAAGGTCTCCACCTTTGTCCCGAAGCTGTAGAGAGTGGCAGGGCTCTGAAAGAGATGAGTTTTAGCCAAAATCGCCCTCTGAGCCACAGCCAACTGAGGTTCCCATAGTGCCTGTGTGGCTTTGGGGTAGATGAGGGTGAGGACACGGGGGTCTGAGTGGGAAAAGATGTGGGATGTTGCCCTAGATGCAAACTGGTTTATCTAAGCTTATCGCCTTCACCCAGAGCCAACCATTACACACCCACTGCCCAAAACGGTGCTGTAAAATACATGTTTTCTATGCTCAACTTGGTGTACACGAGCCACGAGGGAACGTCGCCCTGTGCTCTAGAAACACAAAGAAAAACATAAGAAAAGGAACTCCAAGCCACAGTGAGAGGAAAAGCAACAAGGGAGAAAGCTCAGTGTGATGGAGAAGGGCACCAGCAGCCCCCAGGGGTTCAGATGGACCCCCCCACGGGCAGCCGGCACACCACCTTGAGCAGCACCCTCATCACTTCCCATTGCCCCTGAACCCCAAATCCTCCCTGGCAGAGGGAGCAATGGCAGCAGCTCTTCAGCATGCGTTGTGTGCCCGCGTATGTGTGCGTTTGTGCACGGGAGGGTGCAGCACATGATCTGAATGTGCGCCGCGCTCCCCACGCTCTGTGCAGGGATATTTGTGTGTGTGTGTGGACACAACATGTCTGGGACCCGACAAAAGCCAGCTGATTGACACAGAAAAGGGGGCTGACAAAAGGACAAGCGGGGCTGGAGGGTTGTACACAATGCCGGTGGCTGGTACCATGTGCAAGGGTGGGGGAATGAGGGGCTGAGGTGGCTTCTAAGGACACCTCCGCCTCCCAGATTTAACAAAAATCATAATATCAATCTTTCTGCCTTGCTTTTGTGCAAAAGCAGTAGTAATTACACCTAGCAAGTGGCAGCAATAGTGGCATTGCAGTCCTATGGCTGCAGCTGGTACTGGGTCCCTTTGTGCCAGCTGAAATGCATCTCCAGCCACAAAACCACCCCAAGCCTGCAGCAGCTTCCTTACCAATTGCAACAGTGAAAGCCTGGCAGCCCGGCCTGAAATTTGGCTAAAATGCCCCCAGAGCAGAGGGGAAGTGAACCCTACCTGCAGTAAAGAAGATCTTTACCCAGCTCTGCCATCACAGCACCTGGCATCTCCCCCTTCTCCCCCACCTTCCAACATCCCTTTGTGGTTCTATGCTAAAAAAACTGCTTCTTTTTCATTGAAAGTTCCTATTTCCACCTGGAGGCCCCGAAATCACAAGCAATGGCCGCACCCCCAAGAAATCTCCCATTTTGCAGAAACTCGTTCTCAAAACCCATTTGTCCCCCACCCCATTTGCGTTAATGAGAAACAAAACTGTTTGCAATGTAAACAGCTTCACCGCTCCGAATGCCTCCCAGTAGTGGGGGGGTGGGGGTGGGAAGGTGAAGAAAAGCTGTTTAATCCTAAGAAAAGTGAAATCTCACCGTATTTATTATCCTGTCGCTTTAATTGTGAACATTTCCACCACTGTCATCCCTGATTTCCTTATGGACCCTATAAGCTGGAGGAGCGCTTTTCGATCCCAACCCATTCTGAGTGCGATTAACCCAAGTTTAGAAACTCTTCCATCAGCCGCACACCTGGGATTTTACCCGAAAGAGCTGAACTTATTTTTATAGGGTTTTTTTGTTTGTTTGTTTGCTTGCTTTCCAGGGGAATAAAGGAGCGCTAAGAAAACATTTAGTTCACAATAAAGAGTCCGAATTCCTAAGAATAATAGGAAAAACCCCAATGATGCCGCACAATGGGGCTCAATGAGTTCCCACCATCTACAGACCTTAAAGCCTTCCTAAGTGTTTTTTTGTTTGCTTTGGGTTGTTTTTTTGTTTTTTTGTTTTTTTGTTTTTTGTTTGTTTTTTTTGCACTCATTTTACATTACAACATAAAACAGAACCCAATATTTTCTCAGAACCGTTTCGAGATAAACGCCGACGTTTGTGGCTCAACTATTTCTCGACTGCCACCCCTTATAGAAATAAATGCACGTCACTCCTCGTGGCAGCAATAACAACGCTGCTAAAATTACCCCCCCCCCCCCACTTTTTTTTTTTTTTACGTTTATTATTTCCAACTTCTTTTTCACCCCGAGCGCAAAAAAAAAAAAAAAAAAGGTTTTGTGGGGATTTTTGGGTGATGTTTTTATTTTTTTTCTCTCCCTCTCCCTCTCTCTCTCTCTTTTTTTTTTTCTTTCGTTTGCTAAATGAAGGAACGAGGTGGGAGAACCACTTTTAGCGATGGGTTTTAACGGGATCCTCCTCGACCCGACAAAACAGGACGGCTTTGTGTGAGCGCACGGCAGCCGAGATTTCACACTTCCCCCCGCACGGAGCTGAGCCAGACCCAGAAAACCACGGCGTTACCCCCCCCCCCCAAATTCCTCCTCGTTGTCTTTTGGAGGCGATAATTCCACTTCGACGATTTTTAGAGGGAAGAAAAATCAATTGCGTTCCTTATAGTGCTCGGTTTTCTTTTCAGGTTTTCTTTTCCGATTGGTTGAGGTGAAGAAATGAAGGAAGAAACGGCTGCAAACGAAACTGAAGTTTGGCCGGGAGAGAATTTGAGGATCGGGGGCTGTTTGGGATATTTCCACCCCACCCCCCCTCACTTCGCCCGTCGGGGGCGGTCGGACGGGAGCGCAAAGCCGCGCGGTACTGATGGGGGGGTGGGGGGGAATTTATAACAACAATAATAACAACAATAATAATAATAATAAAAGAGAAAAAAACTCAATGTATGTTGAAATAAAGAACAGCAAGGGAACGCAGAGCCCAAAAAGAATGCGGCGAAAGGAACCGAAGTGTCCAGACCTGGGGGGGGGAGAAATAAATACGGGTTTCCCCATCCACCCCCTCCGCCCTTCAAGTTCCCTTTTCCGCAGGGTTTGAACTTCAGCCCGAGGGAAAGCAGTTCGGCACCCGTGAGTTAAGCACGGAGTTCTCCGTGCGGGCAGAGCTATGAATATTTACTCCAGGGTCGCCTGTTGCAAGCCGGGCCCCCACAGCACTTAGCAGCGTTCATCCCCCGTTCTGCCCCATTCCGGGACGCCCCGAGCCCCGCAACCCCGGGGGGGCCGCAACCGAAAAAGGGGGAAAAAAGCTCAACTCCGTGTCCTCCGTTATTTCCATTTGTTTATACGCTGTCTTTTACCTCGCTCGTAATCTGGTGTTACCCCGATCAAGCGCGCATCGACTAATTTAATTTAAAACAGCTTATTTTATAATCTGATTTGAGAGGGGGAAATCTCCGTTTATGATTTTTCGCCTCCCCCACCCCCCAGCCTGCTGGATGCCATCATTATTCTTACATTTTCTAATGAAACGTAAGATTACAAATTAATTGAATTGCATCCCCCTCCCCAGCAGCAATCTGTCATCTTTGTTAAATTTGGATAAATAAATTTGGATAAATAAAGTAATAAATAAATAAATTGCGACTATCCAAAGCGAGCATTGGTTTGTAGGAGACGTGGGGGGTTGTTTTGGATTGCGCTTTGCTCGGGAAGGGGCTGCTCTGTGGGAACAACTTGCATGGAGAGGAATCCCAGCGTGGAAGGTCCCGTCGGAGCAAACCTGAGCCCCATTACTTCTGGGGTGAGAAGAGTGCAAGGACTGGGGAGAGGGGTGAGCAGCTAAAAAGCACCACGGGATAAAAAAAGGAAAGACTTGGATGGCAGAGGCTTGGATAAATTAGTAATAATATATATATATATAATTTATATTTATATATATAAATTAAAATTCAAAGTGTTGGTATCAGCCGGATAGGGCTGAAAGAAGAGGAGAACGCAGCGCACGGTTGGGCGCAGCCCCGCACCTCGGGGCTCCGCACCCGCGGAACTTTTCCATCCTTCGGGCCCCTCAGTCCCCCGATACCCCCCCCCCGAAAAAAAAAAGAAAACGCGGAGGGGAAAACACGGAGCTGCCCTATGGGGTGCACAGATGTCGGGTCGCAGCGTCGCAGAGGGACTGGGAACGGAGAAAAGAGGGAAGAAGTTCTCCGCGCACTTTGCGCTCTCCTCTCGATCCTCTATTACCGACGTGATTGGATTTAGCGATTTATTCGACCTGTCTACTCCTGTCATTTACATCTCTATGTATTAATGAACAGCGCGGAAAGCGCCACAAGAGAATTTTTAACTTTAAATCCGTCCTTTTATTTCCTACGGACTCGTTCACCACCGATTTGATTGAACGCGCCGCCAATAGGACACGAAATGGCACATTTTACACCGTACAAATACATGTAGTTAGATCAGGGGAAAAGTTATTACTCCACAACGTAAAGCCAGGGCTGAAACCGATGCCGCGTTTTGCTTCGTGGATGTGCGCACAAACACACACGTGCACTGACAGCATCACATCTCCTATCTCTTCCAGCCATATCGTTTTTGCTGCCACGTGCGTTTTAACTCCGTTTTAAAGACAAGAAATAAATCATGTCCGCTACGGAACATCTCTTTGTAAATGTATTCATCGCTTTTTATTGTTATTGCTGCGGTTTTTTTCGGGTGCCATTGGCGAGCTCGCACTTCGCTGATGTAAAAGCAAGAGTAGAAGGGATTCTTCCCCAGAAATCTCATTGCAAGAGAAGGGATGATAGCCTCACGCTTGGACAGAGGGCTGTTTGTGTGAATACGTAATAAAAGCAGCGCAGGATTCTGGTTTTGTTGGACTCCAGCACTCAGTTTCTATAGTCACCAGCACGCATTCTGGGGGGAAATTATATATATATATATAATTTTCAGGGGCTTCCCAGTGCTTGGGAAGGGAAGCCGAGCTCCCAGCCTACAGGTTTGCTGTAGGATGTTCTTGGAGGAGGAATCTCAGAGCCCGTATCAATTCGATGCAGTGTTTTATGCTTTCAGAACGAGGGGGTGGCACTGGAAGTGGGAGAGCAACAGAAAGAACGCAATTGGGATTTCTGGGAATTAAGATCTGTGTTGTAATGCTTTCTCCACGAGGTTGGCACTTTCACCTGGTTAAAAAAAAAAAAAAAAAAAAAAAAAAAAAGCCCTCAAAACTCAAACCTTGTTCTGAGTTGAGGCTGTGGAGGATCTGATGCATTTTTTTTTTCCCCTTCGTTTTGCCCCAAAGTACAAAATAGGCATATTCCCCCCCACCACCACCACCAAAAACAAACAAAAAAACAAACAAAAAAACAAAAAAAACAAGCCCAAAGTGTTACCAAAGACTCACGTACATAGATTGAATGTCTCAACCTTTATCTTTCCTCGTATCAAAATTGCAATGCAAGCAGGGCTTTGGACCCCATGGTAAATCAGACTCTGCAGCCCAAGCGGCAAAGGAAGGGAATTTGGGGATGAATCCCGTTACCTCTGAAACCACCCCGACAGCCCAACAACGCGTTATTGTTCTCTCCTAAAGCAGACGGGGCTGTTTCCCCGCTATCGCTCATTGTCTGCGTGGCACACATCATTTCTCCCTAATCCCCCATTAGAAAGAAAACAAAAGATACTATCGCTCGGAAGATGATAAAGTCGTACGTTACATATCCTTTAATTATAAACAAACAATTTCTGATAACATTGTCTGAGCTTCTCATTTCCTCCCGATCCTGATAACTTCTATTCAACCTTTCCTCCCCTCTTTGCGCTGTTGAAGCCCCGTCAATGCGACTCGCATTGCTCCGAAACCTCAAGCGGGTACCGTCACCAATGGGTGATGCCAAAATCCGTGTGAATTCGGCTCCGACGCGGTTCCAAGCAGCGCGGTGTTTAACCTGACATTGCACTGCAATCGGGATCGATTTAATGTTCTCTGCATGGGGTTTTTTTTCCCCCCCTCCCCGTCTAGCGCTCCGGTTCCAGCAGTAGTTACGGGATTTAGCACACAAGGGCTTCTAAGATGGCTAATCCTATTAAACTTCTGCAAACAGGAGGGCAGGAGCCATGGGCTACCCACGGCTGGGGAGATGGGGACAGGCACAACGCGGTGACCCCCCAACCCTTGGGAAAGGCAAAGCACGTGTGCGTGGCACCGAGGAGCCCTGATGCCGTTGATCTGTCCCAAATGAGGCTCAGCCAGCGCCCCTTGCTATGGGCTGGTGTAGGTTGAGTTGGCACAAAGGGCTCTGGGTGCGCACAGAATGGATCCCCCGAATCTGGAGTCATCCCAATTCCTCCTCCTTTGTCAGCAACACTATTGGGACCCCCAGACAGATGGGACCCTGTAGCACCCCAGGGTGATTTACTGAGCCCCAAACCAACCTCAGAACCATCCCTGGGGGTCAGAAGGTTCACATGTGCATCCTTTTCCCCTCGATGCCTCCAGCCTGGTTCTACCACTCCTCTCCCGGATCTCATCCCCACCCTCACCACTGCAAAACCTAAATGGGATGCAATGCTCCCCCTGAGCTGTTTGCTTCCCTCAAACCCCACCAGTGCTTCCCAGTGCCAGCAGAAAGCTGCTGCCCTGGCACACACTGCAGGGAAAGGAGGGCAGCAGCTGCCAGGCAGCACCAGCAGTGATATTTGGGGGGGAGGGGGGAAGCATAGGGAAGCTGCTGGGGGCAGCTGGCTGATTATTATTATTATTATTATTATTTTTAATTCATCTTCCCTTCAATAAGATTGCTCCAATTAACAAAGCACTCGCCCAGAACAGGTTTCATAGAGGTTAAGTTCAGGCATAGGGTGTGCAATGCACACATATACACACACACACACACAAAAAAAAAAGAAGGGCTAATGAAGAACCTCCTGCACAGGAGCTGAGATCTCAGCTCCTCCCAGCTCTGCTGTAATCACCCCCCCTTTCTCCCAAACCCCATCCACCAGCACCAATCCTACCCCAATCCTCTTCATCTACACTGGGATTTGCACAGGGGTCCTTTCCACTGTCTGCTCACTGCAAATACTACCAGGGGCTTCAGCCACACACACGAAATGCCCCCTACCCCTCCTCTGCTAAACCCCAGTGGTCAAGCCCATATCACTCATGGAGTGAAGCCTGAAATGCCCTCCAAGCAGCAGAGGTGCACAACCCCACTGCATTGCATTGCCCACCCCAACACTGTATAGAAAATACATGGGATATAAACACTCTCTTCCCATCTGAACCACCCTGATCACTCCACTTCCCACAGTAACATAGCACAGAGCTGCTCTGACAAACATTTCCTTTTAAAAACACCAGCACAGCTGAGATGGGATTTGCTTTCATTTCAGGAGATGGGGTCATTTTTTTCCCTCATTTGCATCATGATGGTGTATTTATGAGGGGTTCAACCTCAAGTTGCCTACAAAGATGATATCCTTATTATCCTACCTGGAGAGTTCAGGGAATCACATCTGGTTTACTGATTGAGGGTTATGGATGTTTAAGCACAAGAAACACTGACTTTTGCTTGGAAAGAAGCTTAAAAATGGTCCACATTGCATTGAAGGAAGGGTGGGATGCAACCCCCAGGAGAAAGGGGAGATGGAGCTGTTCCCCACCTGATTTTCCTGGGGGAAACGACTGTGGGATGCACCAATCCCATTGCCTTCTGATTTCAATATTTCATGTTGTAGAGGAGAAATTCCCTTTGCAATTTCACTCTGAGAAATACATTGAAGTTCCCACTCTTGTTTTTTGCCTCACATGGAATAAAAGGGGCAAAATGGAGAAGAAAAGAAAAAACCTCAGGTCTTGCCAATGGATTTAAAGCCTTTCCGAGTGTCTGAATGCGATCAGTCCTGAATTTATAGGAACCCCACTCAGGAAGAGCCTCACTTAAAATATTTTCTGAACAAGGGGGGGAAAAAATGAATGGGAAAGGGAAATGCCCATGAGAAAGGAGTTGGAGGGGGATGGGGAGAGGGAACTTCTGGAGCAGCCCCATGAGATGGATGGGAAGAAACCATCTGGAGCCACCTCATCCCCATGGCTCCCCATGGGCACGGCTCTCCAGGGACATGGACGAGCTCCAGATCCAGGTTCAGGAATCAGCTTTGGCTGGGGGAAAATTTGAAGCCTTTCCAACAGTGTACATATATAAATGTATAGAAAATCAAGAAGAGGTGCAGCAGAGAGCTTGTGGAAGAGCAGGGCGGTAAGAAGGTGTTGTAAAATGATGCCAGGTGCCCACGTGGGTGATGGGGATCCCATGGAAGGGATGCTGATGTCCCTTCCACCACCGGTCCCCCTTGCACGGTGCCACCGACTCACAGCAAAGCTCTTTGCTGCAGAAAGAGTGGGTAAAGGGAGGAGACAGCACTCTGCACACAGACAAGCAGAGCCACTGCAGGAAACGATCCGTAATCCTTTATATTATTATTATTATTTTGGAAAACGCTGCCTACTGTGGGAAATCAAACGGGGTAGAGATGGGATCTGCAAGGCTTCGGCTGTCACTCCATCCCCTGCTCCTCCTCCATCACCTGCCTTGGGGCAGCACCACCTCCCATCCACCACCATTGTGCGGGCATCAGGACGGGGGGCAATGCCAACCGCATCCCTTTGTCTGAGGGCATTGAGCCCCCCAGGAGCACGGGGGGGGGGAGGAAAAGGGGGAGGGGCGGAGACCATCAGCACCCAATGAGCATCCACACGGCGCTGCCTGTCTGGCATCAGTGCCCCCTCGCCACGAATGCCATTGGCAAAGCTGTGCACAAACATCTTTTCAGGGCTCGCCTGGTTCTCCCGGCTGCCATAGAAACCCCTGTTTAGCTGAAAGTATATTAAAGGATGGCTCTGGCCCTCGCACTGAATTCATCACATTGTATTTCCCCAGAAAAAAAAAAAAAAAGAAGAAGAAGAAAGCCCACCCCCTTCTGCCTCCTCTGCTGCTGCTTTCTCTGGCCAGGGGAGTTGGTCACTCTCTGGTTTGTTTTGCAACCAACCCCTCTACCTCTCCCCCTCCCCCCCTCCACATTCTAGAGGGAAGGCCACATCCAGGCTCCTTAGAATAAAAATGCAGATATGGGGGATAACTGTAAGGTGAAGCCCTCCGTGCTGCTTCCATCCCTGCAGACGGCCACAGGTTGAGCCATGCTGCAGCCAAAGACACGCTGGCCATCATACATCCCTCCCCATGCAGAACCAGGTCAAATGGAAAGCCCCCAGTAGCCAAAATGCTACAGAGTACACTCAGACATCATTAAAATACACCTAGGGCATGATTTGAGGTATAAGACCATTTCGACCCAGTCCTTTGACACAAGTGAGGATATGGTCCCAAAACCTCCCCATGGCTTTGCCTGCCATGGAGGTGAGAGCTGGAAGTCCCCATTCAGGCAGATTTCACACCCTGCCAGCAGCCATGCATCTCTATCAGCACTGAGCCCTGGCTCTGCAACACTCAGGATGCACAGCCCAGGCCAAAACCTCAGTGATGTTTGTCAAAAATAACACCACTTTGGGGTTCAACTTGAGTTTCCATTTGCTGTTTCTTGCAGAATTTGCTGGTGGCCCAGAGTTACTGACCATTATTTTTGCCCAGTTCCCCTTGTAGGAGTGAACAGATCTTACCCGAACTCACCCTCCTCTCTCACATCAGCACACGAAGAGGGGACTGAACACAGCTGCTATCTCAGAACTGTCATAGAAACACTTCTTAGCATTTTAGACATCTCTTATCAATTTTTACACCATTTATTTTACCTGTGCAGACAGCAGTAGAAACGAAGCTGAGCACTTTGCAGCATAGGGTGCTGTTACCATCAGCCTTCTTCAGAAATCCCCCTCAGGAAACCTCTGTTTGGTCAAAAGCCAATTATAAGAAGCCATGACAGGGGCTTCGCTGCACTTTTGGGGTGCAACACTGTTGACATGACCACAAAGGCATCCAACGGTTGCACGTGGCACAGTTTGCACAAGGCAGACTTTGTTGTAACACCACTACAGGGATGTGCCATTGCTTCTAGGGACGTGGCAAAGGCCACCCCACGATCAGCACAGAGCTGCCACCAGTGCCCCACCGGTGTCCCCAGCAGTGCCCCAGTGCATCGGTCCCACTCCACGTCACTGCACTGGGGGGGACCCTGCCATGCTTGTCTGGCCGCTCTCGGTCCATCTGCATCACAAAAGCCCCATTCTTGCGAACTTGGGCGACCTCCCGACCCCGCCAGCTCGGGGAGTGAATGGCTTTAGTCTACCACGATCATCATGTCACTTTGATTAGTGCGTGAATAAACTCTCAATCCCAGGCTGGGGGAGGCAGGGGCCAGCCAAAGCCGCACCAACTCCAGAGGCAGTGCTGCCCTAGGGGTAGCCATAGGGACCCCAACCCGGAGCTCCCCTCCATCCCCTCCACAGCATTCGCCCGCCTCTACCCTGCAGACTTGGAGATGTGGCACCCAACGGTCCCACTTAAGTGTTTAGGGGACCCCAGTGGTCGCTTCCAGCTCTCAAGGGAAATATCAATCCTTGTCCCCTCAGTGCTCCAAGGGCATTGCTGAGGATGGGCTGGTGGAAGTTCCCTGCACCAAAAGCCCATTAGAGCAGAATGGGACAGACTCAGCTCTAACCTCCACGTCCCCCATCCGCGGTGTGAATCCAGGCTCACAAAGGAGACCCCAAAAAGATGAATCTTTCCCAAACTATGGGGTTTTGGAGTTCACCTTCCAGACCCATGCACGGCTCAGCCCCACCTTTCCATGACAACGGGCAGCCAGTGCCACTTGCCTAGGGATGCTCCCAGCTCACCCCAGTCCAGCAGCCACATCCAGCTCCATAGGGGTGCCCACAGGTCCTCTCATCACCCCAAAACCAAGCACCCAAGGGGAATGGAGGACATTCCCATGAGCTTTTTGGGAAGAGGATGACTCCCAATTCAAGGCATTACTTTTGGGGAAAATTCTGGGGAATTTCACATCCTAAGGAGGCCCCAAATCACTCTCCAGTTCCCCAGCCATGCTACGCTGTGTAATGAGTCTCAGGCATCATGTTTGCTTTTAAGATGAGCTTTTGTACACTCCTGCCCCCTGCTACGAATCCTGCAATATCTAATAAAGCCCGAGCTATCCAACAACTCTCAAAACTGCCAAAATACCACTATTTTAAGCCTCAAAACGCAAGATCTGTTGAAAAGGGTTAGGGAGACAGTAAATTAGGCCCTGCACGAAGGGCTCTACATGGGAAGCTAATGACCTTTTGTCTCTCCTGTCTACAGATGGGCCTCATTTGCATGTATGCACTTGGAATAATCTTGCTCATATTTCAGGCGTGCGGCTGCATCCCCACATTCTCCTTCAGAGAGGTTCTCTCCCGCATCACTGCCATTGCACAGTGCTTGGGGCACCCAGACATCCATGAGGAGAGAGCTCGGGGTCTCTATATGTGTTATGCCCCATATAAATATATATATGACAAACCAAGTGCATCCTAAACTGGGGAAGCCAGGAACAGGGAGCAGCGCTTGGAGGAATTGCTCCGGGAATGGTGCACTCTCTCATTTGTGGGTGAGATCTGAGGCAGACTCACAGAGCCCCTGCACTGCCCTCCAGGTCCCTGTGCTGCCCTTTCTCCTGTTCTTCATGGCTTTTGCTGAAGCAGACCCCAAGGAGCAGGTTGGAAGCACTGGGAGCAGAAAATTCAGCTGCCACCAGGATGCATCGCTCCCCAAGACGCCAGGACCCCAAACACTGAGCATGATGCCCTCAAGCTATTCTAGCATTCAACCCAAATCCATTCCTTCCCACTTACACCACAGCCCTTCTCTGGAGCCCCTGGACCCACTCTCAGCCAGGATCAGGCCTGGCAGGGAGCAGCAGCTCCGCCAACAAAGCGCTGGAAAGACAGCGCCGCGGTGAGCGCGAGACCTCAGACAAGCAGAGCTGTCAATCCAGCCCCGATCTCTCAAAAGATGGATTGTTTAAGGACAAAAAAAAAAAAAAAAAGAAAAAGAAAAAGAAAAGGGAACTTACGGACATGAGCTGAGAGGCGGGGAAAAGAGGGGAGGGGAAATGAGCCTGGCCAAGTTAAAATTCCGACGGAGAAGTTGCGGCTGAACTATAGAGTCTAGACAACCATTCACTGCCTGGCCCCAATTGTTATATAGCCTCTATTGTCTTAATTAACCATTTTGGCTGAATTGGGAGCAGACAAATCTTTTCTTCTGCGTCCCACCCCTCCTCTGTGCATACTCATGCAGACAAACACACAGCCAAGTCAAGTGCTTTGATTTAAAAGCCCCCTCCGTGTCCACACGCACGCATCCATCCATCCACACGCACACATACATACACACACACACCTTCTTTGGCAAGATCTTTGCAAGGTTCCTTGAGAAAATGCCTTGCCAAACAAGCCCAGGGTGTGGGGCAAGCTGGAGGTGGGGAGGAAAGAAAAAAAAAATTATATATATATATATATATGCAAATTCTGACGCAACGCAAATGGGAACAAATGGGTTGATTCGTTTAATCTCCTAATGTGCTTAATAAAGCATTATTGCAATGCAAATTTTGTTTTAATGCTGTACATATTTTATTTGCCACACTGGTAAATTTTAGTCGGCTGAACCATCCGCTTCTTTGTTTTACAGAGTTATTTCTGGTTGGGGTGAGGGGGGATATTTTGGGGGGCCTTGTGCCAGCTGACAGCACCTGGGAATCTTTGTGGCATTCTCTTAGGAGGGTTAAGCTAAAAAATAAATCAATAGGAACTCCCAAGTCCCCCCTGGTGATCCCAGCAGTGATGCAGGGAACTTCCTCATGAGCTCCACTGCCCCTTTCCATCCCTCTACTTCATGCCCCCATTCCTGCTATAGCGGGGAGCCCCAGCAATGGGATCACCAGCGTTCCCATCCTCACCCCAAGCAGATTTTGAGCCTCTCTGCAGAGCTCCAGAGAAATCCAGACCTCAGCAGCAGTGGGAGAGACCAGCATTGCATGGGAGAGAGGGGGGAGTTCTTGCCTCATTTTATACCAGTGTGTCAAGGTGCAAACCTGATTGCAAAGGAAAAAAATTAGTGACAATTATAATCATCGTGCCGGGCTGCGGCTCTCTAATAGAAATCTGTCATTTTGGCAGGATAAATGCTGCTGGAAGAGATCTGTGAGGCAAACACGGCTGTGTGCAAAAGTGCAAGTTGGTGGATGTGCCAGAGTCCACTCTTTTAGCACAGAACTGAACATCAAACTGCACCACAGGGGAGCAGAGGCATGGGTGAAGGAGCACAGAAGAGGACTGGAAAAGTCATTGCTGCGTGCACTTGAGGGGTCCTGGAACTGGAGATCCAAAGACAAAGCCTCCAACAACAATAACAGCAACACCACAAGGATGGGCTCAGAGAAGGGACCCGAAGACCTTGGATGCATCAGTGAGTTTGTCACATGCAAGCCTTGAAATGCAGACCCCAAATCTTCAGCAGCAAATTTCATTTGGCTGCACCTCCCCACCTCCACCAAAGCACTCCAACCACTGCCAAAGCTATTTCCTCAGAGTCCTTTGGAGGAGCAGATCCCACAGGTATGAATAGGGCTCACCCACAGCCTCAGTCCAACCTTTCACATCCCAGTGTATGAAAACAACCATGCTCTAAAGCACAGAGCAAAACCAGAGACCAAAGGAAGATGAAAGGCAGGAGCAAGGGATGGCACAGAGCAGGTACAAGTACCACAAACTGCAGCAAAACCAGGAGAAAGCAGAGCTCTTCTGCACCTGGCTTTAAATAAGCAGCAGCCCCACATGCCCCTGTTTGCTTATGGGTCTCAGGTGGGACCCACCAGGTGCAGAAAGAGTTTGAGCACCACGTGCATTGTGTGGATCCATCCAACCATCCATCCATCCACCCAACCATCCATCCATCCATCCACCCAACCATCCATCTGTCCATCCCCTTAACGTTCCCTAACAGCAGTACTTCATCTGCCTTACCCAATTAGGTTTGGCTCACTTGATTTTTTTTTTTGTCCAACACCTTTAATCACCTCGCAAATTCCCCATCATTATAAAAAGAGGCACCACAAACATTTTCAGCAATCCAAGTTTTATTTTTGGCAATTCTTTTTTACAGCAAGAAAGGCGGTGGTGAAAAAAAAAATGCTTTAAAAATATGAACAAGACAGAGACTGAGAAAATATTAACAAGGCCCTGTGCTTTCTGCTAAAGTGCCTTCATTTCATTATCATTAAATTTGCCTAGTAATTAGATTTCGGTGCATGAATATTTAAAAAATATATATAACAGACAGGCTGTCAAAAAAAAAGCACGACAACATCAATTGGATAATTTTTGAGATGGAGACGTTCGTAAGCAATTAACACAGATTTCCTGAGTTTGGAGACTTTTGTTTCCTTTCTTTTCTTCTTCTGCTGTTGATTTTTTCTCTCTTCCAGCTTTGTGTTCTCCATCTGAAATGGAAAGAATACAGCTGTAAATATGGGTGCCACCATTCAGGCTTTGTTCTGGCCCCAGTGCCACCCTCTCCCTGCCCATCCCCATGGGGTCGTGCTGGAACTCTCTGCTTAAATCAAGGTTGCACAGAGCTCCTGCCTTCATCTTCAGGCATTTCTGCTGAAAACAGTGATTTTGGTCCCTATTTGCATAATTGCACAGTTACATGCTCACCGCTCCCTAATTGCATGACCTGTGCTCGACATTGCTGCTTGCAAGGGGCCAAGCCAAGGTGATCCTGCACCCATCCCTGTGTTCCTGCTCTGCAGTGTGTCCATTTTGGAGGTGCTCAGAGCACGCAAAGACTGAGCAACACGCTGCAGAGCAGCAACAAATCACCAGCCAGCACCCAACGTAAGGTAGACGTTTAGTGCACGTTTTGTTTTTCATCACTGCCATCATCTCAGGCAACTTAAGAACACACAAAACAGCCACACAGAACAAAAATCCCAGACCTCAGCTCGGGTCATGCCTTCCCAAAATCTCCTTTGTAAGGTTTTATCAGCAAGAGCAGGGAGTGGAAGCAGTTGGTACAAGCGGCTGAGAGACCAAATCAAAAGCATGTGAGCAGATTAAAGAATCAATCTCCCCATTTGATGCAGAGGAAATCCCACTAATTATAAAGAAGGGGCTTATTTCCCGGAGTCGCTCTGTTTGAAGTCATCAAAACTAGCAATACTTAATTACTCTACTTTATGGAATATATAGCATGGAGCTCCTTCCCAGCTTGCCTGCTTTCTGGTGCCATTACTGGTGCTGGGGGCTTCTGGGGGTGGTGGGGATGCTCCTCCTCTACCTCTGCACTTATTTATTCAAATGAAGCCCTTAACAGCCCTATACGAGCCTGCAGGGAAGCATTTAAATGGACTTTAAAAGGAGGTCATAATGAAAATTTTAAAAAATGTGATTTAGCCACGCAAGCTACCTGGCTATTATTGTGTGTGCTCTGTTGTATGCTATACTGGAAAACACCTTCACAATCTGGAACTGAGGATTCAATCAAAGAGAAGGTGCACCTCATGCCAATCCTTGAGGATAGAAGGGGTTGGCTGCAGCTCCTACAAGCTCTTAAGCAGCTTTTATACTGAATTGGTATATCTAGATCATGTCCATAGGTGGGAAATCACTCTCTTGGATGATCCAGAGGAAAGCTCATGAAAAGAGAGGGATGGGCAGACATAAAACTCCTCTGTACTGAAATGAGGAGAGTGAATGTCAAGGGTCTGCCTGATTTTCCACATCTTCTGCAGCCAGAGAGGAGAATCCTTCCTTCCATTAATAAATGAAAACTAAGGATAAAATCAACACTAAGTGTGTTTTCCCAAATTGTTCTCTATCTTTATCTAGCTGGAGTGGGGAACTTGGGGATCTCTGCTTGCACCCACTTCCCCAGCCCTGCAGGTGCTACATCTCCATAGGGAACAGCAGCACTGCCTTGAGCGTTATGTGGGGGCTCCATCCCCAACAGTGTCACCACCAAGGACAGGATAAAGATAAGGGTAAGGTTTAGGGCTAGGAGGAAGGGGAGGAGCAGGCCAGGGGGAGCACACAGGGGAGCTCTGCTTGGAGCCATGTGGCTTCAAAGCCAAAAAGTGGGTGAAAAGGGGTTTTTGTTTCTTCTTTTTTGTGTGTTTTGTTTTTTTTTTCCACCAGCCTGAGGTGGAAGGAAAGCTGCTCAGCCCCAGCTTGGCCTGGCTGGTGAACAATATTGATGTGAGCAATGCTTCTGGAGGGACTGTGAGCATTTGTGAACCCCCAGCGCATGGCTCTGCTGCAGGAAGGCAGACTGCAGCACTTCCCACCCAGGACATCTTCTCCAGGTCCCCTTCCTGGGCTCCATTTCCTCCATACAAGCATCGGCACCACTTGGAGATGCCCCACTCCGTGCCTCTCCTTGCTGCAGGTTTTTCAAGCCTCCCTGAGCAAGGATTCATATCAGTACTCATGGGCAGTCTCAGCCTGGTGGCTTTTCCCAGCTCATGAGACTGGCAGCAATGAGAATGCTCTGAGATGGACCTGAAATAAACCCCTTCTGTCTTTGCCCCATTGGAATTGAGGAAAACCCCATGTGAGCACATCGCCTGTGGGCTTTTGCCTCTGGTCTTGGGCTTCATGGGACAAGAGGAGGAGAAGTGAACACCTGGACTTTGTCTAGCTGACAAGAAAACTGCAAGAGGGGAAATGGATTGCATCAAAGAGGCTTTCTAAGGGTGGGTGCTCCCCCACTGCAATCCATCTCTGGCAAGGGGGCAAAGCAAAGTGCTTGGGATCAGCTCAGCCCATTGGGAGACACCCCACAGCCTTCTGCTCCATGGGCACAGCTGATGGATGCTCCCCTGTGCCAGACTCAGCAGAGACAGGTCCCTCAGGTCAGGGGGCTTAACGCATCCTAAAAATCAGCACGTCAGCAAGAACTGCACCCCTGCATAAGCAAAGCAAGTCTGGATCCCCACCACCCCTTTGCAGACCCTATGGGAATAGGGTGACACAGAGCCTCCTGCATCCCATAGCGCAGCCGAGGTCCGTTTGTCACTTTTCCTTCATTATTTGCTGTTTGTACACAGGCATCATTAGGGATTCATTTGGTTTCCCTAGCAGCAGGCATTAGTCTGGCTTCCCTTTCCCCCTCTCTCTCCCTCTCTCACCAGCACCCTTTATTTTTAGTGTCTTATTTACAGTTTGACAGAGTAACTGTAACCCTTGCAAGCTACTCCAGCGGCTTTAATCGGGGGAATAATGGGTCCTGTCTGGCGATGAATAGAATTTAGGGGACAGATTGTTCCACACTCGCCCGGTGGGGGTAATTTATTTATGTGCGCACTTGTCAGGAGGAGAAAGGGATGGGGGATCTGTATGCGGCGAGGACATCGCGCCGCTGAAAGGCGGAGGGGAAGGGAGAATGGAGCCAAACGGCCCTGCTCCCACTGCCCCCCCGGCAGCTGAATGCCTCCGGTGGCCGTGAACTTGGAAGGGCTGAAAGCCCCATTCCCAGGCTCTGGGCACGTCAGCGGGGCTGCAATGCTGCCGGCAGAGGGGCTCGGGGCTCCAGATGGGTCCAGGCGCAGCGCACAGCCCTCCCTGGTTCTGCTCGCATAGCGGCGGCGCGGGGAGCTCGTCCCATAGCAACGGTACAGTAGTGGCGGCACAGCGGGGGGCTGGGAAGAGAGGCAAAGCCCTCGGAAAAAATACAGGATGGGTCCAGACAATGGTCCTCTCTCATATCATAAATTACACGGCGGCGACAAAAGGGGATGGGGCTGGTCCCCTCTCCCTGATCCCACAGCCTCTGGGCTCGCTGGGCGCTCATCGGCATCCCTGGGTAGAAAGGATGCGGCACCCTTGAGAGTTGTGTTTGGGTGATGCACGGGGGGAGAAAGCCCCTTTGCTGTCCCCACCTCCCCTCCAGCAGCATCCCAGCTTCCTGCACCCACCGCCCGTGCTCTGCACCCTGTGACTGTGCTCCCTCTGCTGATATTTTGAGTGTCCAGGTTCTCCTAAGTCACAAAAAAGGCTTTTTTTTCCTCCTATTTCCTCACTATGGCTCGAGACCTGGACCGTTTTGTATTCACTGCTGGGGCCTCCACAGCTCAGCACAGCTTCTCCCATGAGCTTTCATCTAGCACAGGGAAAGATCCCTATGGGACATGGTCCGATGGGCTCTCAGTCTCTGAGAGCCCGAACCTATATACAGCATCAGCTGAAAAAGAAGGCTCTCGGGCTGTGCCCATGCAAAAGAGATGCTGGAGCTAAACAGCTGAAACCCAGCACTACACTGAGGATAGGGAGCAAGCTGGTGGCTGAGCAATCCTCATCCTACAGCCACATCCTGCAAGGTGAAGCCCCTCGCCAGAACAGCCATAGCACTGCAAGAAGAGTGTTGGCCAGAGCAGAAGTGCCTTGGGAGAGGTGTTCAGAGCAGGGCAGAGCACACACAACCACTTCACCCACCCCAGGTTACAACCAGGACCATGGGTTCCCCACAGGCGTCACCGCACACCTTTGGAAAGCTCAATTTCTCCAAGCTGGAGGATGACACAAGAGCACTGAACCAAACAGAATAGCAGGCTGTGGAGCAAATGGATGAAGTCTTGCGGTACAAGAGAACATGACAAGGATAGAATGCAGCAGGTGAGGGTCATGGATGCATTTCAGCTCAAAGCTCTTGCCAGCTCAGGTGGTTCTATGACTCTCTGGCTGCAGGACAGCTCATGTGATGCTCCTGGTGTTTCCATCACACCCAGGACTGAAGGTGATGCGCAGTGTCAGGAGCAGAGGTCAGGATGATGCCCTCTTGCTCCTATGAAGACAGCATGATGGCAGCCAACCCAGCCCAAAAGCAATTTAAGGAAGACCTCCCCTTGGCAGAGAGACCAAGAGCTCTCCTTGTTCAGCTGAGCTCAAACCAAGGCAAGAGTGCCTGCATGCACTTCAAACAAAGAAAAAACACATGGAAAAAAAGGTGCTCCCATCAGGTACCCCAATGCTTTTGCTGCCCACACCCTGGACACACTGCTTGGAGAGCTGGACCCTGCACTGCCACAGCAGGACCCAGAGTGGGGACCCTCAGCTGGGCACAATGATGGTCTATTCTGCTGATCACAAGCCTAATCCTCTTTGGTTTTTAATTGGCATTTGGGCTAAGCTGATTTAAACCTCTTCACCTTGTTGGGTCCCCCCTCCCCACTTCTTTCTTTTCTCTCTCTCTTTTTTTTTTTTCCTTCTTTTTTTGAACCCAATAACAACGCTGCCATCACCGAGCTCCCAGCACAATGACATCTTTGTGCGAAGGCGAGAGGAGAGGAAAGGGGAAGGGAGGGGGAGCGGGGAAAATGTGCTGAACCTACTGGGAAACAATGCTCAGTTTGTGGAGCAGCCTTGACCACTGGCAGAGCACCCGCTTCAGCTGCGCCACGTTAATAAATGCCCTGTCCCATCCGCAGCCCCAGGCACCTCACCTGTGCCCCCCCAGTGCCCCCCAGTCTCACCAGTGTGGCATGGTGCTGTGTCCCATCCCCAGAGTGCTCCTGGTGTCCTTATGCCAGGCTTGCTCAGTGCTGCTCCAGGTCATCAGCTGCTGGGAGGAGGAGGAGGATGGAGGAAGGTACACACAGTGACTGTCCCCAAGATGGGTCCTGCTACCAGCTTCCCATATCCAGGCTCTGCTGTGGTTGTGTTTTCCTTTCCAGCCTCCACTCCTGGTTTCATGCAACAGTGAGACACGATTGAAGTTGAGAACCACAAGCAACAGCAACTCCTTTCTTACCCTCCTCCCCAGATTTACCACCAAATAAGCGCCTCAAAGGATGCTGCTTGTGGGTTTGGAAGATTGGGACTAAAACAGCAGTAAGAGATCATGGAACAAAACCACGGGGGTATGAGAAATTGGGCAGTGCATGGTGAGCAGCAAGACAGTGCTCCTAATAGTGTGGTGCTTGTGTCCATGGGGCAGGTGCTGGAGTCTACTCAGTCCAAGGAGCTTGGGTTTATGGATAGCCATGAAAATTATGCTCTTACCAGGCAATTCTGAATGAACTTCCACCAGGACTCAAGCATTACTCTTGGCTGGCCAGGAAACGAGTGGAGCATCACAGCAGGGGAAGCTACTCTCTGCACTAGTGGGGAGAAAGAGAAAAGGGGATGAGAGCAAAATAAATGTCAGCCCCAGTGCCCCACAGCTGCCCTACGGATGATTATGGCCACAGAATTCACCCGTCATTCCTCATCTCCATGGACCTCCAATCCAGGAGTTACAAGGTAGAGCTACAAATGCTATAGACTCCATTCAAAAGAACCCTTTTTTCATCTGCCTCATGAAGAGCTGCGGTCCCTTAGGCTTCCCTCTGCCACCAGAGCTCCTGAAAAACTCAAGCCCAGCCCCAAGACCCAAAGTTTGTGCAGACTGGGGATGCTGAGTGCTGTGACGTAGCCATCCAAGGTAGCCCAACCACATGCTGCTTTCCCCACCCCATTGCTCTGTGCTGTCCTGGGTTGTCAGCACAGATTTATTTTTTACATATTGGTTTGCTTTGTGTATTTCCTCTCCACATAAACCTTGCTTCATCCATGGCAATTCATGGGCTACACATAGATTTAACCCAGTGCCAAATTTACTTGGCATGTTTAACAGGGGAAGACACTGGGGCCAGAAAAAGATCCTTTTCTCTTGCCCTTCAGTCCCATAAATCGTTGATAACAGTACAGAAACCAGGAGGAGCAAGCAGTGGAAAGGAAACAATAAGCCAAGGATGGAGGCTCAGCAACACAGAGCAGCAAAGCCAAAGCTCCATCCCCCAGCCCACATCCACTCCATGACTGCAAAAGCGAGAAAAAGGCACAAAAATCCACCCCCCCCCCCCCCAGTCCAAGCAGTGAGAAATCAGCTGAGTGGCTCCAGCTCAGCTGAGCAGCTAAGAGCCTTAATGCATTTTTGTGGGTGTTAGGGAACGAATTCCCATTCCTGCACGCGCGGGGCTGGAGGTGCTGGGTCACCTCTGAGGGATCAATGTCTGCATGGGGATGGTGGCCTCAGCCCCAAAATGGGTATGGGGTGATGGAGCTCATGCTCCAACCTGATGAGAAAAAAAGAGATTTGGGGTTCAGCTCATTCCTCACATTCAGACTTTCAGGTTTCTTGCTCTCTTGGTGACAGATTGATGGGGAGACATTAGGAAGCACCAACGCAAGCTCATGGAGCACTGAGATCACCACCAAACCAGCAGCCACCCACAATGGGCTCTGCAGTTAAAGCACCCCAAAATAAATACCTCAAGCATTGGAACAGAACCAATCTTTAAAAAACTCCCAGCAGATCAGGCGATATTCCTGCTCCTAGCTGACCTCAGTGCCATCATTTTTGTCCCTACAAACTGCCCATTGGGCACGTGAGGCCCTATGGGCCATGTGCAGTGCAAGGATGTTCTTGGTTGTGTTTTGCACTGATATTATCCCTATTATCCCCCCCGTCTTTAAGCAGCCACAAAACATTCTCAGTTTGTCCAAGAAAAGGGGAAAAAAATAATTGAACAGCTGCTTTGTTAGTATTTCTGCAGTACACAAGAATACAAACGTGGGCTGAAGCCACTGCAAGATCTTTTGGCAAAATGCAAGTCAAAATATCCCCCACAACAGAGCAAATTTTAATGACCACCCCAAAATATGTTGTAGAAAGGACTGGATGCTCACGCTGGTCTCACTCCCACTGCAAAAATGGGAAATGAATCCAAAGGAGGGGATCTGGGGGTGATGCTGGAGCGAACACCATGGGTGGGAAAGAGAAAATGTGGGTGAGCAAGGCTAGGGTGAGCACACGGGGCACGAGTGGGGTGCGGGGCCATTGTGGGATGTGGGGGCATGGGTGGGATATGGGACCGCAGGCAGAGATGTGGGGTGGCTGCAGCCACGAGCGAGCATCGGCCATTTTATGTTGGCTGCCTAAAATGGTGGCTTGCACCTTTTTTTTCCCTTTCTGCTACCGTTCCAGCACGCATGCACCCACGGAGAGGGGAGGGAGAGGGCCGCAGCCCCCTGCATACGAGGGTGCAGGGAACAGGAGCCAAGATGGAATTAGAAGGGGGAAATTAAAGGAGGGGAATGGAGGGGGGGTGAGCGGGAAGGATGCGCTCGCCTCGACGCGGCCCATCCGCCCTTGGCTTTATGCTACGGCTTTATCCTATGGAAGGGAGAGGCAGGAAGGCATCAAGAGGGGGAAAAAAAATGGGGGGAAAAGGAAAAGACATGCAACGTTTGGGCGAGGACAGAGGAGGGGGCAGGGATACGCGTGGGGCGCGGGGAAATCTTCCCTCCTTTCTTCACCGACCCCCCCCACCCACCCCCCCCTTTTTCGCCCTCCCTGCAATCCCGCTTTGACTTTTCCCACAGAAGTAGCCAACCTCCAGGAATGCAAATGACATTCATTATGCAAATGCATGCAAATCAGGTTTAACTATCGGAAGAAGGGCTCAGAATTGCTAATGGGTTAACTCTTTCGCACACAACCATGACAACAAGAGCCCTCATCGCGCTCGGGCTTTGTGCTACTCCGTCCCTTCCCAGGCACCCCAGCCCCGTGCCCTTACTGGGATCCCCATAAGCGTGGGATGAGGGCCACGGGGAGGGTGGAAAGGGGAACAAAGCACCAGGAAAACAAGAACAACAAAAACTCCGTTGGCGTGGGAGTGGCTGCCCCTTCGTTAGACGCCGGTGGGAGATGAGACAAAGGCTGAAATGCAAAAATGGAGGGAGGAAAAAGGAAAAGAAGAAAAAAAAAAAATAAAAATAAAGGGAGGGGAAAAAAAACCCACCAGGCTGCTATCAAGCAGATGATAAATATGACATTGTGGTGCATGGGCAAAGGGTGATGGCACCCTCCAAGGTTTGGACACTGGCATCCAGGAGGGTGCAGAGTCACCATCCCATTGTTCCCAGCAAAAATATTACATTGCTGAAATCCCAGCCTTCTCTCTCTCTGTTTTTTTTTTTTTTTTTTTTTTTTTTTAATATCAAGGGAATAAAGCAGTAAATAAAAGAAAAACTGACAGTGTTTCTCATGGTGTTATCACCTGGGAGGGACAGAGCACATGGGAAACCATGGCCATGATGCAGCAGTGCTGCAGTGCGCCTGGGATGCTCCAAGCACACCAAGGCCATGCTGGGCTCGAAGCAAGAACCCCAGGGCAGAGCCCTGTGCCTGCTGCAGGGGGCCAAGATGCACGCACAGCTAATGGCTAAGTCATTAATAGCCACGCTCTTATTGATTAGCATTAATAATACTGTGTTTCCATGCATTGGAATGCGTGCTCTCTTTATGTCTTACACCTGATCCCAGGCCGCTTTGCAAGCTAAAATGTTGAGCATTTCTGCAAGCCTCAAGTGTCAAAATATAAAGAAATAGACTAGTGAACCCCTCCTTACCAAAATAAGGATGAGGGAGAAATAAAAATAAAGCTGCAGTGTGGGTTTCTGTATTTACCCTCTGTCCTCTAGCTGGGAATCTACCAGCCATGCTCTGCTGCTGAGTGCACCTCCAGTTGCTTTCGATTTCTGAGTGTAGAAGTGATTCCAGAAAGCTGGAAATGGGAGATTTTCATTCTTACCATGATTTCCAATACTGATTTTTTATGAATTAAATGCACACGTGGTGGGAGGTTGGTGGGTGCAGCCGTCCCGGTGCCAACAGCTGCTTATTGCTAATGACTGAGATGCAGCATCATTATCATATCATGGTGCTGAGAAAGCAAACTTCCTTAGGAAGATGCTGTAGATGCTTCCTTAGGATTGCACAGATCGTGTGTAAATTGTCATTTGGAAGAGATGGTAACGGGGTGGGACTCAGCACATACCTGGAGTCAATGGCATCCCCAGCACCGCAGCAGAGGAGGAGCGGAGATGGCTGAAAGGAGAGTTCATGCTTTTAGCACAGCGTGGAAATCACTCGACTTTATCAAACCTCCCCCCATTGAGTGACATGAAAAAGTGTTATTAACCATTATTAATCATTTTCACCATTATTATCGATATCATCATTATTAAAGGAGCTCCTATTTATTCCCTTTGCTTTTCCTTCCTCCCCCTTCTCTATCCCATTTGACCCCTTAGAAGCCATTCCCATTTGCCTCACCCCCCTTTGCTCTGTTTCTCATCACCTCTTTGGCCCCGAGGAGACCATTTTTGTTGCCCAGAGACACAAAGCAGCGCTTTGGGGCATGGAAATGCCAACACACACAGCCTCCATCCCACCCCATTGGAAGTCAGCTTCCAAAAATGCTTACAGCTGCTTTGTGCCAGAACCCCACTGGCAAAATGAACGTTCATCCACATTTATAAGAGTGCAGTCTGGCAGCTTGGGGAATGATATGGTTGGGAGGAAAAAGGTAAAAAAGGAAAAATGATAAAAAGAAGGAAAGAGAAGAAGAATTTTTACATTGAGGTGTTAAGAGAAACCATTGTTTGCAGAAGTTGGAGATCAGGGAGAGAGGAAAGGCTGAGTGACTTTGGGATGGTTGCCATCGGGGGGATGCAAGGCCTTGGTCCTCACTTGGATTTTCCAGCTCTATCAATACTTTTACTCCTCATCATCTCCAGCAGCATCAAGAAAATGCCTGGAAGGTGCATTGTGTAGGGAAATGTGGCTGGGGTGAGACTGGGCAGCCGAGCATCCTCCCCCGGTTGCACCAATGGCCATTTATGTACTGCTGTACTGCTGTCAGAAAGCCCAGCTGCATTCCGTAGTAAATCCCCAGTTTTTCCCCATCCTGGATGAGGACATCATGAGAAATGAACAAGGGCACATAGGAAGCACCACGCACAGAGCAATGCCAAGTGCTTTTGCACCCCATCATGCATGGACAGCTCTGATGGGACAACCCATGCCCCAGGGAAAGCACCCATAGCACAAACCACAGCTTCCCACCACTTCCATCACAGCAAAGGCAAAAAGTGAAAGAGGATTTTGCAGCAGCAAACAGAGGGGTGTGGGCAGTGCTGGGGGCACTCAATGCCCATCAGCTCACAGCATTACGGGGCAGAACACGGCTGAGAAGTGCAGTTGGATGGTAGAACCTCAATTCTTCCTGAGGTCGTGGAGGGGATTTGTGCTTCGAGCGCCAGCCCTGAGGACGCAGGAGGCAGCATGGTTATTTTTAAACCATGATTTTTTTCATCTCAGTGTTTTCTCAGCCCTATTTTAAAGCCGGCTCACAAAGCATTTGGGGGCCAGACTCCATTTTTCAGCAAGGAAAAAAAAAAAAAAAAAAGCAAGCAATCAAGCAAACCCACCACCCTTTTTTTTTTTCCCCTAATTTTCCCAAAGACCTCAGAGGCGTGAGCACTCGAGAGTCAAATTTGCCCAGGACTCGCATCCCTTAAGAAAGCAGTGCTCATTCGCCTTCCACAAACTCTGCAGCAGCAACAAAAGTCCCTTTCAAGCCCTTCCAGACGCAAGTCCTTCAGCTCAATTAGTCAGGCACACAGGGACACAAAAAAGCCTCCCATTCAGGCTAGTGGCTGGCTGCGGAGGACAAGGGTGAAGAAAGGATCTTTCTCCCACGCTTTCACTGGGTGTCATAACAAGCAGAAAGCCCTCTTATGGGAGGATTATTGGAGATAAGAGCCCAGCCAAGGGGCTGGGGCTGCAGGAGGAGAGCACGGAGGATGCTGAGGCTCCCACCAAGGCCAGCACGGTGCACGTTCAAAACGATGGTGCTGGCCTCCTCTACCCATGCACAAGCTGAATAATCCTGCTTTTCCATGGCAACCCGCAAAGCAGAGAGCCTTGCAGCCGTGGGTTCTGCGGCCGTGCGCAGTGCGTGCTCCAGAAAGCACCCAGCTCCTCAGGAATGGAATGGCCTTGAGATTTTATATTATATATATATATGTATGTATGTATGTATGTATGTTTTAATAAGGAACAGGTTTCTCTGAGCTTTGGTTGGTCAAAGCTAAACCAAAGCAGAGGAAGGGAGCAAACTCCCCAGAAGATGAGGTCTGTGCAGAACCCACAGCCATCAGTGGCCCATTCACCCTCTGCAGCACCTACAAGTCCCTGGACACCAACAGCTCTGCATGGCATCAACCCAAGCTTCCAAGCCAACTCCATCCCTGATGCCCTTCATCAGCCAGAGTAACATTCCCATTTCCCCACACCTTTGCCATCAACTCCACACGCATCTCCAGAGAGCACTTCCAGGTCATCCAAAGACACAATTCCTTTTATTTTTCCCCTTACAGCTCATTCATGGGAGATGAAGACAGCCCAGCTCATGGTGGTCGGGGGCTCAGGAGGGTACAAGACCAGCTTGGGGCTGAGGAACCCACACAGAACCCACTAGCCCTAATTGTAGGATTCCCTCCCTCTGACATCGACTGAAAAGTAGAGCAGGAGGAAGGGCTGGAACGAAGTTAACACCTCAAGGGAAACTCTTCCTCTTTTCCAGGGAGCACTCAGTGCCTCCAGAAAGGGATCACAGTCCTGCGCTCCCTCACCTAATCCCCGTTACCCACACAGTGTCTTCCAAAGGGAACAAAATGAATCCAAGGACAGATACATAATAACTTTTTTTCCTCCAAACAAAACAATTTTGAGGTGGGCAATGCCCACGTCACACAAACCCATGCTCATCCCCAGCACTTATTAGTCACATTTTCCCCGAAGATCCAGGTGCAGGGATTTAAGATCGAGTGCACACACACTTGGCACTGCCCCCTTTGCCCCTGCACTGGTGACACCAAAAGCCCTGAAAGTGGAATTAGAACGATTTTTACATCTCCTAGGTCTGTCAGAGCCACAGCTTAGGGATTTACACAGCTCAGCATCATAGCCACGAGCATTGGCTCTCAGCAGCAGCAGGGCAAATCCTCATGTCACACTGGCACCAGACCGCTGATCGGAGCACATTCAGCCAGGAGCTGCTCCCACCCTCACAGACCTCAGCGATCTGCTCTGTGATTCAGCTCTCAACACATTTCCCATCTTTTCCTGCAAAACCCACCATGACAGCACTGCTTTGCAGATGCTTGCCTGCTCTCTTGAGCCCCCCAGCCAGCAGACATCCCTTTTTCATTGCATTCTAGAGAAGGCAGAGAGCAGAGCTGGCACTATCCCTAAAAACCCTGCAGGGCAACCAGAACACAGCTCTAGGACCATTTTTAAGGCCCCTGTTTCAATGGTAGTGCTGTCACATTGTCCCAGGCCAGCCAAACCTCCTGCAACACAGGGCAAATGGGGAGCTGGGAAGCAGCCAGTGGCTCTGCTTTCACATTCAATCACTCTCAGAGCATCACAGCGACCAACCCAGCCCCACCAGTGCCTAGCTCAGCATTTTCCTCCCGGCCGCTGCTGAGGGAAATGCCATCAGCTGTCCCCCCAGGGCACCCGTCGACTCCCATTTGGTGGATGCCATGTGCCACATTGGCTTGCTGACGGGGTAGGATTGGAGAAAGCCCCTCATTGCTTTTTTTTTTTTTTTTTTTTTTTTGTGCTGTAGGGGAAAATGCCGAAGTGGGATGCCCAGTGCTAATGCAGGACATGGCAAGACCCATTGTAGAGCAGTGCAAAGTCCCAAATCTTCAATGGGGACAGAGCTCAGCAGCACACAGTTCACGCAGAGCACAGCCCCAGGATGCTGTTCCCACTGCCAAAATTCAACAGGGCCTGATTTGGTTCCTCCAGGAAGTCAGAGTGCCCACTCAGACGCTTTGTCATAACCCCAATGTGAAAGTCACGCCCTTGGAAACCCTCAGGGCTTGGGAGTCCTGATTATTTGGTGAGGAATGGCTGCTCCCAGCATAAAGACAGCCCCAGGACAATGAGGAGCAGACCCACACAGACCTGACATTCCCAATAGCATTGCCTTGGGAACAGGATGAGGCACAGACCCCAAAACCCCCCTGCTCCCTCGTGAGCATCACCAGAATCCATCCATCAGCATGCAACCCTGCTGCAATTATATGGGGTTTGAAACATAGATATTCCTACATTCAGGCGCATGCACACGTATTGTTTCTTTGTGACTGCACTATTCTCCACCTCCCTGGCCCATGGCACGAGAGACCCAATGGGTCACAGGGGGGATGATGAGGACTAGAGACCTCAGAAGGCTTCAGCAGTTTGTTTAAAGCAAAAGCAAGTCAACCTCAAGTTCATTCCTAGGATATTTCAAGGTGAAAATGATGCACTGAACTGAAATCACTGTTTGTCAATAGTTACATTTGTATAGGTCGGTCCTTCTCAATCACTCATTGACCCATTGATTAATTAGTATTGCCTTTACTCCTTTCTTTGCTCCAACCACACTGCTTCAAGCATGAAAAGGACACGGAGGGCTGATCTCTCAAGAACATGCAAACCCATCTCCCATTAATGTCTCCAGCAGTTAGGTACACACAAGGGAGAGGCGAGCAGACAGTGCTGAGTGTGAACCACTCAAATCACAATGTCCAAGCGAGCTTAGACAGCCACATATAAGCTGCAATTTAGATCAACATCACACCAACACACAGGGCTCCTACTGCCAGCACGCTCTGGGAGCAAAGTGGGGAGAGGAGGAAAGAAATAAAAGTAGAGAATAGCTGCCTGCAGGATTCCAGCTCCCAAAGGCCTGGGGATGGCCATGCTCAAGGTGCCACAAGGACATGAGATTGTAAAGAAGCTCTGCTAAGACCGAGAGCAGCTGACAGCATCCCGGGCCCCAAGAGGTGGGAAAAATGGGGCTGTTGAAGTATCGGTTCCCATTTGGGAGTGCAGGATTGCACCCAGCAGGGATGGGGTGAGCAGGGAATGGGTCAAACGCTGAGCATCCCCTGCCTATTAGGTCACCAAATTCCCCGCAGAGCTTTTGCCCTCATCCCAGGCCACCAGCCCCATCTCTGCCCGTGCCTTTGTTAGAGCTGAGCAGGTGACAGCATCACACCACAGCCTATGGCAGCACCGCCTCGGCCCCATGCCCACCAGGATTGGTCACCTGGGAAAACCAAAAGATGATGGTACGCTGCTCCCAGCCCCTGATTGGCGCCGTCCTTCCTCCCCCCTCCCAGACCCAATCCACTGCCCAATGGAGGGTGGCACATGGCTTCTCCCCAGCAATAAAAGCATCTCACCCACTGCGTTGTCCCCAGTGAGACGCTTGCACGAGGACACACAGCTGTGCCCAATGCCCACCCAAACATGTGCTGGTGGCACCGGGACCTCACAAGGGACAGCAGCATGGTGACATCCTGCTGCCACCAAAGCCAGGTGGCCGACTCTTTCCCACACTCAGGCACAGGGCAAGCCCCATAGGATCCCTCCATGGACTCAATGCTCTCCTTTCCTCCACTCTCTGCCACGCATCCCCTGCCTGGGATGTGCCTGGAGGAGCAGCAGGGGATACAGTGAGAGCACATGGAAACATCCCTCTGCTCCAGCACCAGGCTGCAGGACAAGAGCAGCACTAAGCACATCCAGGAGGGGTGGGCAGGGGGGGTTTCCTGAAGACATCCCCAAGGAAATTGGTACAGGAAAGTGGCACATGCACTGAGTGAATCTGAATTAAGGGGCTGTGGGTGAGGAGGTGAAAATGGTCTTGTTTATTAAATTAAAGTCATCATAGGAGCATGACTCATCTCTCACACTGCATCTCAAACTACAGCTTTCCCCTGTACAAAGTCCTGGGAACAGTTTCTTCTACATTCCCTCTCCCTTTAAAAAAATAGAAAATAAATATAATAATAATAAAGTCCTGATGAGCACAAGAGCAAAACGAGCGGGTCCAGCATGGGTCAAAAGCCAGCTTTTTTTCTACACCTCTCCCAAGGTGCAATGCTCTAAATATTCCTTTCCAAAAATCAGTTTGGCTTCTATGGCTCATGTATTTTTTTTTTTATTAAGAGCTTTGCCCCCTCCCCTCCCTCCCCCCAGCCTTGGAGTCACCGTTATGAGATCAAAACCCTCCTGAAGAGCTTTGTGTTCTTCAAAGCAGCATCAAGACATCGTCCAAATGGGCCGCCAGGTTGGGCGGGTGGCATCTAAGCAGCCTGGCCATAGCAGAGGCCAGTGCACATCTCTGACCCCCCCATCTCCTTCTAAAGGAGAAGAAGCAGAAATCCTGGATTCCATAAGAAGAGGCCAAGAGATAACAGTGAAGGGAGCAAGGATTGGTGTGAATTGGCATTCAGAGAGGATAAATAATAGAAAATCAAGTTCCCCCATTCATCTCACACTGCTTCAAAGGCAAATTAAATAGATATTTTTGTTAATAAATCCCCAATCTTGGATCAAAGAAACGTTCATAGGCGGAGGGTTGAAAGAAGAAAGGGAGCGTTTGGATAGAGGTACAAAAAGAGGGAATGGAAAAAAAAAAAAAAACCACAAAGAAAGCTGCAAGAAACCATTTTCCAAATCATTGCATCACTCTTTCTAATCTGGATACCAAGTTATCTCTGTCAGGGAATGAAACTAAACAGATTGGAAATAGTGGGGGGGGGGGTTGAAAAAAAAAAAAAAAAAAGAGGAGAATGTTCATATCTGCAAAACAACCATTAATAAACAGTGCTCGGTTGCTGCTTTATTAAACAGATAATCCAGCACGCTAATCTGTATTGATTTATGGGTTCTGTGATGCTACACGAGCGGTTACGCAATGAGAGTTCATCCTCTATCTGCGGTCTGGGTCCTGTGCTTCACTAATTCACAATCTGATGGGAAGTTTTACTTTGTTAATTCAATTATAGTCAGCAGCAAAAAAAAAAAAAAAAAAAAAAAAAAAAAAAGGAACGGCACCATCCTCATTTTGCTCAAGACTGAACCAGAAAGCGTTTTCTTAAAAGGAGACAAATCAGGTCTTGAAATCAATAAATAATGAAATCCTACCTCGGTTTTAATTCCAGTCTCAAAAAGTTGTCTTTTTTTTTTCCTCTCTCTCCTCTGTTCTTTCTTTTTTCCGCCTCTCATTTTCTTGATCTTCTTTCTTTCTCTTTCATTTTTCTTTTTGTTTTCCTCCTCTTCCTCTCGATGAATTTCCTTTCTTCTCCACATCCTCCTCAGGCGTGTAATGGGGTTATTTTTACTTTCGGTTATCTAGCTTTATGAAGAATCGACACCACTCATACAGCTAGATAACCAAAGATAACAACCAACCCCTGAAGTCTACAGCACTAGCAGGAAAAGGGCAACCTCCTCTTCTCCAGGGGCTTCCAGGCATGTGGCTTTTAGAGAGGGAATGAGGGAGGAAACGAATAAACAGAGATGCAAGAATTAGCAGTGGGATCCGTAATACCAGCATGCAGCTACAGCGGGGCCCTGCAGCTGCAGCCCAGGCAGAGCATCAGTGCCATGGGCAGAATCGGGCCCTTAGAAACACCATTTGGAGCAGAATTACGAGACAGCCACACAGGAACAGAATGTTTTCAGGTTCGAGCCCCCTTCCAGTTTAAATCTGTTTCGTTTGCAAACGAAATGACGTTCTGCAGGTGCTGAGGATTAAGGCCGCGTTATTTTTAATAACCCCGAGCTCTGTCAAAATAATACATCCAAGCCAGTGATAATGAAAGCAAATAGAATTTGCACCCGCAATTCAGGAGACATAAAAGGACGTATCCCCACCCATGAATGCATTTAACGCTCGCCAAACAAAAAGACTGCGCAAAAAAAAAAAAAAAAAAAAAAAAAGCCTGCCGCTTCAAATAAATAATAACTTGGGCTGCTTTGAGTGCAGCCCGGATCTGGGGTTAACGGACGGGATGAATGAACGTGGAGGAAACGATGGCAAAGAAGGAAAGAGGGAAAGGAGGGAGCGACTCCCACCCGATGCTCAGCATCGCCGGCCCCGCGGAGGCACCGCGCCCGGCTCCGCGTACCGCTCACTGCTGCTGGGGGGACCCGCAGCCTCGCTCCTTCCCCGCGGGCCCGGCCTCCCTTTGCCCTTTCTTCATTCTCGGGAGCCGCAGCCCTCCCTCTCTCTCTCTCTCTCTCTCCACCTTCCTCGAAGGTTCCGCTTTCCTCGCGTTCTCTTTTCCCCGGGAGGTAACCACATCCCGCCCGGGGATGCCCTATGGGCCTCACCCTTCCTCCCACCGCCGGCGGAGCTGCCTCCCTGCAGTGCCTCCATCCTCCCCGGCTAACCGACCTCCATCCTCCGGGGGTGGAAAGGGGATGGTGGTGGTTGGGGGCGACTGGGGGTGGAGGGGACCACCATCCCGCCCCCTCCCCCAGCAGCCCTCATCCCTCACTCCTGCCTTCACCTGCAGTCCGCACCTCGGGGGGTTCCGCGCTTCTCACGTCCTCCTTCACCTGCAGCCTCCTTTCCTCGGGGCGGCCGGACAAGATCCACACTGCAGGGGGCGCGGAGCCGAGAGCTCCGAATTTCTGAGCCTGTTGACGGCACGGCACGGCACGGCACGGCACGGCACGGCACGGCACGGCACGGCACGGCACGGCACGGCACGGCACGGCACGGCACGGCACGGCACGGCACGGCACGGCACGGCACGGCACCTACCTGCTGCCTGCAGCCTCTGCGCCGGGGGGGAGCGGCGCGCGGCACTTTTCATTCATGCTTTCCCACTCCCGGCCCTCAACTCGGCCTCTCATTGGTTCTGCCCCACCTGACGTCACCCGCTCTGGCTCCGCCCCTCTGCAGCGCCTATCGCTTCATCAATGGGCGGGGAGGGACCGCGCTCACGCACCGCCGCCACCCCTCACCCCCGTCCTTGTGTGTCCCCCCCTCCCCATCCCCCCACCCCCGAGCAGCCGTCCCCAGCTCTCCCAGCGCAGCAGCAGCCCCCCCCCCCCCCCCTTCGCCTCCAGCACCTCGCACTGCGACCACCGCCCATCGCCACCATCGCCCGTTGACACCAACTGCCACCAACCGGCTTCGGCCACCGCGGTTCCCAGCTCCACCGTCCCTTCTCTGGAGGGGGGGGGGGCTCAGCCCCACGGCCCCCGCCTTGTGCACAGCCCGGGAGGAGCGCAGACGCTGCTTTTATTGCCGTTGTTCTGACCCCGCAGGCTCTCTATTAATTACCCTTTTATTTTCCCTCTTATCGTAAGAGATAGCATCAAAATTAATAACGCGATTTATCCTCAAACAAAAAAAAAAAAAAAAAAAAAAGAAAGAAAATGGACTGTTTGGAATTTTTTTTTTCTGTTCTCTTAAAATTCCTTGTTGCCTTGGATTTATTATTATTATTATTATTATTTTCTAACATCAAACCAGCCCAGTTCGGGGTTGCACGTTTCGGGGACTGTCCGGGATGGCCACCTCCTGCATTGTAGCCATCAAGGCCGGGTCCTACCCCCCTGGAACCCCCTCTTCCAGTTTCCCCCCATTAGGGATACTGCAGCCGCTACCCTCGCTCCGGTGTGAGCAATACGGCCGAGGCCGGAGGCAGGCGGAGAGGTGCTGCCGGGGAAATGAGGTCCTGGGGGGCCAAGGGGAGGTTGGGAACCCCCGGCCAGCGTTACGGGAAGCCCCGGCCCCGCTTCCAGCGCGCTCTGCCCCTGCTGGGCCCTCAGCATTACCTTCACCCTCTTTCTCCCCCTGCTTTCCCGCACCCCGAAGGTGCTCGGGATCTCAGTGCCTTCTTTCACCCCCCCCTCCCCTCCACGTTCATCTCCAGTCCTTCCCTGAAGACAAAACCGCAACCGAGGGCAGCGCCCTCCCGCTCCGCTCGAGCCCCCGCGTTCTGCTCCCACTTCACCGCTTCCCCGACTTCATCCACTCGGGCATCCGCCCCTCCGCTCCGGGGGTGGGGGCAGCGCCGGGCCCTCGCGTTGAGGCCGGGTCCTACGGGGACAGCAGGGAACGGGGCTAAGAGAACCTAATGGGGAGATTACGAGGAGTTACCGGGGGGGTCTGGAGGCGTTACTGCAGCGGATCCGCAAACCCCCTTCCCTCCCGCGGCCAGGAGGATTTTTTCAGAAATAACCGCAATTTTCCCCTTTTAATTCTACTAAAAAAAATCGACGTAAAAATGATAATAAAAAATAAATAATAAAAATCTATAATTTTAAGCCGTTCGCGTACCGTATATACCTAAAACCTCCCGAAGAAGAACCGCGATCCGACCGCTCTTCATCCCGAACGCGACGCGCCGGGTTCAAACTTCTGCTCTCCCAATGCCGGCGCATTTCTGCCATCCCAGCGACGTCCCGGGGCAGGAGGACACGAGAGGACTGCAGGAGACTCCCGGGTGTGTTTTGGGTTTCATTAGCAAATGAAAAACCCCCCGCTCCATGGTTTGCTGCTTTTCGACAAAGTCGCTTACGCAAACTGAAGCCAGACAAAAATGCAAACAAATACAATGAGCAGCCGCACAGACCGAGGCTCGGGATCGCACGCTAAAAGGACGATTAGAAGATGGCCAGCTTTAAAATTGACACGAATTATTGCATGAAAATAAAATAAAATAAAATAGAAAGGCTCGACTTGGGGCACCCAGCGGCTCCCAAGCGCCCATATGCGCAACGCACGAACCGAGATGCCGCCCGCTGCTCTTTTTCCTTTCCCCCAGCCCCCCCCCCCCCACCCCGTGCACAACAGCTCGAGAGCAATCTCCCCACGCCTGCGAGGAGAATTAAGGACACGCCGCGGAGATGCGTATTTCTGAGATAAATAGGAAATAGAATGGGGAAAAAAAAAAAAAAAAAAAAGAAGAAGAAGAAGAAGAAGAAGGAAAGAAAGAAAGAAAAAAAGAAAGAAAGAAAGAAGTCTCTTCGCTCCTGGCTGGAAAAGCCGTGCGGAGGAAAAGCCGGTACCGGGCCGCTCACATCTGGCCAGATGTGCTGCCCTGTGAAGGGGTGACGGGGCTCGCACGGATCGAAGCGGGACCACAACGAGGCGGGGGGTGGGGGGGTTTCAGACGCACCCACCGGGATGTGCCATTCTATAACGAACTGCGGACACGGCGAACCTCGCGCTGCCGTCATCACTTCCCCCCTCTAACTCCCAAATCCAACTCCAGCAGCAGAGCGGGGAGGCAGAGGGGGCACATCCCGACCGGGGCGGGGAGGGGAGGGGGTGTGGTGGGTATGGATCCTATCATTTCAGATCCCCCCCCTGCGTGAATGTCCCCTCTCTGCGACACTCTGTGCTCGGCCTTTCTCTCTTGCTGGGGAAACTCGAGGATCACCGTGTGCTGCTCCGAGCAGAGCACGGAACCCCCCCGGCAGCACCTCTGCCCCCCAAGGTTCAGCACTGTGTTGTGCACGAGTGGGGCGAGATGGGAGGCGAATGAAGGCACCTGGAATTGCTGGATTTTGCACAGCATCTCCTTGCACGGCCTTGCCTTCCTTGGACAGGGGCGATTAGAGGAGGAGACCTCAGACCTCCACCCCCGCTCCGAAATTTTGGGGATAGGGGCACGGAGAGAGTCAGCAAAGGGCAGTGGCGCTCAGTCCGTACCCGGCCCTTCTCAAACTTTCCCAGCTCAGCTCCGCAGGGCACTGCGAGAGGTGGGAGGGCTTAGGGAGAACTCACCCCACGCCCCCCAGTTCCGTGCAGAAGGGCGGCAGGTTTAGGATCCCCCCCCGTAGCATCCTCAGCCCGGCCCCGCAGTGCTGCCGCAGCCCTCGGTCCCTAATAAAGACGCTTTGAGAGACAGATTCCTCCGGCCCCCCCTTCCTCTACCGTCTTACCCCCTATTTTATTATTATTATTATTATTATTATTTTCTCACCAAGTCCAATAAATTGAGCGGCTTGTCTGGCCTCAGACGTGTTCAGCAACCCAAGCCCCGAGGCTTTTGTTCCTCCGAGTCTCACATTGTTTGTCCGGCTCCGGGGCCGGGTGAGCCCGGCACGCACACGCTCCACGGGGGCTCCACGGGGGCCCCGCCCGCAACAACTCCGGGGGGCCGGCGAGGAGAGCGGGACACAGAGCTGGGCCGCTCCCTCTCTCCTCCCCCACCTCCCACCCTCCGTTCCCAGGGGCTTTCCCCGGCTTCTGCCTCCACGGGGCCGCACGTGTGACGTGGGACGTGGGGCTGAAGCAGCGCTGCTGCTGGAGCTACGGGTGCTGCCTGCGTTGCCCTGTAACTCTGCCTGCAATGCCCTGCCTACACTGCCCACCTGCTTGCCTGCACTATCCCGCATCCCTGTCTTGCATCGCTACCCTCTATCGCTTCCTTTCATTCCTGCCCTGCATTTCTTCCTTGCATCCTTGCCCTCTACCCCTGCATCCCTGTTCTGTATCCCAGTATCCCTGTATCCCTTCATCCCTGACTTGTATCCCTGGATCCCAGTAGCCCAGAACACCTGTATCCCTGCATCCTTACACCCCTGACCTGTATTCCTGCATCCCTACATCCCTGCATCCCAGTAGCCCTGCAACCCTGTATCCCTGCAACCCTGTATCCCTGTATCCCTGTATCACTGAATCCCTGTCCTGCATCCTTCTCCTGTATCCCTGCATCCCTGCATCCCTCCCCTATATCCCTGCATCCCCACATCCCTGTATCACCGAATCCCTGTCCCGTAGCCCCGCATCCCTGCATACCTCCCCTGTATCTCCGCATCCCTTCATCCCTGCATCCCCGCATCCATCCCCTGTATCCCTGCATCCCTCCATCCTTGCACCCCTTCACCCTGCCTCCCTCAGCCCTGTCCGACCCGCCTTGCCCCACCTCTGCATCCCCCGAAGTGGACGCGGATCTTCGATGCGGCGCCGAGGCCGGAGCTGACGCTGGAGGAGAGGGGGCCGCGCCCGGCGTAAGGATATATAGGAGCGGCCGAGGAGCCTCCACGTAGCCTATACGTAAAGTATACGTGTTATATTTTTAAAAAGTTGCGATGCAAATGCGGAGACAGCTCCGGTGCGAGGGAGGAGGCCGGAGGACGGGGGGTGGGGGGGGGTGCGAGGGGGAGGGGAGCTGCGAGATTTCAAAGCATCCCGAACCTCTGTATTGCAAGAAATCGATCGGCAAAGCGCAGCAGCCTGGCAATTAGAAGCTCATTACCATATATGCAAATATGGCAACCTATCGCCCTAGCCACGGAGGCAATGAGGGCTGCGAAATACAGAGAGCGTTTCTGAGCGGTGCGCTGAAGCCGCAGCGCCGATTCGGGTCTAAAACCGGGGGGGGGGTGTAGTTGGGGGGGCACCTGGGGGCCGCTCCCGATCTCTCAGCGGAGTTATTTCGAGGGAACCGTCGCCTTTATTGTTTCCATTTTACTTTAAGAACCCAATAAAGCAGTGATTTCCCGGCGCACGCGAGTTTCCCCTCGTTGCTTTGCGAGTTACACGCGGATTTCTGAGCACCGCCGTTCGGTTTTTGGGGTTGGTTTTGTTTTTTTTTTCGCTTGCAAAGCAGCGATGAACGCAGGTGGTGCTGGGGGAGAGAAGGGGGGCTTGATGTTGTGGGGGGAGCATTGGCAGCCCTCCATGAAATTACAGCGGCTCCGCTCTTCCCCCTCCCGTCCTCTCGGAATGACTTCGTTTTTCCCCTTCCTCTAAACCCTCTCTCGGTCTCTCCAAGAAAAGCTTTGCCCGTTGGCGTATCTGTTGGACCGAACTCCTCTTTCCTTCCCCTACATCGGCTTTATATTTTTATTTCCATGTTTGCTTTCGGAACACCGACAGCCCCAACCCTCAACGTGAGAGCGAGGGAATGAAAGCAGGAATCGATTTTTCCACCCCTGAGCGGGGTTTTCAAGCCGGCTGAAATGATAAACCCCCCCACATAGCACAGCATCCTGCGGGGTTTCGGGAGGGGGCACCGAGTCCTGACCCCCCCTGCCCCGATCCTGTGCCAGGCGCGGCCGCACGGAGCGAAGCAATTGAGGAGCTGGCGGGGGGATAATTATTGCTTAAATTGGGGAAAACCCTTCCAGTGGTTGAATTTGAAGCTCGGTGTCTGAGTCGCTTTGCCCACCTCCGTGCGGGTCTCTGCTTGCCGCATTCCTATGTCCCATCCTTCATCCATTCCTCAACGGCCAGGATTTGATTCTTTGAGTGGCTTTGTTATTTTCCATTTACTGTCAATGTCCCCCCCTTCCCCCCCCCCTCCCCCCCCAAAAAAAAAAAAAAGAAAAAAACAACCAAAGACAAAACCTACCAACCCCCCCAAAACGCGAAATATCCCGCACGGCGATAGGCAGAAGGACCTTCCTTTATCCCGGGCGTTTCACTGTATATTTTGATTCGGTTATTATTTAGAACTGGGGAACGGAGCCGCTACTTTCTGCAAACCTTCCCGTGAGTTTCGAAAGGTGGAAAACACCGCTCAAAAAAGGAGGAAAAAGAAATCTCTCCCTTCTATCTCTCCGGGCAAATTCGCAGCACAGAGAGAAGCGTTTTCCTTCCGAAATATCCCCCTCCTTTCCCCCCCCTACCCGAAGCCCCGCGGTTCCCCTCCCCATGTTCTCCAAACGCGGATTTCTTTGGTTTTCCTCTCTCCGAAGCATCAATCGCAGAAATTTGCCTTCAAGCCGAGGATCGGCGGTCGCACCCTCTGTTTTGGCTTCACTTTATTTTCTTTGCTGCTGTGCTTTTAAGAGCGGGGCTGTGTGTCTTTGGGGGGGGGGGGGGGAGAGATTGGAGGGGGAGCGAAATCAACTCATCGCATTGCTCGGATTTCCCTCTGCCATCACGGGGGGAAGCACCGCAGCAGCTCCTTTTCCCGCATCCCAAAGAGTTTTGCATCCGTTTGGGTTCACAAACATTTCTTAAGCGCCGTCCATCTGCAGTCCGCACATTTCCAAGGGGCGTCATTTCCTTAATAAAAACCCGGGTCGCTTCGACGTTATTATTTTATTAAAAAAAAAAAAAAAAAAAAAAAAGCATATGCGGGAATGCAAATTCCGGGAACTGGGGGGATATTTCAGATAATCGGAGAGGATTTTGCCCCTGAACGCAGCAATTTTCTGTGTCCCGCAATGGGAAGAGCCACATCGCCCCATGCATCGCAGGCTCTACAGGCACCAACACCGGCAGAGCCCACACGCAGAGCTCACAGTGCAGCTATCCTGCTTGACTTCAAAGCACTTTTTGAGACGACCCAAAACGTAGATACGTATTTTAACAAAAATGGAAAAGAAGGACACGATCAAAACACAAAGTGACGTCTCCATTCTGCCCCGAAGCGCACCCAGCGCTGGGCTCTATTTATTTATTTATTTATTGTGCGGCAAAATGCGTCGCGCGTTGTGGAGCTGATGACTGTCCCTATATTTGCATCCCGATGGGGGTTTTGCAATGCACTGAGACCCCCCTCGGGTCTGCACAGGGCAAAGATCTGCAGCGAAGGGGCTGTGTGCTTCAGGAGGGGTTGAATGCAGGGATGCACGCAAGGTGTGTGCGCAGAGCTCCATTTCAATCCAGCTGAATGTGTGCAGGGCCCTGGCATGGAGCAACCTAGGATTTTTAAGGCAAAATCCCGATTTTTTTGCCTATCAGCTCAGAGAGGCTCCATTTGGGAGACTTTTGAGCTCTGTGAGAAATGCCACAGATGGTTCCAATACGATTTTTTGGCTTTTTAAGTATTCGTACTGAGGCGTGCGCAAGCACATGTGGCTCCATGTGCTCTTCTTTTCCGTGCACCCACCGCTGCCTCCAACAGCTCCCATTGCTGATGCTGTGGCAGAAGCATGCAGGTTTTGTTTGAAATCCCATCAGAATTTGGGGCATGGGTGTGTGACCAGCTCAGAAGATTTAGGGGAGAGGGAAAAGGGTCTGGAGATGGGTGAATTACAGAGCATTAACACCCACCCCATGCATTGCCTTTTCTTTGTATGCAGTAGGAATTCTGCAGGCATTTTTGCTCCACCTGGGCCAAGCAATGCCACCCTTTCAGCATCACAGCAGGTAAAACTGCAATCAAAGCAAGTGTTTTCAAGCAAGCAGTTGTGCACTGAAGGACAGAGCTGTGATGCTCCAGAGCCATCCGCAGGCTTGCAGAGCTGTTCCTTGCACTGCAGCCTCCAGCAATGCACGCTCTATTCCATCCCAGCAAAGAATGGAAGGGCAAGGACACATCCTCATCCTCATTCTCATGCTTCCTTCCTGCTTCTCCCCAGCAAGGCTTTCCTACCTGCAATGGAGACTATAGTTCAACCAAAAGGCCAAACCACAGCTAAATGCATTCCAAGCACCCGTGCTGAGCTTCATAGGGGAAGGGAGCCTGAAAACAAATTCATTTCTACTACACCACCATAACCCAGAATGCAGAGTTATCCTCATTCCTACTTCATCCCCAAATGCAGAGTGACAAAAATAAAATGAAGCTCCTTCTCCAGCCTGAAGGGAGCTCTGATCTCATCAAATTGGGCGCAGTGTCTCCACCTCATCCAGCTGCCCAGAGCTCTCCGGAGGGCAGGTGCCTTTTCTTCAGTCTTAAAAAGGGCTTTGGATGGGACCTGGAATCTGAATGGCCCTTTTGGAGAACGGCATTTATTTGTAAGGGATGCCTGGCACAAGTGCAGCCTGATTACAGCCCCGCTCGTTAAAAATAATGTTCCCTAGGTATTGGAGGGGATAACAAGGATATTTAAACATTCCCAGCGTGCACCTTTAAGCAGCTGAAAATAAGGGAAATTGCCATCATTTTATTCAGCGCCGCTCCTTTTGAACTCCCACTGGCTCTGCTGCAATTGTTTGCTTCATCTGAGCCAGCGCCTGCCTTACCAGCCATGGAGGTTGGCACAGTGGGGCCACAGCCTAAAAGCCCCTGCCTCTATAGGGCCCCCTTCATAGCCCAGAGCAGGCATTGGTTTGGGGTCAGGGCCCCACATTGGGATTCCTCCTGTATTTCATGCATGAAGGAGAGGATTGAGCAGCATTTCTTTCTGTCTGCGTCTCTCTCCCAGGAAGGTTTCCCAAAGCAAGTGCAAAACCCATAGCTGGTATTGGCGGACAAGATGCTCAGCCATGTTCTGGAGGGAGGGGAAAGCAAAAGAAGAAATAAGGAAAAAAAGATAGGAAAATCTCATTTCAAATATTGTGAAATGCCCATGAGAAATGGCACATGTGTGGCTCAGTGCAACCGCTGCCTTTTTCCACCCCATCACAAGGAGAGGAAGAGAGTGCCTGGCTCCAAGTGCCCTCAGTGTCACCCCCAGTGGTCCCATGTCCTCTCCTGATTGCAGTAGAAGCTCCCAGGCAGAGGCTCCAACAGCTGGGTCACATTATGGCTTAGCTGGGAGGGCCTCTCCTGCATCCCTCAGAGAAAGACTCTGCCCAACCATCCCCTTAAAGCAGCTTTTGTTGGGGATCATCCCACACAACCACAGCCCAGCATGGAGGAAGGAATTTGTTCTCCTCCAGGTCTTGCACACTCAATCCCTGCCCCTGCACTGACATCACTGCCCACTACAGGGCTCAGTGCCCCCCAGTGCCTCTGCTCCAGCCCTGCTTCTGTGCTTCCCTCCCTGCATTTTTCTGCATTCTCAGAGCCTCTGCACCCAAACCCGCACACACTCTCATTAACCCCAAGAGTGAAAACACCCAAAGCATCACCCAAATAGTGGAGTTTGGGCTGCGGGCACCCTGTGGAGCAGCAGCAGGGCAGTGTGAGCTGCATCTCCTGCCCTCACCCATCCCAAGAGGACAGCAGGGACTCAGCTTATTGGCCTCTCGTAAAGGCCTGCCCCATTCCAGCACGTAACCTTTATGTTCAGGACCAGCAAAGTTTGCTTTCTCCCTCCAGGGTTGGGCACAGCGGGAGCAAAAGAGAAAGCAGCCACTGGTAGGAGGTTCCTTCGGCATAATGACCTCAGAGGAGTTCAGGTCTAAAGACTAAAAGGCTCTATTTACTTTCACTGACAAGGAACAATCTAAGCAGATGTCCTTTGATGGGATTAGTTATTAATCCTTGAATCGTGGGTAAATGGGAAAATGATCCATTATTTTCTGCAAAATCCTTCACTACTTTCGATTTCAAGGATGGAGTGGAGGATTGTTAACAGAAAGGTCTCGACCTGCCTGATTTTAGGAGTTTAAGATGGATTTTTTTCCAGTTTGCGCTGTGGAGCATGAACCTGAAATTGAAGGGGAAAAGGAAAAGAAAGAAAAAGAGAGAGGGAAAAAAAAGGGAAAAAAGAAGAAAAAGAGGAAAAAGAGGGGAAAAAAAGAAAAAGAAAAAAGAAAAAAGAAAAAAGAAAAAAGAGGAGAAGAAGAAGAGAAGAGAAAAAAAAGAGGAAAAATAAAAAAGACATGAAAAAAGGAAAAAAAAAAAGAAGAAAAAGAAAAGACAGAAAAAGAGAGAAAAGGATAAAAGAGAAAGGAAAAATGATAAAAATAGAGGAAAAAAGAGAAAGGAGAGAGGAAAAACAGAAGAAATGGGGAAAGGGTAAAAAAAAGAGAGGGAGAAGAGAAGAAAAAGAGGAAAAAAGACAAGAAAAAGGGGAAAAAAGAGTAAGAAGAGAAGAAAAAGCAGAAAAAGACAAAAAGAGGAAAAAAAGAAAAACGTAAGAAAAAGGAGAGGAAAAAGAGAAAATAAAAAGGAAAAAGAAAAAAGAAAAAAAGGGAAAAAAAAGGAACAAAGAGGAAAATGAAGGGAAAAGAATAAAAAGGAGGAAAAAGAGGGAAAAGAGAAGAAAAAGAGGAAAAGGAGAAAAAGAGAGAAAAGGAGAAGAGAAGAACACGAATAAAAAGAGAAAAAGAAGAAGAAAGTGGAGAAAGAGAAAAAAGACAGGAAAAAAAAAAGAACAAGAAAAAGGGAAAAAAGAGAAAGAAAAGAGGAAAAAAAAAGAGGAAAAAGAGAAGAAAAAGAAGAAAATGGGGAAAAAAGAGGAAGAAAAAAGAAAAAAGAGAAAAAAGTAAAAAAAGATAAAAGAGATCAAAAAGGAAAAAAGAGTGGAAAAGAGAAAAAAAATAGGAAATAGGAAAACAAGAAAAAATAGAGGAAAAGGAGGGGAAAAAGAGGAGGAAAAAAAAGGAAAAAGAGAAAAACAGTAAGACAAAAGAAAAGAGAAAAAAGAGAAGGAAAAAGAGGAAAAAGAGGAAAAAAAGTAAAAGAGAAAAAAAGGGGGGGAAATGAAAAAGAAAAAAGAGGAGAAAAAGAGGAAAAAACAGAGAAAAAGGGGGGAAAGTGGGGAAAAAGTAAAAAGAGAAGAAAGAGGAAAAAAGTGGAAAATGAGAAAAAAAGAGGAAAAAGAGAAAAATGAGAGGAAAAAGAGAATAAAGGAAAAAAAAAAGAGGAAAAGGAGGGGGAAAAAAAGAAAAAAAAAAAAAGGAAAAAGACCAAAAAGCGCTAAGAAATGGTTTCTGCTTCCTCTGCAGGGTGAGAACAATGCGGATGTCACCCATTTATCAGCCCATGGGCCCCAGCGCTGCTCAAATAATAACGCTGATGACAACAATAACAACACTCCTCCTCCCCCCCAACCCCCCCACGCTGCTCCTGGAGCCGCTTTGCCAACTCTGCTGCAATGTTTGCAGCTGCTGCCGCCCCTGTGTGTGCCACATTGGCAGCAAAACAAGGGGAGGGGGGGGATGTTAACTGGGGAGGGGTCTGCGTGAGCACAGTGCTGGAAATGGGGGGGTGGGTGCACAACCCTGAGGGTTCAACCAAGGAGGGTTGGGGGGGCAGAGCAGAGGTTCCTGATGAATAATTTCCTCTTTCTTTGATTTGAGGGCTCCAGAATGATGTTGTGATGAAAGATTGCTCTGGGGGGGGGGGGGGGAGGGCACACGTTTTTTTGGTTGTTGTTCAAATCTGTGTCGGTGTTTGGGGAGGATGGGTTGCAAAAGAACCTGAGCAGCACGATCCGTGCAAGGGTGCATCATCCGGGGATGCAAACTTTGCAAAGAACTGCTGGATGGAGGCTGTGTGCAAGCAGCAGCAAACCACGCAGGTGAAGGTTCAGATGCTCTCTTAACGCAGAGGTGCTGCTCACTGAATTACTTCCCCCAAGAGCAAAAATGCAAGGGCTGATTGGTGCATATAACAGTGCCTGGGTGCAAGGAACCATCACCTTGCGCTGGGAAACTGCGACCTGGAGTTGGAGGATGCTACACTTGAGGGTCCCCAGTGTGCAGGGAGGGCCCAAGGCCCACTGCCAACCCCCTCACTTACCAAAACCTAGGGGTGCACTTGAGAACGCCCCCCCCCCAGTCCTTTCCAGCCCATCAGATGAATGATTGAAGGCAAAGGATTTCCTCTGCCCCCTCTTCTTGTGGCAGCCTCAAACCTGGAGAGCAGACATGGCACTGTGCACCTGGAGCACAAAAAGGAGCTGCAGCACAAGTATGGTTATCACTCTATTTTTGATAAACCCTCATTATTTGCACCCTGGTCAGGAGGAGCAATGCTTTTGCAGCTCCCAGAGCCAGGCTTGGAAAGTGTGATTGGGATGGAGCAGCACAGCACAGCACCAACATTTGGTTGGGATTTTCAGGGCTTGCAAGCTGCCTGCATGCAACGGCTCCAAGGTCTCGTGCTGCAGGAGGACCCCCCTGAAACTGCTCTAAAATGGGTGCGTGGAGTGAGGACCTCAAATACTGCAAGCATCAGTTTCTGGAGGAACCGTATGTTAAAGATAAAGAAGGAAAATCAAGTCAAACTGGAGATGGATGGACCCTATTGAGATATACCAGAGAAATCACATCCAGGAGGCAAGCGCTGAGCTGAGCGCGCTCCTGAGACTGGGGTCTGAATTTAGGGGTGTTGCAGACAATCAGCCTTCCTTCCTCCACCCCCAGTTGACCACTGAGAAGACCCTCAGTGCTGACTGCGTGCCCTGAGAGGTGACTTCGAGAAAATATTGAGCGTATGCATTAAATTCTGGGGGAAATAGTATGAGTATGTATGAGCAGGACCAATAAATGTCATCTGCATGTGAGCCAAGCCGCACGCATCAGCACCGGACTCATCTACTGATGTTCTTGGCATCGTGGGAGCTGTGAGCGGAGCCTTACTCCAGGGTTGGGCGTATTTATTCATTTCCGAGGAATTTCTGCTCTGTTTTTGCCTCCCCAGGGGCAGCAAGAAGAGGGCAGAGCCGTTCGGGGCACCGCTGAGTGACAGCTGTCAATCATCGCCGCCGCTCCGCTCGCTGCGCTCTGCCGCCACCCAGCGACCGAGCTGCGAAAAGAGCGGATTTGGGGAAAAGGATCAAAAACATCGAGGAGAGGACGAGCACTGCACTTTGCTCTCGCTTTGCTCCGAAATGCCAGTTTGGGGTGAAAATCAGCGCCAGCCCCGCAGGGGGAAAAGCTCTGAGCCCCTGCGCTGCTCCCAGTTCAGGGCTGGGACTGATAGAGGTTGGATGTTTAGTAATGGGGAATAGGGCACTGGTTTGAGAACCTGTATAACTGCTTAGTAAAAGGAATCCATGAGTGATGGTTCCAAAACGTTCCATTTCAGCTTTAGTAGGTGAACTCAGTTGCTTTCATCCATCATTTTGCACCAGAGACTTCATAGAATACTTTTGCATCCAAGAGGTGCAAGGACATCTTCCTCAGATACAGCATACATTGTTTGAAAAGAGGCTCCTTGTGGCCTAAGGAGCAATGGACATCTTCCAAACTGGGGAAAAGCAGCTGAACGTGAGCAAAGGTCTGAGTAATACGTGAAAGCATTTGCTAATATCCCATTGGCCATGGGTACCCCAGTGGTACCGAGGGAGGTCGAGTGCTCATCTACTTCCTCCCCATCTTCCACCACCAGCTTAATCACTCAGACCTTTGCTCACATTCAGCTGCTTTTCCCCAGTTTGGAAGATGTCCATTGCTCCTTAGGCCACAGGGAATCACTTCTCAAACAATATATGTGGAATCTGAGGAAGATGCCCTTGCACCTACTGGGTGCAAAAGTATTCTATGATGTCCCCGGTGATGGGGAAAATGATTGAGGAAAGCAATTGAGTTCACCCTCTAAAGCTGAAATGGACAGTTTTGGAACTGTCACTCGCAGATTCCTTTTGCTAATATCTTTGTACTCAAATGATGCACTATTCCCTATTGCTGAACATCCAACCTATGTCAGTCGCTCCTTTTCTTTTGAGGATGATGGTGTTTTTCTCCTCAGCCTCACTCTCACTACCCTCAGCCTTTCACATTTAAAGATACAACTCCAACACTGCATAACGCAACCAGCAAGGATGCACAGAGCCACTACAGACACCACCCCTCTGGATACCTTCCTTAAGCAATCCAATTTGGGAAGCCAGGAAGTCATTTCGGCTCCAGCTTACATCATCCTGCCTTATTTTATGCAGTATCTCAGTTTGGTGCCACATCTTACATATATCCCCAACGTATATCAGTGCCAGAGGACAGCAACCCATCTAATGAGGCACTCAAGGGGACAACAGTGTCACCCCCCATCAGTGACACCAGTGACATAGGGAGCAGATACATCCCGCCCTGTACCCAACAGGGAGGGGGGAAAAGAAAGAGGAAGGAGAAATGAAGAGCCAGAGGTGCAGAAAGTTATCAGAAACTTGTTTTTTTTTTTTTTTTTTAATTTTTTTTTGTTTGTTTTCTCCTTTTTAATAGTAAACCTCTTTACAACAAATATAGTGAAAGAGTTTTCCAAACAAAATTCATAAGAATTTTTAACGGTCATTATTATTATTATTATTATTATTAGCATTTTTTTTTTTCTTTCCCTTGTTGTGGAATATATCGTAACGCCTCACCATACAGCACAAAAAAAAAAAAAAAAAAAAAAAAGAAGGAATATTGAGAAAACAAATCGGACGTCTCAACCACGTGCTGCAGTTCCTGGGAAGGAGCCACTGATTGTCAGGAGTGCAGGTGGGGATGGGGGTGAGGGGGGGACGACGACGACAGGAGGGGTGGGGGTTCCCAGGGCTCAGGGTGTCCTTAGCTGGACCTGAGGGTGCAAACTCTTAGAGAAAGATGGAGGTTATCACAGATTCCAGCTCAATAATTTTCACACCCCCCCTCCCTCCCCCCACCCCGCCTTCTCTCACCACGTTGAAGCTTTTTTGTTGCTTCCTGCCCAGACCCCCCCCCCCCCAAAACCCACTGGTGGGGGTGGGAGTGGAACCTCTGTCCCCACTGTGTTCCCATCCCATGTCCCCTCTGCCATCCATGGTGCAGAACCCCCCTCCCCCCCCCCCGGACTCACACATACACACAAACAGAGGTGGAGGAGCATTGGGGGGGGGGAAGGAAAGGAAAAAACAACAACAACAACAAAAAAAAAAAAAAACAAAAAAAAAGAGGTTAAAAATATATATATATATATATTTATAGATACACAGTTTATCTTTTTTTTTTTTTTTTTTTTTTTCCCTTTCTTTTTTTCTTCTTTTTTTCTTTAATTGATTCTCAGAACAATAAATAAAACTGCAGAGGGGGGGAATCGGGGGGGGGTGTGTGTGTGTGAAATGCACGCCCTGCTCTGCTCCCACCATGCAGCACCCCGGGAAGGCAGCAGCAAGGATGGACACCCCACTGAGTGCTGCCTATCTCTGATGGGGGGGGGGGTGGTGTTTTTATTCCTTAGTGCATCATTTAAAGGGTTTGTTCTAGCTTACAAAGTTGTTGCAGGCACCCCACAGTATGCTACTGCCTACCTGCAATGCTGGGGCTGTGGGTTGGGGTGAGGCTTATAGGGTTAGGGAAAAGGTAAGGGTTAAAGGGTTAGGGTAAGGAGTATAGGGTGAGGGTTAAGGTTATAGGGTTAGGGTAAAGGTAAGAGTTATAGGGCTAGGCTTAGGGTAAGGGTAAGGGTTATAGGGTGACGGTTATAGGGTTAAGGATATGCGTTATAGGGTTAGGGTTACAGGGTTAGGGTAAAGGTAAGTGTTATAGAGTTAGGGTGAGGGTAAGGGTTATAGGATTAGGGCTAGGGTAAGGGTTATAGGGTTATAGGGTAAGGGTTATAGGGTTACGGTGAGGGTAAGGATTATAGGATTAGGGTTAGGGTAAGGGTTATAGGGTTATAGAGCTAGAGGACAAGGGTTATAGGGTTAGGGTGAGAGTAAAGATTATAGGGTTAGGGCTAGGGTAAGGGTAAGGGTTATAGGGCTAGAGGGTAAGGGTTACAGGGTTAGGGTAGGGTTAAGGTTAGGATTATAGGGTTAGGCTTAGGCTTAGGGTAAGGTTTAGGGTCAGGGCTGGGATAAGAGCTAGCTAGGGTTCGGGGGGGAACAAAGGGGATGGGGAAGAATGAACACACGATGCTAAAAGCACCCAGGGACTGAAGGGAAACTGCTGCGGCACAGCCGCTGTACCCCCTTCCCCTCACCTCCCCCCCCCCCTCCCTCTTCTGATTTCAGGTCCTATTTGCCTGCAAACTGCCTGCAAGGAGCCACACTGCCAGGTCCAGCCAGGGTTGCTGTGAAATTTCACCCTCAATCCAAACCAAAATTTCCTCTCTCCGCCGCCCCGCATGGATCTCAGAGAATGGGGCCAAGAAGTTCCCATGGGTTTCTGCTCCCAGTTGGCATCTCTGGACGTTCCCTGCAGCAGAACCCAAAACCTTTACAGGGTGCAAGGAGAGCCGGGGTGGAACAAAGCAGCTGCACAGCTCGGCCATGCCCAAGGTCAGTATTATTACAATATACTCTGACAAAAATAGAATCTCATTTCATATCAATACAACAACAACAAAAAAGAAACCCCCAAAAAACAGTTTTCTGTACTGTTAGCATTGCTGACATAGTGAAGCTCGCTATTTACAGATACAGTAGCCAGGGGTAAAATACTACCAGGGAGATCAGAGAGGGGAAGGGGAAAGGAAAGCACAGCAGGAGAGGGCCCTCCTGACCCAGCATGGCTTCTGGTTTGTGGGACGGGTACGGAGGTAGTGAGAACGCAACGCTTGTGTTTGGGTCTGTGTCCAAAAAGAATGAAGTGAAACAGCGAGGTGGGGAAAAGGGAGGAAAGAGGGAATGGGGTGTAAAGATGGGAAAGAGGAACATGAGGAAACCTTCGGTTGAAAGGAGCCCACAGAGCCCCCTAGGGAGAGGTGGATGGTGATGGGGTGTTGTCAGTTTGGGGGTTGGAGAGCCCTGGGCCACATCCCTGCTTGGCAGGGAGCTTCATGAGAAGGAGGAGCAAAAAGGGGGGAGAAAGCATTCCCCTCCCACCTCCTCACCTCCATCCTCCTGCACTCAGCATCCTCCCCAGTGCTGGAGGTCCCAGGGGGGCACATGGACAGCATCCCCCCTCTATGGGGCTGAGAGCAGAGCAATGCTGCTCCTCACAGCACACAGTGCCCAACCAAGGGCTGCCCGCCACCCCACACCCCCAGTGCCCCCCACCCATATTCCACTGTGCCATGGGAGCACATGGGGGGGGAACGTGGGGTCAGCGGGGGGGGGGTAGGGAGGGAGGGAGGGGGATATGGGGGGGATATGGGGGTACAGATCAGAACCAGGCTTTGGTGAAGCAACCACGCTTTCAGTAAAGCAACGATAGCATTTCTGAAACATATCAGTGCGTACTTCTCATAGGAAAATATACACAATTGTATTTCATTCTCAAAAAAAAAAAAAAAAAAAAAAAAGGAACCATTAAAAACAAAAGCAAACTATAGCCCAAACACAATATATTAGCTGGTTGGTTTTTTTGTTTGTTTGTTTTTGTTTTTTTTTTTGTATTTTTTTTTTGTCGCCATCGTCGTCACCATCCTCAATTCGTAACGCTATGCTTTGCTCAGTTTTTTTTTTTTTGTAAATGTTTTTTCTTCATGCATTTTATAGCCTTTGAGAATAAATAAGCTCCATTTTGCTTCCACATCTCTAAAAACTGCAGCATTTTAACTATTGTCATTTCAACCGTGCAATTTTTTTTGTATTTTTTTGTTTTTTGCAACACCCCTTTTTAAAAAAAATGGGAAAATATATATATATATATTCAAACTAAACCCTATACAACGCAAAAATTCCAAATTAAAAAAAAAAAAAAAATTATACACAATTGTAACTGTCAACAGTACAGATGAGCACGAGAAAAAAAACCGCAAAGATCCGAACGGATTTATAGAAGCACGAAGGAGGGTGTTGGTTTCTTAAGATTGTCGTTTCTCGTTGTCTTTTGAAAATTAGGAGGAGTTTCTTGGACTCTTATGGGGAATTAATGACCTGGGCATAATGATGACACCCCGAGCTCATGATGGGATGGAGAGAATCCCAATGTGCCAACCCAATGTGTCAATGTTGAACTGTGGAGTCCTGGCACTGCGCTGCTGCGGATGCGCTCCGGTTTGGCACGGCTTGGTGCAGCATGGCATGGATTGGTGCACACCAAGCAGCCCAACTCCGCATGGCTGAAAGCAGTGATGCTTTATGGTTGTTTTTTTTTTGTTTGTTTGTTTGTTTTTGTATTTTTTTCCTTTTTTTCTGGCTCTCTGAGATGTGAAGTCAGGGCATGAAGTCAATGAGCAGAAATGTTCCATCGCCCTCCAAGCGCCGCGCTGCTGCCCTCCCACACCTTTGCGGGGCTGGAAAACGTTTGGTTGCGGCGTTATTTTTCTTGCAGGACGGTCAGGAAAAAGAAAAGAAAATGAGAGCGATGAGACATCGTCAATCCCACCTAATTTCCAAAGCGAGGCCGTGCAAAGAGCTGCCGTGTGGGTCCAATGCACGCAGGGCCGCTGGGTGCTGGTGGTGTGGCTGCTTCCTGGATGGACACAGGGACAGAGCTGGGACAGAGGGACGGAGCTGGGACGTGGGGACAGATCCACGTCACCTCGGTGTGGACAAGAAGCCTGGTGCACACCGTGCAGGGTTTGAGATGGAGAGAGAAGGATTGGGGTACACGGCACAGAATCTGCCCACATGGGTCCCCCCGCATGCTGCAATAGGAATGGAACGCCAACATTTTGCATTCAGAATTAAATCAGCCTTTAGATAAATGGTGGCAAATGGGACTTTTCAAAGGACTTCAGCAGGAGATCACCGCCAGCACACCTCTTTCAGCTCTGCACAGGGATGTGGGGCTGCGTTGGCTCTGTGCTGCCTCTCCACAGCCATCACCATTCACTCCCATCTGAATTTTTGGAGGCCTTCCTCTGACTGCTCGCCTTAACTTGCCCACATTCATTTCATTACAATCTGCCCCACTGCAACAGGTTGGGCTGGAACCCCCCTAATTCTGCCGAAATCTCTGGGAGGAGACAGATGCATAGCCCCCATCCTCCAGGGACCTCCTGTGGCCCTGAAGCAGGATGAGTTTAGGTGTTGGGGCAGGTTCTGTGCCATTCTGCAACCACAAGCTTCAGTGGAGAGGAATGGTGTGGCCAGAGGACTGTCCTCACAGTCCTGAGCAGAGACAGGGGCAGAAACGGCACCACAAAACAGCTCCAGAACTTCCCCTGCTTCCCTCGTGCCCTTTTTCCTTCCACTGAACCAGGTGGCTGAGGCTGCTGCAGAGATCCTGCACAGTTCAGCTCACTCCTTCCGAGGCTTTCAGGCAAAATCCCTAAGGATGTTATTTCAGTGGCAATCCCTAAATAACAGCGATTTACTCCTAGCTTCTAACTTAAAGCTTTGACCCATACAGAACAGGGAATGCATTTTAAACACACTTGAACATTTTTTTTGGTAAAATGACCGTTTCTCCCAAAGCAGCCCTGCCACAGCCAAGCACCCTGCAGGACTCAGGGGGACCTCAGCAGAGGTGGCTGCAGGTTTTGGATGACTGTGGCCAGTAGCAGTGGTGCCCCCTTCTCTGCAGGGAAGGATGATGATGTCCACAACCACCTCTCACCCAAACAGCAACGATCAAGCCTTAAACCTGTCTCACGTTCCTCCCACACCTCCAAGCAATGCTGCAGCACACAGCCTTGTTCCATGAGACTGAACCATCCCCTCCTGCCCAGGCTGTAGGGTAGCCCTCAGGGATGCTCAGCGCCTGCATCGCTACTCCAGCGCAGCCCCACAGCCCCCAGCTCCAATCCCTCTCCCTTTGACTTCCATGCCATCCACCCTGGAACTCACAGCTCCCAGCTGTACGAACTGCGTGCATCGCCCGTTGTGCTAGAATGAATGCCTACAAAATCCTAAAGCTATTTCTCAGGCAGTTTATGATAATCTCCCCACCCCAACCCCTAAAACCCGTTTTGTCCCCAGAATCCTCCCTCCCTCCCCTCCCCGCTGTAAGCCAGCGGCACTCTCGGGGATGATGGGGACCTGTTATGTGACCCAGGTATCCAACCGCATGCGTTTCACTGAAGGGCTCTCCCCCTCGGCCTCACCACCAGGGCGCAGCAGCCCCAGGGAGGAGCTGAAGTCGGTGCGAGTGGGATCATCTCGCTCACTGCCCTCGTAGGAGCTGGTGTTGCTGCTGAGGCTGTCGACAGGCGAGCGGCCGGTGGGCTCGTGGCGGGGCTGGTGGGGGAAGGTGCTGAGTGGGGTGGCAGTGTTTCGCTCCCGGTTGGGTGAGACGGGCTCCGACTTGATGCTGATGTTGGGGTTGGTGTTGACAGTCAAAGTGGTGGTATGTGACAAGTGGCTTCCTTGTCTGAGCATCCACGGGAGCAGGGGAGGAAGGGGAGGAAGGTGAGGAGGAGACAATGGGAAGCCTCTCATTACTCATCGTTCCAGCAGCCCTTTGCCCATCTACAGAATTCATCACCCACACTTCAGTGTGACCACGACATCCCTGCCAGGCCAGGACCTGATCCTGCCAACCTCATCCCCACCTGGATGCCCATCTGGAGCATCCCCATCTGGAGCCCAGAGCAGCGCCCGAGCACAGCACCCTAAAGGCAAAGAGCATTCAGCAGTGCTCAGACTCACCAATGGTTGTACAAAACCATTAGAGCATGGGGCTGTCTGGGCACTGCAGAGCTCTTGAGCTCCTGACAACAGGATGGAGCACGCCCTGGAGCTCCTGCTGGGCAATGCACAACCTGCTCTGAGCAACTTGTGCTAGAGGCAGGTGCAAGCAGCTTTCTCCCGTGGAGGCTTTGGGGCTCCCACTGAACTCCCTTGTTTTTTCAGTCCTTACTTCTTTCTGTTCCGCAGTCTGTTCTGCAGTGCAACCAAGGGCAGTTGCTTTAATCTTTATTTTGACTGCAATACTGTGAGAAAGCTCTGTGAGTGGGGATGCTTTATTTCCAGCTCCATTTTAGAATACCTGCTCCAGCAGGAGTCTGCATGGATGTTTTTTCTTGGAGTAAAGCAATTCATTTCCCATGTTACAAATAACTTTCCCTACACTGGCAGGATCACTATTAGCAGTTCCCTTATCTGCTATGCCTATTCCATGCCCTCTTCCTCTCCTGTGTCAGAAGGGAGCAACGCTCCTGCTGCACGTGGGCAGCCAGCTCCAAGCCATGGCTCTCAGAAAGCAGCACCCAGCCCTGACCTTGCCTGGGGATTCCCAGTCACCTCTGGGGTAGCAGTGCCCAGTTCCCTCTGCATAATTTTATTACCATTTGTAACATCAACTGAGTGGCCCTGGAGCTCATTTCACTTACATTAAATTTCCTAGTGATACAGGAACCAGGTGCTGCTGCTGCTGCTGCTGCTGTTGTTGTTGTTGCTGCTGCTGTTGCTGTTGTTGCTGCTGCTGCTGCTGCTGTTGCTGTTGTTGCTGCTGCTGCTGCTGCCAGGCAGAGATGTTGCCAAGGGACAACCCACCAGGTGAGCTGAATGCTGGCAGTGAAGATAACTCAGCACTTGTCAGCTGATAATCTGGAAGGGAAGGAGCCCTTCAGTCATTTCAATGTCAAGGCTTCTCTGATCCAGCCCTGAGCACTGCAGGAAGATAGAGACCCACTTAAGAGGTACAACAGAGCTGTGCCTTTCTGGGGAATAGCTCAGGGACTCAGCAGTTTCATAGAGGTGCTGCTCATGGGAGGTGACCTCTTCCAGCTTCAGGGCTTTTACTGTCCAAAATATAAACACTGCAGTGCCCTTGGTTCTCTCCAGTACCACACAACCACGGACATACATGTGCAAATGCACACACAGAGGCAAAGGTGACAGATTCAGTGCCTTACAGTCTGCGTATCCACCCTACAGCCAGTCTGAGCAGCTGGCAGAGAGGGTGCAGTGCCAAATCCCCCTGTGCGCCTCTCATCTGCCCACAGGGCCATAAGGAGCAGGGGGGCAGGAGGGCCACTCACTCTGTGCATCCCAGTCCCATTTCTGCACAACTACAACTGGCTTCTGAGCATCAGCAGATGGCGCTCCCTGCCCATAGGAGCCCAGGGGATGGAGGAAGCAAAGATGCAAGGAGCCTGCCTCGAAGCAGGACCCACTGCAAGGAGCTGTACTGCCCAGCAGGAGGACCCAGCCCAACACTCTGCAAGTTGCCAAGGTGGCAACTCCTCAGCTATGTAGTACAGGGAAGGAAGCTGCTCTTCCATGAGATGGCCAAAGCTTTGATCAGCCCTTTCCTCAGAGCCACGTCTGCATCTGATAGGGATGCAGATGCTCGATGCTGATCTGCCCTCATCCCACTCCTCCCCACTGCCTCTGTCATTTTGGGCGCCTGTGGTTTCAGCTTCCCCACCCCAGCAACAGCAGCACACAAAGGAGGCTGCAAGGCAGCAAGTAATGTTGGCAGGCTGATGGCAGGCACTCCCTGCACAGCAGCAGCCCCATTCTCACCCCGTGTATCAATTCCCACTAGCACTGGTCCTTCCACTTCTGCAAACACCCCCAGGTCTGACAACCCTGAGCAGCACAAGGGAGGGCATGCCGCTCCTGTAACCTCAGCAGCCCCACGGGGAGATATCCCTAGGTTAGAAGTGGGAGGAACAAGGAGCAGCACCCAGGGCTTGGGTTTGGTGCAGACATCTGCACCCCATAGCAATGTGAGCCCTGCCAGCCCTGTGGCATTCAGACATCCCAGCCACAGGCGCCCGGGTGGGAATGGCTTCTCTGCCTGCGGCCAAGCTGCAGGAGGAAAATAAATACCAAAAGATAACAACCAGCTCTCTCCCCCCAACCCCCCACCAAGACTTGTAGCAGTACAAGGCCCAATTAAAACCTATTTTGGGGACTTTAGCAACACCCAGACTCATTGGTGGCCCGCACCGACTTCCACACAGGGAGAGGAGTCAAACAGGCATCTCCTGGGCTACACCTACTAATTATGTGAGGGAGTTCCCAGCACGCCTATCCTGGGTTCTTCCAGACGAGCAGCTTTCTGCATTTTTTCCAATTTTTCTCTGAGCAAACACCAAAGTGAGTGATGCGGGAAAACATCCCCGCATCACTCCCCAGTGCCCCCGGGGGGTTGGGTAGGCTGCAGGTGAACAGCCCCTTTGCTGGAGTTGCCTTGGGCTAGCACACACCTCACCAGCCCTACAAGCAGGACAGTCTGCATTCTTTCTGAACTTTTGGGTCCCTGACGCTCATTTTCATTAAGCCTCTATTACAACACCACTTCCAGCTTTCGAGAGAGCCTTGAGATGGGCGTAGCTGCAATTAACATCCACTTAAAAGCATCTTCATGCTGCCAACACCATGTAATGGGCTACGGCATGAGAACCATGCCCTCACAGCCTTTCTGGATACAACAGCGAGTTCCCATTCTTAATATAATGAGTTTCCCCTTTGTTTTCATCTCGTGAAACTCTTGGCTTTGACCACATCTGGCAGCGGTGAGCTGCACGAGACGCTCTGCAGCCATTCAGGGAGTGCAGGGCATGTGATGTGCAGGAGGTGGCACATCTTCCACCGTGGTGCGGTCGCAGTGCCCTCACCTGTGTTGTATGCAGTCGGCATGGCAGAGAACGGCAGCCCCTGTGTCAGCAGGCTCGGGGTGGCCACAGAAACAACCGGCGTGGTTAGAGAGTGAGTCGCTTGGGAGACACCTAACCGCTGTGTGTTCTGCTGGGGAAGCAAATGAAGGCTGTTACAAGGCGGCACGCTGCACCCTAAGCCCCAAACCCCAGCAGGTTACAGATACCCATGACCTCTGTGAAGCTCATAGGCAGCTCAGGGAGCACTGCCCCTGGATCACTTTCCTGCTCAGGGCTGGGGGTTGTCTGCATGGAGGGCATCTCTGTGCTGCAGCAGCGAGATGCCTGTTTGTAAGGCACAAATCCTTACAGCCCCCTGCCTATGCTAAAACAAAACCAGCTACTATTTCCCAGAGGATGCATGTGATTGCCTTCACTGCACTGGGAGAAAATCACTGTACAAAATCAGTGCCTGGTGCTGCACAGGGCTGCTCCTCCTGCAGAACTGGTGAGCCCCTGGCCTCCAACACAAGATGCAGACATGAGGCACAACTCTGAGGATTGTAAAGGTGCTGTGGCATCCTAGAAACCAGTTCTCAGCGGCTCCTGAGGTTGCTGCCCTCACGAGGTTGGGGTGACTCAGGCATTAGCAGGGTCCCTGGTGGAAAAATCCTGCACTCATCTGGGTGCATGCCAGCCTCTCCCCATGGCTCTTCAGGCAGTTACGTGGGCAGATCTACGGGTCAGCTTCAGCCCTGTTTACAAGGCAGATAATCTGGGCTGCCCCTGCTGATCTGATTTAAATCAGACTCAAGAGGCTTGCCTCTAATCTGCAGCACCCCGGCACACGTCACCCCGTGAAGCCTGGGGCAATGCCCAGCTCCCAGCATGCCTGGCACGAGGCTGCTGCATCCCCTGGGACACACCTGCACCACAGGAGCACCCAGGGCTGCCATGGAGTTTTAGCGCCAGGCATGGGTGTCTGCAATAACACAGGATCCTCCTGGGGTGCACTCAGCACCTTAACCCTGTCCTAGAAGGGTATGCAGCACCCACATGCTGCCAAGGAAGGTGATTAGCTGGGTGCTAATTGCTAAAGAGCTAAGGCTGTCAGAGGTTTTCCTGGCTTGCATCCTGCTGGCAGTCACCCTAGGGGGTGCCCACCGCCTCATAGGGCAGGGATGCTGAAGGGAAATGCCATCACCAAGGGTTCATCCCCTGCAGTCTCAGGTGTGTGGCCTTGCCATGCTGCAAGGCAGCAGTTAGCTTTAATCCCGAACCATGCAGGCAAAAGGTGCTGACGTGCAAGATGCCACACGTAAGTTGCAAAATACCCTGAGTCGCAAGCTGCCACTTGGGCTTGTTACAAAACCATGCAGGCATGCTCCCAGGTGACATGGTCGTGCACTGGTGGAGCAGATTCTGCCCTATGCTTCCAATGGGAAACAGCCCATGCAGAAACATGGAGCGGTATCACCTTCCTGATCCCACTAAAAGTAGCACCATGGCTTACACTGGGGTGGCTGGGAGCATCCTGGGAAGAGCAGGTGAGTGACATCCCAGGGAAAGGAGAGCTAGGATAAGAGCTGGTAGCAACACGCAGGGAGAGGATGCAGAGAGGTGGGCGACTGCAGCACTGAGCCTGCAGAGCTGTGGGCAGATGGCCCCCACCTGCAGAGCTGTGCCAAGCTCCCTGTGCCTCTCCTGGATTCTGTCACCTCACTGCCAGCTGCGGTTGGGCAAGGACTACATTTTGCTACTGGCAGAGTCAGCCTGGCAGCTCCAATTAAAACTATTCATGCTAACCTGGCTGATTTTTGCCTAAAGCGAGCTGCTCCTCCAGGCAATGCCCTGCGGCAGACAGAAGGGTGAAGTGGAGGAGCTGGCTGTTTGGAGGCTGCAGGTGGGGAAACTGAGGCACAGTGCTGCCGGGAATTTGGGTAGGGAAGGGAGGTTTGTAGGGCATGGAGAGGAGCAGAATTCAAGTCTGCAAAAGCCTCAGCCAGTCCTGGCCTTGGCCAAGTATCTCCTTGCAGGCTGTGAGAGGTCCTGCCTCACTCCTGTGCTTTTGGAAAGCTTTTCCCTGGCTGTGTTTGCTGCATCCTACAGTGGCTCTCGTCCTTTCCTCACTGCGCTGACCTGTCGCCCATCTGCCCTGAACCAGAATAGCAACAGAAAAGGGTGAATCACTGCCACAAACAAGGTGGTGTTCACTTTGCTGAAAGGAAAAAAAAAAAAAAAAAAAGCCATAAAAATAACACAGAAAATTGCCCCTGTGCACAAACAAGGGCTGGTGCACGCATGAGCCAGGCAATGGATTCAAACAGGCTGTAAATAATATCCTCATAGGAAAATAGGAAAGGGCCTGTGCTACTCCCCATCCCCATGAGGCCCATGGGGACAGCAATGCTCAGGTTGGCTGTGTGGCACACAGGCACATGGGGTGAGTCCCTAGGGAGGATGAAACACCTGTCAGCTCGTGTGACAGCCTGCAGCTCAGCCCTTCCTTCTGATTTGTCTAAAAACAAGGGTTTTTTTTAGCTCCTTTAGGAAGGGGGCAGTGAGGGGCTGTCTGGCCAAGGATGGGATGCAGGGACAAACGGGATAAGCAGCCCACGTCACAACCCCACCACAATGCGCGCTCAGTGTCACTCACCAGAGCCAAGTGATCCTCCGTCTGCCCGCACAGGAATGGGGAGAAAACCAAGAGGCACCATTAACCCGCTGCCCTCACCCACCGCCGCACCCCGCGCTTGCTGGCTGCTCGTAGGGATGGGGCACGCATTGCACGCCGGTGACACTCGTGCACAACTGGGGGCACACGACGGGTTCGGTGCAAAGGGAAACACAAAGGGAAATCCTCCCAGCTCCCACCGGCACAGCGGGGAAGCAGTGCCTGTACCAAACCCACACTGGTGCCAAGCTCCCTGCAGTGCCACGCGGCGCTGCTCACCAGGTGGTGCATCAGCCCTTTGCCGCTCTGCGAGGTGATGACGCGCAGGTCCGGCTTGCGGCTGTTGGTGGCGAGCTGCGTGCTGTGGGGTGGTGGTGGAGGGGACTTGGCTGGGATGATCTTGCCCAAAGTGCTGCCGTTGGAGACAGGAAGGAGACCAGGGGAGGCACGAGCACTCACGTAGCCATTGCCTGCAGGAGAACAGCCACAAGGTAAATGCATGGTGACGGTGAACCCTGCAAAGCTGTCCTGGGTGTGCAGAGCAGGGATGCAGACCCAAGCCCCATGCACTGAGCAGACCTGAGCCCCATGCACTGAGCAGCTCCTCGCCTGCAGGAGCCCACAGGCACCACTACAACACTGCAGTGCTGCCTTCAGCACGACCTCTGCATGCTGCTCGTAGCAGGGCAGAAGGGCCCTGTCGAGGCAGATAATTACTCTCACGTTCACTTTTGAAGGTGCTTTTTGGCAGCAGAGCTGCAAAAAGGGCTGTGGGCAGAGCGGAAGACCTGGCGCACTGATCCCACTGCCCCTTTGAAGATCTGAGAGTCCCTCCTCCTCCTCCCACTGCCCCACTTAAGGATTTTATGTGCAAAGAAGAGAAGGCAAAAAAAAAAAAAAAAAAAGAAGAAAGGGAAGGAAGAAAAAAAATTTAAAAAGGAAAAGATTTGATGAACATCAGGAAAGGAATAAATTGGATCAGATTACTGTTCTGATGAGGGCTTTTTTTTTTTATTTTTATGAATAGGCCCCAAAGATAGAAAGGCGTTTAGCAATCACCAGGATTCAGCCCTCATATTCACTGCACGTTAGACCAGGAAAAATAGGTCGCTGATTGCATTATTAATCACATCTACCATTGCTCTACATCTGCATTTCAGCTGGCAGCGGCAATGCTGCAGCCATGGCAGGTGCCCACTGCCGTCCCAGGCCAGGCACACTGGGGATGGGATGAACCTGGTGAGAACACAATCTTGTCCCCAACCTGAGATGGGAACAGAGCCTAAAGGAAAGTTAAAATTTGACGATCTCGTTGCTAAGATGGCATTAACACCAAGGCGCACGCATGCAGCTCCAATGGCAACCACAAATTCAAGGTATGCTGCCACATACCTTGGGAAGCAGTTGGGGTGGGTGGGCAGGACACCAGTGCTATGGGGTTGGCATGGATGTGTCTAATGAAGTAAAACACCTGCCCCATTCCTGCCATGCTCTGCCTAGCCAGAACAACTACATGCTGCTCTGCACAGGAAAAAATGCACAAATGCAACTTCTTAAAAGCGTAAAGATGCCCAAACGCAGGGAGGCTGATGGACACAGTGAGTACAGGGGTGGGCAGGGTGTTTCCTCCAGATGCAAGGTGCTGCATGGCACGCTGCACAGGCAGCAGCCAGGCACACTGCCTGCACCACTGCAGAATCCAGGCCACAGCCACCCGTGGCTGATGACTCAGAAGCTGCAGGTAACCTCAATACAGCAGAGCGTGCGAGGAAGAGGAGGACAGAAGGACGAGATGCCCTAGGTACTCAGAAGCCCCCTGGGCTCCAGTGCTGGGGCAGGGAGCCCCATGGATGGAGGGCAGGCAGGGCTGGCCGTCCCCACTCCTCACGCCCGTTTCCTGGAGCGGCGGCAGGAACGCGGGGAATGCTGCGGTGCTGCGGTGACGTCAATGCTGACATTCAGCAGCTCTGCCAAGCTCCGCGCTGCCACGGCTGCTCACAACAGCTGACGTGGGGGCGGCGGGTGGCTTTGGGGGGCAGCAGGGTGGGGAGGTGCAGCACCACAGCCCCCCTCCCTTCTAGCAGAAGCCACTGCATCCCCACACGGGCTGGCAGCGGAACGGCGGAGCTGCAGAACTGTTTCTGAACCAGTTTGGGTTTCGCTGGGGCTAATGCCAAATGCCAGGCTTCTCCAGAGTGAGCCCCTGGTAAAGCCAGCATCAAAAGGGACAATCAGGGTGCAGGGCTCTGCTTGCCTGGGACAGCAGGTGCCAGAGGCTGCATGTTGGCCGACCCAAGCCACGGGCAGGAGGCATTATTAGCTCATTTTATAGCCGGGGAGCTAAGCCACACGGTCTGAACTGAGTTAGTGCTGGGGCTCTCGCAGTGGAAAGGGGCCTTAATGAGCTTTTTTCCTTGCTGTAAAGTTCCTTTACAGAGCCCAAGTGCATGGAGGAATCAGGTGTTAAGTAACTCAGCTGAGGTCAGCGGAGGAGTGGTTTTCAGCTCGGGGTGCTAAAGCCACGGCTGCCCAAATCAGGTCCTCTTTTGCCTGCCAAAAGCCAAAGCTCCTTGGTTTATAGCTTTCCCAAAGAGCAAGGATGAATCTCAGCTCCACAAAGCACATCACCTCCCTCTATCTCTGATGGAACGTTGCGGAGAGGCTAGCCTGGGGTATCTCCGGCAAAGCCTCTCACTGCCAAACCCTCCTTAGCACTTCTCCATTCACCAAATGTGTTGGGTTGAAAGGAAATTATGTTATGTGTTATTTATGGGAAATTGAGGCATAGAAGAGAGAAAAGAACCCAGCCTGCTAATGCCAGCCCCACACCACTCCTCACTTACCCACAGGACTTGGGCAAGCTCCGTTGGTGTTGTTTAGGTCACCCCCAAGCATCGCCCCTAGAAAACAACCAGAAACATGGGGTCAGGGCCATGCTGAGCATCGCTCCTGGGGGAGGGAGGAAGGCAAAGGAAAATCAGCAGTGCTGCATTCCCGGTGAGAAAGTCCTGGGCAAAATGAGCAGCATTCCTGGTGATCAGGTTTGGAAACAATATCCAGGCAGATCCGTTTCCTTTGGGCAGCAGCCAGGCGGCACAGGGGCCTGGTCCAAAGCACACGGCTTGGAAAACACTGTGGCTATTTTGTTCCAAGCCTTCTGGAGGTACACAGGGGCTGAGCTGCAGGGAAATGAGCCCCAACAGCACAGTGTGAAACACTATCTGCCCTGTAACGTTTCCACCAAATGGAAACCACCCTTAACACTGCCAGCGCTGCTGCAACTCTGCCTTCCATGGCTCTGTTGCATGGAGGTGAATACTTGGACAGCACTGGGAAAAGCATAGCAGGGGCCTCAGACCGCCCAATAACAGCTCCATCACCCCAAGACAGGAAACTGCCTCCAGCCACTGCTGTCAAAGCAGGGCTCAGGGTGGCAGCAGGTCCTCGAAAGCAGAATTGCCGGAGTGCTGCTGCACAAGAAAGGCGTTTGTTCCCCATGTGAAAGCGTGATCATGGGAGTCGTGGTCCCAAAAATACTTTACAGCTTGGCAAAAGGGTACAGAGTCCCTAGAGCACGGCAAGCACCACGCTCCCTTCGGGGGATGGGGATGCAAAGCAGGGTCTTGGTTGCACTGAAGTCCTTGAGCAGACGGCACCAGTGAGCACTGAGCAAGCACTGTGCCAGCACTGCCTTTGCTTTGGAAACAATAACACAGCTCTCTGCACTCCTCTTGACTTCATTGTTAAAAAAAAATTAAAATTAATAATAATAATAATAAATAAATAAATATATATATATATATAAAAGAAATAGCTTGTCTCACATGCAAGGGTCTGGCTCCTATAAACAGGATTTCTTCCGTGTCCCAGGCAGCGAGTGAATGAAATGCAGATGGTTGGACTTGGAACACCTCAGTGCTCGCAACCACAAAATTATTCCCCCTTGAAACAAATGTTTTGTGAGCTGGATGGAAACTGCAAGCACTGAGCAGGCTCTGCTTGACAGTAAAGCCTCTTTTTTTCTGCAGAGGCCAGCAAGAGGGCAGGGGTGATGCTTACAGACAGAGCCACAGCAGAGGAGGGAGATGCTGCTCTTTGGGACCAGCAAAAAGATCCCTTTTCCTCTGAAACCTGGGGCCCTGCTCCTCAGGCCCAGCTCCTCTAGGCTTTCAGAGAGCCTGGGCAGCCAAACCAACACTGCCTCTGCCATTTGCAGCCCAAACGACTTTTACAGACCATCTGCAAGGACCAAAATAGCAGGCAGGGGCTTTCTGCGTGCTATTATTATTTATGATGGCACCGCAGGAGAGTCGGGCTGCGGTCACATGTCCCCCTCACTGCAGGGAGCGCGAGTGACGAGAGCCTTTCCCCAACCTGCTCTCACCACCCCACGCCAGTCCCCGCTGGAAAGGACCACTCCTCGGATCTGTCAGCAGGTCTGTGTGAGTAATCACTCAGCGACCAACTGCAGCCACCGCAGGCTGAGGCAAAAAGAAAAGCCCTTTTTAGGCAGCGGTCCCACGTCTCTGGCGGCGCTGGGACACAAGCAGCCAGACCTGGGCTGGGAACGACACTGGGTGACTCAGCCCCTCGCACCGCCTGATGTGAAATATCCTGATCTGGAAAAGCAAGGGTGCTCCCTGGGCAGGGAGTGGTCACTTGGAGCTTTGGCCTTATTGCAGAGGGGATGCAGGACCACTCACCTGCGCTGGCTGGCCGCTGCGGCAACCCTGGGGACACGGTGTTCCTCTGCAGTGCTGGCTGCTGTGGTGAGAGGAGCCGGGGGTCAGTCAGCGATGAGGTCACCAGGGATTGGGTCACCAACGAGCTGCCCGGGCTGCTGAACTGCAGCGTGTTCTGGTTGGTCACAGGAACCGTCACTGGCATGGCAAAGTTTGGCGTGGGCACTGCAGACTGAAGAGAGAGAGCAGGAGGTGAAGGGGAGCAGGCAGAAGGAAGTGCTCACTATGCAGGCTCCGAGCAAGGGGGGAGCAGATCCTGCCTGGGATTGGCAGCACCGTCCCATGGCTGCAGTGGAGTCAGTGTGGGCACCCCAAACCTCCACACTGCTGCACTCCCATCTGCATGGGGCATGATGTACCCATCCATCTCAGCATCTTGGGGCAGCACTGGCACAGAAGCCCAGACAGACTCCTGTGGAACAGCACAGAGTCTGCCTAGACACATCACAGATTTTCCACTGGCTGCTTTCTCTTTCTTTTAGGCCATATTTATTTACCCGTCATGTTTTCAGAGCTCAAAGCATCAAAGAGGGGAGAAGTGCTGTGGGGTGCCCCTTGAAGCACTGCCCTCTGCCCCTCTGCAGAGTGGCACTGAGTGTCAGGGACAGGCTCGCACCGCCTCATGCCCTCCAGGTGACACTGAGGTCTGTCCTTCTACCACCGGGAGCTGTGGGGCAGGAGGAGGAGGTGACCCAGTGGGAGCAGAAGGACGGCTCAAGCCCTATCCTTGTCTGCAGGTCGAGGACCAGCTTCACCTACCAGCGTCCCCACAGGAACCAGACTCACCGTGATTATCCCATCAGCCTTTCTTATGTCACTGATTTGCTCTTCATTAACAGGAACAGGCACCTGCTTAGAGGCTTTAGCAGGGGCTTTGTTAAAATCCCACTTTAATTTGCCAAGGGCTGGGAAAGCAGAGCACTCAGTGCCACCAGGCAACACCCAGTGTCCCCACCAAACACACCAGCAGAGGTGGAGGGAGCCAAGTACCCAGCACCATGGTGTTATAGGGCGCTGTTCCTGGTGGCTGAATTCCTTTAAGGGGAGAGGAGAGGAGGGAAGAAGGGATGGTGCTCACCGAGCTCACTGCTGGAAACCCTCCCACCCGCTCAAGGGCATCCTGTCCTTCAGAGATCCTGTGGCCCCGAGCTGGCACTGCAGCACGGCTCCAAGGGCTCTGGGGACTGGCGTGTCCCCTCCCAGGGCTATACAAGCCTTAACACAGCCCTGGCCCTGCTTAGCTGCAAACAACAAAAAAAAAAGGTGGGGAGCCATGGGGAGCCTGGCAGGTTTTGTCAGGTGTGTGAACAGTGTGGCAGCATTGTGCAATAAATCACTGTAAGCACATGTGTGCGTTCCCAGAAGAGGGAATGAAGAGCAAACCCGGTGCCTCACATTCTCAGTGAGGATGATCAGAGAGCAGCATCCAGCCCCTGTATCTCCAGGCTGCTGCCAGGCCAGTGTGCAACTGGGACCCAGCACCAGTGCCTGGGGGTAGCTGGGGGCACAGGGGCTTCCTGGACATGCTCACACCTCACTCCAAAATCTGGGGAGAAGATGCACACATCAGCCAAGCCTAAAGATGTCTGATTTTGTCAAAAGCCATTGCAAACACGCTCCGAGCACAGAAGACTCTCCATAGCGAACACAGCTGCTGTTAGCTAACGAGCCCAGTTAGTTCTCATCACACACAAAAACACTCCAGCTAGTTAAAAAGGAGAAGCGTCACCTTCAACAGCACACGCTCTGCTGGAACAGCTCCATCCCCACTGCACTGCAGGGGTTTAGTCAGGGAGCCGGATGCTCTGCCTTGAACCCCTAGCACCCTAGTGCCCCCTGCCCAAAACCACAGGCAGGCCAGGGCTAGTGCAGGGGCTGCAAGTGGATAGAGCTGTGCCTCCACCCCAAGCAAGCCCTGGTGGGGTCAAAATCTCTTGCCTAACAAGCAAGTTGCCACCGAGGCAAAATGCCTCGTGCACACTGTGCTCTGCAAGCTGAGTCAGCAAAACCAAGGGGGATGGATTTCAAGACCCAATTTTCTTGAAAAGCCAGAATTTTTAACCTGTGTGGGCTCGCAAAGCGTGGAAGGGCAGATATCTTTTTTTTTTCTTTTTTCTTTTTTTTTTTTTTTAAGAGGGGGAGGGGACTGTGTAATTTCCTATCGCTGCATCCAGCCCTTCAATATTAGCCTCTCTGCTCCCAGCAGCGTTAATGATGGCTGCAGTGACACAGGGCTAATCCCACTGAAGGAGGTTTGTCTGCACCAACAGCCCTCGCTCCCACTGCTAACAACTAATTTGACACGCGTTCCCCCTCCCGTCTTCTGACACAAATCCCTTCCAGCGCTGTCCTGATGCCACCCCGCTGATGGGCCTGGGATCACGGGCTAAAACCTCACTGGATTTCTGCCATGGCCACCAGCTGCCCTGAGGGCTTGATGGATTTGGGTGGAATTAAGGCAAAATGGCCCAAAGTGGGCTGACCCAGTGATCCTCCCTGCTAGCGCACGGGGGCCTGGGGCTCTTAACCCAGGGAAAACCCCTTATGGGGGCAAAAGGATGGCCAAGGAGACTCAAATCCAGTACTCATGGCCAAGGGGCAGAGGTAGCCCTGACCCAGAGCCCAGGGATGCTGGAGCTGGCTGAGTCACCCAGGGGCTGCTCCCACTTCTCCAGGTGGGAGACCAGAGGGTCCGCAACAGCTCCTGGTGCTGCTTCCCCCAGAGCCACTTTCCCTCCTTCTCTCTCCTAGTTTCCTGCTCCTCTGGGTGCATTCAGGGCCCCGGTTCCCATGGCACAGCACGGCTCCAAAGCAAAGCCATGCAAGACCCCGTCACCCAGAGGCAGCCGGGGCGGGAGGGGCTGCAGGCCACCAGCTACTCACTGCGAGCCGGTAACTCTGCATCATTTTATCAAACTCCTCATCAATCTTTTTATATTTCTCTTCCGTCTGCGGGGTCAGTGCAAACACTTCATCCCCTTCCGGGCTTTCGCACTCCCTGTGCTTCTTGTTCAGCGCCTGTGTGATGTTGGGAGGGGGGGGGGCAGCGGGGGTGTTGGGAAAGGAGTGGGGACGAGGTTGGGGGGAAATCGAACAGAAGAAAAACAGAATAATGAAGTCTTTCTGGCTACAGAGCAGCTACTTACACCGTATCGCTTGAACAGGATATCCAGATCCTCGCCTTTACGGTATTTATCCTCCATCAAGGGGCTCTGGTCTATCGAGTCATCTCCGTCGGGCTCCGGGCTGTCACAGCCATTAAAACCTTTCTTTCTTAACGTCTGAAAACACAATCAGGACAGTTTGAGACCTGGGACTGGTGGGGTTCTACTGGAATGCCCCTGCAGCACAGTGGCAGGGCTGGCCCTAGCACACCTGTGCACAGATGGCATTAAATGATAGAGATGGATGGACAGAAAGATGGATGGAGGGAAAAACTTCCTAGATCTCAAAAGATCAGCGTATGCTGGTGCTGAATTTGGACCCATACGAGCTCAGATGAGGGTTTTGTCACCTCCAGTCAACACAATGACAAGGAGGGGGAATAAACCTCAAGGATGGGATGCACCCTCCTGCTAGAAATAATAGATAAGATGTTATTGCACATAGGAAACAGAGCTAAAAAGCAGGCACAGGTCCTGGTCATCTGGGTACTGTGCTCCTGTGTGCAGGAGCTTGGAGAGATGGGCACTCAGCAAAAAACCCAAGCAGGGTTTGGACAAAAAGTCCCTCTTTTCACATGCAGTAGCCAATCTGCAGATTGTGTTACACATGCACATTTAATCATTTTATTTTCAAAATACCAAAAGCAATTAGGCGTTATTATGGAACCATCACTTGCCAATTTTTTATTTTTTTATTTTTTTTTTAAGTCAAAGCTACAGAATTTCCTGGAATTCTTTATCCCTTTTCATGCCAAATTCAGAAGGGGGAAAAATAAAGGCCTTGACAATTCTCCTCTTCCCTTCCTACATAGCTATAAACATCTCTGCTTCAAGGCCAAAACATCCTGGAGCCGTTCTGCTCTACCTGGAGCCACATGGGCAGTGGACACTTCAGAAGCTGTTTTCCTCCCACTGCAACCCCAGCAAGCTCCCCTCCCTCCAGCTGAAACCCCTCGGTATTTGCACCCGTGCTTCAATGTGAGCCACTTTCTACGTCATTCAGGCTTGCAGAAACCAACACCATTTTGCCAGCCATCGTGCTCACATGTTAAATTTAGCAGCAGTAGCAAGAAAAACCAGCAGATTCTGACATCACCTCTCCAAAAGAAACAACCCTTTCAGAACGCATGCTTCACGTCCACAAGTTTTACGCTCCTTCTTTGGATTGCACCCATAGTGATGCCTTTACACGCAGCAGCAGAACACGGGGGTGTGTGAAGCCCCACTTGGTGCTGCCATACCCCCAAATCCTGCTAATTGGTATCATTTGTTTCCCCTTTACACAGGAGGGGCAGCTCCAGCAGAATGCACTCTATTGGCATAGCTGGCAGCACATGCAATCTGTGCTGCCCAGACACCAGTGCTGGGGCTCAACTCGAGGGTTCAGCCAAAGGGAGGTTCTCAAGGCCACTCTTTGAAGGCTCCTGACGATTCTTCCCAGTTATTTTGCTATTTCTGTGCATGCCCTTGTTTGTATTTCGTACAACACACACAAAAAAATGTGCCATGCTCTTGCAGTGGGGAAGGGACGGGCTTTGCCTTTTTTTGGAAACCATATTTTTGCAAAATTCTTTCCCCAAATCTTTTGTTTCACTGAGGCAGCTGGAAAGTTGAGTCTCCCTCCTTGCTTAAAAAAGAGATTTTCCTCCCCCTCTCTCTTTCTCTTTCAGAGGCAAAGTGGAAAACATTGTTCCATGAGCCATGGAAGCAATGAAGCTGTGTTTCCTACAGATGCGTGCAACAGGAGCTCTGTGCTCGGGAGACTCTCTGGTGTCTAATAAGGGGCTGTGCCCATGCTGCGCTGTTTCTCCTCACAGGCATCATGGCCAGCTGTCCCACCCATCTCCGTTCACAAAACTTAAAGGAAATCCCTCCTTCCTAAAACCTACAGTGCTGAAATGCAACGGAAAACGACCTCTTCTCATTTAAACTTCATTTCAACTGAATTTCTTCACCTCAAAAAAATTTCAAAGGATAAAACCAGGGTGAGAACATCACCCCACAAAGGAAAAAAAAAAAAAAAGCCCTTTCCTGGTCCAGTGCTAGTTTGGTGGCTGCTAACACCCTGTTCAGGTGCAGGTTTTAACTCGAGGAGGGTGGGAGAGCAGCAGGAAACCCAGAGCATGTGAGAGGAAGCGATGCTCGGCCAGGATGCAGCCGACTTCCCTTAAAGGAGGGTGGCTGCAATCTAAACAACTCCTGACTTTGGGGAAGGATGGAAAGGAACAGGACACAGTGCCCCTTCACCTCCTGCAGCAACGGAATGGGGAGCAAGGCAGGAGCCAGCCCTGCTGCCATACAGCCAGGGAAAGCAGAGGATGTACTGCCTGACCTGGAGCATCCCGGTCCCCACAGCCCTGCCCTGTCCTCGTCCCTCACCAGGAGCTGGCACATCAGCTGGGCTTCGGGAAACGAGAAGCGACAGCGAGGAGCAAAGCCGGCGTGATCCGCAGCCAGGCGCACACGTGGCACTCAGCGTGCCTGTCTGAGGCCTCAGCCGGGCCCTGCGATTAAGGACCCCCCCCCTTCTCCCCCTCACTGCAGTCAGAGAGATTTTCTCAGACTTAAAAGCTTGTAGCAGTCAGGACTGGGCTAGGCAGGGAGCGGAGGGCTCAAACCCCTCCTGCTGCACCGAGCGCCTCATCCCAAGAGCTTGGCTTCACTGCTGCCAGCTCTGAATCCCTGTGCTGTGCAAGGCCTCACTGCCACCAGACCTGAATCCCTGCGCCATGCAAGGCTCCTCTGCTGCCAGCTGAATCCCCGTGCCATGCAAGGCCCCATTGGTGCCAGCCCTGAGTCTCTGTGCCATGCAAGGCCCCACTGCTACCAGGCTCCAATCCCTGTCCCATGCAAAGCTCCATTGCTGTCTGCTGAATCCCTGTGCTGTGCAAGGCCCTGATGCTGAAAGGACTGAGTCCCTGTACCATGCAAGGCCCCATTGCCACCAGGCCTGAGTCCCTGTGCTGTGCAAGGCCCCTCTGGCCAGGCCTGTGTCACCCCCTCCTCATACCCCTAAAGTGCTTCTGGAGACACACAAGGCTCCGTCTCTCCTACAGGAATGGGACACGGGTGCCACACAGAGGCAGTGACCCCTTCAGCTGCTCAAACATCTCCAAACAAAATGCAGACCTCACAATCAGCTTTGTTCCTTGCCCATAGGGTACATAGGGTAGAGCACGATCCTGACTCCACTGCTGTGCTTGCCAAGCCTCCCACCATGACCTCCAAGGACAAGACATGCTGTGAAGATGTGATAGGTGAGACATCTAGAACCTGCACAGAACTGGGGCTCTAGTGAGACCCAGTCTGAATCTAGTCAACTCCACAGGCAGGAAGGGTCCTGGCAGGGTTTGAAATAGAAAACAGAAACATCCTGGAGCAGTCCAAGCCCTGTTGCACACAAGGAGAAGGGTTGAGGACGAGGATGGATGCCTGAATGGCTTTGAACCCGCCTGAACAGGATCTCAGAGCAGATGACAGCAGCTCTGCTGGCTAGACATGCCAAGCCTCGGCTCCTCTCCTCACCATCCGCCAGTGTCCTTCCGCTTCCCATGTTCCCCTCTCCAGCTTTGGATGCAGATTCATCTTTTCATGTGGTGCAAACACAGCATTTCTTTGGGTGCCAAGGACTGCGTGTAACTTGTCGGCTTGGGAGTGTTTGCATCTTGGACCATAAGGGAACAGAGAATGCTGCCCAAAATGTTTATGGTATTTTTAGGCTGAGACAAATCTGTTCAATGCTGCGAGCTCCAGTATGAGCATCCTGGGGAGGCTGGGCAAGGTTGCACCAACGAGCGAGGCAGGGAACCGTGGCTGTGAAATCAGCAACTGAGGTGCATGAGGCCCTACTGTTCCCAGAATAAGGCTACTACCAGTGCTTCAAATAACATCCAGAAAGAGCGTTCTGAACAATTAGGAAAGTCAACAGATAGGTGCTTGTTGGCTGCTTGGTGCTGAGCAGGAGCACAGACAGTGGATGCTGTTTCAAAATGCTCACAAAGAGATGCTTCAGGGAGGTGGAGAAAAAAAAAACACAACCCAAAAAAATCCAGATTTTTTGAGCTAGGTTGTGGGATTGTCTGTTTTTTCTTTATGAAATCAAAGCCTGAGCTCACTGCCTGAGGTGGCTGAATTGCACCAGAGGGCTTCAAAGGCAGAAATCACAGGTCCAAGTGGCAGGAGAGGACGGTCTGCAGCATCCTCACCAAGCAAGCCCCAAAGTGACTAACGGTTCCACCGGTGCTAATTGATGCCCGCCCATAATGTCAATAATTACCCAGGCAGCCCTCGCATTTGTCTGAATTTGCCCATGCGTAAAGGGAGCTGCCCACACACAGCTTGCAGCTGATGAGTGACACACGCGTGGTTCTGTCACACCATTGCCACAATGTGGCTGGGGAGCTTAGCGAGCATCCTATGCTCCAGAATGGTACACGGGAATGACGAGGATGTGGTGGGGATGGCCAGAGTGGGCTTGCTGAGAACAGCCTGCAAGGCTGCTGGTTTGGAGGATGCAGGGGGAGGCAGTGGGTGTTGCCAGCCTCAGCAAGGGTTGAACGCTATGCCGTTGTCATCCCTGCCACAGAGCTGGGTCAGACAGGACTCATAAAATGCACCTCCATCAACACAGTGGGAGGCAGGCTGTGCTTTGAGCAGAGGTCAGAGGAGAGCCACTCAAAGGCCTCCCCAGCCAATGTCACTTGGTGTTAGCTGCTGGTGCCCTCCTGTAGCCCCACTGTGTACAAATGACACAGTTCACAGAGGCAGCTGCAGCCCTGAGAGATGCTTCCAAAACCCAACCTGATTTACCTGGAAAATCCCAAAAAGCCACACTGCACCTCCATTTCACAGCAGTAAACCAGCACATAACTCCAGATGACTTCTAATAGCACCAAAGACGGACCAAAAAAAAGATGCCAAATCAGCCTGGTGGTCTGCTCATTCCCCTCATGTCCTGCTCAACCTCCTCCCAGCCCCATCCCTATTATAGTGGGACATGGATGTGGCCTCACCTCAATGATGTCCGCATTGGTCCGGCTCTCATGGGGCTCATTGTACTCAGTGTACTTGAGCAGCACCTTGTCCATGTCGGTGCTGGCATACTGGAACAGCTTGTTGGAGTGGTTGAAAATGATCAGGGCAATCTCGCAGTCGCACAACACGCTCAGCTCATAGGCTTTCTTCATCAAGCCGAACTTGCGCTTGGTGAAGGTCACCTGAAAGCAAACAGAAGGGATTTGGGATGAACACTGGAGGAGAAGCCAAAAGAAGCTAACAGCAGGAAGACACCTCTTCTACTCAGCTTCCCCAAGTGGACAACAATCCCAAGCTCTCTTCTCCCACCTCCCTCTTCTGCATGGCCCAACAGATTTGTGCTGATGCCTATTTTGGGCTCACAAGGCAGACACTTCACAAACGCAGAGATGATTATCAGCATTGGAAATTGCATATTGCCAAATCAAGAGAAAATAAATTTCAGCAAATTTCCCAGCAGAGCTACCATCTGTTCGGGGGCTGCGGGTTGCTGGGGGGTTTTAAGTTGAATATTCTCGCAGAGCAGAGCTCTTCCTAGCTCACCACAGCAGCCTGGATATCATCCGGCCCTAGCTTGGAAAGCACAAGTGTGAAGTGCAGTTTTGTGCCCCAGAGGTCAGAGAGCTGCATGTTCCACCTACCAGCACTGTTTCTTGCTCTCCTGATACCTTGCATGAGCACTGAACATCTCAAGGAGGAAGAGTTGCACATCAGGAGGTGGCCATGGCTAGGGCAGGGTGCAGGCTCCAAACCCAAGTGATTCCCAGTCTGCACCAATACCCACCAGGATGCAACTGGCTGGAGGGACTGGTTGGGGCTTCTCATCCCAGACACAGCATCCATGGATGCTCTAAGCAACTGCAAAATGCCCCTGAACCCCCCAAGTGGAGAAAGGTGCAACACTTACTTCTTAACAAAAAGCCAGAGGAAAGAAATAAAAAAGCATGGAGGAAAGGCTCCCACACTGCTTCAAGTGCGTGTGAAGCAGCATGCTGGGGCATAGGCAGTAACCAGCTGTGACACCATGCAGTGCTGGAAGGCTGCTCCCTTGATGCCTGCATGCAAGGTAGGGCCCAATCCCACTTAGGACCACAGTCACAGCATTGATCTTGAAGCTGAGCAGCTCCAGCCTGAGGTGTGGAGGGAGGAGCTCAATGAGACTTTGGCTCAGCAGTGCCACAGGAGCTGAGCCTGAGCTTCCCAAGGCATCGTCGCCACAGCCTAGCATGCACCTAGTGACCTGTGAAGGCACAGCCCATGCCTCCCCATCCCTGCTGCTGGAGCTGGAGCACATCTCATCCCTCCCAGCCATCTCCTGAAGATGATTAAGCAGTAACGAGATTGGGCTCTAATCACCTCACCCGCTGCTCTCCACCACGTGCATCACTCGCCCCAGCTCCAAGTGCAAGCTCACGTGGCCAGCAGGCATCCTGCTGCCCTGCATCACCCAGGGATCCGAAACCACCGAGAGCTTGGGGCTGTCCTGAACATCTCAGGATCCCCTCAGCTCTGAGGTCACCTGTCCAGAATGAAACGGCAATCTGAGCAGTGACAAGCAGACCTTTTTCTTGGTGCCCACGGCTCTCCTTGCAGACAAAAGCACACATCTACCCTTTAACCAGCATCAGCTACATGTGCCCTACACATCCAGCAGCTATAGGGCAAGGAAACACCAAACCCTGCTGTGCCACGCAAAGGGGCTGAGATGCATGTGGGCACGTGCCCCATCTCAAAGAATTAACCTTATAAGTCTAAGAGGGTAATCAAATCTCATGCTTCAGGGCATAAGCCGATCACCAAAGGGGTCAGGAAGGAATTACTGCCCCACACAGCCCTACACTACCAGGGGATTTTTGCCTTTCCCCTGATGCAGACCATATTGGTCACTGCCAGAGTCAGCAGCCTGGCCCTGAAGGACTGATGGTCTGATCTGTTCTGGCAAATCCTCTCCAGTAATTCCCCTAATGACATTAGAGACTCTTACTTGCTTTCCTCCCCTGGGTTTGGCTTCTGCTGTAATCCCAGTCCCCTCCACGCAGGCTTGCACTCCCCGCACCGTAAGGATGACTGTTGCTGGACCAGGAGCAGCCACAGCAGGGAGGCTCTGCGGGTGACCCCCATTTCCAGCATCCCCCGGCCACAATGTTCCCATCTCCAGATGGAATATCTGCCTGCAGCAGCACCGGGAGAGCAGTGAGCTGGAGCAAGACAACCAGCCCAGGGACCTGAGGCTCACTGCATATCTGAGACTGTGGGAAAGGGCTGCAGACCCCCACACCACAGCCCCAAATGCCTCCTGCTGCCTTGGCTGCCGGTGCTGGCAGCAAGATGCTCCTTTCCCATCCTGAAGGCTTTACACAACAGTGCTGGGCTGTGCCACTGGCTCCAGCATGACCACAGATTTTCCATTTGCTGCAGTTCCAAACAGGGCTGGCTGCGTGCGTGCAGCACCACACTCCCCTGCACATCCCCAGCAAGCACACCCCAGCTTCTTTAACAACCCCAAAGCCCTGCTTGCTATGGAAATGAGCAGTGCCATGAGCTATCAGAGTCATTAGCAAAGACACTTTACGCCATCCTATCCCTTAATCACCAAATAATGAAGAAAATCTGCCATTTTCTATTGTTTGAGGAGCAAGAGGATGGTTCAGCACATTCTGCTATCTGCCACTTCTCAAGCATTAGGGATAGACAGCACAGTTTGTTTTTCCTGGAGGACAAATAAAAAAGCAGTAGAAAAGTGCAGCATGCACTGGATGTCCTCCACGTGCTCAGGAAATACAATAGTGGAGCAACCACAGAGCAAAGCTGCTCCAGCAAAGCACTGCCACTCTGCAGCTTGGACTCAGCAAGATGAAAATTAGGAAGAAATGGTGTTTTTTTCCCTGTAAGATGCATGGATGCGTTTATCTGTGCATGTACACATACGCACATGTGTCAACAGCTCCATGTCAGTGAAGTGAAAATCTGGCAGGAGGAAAAAGCCCTGGACACATGTTAGCACCCCATTGAAAAGAATTAAAATTCCTTTGGGTTGCTAGCATTTAGAAAAATGGATCCTTGTCGTGGTTGTTTCTTATTGGAAAAGCCTTGTGGAAAATGTCAAATGAAATATGTTTTTTGCAAGAGAAGAGAAGTGGCAGCTAAGTGAGGAGGATGCTTTCTTCTAGAAAGGGCTTAGGTGTGAGCAGCTCTGCACTTGGTATAGGAAAACAGGGTGGTCTGCTGGGCTTGGGGCATCTGCTGCAAGTAGCCCGAACCCAGCCTCTATGGCTTAGTATTATGGGCTGGATGATAAAAGCAGAGCTTGGCCCAAAAGGGATGCAAGTGGGGAGTTAATGAGACTCTCAAAACATGTGAGAATTGGTATATCGGGGGGGACGCACCTGCCGGTTCCGCTCATCTGTGATCCGCTGGATCTGGATCTTTTTCCTCCCCATCTTCTCAGGAGATCCTCACCGCAGCAGCACAGCGTCACTCAGGGGAGTGCGAGAGGAACCCCCTTTTAAAATGTTCTCATGAAAAATGTGTGGGGGGAGGGAGAGGGAGCGATGAAGAACCAAGGGAAACCAAACAAAAAGGAGCTGGGCGCTCAGTTCATGGCACCCTCCGGCGAGTCCAGTGGGGCTGAGCCATCAGAAACCTGCAGGGACAGAGGCAGAAGTGAGATCCAAGCCCATAGATGTGGTGGCACCCCATCCCTCCCAATTTCAGGGAACCCCCCAGCATGCCATCACTACCATCCTCCCAGGACATGATGACTCCTTTTTTTTTTTTTCCTCTTAATAATGCCACAAGCAGCTGGTGATTAGCTCAGGCAATTTAAATCCATCTCCAGTTCCTGCATACATCTCCAATGTTGAATTTTAAAATGTCTTTATTTGATTACTCAAAGTAAAGAAAGAAATATGACTGTATAACCAGGCACAGAAACCTAATTCTTAGGGGCAGGGCAAAGGAGGACAGAGAAGGAAGCATGGGCAGGGCACCCCATGAAACACAGCACCCCCATTTCTCAGTACAATGGGTGGGATAGGGCAGCAGAGGCACTGAGTGCCTTTCCCTCCTGTTTTTCTCCATGTTCTTTCTTCGAGTGGCTGAATAAGGGCAGTGATAACGTTGCACTTAACACAAGGGTGCCCCGTGCCAAGGCTCAGGCTGAGGGAAACGCCAGTCCCAGAATAGCTCCCTATCTGCCTCCACTTGGCAGAACCAAGCGCTCAGGCTGCTCACAAGTGATGTGACCAGAGAGAACCTCCTCCCTCTCCCAGCACCTAAAACCTGAGCTCCCGTCCTATCCCACAGTCCCACAGCTACCCTCCAGGGACCCTCGCCCCATCCTTCGCCAGCCCAGCCCCAGTGGACCCCCCCTAGTTCTCCCCCCACTTTATTTTTCAGGGCTCAGAGCTCTGTGAGTCACTCGCCCTATTTATTTTTTTGGCACAATTATTCATCATGCACTGCACTGGGCAAACTCAGAGCTGATTTGAGCACTGGAAGGGGAAGAGGATGATCCCCCCTTCCATCACCCAGTATTTGCTCCCTGGAGCAGCCAAGCATTCAGAAGCCCAGAGAGGTGAAGGACAGTAGAAACCCTTTTCTTTTTCTCCATAAATCCCAACTGGAAAGATTAGTGCAAGGGCAAGCATGCTGAGATTGCATTTGTTGATCATCATTTATCCAAATTGCTGCGTGCATCCCCTCCCAGCCAAGCAGTGGTGCAACCTGCATCACCCTGTGCAGGAGCAAGCTGGGAGCCATAAGGTTTTTGCATGCACAGAGAAAAGTGGGGGGAGGAGGAAGAACTTTCTGCAAGGCTTCCTTTGCAGCTTTTCCCCTTGGAGGTGGCATTTCTGCAACGCAGCTGCCAATGCACCGTCCCCATCCTCAGCACCAAGCAGCAGCTCTGCACCCAGAGCAAAGGCAGCATGCTGATCCCTCCCTGTGCTGCAACACTTGGGAGAAGGAAACCCTCCCAAGGGATGACAACACATTGGCCATCCAACCCTGACAGCACACATCCCCAGTAGCAGCAGTAAGCACTGGAGAACACAAGCAGTAAATCCAAGCCAAGCGAAAGGAAGCATTATTTTAACCTTATTCATTTGGGGAACTTCTTCCCAGGATGTGGAAGAGCTTCACTGCATTTCCAAAGGGTCTGCAGATGAGCAAAGCCCAGCTCAGCCCTTGCTTGGGCACCAAACCACATTTCCCTCGCTGAGCTGTAAGCAAAGGTGCACCAATACAGATCCCCTTCCCCCCAGCCCTTTTCTCTCCTGGTGTTTTAGTTGAGGTTTTGGGGGTGCTGGAGCATCCCCCACCCTCCCCAATGTATTTTTAGAGCCAGGTATTCTTTCTGGCTTCCTGGCCAGGTGGCTGTTTCACAAAGCCCACCCCTCCCAGACTCCACTTTCTGCTCAGCACCTGCAAAAAGGCACCCACATCTCCATCCTCACCCTGGTACAAGCAGCCGACATCCCCAGGCTGATACAACATCCCAGCATGTCATACTGGCAGAAAGGCAAAGCCCAACCCTTACGAGACAATGGAGAATCTCTGCAGCCCCAGCAAAAGGAATCATCCCACTCCACTTCGCCCCCCACTCCAGCACTCCTCATGTGCTTCTCACAAGGATGACTCTCGCAGAGCAATTAACACACATGCCAATTAACTCCAAGCAGGTGCTGGTTAACTCTGTGCTGAGTAATTCAACTCTGGCTCCGAGTAAATTGCTTTAAATTGGGTAGACGAGGGAGGGAGCAGAGTTAGCAGTTTGCAAATAGGGGAAGGGATGAGAAGAAAAGGAGGCTCTCAGCTGGGAGATGTTTGCACAAAACAAGGAATTTGGAGGTGCTGAGTCCACAGCTCTAAGTGCGGGCAGGCAGAGAGCTGCTCTCCTCCAAGCCCTTGTTTCTGGGTTCCTGGCTGTCTATATATATATTTATTCCCAATCTGTTTTACCTGTTGCTAAATGATCTTACCCCAGTGCTGTGTGGGACCCTTTGCACCATTCCAAAACTGCTTCCTTTCCCATTGCACAGGCCCACGTTTCCCTGCGAGTGCATAGAGTGGCACTGGGAGCTTCACATCCACTTTCTGTGCCTGTTTGCTATTTTTAATGCCCTTTTATAGCATCTACTTTCTGCTGCCTCCTCACCAAAGCCAGCTCCATGCACGCACCCTGCCCCCCCTCCAAGCTGACACAATGAAGCTGTCCTCTCCTGCAGCCCCACCTGTGATCTCAGCACAGCATCAGCTCCAATAAACCAAACGCTGACAGTGCAGCTGGAAAGATCAAAACCTGTGGATCCCAAAGACTGAGGGAGAGAAAGGCAAATAAAAGCAGTAAATATATTCCTTCCAAACAACAACAAAAAACTGTTTTTATTTCAAGTGCAGCTCCGCATGGCTCTGCACTTCCCAGTGTGTTTGTGGGCATCAGTGCAGTGCCCATCATGGCATGAAAAGGGACTGCAAAATTTGGAATGCTTCATGGAAAATAAAAGTAAAGTGGTGCTGTTTGCGAGTCCAGATCTTAATTTTGATGCACCTGGGTATAGCAAAGTCCTCCCTGAGCTGGAGCAGAGAAGAGGGCACAAGGGTGGGAAGATGAAAAGGCAGAGAGTTGGGAAGGAAGGAGAGGGAAAAGGGGGAAAAGAAGGAAGGGGAGATAAAAGAAGGAAGGGAAAAAGAAGGGAAAAAGAAAAGCGCTCCCCTGAGAAGGTGCCAAGAGGACCTGCACTGCTCATCATGCGGAGGAGGTGGATGGAAGAACGGCTGAGAGCAGTGCAGAAAATCCTAAATTAAAGGGAGAGAGGCTGTGGCATTTCCCACCTGCTGCAGTGCATGAGGAATGAAGGATTTGCTGCAAAGAGGCAGTGCAGAGCTGCATGTCCCAAGCTAAACTCCCCTGGGTGGGTGCACAGGGATGCACAGGGTGTTATGGTTCTATGGGCTTCCACCAGGAGAAGGGATCCCAAGCCCTGGATCTGCAACAACATCAGCATCTGCACAGACTCAGGTTCTCCTGTGGCCAAAATTCACTGCACAGCCAAGGTTCCCAACCTCACAGTGCCACACATCTGTCTCACTATGAGGGCTGGACTTCCTCCTCCCAAGGATACGGAGCCAGCTCTGGTCACCTCTTGAACCTGACTGTTTAGCTCTAGGTCTTGCCTTCCTGTTTCCTTTCTCGCTGACGGCCAGGCCTGCCTGTTGTGACTTAATTGTTGTTTTTGACATATCCTCTGCACCGACACCAAGGACTCTTCGTTTCCTCCTTGCTGCTTTCAGGACACACAGGACCAGCTTCCTCCTACTATGAGGAGGGTAGAAAACGGCCCCTTGATTCATTCAGCCACAGCGCCCATGCTGCTGGGCACCGTTCCTCCTCTTCCTCCCGCATTGTCTCTGCTCTGTACCCACTGTCACCACTCCATATCAACCACTGCCACCTCTCCCATGCCTGCTATCACCCCTCCACGCTCTCCATCACTGTGCCATTGTCACCCCACCAAGCCATCACAGCTCCTTGCCCACTGCAGCCACAGCCATCCCAGTGAGCCATCACATCCCACCCAGGATGGCACCTGGGGGACAGCGACTGCAGAAACAGGGACATGCAGTGCCACGGGGCAGGACAGCAGCCACAGCTTTGGCACCACGGATGGCAGAGGCTGCGTGTGCCAGGTGAAGGGCTAGTTCACCCACTCAGCATTGTTTAGCACCTCTTTATCTCCAAACCGAGATCAAAACCACACAAACGCACTCGAGTCCCCTCCAGAGCTTCTATTCTGGTTTCAGGATGATGCTATCTGGGTTCCTGTGCAGAGTCTCCAGATGCACATGGGGGAGGGGAGAAGAAAGCGGCTGAAGCACGCTGCTCTGGTGTGAACATGGCTGGGATGCACAGCTGCACGGTTGGCCCCAGCCCTCCTGGGGACAGATCCTGCTCATGGAGCAGGTGCAGCAGCACAGGTCTCTGCAGCTGGCACCAGCTTTGTGCAGCAAAGTGCTGGGCAATGCACTCTGGTGGGTACCTGGCTCCCACTGGATGCATCCCACAGCCACAGGTACCACCACAGGAGGCTCCAGAGAGCAGAATCTGGGCTGGATTCAGCCGAACCCCTGAGGAATTTGAAGGTAGAAACATTCCTGACCCAGATTCAGGCATTCTCTGGAGGAAAGCAGATGCCAACTGCGCTGCCAGCTCAGCTGAGCTGTAACAAAACCATGGGTTGTGCCAAGATTGGCTGAGCCTGGGGAGGAAAGTGCAGCCCCACAGCGATGCTGGAGCACCGATACTTGCATGTTGCATTAAGGGGGAGGGGAGGGTTGAAAGGCTTTGGGGAAATCAGCAACCAGAGAGCTGCAGAACAGAGGTGCCAGGCTGTACTTTGCTAAAGTGACCTCCAAAGCTGCCCACGCTGGGCTTCACCACAATCCTAAGCAGCAGCCCTAGTGGCAGCAGCATCCTCATTCAGGATCCAACCCTGCTGGGAGCCACCAGGGAGGCACCCGGAGAGAAGACATCCCCTGAACATCCCATACCCACTCCACACACTCACCACCACAGCACTGCCCATCTCCTGCATGAGAGCATCCCATACCCACCCCAGGCATCCACCATCACAGCGCTGCCCATTTCTCACATGGGAGCATCCCAACACAATGAGGTCACTTCACCTCCTCCCCCCACCCCATAACCAGCCTCAGAACTGGGATGATTTTTCCCCTGTACTAAGTACAGTTTTCTAAATGAAGGGAAGCAAGAGCCCATTATCTGGCTCTGTCGCCCACCCCCACGGCTCCCTGCAGGGCATGAAATAACCACCTGCCAGCTCCCCGGAGCCGCGCGCTGAGGCAATGATATCGCAGCTTTCCCTGTCACTATTGTCAGAGCAAAATTTAGATACCTGGTAATGAGGAGGTTTAATATGACAGATGAGAGGTTGACTCATTAAAAACGGGAGAGAAGGAGGGAGCTGAATTCGGGGATGGATCCTGTGCTCCCAGCCCAGATGGAAACGGGGAGGCTGTCAGATTGAACCCGTTGACAGCAGGAGCAAAAGTAAAGCAGGTCCTGATGGCAAAACTCAGTGTGGGGCTACTGGGGAGGTAAGGGGGTGGATGGGGGTGGAAAGGGAGGATGGATGGGGGTGGAAAGGGAGGATGGATGGGGAACTATGGTTAGGGTAAGCATCAGGCATCACCCCATATGAGAGTGTCAGCCCCTCTCTAAGGATAAGGCAGGGACCAACAGCTCTGCTTCCAGCACATGAAAAACCCCAAAATGCACTGAGCCCCAAAGGGACAAATGCTGCCTGCAGATCTCCCCACCCAGCACCACAATGGGGCCCTGCAATGCAGTGGGAGGAGGGCAGATCACACCCAGCAGGAACATTTGTCCTCCTCATCAGCGGAGCTGGGTTTCCCCCAGTGCTCTCCTGGTGGTGGGTTTCACCCAGGAGAACCTCCACAAACCCCATCCCACATTGCTCATCCATCCCTTCCCATCCTGGACAGCTTCTGCTCCAAAAAGTTTGCTCCTCAGCCACGCAGCTGGAAGCTTTCCACCAAACAACGCTGTTTTGTTTTGTTTTTAATAAAGGCAACGAGTCCCACGTGCAGCACTCTCCATAGGGAGGCACCAGCACCGCAGCCTGCAACCAGAGAGCACAGCCACAGTGGAAAAGCCCAAATCAAACCAAGGTGCAAGCAGCCACGTCGATGCCACTGCAGCATGTTTCCCATTAACACAGCCACGCTGCCAAGGGCAGCTTTAACCCCATCTGCGTCCTCTTCTGAGGGCAGCATACTCTGCACTTTACAGCGTATTGCAAGGGAAGAACAGAACCGATTCCTAAAAGGATGTCCTCCTCTTCCCTGCAGGCTTTGCACCTAAGCTTTCACAGAAGTGGATATTAAAAGGATTACCAGCACTAGCAGAAGTATTATCAGCTTTAACACAGGCCTGTCCAGGATCACTGCAGTGCCAGCCTCAGAGCAGTGAAAACCCTGCAGAAACTCAGGCCAGGGTGGCTGAGGCTTCTCCTGAAGCAGCTGCACCTACCCCAAGATCCCCACACTGCAAAGGCAGCAGCACATATGGGCACAGCATCTCCCTCAGCACCCCTGCACTTAAGCATCCCTATACCCAAGAACCCCATCACCCGAACATCCCTGCACCTCCACATCTCACACTCTGCCCCTGAGCAGCCCCACACCCAAGCACTCCTGCACCTTAGCATCTCCATATCCTGCAGGGCACAGCCCCTGGCCATACATCCATCCCCTGCCTCCAGTTGGAGGAAACAAAGAACCCTGCTCCCACCCTGCTCCTCAGGCTGCCAAAATGAGCAGGAGGGTGTTAAAACCCCAGCACTGACCTCAGAGGAACCACAGTAAACAAGCAAGTCAATAAGGTGGGCTGCTCCCTGCTCGGCTTCCTGTTTGCTTTTGCAGATCCTGCTGCAGGGCCGCAATGGGACACCCACTGCTTGCCACCAGTCATCAGCATGGGGCCACATGGAGGGGGGGGACCAAATCAGCAATTGCTCCGTGCCCCACAGAATGCAGAGCATCCATGGTGCCACAATGCATGCTTGGTGCCCAGGCTGGGTTTTATCCTTCTTTGATGCCGTGCTTGAGATCTGAACGTGCTTGCTGCCTCCTACTGTGTTTGTTTTATTTCAAGAGGAGGAAATCCTGGCTTTCCAACCCTGCAGGTGAGCCACATCCCTGCCATGCCTCAGTTTCCCCCTTCCTGTGCAGCTGACCCCTTCTGCAACTCAACCACGGACACAAAGGGAGGCACAATCATACCGTAAACGTGCTTTGGAGCAATGAAGGTTCAGTGGAACTCCCCTCCCAATACCAGGGCAGCAGTGGGCAGGAGGGCAGCAATAGATAAGGGCTTCAAATCTGGCTCTGTGCTCTGGGAAGAGTGATCAGAGCTGTTGTTTGGCTCCAAACCCTGCTTTTAATGGATAGGGATGGAAAAAGGGAAATATTAATTTTAAAAGAAAATGTGGAAATAAAAAAATAATAAGGGAGTGGGGTGAGGAATGCATCCATGTGTACAGCAACAACAAAAACAGGGAAAAAGGAGCCAGGGAGTGCAGCAAGGGGCAATGAAAGGGAACCCAGTTGGGCTGGCAGGGTTTGAAGCAACTCCCGTGGTGAAACAAAAAAAAAAAAAAAAAAAAAAGCAGCTGCTAATTTTATCTCTCTGGTGGAAAGAGTGAGTGGAGCTTCAAGGAGACAGGCTGGCTGCAGCCCGGCTGTGTCTGCGGGCGCTCCGGCGTGCAGCACGGTGGGATCCCGGCATGCCCAGGTCTGCATCGGAATGCAAACTCTGATGACTATAAAAAGAATGTGATGCAATGCCCAAGACGGCCAAGGAGCAGACAGAGTGACCTCAGGTCTTTTCCTTGTCGGAGGGAAAGCAGACTTCTGCTGCAAAATCCCATAGAGAAAGGCAGGCTGGCACAGACCCTGCAGCTCTGTGCACGTGGTAATGGGCACGTGATTACCCAGCACGGCTGCAGGAGATGACACAGCTGTCTCCAGGACATGAAGGAGTTGATTCAATTAAGGTCACAGCCCTTAGAAGAGCTCCTACACCAGATGTGCTCAGGCAGAGAGAGGTTGGGAACACAAACTGCCCACTGAGCTGACCAAAATGCAGCGCTGGTACGGCACCGGTGCAGACTGCAGTACAGCAGGGCCATGTTCTAGTGCAGCCTATGGAGCTGTTCCAGGGCAGCAGAGCAGGTCTCCAGAAGTCCTTGCTCCTGACCTTGCAGGGAAACGGCCATCACTTCCCATCTCCAAGCCTCAAATAGATCACCCGTGCCCTGCCCTCTCCAGCACTAAAAAGCCATCATAACGCAGCAAAGTGCTTGTCAGGCAGAGAGAAGAGCCCCCTCCTTTCAGGAGCTAGGAGCAGATTATTTTTAAAATCTTTCTGTATCTGCTATCAAAATCAATAGGAGGAATATCCATTACACGAAACCAAAGATCCCGCATAAAACAGGGATGAGGCACTGCCCCTACCACAAGTGCATTACAGACAGGAGAGATGAAAACATTTACTGTAACAGCAATAAACAGGCAGAGAAGGTCAGGAAAGGGAGAACGCACTGAGACCTCGCTGAACCACAATGTCCTTATTCCTGGGGACAAAATAACAGCGTTATGGCCACAGGTCTCATCCACTCAGGGACGAGCTGTCCCTGGCTGCCCTGGTTTCTCTGCTTTGCCACTGCTCTGTGCCCATTTGCTGCTTGCTGCCTTGGGATGTGAGAAACAGCCACGGCCATGCTGGTGCATGGGGATGCTTGGGAGCAGTCCTACCTGCAATGCAGACACCTGCAGCTTCAGTGTCTGCTACCAAGCATCGACCATGCTGCAAAAAAAGGGAATGGCCATGAGCTGGAGGGAAGCAGGCAGCAAATGGAGAGTCCAGGGTATGTAGAGACCCCAGGGTTGGGGCCTGTGCATTTCACAGCCACATGTGGGGCAGCCTCAAGCCCCCCAGAATCACAGAATGGCCAGGGTTGGAAGGGACCTCAAGGATCATCAAGTTCCAACCCCCCTGCCACATGCAGGGCCACCAACCTCCACATTCAATTCTAGATCAGCCCCAGCTCAGAGCCTCCACTGCACTGGTGTCTGCAGGTGGGATGAGGCTCCAGGTGCAAACACACAGAGGCCCCTGCACAACCAGCGGAACAGCACCAACACACAGATGCTTTAAGCTGAGCCATGCAGGATGCTCATTTACCAGCACTGTCCCAGCACCAGAGAGCCACTAAGGGGAAACTGAGGTACAGAGAGGGACCCCAAAGGCACTGTGCACCCGCTCCAAGCCAAGCTGCAGCCTCACCCAAGGGAGGAATTGCGCTCAGCTTTCCGGCATCCTCCATTCCAACCACAAAGCAGCCTTCTGCTCCCACTGCCTCCCCTCCCACAGCCAGCTCACTTCCTGACATTACAAAACTCAGCCTGAACAAAGCTGGACCAAGGAGCACATGGCTGGGTCAGGGGCGAAGGGCACCCGATGTGCCCCATCGTGATGGTGTCTTCGAGCAGCTGTGTGCATTTATCCCACACCTTCTGTCAGCCTCAGGCACATCCCAGCTCTGTGATGGGAGAGCATTGAAGATGGGGAGCGCCAGCTTTTCTCTCCCTCTTGCACCTGTTCTAGTGGCCAGAGCAGCCTGCTGGTCAAACACAAGGCCCATAAGGGACGGCCCTTGATTTCCTCACACGCAAAAAGAGCCATGCCCTGCAAAGAGAGTAAACAGAGCGGGCAAGCCACAGGAGCTTCACGTTGCACATCCAGGGCATGCAGCAGTGTGACCCATGCTTCTGCTTTCAGCTGCCAACCCAAGGCTTGCAAGCTGCACTGTCAGAATGTAACTGCTGCAAACTGTCGGGGTGCAAGTGCTGCAAACCCCAGCATCACCCACAGCAGAGAAGGGTCCTGGCAATGAGCACCAGTGGGACCACAGCACCCATGGCTGCACCAAACCCCACCAGCTGCACAGCTCCCGGCTCACCTGTGTCCGTGCAGAGCCTCCCCCTGCTTGCAGGGCATCGCCAAGCTGTGTCACTGCTCACATGGGAGCAGGGTGGAGGATGTGTGAATGCATGGGCAGGGCTCTCACCCTAAGCGTGCAGCAGCAGCCAAGCATTCAGCCATGCACTGCCCAGCTAAGCCTGGACCGGTGCAGAAAAGCCACCGTGCACACAGAGCATGCCATAGGCAGAGATAACACCAGCAGCTGTTTATTTAAAGCAGCTGACATCACCTCCTTGTGGAGCAAATCAAAGTGAAAAAAAAAAAAAGAACACACCAAAACAACAAGGGGAAGGAAAAGGGGGAGAGAGAGAAAGCAATCTTTTTGTCCGGTGCTCACCCAGAAACGCTGAGCAGACAAGAAAATCTGTTCCTGTTCGGAAGCCAGAGCTGCGGTTTCGCTCCATGTGGGCAGCACAGCCCCATGGCACAAAGTTTGTGTGCCCTCCTCAAACCTCCAGAGCTTCACTGCAGCACTGCAGGCTGTGAGACGATCGGCCACCTCATTAGATCAATCAGGGGCCAATTAGTGGCAGAGATGCGCTTACCTTACTAGCACCACAACGGCAAAGCCCAGCTGCAGGGAGCTCTGTGCATGGCACTGTGTCCCCAGGGCCACCACGATCTGCAGGGTCACCACCAGCCCATGCCAACGTGGGGACACTGAGCAATTGGGGGGCACAGTCCATGCCAAGGGGAGGTGGACGGGCCAAGACGGAGGCTCAGATTGCAGAGGGGAAGAGCTGCCCAACCACAATCCCTCCTTCCCCTTTCCACGTTTCCTCTAGCAACGGGTCTGGGGCCACAAAACATTTGGGCTCCAAACCCAAACTTCCCCCTGGGCTGAGCCCGCTCACCACCCCTCTCCAGGGCTAACATAGCCAGCCCCAGACCATCTACCCACAAAACACAGAGCCTCCTCAGGTGCGTCCCTGCTCAAGCCACCACTGGAAACTTAATTATGTTCAATGAGTTTGTTACCACTTGGGCTTTTCATTCCAGGAGTGGGAAGGGAAAAGCCAGGAGGGCACAGGGGGCAGTAGGAGCTGCAGGTCCCCTGAGGCCCCAGGGCACACGGAGGGCTGACGGGGGCTGCGTGCGGGTGCAACCGTTGCAGCCGCTGAGTTTCGCTCTCGCTGGCCAAGTTCCCCCTTCAGTGCTGGAGATGCAGAAGCGAAACTTGCAGCTGGGTGGACGTGGGGGCGGGCAGAGGGCACCGGGCCGGCACCAGAGCACCACGTCCCAACGGGATCAAGGGGCATGGGGCAAGCGTGGGACAAGGGATGGGCACAGGGGCTCCGGTGGGTCACAGCACGTCTGTCCCTGGGCACAGCCTCTGTGTGCACAGCGCTCAGCACAGCCACAGGCACAGCTCAGCACAGCCCCATGTTGCTCAGCCAGCCTGCAATGACCCCCAAGCTCCTTTGGGTGTGCTTAGTGCGGAAGCCAGATGGGCTCCTGCCCATGTGCTGAGGCAAGGATGGCCGCAGCACCCAGCGTTCGTCCTTGCCCTGTGATGCCTCTGGTCACATTGCCACCTGCTGGCACCCATCTCAGAACCCAGCTCCCTAAAGCAGCAGCGCTGCACCGCAGCACTGGGCGCAAAGCAGAGCACTGGGTGCACTCATTCCATTGCAGCACTGAGGCTTTGTTTCCCAAACTTGTTTGGAACTCACATAACTACAGCATTGCAGGGCTGAGGAACCCCCAGGGCAGCAGTGGGTGCTGTGCAGTGCACAGGCTGCAGGAGCTGCAACAAAGCCCCCTCCCAGCATGGGGGTCTCACACTCTGCACCCACCACGGGAGCTACACACCTGCTCCACACACACTTTGCATGGGAAGCAGCTGCTCACAGACGACGAAAGGAAAGCAACACAGAATTTGTCCCTGCAAGGAAAAAGAGGAAGGGGAAGAGCGTCATCCAGTGCTGCCCACTGCAATAGGAGCTGCATTCACCCAGGCTGCTGAGCAGGGCGGGGGGCATGTGCTGGGGTACAGTGACAGCACCAGGGAACCCATCCACAGTGCTGTGAACAAAGCAAAGTGCTGCAGCACACACCCATGCACATGGCATGCCTCAGTGCCAACACACCCTGCACAACAGCACCAGGAATTGCCATGCAGACGCCCAGGGCAGGTGAAGAAGGGCACCGACTCAACACTTCCCATTTGGGAACAACCCATTCTGGTTGACTGAGCACTCCTTGAAGTTCTGCATGGCTTTGCTTGGGTCAAGGCAAACACTCAACCCTTCCCAGCACACAGCCGGCCACGTGCACCTTGGCTGAGCACCCACTGACCCTGCACCCGCCAGCACCCAGTCCAAACTCCACGGCCACTGGGCACAAAGCTCCAGCACACGCCGGAGGGAGGACAAGAGAAAATAGTGATAACGAGGAGCAACGCATGGGTCCTCACTATGTTACCTGAGTCAGCAGCTGTCAGCCCCCTCCCCAAGTCCACCTGCAGCCCCCCCGCCTCCCCAGGTGGCTCAGCACAGCTCTCCCTATGGAAACCAAACAAATAGTCAGCCTGACAAACAGGGCAGGATGCACTGGGCAGATGGGAGGGGCTGCAGCGTATCCCCCTCCCCCAGTACCTTGCAAACCAGGATGAATGACTGCAGGGTGGGTGTGCAAGCAGAACACTGGTGGTGCTGCAAAATCCGTGCTTCCCCAAAGCAAAGCAACTGAAAATCAACTGGGAGCCGGGGGGAGGGAAAATCAACTGGGGACCAAGGCTCCAGCTGGCCCTGCAAGGAGATGAACATCAGCCCTGAGGTGCCCAAAGCCAGAAGTGCAGGTCCCAGCCCCCAAAATTCCAGCTCAAAAGCCAAAAAACCATCCTGGAGGCAGAAATGCAGGTCCCAGCCCCAAGTCCCAGGATGTAGCAGGGATGCAGGACAGAGATGGATCCCACCAAAGCTTTGCCACTTCCACCCTTTCCCATTCCACAAGCACGGCTCCCACATCCCATCCCCCCAACCCTAAAACCCACTCCTTCCTCCTGCAGGGATCTGAGCACTGCTTCCCCGGCACTGCCGTCACTGCACCCACGCACGGATTTTGGAGGAGGAGGGGGATTTTATGGACACCGACAGAGAAAGCAGAAGGTCTCTGCAATTCAGCCTCAGCGGGGCCGCAGCTTTTCCCCTAAAACATGAACTTCAAGGTCCTGGCTGCTTAAAAACAAAAAAAAATATCATCACATTCGGATTTAAGATGGAGGGAAAGGGGAAAAAAAAATAATAAAATCAGTGCAACCCAGAAGGTGATTGAAACGAATGGGAATGTTTTGCTTTTCCATCTGATCATTTTTTCGGCTGACAAAATGTATGCACACCCCTTCGGTCCCCTCAGTTCCCAATGCTTTCTCACAATTACTGCACAAAGCACAGAGGAGCAACAGCAGAGAGCGTGGAAACTTTTTTGGAGGGGATTTTGCTCTATGGTCGACTCTCTGGGTCACCAAGAAGGGATTTTTGTCTTTTAAAAATACTCTTTTCGCTTTGAGTTCTCTGTTCTTGGCCCCTTCCTTCACTCCTACTTACATTGCATTCTTTTCTGTGGCAGGGGGGATGTGATCCTGCTACTCCCTTGCACGGAAACTGCACTGCAGTCCATGAGAACAGAAATCCACTGAAGCAGAAGGTTTCACAGAGCCCAGCTCCATGTATTACAGCATACAGAAGGGCTGCATTTGCTCTGTATCCACTTGGAAATGGCATTCCTTTCCCAGTCCCATCCCCAGGTGCTCCTTCAGTAAAGCCACCACCTCCTTCCAGGACTGCACAGGGCACGAGGTCGGGCTGCAGCAGCACAGCACAAGGCACCCTCAGGTTGGGCTTTTGCTGCCAGGCACATTGAGGCTTTTCGTATTTTTAGGCTCATTTTTATCAGCTGAGCGTCAGAAGGGGCCAAGGACACACAGCCCAGCACCTCCCTTGGCAGAGGGCAGAAGGAAAGCAGCAACGTTCAGCCCCCAAATCCACATTCCACAGCAAAAAGAATCAAGAGGGCAAAAGAAATCCCACCATTTATTTTGGGGGAAAAAAAAAGCCAGGAACCTGTACCCTCTCACTAGCCACAACGGTTTTCATTTTCAACCAGATAAAGCTGAGCCTGTCTCCGAGTACTGGCTCATCCCTTCCGAGCTTGCTTCCTGGTTTGCACACACACGTGGGCATGTGTGGGTGTACAAGGCTTTGCTTTGCTTTTTGCAACCTCCCTGCAGACCTGGGTGCCGAAGCAGAGCTGGGCCAAACGCCTGCACAGCCCTAAGCCCTAACAGGATAACGAGCTCACAATGAGAGCCTAATGAAGGATTAGCAAAATGCACTTTCAAGAGATGAAGGCTGTGGGTGAAGCAGCCACTTTGCCACTCCATCTGCATCCCAGCTGCAGAGCGATGCTCCGCTCCCGTGCGTGCCGAGCACTGCTCTTACACCAAAGTCCTCAGCTGCAATTTGAGGCAACTAATTTACAAGACAACCTCATCCTTAATGCAAACAGAGCACAGAGTCAACCCTCACCTCGCAGAGCTCGGCGCAGCGTGTGCAGAAAGGTCGGGATGCTGGTCCATCCAAAAAGCAAAACGGCTCCGTTCTAAAACAGAAAGCAACACGGTTGGGGCTGCTCTTTCTTTTGATGGCTGCAGGATTCTCCCCTTCCCCCCCCCCCCCCCCAGTATCCACGCACACTGTAAAAGTTCTGCTGCTTGATGTTCACCCACAGCCAGCAGCCCGATAGGGCACTATGTGAATGCTGAGCCCCAGGACAGCCTGAAAACTCACCCCAAATTTTAGCCAAAACAATACAACCAAAGGGATGTGACCAAGATCTGCATCAGAGCCCACGGAACGGAGCAGATGAAAATGTTTGGAACGAATCCAGATGTTTACCAGTGACGCAGGCAGAGGTATAAATAATGATCTGCGAGGAATTCTCTTTGCAGGCATCTCACCCTTATCAGATCCTGCAGTGACATGGCCCCGTCACCTCCCTGCCCCAGAAGTCTTGAGAAAATCAGCCGTAAAATGAGAAATAAATACATCCCCGGGTCAGGCCATGCAATCCCATCTATTGCTGGGATGCTGCATCCATCCCAGCTTTGAGACTCGGTGCCACATGGGGATCTCATGATGGCGATTTGGAGCTCAGCATCACCTAAGCTGAACATCCTCCCAGCCTCACTGAGGGTCAGTGCAGCCCCCACCCACTGCCCCCCACCAGCACAGCCCCAAAAATGGTGGAAGGAACTTACAAAAGAAATCATCCACCCGGCTCCACCAGGCTGCTCATCCCCACTGGTGGGAAAGCCTAAAAATCTTTAATACACAAAATATACGTGTGTGTGTGTATGTATGTATATATATATATATATATATATATGTATAAAAATACATCCCCTCCCATCTTATTTCTCCACCCCTTCCCCAAGATTGCGAAACCAAGAGGGCAGCCAGGGCTTGGAGCTGCAGCATTTCTGAGTTCCTACGGAGTCTGGGCTTTCTGCCACCAGCAACAGCGGCTCTGGGGGTGTGGAAAAAGGGAGAAAAAAAAAAAAAAGGAAAGAAAAAAAAACAACACCACACTCCTGTTTATTTTGGGGGATGAGAGAGAAAACTTGCAATGCACAAAGCACTGGGAGGGGGGTGGGGGGCAGGGAGCACAGCTCTGGGTTCCTGGAACCAATCCATGCTTTGCAATGGGACTTCTGCTGGAAAACTAGGGGGGTTTAGGGGCGACTGCAGCCACACTGACCCCCAGCTGCTCTGCTCCTGCCTGAGGGAGGCCAGCTGACCTCATGCCCCCAGGTCACAGCACCCCAGGGTGCTGGGGAGGAGGGCACCCATGGGTGCCTCTGCCCCAGCATGGCCACGGAAATGACAGGGGATGGGAAGAGCAGCCTGACCCAGATTCCCCTCCAGCCTGATCCCTCAGTGAAGTCATAATCCTCAGAAGGCTTCTGGGCCTTTTTTTTTTTTTTTTTTTAAATACATCCCTGCAAGTTGCCACGGAAACGACGGCGATGCTATAATTTCAGTGTTACAGACTTCAGTGTGAGAATGGTTGGGAGAAGAAGGCTGAAAATGCAGATGAGCCACGTTGGGGACCTATGGAGGAGAAAAGTAAAACACAAGCAGCACCCAGGACTCATCAGGCAGCCAGGAGGGTGATGAGGTCCTCCCAACCCCTGGTTTGCTGTGCTCCCACTGCTTCATGTCGCTCTGCCCACATCAGGCTTGCGGGTGGGATCCCATCCCAGTAAGATTCAGGGTGGGAGTGCACATAGCTGCTGCTCCCTGCTTCCAGGGATGCCCATGGGTGCTCCCAGCTCTAGTCTCAGGGACCTCCTGGGCTGGTGGGGATAAGCTGGAGGGTGTTGGGACGACCCTGGAGCACCAAATGCTGCTGCTGCACAGAAATGAAGCAAATCCCACCAGCATGCATGACAAACCAGCTCCCTTCCTGTACCCCTTCCCAACCCACAGTGATGCAAAACTGCAAAAAGTCACGCAAATCAAAATAAGATGGCAGACAAACAGCTCTGTGCAAACACTGCTTAATGGGCCATGACCTGTAAGCAGGTCCCAGGGGGAGCCAGAAAGCCCCAGGGACCCACAGGGTGCACATGGCACTTGGCCCCCACACTGGAAAAATCCCAGCATATCAATGCCAGAATGTGACTCTGGTGCATGGCATGGCACCCAGCAACACCCACCTCCTGCTGCATGGCACCCTGCAACACCCTGGTTCAAGCATGGCACCTCTTGGTGTATGGCACTCTGCAACACTGAAGTGTAGGGCATGGCACCCTCAAGTGCCACACTTCTGGTGCAGAGTTCCAGGCTGGGAGCAGAGCCACGGAAGGATGCACACAACCTCTCAGAACATTTGTCTTCAGTCCCCAAACAGGAACCAAACCCCAGAGCTCTCGCATCCAACCTAACAAGACCAGAGCCACCAGGATTTCTTTCTGCAGTGCCCAGAGCTCCATATTAACCATAGTAGTATTTATCTGAACAAAACTCAAAACAAATCTGCATTTGCAGGACAAAAAAAAACCCCATTCCCCCTGTGCATGTGCATAGGATTACACTGTGGGTGCGTGCAAAGCAGCCCTGCTCCCTTCTCCACCAAAAACCTCAAAGATCACGAGTGGACACAGAGCTTGAAAGGATGAGAGGAGAACATCCCCAAGCATGGGCAGCTCCTCTGCCCTTCACACCTGTACAAATGGGGCTCTTCTGATAGAGCAGCCCTCTGCATCCCAGAGCCACGCATAGAATCCTGTCACTGTTGGCCACAGGGATTCAGAGGAGCAGAGCATGGCCAACGCTTTCTGCCTTTCTGCTTCCACTCCCAACACTCTGTTTCAGTCTCTTGCTCTTTGCTCCCAGAGCCAACATTGCCATTGGGAGCTATGGGGCCATCCAAGCATCCCTCCCTCACTGACTCCTCCAGCCTGCAGACCAGCACAGCGCTGTGCCCGAGCAATGCCATTTTGGGGACAAAGCCCCCTGGGAATTCCACACTGCCTGACACAATGGCAACGCAGCATGGCACAGAATTACAGAATCACTAAGGTTGGAAGAGATCCTTCAACATCATTGAGTCCAACCACCAACCCAATCTCTTAGGTCCCACCACTGCATTGCATCCCTCAGTGCTGCCAAAGAGAAGGAAACAATTGTGGTTATAAAGCATTGCTCCCCATCCCAGGCCATCCCAGGATAGAATCCACCTTTCCGTGTGCAACCACTGCTGAGAAGACCCAACACACCCAAACACCCCCCCGGGTGGGGGGATGCTTACAAAGCGCTCAGCACCGCATGCATAGGGGTGACTTCAGCATCCCCACCATACAAACCCCCAGCAAGCATAGGGTGCGTGCCAAGCCCTGCCGCACCAACACCGCCCTGAAGACAGATGCTTCTCTCCCCCCTGCAGTAAAATGCCAGTTCTATCGAGAGGCTTGCTGAAGGGAGCAAGACGCAGCATACCAGCCACCAGCTGCTGCAGGAAGAGCCTTGGCTGCCTTCACAACCAGGATCTCGCTCCGACCATTTGTTCTGCTTCTATTTTAGCAAACGCGAGGGCTCGGAGCCCCACAGCTCCCGGCTGCGTTCTGCACAGGGATGGGGATATTTTGGAACAAGAAAACGGGCAGAGAGGTGCAGGGCATGGGAGGGGGGCAGCGGCTGCTCAGTGACTGAGCAGGGTGCAGGAGATGGACAGCCTGGCAGCCCCTCAGCCCCACTCGTTGCATTGCCCAAAGCCACAACCTGGAGAGGGTGAGGCTGCCAAATTTGGGTCCATAGGAGGGCACAGTGCTGTGCCTGCTGCTGCTCAACAGCAAAGCAGAGCAAGCTCTGCTGCAAGATACCAAAGCACCATGCACAGGTCAGTCACTCACTAGCCAAATCAACTCTCCTCTAGCACACACTTTTCACAAGGGCAGGAATCCCTCTCCATGGAGCCCTGCTGCATTCTGGGCAGGATGAGGCTGTCATGGTGTGGAGGCTGTAGAGGTTCCAACTACAGCCCCACATCGTTCCCATTGCACTCCACCACACCAACAATGCACTGCCATGAGTGCAGGATCAAACCGCACTCGCAAAACCAGAGCATTGCTGGGGCAGAAGAACGCATCCATTTGGTTATTTTACTTTTTTTCTTTCTTTCATTTTTGTTCCTCCATCAGAGGGAACAACGGATTTCTCAACAAGCCCTGCTCTGCCAATCCCACACATCTTTACCTCATTGGTGGAACACCCTCCGTGAGTGCTCCATGTCTGTTTTGTGAAGAACACCACTCAGAACGATCCCCACTGTCCCCAGCGGAGTGTGTTCCTGGGTATTTGTTTCTGCAGCGCCTCACGATTTTGCCCTGAAACCTTCCAATGATAGGGAAAAAAAAAAAAGCCACTTAAAAAAAATACAAAGCCAGATTTTCACCTTAAAAAAGTCAATTAAAAAAAAAAGATGATATGAGAGGAAAAAGAAAAGAAAAGTCGCCTTGTTCCAAAAGCCACTTGTGCTTAAAAAGGAAGATGAAAAGTTTCAAGTGGGGTTATTTGTGAGCCCAACGGGAACACATAACTGCACCTACTGCCCCTTATCACCCCACTCTGCCCCATTGATCCGTACTGCCCCTCCTGCTCCTCTCTGCCCCATTGATCCTTACTGCCCCTATTGCTCCACTCTGCCCCACTGCTCTTATAGCCCCTATTGATCCTCACTACCCCTATTGCTCCATTGATCCTTATTGCCCCTACTGCCCCACTCTTCCCCTGTAGCCCCACTCTGCCCCTACTGATCCTTACTACACCTACTGCCCCACTCTGCCTCATTGCTCCTTATTGCCTCTATTGCCTCTTACACCCCCGGTGCTGGGGCAGCTCCACGCAGCTGAGCAGGACCCAATGCCACCCTCTGGCCCAAGGTGAGTGTTGTTCAACGAAAGCAAAGAGAGCTGGAAACATGGGTACTGTGCAACCTGGAGACAGCAACGCTCTTTAGCACCAAGGAGCTTGAGGAAAACGAGCATTTAATTGCATGTTGCAATGAGAACACGTGCACTGCTCAACACAGCTGAGCAGTGGCATAGGGCCGGCAACCCCAGTGGGTCTGGGCACACACAGACCCCTCACAACCCCTTTGGGAAAGGTGCAAAATGGTATGAGTTTTTCCCATGCAAACGGGAGGCCCCCAAAGTCCCCACATCTTTGTAAAGAGAAAGCAAAGCTGCGGAACGAATCCCTGCAAAGTGCTTTTCCATGAGCGTTGCAAACCTTCACCCCACGCCGGCGCATTCGGTGTCGAAGCACTGCGTTGCTCCCGTGCCTTTCTTTTCACGTGGCGGGGAGTGACACCAGGAGCGAGGGCAGGAGAAAGGAGAAATGAGAGAAAAACTGAGCAAACAGAGGCAAAGCGCAAGATGAAAAGCGACAGCTCTGCGAAGGCAGCGGTTGCCGGCAGGCAGGCAGCTTGATCCATCTTGAAAGCAAAAGCAAACTGCTGCTCAGCCAAGGCGCAGGGAGAACCTCGAGGTCCTTCCGGCGCTGCCTGAGCTCTGATCAAACAAAATGATTAACAAATTTCAGCCCTCGATTGAAAGTTTTGTTAATGAGAAGAAAAAAAGCTAAGGAAACCTGAGAGGCGCAGCACAAGGAGGGAGAGCGCAAAACGGCACTGTGGGGCACGAGGGAATGAGCCCCCTTTGGAACAGGGAGGCACAGGGTACCAACCCAACCTATGGCATCCAGTCATTATTCTTGCCCTGCAGTGACTCACTGCAGCCATGCACTGCTCAGGGTAGGGCCATCACCTGCCACCCCATCACCTCTGTGCCATGGCCAGCTCAGCCCCTAGGAACTGCAAAACAGCCACAGAGTCCCTGGGGCTGGAGAGCCTGCAGAAGGGACAGCACTGGGGTGAGGCATAGGGGTATTTTTAGCTCTGGTTGCAGATGGGGAAGTCCAGCATAGCCTGTGCACTCAGGGCATCCACGTCAGCTCGGCGCATCTTGGGTATGGTGGGGGCTTAAGGGATGCCCTGGAGTGCTGTACAGCATTGCCATGTCCTATTTGGAGGTGGGCAGCACACAGCCCTTCCTCCTGGACAAAAGGGCAGCACAAAACATCACAGCAAAACTATGGGACATGGGTGGCATTGTGCATCAGGTCCCTCCCGCCCATGGGTGCGCTCCAGCCAGAGAGCAAGCCAGAAAAGAGCAAACTTCCTAATGCTGCACGCTTGCAGGTTTAAATAGGTTGCAAAGGGCCATGCTGGTGGCACAGCTGTCCCCATGCCATCCCACAGCCCCAGGTGAGCACTGGGAGCATTATCCTCATGTGCCCTGGAGACCACAACCGGCTGAAGATGCCAGGTCAAACTCCCGCTCCCCATCTGACACTTTGGGCTTTGTTCTCCTTTGCACAAAGATGCTTTTACACGGCCCCAGCAGCACGGAGGGACCTCGGTGTGGCTGTGCTTTATGACCATATTTAGGCTCCTTTACATCGCCAGAGTTGCGGGAAAAGGGGCCAGGGCACAAATGAGAATCAGACCCCACTTGTTTCACTTGGCAGAGCCCCCGTTAGGCCACGCCGGTACCGCACGTCCCCACCCTGCCCGATGCTGGGACACAGCCAGCAGTGAGGAAGGGACACCGACCCCAGCACAGCACCAAGGGCTCGTCCCAAGGTCACGCAGTGACAAAGCCCAGCTCACCAAGAGCCCAAGCCAGACCAAGCCTGCGCTGCAGGGCAGAACCCACGAGTGCGGTGCCCCATACGCCTCAACCCCACTCAATCACTGCGTCCTTCTGCACCATGCCAGCGGTGCCACCGAAACTGGAGCCCTGTGTTCCCCGAGTAGAGCCACCCTGGGGACACAGAGCACCTGCTTGAAGCCCGGCACAAGTGTGGGATGCCTCAGCCCCGGTGAAAGCACGACAACTGCGGGAGCTGAAGGGCACAGGGAGGGGAGGGAGAGCCGCCAGGCACTTCCAGAGGTCCATGACCTTCAGAAGCTCCCAATGGGGGGAGGGGGGAGTGCTCCCCAGGGTATCCCCGGGGTGAGGCTGTGGGCAGCAGGGAAGGCAAGAATATATTGAGAATGGAGCTTACCTGCACCCGAAGTGCTGCTCCTTGCCTGGAGGAGGGGAGCGGACGGGTGGCAGCGTGCTGGGGGTGGGACAGCCCCGTCCCCTGGGTGGCAGAGAATGGGCAGCAGGAAAAGCCACGAGGGTTGACTGGGGGGGGAGTGAAGGGGGGAGGGGGGCAGCTGTGGGGCTGGCCGGAAGGGAGGGGGCTGCGGGGATTGGCAGCAACCGGGGAAGAAGGGAGGAAGGGAGAAGGGAGGAAGGGCCCCCTCGGAGCAGTAAGGAAAGGACGAGGAGGGAAGCGGTGGCTGCGCGAGGTAAAAATTTAAAACGCAATAATAAAACGAAATATGAAATAAAATGCAAGAACGAAACCGAGGAACGAGCCGGGGAAGGCAGGAGATGGTCGGGCAGCGGCCGCCTCGGGCCACCCCGAGCCACGCAGCGCTCCGCGGCGGGGGCACCGCCGGGCTCGGGCCGCTGTCCAACGGCGGCGGCAACGCGGGACCCCCCCACCACCACCCCCACCACCCCAGGAGGGGCCGCGGGAACAAACAATCGCAGCTGTCAGCCCCACGGCGGCAGCCGGCCAAGGCAGAGGAGCTGCACCGCTCGCTTCACCCTAAAGCTGCTCTTGCCAATCAATCCCTCTCCCCCCCAACACCCCGCACGCAGCGCCCATAGGGGAAACCCCCTCCCCCCCCTTGGCCCCCTTCTCACCTGTCCCCGCAACGCCGGGCACCTCTTCCCCTTCTTCCCCTTCCTCCCTCTCCTCCGTCACCTCTGCACCATTTTGGTGACGGTTTGTTTTGAAGCGGCGGAGGGGGGGGGGGGATGGTTAGTTGGCTGGGGGGGGGGGGGGAAGGATGTGCTCTCCGCCCCCACCACGGCGGGGTTCGGCTCTGGGGGTGGGGAATGGGGGGGGAGGAGGGGGGGGTTGGGTTGAGTTGGGGGGCGGGGGGGCATTGGTAAAAACACAGAGGCTCGGCCTTTCTCGGAAGTAAACACCGCGGAGACGTTAAGAAAAAAAATATGTACGTATGTATGATATCGCCGGGAAAAAAAAAAAAAAGCTAAAAAGCAGGAAGAAAAAAATAACAAAAAATAAAAAACAACCAACAACAACAAAAAAAACGAGCCGAGCGCTGGGACTCACCTTCGGAAGAGAGAAGCGCGGGGGCCTTCGCGGAGCCGCCTGCGGGGGATGCGGCGCTGCCGGCGGAGAGCGACCATCGCCGGGGCCGGCCCAGCCCCAGCGTCAGGACGCGGCGCGGGCGGGAGCCAATGGCCGCGGCGGCGCGGAGGAAGCGAAGCGAAGGGGGGAAGGAGGTGCGGGCACGGCACGGGCGAGCGCTGCTGTCCCGGAGCCCCTCCTAACGCCGCCCCGGGACGCGATGCTCGGAAGGCGGCGGTTGTTGGCCGGTGTGATGTGAGGCGGAGGTGTGCCCACCCCTCTTCCTTCCCATCACCCCCCCCCCGCCCCACCAGGTGCTAATGTGCTGAGTGCTGCTATGGATTCAGCTTTACCCCACCGTGCTTTCCCCTCACGCTGTGGGTCTGGAAGCTGTGTGCCCAGATCTGGGTGTCTCTGTCATGCTCAGGACATTGCGCCCCAGCGTGCAATGGAGGCCAGAAGGAATCTCTGTTGTTGCACGTTGGGGTGCAGATGGGGTCAGCAGGTGCACCCAGAGCATGGGATGGAAGTGCCATGTAGACAAGCTGGGACTCAGTGTGAGCACTTTGGGCTGGGGGCTTTGTTGTCCCAGGGGGCTTCACTGTCCTAAGGGGGTTCACTGTCCTGAGGATGCTGACATGGTGGTGAGTGCCTTCGTGCCTTCGTGTCTTTGAGGTGATGTGGGGCTGCGCCCTCTGGCAGCCCAGTGCCCTGAAGGATAGAGGTGCTGAGGCAGTGATGGTTGTATGCATCCATGAGGCCACGCTCCCAGAACTGGGGACTGGAGATGGGCACATCCCTGCCCTGCTAGATTGCAAAAATGGATGCAATTGGCCTTCCCCTTAACACCGATAAACCTTCACCCGCAGCCCCCCCCCAGCTACCCCACTACCCAAAAATCTGGATGCCACAGGCATGGGGTGCCAGCAGTGCTGGGGATGCTGCGGGTCCCAGTGCTTCACCCCACACCCATCCCAGGAGATGCAGTGACTCAGCCAAGGGGGACGAGTGGCACGGAGTGGGGGAGATGGATGGGAGGTTTTGCAACACGCTGGGTGTGGGAGGAGGCTCCACGCGTGGGGAAAGGCAGCAGCAAGTTATGTAACACGGGGCCATGCTGCAGGGGCGAAGCTGGGAAATGCAGCTCAGGGTGGGAATGGCCCCATCCGTGCTGGTGGACTGGGAGTCCCATAGGGGGACTGCTGGTGTGGCCACAGCAGAGTGATGCTGTACAGGAGCGCATGGCCCTGCACCTTTTCTTACATCTGCCAAACCCAGATGTGAATTGGTGAGGTTGCTCACATGGAGCAGCAAACCACGGCTCTGCTCTGTGCCATCTACCAGCATCACCAGCACCTCGTGCTGCCCTAAGCTGGAACAAACCAAGTGCAGATATGGACATCGCCACCATACACAGCACACAACTGTGCACCATGTGGCACCTGCACCCTTCCCACACCCATCCCTCTGCCTTCCTGCTGGCTCCTTCCCACCCCCACCCCCATTTCCAGTGGTCCTCTCCGTGCTTCTGGCTTTTTTGGGGCTGTTTGTTGTCAGCAAGCGACTTTATGATATTTATTGTTAGAAATTGAGCTATTTTTAGGGCCCTGTTGGATTCAGCAGCAATGGGATTAGTCATCCCACCCAGAGCTGTTTGCAGCCTTTCCTCAAGGATTCTCCAGAGTTTGTTTTCCAATCGACCGACATTCGCGCATCCAAAGAAATAAAACATAAAAACAGTTGGGATAACGCCCAGCTCCAGAGCTGGTCCATGAGTGGAAATGCAGGAAGGATACTGATGAGACCAAGAACAGAACATTGCTACGAACCTCAAAGCATTTTGGAAAGTCAGCTCAAGCTGCTTTTTTTGTATGTGTGTTTTTCTCTTGGGAACCAAGTGCTGAGTAACTCCCTTCCCACACCACGCTGATGGCTTTGTGCAGCTGCTGCGCAGCCTCTTGACAGTGGAAACTGCTTTCCCTTGCTCTGTGCCAGCGGGTAGGAGGGAGGGCTCCTGGGTCTGCAACACACACGGCCACCTACACCCTCTGTAAGCAGGGCTGTCAAGAATTAGGAAAAAAAAAGGCACCCAAAAATCTGGAAGCAAGGAGAATGTTTGCTCCTTTCATGCTAGGAGCAAATGGCACCGGTGGGTGCGTGGCTGCCTGCCGTTTGGGTGCACAACCAGGGACTGCTGTGTCCCATGCAGCTGCAGGCATCTCAGGATGCTGCAGAGCCCAAAGCAAGGAAGGGGGACATGGGTGTCCCCAGGGTGCAGCAATGCATGTGTGTCCCCCAGGGTGCAACCTCAGGGTGGCACAGCACATTGGGGATGGGGATGAGCAGCATGGATGCAGCCTGGGGTCACATTCAGCTCCGCAAGGGTGGCACACGTGCGGTGACAGCTTGGACTGGGGTTCAGGGGAGGGGGGGGAAGGAAGCATTGCTTTCACGTGGCCAACGACAGCAATCTGGAGCGGATTATTTGCCCTCACAGCTGGCAGGAGGGCAGCAGAGCTGGCGGGGCACTGGGGATGCTCAGTGGCCCTGTGAGGTTGGAGCCAGGGGCCACCAGCCCATCCTGCTCCTCCCTCCCTGCCCCCCTTCCTCTCCCAGGCTAAATTCTCCCACAGCCTCCATTGACGTCCTGCCTGCGTCACCGTCTCCAGCACAACCAGACAGCACATGGGAGAGGCAGCTTTAAAGCGGCAGGGCCCTGCTGGGGCTCCAGCTGTGCACACCCCAGCAGCAGGGAGACCCGAAGGGGGGGGTTTCCACCAAACATTCCCCCCCCCCCCCCATCACAATGTGCACAGCCCTGCTGGGAGGGGGTTCCCTAAATGCAAAGGGGGTGATGGGATGGGGGAGGTGAGGCTTTCTCTGCCCCATACTGGGACTTGCAGGGGAGCATGAAAACATTTTGCTTCCAGGTCTGTGCCTGCATCCTATCTAAACCAACCCTCAAATGTGGCTCAGAAGCGCTGGAGGCGAAGGGAGGCTGTTTTGTGTTTGAAGTGCGAGCTCACAGCCCCAGCTCTAAAAGCTGGAGCCAGGCTCATGGTGTTCTTCCCTCCCTGCTCGGCCCTGGGCCAGTCCCTCAGCCTTTACATCTGCGCTTCGCATGTGCTGAGCCGAAGGTGCAGCTCTGCTGGGTCCTAAGGGCACGGTGGGGAAACAAAGGCATGAGCACAAAGCTTTGCAAGGGGTTGGGTGTGAGATGCAATGAGCTCTGTGAGGGCTCAGCCGCAGGTTGCAATGAACTCTGATTCCCTTCCCTTCCCTTGGAAACCTGGAAGAGGTTTCCAAGCAGGACAGAAGCAGTGCAGCAAGAAGCTGTTCCCACTTCTTTGGATTTTATTATTGAGAGCATCTCTTAGCACCCCGAGGGTTAAACCCAGTGTGCAGCTTATCAGCTAAACCAGGCTGTGAAAACAGCTCTCTCAGAACTAAATCTACGAAGCGTCTTGCAATTTTGCATTAACTAATTCTCACCTTTTGCTTCTGAAGCATGAGATTGCAGCCCTGCTCTCCATTCCCTGGTGCATGGGGTAATGTAGGCAGGCAGCAGAACAAGGCTGCAGCAGGAGCACAGCCTCATTGTGTAGGAGTTGCTATCGATTGGGAGCAGCCCAGTTCCAAGGAACTCCCCAAAGTTGCATGCATTAATGCTGTGCTGAATCAGACTTCGAGATCCAGAGCAGCTCTGCAGGAGAAAGCAAAGATGTGGGTCAGGCCTCTGCCTTGCTACACCCAGGCCCTCACTGCTCACATAAATCTCCATTCCCACACACAGCACGACTCAGACCCTCCTCAGAGCCTGCAATTCCTGCCTGCATGCCCAGCCCTGATATAAAGGCCAGGTTGCTTCCCATCACTCAGCCAGTTTGACCTGCACCAGCCCAGCATGGGTCGAGCACGACTCTCCTGGGTGAGGTTCTTATCAGCTGCACAGCAGCCTCCTGCCCTGGGATGCTCTCCACTGCTTCAGACATGCATGGCATTGCTCCAGAAAAGGTAGGGGGGGTGAGGACAGACACAACCCCTCCGCCACCTCCCTCCCCAAGCTCAGCCTGCTGCTCACTTGATCCCGTCGCTCCCATGTAATCCACGCTTGCCTCCCAGTGTCCTTAGCTCTAATGCTGAGTGCTGGACTGCAGCCACGCAGTTCATGATGCCTTCCCCTGGTTATATCACATGGCTGAGCCAAGCTACAGCCCCAGCAGGCAGTGCCAGGTGCCCCAGGAATGAGCTCTGTTCCCCCAAACCTCCCAAGGCAGCAGTATTTCTAGGTGCACTCTCACACTTCACCCTAACCCAATAACCCGTAATCTAACCCTAACTCTGTAACCCTAACCCTGTAACCCTAACCCTACAACCCTTAACCTAACACTAACTCTATAAAACTACCCTAACCCTATAAACCTAACCCTTACCCTAAATCTAACTCTATAAGCCTTACCCTAAACCTAACCCTACAACCCTAATGCTATAAATCTAACCCTAAACCCTAAACCTAATCTAACTCTATAAGCCTTACCCTAAACCTAACACTATAACCCTAATCCTTACCCTAAACCTAATCCTAACCCAATAATTCTAACCCTATAACCCTAGCCCTAAACATAAACTTAACCCTATAACCCTAACATTTACCCTAACCCTACAACCCTTACCCTTCCCTAACCCTATAAACCTAACCCTATATGCCTAACCCTTATCCTAACCATGTAACACTTACCCTAAACCTAACACCATAACCCTTATCCTTACCCTAACCCCGCAACACTTATCCAAAACCTAACACTATAATGCTAAGCCTTACCCTGACCCTATAACCCCAACCCTAAGCCTATAACCCTAACCGTCACCCTAACTCTATAAGCCCAATCCTAACCCTATACCCCTTACCCTAACCCTACAACCCTAACCTTATATCCCTAACCTTATAACCCCCACCATGGTAGGATATGAGGACACAGAGGACACCTCGTTCCCTTCTCTCTCCTTCAGTCATCCTGCTGCACATCGTGGATCACAGCACTATTTTTAAGCTTCCCTCCTTTAATTATTGAGGAAGGGTGAAGGAGGCTCTACTCAAAGGCAATGAGATGAGCACCCACGAGTGCTCCCTGCAGAGCTGCAGTGGTCCCCATGCACCGCCGCAGAGCAGCACAGTTCTTCTCCACCTTCCATCATGAATAGATGCAGTCCACAATTCCCCGTTTTTATTTTTAACACAAACTGCTGCTTTCCTTGCTGGAAAGTGACCTTATTCTCGGCTCACCAAGTGGAATCTCAATGGCAGGAGATATAGATACAGATATATAAAAGTGGTTCCTTTCATGTTTCTGCTCACAAAAAGCCAAAAAGAGGAAGGCCTTGATTTGAGATGGTCAACGCAATGGGCAGAGATTTCAGCATAATGATATGTAATGAAGGAAGAGCCAGGCATGCATCTGCCACAGTTTTATTGTCCCCATGCCAGCAAAACCTATGGGTAGCCCCAGCGCTTGGCTGCAAGGAAAGTACTGATTTATCACTGCTGCTGGGGGTGTGGGTGATGCTGTCCTAAAGAAAAGCACTGATCACTGTGTGCCCATATCAGATCCAAAGGCAAAGAGATCAATTTTAGCATCGCAAATGCTGGGGTGCTACAGGTTGCATGAAAATACAGAGTGGAGGAGAAATGCCATCAGGGGACGGGAGGGGAGGGGAAAAGGAAGGGGAAGGGGAAGGGGAAGGAGGAATGAAGGCAGGGTGACCTCAGTGTCCTCGGGCTGTGCACCGAATTCAGCATCTCCAGGGAGACAACAGGGATGCAGCATTGCTGGGATGCTCCAGAACCACGAGGCTCAGCAGCTTCGGTGGGCGCTGACAGGAGGGCGAGTTGTCAGCCCCTGCTCCTTAACACCCTGACAAGCTTCTAACTATTTCATTTGTTACACTGTGAACCTTTTTAAATTAATGAACATAAGGTTGTCACGGTTGCTGTGGAGACGACACGTTGCCAGGGCGACGGCAGCAATACAGAGCCTGCAGAGTGTAATCAGGGGTCAGGCTAACGAGGGAGTCGGGATGTGCGTGGGGGCTGCAGGAAGGGGCAGTGAGCCCCAATGCTCCCAGCAGCCCACAGCCCGCAAACCAGTACGAGCAAAGGGGAGAACAAGGCACTGCAGCATCCCTTTGCAACCCCAAGGAGCAAAACTCCTCATTGTCTGCACAAAGTTGGGGTGCATATGCTGCACATGAGGCTGACCCTGCAAGCAAGGAGAAGGAGCCTGGCCAAACAGCTCATTGCATCACACCCTGCCCTTATACCCAAGAGTTTGATGGGGGCTTCAGGTATATCCAGCAGGAGAACAGAGGGGGGAGGTAGCTGCAAAATTGCAGCTCAGTTTGAAAGAGGCTTGAGAATGGCCCACGTGCATCACTTTTGCTGTCACACAGGGAGCAGGGCTGGGGGTCTGGGGGGTTGCCTGGCACAGCACCCCGGTGGCCACGATGCTTCTGGGCATATCTCCATGTCCCACATGTCCCAGTGCCTCACTGAGAAAGGTCGGGGGGTGGTAGGCAATTAACACCTCCACAAATAGAAAAATCATCAATATTAGGAGCCAGAAAAAGAAAAAAAGCCTTTGCAAGATCTCAGGGCAAATGAGCTTTGAGCTTCTCTTTCCAAGCCCAAGGAAAAGGGTTCCATAGATGCCATCCCATCCACATGGACAGAAGTGAATCAGGGTCTGGTGCATGAGTGGGGCATGGAGTGGGGCTCTGCCCCTGCACAGAGCAGTGGAGACAAGGAGAGAGGGCTGCAGGACAGTAGTGTCCCCCATTGTCCCCTGCCTGGTGCAGGGTGTGGTGATAGAGAGCAAAACCTGAGGGTGTGAGTGGAAGCTGAGGGGTGGGGAGGGTGAGTTTCGGGGATGGGGATAGCTCTGAGAGGGGAGGTGCAGGATCAGCCCAGGACAGGAGTGCAGCTGTGGCCCTGCAATGAATACGGGGCTACATGTGGGCTTTATTCCACAGTTCTTTCAAGCTGCACCTCTGCACATGTCCAAAGGGACAAGGGATGGCAAGGATGAGCTGCAAGCACCCTTTGCAACCCCAACAGAGGCACAGCATAAGGCACACCCCGAAGTGCACACACATAGCAAAGCAACCCCTCCTAAAGCAGCATGAAGCCATGCCAGGCTGTAGGGAGGAACCCAACAGATCCCAGTGCCCACAGCACAGCTTGCAGCAAGGCTGCTGAGGGCACCCAAACCCCGTGGTTCTTGGGGGGCAGAGCAGGACTGGACTCTGCTGCGTCCCAGATAATGCTGTCAGCCCACAAAAAGCAGGCTCAGCCTGGCAGTCTCAGGCACGAAGGCCAAAGGGTGAGGATGATACATCCAGGAGATGCCCTCCTGCTGCTCAGAGAAGCACCCTGTGGGGGTGAGCAGCTGCTAGCAGCGCTCTGTTCCCCATCACTCACTGGGATATCAGGCAGAGCATCACAGGCACAAACCAGAGGAAAAATAAATACAAATAAAAGCCTGGCCATGCTGGCAGGGGTGCTGGGGGCTGTTTTCCAGCACAACCCTTGGGGGTGGGATGCTGTGTGTCAGCAGCAGGCTCTGTACTGCTGCACTGGGGGCAGAATCCAACCCAGCATCCAAACCGCAGCTTCCTGTTCCAGTAGCACCGCAGTCAGCATCATGTGCTGGGCTGATGCTGTGCCCCTTCCCCTGCTTTCCTCCTCTGGTCTGCAGGAACAACAGAAAGGTGTGGAGGAAGGTGAAGAGTGCAAGAAGCATGACCTCAGAGAAACTCAGCTTTGCAAATTCAAGTCCAGGCCAGCTTTGGAGGCATGGCTGCACCCAGCTCTGCACCCCAACCCAGTGGGAAACCCCCCCACCCAGGGGCAGGGGATGTGCCATCTCCCAACCCCGATATCTTCCAGCCTCTGTTTTCTTCCTGTCCAGTGCTGATTTCCCTCCCCTAATTGCCCGGAAAGCTCCTTTCCCTTCCTCTAATCAGTCTGGAGCAGATTTTCTCTAGATAATTGTTCCAAGACCTGATCACCCTTCTCATCACCAGTGTTCCCATTTCTTCTCTAAACTCACCTGCCAGAGCTGCACTCCTTAATCTAATTATTTCAAGAGTTCTCTAATTGCTTGTTCTACCAGCACCCATATCTGAAAGCACCAGGAGTATCTGGGGTGGGACCTGGGGCTGAGCTGCATTCCAAGAAAACAAACCCACTCTGGGAGCCCAGCACTGCCTCTGAAAAGGCATCTGAAATGCTTTGGATGAAGGGTAGCACCCATAGGTGCTTTACTGCAATCCAAGGGATCATTGCAAGGGCAGCAATGAACCCTCTTACACTCGGGCTGTGTCTGACCCTTGCTGACACCTGCCTGGATTGCTGCAGCAATCGATGTCCCACATCCCCGCACCTTTCCGATGCAGCCAGGACCTCTCCCATCCCTTCCATGCACCCTAGCCAACTCCATCCTCCTCTGGTGACAGGCGGCCCCACTGCTATCACCCACCCTTATCCTTTCTCCCAGGCTAATTGATCCACTGTTTTGCTTTCTTCTCAAATTGCTCTCAGCCTCGGATGCTTCTTTAATCAATTCGCAGCCCTATCGGTCCCAAGAGCCACAGGGGACTTTTCTTTGCAGACACTGCTGTATATTTATTCGCTGGAGGACTTTACCTAATTGGTGTAGAACCTGATTTCTTCATCTTAATCGCCCTGAGGCCCTGATTCACTTATCTAATCACTCCAAAGCCTGGGCCTTGTGCACCTTTCTGAAGCTCTGGTCCATCTCCACAGATCAGTTCTTTGCCCCTGCAGGTGGCTCAGCTCTCTTGACTCCCTAATCCCTGGGCTGCTTGATCTCTTGTACTAATCCAGCCAAGGTTTGGCACCCGCATTCGTCTGCTCCCCTGACTCAGTGCTGCTAGGGATCAGCTTCCCTCCTCATAGAGCTTTCCCCATTACCTCGTGGCACTGCAGTAGAGCATGGCCCTGCTGCTCTTTGAGCTCTCTGCCTGCTCCTGCATCACACCCCAGGCTCAGCTCCATCCAGGTGAAGGGGTCTGCAGTGGCATCTCAATGCTGTGGTGGCCTTGGACCCCAAGAGACCCTCTGCTGTCACGTGGTTCTGTCACAGCTCTCCATATTTTCCACCCAGTGAATCACATCCGCTGACTCAGGAGAAAGAAGTTGAGAGGGGAAACATCCCCCAAGCACCAGCCTGGAAGGAGTCCAGGCTGTGATGCGGGGGTGGCAGGGGAGCTTTTCTTCTTCTGGACTTCCCAAAGCAGAGAGCAGAGCCCACTCACCCGACCCTGCAGTGAGCTGGACAGGAGCTCTGCCAGATCCTGCTCAGCTCTGTGCCCATTGCTCCATCCCCACAGCTCCTCTTTTTCCCCCGTGCCCCAAATCCTCACAGCTGTGCTCAGCAGCCTGAGGTGGTCCTGCTCTTCTCACAGCTTACAGCTGCCTCTCATGCAAGGAGTTTTTGGCAAGGAAACAACTCCATCACCCTGGGGTCAATTGGGATGGCTCCAGGTGCCACCAAAGCCCCACAACCCAACGATGCAGTTGAGGGGCACGCAGGTTCCAGCCCACCCTGCCTCCCTGCTCTCCATGGAAGTGCATTCCCAGAGTGGAGCAGTGGGAATTTCATGCATTTCTTTGCAATTCAGCAGTGACCCTGGGGCCAGGAGGAGAATGAGTCAGCTTCCAGCACAGGGCAGGACTTCTCACCACACTGAAAGTTGCCACTTTGCTCTGGGTTCAAACCGGTGCTGTTCAGAGAGGTGGTGATGAAATCAAATAATTAACTCGGCACCTCTCACTGGAGACTGCAACCTTCCTGTGTGCACAGTTCCTGCACAAAGCAGAATCCAACACAACAGACCTCCAGCCTCCAAACCTTCCCCCACCACCCCCAGACCACAGCTTGAGCGAAGCTCCAGGCTTTGTGGTTCTGGACTGCTCCCACCTTCTGTGCTGCAGCCCCCAAAGGGTTAACATGCATCTCTTGAGCTGTTCCTGGCCTCCAAAGGGCAAAGCCTTCACCCACCCTGATTGCTGTGCCCCGGGGATGCTGCAGGGCTCCTAGCACAGCTCTGGATGCAGATAGGGACATCACCGCAGCCACGCTGCAGGCAGCGACCACCTCCACCTGCAAAGCAAAGGGAGCAGGAGCTGCTGGAGGTGGGAAGCAGTGTGACTGCAGCATGCCGTGCCTCAGTGCACCCATTTGTGAGCAACTCACAGTGCAGCTCTGACACTTTCCAGAGCCCTGAGGGCTGGTTCTGCTCTCCAGTGAGCTGCACCCTCCATCCATCCATCCATGAGGACAGAGAGGAGGGGATGAGCCCACATACAAACCAGCTACCCTGGGGAACAGCCATGTTCACCACTTTCCCTACATGCAATGGGAGCCAACCAAACCCATAAACCACCTTTTTCGCCCTTGGAGCAGAAGGAAAGCACAGCCCAAGGTGCAGAGCAAGCACCATTCTCAACAGGGGAGCAGCTGAGCCCCACCAGGGCCACCTCACTCAGCAGAGCGCCAGTCCCCACGGCACTGCAGCCTGGCATGTCTTCCCCTGGGGTTGCCAGAGCAATGGCAGAAACACAACAAACACCAACAACACGCAGCACAGTCAGCAAACACTCCTCTCTTATTTTCTCCCTGCTTCGGTTTGTGCTTTTAGATATATGTATTTTCTCTCCCTCTCTCCCACAAGGAAGCTGCTACCGTTGGAGTGGAACAGCAGCATCATTCCTCAGCACGAAACCCACGCTGTCCCAGCAGGAGCTGCACTGTGCAGCCCCAACAAGGCTGGCCAAGCTGAGCTCCTCCTCCAGAGCAGCCACGGTACTTTGCTGGGGTGTCCTGAGATCAGGGTGGGGTGTTCTTGCACCCTCTCAGCTCTGCTGGTTTGCACATTAGCCTCAAAGCAGTAGGGAGGCTTTGGGTATCCAGCACCCAGCACCCTTCTGCACAGGGCACTGAATGTGGATGGGGATGCACAGTGGGGCAGAGCTGCAGCCCAAATCCCATGAGCACAATAATGATGGAGATCAGCAAGTGCAGCACGAGGGGCACAGGCTTTCCAAATGGGATCAGCACTGCTATGGCATGGGATGCTCTCCAGGAGCAAAACATCTCACCCACCTCTGCACCAGGCTCTGCACAGCACCAATCCAAGCCCAGATGAAACATTTGCTATCTTTTCAGGCTCGTAAACCCCTGCAAGCTTCCTAGTGCAGGTGCAGGCTGACAGGGTGTCAGAAACCCAGCAAGACACCCGTGCTCCTTCCTGCCATTTACCCACCCCAAAGCGGTGTGCAGCTGTGAACTTCAGCCCTGCAGCCCCACAGAGGGTCTCGTGCAGCCTGTGCCCTCTGATTGCACGTGGCAGCTTCCCCTGGGGCTCCTGCAAATGCTCCTGCGTGCAGATCGGGTCTGAAATGCTTAACACACAGCCCAGATCCTGCTCTCTCCCTTACACACATGTATATAAGTGTATATATATATATATATATATACATAGTCCTCTCTCATGCCTTTTTTGCTGTAGTTGCTTTGTATTATTTTAAGGGTCATCCATCTGTCAGATCACTCACACAAACAATTAAAGCAGTAAATAATGAAGAGGAAGGAGCAGGTCTGGAGGAAGCTGAGCTGATGTTGCTCAGGGGCACCTGTTGCACTTACAGCCTTCTACACCGCGCTCCCCATGCATTATTATTTATTTATTTTTTTCCTCTTCCAACACTGAGTTCATCACCCGAAATCTGAATGAAAAAAACGGAGCTCCCGATGCGGAGCAGCGGCCGCACTCGGTCTCTGCTGCCTCCACGTGGCCAAATTGCGGAACAGCATGTTGTCTCTTCGCCTCCCGTCTCAATGGTAGTTGATCCTCCCGAGCGTACTGCGCATATGCGGGAAAACAGGAAAAAGGAGTCTCTTTCCTTTTACCGCTCTGCGCCGTCGGTCCTCCAATCTCTCCGTTGTTTGGTCCTCCAGGTGGCATAACGCATGCGTACGGAACCGCGGAAGTGGCATATCTTTGCTCTAACCACTCTGCGCAGCCAGTCCTCCAATCTCTATTGTGATTAGACCTCCAGAGAGTGACTTCCAAGCACTCGAAGGCATAAAAAGTGCAGGAATTTCTACTGACCACTCCAGGTGCGGACGAGCAGTCCATTCATGGCCCGTCCTTTCCCACTCACTTTTCCCTTGCTTTTCTCATGCATTCTCCTTTCTTTGCCCTATTATTCCCATTGCCTTCCTCTGCGTTGCTCAGGCATGAACATCATTGTTCATTCATGAACATCAAATCCAAAAAGCAGTCGTTAAAATAACCACACCCCCACCCCACCCAATGGGGATCTCCCTGGGAACGGGGCTCCCTGCAGCACTGCGGCTGTGCTGCTGGGCTACCGCTCTCCCACATGAGCCCTGGCTGCACAGCAGGACCTGACCAGTGTCCCTCCCCTGTGTTTGCCTACAGGAGGATGAGCAGCGGGCGAGGAGACATGGGCTCGCCTTGGAGATACAATCAGTGTCCCCTCAGTTCCCTATGCCCAGCAGCCGGGCTCCCGGCAGTGGGCTGATGACCCAGACTCCCACTGCTACCAGTGGGACTCCCAAACAACCCCTCTGGCACCGTGTGGGGCCGTGCCTCATTCCTGACCCTCTTCTGCCCCACAGGACTCCATCCACTCCCTGCCTGCTGTCTGTAGCTGTGGTGCTGTGCGCGGCCCTACTTTGGTCCCTGTCCCAGCACAAGGACTACTTCTGCCTTTTCTATTCATCAGCTTTCATTAAGCACTGGATCGTAAGGAGAAGCTGGCAGCAGCTTAGATTAGATAACGAATTAAACATAAACAGCCCAAAATGCAACTAATGGAGACAGCTGCAAAAGATCGACGGCGTTTTAGAATGGCGGTGCAGTTCCCGCAGCGCTCCGACAGAGGGCGCTAGCGGAGCGGGAAAAGGTGAGCAGCGCTCCGTGCGGCCGCTGCGCCGCGTTGGTCTGTGAGTGCCGGCGCCGGGCCGGGAAAGCGCTGCGGTCTCCGAGCGCTTTGAACGCAGCTGCGATGGCCGAATCGCTGAATTCGACTGCGTTGCGGTGGTTGTCTCCTCGCACAGCTCGGGGAGGAGTTTACGCCTTCTTGGTAGGCAGCCTAATCACAGGATCTCGGGGTTTGGAAGGGTCCCACCCTCTGCTACAGCAGTTTCCTGGTGCAGGTCGACATCCAGAGGGGTCTTGAGTATCTCATAGGAGGCTCCACAACCACCCTGGGCAGCCCAACCGTACAGAAGTTATTCTGCATATTAGTACAGAACTTATGTTCGAGTTTGAGGCCATCGCTCCTCATCCTATCACTGCGCACTGCCAAGAAGAGCCTGGCCTCATCCATCTGTTCCCCCTGACATCCAACCTAAATCTTCCCTCCCTCAACTTAAAACCATTTCCCCTTGTCCTGCAGTTATCAAGCCTTTCAAAGAGTTGATATCATCAGTGCTCCTCTCCAGCAGCTCACAACCCAACCTGTACTGACGCTGCAGTTGTTCCACTCCAGGTGTAAGACTCTACACTTGCTCTCATTCAATTTCATCAGGTTCCTCTTAGCCCAACTCTCTGATCTGTCCAGGTCTTGTTGAATGGCAGCACAGCCTTCAGGTGTGTCAGCTAATGTTTCTCATCCTGTCATATGGAAAGAACAAACACGGATAATTTTTCTTTTTGGGAAAGATGGCATTAGACCCTTTTTTTTTCTTTTTCTTTTTTTTTTTTTTTCCTTCTTTATCACCCATTGCAGAAAGGGTATTTCTGCAAATCTCATATTCTGAGAAGTTTTTTCACTCTTCTTTCCACAGTTCTCATCTTTCCTTTTTCCACTACCAGTCCTTCTGCTTCTTATGCCTAAAATTGCAAACTTTTTTTCATTTCAACTCCTATTGAAGATTAGGAGTTGAGATTCCCATGTTTGCTGCAGAGCTGATGTCACACCAGGTGATCCCATTGCTCCCATTGTGTCAGATGGGCACATCCCTCACTGCAAGCCTCTGATGCAGACTTTCACAGCTCTCTGTTGTGCTGCTGAGTGCTGAACGTGTGGCAAAGCAGAACAGATCACTTCCAGCCTCAAAGCACCAGGAGTGTTACTGAACGTTGAATACAATGAGGCAATGCTTTGTTACAGGAGTACCAGCTCCGATTGTTGCCCAGAGCAGCCTTCGCTCCCACTAATCACAGTAAGAACTGCAGTTGGGATTAGGTGCTATTTCCAGTGACGGAGCTAAAAGTGGCTGAGCAAACAGAGCGTCGAACTGTCACATCCCTATTTATAGAGAAATGGATCAATGCATAAATCCCCCCTTTCGCCTCCGATTTAGCAGTTCCCCTTTTCTCCATTGGGTCAGCAACAAATGTGTTGTCTTCCAGCAATGCTCAGATTGCCCACGAATAGCATGTTTCAAATCTATTTTATCCTTTGAACACTCAGGGTGATCTTCCTACAGAGTGTTATAGGCCACGGAATTATATATAAAATCAATCTCTTCCGATTTCTCTGGACAAAAAACCATGGTCCGTGCACCTGGTTTTATTTCTTGTATTCAAACTGACTGACTCCTTGCTTAAGAGTTGGTGGAGGGTATGTGTGGCAAACTGCACTGCTTGGTGTGCACAAAGGCTGCAAACAACATAAAAAATGGTATTTAATGGCAGCCTATTGCTTTCTGGCCTTCTTTATGTTTGAAGTGCTACAGTGTCTGGAAAGTAGTCATCGTTTAATTATTTGTCCAGTTTCTTTGAGAATGGTTTTGTAACAATGTCAGTGATGATTTTTTTCAACTAAATAAGCCTAGAGTGTGAGCTCCTTCAATACATCTTTTAAATTGTCCCTAAAGGAATGCAAATATCTTTTTACGCTTTTGCCATTTTTCTGTAGCGATAGATTTGCCTCAAGGAACTGCAAATCAAAAAATAACTCAATAATTATTTTGTTATTTTAATATTTTAAGCTCAAAGGGATTTGAAACTCATGTAATTGCTAAGGGGTGGGATATTCTTCCATTGCACGACTGCTGCAACTTAGACAGGTGAAGAAGACTCCAGGTGATGTATCATAGAATGAATGAAACCGATCACTGCATCCAAAGCTGTGGCATTGCATCCCCTTTCCAGTGTGAATGTCTACATTGAGACATCAGCTGATGGATTTTAGCCCAATGCAGGGAGAATTGGGCACATCTGGAGATAAAGCATTGTGCTTACAAGATATTCAGCCATAGAAAAAGGCACGGTGGGTTGTGAGCTGTGTTCTGCTGCTGGAGCCTGGCCCTGATTTCACATTGCCAGAGAAGAGTTTGCATTTTCACTAAAATCCTGCTTATCTCACTGATAATTACTCCGGTCCAGTTGCTATTTAAACAGCACAGTAACTGCTTCGAGGCAGATTTGGATAACCTAAGTTTAGTTAGGAGGATTGTCCAAGGATTACGGTGCTGTCTATTTTAAGAGATCAGTTTTTATCTTCATTAGTGAAAAAGGGAGTAGGTGTTCCTTTCCTCATTATGAGGTTGAGGCAGCATGCATGGACACTGCACGTTTCCCCATAGCAAAGCATTCCTTCCCTCTGCAACCTTTGATTCATACGCCACATCTTTAAAGAGTTCTGTTTCATTCTTAATGTAGGAAAATATTTTTTCACCATCTGTACTGCAGCAGCCAAGGTTGGCTCTTTCACCATCTTTGAGATTTACCAAGTCCTAGAGATTCAGGTTGCAATGCAGACTTCCTCGAGCTTAGCAAACCATCCTGGTGTAAACAGTGCCATGGGATAACTCTTGACTGATTACCTTTTGGGACTGGTTGTGAAGCCAGACTCACTGAGTGGCTGTTCGAAGTCAGCTGTCACTGCTTCTCTGATGTCAGCCCCTGCTTTGCACTGATGTCGTTGTGCCTGAAGGACCCATTGGCTGACATCTGGCATTCCAGTTATTAAGGGCAGAACTGCAGCAAGGCACCTGGGCAGGTGTCAAGGTGGAAGAGATGGTAATCCTTCTATGCACCCTATTATTGCTTCATGTGCAAAGCTGCGGTGGAAGCAGTCCAGTGTGTGCAAGCACTGGAGTATCAAATGGTGTGAGCATGCCAGCATGGACAACTCCCATCTTTCTGTCAGTTTTTCACTTGAGTCCTGTTATTCCCATCCATGCGTGCCATGGCGCTGCCATTGCAAACATCAGATCGGCCCATCAGAAAGGTAGCACAACTATGGAAGTGTGCCAGAAATTAAGCACTACTCTTCTCAATTAACCTGTTCACTTCAGCAACAAAATTATGTTCCTATCAGGTCAGTAAAGGGGTAATAACCTTAGAAACAGAGAGAGGAAAAACAGATCACTGGCAAAACGAACTGCTGCCAGCAGGATGGAATTGAAATCCTTGCTAACTTTGAAAAATAGAAGAGTTGCTTGGAAACAATTGTGCCTGTGCCTCTTGTGATGTTTCTTCCTCTGCTTTTCATTAATGTGAAATAATTTTCCTAACCTATCTCTTTGCCATGAACAGGAAGCAATATATTTGCATCACTCCAGTCCCCATCCAGAAAATAGAAGCAACTCCTTTAACTGCCTTGGGAACCATTTCTGCATCTATTCAGCTGGCCTACAGTAAGTCTTGTGGTTTCCTGTTGCCCTTGGAAAATGAGTGCACTTCATTATGTGCAGTGGTTCACTTCACCTCATTATTTTTTCATAATCTTATTATGTTCCTCCTTTTAACAGTGATGGGGGAAAACATAAAAAAAGAAAAAAAGAAAAAAAAAAACACCAAAGGTGCTTTTGGATCCAGAACCTCAGCAACTGCCTTTTGGAAACACTACACATACATCAATTATGTGGAGTTAATTGGCCACTCCATGCAATTTTGGAAAAACTCCAGTGAGTTTTAAGGCAAGAAAAGCCTTTCATCATCTTTAAGACATCTTCACAAGTCAGTCCAGAGCCAACTGGTCAAGGCCAAGTAAAGCTGAAAGGACTGTGTCCCCCAAATCCCCATGCTCTGTTGTCATACATTTCTCTTTGCTGCAGAGATGAGTGCTGTACAGAGCACTGTCAACAGCAGCCCATGTCTTGAGCTCACTTCTCTGGCGTCTTGGCAGTGCTTACCATCTGTTCCTCTCTCTTTATCCTCGCCGACTCCAATCCCTTATCCTCTTTATGGCACTCTACTGCTTTATCCTAACGTCCCCCAGCAAATCCAGCGAGTCATTGCACTCGGTCAGGGCTGTACTTTAATCTCCCTTTGCATCTGTGATGCAAAGTGCTACAGAGGTGCTGGCTTGTCATGCTGTGAGGCTGTTGGGGATGCTGGAAGGATGGCAGGCTTTTAGCTTTGCTTTGTTACCCTGTGCTGTGCTGGACACATTGCCTATTTCTTCTACTGATGATTGATGTCTGAAGCTTCAGAAGAAGCAGAAAACCTATTTGTTTTGCCCATTGTGTGAAGATGCTCCTTGCTGCCAGAGGAGTGAGGATCACTGTTGCGAAACTGGAAGAGTTTGGAAGCTTAGAACCCTGGGAGTCAGCTCTTGGAGACTGCTCCCAGTGCAGCATGGCTATACTGAGGCTAGGGAGCAGCACTGATTTTTGGTGCTCACAAGGGAGCAAACTCAGTGTGAACCTCAGGGAGGGCACCTGGGGCTCGACAGCAGCATCAGCCAGCAGAGGCTTCCATGCCAAAAGCCAGAGACCCCATGTACGCATTTTGTCTTCCTTGCTCTTCATAGAAGGGGTGGTAATATTCAGTATCCAAGACAAATGTGACCCAAGGCTTCTGTTTGCCTCTGTTTTTATGGGCTTTTAATTTGTTTTAAAATATGTGGGGTTTTTTTTGTATGTACGTTTGTTTGTTTGTTTTAATTTTCATGGCATGAAAAAAAAGACAGTCCACCCCAGCTGTCACAAAATTAAACTGAGCAGTTCACGGGTGCACCAAGTCCATCCAAACCCAGAGTCAGCTGAGATTTGATTTCTCCTTTGGGGTTTTACAAAGCAAAGCTCTTGCCAGCACTGCCACACTCTTCAATTTTCCTGCATTATTTTCTCTCTCACATGATTTCTGACAGTGATCCAACTGAAACCCAAACAACCAACTGAAGGCTCCACTTTCATCACAAAGAAACTGAGTGAAAGCAATTTATCTTGTACCATTCCTTTGCTCATGCTCTGAAAAGGATAACACAAGGTGATGCTCAGACCTTGCATTTTCAGCAGTTGGCACTGGGCTGTCCAGAGTGAAGTTTTTACTTTCTGCTATGGCACGTTGGGGCTGGATGTTGGGAATCCTGCTATCCTCCACCACCTTGCAGCTGACACATTGGGAATGCAAAGGGTCTATAAACCTCCCAGAACTGAGGGCTGCTCCCACGTTTATGAAGTGAACAGAGTAAACCCAGGACCTCAGATGAAAGGCTCTTTAGAAGTGCAAAGCACTATTATTTATCTGGCACCTGAGGAGCGACTTGAGCAGGAGCTGCTGTGAGATTTCCAGCCAGGAAATTCTGAGAAAGTTTTCACTCAAATGGGAAAAAATAAAATAAAATCCATAAGCAGACTCTGGAGGGCTGGAGTGGACAGGCCAGAGCTGATGTAGGTGGGTGAGACTCCACACAGCTTTGTGCAGCTTGCATCATGCTGCTGGAAGAGTGATGGCACCATAGAGAGCAGCAAGAATGGAACCATACTGTCCTTCAAAGGGACGCAGTGTCTGGCATCAGGGATGGCATTATGCCATTCCTGCCACCCTGGCAGGGCAGAAGGTGAGCAAATTTGGAAGCTGCCCTGCTATCACCATTCGTATTGTGTTAGTACCCCCGGATACAGACCTGCGTTCTGCTAAGGATTGCTTTTGCATGCAGGATGAGCAAAGAAGCAGCCACAATGTAGATTCACACCAATTTCTCTCAGGGTTGTACAGAGTTAGAGCCCCTCCAAACAGCACTGCTGTGCAGGTGACACTGCAGTAATGTCACTTTAAGTCATTTGCCAAACTGCTGGGAAAGCATTTGTCACCCTTCATCACTATGCCCCATGCTGAGAGCACTGCATTGATAAAATCAGATTGGATTCCAGCAGGATCGAGTCATCTTGGCAGACTCACGCCTGCTGCCTGCACTCTCCTCCAAAAAGTTCTTTCCTTGCTCTGCATTTTGCAGCCAGGCCCAATTCCCACCAAGGTGCCAGGATGTATTTTAAGAACCATCCTGCATTTCCAAGTTTAGCATCTGCTGACAGAAGTGGCTGTGATTGCTGGATGTCTGGCAGCATCCCGGGACAGGGCTGCTCCACAGAGACTCTGAATTGCAGTGACAGGGTCACAGCATTGGATGAAATCAGGGTCGACATTTGGGAGCAGACCGTCGCATGTCTGGAAGAGCAGTACCAATAAAAGCACTGAGGTGAATAGGCTCCATATAGGTAAGTGGAACAGTGCGCAGTTGCTGGAGGACATGACATAGCAGCCTCTGGACTCTGCAGCTGGATTACTGCAGGAGAGAGGAGCTGAGCTGCTCAGTTGTCTTTGTCTGCAGAAGTACTTGTTGCTTAATGCTCCTTATGCAGTGTGTGGTTGCAAGAAGTCCTGGCCAGGAGCAGGGTGCATGGGTATTTGGCAGTGGAGAAGAGCAAGAAGAGAATCTTTATCCACCCATGTGAGAAAAGCATTAACAAACTAAGAAATGGAGAGACTGGAGAGCCTGTGCAGACTGAGCACACCACTAACCTCAGTCCTGGAGGAGGACTTTGATGGGCTCTCCGCAAAATAAGGAAAGGGAAAAGCCTGAAGGAACCACTTGTCAGCTGTTGGCAGAGATGATCTCTTAAGCATGAGAGAGGCTGCCTTGGAGAAAGCACAAGGAAGGCAAACCATGGAAGCTTGATGGGCTCAGACAAGGTGGTGCAGTGGCACCCTGCAATCCCAGCATTTGAGCTTTTCCTTCAGGCCAGTTTCTCCTCAGATCTTGGGCTGTTCAGCAGTGGCTGAAGTTGGGTCAGAAGCCCAGGGGGCTAGTGTGTCTGTGGCAGTATCCCTGCCTGGTTTTGGCTAGCGGAGCAGTGCCAGCATCACTAATGAGAGCTGTGGAGGCCTCATTCCTCTCTTCTGTCTGTGGCACTTACAGAGGCAAATTCATTGACAAAGTCAGTTATCCCAGCTATGGAAACTGAAATTTAAATTAGAACTGACAGAAAAGAGGAAAGATTTCATTTTCATGTAACACTCTGCCTTGCTGACCTGTCACCATCACTGCAAGCAGCTGGAAAGAAACGGCACAGGGGGATGACACAAAGCCTGCACAGGCAGTGGGACTTTTTGTCACACCACTGCTATTGATTGCTGGGAAATGAGGGGCACTCAGAAAGATCTCTGCTTTGAACAAACACTGCTATGGGGGGTGATGGGGAAGGCTCCTGGGGGACTGGGACTCCACAGCACAGTGTGTTCTTTCTTTACAGGACTTTTCTGTGCCCGACACGATAAACAGTCCTTTTGTGAGAGACATAAACAATGCTAGGTTGCTGGTGGAGAACAAAGGCTGTGATTCAGTGCTGGGATCAGCTGAATGCTGCACATGATGGGCCCCATGTGGGGGTTCGCCACCGGCCTTCAACAGCCCCACTCCCTGGGGCCCATCCCCACTTTCACTGTGCTGCACCAGGAGAATGTGTATGGAGAGAGATGAACCAGAGCAGCAAAACTCCCAACTGGAGGCTCCTGCAGCAGGGGCAGAACTGGAGTGCGCAAGTGGCTCGAGTGCCACCAAACCTTCTGATTTGGCTCTGTGAGAACGCATCCTCCCAGCTCTGAACAGCAGCACAGAACCAGGGCACATTTTCAGCGTGCTTTGCCCTTGGCCGTGAGCACCCACAGCACGGGGAATGTGAGGCACGTAGCAGCAGGGCTGTGCTGCCTGCCATGCACCGTGCCCCTGCCCACTCAGCTGCTGTTCCCACGGCACACCCCACAAGACCGGGGTTGGGGAGCTCAGCAAGGCCGTGCGCTGTGGGTTGCTCTGGCAGACACAGGAACCTCTGTGAGAATCAGAATGGGGAGGAGTGGGAACTCCCTGCCAATGTTGTGTATTCTATATAGGGGTACAGGCCCCACACAGGCTCTATATAGGGGTACACGTCCACACAGGCTCTATATAGGGATACAGGCCCACACAGGCTCTATATAGGGGTACAGACCCCATGCAGGTTATATATAGGGGTACAGGTCCCACGCAGGGGATACAGGCTCCATGAGAACAATAACGAGCTCACTTAGGCCACGTACGGAACCCACAGAGGTTTACAGGTCCTGCACAGAAATGCAGACCCCACGAAGGCCCCACACAAGGGCAAAACCCTCTGCAGGGCCACGGCTCCCACGCAGGCAGCACAAGACCTCCACCACCTCATCCGTTCGCCCCCCCGCCCTGCCCCGCGCATGCGCCGTGCGGGCGGGGCGGGGCCGCGTCGCGCCACCATTGGCCCGGCGCTGCCCGGCGGGGCGGCCGCGTGCGCCCCCGAAAGCGTTCCGGGCGGGAACGGGGGCGGCGCGGCGTTCCGGGCGGGCGGCGGCGGCACCGCGCTCCCCTCCCCTTCCCTTCCCGCCGTCCCCTCCCCTCCCGCCCTTCGGGGAGCGCGGCCTCGGCGGCGGCGCAGCGCCACGGAGCCGCTCGCAGGTAAACCCCGGCGCCGCGCTCGGGAAAGTTTTCTTCGCGGCCGGGCCGGGCTCGGCGGAACGGCTCTGCGGGGCGGCCTCGAGGCCGCTGTTGGGCCGGGAGGCCGTGGGGATCCCCCCGCTTCCCCCCGATCCCAGGCCCCGCGGTGCGGCCCGGTGCGGTGGAGGGCCGTGGGGCGGTCATCCCAGGTGGGGCCCGGCGCCGGAGCCGCTCCCCCCGGAGCCGTTAGCGACGCTTCGGGCGTGAAGACCCAGCGCGCCGTCGCCGATCCTCGGCGGCTGGGGATGGCCTCGCAGAGCCGGGACGGAGCGTCGGTGGGTGCGGGCGGTGCCGTGCCCGTCCCGTAGAACGGCGCTCTGTTGCTTTCCGCCGCTCTCGGCCGCACGGCCTCAGCGCTCCCTGGAACCTGGAAATCCTCGCGACTCCGCGGTTCCGCCGTTCCCTGCGGCCGCTGCCGGCGTTGAGCTCCGCCGGGCCCGAAGGGTGAAAGCTGCAGGGACGGAAGAGTGGAAATAAATGGCCGGGGAGCTCTCAGCTCCGGAGCTTGGGAGGAGAATCGGCTTCTGCCCGGTCACCGCAGGACGCTGGTCGGCGAGGTTGAGTCCCGGCACCCGCAGGGATCTCGCGGTAATGGACGGGCGGTAACCTGGGGTGCCGTCAGCCTGGGCATGGATGGCACGATGTGTCAACCTGGCACAGGGTGCGATTTTCAGCCTCGAATCGCAGGGCGGTTTGTAAATAACGGTGCTATCGCCAGCTTCGGGCACAGAGCTGGATAAGTCCAAACGTGGTGGCTGGAGTTGTTTGCGCGGGGTTGCTGACAGAGCTGGATTTCTTCTGTCTGAGTACAGTGTGTGTTTCCAGCTCTCAGCATGGCTGAGCTCGTTGCTGTCGGAGCTGGTGCTGCTGATTTGAGCTCCAGACGCCAGGCTTTGGGCTCCTGAAGCTGTGCTTTGGGCTCCAGTCACCAGGCCTTGAGCTCCTGAAGCTTTGGGTTCCCAGCATTGGGTTTCTGTTGTCCTCTGCCTCATGCAGTGTTTGGCCCCCGCTGTCCTCGGGATAGCAGCATGCCATAGTGTGAAATGCTGATAGCACAACTGCTTGGGATTTCATGCTTCTTAAGGAAAAGCTGTTAAAGCCCAATGCCTCACAGCACTAATTGTAAAGGCAAACTTCAAAGGATCATAGAATGGCCTAGGTTGAAAAGGACCTCAAAGATCATCTAGTTTCAACCCCCCTGCCACAGGTAAGGGTTGCCAACCACCAGGCTGCCCAGAGCCACATCCAGTCTGGCCTTGGGGCAATAGTTGCAGCATGACAAAGCTGCTGTTCCAAAGGAATATGAGGACAGCAGTTGACGTGGTAACATGAAACAGCGGGTGTGGGCCACCAAAAGTGATGCTTAATGTCAGGTTAAGCATCACCAAAAGTGATGCTTAAGCTGCACTTTTTTTTCCCTCTGAAAAAGGAAGCTGACAGTGGGAGCGTAGAGAGGAGATGGTGCAGGAGCGGATGGCCTTTATTCTGCTGCATTTGACAGCTGAGAAACTTCCTAAAGCTGCTGGTCCCATATCTGCTACTCGATGTGGTGCAGTGACAGCGCAATATGACGTTGCCCAACATGGGCAGGGAGCATCCCTCCAACAAGTGCCTCAGCTCTGACCGTGCTACGGACTGCGAACCCCTCTTTTCAAGTGACTGATACTGACACAGAGAGGTTCACTGGAGGAGGAAGCAGCTGTGCCTGGTGTGCAGACGTTCTGCTTGCCTGCAGCCCCTGGAAGCAAAGTGCTCGGCCCTGTGGAGCCTAGTTCTGGGGTGGAAATAGTCATGGCCTGATTTCGGCAGGTGCATTTGTCTCAGGCTGGGTTTCCACGTGTTTGTTTTAGGTACATGCCTCATGTCTGGCTACCACAGGAAGGGAGCTACAATGGGTCATCCTGCAGCTCGTGGGAGTGTGGCCCTGCTGCCCAGGGCTCAGTGCGCTGCAGTGTGTTTGGTGCTGAGCAGCTCTGTATTGAGGCACTGCTGTGGGCACTTGGAGTGTGAACCCTTGCTTTGCTTTGAGGGCTATTTGGAAATAGAAAGGTGGGGGTTGGAATTCAACCTGGAAAGTGCAAACCCTCTTGAAAGAGGAATGGATGGAAAGCAATGCTGCAGAGGTAACAGATCCGCTCCATCCACATTGGAAGCTGATGTCCATGTGGCTTTGAGGCTCTGTTCCCCTGCTGCACCTCAGTGTTCTGCAGCTCAAGCTTTAGAATCATTTGGACATCAAAATTAGTACAGCTGTATTTAGAGCAAAGGAAAGCAGGTGATTGTAACCCATGAAAATAGGGTAAAGCTCTCTCCTAAGAGAAGCTAAGCGTATGAAAACAGTCATAACAAAGATTTGTGAAGTGTGACTCTTGCTTAACTGTTGCTTTCCTTGTGCTCTGAATTTCTTGAGCAGCAGCATATTTTTTTTTTTAAGAAAGTTTTTCCCTTTGTTAAAGGCATTGTACTGTCCTGGAGCAGCACAGATTGTGCCACAGATTCGCAGTCCTGCAGAGGCTTCCAAGGCTCTGTCTTCATGACCCAGGAAATCTGGGTTCAGACACGGCTGTGCCAAGCAGAAAGCGCAGTGCTACACCCACCCCGACCTCAGTCTACCCCTCACATCACAAGAACAAACATCTGTGTTAGTTTTGCCTTGCTTTCCATCTCGCTTGCTTGGAGCACAGCCATGTGAGTAGCTTATTTTGCTGGTAGCTATTCTGATAAGGCTTAGCAAGTAAAGAGCAGGGCTTGGTCAGCACAGGTGTGGGCTGCTTAAGACACTGAAGTCCTGCCTAGCTTGCCTTGGGTTGCATCATGAGCCTTTCCCATGGGCAAGGCTTGCACCCAGGCTGCAGAGGGCATGGGACAGGGCAAGGCAACCAGCCTGCATTATGCTCTGCATCAGAGCTGAATGCTGCTCCATGCAGGTTGGGGCAGATTTTTGTTTAAGAGGTCCCAAAGTTCAGTCTTGCTGCAGCTGTGAGAACTTCTGCAGGAGCTTTGTAAAGCAGGGCAGGAATGGGGGGATGATTCCTCCCTGGCAGCAGAGCAGTGGGTGTCTGGGTCTGGGCCTTGAGTCCTTTACCAGCATCACTAGGTTTGGAGTGCATTTTGTAGTGTGGCTATCCAGTCATATTTATGAGCAAAAGCTCAAGATGGCTTTGGTGGATGTCTCAGATGTGTGGTGATAGCTTTGTTTTACATGCATTGCTTTTAAAGGAGACGAATTAGCACTCAGCATGCTGTTTTTCACCCACAGGAACCAAAGCACTTTGGAGGAGAAAATTAAAGCCCCTTAAAGTTACAATCTTGAATACCACAGTCCATCTTCCCTGTGCTGTGAGTTGAATCCATTTCCAGTGGAGCGTTTATTTGGTTAAGCACACTTGATTTTTTTTTTTCCCCATTTTTCTGAAACAGACAAGTGACAAAGCTGAGGTACGCCTCATTATTTTCCCTTGTTTCCTTTTTATTTCTTCCTGTGGTCTCTTTTAATTTGCCTGATCTGGTTGGGAGCGGTCACACAGTCCCTGCATCTGCCATGGAGGAGCAGGATGCATTCCCCTCCCCACTCAGCTTTTGGGAGTCATGCTGAAACTCCTCACAAACCAGGACTGCTGTTGCATTCTATGTGGAGAATGCGGGGAGCTGCGGGTTGCTTTGCTTCTGTGCCTTTTCTCTGACGTTCATCTTGTTTTTCATGAGCTTTTGGTGGTGTTTTACCTTTGGTACTTTTGGAGGCACTGCAGACTTTATTGCTGGAAGCACTGACGTGTGTGCCAAGTCCGTGTGCTCACTGGGATGTCAGCCTGGGAGTAGCCTCACACAGAGAGAGTGAGCAGATGGGTGTCTGTCCCTTCAGCCCTCACACAGATGATCAGATCCCTTATTTTCCTCACTGCCTGTCACTGCCTGGCTTTGGAAGGGTTCAGGTAGAGGCAGACATGGTCACGTTTTTGCACATGTTGTTTCCCTGCCTGGAAGAGCAAAGGTCTGAGCCGCGGTAGGTGCAGCCGTCCTGGCTGTGGTTTGGGATGCATGGCTTTCACTCTCTGTTTTTATGGGTGTGGTGACTGAGCGAGAAATGCTGTTTGTGGATCGAGCTTATTATAGTTCCAAGCTGTGTGTGACTCACGGCGTAATCACACCATTGCATCGCTGCCCTGGAAGCAGGGCTCTGCTTGGATCCTGCATGCATTGGGCAGAGCACAGCACTGCCTTGCTGAGAAGCAAGGAGAAGTTAAGGAGCCTACAGGTGAAGTGCTAAAGTCTGGAGTTCATGCAGAGTGCCTTCTGCAAGGTGCTGTCTCCTGCATTAAAACAACAGGCTACACAAACCCATCATGTGGATCTGCTGCTGCTTCCCGAAGGCCCCAGCGTGGTTCTGCTCTGCTCAGCCCACCCTTTCTCTCTCTGGTACTTATTTCCCTCCTCGTTAGGGAGCACACATCGCCTCGAAGGCTTCCTGCTGTCCGCGTGCAGCAGCGCATTGTGATGTCAGCATGCCCCAATCTTAAGAAAACAGAATTCAGAAACTAGGCTGGGGAACACCCACCCAACCCAAATTCAGTTGAAAATTAAAACATGTGCACTGCAAAGGGAGTATTCAAATGCACTTGATGCTGACAGTCATCTTCAGTTGCTGCTGTCTTTTATGATGTTGATTTAAAAGCCCAAGTTTAAAAGCGAAAGACAAAGTGAAGTACATTTGCTTTTGACGCAAAAGGAAACATTTTCCTTGGGCTGGAACTGTAAAGTTTCCTAATACAGTTTTGGTTACTGTGTCCTGCCTTGAGCGAGCAGGAAATGCTCAAGTCCCAGTGGAAGACACCTGTTTCTTGCTTTGCTTTGAGTTTGTACCCACATGTAGGGCACCTCGGAGTGCCTGGTGTGGTGCTGGAGCTCTGGGTTAGGTTCTGGGCACTGCTGGGCTGTGGGTTTGTTGGTGTGTGAGCCCATCTCTGGGACTGCTGCATTTCATTTCTTTTTCTATTCAGTTTGCTTTTGTGCTGGAAGTGAAGATTTCATGCCATGCTGCTGGTCTGGATAGGGTTGGCCTTTGGAAAGCTTATTGCATAGGCAAGCTGAATTAGGAAGGCTCCAAAATGCTTGTGGTTCAGAAGGTTTTAGCAGCATACTGTTGTTTGTTCCCAGTGCTTTCCTCTCCTCTCGCGTTTGCACATAACTGATAAAGCAGTTGGCACACGTTGACTGGCGTGATTCGGTGCCAAGCAGAGCCATGGGAACAGCTCCTGGAAGCAGAGCTGGCTGCGTCATGGTGAGGTGACGAGGAGAATTAATCTGTGTTCGGGTTGTGGGTATGAAGTCTGAGTTTGTTCGCAAAAAAAAAAAAAAAAAAAAAAGATTTTCTCATACAGGAGTCATCTCTGACATGAGCTAACACCAAGGGCTTGCTGCCTTCCTAGCAGAGGACCACACTTGTGAAGTATGACAGCGTGTTCAGGCACGACAGCAAAACAGGGGGAAATGTTTCCAGCAGCAGTGAACTCAGCCATCCTTTCTGAGCAGGACAACAAAAAGCGATGAATCAGGCTGAAACCATTCTGTGCAACACCTCTGGGTTGGATGCTGGAGCTCAGAGCTCTGTCCCAAAATGCCCACGTACAGCAGAAGGGTGCTGCCGGCTCACTGACCCTTCCTCTTCTCTTGCTTTTCCTGATTTAAGCAACACTTGGTGCCTTTTATATTTTTGGAATATCTCACAATGGGGGGCTAATTTATCAAGAACCTTTTACCATTGTTTGGAGTCTACATTACTGAAGCCAAATACACCTTGGTTTGTTTGTTGGTGTAAATCTTCAATTAAAAAAAAAAAAGCCCAAAATAGTTGAAATTGGGTTAATACGCTTCTAAAATATGCTCTTCGGAAATGTGTTTGACTAATTCTGTCATGTTTAAACCCAGGCCCCTTCAGGAGCTCATCTGCACAGAGGAGCTTGGTGCTGGTGCTGCTCACCCTGTGTGCATTGCTTGCAGCTCTGGGCAGGAGCTCAGCCCGTGGCTGCTTTGCTCCAGTGCCAGAGGTCCCTATTTCATCTCGTCTTCCTGGAAAGCAGCTGGTGTGAGCGCTCCTCCCCTGCTTCAGGCAAGGTCAATGGTGGCTGTTTAACTGGGGTTCAGTGAGCAGCCTGAGCTCTGATCCCTGAGGGTGAGGGAGGTGCTCAGCCCTGAGCAGAGGACAGTGACTTCTGGCAGCATGGGGAGCAGTGACAGCCACCACTGACCAATGGTTCGGAGGAGCTCCAGACGCACCTTACTGATGCACTGGGTTTATTGCCTCATAAACCCCTGCCTTATTTCACCACTTCAAGGAGAAATTGCTGCAGACAGTGCTAAATGTGCGCGTTTCAACCTGAGGTGATCCAGTTGTGAATGACTTTTAAAAGCTGTGATAGCAGAAGCCATAGAAGCTCGTGGTGTGGTGGGCATCCATAGCAGCACGGCATTGTTAGGCTGTTATTAGATTGAAGCAGTGTGCTGTTTTGCAGGTGAATATGTGAAATCCCAACCAGAATCTTTCCTCCGAGCACGAGGTGGGAGCAGTGTGGCTGTTTCTTGGGTTCCTTCCCACTGAGGTGCTCAGGCTCTCACGTGCTGGCAGTGGGGCCTTGGAGCCATCCATAGCTGACCAAGCACTGCTGAGACACAGGCTGTGAGTACTCCCCATGCCTCATAACAGTGAGCCTTCATTAAGCTGTTTATGGCTTTTTACAAGCATTAGCTAAGTGGTGTGACATCCCTGTGGGGTAGGCATTTTTTGCTTTTCCTAACAAAGTCATTTCTGTCCATGGGAGATGTGTTGGAAGCTGGAGATACCCCTGTGTTAAGAGTGACCTCGTGCCAGGCTGCTCCAAAAATATGTGAAATCCTGAAGGTTTGGCTGTGCCAGTGTTGTCCTGTGCCCACATTTGTGTCCAGCCGCAGTGCAGAACAGTGATGCTGTAGGAGCATCATCCTCAAAAACAATGAGCCTTTAGGACAGCTTTCTTCCAAGTGAAGGATTCAGGCACACTCTGAGGTGTCACTGGTCTGTCTTTGCATGCTGTCATCTCAGAGAGCTGGAGCACCTCTCCTATGAGGAAGGGTTGAGGGAACTGGGCTTGTTTAGCTTGAAGAGAAGGCTCCAGGGAGACCTCATTGTGGCCTTCCTGTACTTGAAGGGAGCGTATAAACAGGAGGGGGAACGGCTGTTTATGAGGGTGGGTAGTGATAGGACAAGGGGGAATGGTGTTAAACTGAGACAGGGGAGGTTTAACTTGGATATTAGGAGGAAGTTTTTCACACAGAGGGTGGTGAGGCACTGGAACAGGTTGCCCAAGGAGGTTATGGATGCCCCATCCCTGGAGGCATTTGAGACCAGGCTGGATGTGGCTCTGGGCAGCCTGGTCTGCTGGTTGGAGACCCTGCACACAGCAGGGGGTTGAAACTAATGATCACTGTGGTCCTTTTCAACCCAGGCCATTCTATGATTCTTTTGTGACAGAAGTTCAATATTTCTGGTTCCATCTCTGGGTGCTGTGCTGGAAGTGGGAGCAGCAACCTGAGCAGGTTGGCTGGAGTTCCTCTTGCTGTTCCTAAAGAAAAAGGAGGATGGGAAGCTCAGGGAACGTGTGCCACGTGGGGTCCGCGTGAGCTGCGCAGAGCTGTTAGCTGAGTTCTTATCTTTATGGTCTTTGGAGGGAAACCGGGGAAATATGAATGGAGTGTGAAGGCTACGGGCATTTGCAATGTGGGAGAGGTTGGCTGTCTGAAGCACTGATTCCAGTTTTATCTGGCAAATTCTGGGAGAACTGCGTAACCCTGAGGTCTGAGGGTTGCCAGCAATCACTTTGAACGTAGGTTTTTTAATTAGGAAGCACAAGAAGTGCGCAGCCTGATGCCCGCTCCGGTTTCACATAGCTCAGGGCTTGCATCATGGCAGAAGAGGCATTGAGCTTGAGGAATTCGGAACAGACGAGGACATTGTGGTCTCTAAAATGAGGAGTCACACACAGCTTAAAGAGGATATCAACACCACTGTTGGTGGTATGGGGCTCTGTCTGCATGTGCCTCATGGATGTCTCCTGCTGAGCTGCCGGAACTGCTGCCGATGCAGGGGTGAGGTATGGTTTCTTCTGGAGGTTTCTGGACCCTTGTGTCTTCTGGAGCTCACGCCTTCTGCTTGTTTTTCAACGTCAGCTTTGTTGTGTAACGCTTTGCTTTGGTCCTGTACGTGCTCCCCTGGGGTTTCCTTCCCCAAAACTGGGGCTGGGGAGTCATTTGTTTGTCAGCAAAGGCAGGGGGCATCCCAGCTGAGCGCTTTGGTCTTGTTGCGATGTGGAATACCGATGGAAGAGCCATAAAAGCGTGATGAGAGTGTGTGATCGGGGTGGCTGAGATGAAAGCTCTCAGTTGATTTAATGCTCCACGGTTTCTGGTGGAGGGCAGCTTCCTAGCAGGTTGTTGTAAGGTGAATAATCCTCATGTTGGGTGTTGCATCCAAGTGCTCGGCTTCCCACCAGCTCAGAGGTTTGCGGTGTGATTTGTGGCGATGGAAGCATGGAAGACAAAATGTAAAGGAAATTAAGTGTGAAGGAAAAGTGAAGGTAGCTCTACAGCCTGCTGGATAGGAGCCTGTTTGCGTAACTTTAGAATGGTGTTAGAGCGCAGTGAAATAATGCTTTCTAATAAAAAGCCTACAAAGATTTCAGTAGCAAATTAATAATTTTTAGGTTGGATTTGCTGTGTTTGGGGGACAGCTGGGGTCTTTGTTAGCGCAGATGTAAGAGCAGCAATGTGACAGTGACCTCTTGTCTCTGGTGCTCTAATACCCATGATCTTATCATTGAAGGATAAGGAGATGACAACATCGCAGAATGCCTCCAAGGGGAAGCAAGCTGGAAAGCAGCAGCAAAGCCACTCAGCAAAGGCAGTTGAGATAGCAGCTAGGAACCTGAGACAGATGGCAGAAGAGTTCTGAAGTCAGCTGGGTTAGTCCCATGCAAGTGAGTGTTTCATAGTTCAAGGTAGAGCTGAATGCGAGGAGAGGAAATAAAGGTGCTGCATCTTTTTGCCTTGTGCCTCCAGTTTGTGTGCATGGGTGTGGCCAAGAGGCAAACACCTTGCCCTGTTTCACAGTGCAACTTCTGCCCATGAAGTGGGGATATAGGTGGGCATACACCCTGCTGCACTGTCCGGATGGGTGCTGTGTGATCATGCACTGCTGCTCTGCTCCACCTGCTCCCAACAGTTCCAGGAGATTTGACTGCCTTAGTGCAATAACAACGTGCAATTGTACGCTGCATAGCAGTGCTCTTATTCAAATATCAATCTGTTCACAGATTTCATTGTGAATGAGGCACTTTTCTTTCCCAGTGATCTGTTCTAGTCCTTTATGCAAATGTTTCAGGAAGGATACAATGCCTTGTTGGTGTGAGGCCAGCCCTGAATGCGGGTCCTACGTGGCAGAGCCTTTGCATCCCCATCTCTGGGGGTGGTGTTATCAATGGCCGTTTGGCAAAGAAGTGGTGTTCTGTGAAGTTCTGAGAAGCTCAGTGAGGTGAGGGTGACACTTACCTGGCGAGCCAGGTGCTGTTTTTTCTTGGTAAATTGTTGTAAACGTGAATGTCTGCCACTTCCCAGTGTGCTGCCAAGATACCACAGGTATGTAGCCTGTGGGCTGTGTGTAATAGGCCACAGCTTTGCTCCCGGAAAGCTGTTTGCAAAGCAATCACCCCAACGTGCCTGCATGACTGGCAGCTGGGATTGCTTTATCCCAGCTCTGATCCTGCCCTGTTTGGGCTGCAGGGTGATATCAGTGCCAAAAGCAGCGAGAAAGTCTCCTGCTTGTAGCCAAAAAGTGATTTGAAGGAGATGATAGGGCCTTATCACAATAGGAGAATTGTTGGGAAGCGCTCCTGCCTGGTATTTAAACTTGATGACTGTTTTGAAATTATAAAAAACATGTTTTAATTTGGAGTCCATAGCAAAGCCTCGCTGCACTCGGTCTGTGCCAGCCAGCTGTCAACTCTCTGAGCATGGGACTCCACACTTTCTCCCCTCAGATAAAGATTTGTATTGGTTTGAAGAGCTTGGAGATACATACTCTCTACTCCTTTTTTTTTTTTTTTTTTTTTTTTTTTAGCATGTCTGAAAATGCAATTAAGGAAAACATGCCAGCTTTCCAAAATGCTCTGCAGCCCAGTGATGAAATTAAATGAGGAAAAGCTGTTTAGGATGGGTGAGATTTGGCAATGTCTCGGGAAAGCGTAGAGGTGAGGGACTGTATGCTGGGAGGAAAACAGTGAATTTGGTAACGGTGGTTTCTTCCCACATACACTTTGTCAGCATTTCTGAGCTCAGAGAGACCTTATTCCATTCCTGAAAGGGGTGAGGAGGGGACCTTAGAGGGGTGCAGACCCCTCCCTTGGCCACACACCTAACCCCTTCCTCACCTGCTGCAGGACAGCACCTGCCAAATTCCTTCCTTCCCTCCTGTAGTGTGCAGGGAGTTGTTCTAATTTGAGTCTTTGCAAATTAAGGCAATTTGGTTTTGGCTCTTCACCAGTGGAAATGGGGAAATTTGGAAGCTTTCCTTCTACAGGAGCGCTGTGGATAGCAGTGAGAGGTGGGATGCTCCGAGTTCAGCTGTTGCTTTGCACATAATGTTAAACAGTGAGGACTTGGGGTGCACACAGAAGTGCTTTTGGTGGCATTTTTGTCTGGAATGGCTTAAAATGGAAGTGTTTTGAAAAGCTTTCCCTTTATACGTGCTGATTAGAAGGTATTTCTGGGATAGCTTAAAAAAATGAGCTCTATAACACCCTGTAGCATGGTTTTCTGCAATGTTTCAAACCTGTAACAAAGCTGTGCATTACAAATTTGATAAACCACATGCAAATATATCTCAAGAACCTGTAAGAGTGGAGTGTGCCTTGGGTGGGGGATTCCAGTCCCTCCTTCTCCAGCGGTATTTGTATTTCACCTACTGGATTGTGGAGGGTTTTCCTTGCACAAAGCTGTGGAGCATAGCCAGGATGGGCTGCGTGCTGCTTGTGTTGGCTGGAACAGCTCCTCAGGCATGCCTTCACCCACCTTTGGGGAGTTAGCCCATGTCCGGATGTAGCTCTGATGGGGAAATGAGTGATTTCCAAAATGTTTGTGCCATTCTGGTTGTGTATGAGAGGAAAAGCAGTGCCTGGAGGGCTGGGGGTGATGTCTGTGTGCTGGGGGTGATGTCTGTGTGTTGGGCCAGAGGAGAGCTGGGATTCTGTGGGGAGATTAAAGCATGAATACTCAGGCTTTAATTTGCGTAATTCCTACCTGTATGCAAAGGTCTGTCAGCATTGCAGAGATCATACAGAAAAGCTCGCGTAGGGATTCTGTCCAGCACTGGAAGCTGTCTGTTTTAACAGGGTCATAAATGCCTCTGTGTGTACTCCTGGGGGGATTTTAGTGTGCTGACACCTGAAACATTTTGATTTCTGTGGGGCAAAGTTCTATGATTCTGTAACACTTGTGGTTGCAGATCTTTTTGGGTTTCATTTCCTACCTGGTGCAGTGGGAGGGATGAGCACAGTGAATTTCCCATCCTTATAGCAGGCTTTGAAGCTGCAGGAGGAGGAAGAGGAGGGAAAGAAAGCAGCACACAGGACTGTGCTCCCTGTGCAGCCACATTTCCGCAAGGCTGCTCCTGCCCAGTGCCCGGGTGATGCCAAAAGCTTGCAGAAGGGAGATAGCTCTCTGTAAAGAAAGCAATCAATAGCAGTCAGCACAGGGGGAGAGGGTGCTTCTTTGGATGAACCCTCGCAGTAAATCTCTGGCAGTTCATTACTGTGTCGTCGGACCTGGAGTTTTCCATCTGTGTTTTGCCTTGCAGTGTCGAGATGCTGACATATTTGTGTGTGAGGGAGTTTGCTAAGGAGCTGCTAATGCCACGAGTCAGCAGGCGTGGGCTGTGCCACTGCTCTTTTCTTCTGCCTTCCGAAAGGCCTCTTGCTTTTAAGTGCTGAACCCACCAGAAGGAAGTTACCTTTTGCTCTGGTGATGCTGAATTTTCACTGAGAAACCCCACTCACTGCTCCCATAGTTCTCCCCAGTGGTTGGGGGATGTGGCTTGTGGTGAGGGGATCCTCTTCATCATTGGTATGGCAAAGCTCTGTGTCAGAATGCACTTGGTTTTAGGATTGCCTTCGGGTGACAATAGCCCCAAGATTGCCCTGGTGTTAAGTAACATGCAGCTTTTTTTTTGTGTGTATAGTTAATAAGAATATGATTAGAGAGTGTGGAAGATAATAAGAATGGTATTTAACCAACAAAGCCAGGAAATTCCAGATTACAGCTTGCGTGTTTCACTTGTGCCTGGGGTTTGTGTTGAGGGTGTTTTGCCCATCTGTAGGAATGCTCCAGAAAAGAGTTGTTTTTAAGGCACTCGGAAAGTGGATGAGATTGTTCATCTTCCCTGTAACGCTGAAATTTCCTCTCCTCTCCATGCGGTGACAGCTCTGTTGACCTACCTTACACACCTTTTCCCCTCTTATTCATGTGCCAAATTTCAGCTTAGGAGGAGTTTTCCAGCAGGTTGTGTTAGCTGAGAGTTGGGTTTTTTTTTTCTTTTATAACCCTTTTAGCTGCAAAAGGCCGCAGAGCCTTTTCTGGGTCCAAGCTGCTGTGGAGCTGCTCTCTGTTTCTGCCCTGAGGAATGCAGTAAATCAGGATTTGAATGCACAGCAAGAGCACACACCTACATGTGGCTTTCTAAATCTTCAGACCTGTTAAAATGGAAAGTTTACATAATGTATCTTTGCACTGGTCGGTTTTGTTCCCTTCTGGGAAGACCAGCTGTTGGAGGGGTTTGCGGTGTGTTGGCTTTGGAGATCTTTTTGTGAAGACTTGGGTGATTTTTAGGGGCAGGAAGATCTCTCATGGAATACAGCTGGGGCTGCCAAGCTGGTTTGCTTTTCTCTCAAACTGAATCACACCATTTCTGCCTTTGCAAGGTAGAGCTGAAGGGCTCTTCAAGCTGCACAGAGTGAACAAGGCTTTAGTAAAGGGCATTGGTGCTGGTTAAAATCAAGTGCAGAGAGCTTCCTCTTCCTGGAAAGCTGCAGTGGTACAGTTCTGTTCCTTTGAAAGGAGTTTACTTTATTTGCCTGAAAAGGTTTTTTGTTTCATTTTGCATTGGCAACATCTCCTAATTACAGCATTTTGCTCAAGGAAAGGGCTGCAGGCCTCTGTGCAGGTGGGCAAGAGAGAGGAGCTTTCTGTTTTCTGCTACTGAACAAACTCATTTCTTCTCCTAGCTCTTTGCCGGTGATTTTGCAACGAGGAGCTGCCCTGAGATGCTTTGAGATGAGAATTTTCACCCTGAAGCTGCTGAGCCTTTGGTACACCTGGACCCGCAGCATTGCTCTGACTGGCTGTGGAGGCAGTGGATCTCCTGGCTTTACTCACAGTTACTGATCCCTTAATCAGCAGTCCTAGAGCACAATTAGCTGTGTGCGGAAGGCCTTCCCCCTCAGGGGGCACCTGCCATCGGATAGTTCCCAGCCAGCCCCGAGCTGCCTCTCCAGGCTAATTATTTTATAGTCTGTAATGCGAGCCACACGTGTCGTTGGTCTCATTTCTAGATTGAGGCCGAGGTGCTGATCCGGGCGCTGCTGACCCCAGCTGCCAGGAGGAATCCATGAGCAGACAACCTTGGATATGGACATCGTCCTATCGGATTTTGTTCGCTCGACAGGGGCAGAGCCAGGACTGGCCAGAGACCTGCTTGAAGGTACATATAGCTGGGGATGGGATCTGGGAGGAGGCTGGTGTGGTCTGAGGGTGGAAAGGGCTTGCAAGAAGGGTGGGGAGGACCTGTGAGGATGGAAGTTGGTGTCCAGCTGGTGCCATCAGCAGTGGTGCTGGTGAAATTCTGCCCTGGTTTCTTGTTACGTGGCCATCAGGTAATGAATTTCAAATGTTTGGAAGGAGAATGCACTGAACAGGAACACAGCAGTGCTTCATTCAACTTCTGTTCCTGCATGTTGTTCGCTGCCAGCAGTGGTAGTAAAACTTTGGGATTTTTCTTGTCAGCAGCACTATCGCTGCTAGCGAGAGCTCTGATGGCTGCCTGTGTTTTCAAAGCAGTAAGGGGTAATTATACAGGCAAAGCTTTTCAAAGCTTTTACTGGTATATCTTGTTCTGCTTGTGAAGGTGGTGTGATTATACCAGTATAAATTGCTGTTTTGCTGGTATCTGGCCATCCATGCTGCGTGCTGCTGAGCCAGTGACCTCTCCTGGCAGCAGCCCTTACAGGCTGACTTGTGCAGAAGTGTACCCAGGGCTCATCATGGGGCACTTGCTGTCAGCAGGGTCAGTCTGTCAGGTGCCAGAAGGCACTGAGTGCTCAGGAACTGAAGCCTCGAAATGCTGCATCATCTGTATGCAGCCTCAACGCATCATGCTGGCAGCTCTCCACCACTCTGCCTGCTTAAAAGTGTGTTTGTTTGCCCTAAAACATAGCACAATATTGACATTTTCTCAAAAACTTAAAATGGGCAACTTGCTCCTTAATGAATGTGTTTAGTTTCAAGGCTGTGGATAATTGGTTTTTCACCTTCTGCTTATAGCTATAGGCAGAGGCAAGGAGAGGCCGCCAGGTCTGAATTTTTGGGCTGTAAGCTTTCTTGCAAGCAATGCCTTTGGGTTTGTGTTGACAAGATGATGGTGACTAAATGTTGGCCTGTGCTAAATGCTGGAGGACGGAAACATTGCATTTGAAACAGAGGAAGCTGTATTTGGCACTTTGTCCATACTTAACCGAAATGCAATTCAGTTAAGTATGCTGTGATACTTGAGCTGTATCATCACCCTCTCAAGCTTGGAATAAAGGTAATGGTGCAAGTTTGGCTTTGCTTCAGAAGGAGCCTTGGTTCCTCCTTCTTCCAGAGGCTCAAGTGAGACAATTGGACACCCAGCAGGCATGACTGTGAGATGGGGAAGGGTCTGAAGGCTGGGCGTGTGGGGAGCAGCTCATGTCCTGCAGCCCCCCTCCATCATGGCGGCCTCTGACTTCCTCGTGGCCTGCAGCCCCCTCCATCATGGTGGCCTGCGGCCCCCAGCTCATGGCAGCCCATGGCCCTGTTCACTGTGACATCCTACGGCCCTCTTGCTCACAGCACCTCATGGCATCTCACAGCCCACTCATGGTGAAGTGCTGCCTGAGCAGAAGTCTGGAGGGCTGTGGGTTTTGTGCTGCACTGATGCTCTGGTTTTAGGTTTCTTGGTTTCATGTCAGGATTCTAATGCTGTCTTTCAAAACCAGTATTTATGTTTGTGATAGAAAAAGGTTAATGCAGGTATTCCTCCAATTTTTGTGTCTCTCACTCTGGCACGTGAGTTGATTCACTTTGACAACAGCAGTTTTACCTTGTGTTCATAACACCAAGTCACTGTGTTTTTTCCCACAGCCTCTGTGGAGCTGACATCTCCACAAGTGGAAACGGGGGAAGGCAGAGACTTTTCCATCATTTATATATAGACCCTCCAAAGGGTTTTCACTTCTGAAGCAGCTGCTGGTAAATACAGCTTTGCTGGGTCAATATTAGAGCATTCTCCTGTTGCTTCTGTGTTGAAGCAGGTAATGGTGAGCCAGGAGCTCTAATTTTAATCAGGTGGATCATTCTCATTCTTCGATACTGATTTGTTAGTTCATTTAAAGAATGAAACAGGAAAACAACCTCAAAAGGTAAACCTTAAAATAACTTTCCGCTTGGAGTCAGTCATTAAACACTGCGAATTACATCTCTCAGAAGAATTTGAATACTTAAAAAGCATATTTCCGTTTGGGAATTAGACATAATGCTTCTTGTATTATCCATGAGCTATAATATAAACCAATTGGCAGTTTATATATCTTTCCTGTAGTGGAGTTACTATATATAAAGTTGGCTTTCTTTCTACAGTGTCTGCTAACTTGCTAATTTAAGAGCTTAGACTAACAGTGTTCATAAAAATCACAATTTTCTCTAATGTAAGCCATATGGTAGACTCTTTTTTTGCTATATATTAAAGCCTGTGGAAGACAGTGGCTTCTAAAAGGCCAATTTACTGCGTACTGGAGGACTTCAGTGTATTAACATATACTCTTTCAGCTTGCTGGGTCGTGTTAGCAGGAAGAGGAATTGCTTTAAGGATTCCCCCAACTCTAAGTTAAATCGGTTTTGATGAATAATTTATCTGGCTGGTAATGGCTGCAGCCTGCTGGAAAGTGATGGAGCTGCTGCCTAGGCTGGCTGGCGTTTTCCTTGCTTTTAAATTTTGGGTGTCAGCTCAGGAATAGTCGAGTCTCTTAAAAACCATGCGCAGAGCCTGAAAAAAGTTTTGTTAGAAACCATGAGCTTTTAAAGTCCCGCTTCACGTTTTTCCTGTTTTTTGGTTGAGTGTTATCCTGCAATAATGTGAGGGATGAGAGCTGCAGGCTGTTAAACTTTGTCAGCAAAGAAGTGGTGTATGCATCACAATGGATTATCTTCACAGCAGTTGGAGAGGCTTAGAAAACAAAGCTCTGGCTCTGACCTGAAGCACTTGGCTTGCCTACATGCTGGTGGACATAACACAGCCTGACCTTCCATTTCCCTTTCCTAAGGGCAGAATGCTGTTTGTTTGTCTTCAGTCCCATGCTCTGTGTTCAGCATGTGTGCTGTTATGGTGACCCTGCCCTTCGTTTTGTAGCCAGAAATGTAGTTCTGGCAAAACTCGTGGTTTTGGGAGCTTTGGGGAGGTTGTGCAGGCTCCAGCAAGCAGGAGCAGCAGCTCCCTCTAAGCCCTGTGCCTGTCTACTGCACGCTGAGGGAGTGTGTGAGCCATCTGAGTGATAACTAGCAGTAAGCCTGATGTGTTGGGCCCTTCATTTCATGTAACATTTCTTCAAATCCAAATCCTGGGCAGGAATATAGCTCCAAATGTCATGGGTAGATAGCCTAGTATTACTTTCCAGGTGGGTGTCGTAAGAGCTGACTTGACATTTCTCTCGTATGATGGTCACCACTTTCGATGCCTTCTAATCCAGGTAAGAACTGGGATCTGAGTGCAGCACTGAGTGACTTTGAGCAGCTACGGCAGGTGCACGCAGGGAATTTGCCACACTCCTTCAACGAGGGACGCAGCTACAAACCCCTGGAGAAGGAGGCAGCCCGGCCCGGGCGACCACCGCTGCAGCGGCAGGATGACATTGTGCAGGGTAAGAGCCATCAGAAAGCCACGTGGAGCAGTCATAGAATCGTAGAATTGCTCAGTTTGGAAAAGACCTTAAAGATTATCAAGTCCAACCGCAACCTAACCATACTACCCTAACTCTAACAATCCTCTGCTAAATCATGTCCCTGAGCACCACATCCAAACCGTTTTTAAACACATCCAGGGATGGTGACTCAACCACCTCCCTGAGGAGCCTATTCCAGTGCTTAACAACCCTTTCTGTGAAGAAGTCTTTCCTGATATCCAACCTAAACTTACCCTGGTGCAACTTGAGGCCATTTCCCTTCGTCCTGTCACCAGTGAGAAGAGACAGCCCCGCTGTGCTACAGTCAGCTTTCAGGGATTGGCAGAGAGCAGTAAGGTCTCCACTCAGCCTCTTCCCCTGACCAAACAGCCCCAGTTCCTTCAGTCTCTCCTCATAGGGCACATCCTCCAAGTTCTTCCCCGGCTTTGTTGCCTTTCTCTGGACCTGCTGCAAGGACCTCCATGTCCTTTCTGTACTGAGGTGTCAAAACCTGAACACAGAACTGCAGGTGAGGCCTCACCAGTGCCGAGTACAGAGCAGGATGACTTCCCTATTTCTGAGTTGGAAATGCGTTAGAGCAATTCAGCTTTCAGCAACCAAAAAATACAAACTGAAGGCAGTGATTTTAATAATGGCTTTGGTGAGGTTTGCTGCTTCTGCACCATTCAAGTGGTGTTTCATTTTCCTTCCCCTGCAAGAAAAACGCCTGTCTCGAGGCATTTCCCACGCCAGCTCCACCATTGTCTCCCTGGCCCGGTCTCACGTCTCCAGCAACGGCAGCAGTGAGCACCTGCTGGAGATGCCCATCTCCACCTTCCAGCTGCCCGACCTCACGGTGTACACAGAGGAGTTCCGCAGCTTCATCGAGCGAGACCTCATTGAGCAGTCAATGCTGGTGGCACTGGAGCAGGCTGGTAAGCAATTTACACTCCCAAATTATTTATTTTCCATGCCAGTGCCACAGTGGTGGCAGTTCACAGCAGCGCCAACTGGAATATGCTGGCATATGTGCCGTAGGCTGCAAAGAACTGAGCAAGGATGTGTATGTGATAGATTTTATTTCATCCCTTTTTATAGCGTGGTGCAAGAGTTGAGCAAGAGTCTGCTTCACTTTGTCACTTTGCCTGCAGACACGGAATGTAAATTGTGTGTGTTGTCATCGTTCATGCAGCTAAATGGTAATACTAAAAAAAAAACAAGTTGCATTATCTCACCACCTAAGCTTCCCCATGCCCTGTGCTATCCCATCAGCCCTACTGCAAGAAGGGGGGGGGGAAAGAAATGACTGCATAATGCAAAGAGCAGCGAATCATCATGAATGGATATTAGAAGTGATTATAAATGTTTTAGATGGATGATGCATTTTATATGCTTGCTAATTCAATGCAGGAAAACTCGTCTGCTGGCTTTGTGTGTGCCTGGAGAGGAACCACCTTGTGAGTGCGGACGGATTTGTTTTCTGACATGCTGTTTTCCTCCTGAATAGTTGCTAGGTGATCTGTAAATAAGATTGGGCTGGTGAATGAGTGGGACCTCCATGCTGGCAAGGAGGAGCGTAGTACGTGCTGTCAGGATGGTGTGTGGCTGGGGCATGGTGGGGGCACTAGGCAGGAGCTCAGAAGCCTTTACATCTTCTTTTACTTCTGTTGTAGTGCACATACCTACAAAACTATTATTCCTTCAGAGATAACATAGATTCTGAATCTCAAATTTTAGCCCTGTCCTGCTCAGGTGTTCCTGTAATAAATATTCTCATGTTTTGGAAATGAACACTTGATCCAAGTGATCTTGTTACGGCAGCATTGCTGTTTGTGTGTGGTGAAGCTGATGCAAATTGAAGCACACTTAATCTGCATCTCAGCAGAGTTCAGGCTGGGTATTGGATTGCTGCCTTTTGGCACAAACTGTGGCCAACAGCTATGGCATATTTAGGTGGTTAGGATTTAGTTTTCAGCATAGTTTCCTGAAACTATAATTGGTGTGAATCCCTTTTGTGTACACATAACGTATCCAGCAAGTCCCTCTAATACCTTGGTGGAAGAGGAGTGTGCTGTTGGCAGAGCAGGCAGCCCACTCTCAGATGGAGCTGGATCAGCCGCTTGGCTGTACTCATCCATGGGAGTGCTGGGGTGCTTCTCAGAGATAACATTAATTTTAAGTAATTGACTTTTACGAAGCACTCTTTGAGGGCAAAATGAACCTGCATTATATATGTGGATTTGTTATAAATGGGTGTTTATCTTTAATAAAGGGCTGCACTGTGTATATGAGATGCTCCAAGCTTAATTTGAAGTAGAGTGTTGAGCATGTTGCTGTGATCTACACTGATATCCCTTCTTAATTTAGTGCTGTCCTTAGAGAATTAAGCAAATATTTTATAGACCAGTAAATGTTAAGATACTCTTCTCATTCTATCCAGAGATCCCTTTACACCACTGTGGCAGAGTAAGCATGCTTAAAGTGGCTGTAAATTGTAATGACATCCTCTTGAAAAGCTTTTAATATGCTCCAAGCTCTGAAAAGGCCTTGGTGGAGCTGAGAATTTGGCCCTTGCTGCAACCTTAGCGTTCTTTGTTGCAAGCCTAAATGGCTTAGGCCTTGTCCTGTATTCTGCAGATGCAGGGTGTTTTTCTAGTTCTGCACACAGAGCAGCAGCAGGCAGTGCCTTGCCTGAGGCCATCTGTAAAGTCAGGAAGAGTGGAAAGAAACCCTAGGCTTGATTGCTGTGCCTTTGCTCCAAGGTCAGTGAAATGATGCCAAGCCCTTCTCTAAAAGTCCCCCCAGCACGTTGGCAAGGAAACTTCTGCTTCTTTCTCCTGGCTGGCACTGCAGTAAGCGTCTGTAGGTGGACTGTTTAAAAACTGCTGAGTTAAGGATTCAGCCTCTCTTCCCTCAACGCTTGCTTCACTGTTGGATTGGTGAACAAGTTCCTTGTTCCTGGAATGTAAGCGTCCCGCGTCTCAAAGCAGGCAATCAAAGAAATCTGCACACTTCCGTCCCTGCCTCAACAATGCATCACCCGATTCCCAAAGCTTTTCAGCTGGGTTCAGCTCATGCATGATCAGAGGCACATGAGTACATGTACCCTCCTGCTCTTACGCACTAACATCTGACTTGCAAAGCTTCTGCAGATATTTTAGCCTGTCAGTCATTGGCCACACTGATTTTTCTCAAGAGAAAAGAGGTAGCTCACATCTGGGCCCACCTTGCTGCAGAACACAGATCAGGCTCCTGATGGGCCAGTGCTCGTGGAGAACCTCATGGCTGGGATTCCTTTGGCCCCTCTGCACTGAGAGTGGGAATCTGAGCCTCGGTTCTGGGGGAAGTGTGCCCAACAGCCAGCTTTAGAGCTGGTGCTGCTATGCTCTGCAGCATTCCTGCAGGTGGAAACGGCAGCATGATTAGCTGTGACATGCGGTAAGCCTCTGGTTCTTGGCCTTCCTGATGATGGAAGATATGTTCTGGTCAGGGAGAAAGCTACAGGTGTGTGAGTGCATCACGATGAGCTCTTGTTGCCAGATCCTGAAATGAAAGTGCTTTCTGCAAGCTTTTGTCAAATAGATGGGCTCTGAACTGGATGAGGGAGCCTGCAGACAAATTATCTAATTTTAGTTAGGATAAATGAGCTTGCCACATTTTCTTGCTGCTTTCTCCTTTTTTCGTCTCTGATAACCCAGTTCCAGGAGGTGATCCCACTCTTTCTCCACCCAGTGATTCAGCAAGGGGAGAAAAATGTGTTCTGCAGCAACTGCACAAGCACAGAGGTGGGTGTTAGCGCTGGATCAGTCACGTCAGCCTGAGGAGCTAGAGAACAAATCATCCCCAGGAATGCTGCCTCTGCCACGCGGGGAGGGCGGCCCTCATTCCACACGGAGTCCCTGGTAGCCTCAGGGAAGCCATTTGATTTCTGTGAGTCAGTGCTGGGCTTTGGACTAGGAGCAGCACTTTCTTCATTCCTTCCTATTTGTGTGACCTATTTAGAGGTTCCTGTTAGAGGAAAGCTGTGTTTCACAAAATGTGTGAGTTTGGATGCAGGTTCCTGAGCTCTTCTGGAACAAACAAATGCTCTTGCTGTGCAGAAAAACATCCTGAAAGCAGCTGTTTGGTGGAGCTGGGTCCATAAGAGCAGTGCTGCCGGTGTCTGCTGCAAAGGGAAGCCCCTGACACTGTGGACTGCTTCAGCTGTGCAAAAGAACCGTCTCTGACCTCTTAGGTTTTGGAGCAGCATCAGCTCGTAATGGAGCTTTTTCTGCCAGCCAGCGGGGAGAGAAACAAGCTGAAAAGCGCAAGAACAAGTGAGAGGTAGCCAGGAGCCCAAAATGCTGTGATGAGCCAACGGTGAGCCAGCAGTAGCGAAGCTTTTGGTGCACGTGTCAATTTGTCCTGCCAGTCACACACACATTTCTCTCACTGTTGCTGAAGTGCTGATGGCAGGAAGATCCATTGTGCTCCTGAATCCAATTATTTTTCCCTTCTACTGGCATGCAGAGCTTCCAGGACTTGCTGCTAATAACTGTGCACAGAGAAAGATGTTGTTTTAAATACTTCTAGGGGGCCTCTTGGCCCTTTACTGCCTTGCCACAAGCAAAATATTGAGAAAGGTTTGGGGAATGTGGCTCCTTTGGAGAGAGTGAAGTGGCGATGACCTCTCTTGCATAACTCAGAGCATGTAGAAGTCTGGACAAATTACTCTGCGTGCCTTGCTGTGGACGGGCAGCACGTCGTGACTGCGTGCTGCAAAGAGAAAAGCCTTCTGAAGGTGTGTGTCAGTGTGTGTGGACCTGGCTGTACTCTCTGGGAGTCTGCACAACTCCAGAGTGCTGACCAGAGGTGCAGCAAACACCCTGAGAAGACAAATCCCACAAACTCAGTGGCTGCTTCCAGACACGGAGCAGCACGTTCCCAGGGAAACACACGAAGGCAATAAAAATCTCAATACTGACTGCAGTAGCATTCTGATTTTGTTCAGCTTTTGTTAGATGCTGTTTTGCTTCTCGCTCTACTCTTCTGGCTCTGCTCCATTTGGTGAAGGTTTGCGACGTCGCCGTGCCAGAAACAATTTTGAGTGCAAATCAGCCCCTTTTCTAAGCAGAGCTATTGTCTCTGCAGCTCCAGCAGGTTCCTTTCCTGATGCTGAGAAAAGCAGTCACCAGCATCACATCCCAGTGAGCTCTGCTTCTTATGCTTTTCCTATGTTTATCTCCCAATAGTGTTTAAAAGTGCTTTTCTGAACTTAGCTCTCCTGCGTCTGTTCTCACTGAGGTTGTGCAGACAGTTTTAAGAAATCACATGCTCCTTGTGAAGCCAGAGGCCGTGCTCAGGAGCAGGAATGTTAACTGGAAATGCAGGGAAAAGAAAGCTGTGCGGAAGAGCAGTTCAAGTGGATGCAATGCTTTTGCCCCCTGACCAGAACGTGCCCTCCCAAGTGCTTATTGCAGGTACAGGATCTGCTGCCAGAAGTCCCAGCCTCCTCCAGGGGACACGGTGCGGTGGGGAGGGCACAGCAGGGTGAGGAGTTGTGAGTTGGAGTCGTAACACAACTTCCTTCCGTTGATTGATGTTTAGCTTCCAGTCTTAAGCTGAACTGCGGTGTGTGTTAATTTTTCCTAGCTTCTATTTTTAGATTTTTAGATAATCTTTTTAGATGACAACCTTCTCTCTTAACTTGTAGTAATTCACGTGCCTTATATTACCCAAAAGCTGCTATTTTTAAGCACTGTCAGTTTACATTTTCATTGGTAAAGCTGCTTGGCTCAGCTGCAAAAGTTTTGAGAGTTACCCACACGAGATGCATCGAGTAGGAGTGTTCTGCTTCCTAGAAGCAACTGAGAGCACTCTGGTTATTAACTGGGGAAACCAGAAGAGTTGTCGGCACCTTTTGTGGCTGGCTTTGGACATGCTTTTGGCCTGATGGTTGGCTGGCGTTGTGAAACAAGCAGAGAGAAAAATGGGCAGGAGGAGAATGCTGGTCCGGGTTAAATCCTAGCTGGGCTGGCTCCTACTTCCAGCTTTTGCTCTGATTTATTTGACCTGAAGTCATTATTTCCCATGTCCTGCCTGTTCTTGCAGCCTGGCTTTCTCCCCAGGTCATCATGATGATGTTGTAATTCCAGCCTGTCCTTTTATTGCATCTTCTTCGCTCCTTTCCTCTTCCAGCTGCAGGATGGATGTGCAGCTCATCTCCGTTGGTGTTCCCATTGTAAATTAAGCAGGCTGCAGTCCTCATCTCCCTTATTTTTTTGGTTCCGTGTCCAGCTATGTGCCTGGTTTTCATGCTCTCAAATATTCCCCCAGGTCGTCTGAACTGGTGGGCAAATGTGGATCCCAGCTGCCAGAGGCTGCTTCCCCTGGCCACCACAGGTGATGGGAACTGCCTGCTCCATGCTGCATCCCTGGGTAAGAGCTTCACTGAGTGCATGGCTGGGGAAGTAGCTCAGTGATTCCCTCCAGCAGCCTCCTCTCTTTATCCCAACCACTTTCTGCTGTCAGCTCAGGCAGCTACTGCTGCTGGAGATGGAAGGAGATCCCAGGCACCCTGTCTGCCTTTGGGATGAGCAGCACCGCGTGTCCCATCTGTCCCTGTGGGATGCTGTGGTCTGGCTGCTCGCCCCAGGCAGGCAGCAGTGGATGTGCAGGGCTGGCAAAGAGAGCTGGAGCTGAGGGAAGCGAGCTGCCAAGTGCTTGTGTACTTCTAAAACTGTTCTCGCTGGGCTGGGCCTCGCCTCTTCCCTTTGGCAAGTTTCCCCATGTTTCTGAAGGAAATGTGAAATAACAGAGCCGCCCAGTTCTCTGGAGGTGGCTGAGCAGAGCAGTTCCAAGAGCCCAGTTTTGCTCCTGTAACTCCACCTCGTGACAAATTTTTGAGGTTTCCAGACTTCTAAATGAGTGGGCTTGTGTATTTCCTTTGTGTGGCTGGCTCTGTTCAGACACAGCGAAACCACAGTCTCATTTCACCTGGTCTGCATTTTCCCTCGACGGAGCAGCATAGAATTGATGAAAAGCAGCATGTGGTTAAATGTTTGGGGGAGAGTCCTTATATCTGAAGTCCTTATAGCTTTTGGTCATAGCTGTCTGAAAGCTGGCCATGGATGGGATGTGAGCTTTGAGCAGGGAGTTTAGGATTGTGGAATCGGTTGTTCGGGTTGGCCCTGCTCAACTTGCATTTCTCTGCCTTCATTTCCCATTGTACCACTTCCCCTGGTTTGTGGCATGCTGTAGGACTTAAACTTACATTAATTACATAGCAGAGGGTGGAGAAATGCCAGTCCTTGCTAATCCTCCAGTGTTTTTCCTTCCCTCCATGCAGGTATGTGGGGTTTCCACGATAGAGATCTCGTGCTTCGCAAATCCCTTTATACCTTAATGGATAAAGGTGTGGAAAGGGAAGCCCTGAAGCGGCGGTGGCGTTGGCAGCAGACACAGCAGAACAAGGAGGTAGGAACCAGACTGAAAGTCTGGGAGCAGAGTGCAAAATCCTGATCAAATATCCCATAAGTTTGGGAGGAAAAACAAATGTCTTCAATTTTAGGCAAGTCCGTGGCTTGCAGAACTTGGCTATGCCACGATGAGAAATATCCTTCAGTATAAACTCTGGCTGTGAAACTTGGGTGAAATTCTCTGTATTACATAGTAGGAAAATTCCTTTATTAGAGCCATGTTGTGTCCGGCATCGATGGAAAACAAACATCACTACACACTGAAGATGCAGCCTTGCTGGGCTGCCTGGCTGGCAGTGGCAGGATGTGATATGTAAGAAGTGCTCCCGTGTAGGTCTGTCTTGTGATAAGATCAGAAAGATGCACTCTTTCTGAAGCGTGGGGCAGGCTTCTCCACCAAAAAAGGAAATTATAAACTTGCCACATTAAAGACTTCAAAGCTGTGACGTGTTCACCCCAAAAGCAGGGACCTGGCTTTGTCAACGTGGAAAGTTACCAGATGTCCTCAAATTGTGCTCTTTTTTGTGAGCAGGGTAAACTTTTGTTTCCACCTGACAACTGAAGGATGTTGTTTACTTTCCAGCTTCCTTTTTATTTTTGGAAGGGCACAAGGATTAGTATCTTGACAGTTTAAAAAAAAAAATGTATTCACTGTTTGAAACAGAGTAGGTAATAAATAGTTGGAGGTTTTACTGCTATTAAAAGCATGCTTTTAGGCCTCTTTTTAAACTGCATGCTCGAGGCTATCTCCAGAGTTAGCTAACAGCAGAGTCCTGTGGCTTGTAGATCTTAGCAGCACTTGAGAATATTGATGGTGCAGGACCTTGGTAGTGCCATTCCCTTGTAATATCCCCAGCAGAAGCATCTGGGAGACAGCAGTGGGCAGAGGAGGTGCGTACAGTCAGGTGTAGCAGACCTGGTTCCATCAGCAGCACAGGCACTGCTGGGCTTGTCCCTTCCAAAGCAGCTCCAAAAGAGGCAGCCCAGGGATGGAAAGCGCTCTTACACAGCTCACTCTGGGTAAAATATTCTCATTTGTTTTGCTTTAGATGGTTGATGAAAGAATTCATATCAAAGGCTTAACCAGGAGCAGAGAAACTTAATTAATACTTCACTGAGCAAACAGAGATGGCTCAACTGTCAGTTACTTCTGGTTTGTGGCGTGAAGGTTTTCTTGGCAGCTCAGAAGTTTTAGGATGTTGTGTTTGGATGCTGGAGCTCTGATTTTGGAGCCTAGGAAAGCAGGAGGAGAGAAGGGCTGCTGCGCTTACTCGGGCATTTCTTGGTGTTTTTCCTTAGGACCTTGAACACAGCAGGCTCCAGTGTAGCTTTTTGCTTGGTCTATTTTAGGTTATTTCTCATTTTGCTCAGGGTTCGTATGGTTTCTGATACCTTTCAACTCCTGGTTGTGTTGGAAGCTATTTGAAAAGCTTCTGTGTTAGAAGATGTGTGGTCCCCAAACCAAATTCTTACTGCAGGCTTTTAGGATTAGGATGGCTTTAGGAAGGGCTGTACATGTGCTGTTGTGGGTGGACAGTGTCTTCAGAGCACTGTAGGTCTTTGAGGAAAAGGCTGTGCCATACATGGGTTTTCCTTGCAGTGCCACTGCCTTTAATGATGGAAGGATCAGAGTAAGAGTAAAGCTTTCCTCTCATTCTGTGGATCAAAATGTTGATTTCCACCCCACAAATACACCAAGTCTGCATTTGAGGCAGATTGTCTCCCTGTGGGAATATTGATTTGGGAAATGCATGCATATTGATGATTTTTACATAAACCCATAGAGAGATGTTGTGGCCGTACATACAAAACTATACTGCAGAAACTGGAAAAAAAAGTTAGTCTGAGGATTTTGTCCTATTTGCCTTTTTCAGTCTGGTCTCGTTTACACCGAGGAGGAGTGGCAGAAGGAGTGGAACGAGCTGATCAAGTTGGCCTCCAGCGAACCTCGCGTGCACTACAGCACCAACGGAGGTGGCTGCGGAGGGTAGGTGGAGCAGAACAGAGCTGAACGCTGATCTTCTCCCATCTTTTATCATCTTCATGGCTCCAAAATGAGAGTGATAAACAAAAAATGAGGATTTCAGCAGCATTCTGTCTCCCTCTGGGTTTCAAGGGCACTTGATTGCTGCAGCCATCCCAAACAAATACCACTTTGAGGCTCTTTTGATAAGACGCTCCAAGAAGTGCCGAATAGCATTATGGTGTTTCCTGGAAATAAACCCTTGTCTTAGAAAAGGAATTGTTTTTGATCTATGTCTAAAATCTGAAATTAGAAAATGAAACTTGACAAGCAACAGCAGAGAAACAGTGTCAGAATCTCTTGCTGTCATTAAAAGCGATGAGCAGAGGGGATGAAAAATGATTGATTTCTTGTTTCTGAAAGTGTTGAAAGCTCTGAAGAACCCGTGTATGAGAGCCTGGAGGAGTTCCACGTTTTTGTCCTTGCCCATGTATTGAAAAGACCCATAGTGGTGGTGGCAGACACGATGCTGCGAGACTCAGGGGGAGAAGGTAGGAATTGCACTCATGTTTCTTTTTCTGTGTGTGCTCATTCTGTGTATTTTCCCTTGGCTCCATGTGTTCCTGGGCACTTTTTGCCCAATGAAGCTGGATCTCCAATCTGACAGCAGAGCATGGGGGGTGCTGAGCTTCTGTAGCTGCTGTGGGTGATTCCAGCGGAGGGTATGAGACATACAGACATCACAGCCTGTCCTGTTGCTTTTTCATTATGTTTTTCTACCTCTTCTGCCCCTGCACATGTGGGCGTATAGAAGGGAAATTCCGTTCCCTACATGTAGTATTTTCCACCAGCAGACTTAATTTCCTGTCAGAGAAGATTAATCAATTACCATCGTTCTGTGTGCAAACTTAAGTTGTTTCTTTTGTGGAGGAGTGAAGAAGGGCTTTCATAGAAAACACAGATTCATTTGGTAACTGTTTTTCTCCTGGTGTTAAATGAATGTCTGCTTTGGGGGTTTTTTGTCCCTCAAGTTGATAGAAAATTGCAGGTAAAACCTCGAAGTGAAACAAACAGTGTGTTCTGGAGCATTTTCAGTATAAACAACTCTTCCCTCTTTAACCTGTTTTGAAAACTAATCAGCCCGATTTCTTTCCAGCCTTTGCCCCTATTCCCTTTGGAGGTATCTACCTTCCCCTGGAAGTTCCAGCCAACAAATGCCACCGCTCTCCGTTGGTACTGGCATATGACCAAGCCCATTTCTCTGCCCTGGTATCCATGGAGCAGAAGGAGCCCACAAAAGATCAAGGTATGTGATAAACGAGCCTTGTGATTTGTGATCGCAGAGCCCGCGTGTGCTTTGGTGTGACAGCAGAGGCCATCAGAGCTGACGCTGTTCTTGGTGAGCGCTTGCAGCCTAGCTGCCACTGCTGGCAATGTGGCAGAGGGCTCGGGCAGGCTGCAGGGGAGCTGGATTTACCTGGAGTGTGTGCTGGAGATGAATGTCAGGCTCTGTGTCAGCTGCAGTTCTGGGGACTGATGAGATGCAGCACAGAAGTGGCAGGCTCTGTCACTTCTGCATGGCATGCCAAATCCCATCTTCTCGGGTGCTAAGAGCCTTTCTTTCTCTTCCTTGTGCAGCTGTGATCCCCTTGACAGACTCTGAGCATAAGCTGCTCCCCATGCACTTTGCAGTGGATCCTGGGAAGGACTGGCAGTGGGGAAAGGATGACAGTGACAACGTCAAACTGGCCAGGTTGGTGATGGGGCACAGAGTTGTCACAGTGTGGCACTTCCTTCGTTATGCTCAAAAACATGGGGGGGTTTCTGATAGAATATTCTGGGTGAGATAATGACATCTTACCAGCTTCCCTCTCCAGGGTAAGAGGTGATTGTTCCAAATGTTATATGGATGTTCAGATCAGACTTAGATCATACCTGAGAAGCAAAGGAGGACCAGCTGCTGTAGCCTGTATTGCAGACATGAGAAAGGTGTATTTTTCCATTCCTATGTCCCCCCGTTTAAGAAAGCAAATACCTTCCACTGTGGGCCCTGGAATTGGAGGACAGCCTGCAGGCAGCCCCATCCTATTTTAGGCTCAGGCTGTGGGCAAGTCCTGTCATCATTTTGAAGGAGCGAATTTCCTGTTATTGAGCCAGAAATTACCAGGAGTGGTATAGTGGTGGGAGAGCTGGGAGCATGACTTGCCCATCATATGACTTTGGGTTAGGAAATGTAGAAACCTCCGAGGTCAGAGTATTCAAGCTCAGGGCAGGCTTAAGAGATACAGATATCTCCTTGGAAGAATTCTGAGCCAATAGGAAATATCTGTGTTTTTAGTGGGGAAAAAAATTGGCAAGTGGAAATTGTTGAGAAAACATCTTTACTTTATTTAAAATTTATTTATTTATTTATTTTTAAAGAGGAAAATCATTTTGAAAGTAGCTCTAATTAGATCTGTGATATCTGCTTTCTTGTTACTTGTCTCACATGCAAGTAAGGATTATTTGCCAAGTTGATTGTAATTCGTAGCAAACTCAATTCTGATACACAGGAGTCTCCTTACATACTTATTTTGGCTTTATTTGAAAGGTTTGCGAGACTTATAAAAATGTTGACTTTTGTATTGCTGTTGTCTTGGTAGTTTCTAACTGATCTATTAAAATACATTAAAACAGACAACTAAATATGGAAAAAAGAACCTTTATTATAGAGTGAAATGGACTGTAACCCTCTTCTGCTTGACTTTAAATTTCAGTGTGACGCTCTCATTGGAAGCAAAGCTGCACTTGCTGCACAGCTACATGAATGTTAAATGGATCACATTGCCTTGTGACATGCAGGTAAGAGATGAGGAGTGTTTTCTTTGCTGAATTATTTACACCTCCCTTCTGCAGGGCCGCAGAGGTGAAGTCATCTCCTGGCTTCACGTGAGGTTCTGTGCTCCATTACACACTGTGGCTGACGTTGCTCTGAGCAGATAAACAGCCTGTGTTTTGGTGCACACGCTTTTTTGTAGAGCTTTTCAAGCCTGATTTTACCCTTCACGCAAATGTGAGGCACGCCCCTGTGCGTCCTGCTGCACATGCATCCTGCTGTGTAGGTGTCTGGCAGCACAGACAGCTGCTGCTTGTTCCAAGACAAACACTGAGCGTTGGTTTACAGCCGCCAGAAGCTGCCTTGAGTGTCATGGTGTGACTGGAGCTTTCTTGGGACCTTACATTGGCTCATAGAGTTCTGAAAACTTCCATCTGTTTCCAGCATCTCAGTGGTGATGCATCGCCGGACCACAGCAGCTGCCCCGGTGATGGGGATGTCCCCAGGCTGCCAAGAGTGGAGGAGGTTTCTTGGTTTTATTCTTTTCCTCCTGTCTCCTCTTTTGGCAAAAAATCCCTGAACTTCCTTGTGAGCTGTTCTGATCTGCCTGAAGCTGTTAAGGTGTCATCTCCAGCACAGCTTGAGTGGTGATATTTGGTCGCTCTTTGCTGCAGCATCTCTGATATACAATAGCTCTGGATCTGAGAGCCGCCACTCATCCTCTCTGTTCTCCTAGCACGTACCTCCGTCTCTGCTTCACCTTCAGCCTGAAAAATCTTGTCTGAGCAGCTCAATGTGTTTTCTTTCTTCCAGGCACCTTTGGCCCAGCCGGAATCCCCCACAGCCTCAGCAGGGGACGATGCCCGTTCAGCTGCGGAGTCAGGAGAGTCAGACAAGGAGTCAGTCTGCAGCAGCTCAGCAAGCAATGGGGGCAGCAGGGGCTGCAAGGACAAAGAGAAACCAAAGAAAGACCGAGAAAAGGACAAGGAAAAGGATAAAAAACGGGCCGACTCAGTTGCCAATAAGCTGGGCAGCTTTGGCAAGACTTTGGGAAGTAAGCTAAAAAAGAACATGGGTGGGTTGATGCACAGCAAAACTATCAAGGGAGGTGTGAGCAATGGGCAGGGGGACACCCTGGAGAAGAAGAAAAAGGGATCCTTGAAGACGAGAAAAGGCAGCAAAGAGGAATCTTCCCAGGGAGACCTTTCGGTTCCTGGGGAGAAAAGCTGCATGGGTAAAGCAGCCTCCGAGAAGCCCTCGGACCCCTACAAGTACAGCAACGATGTGCGGCTGAGCCTCAGCATCCTACGTGCTGCCATGCAAGGGGAACGCAAGTTCATCTTCGCTGGCCACCTGAAGACCGGCCACCGGCACCAGTATCAGGAGGAGATGATCCAGCAGTACCTCCTGGATGCTGAGGAGCGCTTCCTGGCTGAGCAGAAGCAAAAGGAGGCTGAGAAGAAGGCACTGGGGAGCGCTGCCCCTGCCAAGAAGCTAGAGGTGGAGGTGAGGGGTGAGGAAGATCTGCACTGCCCCGTGTACCCCCAGCCCCCTCCAGCGTACACCATCCACACCCCAGATTTGGCCATCGGAGCTAAAATGGCTGCGTTTCCCTCCAGCTACTCAGGCGTCTTCACCTTCCCCAGGCCCTCCGTGGTCAGTGGCAGTGCAGAAGGGTCGCACCCCCCCAGCTACCACGAGGGTCGGCGACAGGTGGCAGGGGGGTCCTGCAGCAGCCTCCCCCCCTATGCCACCCTGCCCCGGCACTGCGCTCAGGTGCGGCCGCAGCGTTCCCACGTGGGAAGGTTCTCTCCCACAGACATGGACGTTCACCCCAGCTTCCCCACGGAGTGCGAGGCTCCTGCCTGCATTCCCCCCCAGCACAGCAATGGTTACCGGGAGTACTTGGAGCAGGACAGCCCGCAGAAGGGAGCACCTGTGGACAGAACGAGAGGCAGGGTTCTTTATAGCGTTCAGCAGACCAAATGCAAGCAGCCAAACTGCAGCTTCTATGGGCACCCAGAAACTGGGAATTTCTGCTCCTGCTGTTACAAAGAGGAGCTGAAACGCAAAGAGCGCGAGGCGCTGGTGCACAGGTTCTGAGTGCTGCCAGGGCGTTGCTGGCTGGACCTGCGGCACGTGGGGAATGCAATAATGGTGTCGTTTATCCCCGCGCTCCTCTCGCTGGCTGGAAGGAGAGAGTGGGCTGACAGAGGCGTTCAGCTCTGTGCTGCGGAGAAGATCTGGGAGAGGGGCTGGGAGGAGCGGTCCCTCCCTGCAGAGACTCAGGCAGAGGGCTCATCCTGCCTAGGTGGGATCAGCACAGGGTGTGCTCAGGTGGGAGCTGTGGTTGGAAGAGGGTTCCCAGCGATCCGTATCCCAGACCAAAGCTTTCAGCTGGACCCTGACATCGCCTCACTCCATAGTGCTTCCCAGAATGGAGCAGAATGCCCTACGATCTCAGTAAGGAAGTCACAGACCTTTCAACGGAGAGTTTTTTTTTTTTTTAACACTTTATTTTTTTCCTGGTACTGAGAGAAATGTAGTTGGAATGGGATGTTATCATTTTGTTTCAGTTGAACTGAGCCCATCGGATGTCTCAGCGCCTTCAGCACCACATGGGGCTCTGCCCTCCCACCCACAGGCTCAGCTCTGTTTTTTAAATATTGTTTTTTAAGCTCTTCAGGAGGGTGGGAGGGGGACTGAGGATGGTCTCAGTGCTGAATGGTGTTGAGTTTTCCTTCAGCAGCACTGTGCAGAGCCGTTCTGTTGGCGGTACAGAGATGGACAGAAGGCAGGTCGGTGCCCCACCAGCAATACCTCCAGCGTGGAGCAGGAGAGAGGACAGAGCCCTGCAGCACAGGAGGTAACGCCGCGCCGCGCTGCCCATAGCTTCCAGCCCTACGTGGATACACGCGATAACCTTCTACTTGAGCAAGCTACTTCCATACTACCTCTGTTCTGCTGAATAGAATTAACTTGGCTCCATTTTGCTGAGCCACGTAACTGACCTTTAGGCTGAGTAATATTAAAGATATTTTTGATAATAGGGCTAAAGAGTGACATGTAAGGAAAGCGAACCCGTAACTGCGTAACTCTCACACGCGATGTGGTCCACGGCGTTCCCCGCTCAGCCCTGCAGCGGTCGGAGCAGTCCCCGGCATTCACGTCTCGCAGAGGGGGCTATGATTCAGCACTGCAATGTTTGCACAGATTTTTTTGTAATTAGGGATCCCAAACCGGATTCAATCCTTGGCCCAGTCCTGTATAGAGTGAGGTTCAGCATTTTACCACATGGAAATAAAAGACGAGTTCTGCCGATAACTCAAAGCTTTACAACATTCCCTTGTTGTTTTTCAGAAGGCATCCAACTATGCAATCCCTCCCTGTGCTGCTGCCCTTCACGGGGAGGACCGGGCAGAGAGCGTGCAAGTGTACTTACCTGGACCATCGCCCAGAGCCTTACTCACAGATCTTGGTTCTGACAGCAGATTCTGCCCATTTAATGTATGAAATCCCACAGAACTTAGGACCTTTCTCCCGGAGGTGGCCATTAGCGCAGTGCTGTGGTGCTGCAGGGCACACTCCGGACTCAGCTGGAGCTCAGCTGGTTGTAAATAGCAGAGTTCTTTCACCAGTTTCACTAACTGAATTCTTTTTGGTTTCCCTACCCACTGCTAATCTGAGTGTAGGTCGGCTGTGAGCGATGTGAAGTAGTGGCAGTGCCAGTGGGGTCCCATCAGGGGCTCAGCGCCCGCCCCTATGGGAACGGCACACGGTCAGTGCAGGGGGCTGCATGGGCTCTCATTGCAGTAGGATGCTCCATGCCGCAACCATGGTCAGTGCAGGAGAGGGGGGAAGGCGGAGCCCACTGCTTCCCCGTCCCCATGGCCATGGTCTGGGGGAAACATCTCCATTTCAGAGACTCCAGCAGCAGGCTGAGCAAACCGGGGTCTGGGTTTGGCACCGCTCTGTGTTTGGTGATAGCAAAGTGCTGTGAGGGAAGAAGTGTAGGAGAGCAGTGGTTGGATGGATACGTGCAACCATGTTGGTTTCAGGGAAAAAAACAAAACCCATGGGTGTGGGAAGTGTTGGTGCAGGTGCCCACGGGGTCGTCCCAACAGAAAACCATCTCTTACCCCCTGTGGAACTGCTGCTGCTTCTCCTCCTAAGGGTTTTGGGGGAGAAAATAGCTTTTGGAGGAATGCTGCGTCCCCCCTGCGTCTCCTGGGGGAGAGGAGAAAGGGGTCTGAGGGCTGTTACCCCACTGCTGGGACATGGGTGCATCAGTTTCCCATTTTGGTGTTTTTGCACATGCAGCAGTGCATGGTGCAGGACCTTCCCCACGTGCTCTGCCCTTCATACTGTGGTTTGTGGGGTTTGTAGCTTTTTTACAAACAAAATTGGGGAGGAAAAACGAACAAACAAACCTTCAGGCAAAATGAGGTTTCCAGTGAAGTGATTTAAAGTGTATTTTTTCTATGAAGCACAGACCCTGAGCATCCCCTGACCTCACAGGTGGCAGTGGCCACATTTCTTTGGGATTTTTTCAGGTCATTTTTGTTTCCTTTATGGTGAAACGACATTTTTTTTTTTTTTTTTTTTTTTTAAGGGATCCTTCAATACAAATTCTATTAATTGCAAAGATCTTCACCATCCACTGGTTCTTTCCTAGGGCCACACTGCAGCCTGGGGCAGCTCTGGGGTTAGACACCCATCTTTATGAATGGGGCTGGAGGGAGAGCAGCCCATCTCCAACACACCTCTTCTAAGGGGAAGCACCAAGCTGCTTGGGGACGGGGTGGCTGCAGCGATGCTGAGGGCTTCAAGTGCACTTATTGGTGTGGTTGGAGGAGTGCTGGGTATCCCCAGTTTGTCCCACCTGCAGGCTGAGCTCCAGTTTGGACCCACATGTCCATCGCTGGATGGGGCGCTGTGGCACAAGAGGTGACCTGAATGAATTCTGCAGATCTGGACAAAATGCTTTTCTTTTTCAATTTTTACTGGAATTAAGGCTGGTGACCTTTCCCCTCCTCCCCCCCCCCCCCCAAAAAAAAAAAAAAAAAGCTGTACCAGCACTGGATGGCGCGTTGTATCGGGCTGTACCCACTCCTTTCTGCTTCCATGGCCTCACTGACAATAAACACTGTTCCTAATGCCCGCCTCGTTCCTGCGCCGTGGGCTGAGCCTTCCCAGCTCTGGGCTTGCGGGGTCTGAGCGGGCTTTCCTCCCATTCATTTGAGGAGATTTCCCTCTGCTGGGTACTAAATGCCAGTTTCAAAGATAACTCACTGCTGTCTCCCTCCATCTTGGCCTTTTAGGGGACCCTTTTCCTTATGCACTGCTGGATGGATGCTCGGAGCACAGCACAGACACAACCCAGCCCCATAAAGCACTGCATGTGGGACACTTGAATGGAGGCAGGAGGAGAAAGGGGCAGCTGCAGCCCCACAGCTCTGTGGGGTGGACCTGCTCTGTGTTGGGGTCAGATCCCAAAACCCCCCACAGAACCTGACCTGGGAGCTGCTCTCCTGTGCTGTATGTTGGTATCCCAGGCTGACCCTGCGCTTTGGCATCTGGCCCTGGCTGAGGGCCTGCAGGAAATTCCTCCTGTCTGTGCAGCACTGCAGCCACAGCCCCAGCAGGGCCCCATGTGCCATATTCCTACAGGTGCAGTATTGGGGGTTGGCCTGAGATGCACAGTTGTGGCCCCTGGGGTCCATCATGGGGGTCTTGAAAAGGCTGTGGATAAATAGGGCCAAAAAGTGGGGGTGGCTGTCTGATGAGTCATGGGGGGGCTAGAGGGGCTGGGGGTTGTGTGGGGCTGGCTGGGGAGAGGTGTGGGCTACAGCACCATCCATCCCTTATGGGATGTTGGAGCTGCATGTCCCTAGTGCAGCATTGTGCTTCCATTATACGAGTCAGGGAGATTCATGTCCTCCAGCACTATGCCAACCTATTGGGGTGCTGGGAGCTGTGCACTCCCCTCCGGCATCCCTTATGGGTTTCAGGAACCTGTAGACCCTTGTCCAACTCTGTGCCTCCCTTATGGGGTGGTGGGGAGATGCATCACCCCCCTCCAGCACTACACATCCCTTATGGGATTCAGAGAGATACTTGTCCTCCCCCAGTACTGTAGCAACCTATTTGGATGCCAGCTGCAGGACCCCCCCGCCAACCAGCACCATACAACCTTATGGAGTGGGGGGAGATGCAACCCCTTCCAGCCCCCCCCCCCCCCAACCCTATATATGACTCACAGAGCTGTGCAACCACCCCAGCACCTTACAAAATTTTAGGGTGGGGGAGAACTGCACCCCCTCAGCCTCTCCTCCCCCTTTCCATAGAACTCAGCTGCAGCCCCTCCCCAGCCTTCCTGTACCATATAACCCTTATGATGTTCAGAGAGTTGCAGCCCCCCATCCAGCACCACACAACCTTATGTGGTTTGTGGCCTGCAGGCCCCTTGTCCAGCACTATGCACCCCTCGTGGGGTGCAGGGAGATGCATGCTCTCCCCCAGCACTGCGCCAACGTTTTGGGGTGCCAGGAGCTGTGCACCTCCATCTGGCCCATAAACCCTTATAGGGTGTGGGGATCTACTTGTCCTCCAGAACCTTGTGGGGTGGGAAATGCAGACCCCCCCAGCCTACCCCACTACATATAAGACCCAGGGACCTGTGTACCTACCTCCAGCACCATACAACATCATAGGGAGGGAGGAGCTGCACCCCCTCGCCCCTCTAACCCCATACAACCTTATGGGGTTCAGGAACCTGCAGTCCATCCCATCCAGCGCCATATAACCCGGTGGGCTGGTGTGGGAGGAACTGCACACCCCCAGCACTACCCATCCCACGTAGGGCTCACGGGGTTCCCCCCTAGCGCCATACGTCCCTATGGGACTGAGGAACTTGCAGCCTTCTACACTCCACATCCAGCACCGCGCCCTCCTTATTGGGTGGGGGGAGCTGTACCCCAACCAGACCCGCGTACCCTACGCGGTCTCAGCAGCCGCCCCACCCCCCGCCCCGCCCCCCCGGGCAGTGCCGTGCGGAGCTCCGCGGGCCGCGGGGGGGGGGTCCGGGCGGGGCTCTGCGGGCAAAGTCCTCCGCCATGAGCGCGACGCGCTGTGGCCTCTCGGCCCTCCCCGTGCTGCCAGGTAGGGGGGGGCGTCCGCTATGTGGGGCACTGACCCGGCCCTATTGGGGGGTCCCGTGCCATCCCGTCCCGTCCCGTAGGGGAGGTGGTTCTGGAGGCAGCGCGGGAAGTGCGGCACCGCGGGGGGGGCGGCTCCGTGCGGGGCACTCTGCTCTGCACCAACGTCCGCGTGGCGTTCGTGCCCGGAGCGCAGGTGGGGACATCGCCGCACCGCGACCAACCCCGGTCCCACCCCGGCCCGTCGGGTTCCCATCCCCGCTGCGTCCTCATCCCACGCTGCCTGCACCCTCACCGGTCGGCTGCGCCCTGACCGTGACCCAGCAGCATCCCTGTCCCCACCCGCCCGTGTCCTCATCCCCTCCCGGACCCACCCGTGCTCCATTCCAGACCCGTCTGCATCATTGTTCCCCATCCGATCGTGTCCCATCCTAGTCCCATCCCAGCTGCATCCTGACCCCAAGCTGACCACACCCTGACCCCAAGCGGCTGCACCTGACCCTCTCCCACTCCCAGCAGCATCCCAGTCCCATCCCAGCTGCATCCCAGTCCCCATCCACCCATGTCCTTATCCCACCCTGGATCCATCCCATTCCCATCCAGAACCAATACATGCCACATCCCAACTGCATCCTGACCCCAGTCTACCCATATCTTTTTACCTGGTGGGGGCTGACAGGAAAACTGGGGAGAAACTTTTGATAAGGGCATGTCGCGACTGGGTGAGGGGAATGGCTTTAAACTGGAAGAGGGAAGATCCAGACTAGATATTAGGAAGAAATACTTTACTGTGAGGATGGGGAGATGCTGGAACAGGCTGCGCAGAAGGGCTGTGGGTCCCCCATCCGTGGGGCCAGGTGGATGGGGCTTCGAGCAGCCCAGTGTGCTGGGAGGTGTCCCTGCTGGCAGTGGGGTGGGAGGAATGAGATGCTCTCAAAGGTCCCTTCTGACCCAAAACATGCTGTGATTCAGTGATTCTGGCTGCATCCCTGCCTTCATTTAGCCCCAACCCATCTGTATCCCGATCCCATCCCAGCCCCATCCGAATCCCATCCTAGTTGTGTCCTAGTCCCATCCCAGCTGCCTCCTGACCCCAGTCTACCCTCGCCTTGACCCCAAGCTGTCTGCATCCTGACCCAGTCCTAGCTGCAATCGTCCCCATCTGGATGTTTCCACCCTGATCCCATCCTGATCCTATACCAGTAGCATCCCAGCCACATCCCAGCTGCATTTGAGACTGGCCCTGACTGCATCCTGATCCCAGTGTGATCCCATCCCTTCTTGCACCCTGACCCCCTACCTCCCCTCCCCAAACCCAACCTCTCCTTGGATATGACCCCCATTGCCCCTTACACCCTGGGAGCTCCTCTCTGTGGGACGTGGGGTGGGGATGGGGCTGTGAGGCCCTGCTCCTGCCCTGCTGCCCCTAAGGGTTCTGGGCCACCTCCCATCATTCACCCCCCTCTGCAGCCCCCCAGCTTCAGCCCCTTTTTGCAGAGTGACTACAGCGTGGCACTGCGCTGCATCCGCACACTGGTGGCAGGTAGGGGACAGGATGGGGACACAGCCCTGACCCCATCTGCAATGACCCAGGGGGGGTTTGATGGCCACCACCTCCCCCCTTTCTCAGCCAGCAGCTTCACCAAACCCACGGTGCTGACGGCCTCCTCCACCCTCACCTTCATACCTGAGGAGCTGGCAGTTTTCTGCCAGGATTTCCGTCTGCTGCGTTTCCACTTCCCAGAGAACGGGCTGGGGCTGCAGGCGTTCCGGGTGAGGGGATGGATGGCGTTTGAGGTGGGGGCTCACCCAAAACGGTGTCGGCCCTGGGCTCCACGCTGCAGGTGTCCAACACCATTGCACAAGTGTGGGGATTGGGATGTGGGATTGGAATGCAGCTGGGATGCAGCTGGGATGGGGCTGGGATGCAGCTGTGTGGGGGCTGGAATAAGGGCAGGGATGCTGCCAGCTTGGGGTCAAGATGTAGACAGATTGCAGTCGGGATGCGGCTGGGATGGGATCAGGATGGTACTGGGGTATGGTCAGAACACAGGCGGGTGGGGACAGGGACATGGCTGGGATGGAGCAGAGTGCATCTGGGTTGGGGCTGGATAAAGGCAGTGATGCAAGCTGGGATAGTGTCAGGCTGCAGCCCTTTGGGGTCAGGATGTGTGCAGCTTGGGGTCAGGATGCAACTGGGATGGGATTGGAACAGGGCTGGGATGCAGCTGAGATAGGAGCAGGATAGGATCAGGATGTGGCTGGGATGGGAGTGGGATGCAGCTGGGTTGGGGATGGAATAAGGGCAGGGATGCTGCCAGCTTGGGGTCAGAGTGTGGGCAGACTGGGATCAGGATGCAGCTGGGGTGCACTGGATTTGGTCTGGATGGGATTGGGATAGGACCAGGTTGGGATCAGGATAAGAGTGAGTGGGGACTGGGATGCAAATAGAATGGGGCTGAATGAGACTGGGGCGCACTGAGATGGGGCTGGATGGGACTGGGACGCACTGGAATGGGGCTGGATGAGGACAGGGTTGCAACCAGGATAAGGAGCCACGTGGATACCACAATGGGAGATGAGGTTGAGGATGGGGGCAGGGGGGCACACAGCAATTTTTAGGGAGAGGGCTTACGTGGGGTCGCAGCACTCAGCCCTCGCTCCTTGCCACAGGTGGCCAACGCCATCGCTGAAGCACGGGAGACAGCCACCTGGCCAGGGGACAGCAGGAGCCACGTGGATGCCACGATGGGAGATGATGAGGAGGAAGGCTCCCCCCCCACGCTGCTCTTCGAGAGCCTCCAGGATTGGGAGCGAGAGCTGCAGCGCCTGGGGGCAGTGGGCTGGAGGGTGAGCGCCGTCAATGAGCGCTTTGATATGGCCGCCAGGTAGATACAGTGTGGGGGGGTGCGTGGGATGTGCCCCCAATCCATGCGGGACCCCAACACACATCCACCTGCAGCCTTCCCCGCTACCTGTGGGTGCCGAGCACGCTGCTGGACCACGACCTCAAGCGAACGTTCGCCCACTTCCAAGAGCGCCGCGTGGCTGTGAGTAATGGGATGTGGGGTGATGTGGGGTGATGTGGGGGGGGTGACATGATGGGGGTCCCATCTGCACACAGCGGCTGTGCTGGCACCACCCGAATGGCAGTGACCTGCTGAGAGCCGCTGGCTTCCACGCAGCCTCAGAGCCAGGCAGTGAGGACATCAGGTAAATCCCATCCTAGAGGGGAGTGGGGGGGGTGGGGGGGGGGAGGGGATCACTATGTCCGGCCCCATGCAGGGTGCTGTTCCCACCCCCCCCAGGTGCCTGGAGGTGCTGCTGGGTGCTGGATGCAGGCCATGTGTGCTGGCTGACACCGCTGAGCTGCCCAGCCCCCCTGACATCCAGCTGGCACACCTCAGGCTGCAGGCGCTGTGCCTGCCTGGTAAGAGGAGTGGGGATCACAGGAGGGTGGGGGGAGGGGGCAGGGTCCATTCTCGTTGTCTGACCCTCTCCCCTCCATCCAAACCAGGTGCAGCAGCTGATGAGAAGTGGCTGTCAGCGCTGGAAGGGACGCGGTGGCTGGAGCATGTCCGGTGAGGTTTAGGGGGTGCAACCCTAAAGACCCCCACTTTGGGTGCCCCCAAACCAATCCCAGGGTGTTGGGGCACTGCCTTGGTTGGGGGACAGCCCCCCAAATCCAAGCTCAGCATTCTAGGGAGCTGCGTTGGATGGGGGTCAGCGTCTCGCAGGGGCTGCGAGGTTGGTTGCCCCCAGGAGGCAATGAGGTCATTTTGGGGAGTACTGACCCCTCTCTCCCCCTGGTTCCCAGAGCCTGCTTGAGAAAAGCTGTGGAGGTGGCATCGCTGCTGGCAGGGAAATGGTGCTCTGTTGTCCTGCAGGGTAGGGGTGGGGGGCATTGGGGTGGGGACAGTGGGATGGAAGGAACACCGGAGTGAGGGGACACTGGGGTGGAGGCCATTGGGGTGGGGGACACTAGGATAGGGGACATTGGAGTAGGGGAATTATGAAGTGGGAGCCATTGTGGTGGGGGACACCAGGGTAGGGAACACTGGAGTGGTGAACATTGGTGGGGGGCAAACTGGGGGGGGGGGGATTAGAGTGGGGAGGACACCAGGACAAGGGACACCAGGGTTTGGGGGTGATGAGGAGGGAGGGACTGTGGTGGGGGACACCACGGTAGGGGTCCTGGGATGAAGGGCATTGGGGTGGGGGTCACAATGGGGCCCCCCCATCCTCTCCACTTGCCCCTCTTTCCCCAGAGCCTTCAGACCGTGACCTGAGCTGCCTGCTGGCCTCACTGGTGCAGCTGCTGGCAGACCCCCATGCACGCACCCTGCATGGCTTCCAGAGCCTGGTGCAGCGTGAGTGGGTAGCAGCGGGGCACCCCTTCCCACAGCGCCTTGGCCTGTGCCGGGACAGCCCCCGTGAGGAGGTGACAATCCCAAATCCCTCACCCGTGTCACCCCCTGGGGTACCATCCCCACATCACCTCCCTGGGGGTGACACCTGTGTATACCCCCCCGCAGTCCCCTGTCTTCCTACTGTTCCTGGACTGTACCTGGCAGCTGCTGCGGCAGTTCCCAGCGGCGTTTGGCTTCACCGAGGCATACCTGCTGGCCCTGCACGACAGCACCTTCCTGCCCTACTGCAGCACCTTCCTCTTCAGCTGCCAGAGGCAGCGGGGCCGTGGTGGGGTGGTGAGCAGGGTGGCCTGCCTCAGTTTCCCTTTCTCTGCCTCAGTTCCCTCCCTCTTCTTCCTCAGTTTCCCCATCCCTGTGCTTCAGTTTCCCGTTCTGTGCCTCAATTTCCCCCTCTCCTGCCTCAATTTTCCCCCCACCTGTTTCCCCTCTCCTGCCCCATTCCCCATCTGGGATAGGATAGGGAGGAATGGAGAAGGAAGAGGAGGAAAATGGGGCACGAGAGAGGAAACAGAGGTGGGAGGGAAATTGAATCACATATGGGGCCTCAGTTTCCCCATCCCCATGCCTCAGTTTCCCCATATGCACCTCAGTTTCTCCATGCCCTGCACAGTCCCTCTTTGGGGCTAACCCCCTGTCCCCCTGCAGCAGCAGCCTCGCACCCAGACCTACACCCCTGTGAGTGGCCGCTGGGACCCCTCCCCAGGCAGCTCCACATGCCGTTTGCCTCCTGTCTGGGCCTGGGGGCTGCACTACAGCCGACAGCAGCAGGCACGATTCTGGAACCCAGCATGGGACGCCGGCCCCGTGGGGACCCCCGATGCTGTGGACCCCCAGAACAAGGGCACAGTGAGTGAGCTGGGGGGCTGCCATTCCCCCTTATCACCCTTTTTCACCCCAATTGGTGTTTTCTCCCCATTTCCCCTTCCTTCCCGCTTTTACCCCATTTTCTGGTTACCCTCCCCATTGCCACTAACCCAGCTTTTCCCCTATTTCTCCTTAGCACCCCTTTGCACCCCCAGCTTCTAGGTTTCCCCCCACAGCCCCTAACCCATTTTCTCCTATTTCCCAGCCTGCCAGTGCCTGGTCAGGATCGAGCTCTGGGGCGGTGCTGTCTCTGTCCAAGGGCTCTCTGACCCCACAGCCCTTCCCATGGCGGAGCGGCCGTCTCCCCCCTCGCCTGCTGCGCTGGGCCCCCTCCCTGGAGACCCTCAGTGATCGGGGGGGTGACCGTATTCCCACACCCCCCCGAGGGCTGCTGCTGCCCTGTGCTGCAGGACCTTCCGTGCGGCTCTGGCGACGCTGCTACCTGCGGGGTCTTCCTGAGGCACAGGTAATGGGGCTGGGGGACTCTCAACCCCTTGTCTCCATCCTAATCCCACATAGATCCATCCCAACCCCGTGTATCCATCCAACCCCACATGTGACCAATCCAGTCCCACATTCATCCATCCCACCCCAGTGTGCATCCATCCCAACCCCATGCATCCATTCCAACCCCATGTACATTCTTCCCAATCCCACGTGTCCATCTCACCCCCGTGAGTGTCCCTCCCAATCCCATGTTTGTCCATCCAATCCCATGTGTGACCATCCCAACCCCGTGTATCCACCCATCCCAATCCCATGTGCATCCACCCCAACCCCACATAACCATCTGTTCGCATCCCATATGTGTCCATCCAACCCCATGTTTCCACCTCATCCCCATGTGCATTCATCCCAACCCCATATGTGCCTATCCAACCCCACATGTCTACATCCCAACCCTGCAGTGCCCCACCCTGACCCCACATACCCCCCACAGCATGGCCGCCTGGCCCCGTGCCCGGCTCTGCTGGTGGAGGAACTGGCACTGCTGCAGGACCGGCTCTGTGCATGGCAGCAGGACAGGGCCCATGCTGAGCCTGCCAGCAGCCCTCTGGCACCCTCACGGTGAGGGTCCTGGGGGGCTCTGGAGGTGGGAACATACAGCAGGGATGGACTCATCCCTTGGGGTCCTTCCAGTCTGGGGGTTGTGGAGGGATGCAGCCCCCCAGGTGCTGGCAATGCTTCCCCATACTGCTCAGCTGCTGCCTTTGGCTCTGCACTGGCGCCACAGCTTTTTGGGGCCTGGGATTTTTGGGGGACCACCATTTTTTGGGCCCAGGGGCTTTCTGGGGACCATGGCTCTTTGGGGCCTGAGGATTTTGGGGGCTTACAGCTTTTGGGGGTCCACGGCTCTTTATTGCCTGCGTTTTTCTGGGCAGGCTGGGGCCTTTTGGGGACCACAGCTTTTTGGGGCCCGTGGTCTGTTAGTGCCTGGGGCTTTTGGGGGCTCCCAGTTCTTTGGGGCCTGTAGCTTTTTGAGCCCTGTGGCTTTTTGGAGCCCAGAACTTTATGGGGCCCACAGCTCTATGGGGCTTCATCCCTCACTGGAGGCCCCACAGCAGCACTGGGGTTCCCCCCCTGCCACAGCTCAGAGGGGATCAGCACCTTGGGGCGGTGGGGTTCTGACCCCTCCTCGGGCTGCGCCCACAGGAGCACAACGCAGGAGCCCCGGCCCCACGCCGCGGCTGGAGGGGGGTGGCTGGGCCGTGTGTCAGTGATATTTTTATTTGCCTATTAAAGCACAGCGTTCTGCAGGCAACGGTGTGTGGCTGCCATTGGAGGAGCGTGCCGGGGGCCCCGACACCCGGGGGATGTCGCGGTTTGTCGAGGGGCGGGGGTTATCGCGACAGAAGGGGAGGGGTGCACGGAAGGCCGCTCCCTCCCTGACGCAGCATAGCTGCCGTCCTCGGGCGCCAACGCCACTTCCGGTTCGCGTCCGTGGTGACGTCGCAGCGTGACACTGCGGCGCTTTACGCCGCCTTACGTCGCGTCGCGTCACGTTGCGTCGCTTCGGTGCCGCGCGGGAGGGAGCAGGCCAAGATGGCGGCGGGGCCCATCTCGGAACGGAACCAGGGTGAGCGGTGCGGGGCTGCGCGGGGACGGCGAGTCGGTGGGGGGGGCGATTGGGGTGCTCGGGCCTCGCTGAGGGTGAGTGGGTGGTTGTCTGTATGGAGTTCTCCACCGTGAGGTGGAGGGACTGTGCGGCCTTCCTGGAACTGCGCTCAGGGTCTCGTTGCAGAACCTCTGATTTGGAACAGCATAAAGAGGCCGTGTTAACTCCCGGCTTCAGGCAGGGCTCTGCCCTGGCACCTCCTGCAGCCTCTGATAACTTCCTCATCGAGCTCTCAAGGCTCAGGCCTACAGCTCCCACGTGCTGCTCATTCAGTCTCTTTTCTGCTCTGCTCCAGATGCGACTGTATATGTGGGTGGTTTGGACGAGAAGGTCAGCGAGCCGCTGCTGTGGGAGCTCTTCCTCCAGGCAGGCCCCGTGGTCAACACCCACATGCCCAAGGATCGAGTCACAGGCCAGCACCAGGGTGAGTGGCATGCTCTCCAAAAAGCTCATGTGGAGTAGAATACTTTAGTTGGAAGCATGGGAGAAGTGTGGTCAGAGAGCAGTTGTTGCAGGAAAGGAGGTGAGGGTGGATGATTTGCAGGGCCTTCATCTTGGGAGAACTCTGGGCTCAGTTTTTAAGTGAGAGGGGTCGGTGCCTTCAGGCTGCAGGAACAGCGTGCCCCTTAGAGGCAGTGGGGAGCAGCGTAAGGCCGTGGTTCTGCTCTGACCTGAAGCTTTGTGTGGGGCCATGTTGCAGGCTATGGGTTCGTGGAGTTCCTCAGTGAGGAGGACGCAGATTATGCCATTAAGATCATGAACATGATCAAATTGTATGGGAAGCCGATTCGAGTGAACAAAGCCTCGGCTCACAACAAGAACCTGGATGTGGGGGCCAACATCTTCATAGGCAACCTGGACCCTGAAATCGATGAGAAGCTGTTGTACGACACCTTCAGCGCCTTCGGGGTCATCTTACAGACACCCAAGATTATGCGGGATCCGGACACAGGCAATTCCAAGGGTTATGCCTTCATCAACTTCGCCAGCTTTGATGCTTCTGACGCTGCTATCGAGGCCATGAATGGACAATACCTCTGCAACAGGCCCATCACTGTCTCCTATGCCTTCAAGAAGGATTCCAAAGGCGAGCGGCATGGCTCAGCTGCCGAGCGGCTCCTGGCAGCTCAGAATCCACTCTCTCAGGCAGATCGGCCCCACCAGCTGTTTGCCGATGCTCCTCCTCCTCCATCTGTCCCCACTCCTGTGGTCACCGCTCTGGGACCTGGTGTCACCCCTCCAGGTGGGTAGAGCCATGTTAGGTTGAAAAGAGGCGGTTTTGGTGCTTAGTGTGTGTGTTTGTTGCTGCCCTGGGGTCTGTGGAAGTAGCCTGCTTTCACCTTGCAGCAGTATGCCCTGGGTGAGGACAGGACTCCTAAGTCTCATCACCTGTTTGTGTTTCTGGAGTGTCTTTGGGCAGAGCTGGAAAGCTTTGTTCTGTGTAGAGCTGCTCAGTGTCACATGTGGGTGCTCAGTGCAGCAGCACTGTGCCACATGGGTGCTCTTGGTGACAACGCAAAGCCCTGCAGATCTGCAGGATTGCAAGGCTGTGATCCTTGGGAATTCTTCTCATGCTGCAGCAGCTCAGCCTGTGTTCTCCCAGTATGGAGTGGATGGATCCTATTGCTTCAGTCTGCTGATTTTTCTGTTTGCTGTGGCTTATTGTGCTTTCCCCTCCTTCCTGATTGTCTGGGACTCTTTGTGCTTGTTTTTCATCCTTTTGTACTGAAGCATATCTTCATTGCTGCTCTCTCTCTTTCCAGGCCTCCCACCCCCAGGATCATTTCCCCCACCGGTGCCACCTCCTGGAGCAATGCCTCCTGGCATGCCTCCTGCCATGCCACCTCCACCAATGCCACCTGGAGCCGGTGCCCCTGGCCCCCCCGCTGGGGCTGCACCCACCGGAGGCCACCCGCCTCACCCACACGCCTTCCCACCGGGCGGCATGCACCACCCAGGTATGTGTCAGGCAGTTACCAAGCTCAGGAGATGCAGAACCTTTTCTGCTGTGGAATGGCCTTCAATAAATCATCCCCTCTTGTGTTTCTTCCGTGAGGCTTCCCTTCTGTAAAACGGGGAGAGAATTACTGGTGTTGTCAAGAAGGCACTAAGTACAGTACAGCCGTGGTGGAGCAGGCAGACAGGGCAGAGGGTTAGGCCCTACAGCTCCCCTGTAGTACTGGGGAATGAGTAGCGTATACATCTAGATTCTGTGGTTTTCAAGGCAAAAATTAAATCCATTTTGCATTGGCTTTGAAAAAGAAAAAAGAAACATTCTGATTTCATTGTTTCTAATCTTGCCTGCTCTATAATAACCCCTGCCCCAAGGGCTGCGGGGCACGCTGGCTGATTAGGGGCCTTTCTGTGATCCTGGCCCTGGTGTGTGCTGAGCAGATGGCTGCTGCTGTCCCTGATCACATCCTGGCTCTTCAGGCTGTGGAACAGCTGGTTGCGTACTGCACAGGGAAGCCTGAGAGAGTGCTTCCATACTGCGTGTGCAGCGGACCTGCACCTGGCTCTTGTTTATTTATTTATTTATTTTTGAAGGAGAAAGCAATTGGTATTTTGGTTTTGTTTCCTTATGAGATTAAAATAATAGAATTGTTGGTGGGGTGTGGGGAGGGTGGAGAAATGCAGGCTTTATTCCTGCTCAGAGCAGAGCAAGCTTCAAAGTCAGTTTGCTCGTGTTCTTAATGGAAATCTCCAAGGTGGTGGCTTCTCCCTGAGCCCCTGTGGAAGGGCTGTGCCACATTTGCTGCGTTTTCTTCCTTCTACCCAAGCAGTATTTCCTATCACAGAATCACAGAATTGTAGGGGTTGGAAGGGACCAACCCCCCAAAAAAGGCCTTACTTCAGCCTTGCCTGAAACATTCATCTGCTAATTCATTATCTATTTGTTTCTATATGAAAGCAAGAAATTTATCTAAAAACACAGTGTGGAAAAACTGCCTGGCATCGCTGAGAACAGTATTTTTCCCAGAGTTGGCCAAGTTCTGATGTGTTACAGCCAGCTCCATTCACTTTTGTCCTTTCTCTGTGTGCTTCAGAGGAGAGCTGTTTGCTTTCTCCCCTTAAATCTCCTGGCTGGGAGCAGAAAACCGCTGTCAGGCCCTTTTTCTATACCTGACATTTCAACCTCACAGCCTCATGGGCTGCAGCAGGCACCTGGAGCTGCAGCAGTCAGATCCTGAGCTCTCTTTATCCCTACAGGAATGCCTCCCATGCAGGTGCACCATGGCCCGCCTGGGATGGGCCAGCACCACCCAGGACCACCAGGCTCTGGAGGCCAGCCCCCGCCTCGGCCCCCGCCCGGCATGCCGCACCCCGGCCCCCCCCCCATGGGTATGCCACCAAGAGGGCCTCATTTTGGGTCGCCTATGGGTAAGTTGGTGTCTGCGAGAGACAGCACGTGGATTTTCTGTCAGTCAGACCCTTGGTCAAGTTTAGTGCCTGCTTCAGCCCTGTGCCCTCTGTCATCCCCTCCTTAATAGGGCTGGGAAGGAGGTGATGCGCGGTCTCCTCACAGAGAGGTATTTCAGAGCAGGACCTGGCAGCTCTGTGCTGCTTGGTGGGGTTTTCCAGGGCTTTTTTCATGTTTCTGGGGATGTAGGGCGTTGCCTGCAGGACAAGCACTGTGCTGTCTGATGTTTCTCCCCATTTCCTGAGGGGAGATGTCTTTTGGGTTTGCCAAAAGAAGGGTTCTTGAGACCTGTGTGTCCAGCAGTCGTGTTGGGGGTTATAGGAGGGACTTGTGGGAGGGGAGTGAGGGGCAGCGTCACCTTGTGTCCCTTTGGAGCTTGGCACTGAGTGGCTGGACGCCAGTCACCACTAGAGGGGCTGTGGATGCGGTAAAACCCACGGTCACAGTGCAGGCTCAGAACAATGGCACCCACCAGTGAGAGCTGAGTTGTGGGGTCACCCCTATGATGGGGGGGACACAGTGCCATGGGATGAAGGTGTACTGAGTGGGGCAGCCCCATGCGTATAACCCTCGGAGGGCCCAGGCTGATGCTTGGGGCTTCCGTCAACTTTCTGGTTTGCAGGTGAGTTCCCCAACCTCTGGGCACCAACTAAAAGCGTAGGGAGGGTGTGGGGTGGGCTGTCTTCCCACAGAGGTCACTAACAGCTCTGCTTTCCCCACAGGTCACCCTGGCCCCATGCCGCACCATGGGATGCGTGGCCCTCCTCCACTGATGCCTCCCCACGGGTACAGCGGCCCCCCTCGCCCCCCACCGTATGGCTATCAGAGAGTCCCCCTCCCCCCCCGCCCGGCTCAGAGACCCCCTGGGGTGCCCCCACGTGGGCCTCTGAGAGGCCCCCTGCCCTAAAAGCCATCGGGGCCAAGCTGTGCTGCCGTGAGTCCTTCCTTCAGGCTGCCATTCACCCTTGGGCTGATGTACCTCTGCCTAGAGGGAAGAGGTGTAGTTGGGTCCATCCCTCTCACAGTTCTCCCTCTCTTTTTTTTTACCTCCTCCTCTTTTTCCTCATTTGTTTTTGTAGCATTCATTTTGTTATTTTTCTTCCTCCCTCTCTTTGAAGATTTTTCACAGTAACTTCAACAGGATTTTTTTTTCCCCATGTAAAGCAATGATTGCTCTTTTACAAATAAAACATTTTAAGAACAGGAGGCTGTCCCTCTGAGATGGAGGCGAGGCTTTGCCTGTTGGTGCTGCTCTGGCCTGGGATGCGGCTGTGGGGACACCTGGGATGCAGGCACACACAGCAGCTGAGGCTGAGGGAGGCTGCCTGCCTGTCCCAGTGAGCTGCTGAATTTGGGGTGGTGTACCCCAACTGGTGGCTGATGGGCTCCGTGTGGGCTAGCACACCTTCAGTGAAGATCACAGACAACTGAGCCTTCAAGTACGTTGCATCCTTGGATGCTGTCATCCCAGAGAGCACAGTCAGATGGCCAGGACACTTGGAGAATAATTTGGCAACGAAACCTGCTCTCCTGAATCCTTGCTTCACGAGATCTCTTTGTGATGTTGCTCAGCCCTTCAAGCTGTGGTTCTGGGAATAATATCAAGTGGGGAGCAACATGAGTTAAGCGTTTGGGGGGGGGAGGCAGAGCAGGTCTGGTCTCTGTGTGGTCTGCGTGCTTCCTGGGGCTGAGTTGCCAGAACTGCTCCTTGTAATGGATTCAGTGTCTTTGCACCAGTGAGGCTGACAACTGGGGAAGCATAAAAGCTGTTGGTGGATGGAAAATTTGGCACTTTCTGCAGCAGTGAGGAAGGTGAGGACGGAGGCTCGGCTTTCTGCAGAGCTCCTTACAGGAAGGTATGAGAGCCTGCTATGGGAGACAGGGAGAGAGGTGTTGTATTTCTGTGGATGAGACTTCAAATGGTTCAGATGCACAGAAAGCATTTTCTGACATTTGGGTTCCTGGGGTAGTCGTGTTCTGGAAGAACCAGGGGATACGGATGGGGATTGTTGTGCTTTTTACAAGCAGACCTTGTTGGAGGGAGAGACTTCTTGAGAAACTGCCTTGTCTCTCTGTTGCTCTATGGAGGAGAAAGGATCTTGTTCTCAGCTTTGGTTTTACTCTTCGCCATTTTATTTTAAATTTTAACATCCTAGGGCTAAAATCGACCTTTAGTTTCAATCTCTGCTCACCCTTTTGGGCCAGAGAGAAAGAATGGTGCCATGCTTTGCTTTAGTCATCACGAGGTGGTTTCATAAGTGCATGTGAGGTATGTAGAAATCCAAAGCCTGGCTGGGGAAATAGCAAAGTCCATTTACAAGCTCTGTTTCCCCTCTGTGATGTTGCCTTTGGCACGTGAATAACCACTGAAGGATCTGCGAGGTGAACTGGAAGGGTTCTGCACTCATCTCAGTTGTGCTATAATTATGTTTTATCAGGGGCTGTAATAGAGGTAACATCTATGCTGCCTTCACTGTTGTGGGTTCTCACTCTTCTTGTAGCACAGACGTGCACAATTCCAGCTTTCCCAGTTCAGGACTAGTGGAGGAGATCTGGGGCTCTTTGTGCTATGATGATTTCCAGCACTGCTCCCAATTGCATCCCTTCTTTCTGAGGAAATTGCCTGGATGGCATCCAGCCTGGAGCTGTTCCACTGCTCCGATGCTGCAGGAAGAGCACAGCACCAACAGCCTCTGCGCCAGCTGTGGCTGGTGCACAATGTGATCAAGTGAAGTCGTGGCACTGTTTGGCTCTGATTTCTTCACCTGCGCTAAGAGGAAAGTGAGAGAGGCTTCACAGTTGCTGCTTTAAGGAGCTGAGCTGAAGTGGGAGGGGAAAATGGCTCAGGTGTAAATCAGTAGTAAATTGTGGCTGGTTAAGAGGGCAGAAGCTGTGAGGGACTCTGCTGGGTGCTCCAAGCAAACAGCAGCTGGGCCAGAGGTGTATTTTCGTAAGAGATTCCTGAGGAGTGCAATTTACAGAATCACAGAATGGCCAGGGTTGGAAGGGACCTCAAGGATCACGAATCTCCAACTCCTCTGCCACACGCAGGGCCATCAAGTTCCACATTTAATACTAGACCAGGCTGCCCAGAGCCCCATCCAACCTGGCCTTGAACACCTCCAAGGACAGGGCATCCAGAGCCTCTCCAGGCAGCCTGTTCCAGCACCTCACCACTCTGGAAGGAACTTCCCCCGACATCCAACCTCACTATAGAGCCATTGATCGAAACTGTTTATTACAAATTCTCACATCACTTACACACCTTCACAAGTTTTCTAGTTTTCCCATCCACCCCTACAACTTTCACATCCACCTTTATGTGTCAACAGCAGAGCCATGAGATGTTCTTTCTTCTTCTAGAGGTGTCCTTTGTTCTCATGCTGTTTATCTTGCTCCACAGGTGCTGCTCTGAATAATTTTTCTTGTATTTCCACAATTCCCCCTTTTTTGTTTATTTGCAAACTATTATCATACTATAATAACACTAATTATACTATTAAAATAATCATTATAACTCAAGGCTTCGATTGATAATGCTCTAGATGTGAGAAAGGAGACGAGACAAACATAGAATAATGACAAGAAATACTGTTAACCTATTAAAAAACAACAAACGTGTTTGGCCTGCAAACCAAGTTCCTGCAACCTGGAAATAAATCCCTGAGTATCTCATTCTGTGTTAATCTATAACTGATTAGAAAATAGAAAAAGGTCTCCAAATTTTGTATATTCTGATATATTGATTTTGAACAATCACTAAAATTTGTACAACAAATGCTTTTAGGGTGCTTGTGAGTCCAAGTGAAACACCTGCTTGTAAAACAGAATGAACTATCAAGGTTAGCTCTCTTAGCACACGCCTTTGTCGCAAGTGATGCATGGCCACATTTTAAAAATCTTGATTAGTGGGATGAAAGAGTTAATCATTCTATAACACAGGGCCATCCCTTCGCCTGGGATTCCTTTCCAGGTTTTGTCTTTGCAAATCAAGAAAAGGCTAACTGATAGGCCGATAGCATCATAACCGAGCACTATTAATACATTAAAAGAGCTGTTCCTGTAGATTCCAGCATTGGTAAAATCAACTCCTGTTTAATTCACATTCGATCTGCTACTAAAATAAAAGCACACAACAACCTAGATAATGCCTAATAATTCTAATTCTTGAGACTGCATTGATAACACTGGAAAATCACCCACTATATCATACAATTACTAAAGTTGCTATTTGCAATACAACAAGTTACAAAGCAATACCAATAAATAAGAAGCACACAATCCCAGATATTATAAGGGCTGGATGATATTTTCTGCCTTGATGAGGCTGAACGTATCTTGCTGGAACCCCCCTCCCCATCTCCTTTAAGTCACACTGCTCTCTCCTTGTAGAGCTTTGGGATTCCTCTCCACCCTCCCATCGCTTCCCCTGCATGTTTTCCTGGCTGTGTTCTCTTACTCCCATTGTTCCTTACCCTTCTTTAGGTGCTGCTTTTCATTCTAGGATATCCAACCTTACAGAGGAAATGGGGTTCATCTCAGATGCTGAAGAGCATCTTTGGTTGTGAGCTTCTTATTTCAGTCACGTGGGTCCCAAAGCAGAGCTGTTGGTGGAAGTGTCAGAGAAAGAGATGGAAGCACTGCACGTCTCATTAGGGAAGTGAATTAATTATATCGATTGATTCTCAAGGTGGTAATTTGAGCCATGGATGCAGCAACGAGCTTTAATAGCCTTCAGTGCTCCTGTATAGTCAATGAAAATTATATAAAGGAATATTATATATTTGATTATATTATTTGATTAAATAATATTAAGATGTTATAATAATGAAATAAGCAAGAGAGTTAGGCACAGCGAGACAAAGAGAATAAATAGGATGCTTACCCGTGTCGTGGGCTTGCTCAGGAAACTCCAGTGGAGTGGATCTTCCAAAGAGAAAGAGAGATCCTTCCCTACTGATAGTCAGCTCTTAAATGGGTCTAGGAGAGGTGGAGCCAGGCTCCACCCCTTCCTGCAGGGCAGGTTAATTGCTTTCACCTGTGCTCCCAGGGCTGACTCATTGCTCGCCTCAGGCGATTAATCAGAGGTTCAGGCCATGACTCAGCAGTTCCCATACAGCTCTCAATGCAGAGGCATCCCTGAAGGGTTCTGATGGGTGAGGTGCATCAGGCCCCAGTTGCAGGGTGCACAATTAACAAATGTACAGTTTGCAGAGTGACATGGTTAGAATGGTATTTTATAGGTTTTATAGTTAGAAAGATCACTGCAATAGTAAGTAATTGACAATCAAACATAAATAGAATGCCCACCCACGTCCTAGGCTTGCAGCATAAAGTTCCAAAGGGAGGGATCTCTAGAAAGAGATTGTCACACAGTTATCTCTGGATCTGAGTCCGTGACAGGGGCACAAACCCAGAAAATAGAAGAGAAATAGTAAATAAACTATCCTACATATTAACAGTGCAGCTAGCCCCAGCCCCATGGCTAACGAGACAAGGCACATTGTGGGCTGCATGCTCCAGGGGAGCGGGAGAGAGTAGGAAGACAGCAGATGGGTCTAACAAAAAAAAAAAAACAACAAAAAAAAAAACAGCAATCTGATTAGATGAAGTGATTATATGATTAGATAAAGAAATTTACTAAATCCAACCAAATCAAACAAAATGAGAGAGAAACAGAACATCAAATACAAGTTCTTACACAGAAGAAGCACGTGCCTTTTTCTCTGCTTCAGTCCAGCCAGGAGCTCCACCTTCCTCCTCTGTACTCCAGGTCTTCTAGGAATGCTACTCCTTCCCTTCTGTCTAAAAACCCAAAATGCCCATAAAGGCAGTCCACAGAACCAGAACTTGAACTCTCTAACTCACTTTATGTGATGTTCCGATGTGGAACACTGACAACAAAAATCACAAAACCACAACAGAGATCCTTCCCTGGTGGCAGCCAGCCCTTAAATGGAGTCTAGGAGAGGTGCAGCCAGGCTCCACCCTTCCTTTCACACAGCTGAATCGCCTTCACCTGTGCTCCCAACAGCTGACTCAGTCCTTGCCTCAGGTGATCAATCAGTGGTTCAGGCTGTAACTCAACAGCTCCCATTCACAGGGCCACGAAAGGACAGATGCGTGTCACTGGGAGCAGTGGATGTGCAAACAGCCCTCACTGCATTCCCAGCAGTGATTTCAGTCCTTTGCTAACTGGGCCGCTCACGCAGATCTCTACTATGTCAGCATTGAGATGTGTGCTTCCCCATCTGTTAGAAGAGTCACCAATTTGCATCGAGAACAGACCGGGATCAAAATATGTGGGCTATTGCAGGTCATCCATCCAGAAACCTCCCTTGGCAGACATTTATTTTACTCATTTTCTTCGTCCGACAACTGTACAGGCACTACAAGGGTACAGCCCAAAGCTGTGATGGAGCACCTGGGGAGGGGTGCAGCCTTGCGAGCACAGCTGGGGGCAGTTACGCTGTGGGGGTGGAACTGAGCCGGGCTCCACCCCTCCCTGACCCCATTTAAGGGCTGGGAAGCACAGGGGCAGCATCTGAACCTGGGGGGTGTTTCCCGTAGAGTGTGGGGATGGTGCCTTCTCTATTGCAGGGCTGTGGTCTCTCCCTTTTTTTGGGGGGGGGGGCGGCGGAATCCTGACTGCATTTGAGGACTAGAAGCCATCTGTACCTGGAAACAGCTTCCTTTAGAGTGAGGGTGAGTATCGGTCCTTGGAATGGGGTGGTTCTGTTTTTATTTCAGGGTTGTGACCTCCCCTTTTTGGGGGGATCCTAACCACGTTTAAGGGCTGGTAGCTGTAAGGACAGCTTCTGAACCTGGAGACCGCTTCCTTTGGGGTGCAGGGTGAGCCCTTAGAATGGGGGGAAGCAATTCCTGCTTTATTTCAGAGCTGTGAGCTCTGCCTTCCGGGGGGGGGTGTCTCAAGGTGGGTTAGAGCACCTGTATTTGCTATGTGTGTTGTTTCCTCTTCAATAGTTCTTACCTCATAATCTCCAATCTGGGGCTCCAAATATGGTTTGTCTGCTCCCCCATCATCCTACTTTGTGGCTGTAATTCACAGTACTGTGTGCTAATTACACCTATGTAGAGTTTTTTAAGGGCGTTCTGTGCATCATTACTGTCTATTAAATTATGTTCTGCATTCTTTTCTGATTTCATTTTGCAGCTCAGTGGGGTTTAAGGATTTGCTGGGCTCCTCTAATCAGCAGTGTGAGATCTGTGCGGCAGATAATAGAACATCACGAGCCCCACGTTGGTGCATTTCTTGTATGCAGGTAGGTTTGCGATGCGGTCCAACTCCCCCACAATGAATGTCCACAGCTAGATTAGGTTGCTCAGAGCTTGACCCAGCTTTGCCTTGAAAGGGACAACACATCCATCACGTCTCTGATAACCTGTTCCACTGCCCCACCGCCCTCACTGTGGAAGACATTTTTCTTTTATCTAACCTCAATTTTCCGTTGTTCTTCCTTTATGTAGTGAAAGGCTATTACCAGGTTACCTTGGAGCCTTCACTTCGCCAGGCTGAACAGCCCCAGCTTTCTCTTATAGGAGAGGTGTTCCGTCCCTCGGTTCATATTTGTGGCTGTACTCTGGATGTGCTCCCACAGCTCCGCATCTCTCCTGCACTGAGGACTCCTCATTTGGATGCAGCTCTCCAGGTGAGGCCTCACCAGCGCAGAGCAGAGGGGCGGGGATCGCCTCCCTTCGCCTGCTGACCGCGCATCTTTGGATGCAGCTCAGGATACGGTTGGCTTTCTGGGCTGGAAGGGCCCATTGCTGGTTTGTGTCCAGCTCCCACCCATCAGTACCCCAGGCCTTATTGGGCAGGACTACGCTCAGTCTTTTTACTCCCCAGCATATTTTGGTGGTGGGTGTTCCCTCATCCCAGCTGCTGACCCTGCACTTGGATTTGCATCCATTGCTCAGCCTGTCGAGTCCCTCTGGATGGCGTCCTGTCCCTCTGGTGTGTCACTGCACCCCCAGCTCGGTGTCATTAGGGTGCACTTAATTCCACTGTTTATGTTACTGATGAGGGGCAATCCCAGATGTTTATACGAACTGGGCGTAGAACCCCTTGAGAGCAGCCCTGCGGAGAAGGACTCGGGGATCCTGGTGGATGAGAAGCTGGACATGAGCCAGCAGAGCGTGCTTGCAGCCTGGAAGGCCAACTGTATCCTGGGCTGCATTAAAAGAGGGGTGGCCAGCAGGGAGAGGGAGGCGATCGTCCCCCTCTGCTCAGCTCTTGTGAGGCCCCATCTGCAGCACTGCGTCCAGGCCTGGGACCCCAGCACAGGAAGGACGTGGAGCTCTTGGAGCGGGTCCAGAGGAGGGCACTGAGATGGTCAGAGGGCTGGAGCACCTCTCCTATGAGGAAAGGTTGAGGGAACTGGGATTGTTTGTCTTGGAGAAGAGGAAGCTCTGGAGAGACCCCATCACAGCCTTCCATTACTCAAAGGTAGAGCATAAGCAGGAGGGGGAATGGCTGTTTACGAGGGTGTATAGTGATAGGGCAAGAGGAAATGGTTTTAAACTGAGACAGAGGAGGCTTAGGTTGGTTATCAGGAGGAAGTTTTTCACGCAGACGGTGGTGACGCACTGGAACACGTGCTTTAGAGTCACTTCCAGGAGGATCTGCTCCGTGATCATTCCCAGCACAGAGGTGAGACCGACGTGGTCGTAGTTCCCTATCCTTAATGACAGGTGTGCTGTTGCCTTTTTACTCACCAGAGACTTCACCTGACTGCTTGACTTCTCAAACACCACTGAGAGTGGCTCAGTGACTGCAGCAGTGAATTCCCTCGAACTCTGAGACTCATCAGGACCCGAAGACTCCTGGATGTTCGGGTCCTCAGGTGGTCCAGAACCTGATGTCCCATCACAGTGTGGGATGGGGAAGGGTCTGTGGGACTGGCATTCCTTCCTCAATCCCCACCTACCAAACCAAAGGTGAGGGCTGTGTCTAATGAGCAGTTATCAGAGAAGAGGGAAGCTAAAATGTTGTTGGGTACCGGAGCCTTCTCATCTGTTGTTCCCAGCTGCAGTGCTGCCGGTAAGCAGCATCGTGCACAGAGTGCAGCCACGTTGCTCTGAGAAAGGAGCACTGCAGTGCACGTTTGTGAAAGAGGCACTACCCTACATGTGGGGGGCAGTGCCTTCAGTACTGTGTTGTGTCCAACAGTGGCAGCGGAGAGCTGAGTGGCAGCTGCTCCAGAGCGCTGTAACGACTGCATGGAGGTGTGTGGGTCTTCATGAGAACAGCCAGGAACTGAAGTCTGCGTTTCCTGGGACGCCTCGGGACCTCACTTTGCTGGCTGGTAATTGTCTGCCCAGCAGGTAAGGGCAACGCACACCCACCAGCGTTCACCCATTCCATAGCATGTGTCACAGAATTAACTAGATCAGTTTATGCCCGTGACAGGGGGCAGTAGGCCCCTGCCCTCCCCACCCCCCCCGCCTGGGCCCACAAAATGGGAAGGAAGGGGGAAAAGGAAAAAAACAGCGGCAACAATCTATGGAGGTAAACTTATTTTACTAACTATGATATCGGAATGCAAAATAATACGATATAATACAATCTAATTGAAATTGAGACTAATAAATCAAATAAGATATGAGAGAGAGTTCCCGAGACCGAGTCAAACCTGAAAAAGCTTGGAACGGCTAGGAAAGCACCCTCCAGCACCCACTGCCAGGCAATAAGAGACCGCCCCCCCCGGAAGGGTCAGATCCCGTGACTTCCGCAATGTATAGGGACAGGTACGTAGAATTAGAGCATTAACACTTCCAGTACATGATGTTTTGATGTAGAATATTGAAAATCAAATAAGCAAAAACCAAAACCATGACAGCATGGCACAACACGGTTCTCCCAGTGCTCTTATTGCACTTAATGGTGCTCAAAAGGCTGCCTGTCCTTTTCTTTCTGTGTTCTCCTTGTCTCTGGCCTTTCACTGCGGTGTTCTCCTTCCCTTTGCCTTTGCTGTTCCTATTACATTCTCTTGCCCTCCTGTTTTTGTGTTCCATGCCACATTCTCTTGGCCATTGCCCTTGGCTTTCTTTGCTGCATTCACTTCAGCATTCAGTTTTGGCATTCCCTGCCGCGTTCTCTCGCCCTCCTGTTTTGGCATTTCCTTCCGTGTTCTCGTGGCCATCATCCTTGGCATTTCCTTCCGTGTTCTCGTGGCCATCATCCTTGGCATTTCCTTCCGTGTTCTCGTGGCCGCCATCCTTGGCATTTCCTTCCGTGTTCTCGTGGCCATCATCCTTGGCATTTCCTTCCGTGTTCTCGTGGCCGCCATCCTTGGCATTTCCTTCCGTGTTCTCGTGGCCATCATCCTTGGCATTTCCTTCCGTGTTCTCGTGGCCATCATCCTTGGCATTTCCTCGCCCTTCTGTTTTTGTGTTCCATGCCACATTCTCTTCAGCATTTGGTTTTGGCGTTCCCAGCAGCATTCTCTTGCCCTCCTGTTTTGGCATTTCCTGCCATGTTCTCTTGGCCCTTGCCTGGGCATTCCCTGCGGCATTCTCTTTGACCTCCTGTTTTGGCGTTCCAGCCACATTCTGCATTGGCCACCTTTGTCGTGTTCTCTTTGGTCTCCAATTTTGGCACTTTCTGCCATGTTTTCTCTTAGCCCTTGCCTGGGCATTCCATGCCATGTTCCCTCGGCCTTCCGTTTTGGCATTTCTTGCTTTGTTCTCTTGTCCTTTGCCTTTGGCCTTTCCTGCTGTGGTCTCTTTGGCTGTGTATTTTGGCCATTCCTGTTGCGTTCTCCTTGCCCTCACTTTGGCATTCCATTGGGTGCTCTCTTGGCTTTTTGCCCTTGCCTTAACCTTGGCTTTCCATGGGATTTCTGCTTGCCTTTGCCTTTGGCACTCTGGGATTAGCTGGGAGGCAGTGTTCATGTTAACCTCGACCTGAACCCACAGCTGAATGGGAGTTCTCACAATAATTACGTTAACCTGCAGCGTACCTGTAAACCAAACCCTTAACCCAATATTAAAAATGCCTCTTACCCTAAATGCTGACATAAAAATAATGCCCCATGTTTTCTGTCAAAGTAACCTTAATTGTAATTGTAGTGCAGAATACTATTGTTAAGTAACTGTAACTTCAAACCAATAAATAGCATTAATTATATCCCTAACGCTCCCTTGCGTCGTCATTAGAGCAACACGCGGAGGGTGCAGCCCTATATATGTGGGGCAGCGCCTTCATTACTGTATTGTGTTCAGCAGGTGGCAGCAGAGCCGCGGTCCTCCTGAATGCCGTAACAACTGCACGGAGAGATGAGCAGGTCTTCATGGGAACAGCAAGGAACCAGAATCTGCATTTCCTGGGACGCCCGGAACTTCACTTTGCTGGCGGGTAATTGTCTGCCCAGCAGGTAAGGGCAATGCACACCCACCAGTGTTCACCCATTACTTAGTGAGACCAAGGTAGGGTTTCCAGAACTCATTTCTACATTTCATGGTGCCCTGAATGCTGCTTGTCTTATTCTTCCTGCATTCTCCTTGCCTCTGGTCTTTCGCTGCGGTGTTCTCCTTCCCTTTGCCCTGGCTTTCCCTGCCGCGTTCTCTCGCCCTCCTGTTTTGGCATTTCCTTCCGTGTTCTCGTGGCCATCATCCTTGGCATTTCCTTCCGTGTTCTCGTGGCCATCATCCTTGGCATTTCCTCGCCCTTCTGTTTTTGTGTTCCATGCCACATTCTCTTCAGCATATTGGTTTTGGTGTTCCCAGCAGCATTCTCTTGCCCTCCTGTTTTGGCATTTCCTGCCATGTTCTCTTGGCCCTTGCCTGGGCATTCCCTGCGGCATTCTCTTTGACCTCCTGTTTTGGCGTTCCAGCCACATTCTGCATTGGCCACCTTTGTCGTGTTCTCTTTGGTCTCCAATTTTGGCACTTTCTGCCATGTTTTCTCTTAGCCCTTGCCTGGGCATTCCATGCCATGTTCCCTCGGCCTTCCGTTTTGGCATTTCTTGCTTTGTTCTCTTGTCCTTTGCCTTTGGCCTTTCCTGCTGTGGTCTCTTTGGCTGTGTATTTTGGCCATTCCTGTTGCGTTCTCCTTGCCCTCACTTTGGCATTCCATTGGGTGCTCTCTTGGCTTTTTGCCCTTGCCTTAACCTTGGCTTTCCATGGGATTTCTGCTTGCCTTTGCCTTTGGCACTCTGGGATTAGCTGGGAGGCAGTGTTCATGTTAACCTCGACCTGAACCCACAGCTGAATGGGAGTTCTCACAATAATTACGTTAACCTGCAGCGTACCTGTAAACCAAACCCTTAACCCAATATTAAAAATGCCTCTTACCCTAAATGCTGACATAAAAATAATGCCCCATGTTTTCTGTCAAAGTAACCTTAATTGTAATTGTAGTGCAGAATACTATTGTTAAGTAACTGTAACTTCAAACCAATAAATAGCATTAATTATATCCCTAACGCTCCCTTGCGTCGTCATTAGAGCAACACGCGGAGGGTGCAGCCCTATATATGTGGGGCAGCGCCTTCATTACTGTATTGTGTTCAGCAGGTGGCAGCAGAGCCGCGGTCCTCCTGAATGCCGTAACAACTGCACGGAGAGATGAGCAGGTCTTCATGGGAACAGCAAGGAACCAGAATCTGCATTTCCTGGGACGCCCGGAACTTCACTTTGCTGGCGGGTAATTGTCTGCCCAGCAGGTAAGGGCAATGCACACCCACCAGTGTTCACCCATTACTTAGTGAGACCAAGGTAGGGTTTCCAGAACTCATTTCTACATTTCATGGTGCCCTGAATGCTGCTTGTCTTATTCTTCCTGCATTCTCCTTGCCTCTGGTCTTTCGCTGCGGTGTTCTCCTTCCCTTTGCCCTGGCTTTCCCTGCCGCATTCTCTCGCCCTTCTGTTTTGTTGTTCCCCCTGGCATCCTCTTGGCCATTGCCTTTGGCCTTCTTTGCCGTGTTCTCTTCGGCCCTTGGCTTTGGCCATCTGTGCCACATTCTCTCGGCCTTTGTCCTCAGCCTTCTTTGCCACGTTCCCTTTGGCCTCCTGTTCTGGCGTTCCCTGCGACGTTCTCTTTGGCCTCCAGTTTTGGCGTTCCTGGCCGCGTTGTCTTTGGCCATTGCCCTTGGCGTTCTTTGCCACATTCTCTTTGGCCTCTTGTTTTCGCATTCCCTACAGCGTTCTCTTTGGCCCCTTGCTCTGGCATTTTGTGCGACGTTCTCTTTGGCCTCCGGTTTTGGCGTTCCTGGCTGCGTTCTCTTTGGCCATTGCCCTTGACCTTCTGCACTGGCCTTCCATGCAATGTTCTCACGGACCTTGCCCTCCATTTTGGCCTTCTCTGCGTTGTTCTCTTTGCTCTCTGTTTTGGCGTTCTCTGCAGCCTTCTCTTCGGGCCTGACCTCTGATGAGGCCTTCTCTTTGGTGTTCTCCATGCCTTCGCCGTCCCTTTGCCTTTCCTGTTGCCTTCCGTTGTGTTTCATCTATGCCTTTGCCCTCTGTTTTGGTGTTCTCTCGGGTGTTCTCCTTGCCTTTTGGTTTTGCCTTGGCCTTCCCTAACGGTCACTCCGAGCATAATCCTAATATACCTAACCCTAATACCTTCACCCTGACCCTATTGAGCTCTGAACCCCAAACGCAGTGCTAATTGTAACCATGACTGTATAGATAACTGTAGTAACCGTCCAAACTAACGCTGAACCTACGCTTGAATTGGGCACTAAACCCATCTGTAACCTTCTGTGTAATACTAACAAAAACACTTACAGCTTCCCTGTTAAACACTCCTAACCCTAATATTACTCAATTTGTCAGAGTAGTGTTTGGCTGCCATGTTTTGTGGGGGCGGGCTTACGGTGTGCGTCGTTTGCGTCTCGGCCTTCCTCTTTCTAAAGCGCGTCTCTCTGTATTACAGGTGAAGATCCTTCAGTACTCCCAGTCGATGACTTGCCCCACTTACCAGGCTTTCCACACTGACCGCCAGCTGGGTTCGGTCGAGCCGTTACCCGCATCCCCCGGTCCGTTCCCTTTCCATAGTCTTCCTTTCGCTCTGCCACAAGCCCCTACCACCGCCCGAGATCATCGCAGGCAATGTGGGGACGTGGCACTCAGTCTCATTATAGTTCATCCCATTGGCCTCAGCACAGCGATCCAACACACCCTTCCTTAGCCCCCTTTTACTCCCAGGCCAACGAATGCTTCCTTCGGATGCGATTTGTGTTCCTTCCCAGCCACTGTGAGACTCGTGCCCCTTTGTGGCCATTTTGAGAGTTGCGCTGACTTGAGCGTGTGCAATCAATTTATCTCAACCAAATTGGTGTTAGCTTTGCAGTCATTTTGCATCAACCAAATTGGCTTTGCATTCAATTTAATTCAACCGAATTGGCTTTAGTTTTGCATTCAATTAATGTAAACCAAATTGGCTTCAGCTTTGCCTTGCTTATGGGGTTGGGTTAGCTTTGCTTTGTTCGTTTCTAGCGCAGGGCTAACCCAACCCCAAAAGCAACGCTCAAGGCCCGTTGGAGGCAATCCGTGTTCCTTCCCGGCCAGTCTGAGACTCGTGCCCCTTTGTGGCCATTTTGAGAGTTGCGCTGACTTGAGCGTGTGCCATCAATTTATCTCAACCAAATTGGTGTTAGCTTTGCAGTCATTTTGCATCAACCAAATTGGCTTTAGTTTTGCATTCAATTAAGGTAAACCAAATTGGCTTCAGCTTTGCCTTGCTTATGGGGTTGGGTTAGCTTTGCTTTGTTCGTTTCTAGCGCAGGGCTAACCCAACCCCATAAGCAACGCTCAAGGCCCGTTGGAGGCAATCCGTGTTCCTTCCCGGCCAGTCTGAGACTCGTGCCCCTTTGTGGCCATTTTGAGAGTTGCGCTGACTTGAGCGTGTGCCATCAATTTATCTCAACCAAATTGGTGTTAGCTTTGCAGTCATTTTGCATCAACCAAATTGGCTTTAGTTTTGCATTCAATTAAGGTAAACCAAATTGGCTTCAGCTTTGCCTTGCTTATGGGGTTGGGTTAGCTTTGCTTTGTTCGTTTCTAGCGCAGGGCTAACCCAACCCCATAAGCAACGCTCAAGGCCCGTTGGAGGCAATCCGTGTTCCTTCCCGGCCAGTCTGAGACTCGTGCCCCTTTGTGGCCATTTTGAGAGTTGCGCTGACTTGAGCGTGTGCAATCAATTTATCTCAACCAAATTGGTGTTAGCTTTGCAGTCATTTTGCATCAACCAAATTGGCTTTAGTTTTGCATTCAATTAAGGTAAACCAAATTGGCTTCAGCTTTGCCTTGCTTATGGGGTTGGGTTAGCTTTGCTTTGTTCGTTTCTAGCGCAGGGCTAACCCAACCCCATAAGCAACGCTCAAGGCCCGTTGGAGGCAATCCGTGTTCCTTCCCGGCCAGTCTGAGACTCGTGCCCCTTTGTGGCCATTTTGAGAGTTGCGCTGACTTGAGCGTGTGCAATCAATTTATCTCAACCAAATTGGTGTTAGCTTTGCAGTCATTTTGCATCAACCAAATTGGCTTTAGCTTTGCCTTGCTTATGGGGTTGGGTTAGCTTTGCTTTGTTTGTTTGTACCGCAGGGCTAACCCAACCCCGTAAGCAACACCCAAGGGCCGTTGGAGGTCATTTGCCTTCCTTTCCGGCCAGTCTGAGACTTGCATTCTGTTTTGGATGGGCTGAGATCTAAACTGCTTTTGAGGTGGATTGCAATACATAATGTTTTTGAAAATGTAACGTCACTAATGGGGTATGGAGGCTCTGTGACCTTTCTCTGGTTAATCTGACGTATGTAAACCACGTGTGTTAAACTGTATGGGGTAAGTGTATATTGCATCTCTAAACTGCATTGTGCCACATATTCAATCTGTGTGATGCTGAGCCTGTAAACTGTGTTGTGCCACATATGGAATGTATGGATGCTGCACCTATAAATTGCATTGTGCCATGTACAGAATATATGAATGCTGTGGCTGTAAACTAAGTTCAGGAATTGTAATGAATATGGGTAACCCTGATGTACTGTATAATTGCTGGTATAGTTTATGTGCATATGATTCTGTGAAAATAGTGCTTTAACAAGTATTATTGCTGAGTCATTTAAGGCTGTGGAGTGTCTTGCTTTGTCACAATCATGACTTGGATCACACTTGGAGGTAGGTCTGAGAGGTAGGTATGGAGGCTGGGGGTTAGGGTTAGGGTTAGGGTTAGGGTTAGGGTTAGGGTTAGGGTTAGGGTTAGGGTTAGGGTTAGGGTTAGGGTTAGGGTTAGGGTTAGGGTTAGGGTTAGGGTTAGGGTTAGGGTTAGGGTTAGGGTTAGGGTTAGGGTTAGGGTTAGGGTTAGGGTTAGGGTTAGGGTTAGGGTTAGGGTTAGGGTTAGGGTTAGGGTTAGGGTTAGGGTTAGGGTTAGGGTTAGGGTTAGGGTTAGGGTTAGGGTTAGGGTTAGGGTTAGGGTTAGGGTTAGGGTTAGGGTTAGGGTTAGGGTTAGGGTTAGGGTTAGGGTTAGGGTTAGGGTTAGGGTTAGGGTTAGGGTTAGGGTTAGGGTTAGGGTTAGGGTTAGGGTTAGGGTTAGGGTTAGGGTTAGGGTTAGGGTTAGGGTTAGGGTTAGGGTTAGGGTTAGGGTTAGGGTTAGGGTTAGGGTTAGGGTTAGGGTTAGGGTTAGGGTTAGCGATTAGGGTTAGGGTTAGGGTTAGGGTTAGGGTTAGGGTTAGGGTTAGGGTTAGGGTTAGGGTTAGGGTTAGGGTTAGGGTTAGGGTTAGGGTTAGGGTTAGGGTTAGGGTTAGGGTTAGGGTTAGGGTTAGGGTTAGGGTTAGGGTTAGGGTTAGGGTTAGGGTTAGGGTTAGGGTTAGGGTTAGGGTTAGGGTTAGGGTTAGGGTTAGGGTTAGGGTTAGGGTTAGGGTTAGGGTTAGGGTTAGGGTTAGGGTTAGGGTTAGGGTTAGGGTTAGGGTTAGGGTTAGGGTTAGGGTTAGGGTTAGGGTTAGGGTTAGGGTTAGGGTTAGGGTTAGGGTTAGGGTTAGGGTTAGGGTTAGGGTTAGGGTTAGGGTTAGGGTTAGGGTTAGGGTTAGGGTTAGGGTTAGGGTTAGGGTTAGGGTTAGGGTTAGGGTTAGGGTTAGGGTTAGGGTTAGGGTTAGGGTTAGGGTTAGGGTTAGGGTTAGGGTTAGGGTTAGGGTTAGGGTTAGGGTTAGGGTTAGGGTTAGGGTTAGGGTTAGGGTTAGGGTTAGGGTTAGGGTTAGGGTTAGGGTTAGGGTTAGGGTTAGGGTTAGGGTTAGGGTTAGGGTTAGGGTTAGGGTTAGGGTTAGGGTTAGGGTTAGGGTTAGGGTTAGGGTTAGGGTTAGGGTTAGGGTTAGGGTTAGGGTTAGGGTTAGGGTTAGGGTTAGGGTTAGGGTTAGGGTTAGGGTTAGGGTTAGGGTTAGGGTTAGGGTTAGGGTTAGGGTTAGGGTTAGGGTTAGGGTTAGGGTTAGGGTTAGGGTTAGGGTTAGGGTTAGGGTTAGGGTTAGGGTTAGGGTTAGGGTTAGGGTTAGGGTTAGGGTTAGGGTTAGGGTTAGGGTTAGGGTTAGGGTTAGGGTTAGGGTTAGGGTTAGGGTTAGGGTTAGGGTTAGGGTTAGGGTTAGGGTTAGGGTTAGGGTTAGGGTTAGGGTTAGGGTTAGGGTTAGGGTTAGGGTTAGGGTTAGGGTTAGGGTTAGGGTTAGGGTTAGGGTTAGGGTTAGGGTTAGGGTTAGGGTTAGGGTTAGGGTTAGGGTTAGGGTTAGGGTTAGGGTTAGGGTTAGGGTTAGGGTTAGGGTTAGGGTTAGGGTTAGGGTTAGGGTTAGGGTTAGGGTTAGGGTTAGGGTTAGGGTTAGGGTTAGGGTTAGGGTTAGGGTTAGGGTTAGGGTTAGGGTTAGGGTTAGGGTTAGGGTTAGGGTTAGGGTTAGGGTTAGGGTTAGGGTTAGGGTTAGGGTTAGGGTTAGGGTTAGGGTTAGGGTTAGGGTTAGGGTTAGGGTTAGGGTTAGGGTTAGGGTTAGGGTTAGGGTTAGGGTTAGGGTTAGGGTTAGGGTTAGGGTTAGGGTTAGGGTTAGGGTTAGGGTTAGGGTTAGGGTTAGGGTTAGGGTTAGGGTTAGGGTTAGGGTTAGGGTTAGGGTTAGGGTTAGGGTTAGGGTTAGGGTTAGGGTTAGGGTTAGGGTTAGGGTTAGGGTTAGGGTTAGGGTTAGGGTTAGGGTTAGGGTTAGGGTTAGGGTTAGGGTTAGGGTTAGGGTTAGGGTTAGGGTTAGGGTTAGGGTTAGGGTTAGGGTTAGGGTTAGGGTTAGGGTTAGGGTTAGGGTTAGGGTTAGGGTTAGGGTTAGGGTTAGGGTTAGGGTTAGGGTTAGGGTTAGGGTTAGGGTTAGGGTTAGGGTTAGGGTTAGGGTTAGGGTTAGGGTTAGGGTTAGGGTTAGGGTTAGGGTTAGGGTTAGGGTTAGGGTTAGGGTTAGGGTTAGGGTTAGGGTTAGGGTTAGGGTTAGGGTTAGGGTTAGGGTTAGGGTTAGGGTTAGGGTTAGGGTTAGGGTTAGGGTTAGGGTTAGGGTTAGGGTTAGGGTTAGGGTTAGGGTTAGGGTTAGGGTTAGGGTTAGGGTTAGGGTTAGGGTTAGGGTTAGGGTTAGGGTTAGGGTTAGGGTTAGGGTTAGGGTTAGGGTTAGGGTTAGGGTTAGGGTTAGGGTTAGGGTTAGGGTTAGGGTTAGGGTTAGGGTTAGGGTTAGGGTTAGGGTTAGGGTTAGGGTTAGGGTTAGGGTTAGGGTTAGGGTTAGGGTTAGGGTTAGGGTTAGGGTTAGGGTTAGGGTTAGGGTTAGGGTTAGGGTTAGGGTTAGGGTTAGGGTTAGGGTTAGGGTTAGGGTTAGGGTTAGGGTTAGGGTTAGGGTTAGGGTTAGGGTTAGGGTTAGGGTTAGGGTTAGGGTTAGGGTTAGGGTTAGGGTTAGGGTTAGGGTTAGGGTTAGGGTTAGGGTTAGGGTTAGGGTTAGGGTTAGGGTTAGGGTTAGGGTTAGGGTTAGGGTTAGGGTTAGGGTTAGGGTTAGGGTTAGGGTTAGGGTTAGGGTTAGGGTTAGGGTTAGGGTTAGGGTTAGGGTTAGGGTTAGGGTTAGGGTTAGGGTTAGGGTTAGGGTTAGGGTTAGGGTTAGGGGTTAGGGTTAGGGTTAGGCGATTAGGGTTAGGGTTAGGGTTAGGGTTAGGGTTAGGGTTAGGGTTAGGGTTAGGGTTAGGGTTAGGGTTAGGGTTAGGGTTAGGGTTAGGGTTAGGGTTAGGGTTAGGGTTAGGGTTAGGGTTAGGGTTAGGGTTAGGGTTAGGGTTAGGGTTAGGGTTAGGGTTAGGGTTAGGGTTAGGGTTAGGGTTAGGGTTAGGGTTAGGGTTAGGGTTAGGGTTAGGGTTAGGGTTAGGGTTAGGGTTAGGGTTAGGGTTAGGGTTAGGGTTAGGGTTAGGGTTAGGGTTAGGGTTAGGGTTAGGGTTAGGGTTAGGGTTAGGGTTAGGGTTAGGGTTAGGGTTAGGGTTAGGGTTAGGGTTAGGGTTAGGGTTAGGGTTAGGGTTAGGGTTAGGGTTAGGGTTAGGGTTAGGGTTAGGGTTAGGGTTAGGGTTAGGGTTAGGGTTAGGGTTAGGGTTAGGGTTAGGGTTAGGGTTAGGGTTAGGGTTAGGGTTAGGGTTAGGGTTAGGGTTAGGGTTAGGGTTAGGGTTAGGGTTAGGGTTAGGGTTAGGGTTAGGGTTAGGGTTAGGGTTAGGGTTAGGGTTAGGGTTAGGGTTAGGGTTAGGGTTAGGGTTAGGGTTAGGGTTAGGGTTAGGGTTAGGGTTAGGGTTAGGGTTAGGGTTAGGGTTAGGGTTAGGGTTAGGGTTAGGGTTAGGGTTAGGGTTAGGGTTAGGGTTAGGGTTAGGGTTAGGGTTAGGGTTAGGGTTAGGGTTAGGGTTAGGGTTAGGGTTAGGGTTAGGGTTAGGGTTAGGGTTAGGGTTAGGGTTAGGGTTAGGGTTAGGGTTAGGGTTAGGGTTAGGGTTAGGGTTAGGGTTAGGGTTAGGGTTAGGGTTAGGGTTAGGGTTAGGGTTAGGGTTAGGGTTAGGGTTAGGGTTAGGGTTAGGGTTAGGGTTAGGGTTAGGGTTAGGGTTAGGGTTAGGGTTAGGGTTAGGGTTAGGGTTAGGGTTAGGGTTAGGGTTAGGGTTAGGGTTAGGGTTAGGGTTAGGGTTAGGGTTAGGGTTAGGGTTAGGGTTAGGGTTAGGGTTAGGGTTAGGGTTAGGGTTAGGGTTAGGGTTAGGGTTAGGGTTAGGGTTAGGGTTAGGGTTAGGGTTAGGGTTAGGGTTAGGGTTAGGGTTAGGGTTAGGGTTAGGGTTAGGGTTAGGGTTAGGGTTAGGGTTAGGGTTAGGGTTAGGGTTAGGGTTAGGGTTAGGGTTAGGGTTAGGGTTAGGGTTAGGGTTAGGGTTAGGGTTAGGGTTAGGGTTAGGGTTAGGGTTAGGGTTAGGGTTAGGGTTAGGGTTAGGGTTAGGGTTAGGGTTAGGGTTAGGGTTAGGGTTAGGGTTAGGGTTAGGGTTAGGGTTAGGGTTAGGGTTAGGGTTAGGGTTAGGGTTAGGGTTAGGGTTAGGGTTAGGGTTAGGGTTAGGGTTAGGGTTAGGGTTAGGGTTAGGGTTAGGGTTAGGGTTAGGGTTAGGGTTAGGGTTAGGGTTAGGGTTAGGGTTAGGGTTAGGGTTAGGGTTAGGGTTAGGGTTAGGGTTAGGGTTAGGGTTAGGGTTAGGGTTAGGGTTAGGGTTAGGGTTAGGGTTAGGGTTAGGGTTAGGGTTAGGGTTAGGGTTAGGGTTAGGGTTAGGGTTAGGGTTAGGGTTAGGGTTAGGGTTAGGGTTAGGGTTAGGGTTAGGGTTAGGGTTAGGGTTAGGGTTAGGGTTAGGGTTAGGGTTAGGGTTAGGGTTAGGGTTAGGGTTAGGGTTAGGGTTAGGGTTAGGGTTAGGGTTAGGGTTAGGGTTAGGGTTAGGGTTAGGGTTAGGGTTAGGGTTAGGGTTAGGGTTAGGGTTAGGGTTAGGGTTAGGGTTAGGGTTAGGGTTAGGGTTAGGGTTAGGGTTAGGGTTAGGGTTAGGGTTAGGGTTAGGGTTAGGGTTAGGGTTAGGGTTAGGGTTAGGGTTAGGGTTAGGGTTAGGGTTAGGGTTAGGGTTAGGGTTAGGGTTAGGGTTAGGGTTAGGGTTAGGGTTAGGGTTAGGGTTAGGGTTAGGGTTAGGGTTAGGGTTAGGGTTAGGGTTAGGGTTAGGGTTAGGGTTAGGGTTAGGGTTAGGGTTAGGGTTAGGGTTAGGGTTAGGGTTAGGGTTAGGGTTAGGGTTAGGGTTAGGGTTAGGGTTAGGGTTAGGGTTAGGGTTAGGGTTAGGGTTAGGGTTAGGGTTAGGGTTAGGGTTAGGGTTAGGGTTAGGGTTAGGGTTAGGGTTAGGGTTAGGGTTAGGGTTAGGGTTAGGGTTAGGGTTAGGGTTAGGGTTAGGGTTAGGGTTAGGGTTAGGGTTAGGGTTAGGGTTAGGGTTAGGGTTAGGGTTAGGGTTAGGGTTAGGGTTAGGGTTAGGGTTAGGGTTAGGGTTAGGGTTAGGGTTAGGGTTAGGGTTAGGGTTAGGGTTAGGGTTAGGGTTAGGGTTAGGGTTAGGGTTAGGGTTAGGGTTAGGGTTAGGGTTAGGGTTAGGGTTAGGGTTAGGGTTAGGGTTAGGGTTAGGGTTAGGGTTAGGGTTAGGGTTAGGGTTAGGGTTAGGGTTAGGGTTAGGGTTAGGGTTAGGGTTAGGGTTAGGGTTAGGGTTAGGGTTAGGGTTAGGGTTAGGGTTAGGGTTAGGGTTAGGGTTAGGGTTAGGGTTAGGGTTAGGGTTAGGGTTAGGGTTAGGGTTAGGGTTAGGGTTAGGGTTAGGGTTAGGGTTAGGGTTAGGGTTAGGGTTAGGGTTAGGGTTAGGGTTAGGGTTAGGGTTAGGGTTAGGGTTAGGGTTAGGGTTAGGGTTAGGGTTAGGGTTAGGGTTAGGGTTAGGGTTAGGGTTAGGGTTAGGGTTAGGGTTAGGGTTAGGGTTAGGGTTAGGGTTAGGGTTAGGGTTAGGGTTAGGGTTAGGGTTAGGGTTAGGGTTAGGGTTAGGGTTAGGGTTAGGGTTAGGGTTAGGGTTAGGGTTAGGGTTAGGGTTAGGGTTAGGGTTAGGGTTAGGGTTAGGGTTAGGGTTAGGGTTAGGGTTAGGGTTAGGGTTAGGGTTAGGGTTAGGGTTAGGGTTAGGGTTAGGGTTAGGGTTAGGGTTAGGGTTAGGGTTAGGGTTAGGGTTAGGGTTAGGGTTAGGGTTAGGGTTAGGGTTAGGGTTAGGGTTAGGGTTAGGGTTAGGGTTAGGGTTAGGGTTAGGGTTAGGGTTAGGGTTAGGGTTAGGGTTAGGGTTAGGGTTAGGGTTAGGGTTAGGGTTAGGGTTAGGGTTAGGGTTAGGGTTAGGGTTAGGGTTAGGGTTAGGGTTAGGGTTAGGGTTAGGGTTAGGGTTAGGGTTAGGGTTAGGGTTAGGGTTAGGGTTAGGGTTAGGGTTAGGGTTAGGGTTAGGGTTAGGGTTAGGGTTAGGGTTAGGGTTAGGGTTAGGGTTAGGGTTAGGGTTAGGGTTAGGGTTAGGGTTAGGGTTAGGGTTAGGGTTAGGGTTAGGGTTAGGGTTAGGGTTAGGGTTAGGGTTAGGGTTAGGGTTAGGGTTAGGGTTAGGGTTAGGGTTAGGGTTAGGGTTAGGGTTAGGGTTAGGGTTAGGGTTAGGGTTAGGGTTAGGGTTAGGGTTAGGGTTAGGGTTAGGGTTAGGGTTAGGGTTAGGGTTAGGGTTAGGGTTAGGGTTAGGGTTAGGGTTAGGGTTAGGGTTAGGGTTAGGGTTAGGGTTAGGGTTAGGGTTAGGGTTAGGGTTAGGGTTAGGGTTAGGGTTAGGGTTAGGGTTAGGGTTAGGGTTAGGGTTAGGGTTAGGGTTAGGGTTAGGGTTAGGGTTAGGGTTAGGGTTAGGGTTAGGGTTAGGGTTAGGGTTAGGGTTAGGGTTAGGGTTAGGGTTAGGGTTAGGGTTAGGGTTAGGGTTAGGGTTAGGGTTAGGGTTAGGGTTAGGGTTAGGGTTAGGGTTAGGGTTAGGGTTAGGGTTAGGGTTAGGGTTAGGGTTAGGGTTAGGGTTAGGGTTAGGGTTAGGGTTAGGGTTAGGGTTAGGGTTAGGGTTAGGGTTAGGGTTAGGGTTAGGGTTAGGGTTAGGGTTAGGGTTAGGGTTAGGGTTAGGGTTAGGGTTAGGGTTAGGGTTAGGGTTAGGGTTAGGGTTAGGGTTAGGGTTAGGGTTAGGGTTAGGGTTAGGGTTAGGGTTAGGGTTAGGGTTAGGGTTAGGGTTAGGGTTAGGGTTAGGGTTAGGGTTAGGGTTAGGGTTAGGGTTAGGGTTAGGGTTAGGGTTAGGGTTAGGGTTAGGGTTAGGGTTAGGGTTAGGGTTAGGGTTAGGGTTAGGGTTAGGGTTAGGGTTAGGGTTAGGGTTAGGGTTAGGGTTAGGGTTAGGGTTAGGGTTAGGGTTAGGGTTAGGGTTAGGGTTAGGGTTAGGGTTAGGGTTAGGGTTAGGGTTAGGGTTAGGGTTAGGGTTAGGGTTAGGGTTAGGGTTAGGGTTAGGGTTAGGGTTAGGGTTAGGGTTAGGGTTAGGGTTAGGGTTAGGGTTAGGGTTAGGGTTAGGGTTAGGGTTAGGGTTAGGGTTAGGGTTAGGGTTAGGGTTAGGGTTAGGGTTAGGGTTAGGGTTAGGGTTAGGGTTAGGGTTAGGGTTAGGGTTAGGGTTAGGGTTAGGGTTAGGGTTAGGGTTAGGGTTAGGGTTAGGGTTAGGGTTAGGGTTAGGGTTAGGGTTAGGGTTAGGGTTAGGGTTAGGGTTAGGGTTAGGGTTAGGGTTAGGGTTAGGGTTAGGGTTAGGGTTAGGGTTAGGGTTAGGGTTAGGGTTAGGGTTAGGGTTAGGGTTAGGGTTAGGGTTAGGGTTAGGGTTAGGGTTAGGGTTAGGGTTAGGGTTAGGGTTAGGGTTAGGGTTAGGGTTAGGGTTAGGGTTAGGGTTAGGGTTAGGGTTAGGGTTAGGGTTAGGGTTAGGGTTAGGGTTAGGGTTAGGGTTAGGGTTAGGGTTAGGGTTAGGGTTAGGGTTAGGGTTAGGGTTAGGGTTAGGGTTAGGGTTAGGGTTAGGGTTAGGGTTAGGGTTAGGGTTAGGGTTAGGGTTAGGGTTAGGGTTAGGGTTAGGGTTAGGGTTAGGGTTAGGGTTAGGGTTAGGGTTAGGGTTAGGGTTAGGGTTAGGGTTAGGGTTAGGGTTAGGGTTAGGGTTAGGGTTAGGGTTAGGGTTAGGGTTAGGGTTAGGGTTAGGGTTAGGGTTAGGGTTAGGGTTAGGGTTAGGGTTAGGGTTAGGGTTAGGGTTAGGGTTAGGGTTAGGGTTAGGGTTAGGGTTAGGGTTAGGGTTAGGGTTAGGGTTAGGGTTAGGGTTAGGGTTAGGGTTAGGGTTAGGGTTAGGGTTAGGGTTAGGGTTAGGGTTAGGGTTAGGGTTAGGGTTAGGGTTAGGGTTAGGGTTAGGGTTAGGGTTAGGTTAGGGTTAGGGTTAGGGTTAGGGTTAGGGTTAGGGTTAGGGTTAGGGTTAGGGTTAGGGTTAGGGTTAGGGTTAGGGTTAGGGTTAGGGTTAGGGTTAGGGTTAGGGTTAGGGTTAGGGTTAGGGTTAGGGTTAGGGTTAGGGTTAGGGTTAGGGTTAGGGTTAGGGTTAGGGTTAGGGTTAGGGTTAGGGTTAGGGTTAGGGTTAGGGTTAGGGTTAGGGTTAGGGTTAGGGTTAGGGTTAGGGTTAGGGTTAGGGTTAGGGTTAGGGTTAGGGTTAGGGTTAGGGTTAGGGTTAGGGTTAGGGTTAGGGTTAGGGTTAGGGTTAGGGTTAGGGTTAGGGTTAGGGTTAGGGTTAGGGTTAGGGTTAGGGTTAGGGTTAGGGTTAGGGTTAGGGTTAGGGTTAGGGTTAGGGTTAGGGTTAGGGTTAGGGTTAGGGTTAGGGTTAGGGTTAGGGTTAGGGTTAGGGTTAGGGTTAGGGTTAGGGTTAGGGTTAGGGTTAGGGTTAGGGTTAGGGTTAGGGTTAGGGTTAGGGTTAGGGTTAGGGTTAGGGTTAGGGTTAGGGTTAGGGTTAGGGTTAGGGTTAGGGTTAGGGTTAGGGTTAGGGTTAGGGTTAGGGTTAGGGTTAGGGTTAGGGTTAGGGTTAGGGTTAGGGTTAGGGTTAGGGTTAGGGTTAGGGTTAGGGTTAGGGTTAGGGTTAGGGTTAGGGTTAGGGTTAGGGTTAGGGTTAGGGTTAGGGTTAGGGTTAGGGTTAGGGTTAGGGTTAGGGTTAGGGTTAGGGTTAGGGTTAGGGTTAGGGTTAGGGTTAGGGTTAGGGTTAGGGTTAGGGTTAGGGTTAGGGTTAGGGTTAGGGTTAGGGTTAGGGTTAGGGTTAGGGTTAGGGTTAGGGTTAGGGTTAGGGTTAGGGTTAGGGTTAGGGTTAGGGTTAGGGTTAGGGTTAGGGTTAGGGTTAGGGTTAGGGTTAGGGTTAGGGTTAGGGTTAGGGTTAGGGTTAGGGTTAGGGTTAGGGTTAGGGTTAGGGTTAGGGTTAGGGTTAGGGTTAGGGTTAGGGTTAGGGTTAGGGTTAGGGTTAGGGTTAGGGTTAGGGTTAGGGTTAGGGTTAGGGTTAGGGTTAGGGTTAGGGTTAGGGTTAGGGTTAGGGTTAGGGTTAGGGTTAGGGTTAGGGTTAGGGTTAGGGTTAGGGTTAGGGTTAGGGTTAGGGTTAGGGTTAGGGTTAGGGTTAGGGTTAGGGTTAGGGTTAGGGTTAGGGTTAGGGTTAGGGTTAGGGTTAGGGTTAGGGTTAGGGTTAGGGTTAGGGTTAGGGTTAGGGTTAGGGTTAGGGTTAGGGTTAGGGTTAGGGTTAGGGTTAGGGTTAGGGTTAGGGTTAGGGTTAGGGTTAGGGTTAGGGTTAGGGTTAGGGTTAGGGTTAGGGTTAGGGTTAGGGTTAGGGTTAGGGTTAGGGTTAGGGTTAGGGTTAGGGTTAGGGTTAGGGTTAGGGTTAGGGTTAGGGTTAGGGTTAGGGTTAGGGTTAGGGTTAGGGTTAGGGTTAGGGTTAGGGTTAGGGTTAGGGAGGGTTAGGGTTAGGGTTAGGGTTAGGGTTAGGGTTAGGGTTAGGGTTAGGGTTAGGGTTAGGGTTAGGGTTAGGGTTAGGGTTAGGGTTAGGGTTAGGGTTAGGGTTAGGGTTAGGGTTAGGGTTAGGGTTAGGGTTAGGGTTAGGGTTAGGGTTAGGGTTAGGGTTAGGGTTAGGGTTAGGGTTAGGGTTAGGGTTAGGGTTAGGGTTAGGGTTAGGGTTAGGGTTAGGGTTAGGGTTAGGGTTAGGGTTAGGGTTAGGGTTAGGGTTAGGGTTAGGGTTAGGGTTAGGGTTAGGGTTAGGGTTAGGGTTAGGGTTAGGGTTAGGGTTAGGGTTAGGGTTAGGGTTAGGGTTAGGGTTAGGGTTAGGGTTAGGGTTAGGGTTAGGGTTAGGGTTAGGGTTAGGGTTAGGGTTAGGGTTAGGGTTAGGGTTAGGGTTAGGGTTAGGGTTAGGGTTAGGGTTAGGGTTAGGGTTAGGGTTAGGGTTAGGGTTAGGGTTAGGGTTAGGGTTAGGGTTAGGGTTAGGGTTAGGGTTAGGGTTAGGGTTAGGGTTAGGGTTAGGGTTAGGGTTAGGGTTAGGGTTAGGGTTAGGGTTAGGGTTAGGGTTAGGGTTAGGGTTAGGGTTAGGGTTAGGGTTAGGGTTAGGGTTAGGGTTAGGGTTAGGGTTAGGGTTAGGGTTAGGGTTAGGGTTAGGGTTAGGGTTAGGGTTAGGGTTAGGGTTAGGGTTAGGGTTAGGGTTAGGGTTAGGGTTAGGGTTAGGGTTAGGGTTAGGGTTAGGGTTAGGGTTAGGGTTAGGGTTAGGGTTAGGGTTAGGGTTAGGGTTAGGGTTAGGGTTAGGGTTAGGGTTAGGGTTAGGGTTAGGGTTAGGGTTAGGGTTAGGGTTAGGGTTAGGGTTAGGGTTAGGGTTAGGGTTAGGGTTAGGGTTAGGGTTAGGGTTAGGGTTAGGGTTAGGGTTAGGGTTAGGGTTAGGGTTAGGGTTAGGGTTAGGGTTAGGGTTAGGGTTAGGGTTAGGGTTAGGGTTAGGGTTAGGGTTAGGGTTAGGGTTAGGGTTAGGGTTAGGGTTAGGGTTAGGGTTAGGGTTAGGGTTAGGGTTAGGGTTAGGGTTAGGGTTAGGGTTAGGGTTAGGGTTAGGGTTAGGGTTAGGGTTAGGGTTAGGGTTAGGGTTAGGGTTAGGGTTAGGGTTAGGGTTAGGGTTAGGGTTAGGGTTAGGGTTAGGGTTAGGGTTAGGGTTAGGGTTAGGGTTAGGGTTAGGGTTAGGGTTAGGGTTAGGGTTAGGGTTAGGGTTAGGGTTAGGGTTAGGGTTAGGGTTAGGGTTAGGGTTAGGGTTAGGGTTAGGGTTAGGGTTAGGGTTAGGGTTAGGGTTAGGGTTAGGGTTAGGGTTAGGGTTAGGGTTAGGGTTAGGGTTAGGGTTAGGGTTAGGGTTAGGGTTAGGGTTAGGGTTAGGGTTAGGGTTAGGGTTAGGGTTAGGGTTAGGGTTAGGGTTAGGGTTAGGGTTAGGGTTAGGGTTAGGGTTAGGGTTAGGGTTAGGGTTAGGGTTAGGGTTAGGGTTAGGGTTAGGGTTAGGGTTAGGGTTAGGGTTAGGGTTAGGGTTAGGGTTAGGGTTAGGGTTAGGGTTAGGGTTAGGGTTAGGGTTAGGGTTAGGGTTAGGGTTAGGGTTAGGGTTAGGGTTAGGGTTAGGGTTAGGGTTAGGGTTAGGGTTAGGGTTAGGGTTAGGGTTAGGGTTAGGGTTAGGGTTAGGGTTAGGGTTAGGGTTAGGGTTAGGGTTAGGGTTAGGGTTAGGGTTAGGGTTAGGGTTAGGGTTAGGGTTAGGGTTAGGGTTAGGGTTAGGGTTAGGGTTAGGGTTAGGGTTAGGGTTAGGGTTAGGGTTAGGGTTAGGGTTAGGGTTAGGGTTAGGGTTAGGGTTAGGGTTAGGGTTAGGGTTAGGGTTAGGGTTAGGGTTAGGGTTAGGGTTAGGGTTAGGGTTAGGGTTAGGGTTAGGGTTAGGGTTAGGGTTAGGGTTAGGGTTAGGGTTAGGGTTAGGGTTAGGGTTAGGGTTAGGGTTAGGGTTAGGGTTAGGGTTAGGGTTAGGGTTAGGGTTAGGGTTAGGGTTAGGGTTAGGGTTAGGGTTAGGGTTAGGGTTAGGGTTAGGGTTAGGGTTAGGGTTAGGGTTAGGGTTAGGGTTAGGGTTAGGGTTAGGGTTAGGGTTAGGGTTAGGGTTAGGGTTAGGGTTAGGGTTAGGGTTAGGGTTAGGGTTAGGGTTAGGGTTAGGGTTAGGGTTAGGGTTAGGGTTAGGGTTAGGGTTAGGGTTAGGGTTAGGGTTAGGGTTAGGGTTAGGGTTAGGGTTAGGGTTAGGGTTAGGGTTAGGGTTAGGGTTAGGGTTAGGGTTAGGGTTAGGGTTAGGGTTAGGGTTAGGGTTAGGGTTAGGGTTAGGGTTAGGGTTAGGGTTAGGGTTAGGGTTAGGGTTAGGGTTAGGGTTAGGGTTAGGGTTAGGGTTAGGGTTAGGGTTAGGGTTAGGGTTAGGGTTAGGGTTAGGGTTAGGGTTAGGGTTAGGGTTAGGGTTAGGGTTAGGGTTAGGGTTAGGGTTAGGGTTAGGGTTAGGGTTAGGGTTAGGGTTAGGGTTAGGGTTAGGGTTAGGGTTAGGGTTAGGGTTAGGGTTAGGGTTAGGGTTAGGGTTAGGGTTAGGGTTAGGGTTAGGGTTAGGGTTAGGGTTAGGGTTAGGGTTAGGGTTAGGGTTAGGGTTAGGGTTAGGGTTAGGGTTAGGGTTAGGGTTAGGGTTAGGGTTAGGGTTAGGGTTAGGGTTAGGGTTAGGGTTAGGGTTAGGGTTAGGGTTAGGGTTAGGGTTAGGGTTAGGGTTAGGGTTAGGGTTAGGGTTAGGGTTAGGGTTAGGGTTAGGGTTAGGGTTAGGGTTAGGGTTAGGGTTAGGGTTAGGGTTAGGGTTAGGGTTAGGGTTAGGGTTAGGGTTAGGGTTAGGGTTAGGGTTAGGGTTAGGGTTAGGGTTAGGGTTAGGGTTAGGGTTAGGGTTAGGGTTAGGGTTAGGGTTAGGGTTAGGGTTAGGGTTAGGGTTAGGGTTAGGGTTAGGGTTAGGGTTAGGGTTAGGGTTAGGGTTAGGGTTAGGGTTAGGGTTAGGGTTAGGGTTAGGGTTAGGGTTAGGGTTAGGGTTAGGGTTAGGGTTAGGGTTAGGGTTAGGGTTAGGGTTAGGGTTAGGGTTAGGGTTAGGGTTAGGGTTAGGGTTAGGGTTAGGGTTAGGGTTAGGGTTAGGGTTAGGGTTAGGGTTAGGGTTAGGGTTAGGGTTAGGGTTAGGGTTAGGGTTAGGGTTAGGGTTAGGGTTAGGGTTAGGGTTAGGGTTAGGGTTAGGGTTAGGGTTAGGGTTAGGGTTAGGGTTAGGGTTAGGGTTAGGGTTAGGGTTAGGGTTAGGGTTAGGGTTAGGGTTAGGGTTAGGGTTAGGGTTAGGGTTAGGGTTAGGGTTAGGGTTAGGGTTAGGGTTAGGGTTAGGGTTAGGGTTAGGGTTAGGGTTAGGGTTAGGGTTAGGGTTAGGGTTAGGGTTAGGGTTAGGGTTAGGGTTAGGGTTAGGGTTAGGGTTAGGGTTAGGGTTAGGGTTAGGGTTAGGGTTAGGGTTAGGGTTAGGGTTAGGGTTAGGGTTAGGGTTAGGGTTAGGGTTAGGGTTAGGGTTAGGGTTAGGGTTAGGGTTAGGGTTAGGGTTAGGGTTAGGGTTAGGGTTAGGGTTAGGGTTAGGGTTAGGGTTAGGGTTAGGGTTAGGGTTAGGGTTAGGGTTAGGGTTAGGGTTAGGGTTAGGGTTAGGGTTAGGGTTAGGGTTAGGGTTAGGGTTAGGGTTAGGGTTAGGGTTAGGGTTAGGGTTAGGGTTAGGGTTAGGGTTAGGGTTAGGGTTAGGGTTAGGGTTAGGGTTAGGGTTAGGGTTAGGGTTAGGGTTAGGGTTAGGGTTAGGGTTAGGGTTAGGGTTAGGGTTAGGGTTAGGGTTAGGGTTAGGGTTAGGGTTAGGGTTAGGGTTAGGGTTAGGGTTAGGGTTAGGGTTAGGGTTAGGGTTAGGGTTAGGGTTAGGGTTAGGGTTAGGGTTAGGGTTAGGGTTAGGGTTAGGGTTAGGGTTAGGGTTAGGGTTAGGGTTAGGGTTAGGGTTAGGGTTAGGGTTAGGGTTAGGGTTAGGGTTAGGGTTAGGGTTAGGGTTAGGGTTAGGGTTAGGGTTAGGGTTAGGGTTAGGGTTAGGGTTAGGGTTAGGGTTAGGGTTAGGGTTAGGGTTAGGGTTAGGGTTAGGGTTAGGGTTAGGGTTAGGGTTAGGGTTAGGGTTAGGGTTAGGGTTAGGGTTAGGGTTAGGGTTAGGGTTAGGGTTAGGGTTAGGGTTAGGGTTAGGGTTAGGGTTAGGGTTAGGGTTAGGGTTAGGGTTAGGGTTAGGGTTAGGGTTAGGGTTAGGGTTAGGGTTAGGGTTAGGGTTAGGGTTAGGGTTAGGGTTAGGGTTAGGGTTAGGGTTAGGGTTAGGGTTAGGGTTAGGGTTAGGGTTAGGGTTAGGGTTAGGGTTAGGGTTAGGGTTAGGGTTAGGGTTAGGGTTAGGGTTAGGGTTAGGGTTAGGGTTAGGGTTAGGGTTAGGGTTAGGGTTAGGGTTAGGGTTAGGGTTAGGGTTAGGGTTAGGGTTAGGGTTAGGGTTAGGGTTAGGGTTAGGGTTAGGGTTAGGGTTAGGGTTAGGGTTAGGGTTAGGGTTAGGGTTAGGGTTAGGGTTAGGGTTAGGGTTAGGGTTAGGGTTAGGGTTAGGGTTAGGGTTAGGGTTAGGGTTAGGGTTAGGGTTAGGGTTAGGGTTAGGGTTAGGGTTAGGGTTAGGGTTAGGGTTAGGGTTAGGGTTAGGGTTAGGGTTAGGGTTAGGGTTAGGGTTAGGGTTAGGGTTAGGGTTAGGGTTAGGGTTAGGGTTAGGGTTAGGGTTAGGGTTAGGGTTAGGGTTAGGGTTAGGGTTAGGGTTAGGGTTAGGGTTAGGGTTAGGGTTAGGGTTAGGGTTAGGGTTAGGGTTAGGGTTAGGGTTAGGGTTAGGGTTAGGGTTAGGGTTAGGGTTAGGGTTAGGGTTAGGGTTAGGGTTAGGGTTAGGGTTAGGGTTAGGGTTAGGGTTAGGGTTAGGGTTAGGGTTAGGGTTAGGGTTAGGGTTAGGGTTAGGGTTAGGGTTAGGGTTAGGGTTAGGGTTAGGGTTAGGGTTAGGGTTAGGGTTAGGGTTAGGGTTAGGGTTAGGGTTAGGGTTAGGGTTAGGGTTAGGGTTAGGGTTAGGGTTAGGGTTAGGGTTAGGGTTAGGGTTAGGGTTAGGGTTAGGGTTAGGGTTAGGGTTAGGGTTAGGGTTAGGGTTAGGGTTAGGGTTAGGGTTAGGGTTAGGGTTAGGGTTAGGGTTAGGGTTAGGGTTAGGGTTAGGGTTAGGGTTAGGGTTAGGGTTAGGGTTAGGGTTAGGGTTAGGGTTAGGGTTAGGGTTAGGGTTAGGGTTAGGGTTAGGGTTAGGGTTAGGGTTAGGGTTAGGGTTAGGGTTAGGGTTAGGGTTAGGGTTAGGGTTAGGGTTAGGGTTAGGGTTAGGGTTAGGGTTAGGGTTAGGGTTAGGGTTAGGGTTAGGGTTAGGGTTAGGGTTAGGGTTAGGGTTAGGGTTAGGGTTAGGGTTAGGGTTAGGGTTAGGGTTAGGGTTAGGGTTAGGGTTAGGGTTAGGGTTAGGGTTAGGGTTAGGGTTAGGGTTAGGGTTAGGGTTAGGGTTAGGGTTAGGGTTAGGGTTAGGGTTAGGGTTAGGGTTAGGGTTAGGGTTAGGGTTAGGGTTAGGGTTAGGGTTAGGGTTAGGGTTAGGGTTAGGGTTAGGGTTAGGGTTAGGGTTAGGGTTAGGGTTAGGGTTAGGGTTAGGGTTAGGGTTAGGGTTAGGGTTAGGGTTAGGGTTAGGGTTAGGGTTAGGGTTAGGGTTAGGGTTAGGGTTAGGGTTAGGGTTAGGGTTAGGGTTAGGGTTAGGGTTAGGGTTAGGGTTAGGCGATTAGGGTTAGGGTTAGGGTTAGGGTTAGGGTTAGGGTTAGGGTTAGGGTTAGGGTTAGGGTTAGGGTTAGGGTTAGGGTTAGGGTTAGGGTTAGGGTTAGGGTTAGGGTTAGGGTTAGGGTTAGGGTTAGGGTTAGGGTTAGGGTTAGGGTTAGGGTTAGGGTTAGGGTTAGGGTTAGGGTTAGGGTTAGGGTTAGGGTTAGGGTTAGGGTTAGGGTTAGGGTTAGGGTTAGGGTTAGGGTTAGGGTTAGGGTTAGGGTTAGGGTTAGGGTTAGGGTTAGGGTTAGGGTTAGGGTTAGGGTTAGGGTTAGGGTTAGGGTTAGGGTTAGGGTTAGGGTTAGGGTTAGGGTTAGGGTTAGGGTTAGGGTTAGGGTTAGGGTTAGGGTTAGGGTTAGGGTTAGGGTTAGGGTTAGGGTTAGGGTTAGGGTTAGGGTTAGGGTTAGGGTTAGGGTTAGGGTTAGGGTTAGGGTTAGGGTTAGGGTTAGGGTTAGGGTTAGGGTTAGGGTTAGGGTTAGGGTTAGGGTTAGGGTTAGGGTTAGGGTTAGGGTTAGGGTTAGGGTTAGGGTTAGGGTTAGGGTTAGGGTTAGGGTTAGGGTTAGGGTTAGGGTTAGGGTTAGGGTTAGGGTTAGGGTTAGGGTTAGGGTTAGGGTTAGGGTTAGGGTTAGGGTTAGGGTTAGGGTTAGGGTTAGGGTTAGGGTTAGGGTTAGGGTTAGGGTTAGGGTTAGGGTTAGGGTTAGGGTTAGGGTTAGGGTTAGGGTTAGGGTTAGGGTTAGGGTTAGGGTTAGGGTTAGGGTTAGGGTTAGGGTTAGGGTTAGGGTTAGGGTTAGGGTTAGGGTTAGGGTTAGGGTTAGGGTTAGGGTTAGGGTTAGGGTTAGGGTTAGGGTTAGGGTTAGGGTTAGGGTTAGGGTTAGGGTTAGGGTTAGGGTTAGGGTTAGGGTTAGGGTTAGGGTTAGGGTTAGGGTTAGGGTTAGGGTTAGGGTTAGGGTTAGGGTTAGGGTTAGGGTTAGGGTTAGGGTTAGGGTTAGGGTTAGGGTTAGGGTTAGGGTTAGGGTTAGGGTTAGGGTTAGGGTTAGGGTTAGGGTTAGGGTTAGGGTTAGGGTTAGGGTTAGGGTTAGGGTTAGGGTTAGGGTTAGGGTTAGGGTTAGGGTTAGGGTTAGGGTTAGGGTTAGGGTTAGGGTTAGGGTTAGGGTTAGGGTTAGGGTTAGGGTTAGGGTTAGGGTTAGGGTTAGGGTTAGGGTTAGGGTTAGGGTTAGGGTTAGGGTTAGGGTTAGGGTTAGGGTTAGGGTTAGGGTTAGGGTTAGGGTTAGGGTTAGGGTTAGGGTTAGGGTTAGGGTTAGGGTTAGGGTTAGGGTTAGGGTTAGGGTTAGGGTTAGGGTTAGGGTTAGGGTTAGGGTTAGGGTTAGGGTTAGGGTTAGGGTTAGGGTTAGGGTTAGGGTTAGGGTTAGGGTTAGGGTTAGGGTTAGGGTTAGGGTTAGGGTTAGGGTTAGGGTTAGGGTTAGGGTTAGGGTTAGGGTTAGGGTTAGGGTTAGGGTTAGGGTTAGGGTTAGGGTTAGGGTTAGGGTTAGGGTTAGGGTTAGGGTTAGGGTTAGGGTTAGGGTTAGGGTTAGGGTTAGGGTTAGGGTTAGGGTTAGGGTTAGGGTTAGGGTTAGGGTTAGGGTTAGGGTTAGGGTTAGGGTTAGGGTTAGGGTTAGGGTTAGGGTTAGGGTTAGGGTTAGGGTTAGGGTTAGGGTTAGGGTTAGGGTTAGGGTTAGGGTTAGGGTTAGGGTTAGGGTTAGGGTTAGGGTTAGGGTTAGGGTTAGGGTTAGGGTTAGGGTTAGGGTTAGGGTTAGGGTTAGGGTTAGGGTTAGGGTTAGGGTTAGGGTTAGGGTTAGGGTTAGGGTTAGGGTTAGGGTTAGGGTTAGGGTTAGGGTTAGGGTTAGGGTTAGGGTTAGGGTTAGGGTTAGGGTTAGGGTTAGGGTTAGGGTTAGGGTTAGGGTTAGGGTTAGGGTTAGGGTTAGGGTTAGGGTTAGGGTTAGGGTTAGGGTTAGGGTTAGGGTTAGGGTTAGGGTTAGGGTTAGGGTTAGGGTTAGGGTTAGGGTTAGGGTTAGGGTTAGGGTTAGGGTTAGGGTTAGGGTTAGGGTTAGGGTTAGGGTTAGGGTTAGGGTTAGGGTTAGGGTTAGGGTTAGGGTTAGGGTTAGGGTTAGGGTTAGGGTTAGGGTTAGGGTTAGGGTTAGGGTTAGGGTTAGGGTTAGGGTTAGGGTTAGGGTTAGGGTTAGGGTTAGGGTTAGGGTTAGGGTTAGGGTTAGGGTTAGGGTTAGGGTTAGGGTTAGGGTTAGGGTTAGGGTTAGGGTTAGGGTTAGGGTTAGGGTTAGGGTTAGGGTTAGGGTTAGGGTTAGGGTTAGGGTTAGGGTTAGGGTTAGGGTTAGGGTTAGGGTTAGGGTTAGGGTTAGGGTTAGGGTTAGGGTTAGGGTTAGGGTTAGGGTTAGGGTTAGGGTTAGGGTTAGGGTTAGGGTTAGGGTTAGGGTTAGGGTTAGGGTTAGGGTTAGGGTTAGGGTTAGGGTTAGGGTTAGGGTTAGGGTTAGGGTTAGGGTTAGGGTTAGGGTTAGGGTTAGGGTTAGGGTTAGGGTTAGGGTTAGGGTTAGGGTTAGGGTTAGGGTTAGGGTTAGGGTTAGGGTTAGGGTTAGGGTTAGGGTTAGGGTTAGGGTTAGGGTTAGGGTTAGGGTTAGGGTTAGGGTTAGGGTTAGGGTTAGGGTTAGGGTTAGGGTTAGGGTTAGGGTTAGGGTTAGGGTTAGGGTTAGGGTTAGGGTTAGGGTTAGGGTTAGGGTTAGGGTTAGGGTTAGGGTTAGGGTTAGGGTTAGGGTTAGGGTTAGGGTTAGGGTTAGGGTTAGGGTTAGGGTTAGGGTTAGGGTTAGGGTTAGGGTTAGGGTTAGGGTTAGGGTTAGGGTTAGGGTTAGGGTTAGGGTTAGGGTTAGGGTTAGGGTTAGGGTTAGGGTTAGGGTTAGGGTTAGGGTTAGGGTTAGGGTTAGGGTTAGGGTTAGGGTTAGGGTTAGGGTTAGGGTTAGGGTTAGGGTTAGGGTTAGGGTTAGGGTTAGGGTTAGGGTTAGGGTTAGGGTTAGGGTTAGGGTTAGGGTTAGGGTTAGGGTTAGGGTTAGGGTTAGGGTTAGGGTTAGGGTTAGGGTTAGGGTTAGGGTTAGGGTTAGGGTTAGGGTTAGGGTTAGGGTTAGGGTTAGGGTTAGGGTTAGGGTTAGGGTTAGGGTTAGGGTTAGGGTTAGGGTTAGGGTTAGGGTTAGGGTTAGGGTTAGGGTTAGGGTTAGGGTTAGGGTTAGGGTTAGGGTTAGGGTTAGGGTTAGGGTTAGGGTTAGGGTTAGGGTTAGGGTTAGGGTTAGGGTTAGGGTTAGGGTTAGGGTTAGGGTTAGGGTTAGGGTTAGGGTTAGGGTTAGGGTTAGGGTTAGGGTTAGGGTTAGGGTTAGGGTTAGGGTTAGGGTTAGGGTTAGGGTTAGGGTTAGGGTTAGGGTTAGGGTTAGGGTTAGGGTTAGGGTTAGGGTTAGGGTTAGGGTTAGGGTTAGGGTTAGGGTTAGGGTTAGGGTTAGGGTTAGGGTTAGGGTTAGGGTTAGGGTTAGGGTTAGGGTTAGGGTTAGGGTTAGGGTTAGGGTTAGGGTTAGGGTTAGGGTTAGGGTTAGGGTTAGGGTTAGGGTTAGGGTTAGGGTTAGGGTTAGGGTTAGGGTTAGGGTTAGGGTTAGGGTTAGGGTTAGGGTTAGGGTTAGGGTTAGGGTTAGGGTTAGGGTTAGGGTTAGGGTTAGGGTTAGGGTTAGGGTTAGGGTTAGGGTTAGGGTTAGGGTTAGGGTTAGGGTTAGGGTTAGGGTTAGGGTTAGGGTTAGGGTTAGGGTTAGGGTTAGGGTTAGGGTTAGGGTTAGGGTTAGGGTTAGGGTTAGGGTTAGGGTTAGGGTTAGGGTTAGGGTTAGGGTTAGGGTTAGGGTTAGGGTTAGGGTTAGGGTTAGGGTTAGGGTTAGGGTTAGGGTTAGGGTTAGGGTTAGGGTTAGGGTTAGGGTTAGGGTTAGGGTTAGGGTTAGGGTTAGGGTTAGGGTTAGGGTTAGGGTTAGGGTTAGGGTTAGGGTTAGGGTTAGGGTTAGGGTTAGGGTTAGGGTTAGGGTTAGGGTTAGGGTTAGGGTTAGGGTTAGGGTTAGGGTTAGGGTTAGGGTTAGGGTTAGGGTTAGGGTTAGGGTTAGGGTTAGGGTTAGGGTTAGGGTTAGGGTTAGGGTTAGGGTTAGGGTTAGGGTTAGGGTTAGGGTTAGGGTTAGGGTTAGGGTTAGGGTTAGGGTTAGGGTTAGGGTTAGGGTTAGGGTTAGGGTTAGGGTTAGGGTTAGGGTTAGGGTTAGGGTTAGGGTTAGGGTTAGGGTTAGGGTTAGGGTTAGGGTTAGGGTTAGGGTTAGGGTTAGGGTTAGGGTTAGGGTTAGGGTTAGGGTTAGGGTTAGGGTTAGGGTTAGGGTTAGGGTTAGGGTTAGGGTTAGGGTTA